>NC_061794.1:12293616-13715283 GCF_021462225.1 Girardinichthys multiradiatus
CATAGACCAGAAGTAGTTCTCAGACCTAAATAGAACCTAAGACAGATACTTGGTAAAGATCAGATATTTAGAAATAAAGAGCATATACAAACATTTGTTTAAGATAATAATGTTTCGCAGACTAGGGTGGAAATATAATCATGCCACTTTCCACAAAGTTTTTTCTGCATTAAGTCCATGTATGGGCCCTGTAATTGTGTGTATATTTGCTTAGCATAGACATTAACCACTTAGCTAGACCAAACATGCATTTGGGAATGCGCAATTATTTATTTTGTGATTTGTAGATGTTAGGTGCATATAAATTTCATGTGTGGGAGTGTTTATTCAGAGCATCATCTCTTCAATCTGTGTAAACATGTAGGTGCACCGGTACATAATTAACGAGTTAACGGGGACTGCTAACCTACTGCCAGTCCATTGAATACTTTACTAAGTGATGCAGGAGTGAGCCAGTAATTCAATATTATTGTTGTTCTGTTGGCTCTGAGTGGAATTTCATTGAGGCATCAATGTCACAAACTAGAGAGGCTTTCAAACCCTTTGCTTTGCTGTTTTGGTTCATTCTTTCACTCTCCAATCATCTTTAAAGTCTAAGCAGACGAAAATATTTAAAATATTGTTTGAAGAACCAATAAACCATATCTGCATGCTACTATCAATATACATCTACAGTCTTGTAAAAAATTAGGACACCCTGTCACAAGCTGTGATTTTATACAACCAAACGATTACATCTGAATATAATAAAAACATGCTATTTCACCTGAGGCATAAATTAGGACACCCCCACATTTATTCCCATTTATTCCCACAATAAAATGGGTAAAGTCACACACAGGCATATGACATTGGGGTGCACAAGATGAGAACACTGTTATGCATCATTTTGAAAACAATTTAAACCTAAGAGATTTAGTTTACCCCTCCTTGAACTGCCACCTTAACGTGGTGGAGGAGTTTGAGTGCTCAAATGATCCTAGAGGCTATGTTGTCTGGGGCCTAAATGTCCCTGGTAGGGTCTCCCATGGCAAACAGGCCCTAGGTGATGAGTCAGACAAAGAGCGGTTCAAGAATCCCTCACAAGGACGAAAATATCGAGGCACGCGATGTCGCCCGGTACGGCGGAGCCGGGGTCCCACCCTGGAGCCAGGCCTGGGGTCGGGACTCGCTGGAGAGCGCCTGGTGGCCGGGTCGCTCCTCGCGGGACTCGGCCGGGCCAAGCCCGAACGAGAGACGCGAGGCCATCCCCCAGGGGGAACCGTGAGGGACCGGTGCAAAAGGATTGGGTGGCAGACAGAGGTGGAGACCTCAGCGGCCCAATCCCCGGATGCTACGGGCCGAGCGGTAGTGCAGAGTACCCGGCCTTCTTGGTGTCCCTGTCGGGGGTGCTGGATAGTGCCCCTCCCGGGGACTCCATTATTCTGCTGGGGGACTTCAACACCCACGTGGGAAATGACAGTGACACCTGGAGAGGCGTGATTGGGAGGAATGGCCTCCTCGATCTGAATCCGAGTGGTGTTTTGTTATTGGACTTCTGTGCTAGTCACGGATTGTCCATAATGAACACCATGTTCAAACATAAGGTTGTCCATCAGTGCACTTGGCACCAGGACACCCTAGACAGGAGGTCAATGATCGACTTTGTTGTCGTACCATCAGACCTTCGGCCGCATGTTTTGGACACTCGGGTGAAGAGAGGGGCTGAGCTGTCCACTGATCACCACCTGGTGGTGAGTTGGGTCCGCTGGAGGAGGAGAAAGCCGGACAGACTTGGCAGGCCCAAGCGCATAGTGAGGGTCTGCTGGGAACGCCTCGCGGAGCCCTCGGCCAGGGATGTATTCAATTCCCACCTCTGGGAGAGCTTTGACCAGATCCTGGGGGATGTTGGAGACATAGAGTCCGAGTGGACCATGTTCTCCGCATCTATTGTTGATGCTGCTGCCCGTAGCTGCGGCCGTAAGGTCTGCGGGGCCTGTCGCGGCGGCAATCCCAGAACCCGGTGGTGGACACCGGCAGTAAGGGATGCTGTCAAGCTGAAGAAGGAGTCCTATCGGCTGTGATTGGCTTGTGGGACTCCTGAGGCAGCTGACGGGTACCGTGAGGCCAAGCGTGCTGCGGCCCGGGCTGTGGCAGAGGCAAAAACTCGGGCCTGGGAGGAGTTCGGTGAGGCCATGGAGAAGGACTACCGGTTGGCCTCGAAGCGATTCTGGCAAACCGTCTGGCGCCTCAGGAGGGGGAAGCAGTGCTTCGCCAACACTGTTTATAGCGGGAGTGGGAGGCTGCTGACCTCGATTGAGGACATTATCGGGCGGTGGAAGGAGTACTTCGAAGATCTCCTCAATCCTGCCATCACGCATTCCATGGTGGAAACAGAGGCTGGGGACTCGGGGTTGGACTCTTTCATCACCCAGGCTGAAGTCACCGAGGTGGTTAAAAAGCTCCGCAGTGGCAAGGCTTTGGGGGTGGATGAGATCCGCCCTGAGTACCTCAAGTCTCTGGATGTTGTTGGGCTGTCATGGTTGACACGCCTCTTCAACATTGCGTGGCGGTCGGGGACAGTGCCTCTGGACTGGCAGACTAGGGTGGTGGTCCCCCTTCTTATGAAAGGGGACCGGAGGGTGTGTTCCAACTACAGGGGGATCACACTCCTCAGCCTCCCTGGTAAGGCCTACGCCAGGGTATTGGAGAGGAGAGTCCGGCCGATAGTCAAACCTCGGCTTCAGGAGGAGCAGTGTGGTTTTCGTCCCGGCCGTGGAACACTGGACCAGCTCTATACCCTTTACAGGGTGCTCGAGGGTTCATGGGAGCTTGCCCAACCGGTTCACATGTGTTTTGTGGACCTAGAGAAGGCATTCGACTGTGTCCCTCGTGATGCCCTGTGGGGGGTGCTCCAGGAGTATGGAATCGGGGGTCCTTTATTAGGGGCCATCCAGTCTCTGTACAAGTGGAGCAGGAGTTTGATCCGCATTGCCGGCACTAAGTCGGACCTGTTCCCGGTGCATGTTGGACTCCGGCAGGGCTGCCCTTTGTCACCGGTCCTGTTCATAACTTTTATGGACAGGATTTCTAGACGCAGCCAAGGTCCGGAGGGGGTCTGGTTTGGGGACCAGTGGATTTCGTCTCTTCTTTTTGCAGATGACGTGGTCCTGCTGGCCCCCTCTAGCCAAGACCTATAGCATGCGCTGGGGCGGATCGCAGCCGAGTGTGAAGCGGCTGGGATGAAGATCAGCTCCTCCAAGTCTGAGGCCATGGTACTCGACCAGAAAAGGGTGGCTTGTCCTCTTCAGATTGGAGGGGAGTTCCAAGCGGAGGAGTTTAAGTATCTCGGGGTCTTGTTCACGAGTGGGGGAAAAATGGAGCAGGAGATCGACAGACGGACCGGTGCGGGTACCGCAGTAATGGGGGCACTGTGCCGGTCCGTTGTGGTGAAGAGAGAGCTGAGCCGAAAAGCAAAGCTCTCAATTTACCGGTCGGTCTACGTTCCTACCCTCACCTATGGCCATGAACTTTGGGTCATAACCGAAAGAACGAGATCCCGGATACAAGCGGCTGAAATGAGCTTCCTCCGTAGGGTGCCCGGGCACTCCCTTAGAGATAGGGTGAGGAGCTCGGCCATCCGGGAGGGGCTCGGAGTAGAGCCGCTGCTCCTCCACATCGAGAGGAGCCAGTTGAGGTGGCTCGGGCATCTATACCGGATGCCTCCTGGACGCCTTCCTCGGGAGGTGTTCCAGGCACGTCCCACCGGGAGGATGCCCAGGGGACGGCCCAGGACACGCTGGAGGGACTATGTCTCTCGGCTGGCCTGGGAATGCCTTGGGCTCCAACCGGAGGAGCTGGAGGAGGTGTCTGGGGAGAGGGACGTCTGGGCGTCTCTGCTGAGTCTGCTGCCCCCACGACCCGGTCCCAGATAAGCGGAAGACGACGAGTACGAGTACGAGATTTAGTTTAGTGTGACACTGAATTAAATGGTACGATCAAATAGCTGTCTGAGGCTTTCACAAAGAAGCTTTTAGCATCTTCAAAGTCTAGTAAACAGAACTCAAAAGAATTTGAAATCAGCCATATCCCTGATTGGAAAGGACATTCAAAAAACTGCCAATACGCCCAGGTCTGGGCGTCCAAACAAGTTCCACCTGAAAGCATACAGCAGGATGCTAAAAGAAGTCTCCAAACCCCCCAACATGTCATCACCAGACACCAGGCTCTTGCTACAGTTCATATAAAAACACATGCCTGCAAAATCAGAAATGTCTGCCCACGTTTAACTTTCATGGCAGGTGTGCATGGGGGAAACCTTAGTTTTCTGAGAAAAACATCAGGCTTCCACTAAGAGAACATAGATAGTGCCAAGAGCTTCTGAAAAATGTTCTTGGAACATATGATTCCAAAACTCAATTACTTTGACACCAGAACCAAACTTAGCATTCAAGGAAAATTACCTGAAAAGTCAAAGCCCAGTGATGCAGTGGTATGACTTGAGCCCGACTGTGCACAAAAGAAACCTGAGAGAAAAACTGCTGAAATAATTTTATGTTAAGAAGTAGGGCAAACTTTCCTCAAACTGATGTCAGTAACTGGTAGATGACTGAAGATATTTAATTTAACCAAATAGTTTAACATCGGTGATTACAGGTTACGGTGTCTATTTGTTTCCTGTTAGAAAGCACATTTATTTCCATATCAGTTCTTAAATTAGTAAGCAAAACATATTTTGTACTTCACCTACCCTGAAATCACCTTTTTTCCATGGTTCAATAAAAACAAAATTAGACATCAATATGTGCACATTTCTTCTTAAAGAACTGGATATTTACTGGGGTGTCCTCATTTTTCCACATGACTCAGTTAGCAGGAGCAGCCTTAGACCAGATCTAAAGTTTTATGGAATATTTCCTCCACCAGTTCAAGTGTGTGAGTTGATTAACATATAGAAACAGTAAATTAATTAGTTTACCTAGTGTACCTAGACCTAAAGCCATAAAAATAATTACACCATTGGCTCTCCCAGATGAGTGGTCGTTACTTTAACCTAAATCTTCTGCCAGAGATCTGGAAGTTTCATGTTTCAACACAGTATCTTGGCTGCTCCTAGAACAACGCTCTGGAGCCAGGCTCTCTGTTTAATAATTTTACTTTTAGACTTCCAGGCCACAATTGGTATACTTTTTACACTATTACAGACACTTTACTTGGTATGCCTGTGTCATAGTCTGAGGTTGTTGTGGACCAAAGTGCAGAGGCAGGCGAGAAGATGGCATGGCGAGTAGAACGATGATTTATTTAAGTCAAACTCCGGCTTAACAGAAGGCAGGCAGGCAGGGTGTAAGAAAGTGTATGCAGGTGTCCAGGTCTGACAGATTAACAAGATGAACAGGGAAGTTGACGAAACAAACCAACGGGGAACAAAGAAAACAAATCAACTAACATATAGAGGGAAGTGAGTGTGGAACAATAGTCAGGTAATCAATAGAACAGGAGGTAGGTGTGACATGGCTAGCAGGGAGGTTGAAGGACAGCTGAAATTAATTACAAAAGTAAACCATGGGAGAAGGGACTAAATAACAAACTCAGAAAAACAGATCTAAGAAAACTATAACAACCTGGAAAATAAGAACTAACAAAGTAACCTGAAGACATAGAGGAGGACCTAACTGAAAAGTAAACAAACCCAAACAAATACAAATACGGACTGAACTAACTGTAAGGGAAGCAGAGAAAGTGATGACCTAGAATAAATGTAAACCAAAACGTAAACAATAAGTGGAACTAAGTATAGCGGCAAACAATAACTAAAAGCTAACCTGTCAGAAGGAACTGAAACAATAGAGACTAACACGGGGAACTAAACTAGGGATAAGGCTGGGAAGAACTACAAATATAAAGGGAAACGAACAGAGTAAATAATAACTGATGGGGAACTAATGACAAGGGGAGAAACAGGGACAGGAAACCAATAAACTAGAAGAGTGCAGCAAGAACAAATAACCTAATAACAAGCACAAAGAAACTAAGCCAGAAACTAAACTAGAAAACCCAAAGAAGCAAAGAGAACTGTAAAAATAATAATAATAATGATCATCAGAGGAGAAAACCATTCTAAGCAATAAATAAATGAGAAAGCAACCACTAAGGGAACTATAGGCGAGGGGGGAAAGGACTACTGAAACTAGGAGGCAGGAGAGAGAACAAAACTATCAGGAAACAGAAGGAATAAATAAACATAACTACTAACCCCAAAGGAATAGAAACACCTAACTGAAAAGTAAATAAACACAAAACCAAAACAAAGTCCAAAATGGCAGCCCCTGACAGCCTGCATGCATCTTTTACCTTTTGGTTATATGGTAGACTGCCTCAGGTACATTTTTGTGGACCGTGTAACTTAAGTTTTTCTTTGGACCCAGAAATGTTCACTGAGCAATTTATCAGTGGGCTCTAAATCACAAATAATTCCGGGATCTTTGCAGTATAGTGGTCCTTCGTTAATCCCCTGCTTTCCTGTTACCCCTAATGTACAGACTCAGGTAAATGAAATTGGGGTGTACTCCCTGGATATAGCGAGGAGACTTCTTCTCCTGATATCAGGGACTTCTATCTTCTCTTTTGGCCAGGCTTTACCAATGGCATATCTGATGACTCTGTCAAAAGGTTTATCTGCTTCACTCTGGTTCACGCTGGTTGGTTGTAGCTGACCTTGTTGCTGCCTTTCCATTCAATTCCATTGCAATTTCCTCTAAAGATGCATGATGTTTATAACAGTCTTGAGGTTTTACTGTAAGGCTACTGTTATTTAAACCTTTTAAGTTGAGATCCTCCTCCCAGTTTAAAGTTTTGTTTACAGTGGAATGTAACACAATGATATTTGTTCTTTTTCTGAACAAAATAAGAATGTACTATATTGACCAGTGTGTTGATTATTGCAATGTTAATAACTTCCGAAACTGATTTTGTTTTCCATAAGCAAACCAAATTTTGCCCAGGTTCTCCCGTGATAAAGTTGCTTCCTTTTGGACGATAAGATTATATGCGAAACTATAAAATATCTCTCTATCTTCAAGCATGAACTCTCTTGTATGTACATGGAGTTTTCTTAAAACATAAAGATTAAATCACATAGATTTGCATGTATAACTGTCCATGATTCTATTCACATACTGGGGAGTGTTGCTCTATGCAAATGTGAGGATTTCGATAGTGAACATTTAACTACCTTTCAGAGGTTGGATCCTTGCAGTTGAGCGGATACTTCAGCTCGATGACATGGCCGTTCCTCTCACGCAGGAGGTCCTGCTGTTCAGTGTAATACTGCACAAGCTCGGCTAGCGTGGCGAACTTCTCACCTCCATACAGGTCATAGTAGTCTCCAGAGTTCTGGATCTTAATGTGCGTCACCTCATTGTTACGCCTGAGAAGAATACAAAATCAGAACTTATGATTTGCATGCAAGAGCAATAAAATCTGCTACAAACAAGCTTTTCTTCTGTTAACATTTTCACTTTTTCACAGTTGCCCAGCAGAAATGCAAAAAACTACTTAACAGACACAAACAGCTACCCACACACATGCCCATGCAGTATAGGCTCACACAAAGAAAATCAAGACTTCGCCCACACTCATGAGCATAAACACACATACACTATAGACATGTCTAACTTATCAAGCCATCTGCTGTCTTTCTATCCTATTTTCAACAGTCCTCCAAGAACATGCAGATCACGTCATATTTTATACTATTATATAATCTGGTATTTTCTCCATTGTTTTAAGGATCTGCTTTTATTTTGTGACATCTAAGCACAGAAATTCATACAAATTACAAATTAGCTGCAAACTATTAGGAATATGGAAGGAATTGCATGGTTTTCAAAATTTTTTACTAATAAAACAAAAAGTGTTTTGTGCATTTGTTTTCAGACTCCTTTATTCTAATACCCCAAACAGCATCATGAAGACCAAAGACCCAACAGGCAGGGCAGAGACATGGCATTTTTAAGAGTAGCAGTGAGACCCACCATAACTCTGGAGGTGCTGGAGACTTCCACAGCTTGGCTGGGAAAATCTGTTCCCAGGACAAATTATCGTTGTGCATTCTACAATTATCTGCCTTTTATGAAAGAACGGCAAAAAGAACGCCTTTGTTAAAAGACAGCCAATAAATATCCTGTTCGATGTTTGCCACAAGCTGTGTAAGGGACACAGCTAGCATGTGGGAGAGGTTGCTCTGGGCAGATAAGATCGCATTTCAACTTTTTGCCCTACATGCTATGCTCTATGTGTGGAGGAGTGGAGGAAAGCTTTCATAACTCTTAACACACTATAATGACAGTGACACATGGTGTTGGCAGAATCATGCTGTGGGGATGATTTTTCTTTAAGAGGGACAGGGAAGTTGGTAAGACTTAATGGTAAGATTGATGGAGCTAAATATAGAGCAATCCTAGAAGAAGACCTGAGATGCTACCAAAGACCTGAGACTTGGTCGGTGGATCAACAACCATGAACATACAGTTAGAGCTACAAGGGAATGCTTTGGATTCATAATTCTCAAACGGTGGTAAGAGTACCACTTAGGCTGCCTTTCATTGTGCTTCGAGGAATATTTTGTACCAATTATTTGCAAGTCAAATACGAACAAATTACCTCAGATGTAGTGAACAAACCAGGAAATACTGCTGGTGACTACTTTTGCTGTGTTTAATGCACCTCTGAAGTTGGAACTCGGATCTGGGAATGATACATACACTATAAACATGTTCAACTAAACCATGTTCCAGTTCCAAATCAACTGAAGGGCAAATTAACTATTTTTACAGCACCGATTACAAGGTTTAGATTAATACTGAACTTTAAAGCTGGGGTTGCTTTATAACTTTTGACTTTCACACTCAGAATTCAAACTTTTAGTAACCTCTACTTCAGGCATCTTCTGGGTAAAAATTGAACATATAATAACACCCTTCAACCAATGAAATATTGCCAATTTTTTTCCACTTTCAATTTCAGACTTTTTTTTGTTTTTCCAAGTCCTGTTTTAGTACTGTTTTAAAATATAATTCAGTATTGTGGTACTTGGAAAACTTTATCTTTGCCATGATGGTACCCGTCAGGAAAGATCAGAGAACCATCGTTTTAGATTAAAGCATTTTCTTGTATTAAAGATGATGTCCACATATAACCTTTATTAAATCTGACTGAGCTTCAGCTATTTTGCAGAGAAGGATGTGCAAACCTGCTTGCTACATACAGCAAATATCTTGCGGATGTAAGTGCAGCAAAGTATTCACTGAGGGGGACTGAATACAAATACAAACCACACAAATTAAAAACCATGCATCATGTTTGTTATACAGAACAGTTATGTCCTAATTTGTGTTAGTCTATCACATGAAATCACAATAAAATACATTGAAATTTGTGTTTGTAACTTCACAAAATGTGGTAAAGTTCAAAGGATATACTTATGAATATTTCTGCAAGCCACTGAATCTACGGTTAGTTTTCTTTTTATAAAGCCTGATCCATGATTGCTGCACACCCAAAGAGAGAGAGAGTGTAAATCTGACAAACCATGCAACATTTAAGCACCACTTTACATATTCAAACTCCTCTGACTGCTTTGAATAGATATTCACACCTCCACACGGACTCACACATATACAGTTCTTCTGATCCATAAGATATTTGCCTGAAAGCAAAAGAGCAAAGAGATTCTGCTCCACACCTTACACTTTAATGCATGCTTTATTTTCTAGTCCCCATTTCAAGCAGATTTTGTTTCCATGTTTCATTGTGAAATAAAAAAAAACACATTCTGCAAACTTATTAAGCACAACTACAGAGAAATAACACCATAAAACAGAGTCAGGAACCACAACAAAGTGGAGCCAGGCAGTCAGTCCTATCTGATCTGCCGTCTGCTTTCTCTCTAACTGACCATCAGCTAATAGTGATATCAAATGGCACAAATCCTATTTTTCTCCATCGGTTTTCCTCTAGTCCTCATAAGTTTCAAATTGCTTTTTTCTTTCCTTCCTCATACTAAGCACACAATAAATCATTTCATCCATTCTCGTATTTATTTGTCCCATAATCCATCTCTTCCTCACTCCCCATTCGTCTCTCCTTGTGTTTCCTGGTAATTGCTTTATGGCTCTATTAGTGGCGGTTGGAAAGTTGCCACAGGTCTATGGCCCTGTAACAGGCCCCTCCTCAGCTCTCAGGTCAAACCGCCTTTTTCCTATGGAGTTTAGCACCATTAACTCTGGAATAAGGCAAACACATCCTATTAGATTTTCCTCCTCTCCCCTGCTCTCCCACTTTGACACACTGATAACCTTATAGATTTATTGCAGTTTGAAATTCAGGGAGGCCAGCACTGCATCAGTTAGGTTTAGCTCTGTTTGAATCTTTTCTTTTCCATAAGAGCACAAATATTATAAGAAATTACCACTATTGTGTAGAAAATTAGAAGATGTCTTTCTGTAGATGTTCTCAATTTTTACATCCACACAGTGCTTTGCAAAAGTATTCGTACACTTTGACCTTTTTCACATTTTGTCACAACTGCCTCAAATTTCAATTTGCTTTAATGGGATTTTAAGTGATAGACCAACAGAAATGAGCAGACAATTGTGAAGTTGAAAGAAAAAAGTCTGGCATGCTTTTGGATTCACCCTCTCTGAATCTTTACTTTGTAGAACCATCTTTTGCTGCAATTACAACAACCAAGTCTTTTTGGGGTGTGTCTCTCCTACCTTTGCACATCTACAGACTCAGTCAAATCGGACGGAGAGCATCTATGAACTGGGTTTTAGGCCAAACATGAAGATGTTTTGATCTAAATCAACACATAGTAGCTCTGACTGTGTCTTTAGGGTTGTTGTCCCGCTGGAAGGTAGACCTCTGTCACAGTCTAAATTATTTATTTGTATTTAGCTTCAAACATCTTCCTTTCCAATCTAACCAACTTCCCTGTCCCTTCTAATGAAAAGCATTTCCACAGTATAATGATCCCATCAACATTTTATCAGAGGAAATGATGTGTTCAGGGTTATATGCTGGATTAGTTTACTCCACACACAGGACTTCGGATGTAGCTTAAAAAGTTCAAATTTGACCATGGAAACTTTTTCCACGTTTGTTGTGTCCCCTTAAGTGGCTTGTAATAAACTGCAAATTATGACTTTCTTTCAAAAATATCTTTCTTATGGCCACTCTTCCATAAAGGCCAGATTTGTGGATGAAAGATCATTTCAGCTGAGCTGTAGATCTCTGCAGCTCCTCCACATGTACCATTGTCTTACCATTGGCTGCTTCACGGATTGGCTGGAGAACCTGTACGTTTAGGTGGTCTTCGCTGGATCAGGGAAAAAGATCCAGCAAAGTAACTGAAGAAGGGGTCATGGAGACTGACAACCAATCAAAATGTAAGCGCAGTGCTTACTTTACCACAGTTAGCTTTGTTATTAATCTGATTAATCTGAGATAAAACCACTGAGCTTTAAACATTAATGAAAGGTCGGATTAGGAGTGGAATAACATGAGCTCACTGTCTCATTTTTCAGCTTTGAGTTATATGTGGCATAATGCGCTGCTGACAACTGCTGGTTGGATTTTAGATTTTCAAATCTATTTATTAAAAAACAGTATTTTATCATTAACAGAGATACCGAGATAAATAATATAGTTGAACTTTCTCCCTGCACTACAATCCTCAAGAAAAATTTGAAGTATAACACACGCAGGATTAAACATGTGCAGAAATATCTGATTGATTTTCAATCTTTTCCTAGCCCATTTGTTGAGGTGATATAATGATGTAGAACTAAACTGATCCCTGACTGTAGACCCAACCAGCTATAGTATCAGTTGTAATTTAACACTGGAACCATTTCATTGCACAAACCCTGCCAATGGCTTTAAGGTGCTTCTTCTTATACCCAAACGTTGTTGCACTGGCAGCAAAGATGGGCTATTTCTTCCATCTTTAGTGTTCTGGCTGAGGTAAGAAGCTAAAGATCATTTAACCAGGAAGGTTGTTAGTTTCCAATCTAGGAAATAATATTTCCCTAAATATTATTTTACTAAACTTGATAACTAATTAAACACCATTAAGACCCATTTATTCAGAAAGGTTTGGTTCTTATTCAAAATAATATATCCTTAAATATTAGTTTAATATTTCCTTAATAATATTTCTTCAAATATTATTCTAATAAATAAAGGAGCTAATTAAACACCGTTAAGAATTGATCATCCAGAAGGTTGGTTTTATTCAGCAGATCATTCTTTAAAATGTTACTTAATTAAAATAATGTTTTGCATTGTGAAGGGTTGTTTAAAGGTATACCAATTATTGTGACACAAGTTGTGTTACTGTAAAACCACAGTCTGTATAGCACCAATGTAATGTTGTCCAAATAACACAAAAAAGTATGTCTTTATCACACATCACAGCAAAACACACAGCAACCCCTCTAAAGCAAAATTAGATTTTTTAAAATTTATTTATTTGTGTTTATAGGACCGAAGTTAAAAATAATACAGATTAATATAATCAATGAAGGAATTTTGCTGGTTGAGCAAACAATTATGATACACTTCTTATGTCAAAGTCCTATTGACAAGCACATAAGTTTAAAGACTCCCCATACTGGTTTATTACTTCCTCTCATTGTCTGAGTGCTCACATCCTTGTCAGTTAGGCAGGGTGCAAAAAAGATAATGTTCTATGTTTGACAGAGAGTTGCATCTTGTTTCTTCTTGGTTTCCTTACTGAAGCAAGTCTATCATATTACTTTAAAACAACATATCAGTAACCAACTGGAGAAAACACAAACTTTAGTTTACATATGGTGCATTTCGAAAGTATTCATACTCATTCATTTTTTTCCCACATTTTGTGGGAACAAGCAGTAACTTCGAAACAGGATGACGGCAACATCATGTTGAGTGGTGGTCAGAGTTGTTGCTAAATACAGAGCATGACGGAGGAAAAACCTGCCAGCGGCGGCAGAGGTGGCTGGGGTGAAAGTTTACTAGCAGGATAATTACCCCTAAACTCACAGCTAGAGCTACAAAGGGATGGTTTAGATCAAAGCATTTTTATATTCACAAATACTAAACATCCAGTATGACAAAACTAGAGCTATTTTGCAAGGATTAATAGACAAAATGTTTAGACTCTAGATACCCAAAGCTGGTAGAAACATCCAAAATGGCTTGCAGTTGGGTGTATGTAAAAGAGGGATCAATACAAATGCATGCCAGACTTTTCAGATTTTTATTAGTAAAAATTGACTTCCATTCATTGCTATAGCCTAACCCTCACCCTAAACCTAACCCTTACCAGTAATTACCTAATGCTAAACCTAACCTAAACTCAATTCATACTTTAGTCATAAGCCTAAATTTTAAAGTCAGAGGTTAATTTAAATTAAACCAACAAATGTGAAAATATTAACATAAAAAAAGATTTAGGTGCCCTTTAAAGTATTTGTGAAAGTATGTTTCATACTAAATAAACCAAAATAAACCAAATATATCATAAAAGTTCCCGCCATGACCTTAGTTAGGAGTTTGGCTAAGGGTGGTGCCATCACACATTAAAATCTAAACTCACCGGCTGCCCTCTCCACACACTAACACATTAAAGAGAGATTTTGAATGTCCTTAGCTACAGTTTTCTGGATTATTTAGTTTTAGTAGGGGTGATTACTGCCTTCGAGAGTAGACGACTGGCACATAGGAATTTAAAATGAAATAAAAATGTTTAATTTTAGACACTGCAAGGTCCTCCATCAAAACCTGCCGTTTTGTTTCTGGGTCACAAAGAGGAGCCCTACTTTTCATTGCCAGAAACGATCAATGGCTCCAAGGTTCAGATTAATGCAGATTTTGATTTGTGCTCAGGTTTTAGGCCTTTGATTAAAATAAAAAAATGTGAACATTACACAGTGGAAATTGGGCTTCTGCAGAGTTGCCGCGGTGGTGAGAGCAAACATCACTGTATTTCGTAAGTCCTTTGAACAGAAGAGGGGCAGTCTTTAAAAACAGATACTCCTTTTTTGATATTTTTATGGTAGTAAACAAAAATAGCCATTTCAGAAGGATTTTCAAAATGCATGTTTATGCATTCATCAAACCTATACAATTACCTTTTGCTTGCTTTCCCCACAGGCTGCTGAAATCAATCTATATCTGAAGATAAAGCTTGATATAATTCGTACTCCCTTAAACTGTACACGGGCATTAGTTACTGGTTTCAAGATAAGGCTTTAAAATGTTACAGTTTCAAATGCACAAAAATTATTTTTCTTAACTTTCCTGAAAGAGAAATGCCATTAAAAGAGAGAGTGGAGTTTTCACAATGTAGCACAGCTGCCCCTCCCGTGTTTATTGCTGTGCACTGCCAGTCAGCAGGCTGAAAGAAGACTTCTAAAAGTAATGATCAACATGTCTGTTAAGTAGTCAACTGTGGACTCTACCCAAGCAGAGAGCATAACTAATTACCCAGATAATATCAGCAGGATATTTATACAGCTATTTAAATATGAAGCTGGAAAAATTAAAAACCTGGAAGGGAAATAGCAAAGAAGGATGACAAATTAGGACACAAGAAAGAAATAAGCAAACAATGAAAAGAAAGGGCATAAGGAAGGAGGGTATAAAAACAGAATGACATAAGGACAAAATGATAATATTCAGACAAAGTCTGAAAATACTAATATTTATCCACACTCTAGTTTTCCATATGTATCCAGACCTGGAAATCTGAAATCCAATCCCTGTCTTTTCCAGACTGTGTATGAACCCCAATTAAAATAAATAACTGTATCATATTAAATAAATTAATCATATTATTGTAACTTTAGCAATCAATATATTGTTTTAGTAGATGTAGAAATATGTGTTGCTTTTGTGTTGAATAATGTCACGCGTCCGTCCGGGTTATCATATGGTGAATATCTTATACAAGCCCATGCCAGGTGTATTCATCTCACTTTACCATTTAATGTTCTTATCTTAAGCTTTTTTTAATATTCTAATCTCCCTTCTGTACTCCCAGAGAATCAGGCTGATATCAAACTGTGAAGGAGACAAACAAGACAAATGACACCAGTATAGGAGATCAATCAACAAAAAAGACTTTCGTAAGTTCTAAGAAACAGTGAAAGTACCGTAAAGTAGTCAGAGAAAAGTGACAGACTGTGTAGGTCACTACGATCAATACTGAAATAATCAGCTGTGCCTTATCCACACATGTCTATAGCCAGAGTCCAAGATCAACAATGATCACAGCAAATGAAATATTTACAAAAGAAAATCCATTACAGCAGCAACTGGACTCGGCTTAAATATTCAACTTTAATGGCTGTAGATGGCATTGCAGATGCACACCCAAAATAATAATACTTATTACTACTAATAATATTAATAATAATGGTGGTACTCTTTAACTCTCCTCTGTAAAGCTAAAAATAACCTGAGTGCAGTGGAAACACCAGAGTAAACCCATGCTACCGTTATGTAACACAAAGGTTGGGAGCAAATCAATTCGCTCTCGGTGGTAATTTGCTTTGAAAAAAAAATTCTCTTTCAAGACTGCCCTCAAAACTCCTTCTCCAGGTCTTTTAAAGTGTACAGAGAGCATGAAAGATGATGGCAGAAACTCGCCCAAACTGCTCTTCCCACAGAACAGAACTCCGTGTTTAAATTACGGCCAAATGTTTTCTGCATCAAACTTTATTTTTTAATTCCCATCTTTGAATTTTCTCAGAGTGTGAATTGATTACGTTTTCAAACCATCAAAATGCTCTTGTTTGCATTTCAGACATCAGAGCAGGAGCTCAGGCTGACCCCTCCTTCCTCTGTCAGCCTTGAGGACCCAAAGGAGAAGGGAAGTAGTGGAGATAAGCAGAGATGCACAAAGAAAAAGAGAAATGAGGGAAAAAAGAAGACTCCCTCAGCACTCTCTGAACATTTACAGTGACTGTTAGGTCAGACATAAAAAGTATGCACTCTAGACAGCAACAATTAGTGTTTGCTTTCAGTAAGGCATGTGCTGATAATCATTTTTGTCACATATATGAAATAAAATAACAAACTCCGACAGTGCCTTGGTTTACAGTATTGGTCTACACATACAGTGTTGTGAAAAAGTGTTAAACCCTTTACAGATTTCTCCTTTCTTGTTCCACTTAAATGTTTCAGTTTATCAACCAAATTGTTCATTTTCTCCCCTTGTCCTCCCCAGTGTGTTGGTTTCCCTTTCCCCTCTATGTGTTGTCATGTTTACAGGCGGGGTGAGGTGGAGCCATCAGTGTGCTCTTCATACTGACAGTCAAGCTTCAGCGTAAAAGACGGGTGCTTCCAGCCACACCTTGCCAGTTTGTCAGCTCCATCAGTGGTACACTGGCTGCCAGATTTAAGTAAAGTCAAGTCTAGTTTTGTGTCAAGTTTGCAATGTCAAGAAATGTTTGTCTCTCATCACAGGAAGACTGCTCCATCTTAAGTTGTCATGATGTGCTGTTGAGGTAGGATCCACGTGCAAGAACCAGGTTCCCTTCCAGGAACCAAGTGAATGGAGGTAAGTCGACTTTAATGATCCTACCTCACAGATCCAGGCAGACGTGAAAAGTTTGAAAACTGAAAGGCAAACCATGAACTTTGGGATCTAGAACTAGACCAGGACAAAAAGTAGCCAAACCAGGCATAATGGTGCAACACAGGATATCATCGACAAGGAACCAGCACTAAACAATGACAACTAAAGAGCCTAAATACAAATGGAAATACAGGGTGAACCAATGAACAGAGAGACTAGGTAAACAAGGGAAACTGGGAACAGGTGTGGGACAGACTACAGGGAGACAGAGGGTAAACAAAGGACCAGACCAGGTAAATGAACAAAAACACAAAGACACAGATTTCAGACAGATGGCCGTGAGGTCGTCCCATACAGACACAGAGTTCAGGCGGACGGCGGGGATGACGTCCCCTGTAGACCCAAAGTACAGGTGGTCTGCGACGAAGGCTAAAACGAAATCTAGGATGTCTGCGACGAAGCCAAAAGAACCCACGAAGAAGCTCGTCCGGGATCCGGGGAAAAAGGGACAGATGGCCCAGAGGCCGTCCAAGCAGAGTAGAGGACCCTCTGCAGGAAGCTGGCGGTGGAACTCGACAGACCTGGAACCACGGAAGAGCGGTGCTCGAACTGCTGGAGCGTGGTGCAGGAACCGCTAGAGCTCTGGAGAGCGGTGAAGAAACCGCTGGAACCCTGGAGATCTGTGGCGACGCCCAGAGACTCTGCAGCAGAGCTGACGAGGTTCCAATAACTGAGGCGGTTTGTTCACGAACCCCGCATGGACAAGACCAGGAACAAGAAGTGAAAGCAGTCCGTCCTCGAACCCCTCATGGACCGAAACAGGATGTGAAGGCGGTTTGTTCTTGAGTCCCTCAAGGACAGAAACAGGATGTGAAGGCGGTTCAATCTTGAACCCCTCTGGAACAGGACCGGGAACAGGAACCGGACCTAGAAGAGCTCTGAGAGGACACCCCAGAGAAACCCAAGGAGATGTGTAGGGAATAGAGGCTGATCAGGAGCCGGTAACAGCGGCGATGGCTAATCAGGAGTGGAACCAGGAGCTGAAGCATCGACAGAACCATCAGTGGAGAGGCGAAAGTCTTCTTGCTTGGTCTGTGTTGAATGAGCTGCTCTTCACCCTCACAATTATATTGAAGCTGTAATAACGGCACAAATATGCAGCACAGAGGTGCTGCACGCAGCACGTCTACAGTTATTTCCTTAATTTCCGGGTCTGTGCTCTCTCCCGCCCCCGTCATTTCTGTCCAATGGGAGCAATGATCGTCACCCGCGTGGCTTTGTTTACAAGTAATAGTTCACTTGCAAAAAGTACAATCTGAAAACAAACCGCACCAAATGAAAAAAATAAAGTTAGCTTTTGGTCCGGACCAAACAAGCGGACCAAAGGACTTTCCTGGTGTGAATACACCCTAAAGCACAGCCAGGACAACAGAAGCAAGATCCAAAAACGTAAACTGGAAATAAGAATAACTAAAACCCAAACAAAAACCAAAACACCCTTGAATCATGATAAGGACCAACGTGCAAGAAAGCTTCCAGGAATGAAGGTAAGTCGAGTTTAATGATCCTCCCTCACAGATCCAGGCAGACATGAAAAGTCTGAAAACTGACCGGCAAACCATGAACTTTGGGATCCAGAACCAGACCAGGACACAAAGTAGCCGAACCAGGCATAACGGTGCCACACAGGATATCAATGACAAGGAACCAGCAATAGATCTTCTCTGGTGGTCAGATCTGGTGGTCAGATCTGGTGGATCTGACCACCAGAGAAGAAAGTTATACTTTTCTAAAAAGTATCAACAGCACTCCTGAGAGCAGGTCAGATATGATTTGAGGGTTCAAGAATTCAGGGGTGATGTATTTATGTTTTATTATAGGGAATAGTTCATCAGAGCATGATTTCCATCCTTGAATGCATTCATAATGTGCACCCATCCATCCATTTTCTATACCCGCTTCTTCTGTACAGGGTCGTGGTGGTCGTGACCAATTTACTTAACAATCATGTTCTTGGACTGAGGGAGGAAGCCGGAGTATCCGGAGAGAACCCACACATGCACGAGGAGAACATGAAAACTCCATGCAAAAAGACCCAGCAGTCAAACCCAGAACCTTCTTGCAACAGTGCTATCAACTGCGTCACCATGCAGCTGCATTTATAATGTAAAACTGAAAAATGCCTCTTAAGAAGGGGCAAAATTACAAAATATTTGTATTCTTAGTGCATTTCTTCAAAGGTTTATGTTTACAGATGTTTTAATCTGTTTGCCCTGAGATACATTTTTTTTACATGTATAATGCTGTTGCAGAAGTCGCAAATGGAAAGCAATAAGGTAAATAGTCCTTTTAAATAAAAATTTTAAATAGTTTGAAATCGGAATCAGCAGATCAGAAAAAAAAGCGGAAATCAGTTTTGGCCAGAAAAAGTCTAATCGGTCCATCTCCAATTCCCACTTTAGTCTTAGATAAAAACAAACAGGTCATATTGATTTGGAACACAGAAAGGGGTTAACACTGCTACCACAGAATGGTGTGGTAAACTATAAACGATTATATAGGTCAATTATTCTATACACAGGCAGACAAATTCGGCAGTTTGTTAATGTTCAGTTTACCATCTTTAACTATCATAGGATACAATGGCTAAGCAGACAGGGTAAAGCGAAACAGATGCATGTACTAAACTGAGCAACAGGACATGTCATGGCTCACAAAATAAGCTTTCCAACTTAACTCAAAGGATTTTGTTTTTCATTTTGTTATATAACTATATTTAGTAGAATCTTTTTTTTCCTCTATCTTTGGTTCTGCAACACACGCCCCCCCCCCGGCTGTACATTGGTCATTTGACCTCAGAGAGTGCATCATTGTTTAAATCACAAACCGTGACATAAACTCACACCACAAACCATCCAGTGGTTATTTAGGACATTCTGCAACACAAAGCTGCAAACCACAAGTGCTGAAAGTCAAAGCCTAAACAGATTTTCCACTCTCTGAACATTTAAAGCCTCCTGCCTTTCTAACTAAACTGAGAGTCCTTTCCTCAATCGCTTCATGTCCTCCCTCTTTCACACTCAGCCTCCCACAGGCCTGTGCCACCATGTCAGCTACAGTCACATAGAAACAAGGCGCTTGGCCAACTGATGTGTGTCTTAAAAGCTTCCGTTGCCAAGGATGAGCGACTCTTCAGGCTCGTCTCTTCTATCAGTTTGTTTCCTGCTCTCTGTTATCACCACAGCATGTAGAGTCATCTTACGAGAAATGTCACAGCGCACAGTTAAACAACAGTGCTCTTTACCAAAATTATAGGAAAATCTGTAGAAATAAGGCATGAGTGACGGTACCGTTAATTTTAACACCAAGACTTTTTTGAGTCAATGCACCCTGCTGACCATGACAATGTTACCAAATCATGCATACCAAATGTGTTATCTAATATGTTCCTAGAAACACATGCACAGAACAACTTAACTTTAAATGTCATCTATTCACCAACAAACAAGCTACATTTACACTGCAGGCAAACGCGGCACAAATCCCAGTTTTTTGCAACTATGCCTCACATTTCTGACTTAACAGCAGTCAGAATGGCCCAAGTCAGATTTTTTTCACCTCCAAAAAAATCTAAATTTTGCCACTTCCATATGCAGTACTTAATTGGCCACATATTCGATTTAGTACCACAGAACGATCATGTTTGCATTTCATCTGACTTTTACGTCAATGGCCTGACTCCGACTACGCCTCCACACAGATTTCTCTACGGAAGTACCAGTCACTGCTCCAAGGAAGGCCATTGTTAAGAGTTGTGTTCTCTATTTTCTTGCCTTTATTCATCCTGTTATGATGCGGTCATAATATCGTCGGTTCCCATTGCTCAACAACTTAATAATAACACAGAGAAGCCGACATCCATTATTACTGCGGTAAACTTTGCGCTGTGTTTGACGTCTATATTCTCCATCTTCGCATGCAGGTCGCTTTACGGTCGTGAATAAAGTCTGATGGCGGCAGCATTTAATTGTAGTTTGAACAACCACGGAAATAAAATCAGATTCCAGAAAAAAATCATAATTGAGACCTGCAGTGTGAACGTAGCCTTAGACTCACTTATAAACAGATGAATGCTAGAAGTCGAACAATGTGGGTTTTTCTGCAACTGACGCACATATTTGAAGGCCAGAGAAGCTAAAGGCTGACATTCCAGCCCGATTATTTATACTATATGGCCACTATATATTTTTCTCCATTAGTCAGTTTCTTGACCCGGAATATGAAACATCTAATTTCCAAGCAACCACACACACAGAGACTGCTGCCAAAATAACCGTCCTCCAATAAACAATATTTAAGCAATAGAAAATATGAGCCATATGTATCAACTGGCCCATATATTTACCTACCTCTAGTGTTCCTGTATTGAGCTCATATCTTCCTGTTATTTGATTATTTGAATTGTCGAAATGATTTGCTTCTTCAAGAATATGGAGCTAAATTGGGGCCATAAAGTTTGTTCAAACGAAAAAAATGTAAACCTGAAAAATAAAGGTTTGTTCAAAAGAAAAAAATTTTAACCTAAAAAATAAAAGTTTGTTCAAAAGAAAAACATATGAACCTGAAAAATTATTTTGAACCTCCCCCCAAAAAATTTGAAAACTGGAAAAAAGTTTTGCAACTGGAAAAAAAAAAAACAGATGTGAAACTGGAAAAAAAACAAGTTCAAAACTACTTTTCAGATTCAAGTTTTTTTTTTCAAACTTGCAGATTTTTTTTTCGGCTTCAAACTTTTGGCCCTGTTTTGGCCTCAGATCACGGGGGTGCAGAATCATGACTGACAGCTCAACACAGCGGATGAACAACATATTCCCTGCTGTTGCATTAAGGGACCGTGGGAACTGGAATTATCTGTAATACATCAACGATATTCTATATATATGTGATTGGTTTTGAATGATAACAGGCTTCACCGATAGAAGCAGCTCAGAGGAGAAAATATGATCTTGACAGATTTGCACAGCATTTTAAGTCCGTGTTGGAGATTTCCCATGCTCTCAACATCAAGCAAAAGAACCGCTAGACTAAGCGGCAGGAATGAAACCAGATGCAAAACGAGCCGGTATTTTCCGAATATCCTTGCATAATTAAGCCTTGAAAACTTGAATCTGAAAAGTAGTTCTGAACTTTTCTTTTTCCAGTTTCACGTCAAATTTTTTTGGGCAAGGTTCAAAATTATTTTTCAGGTTCAAATGGTTGTTTTTTTGAACAAACTTTTTTTTCAGGTTTAAATTTTTTTCTTTTGAACAAACTTTTATTTTTCAGGTTTAAATTTTTTTCTTTTGAACAAACTTATTTTTCAGGTTTACATTTTTTTCTTTTGAACAAACTTTTATTTTTCAGGTTCAATTTTTTTTTTGTTTGTACAAACTTTATGTCCCCAATTTAGCTCCATACAAGAATCCAACCACACACTCAAAAAGGCAGCACATTTTCTTAGAGCTGAACTCTGAACAGGTGAGAACCATGATGCCAAAAGGAGATGCTGCTGGTGAAAACACTAGAAATACATAAGCAACTGTCGGGTGAACTTACCTGACAGACAGGGTAAAATCCCCAGGGTTGCTCTTGCTTGGCCGGGCCAGGAAACTGCCGTGGACTCCCCGGGTTAACAAGAGCTGCTCTGCCTCGATTCCAGTGATGTTGGGGTGGAACCACCTTAAAAGATTAAAAACAACAGTAAAAGGTTTAAAGCACAGGCCAACCGGAGAAGCCATTTTAGTTAGAAAAATGTAAAATTTTTTCTCATATAATCATGGGTAGCTACAGGTATCGATGAATAACAAATTACAGTTTTAAAACTGCTTTAATTTTGCATCATATAGTTTCCATGGCTGAAAATCCTTTGAATGAGATAAAAAGTGACATAGAGACTGGAGCATATAGTAGCCTCTCCGACTCTAGCTGCTGTGCACTGCCAGTTAGCTGGCTAAAAAAAGAAAAACACCTACACTTTCTCTTGCTAATAAAGAAAAATTATTCTGCTGGTATGGAACCAGACACAAAAACACAGACAGCCATGGTGAGGAGAATAAATTAATATAATGAAATTGCTCATATTTGTCAGGTTATGTGGAGATGAAGAAGGACTAAAGTGCAGGAAAGAGCGAGGGAGCAGCATGGTAAATAGATGAGTAGTTTTAATAATGATCATTAACAAAAGACTTACAAACTGACTGGACACAAAACATGCCAGGGAAGATACAGGGTAGCATTCAAAGCAGAAATCAGGAGAAACCAGTGGTTAACAAGGAAGACCAGAGAGTATCAGTACTGAGGGAAGTGGAGAATGGTTCAATGAACTAGGGGAGGTAATCAGAGGGAGAATGAGGAGCAGGTGGTGGAGATGGTGACTGAGGGAGAATGACTAATTAACTCAGAGGAGCATAGAGTGAAGGGAGGTAACATCTAAATGAACTGAAGCAAGTAAACAATGAGACTAACTAAAGAACTCTAACAGAGGGGAACCAGATGATAAGGAAATATAAACTAACACATCTAACACAAGAATCCAGGGAAGTAACAAAAACTAAACGACATAATTAATCTAATAAACCTGAATGAATAGAAATAAAGCAAGAAAAGGACATGGCAGTGCAGAGAGAGTAAACAGAACACAAACTCAAAACCCCAAACACAAGCAGATTATGACAATATTAAAGTAATGCAATTCAAAACTTGCTGGCAAGCTTCGAGCTGCATTACTATAAAGCAGCGGAATGCAGGCTTGCTACCTGAGCAGACAGCCTGACTAATTAACCAGCTATTATCCGCTTGTTTGGCTTCTTTTAGTTCTTAAAGAGAAGAACTACAAATATTTCTGATATTCTATATGTTTAAATTTATAGAACGTAAAATAATAAATGAAATCTTTTAGATAACTTTATTATGGTTATAATGTATAACAACAGTTTACTTTTTACTACATTTAATATAAACCTGAACATATGCTGACATGCAGTCAACAGCAGTCAAATTCAGGTAATCTGGCAGCAGAGTTTAAAAGGCACTACTCCATAAATAAAAATATGAACGAGGTTTAAGTTTAGCGTTTTTAACACAGAGAGTAATCACATGCATATTGTGTCGTATACATTATGTTAGGATATTGTTCCAAAGTTTTACATTAGTAGGACTATTTTTTTCCAAATTGCTGAGACAAGTAAAACTAATTGGGCACCAGTGAGATTCTTCGTTTTAAGCAATAAAAACTAATATTTCTATTATTATTTCTTATTTTAGGACAGTTGAAAAATCAGTTTTTATTTTTTCTTTATAAATATCAATAAATGCTTTATTCTGGTGGTTATAAAATATACTGAACAATGCTGTGAAGAAATGAATCTCAACTGAGCGAGTAATTGAAGTTAATATTTTCCGGAACTTTAAATTTTACAATGGCGTTTCTTTACCTGAGGAACCTGACCTAGGCACAGCTCACTGGTGTGACATTAAACAAAGTTTTATTCAGGAATGAATGGCTGTTGTAAACTGACAGACCTTTAGGACAAACCTTAGTTTCTTCTTGCAGAAAAAAGCTTTAAAAAATATTTCCCCTCGGGCAGCAGAGCATGCGACCCAAATACAGAGGCTTCAGTCCGCGACGCCGCGGTCCCTTTTATGCGTAAATAAGATCAGACGTTGCTCTTCACTGACGTCAGAGGAGCAGAAATATAAAGAGAAAGTATGTGTGAACAAAAGCAGCTTCATTGCAAAGTTGGACATAATAAAATGTAAGAAAAAACATGGCCAGCTACTGGGTGGCTCACTAAGATAATCTATAGTTGTGTCATGAAATTAAAGCCTTTACTCGTACAAGAATGAGTAAAAAACATGTTTCTAGTGTGTAGTATGAGCAATAAGGATGACATCCAGGTTTTTGACATAGCCCTTTCTTATAATTGAAGAAAAATAACATATTCTTTGATGGAGCGGTTTGTTTGTTCTAGTTTGACAGGGAAGTGCAGAAAAATAACATAGTTTATACCACATAAAATCCCTCACTTCCTCTCCTGCAAAACATTATTGACAAACTGTTTATCACATCCACTTCCCACTGTGGCTGACCCATTAGTTGGACATAAACCAAACCCAGGTGCACTGTGCTCCTACATTAACACACTATATTCTTGAGTAAAAATCCTGTTTAATGCATGAGGGAGGAAATGGCTCTTGGAGAGGCTGCTGTTTACATCCCGGTGAATGGCTGCAGGTGAATTGTTTTGCTTTAGAGCTTATGTTTAAGTAGGGATCACTGGGTTAATCCTACTAACTACTGTGTTCCACTGCTGGCTAATCCAGTGCACCATTAGCCACCTAAGGCCCCATACCTATGCCAGATCTGGGATGGTTGAGCCAAACTGAATTGAAAAAGTACATAGTGTGTCTGGTGTACCAGGTATGACCAAAAGAAGTGCAACACATCAAGAACACAAGGCCTTCTACTAAAACAATGGAGTCAGAAACATGAAAGTCATATAAACTGTAGCAACAGCCTTTTTACAAGGAAGGAATGTACTGTATAAATGTATATACCGTATTTTCCGCACTATAAGGCGCACCGGATTATAAGGCGCACCTTCAATGAATGGCCTATTTTAGAACTTTTTTCATATATAGGGCACACCGGATTATAAGGCGCATAGAATAGAAGCTACTGCAGTCAAACGTTTGACTGGGGTTGCGTTATGCATCCACTAGATGGAGCTGTGCTAAAGAGAATGTCAACAAAACAGTCAGATAAGTCAGTCAAACTTTATTAATACACTACAAACCAGCGTTCTGATAACTCCATTCACTCTCATGGTAAGGTCTCCTCTACATAGAATTCTATTGAATAGAGCCAACCGCACGTTAGGAATGCATTGGAGTCTATGAAGTTGAAGTCAAACGTTAGTTAAAACGTGAAAGGGAACTTTTCCCTGATTCAGTAAACACGTAAAAGAAACAGTTTGATGCACTAAATCAAACGTTAGTACTGTTAACCTTTCCTGTTTCTGTCCCCTGACCGTAGTCTGATGACACACGGGAGACGCTTTCTCCAGGGCCGAAGTTACTAGTTTCCTCGGGGTTAACTCCCTCACTCATACATTGCTGAGTTGAACATGAAGAAACAGCATCAAAACACTGAGTTGTTGACGAGATTCGGGGTTCTTTTTAATGACTTTGCAGCACGTAAAAACACAGGGCTTACAGACTCATACACCGCTGCTCCAGTCGCCGTTTCTACCCACCCCACACACACAATAATACCGACGTCACTCCTTCTCTCTTGATTCTCAGCTACGGCAGCACACAGCGCCACCTCTGTCCGGAGGAGTAATGTCAACATCTTCCATACACACACACACGAAATATACACCCCACACACTGAGCTTCTAATCACATAAAGTTCAGGCAATTCCTGCAACAGTACATTCAAACGTTATACACACACAAGTGGTGTTGGACTAGGAGTAAGCACAGTACAGGTGTTTACCGCTATTACTTCGGCGACCCCCCTGACTACGGTAGCCGTAATGCTGCAAGTGGTGCGGCTTTGTAGTTTACCAGTCGTACTGAAACATTTTGACAGAGCGCCGTGTACAACCAGTATGGATCAACCAATTAACCAATTGATCCATATATAAGGCGCTCCGGATTACAAGGCGCACTGTCATTTTTGGAAAAAATTTAAGGTTTTTAAGTGCGCCTTATAGTGCGGAAAATACGGTACATGTTTATACTATGGAAGCTTGTGTCTGTTTTATTGTGATATAATAATAACTTAGCATCTAGCCAACTGTACAAACTTGAGATTGTTTGGCAGTCTAGCTAGATGTGTAGCTCCATATTTAGCTATATTTGTAGGAACGTAAAAGAAAAAAAAAACACTGAAAGCATTTGCATGTAACACTGACGGCTCATATCCACAGTCATGAAAGTAACTTTTATATATAAGTTATTTTATGAAGATTTTCTATTACATCCAATTTTATTATCATCCCTGTCTGGGCCAGTTTATTATTTATGAAATATGACAGCCTCGATCAAACCAAAATAACTTTGAGGGACTTTTCTGCCAATACATAATTTTCTATAAGTTGTTATAGATCAAATCCTCAGTGGTAAATGCAGGTAGGAAATGTCCTCTAGGCAGGTGCTACATGACAGAAAACATTCGGTGGCAAGCAGCGTGATTTCATCTCGGGTACAAAAATGATCGGGACAGCCGAGGTACTAAATGACAAACAAGTATCCGCATTTCTCAAGTAAGAATTTACATTTCTAAGCATGTATTAATGGCAAACATCTACACTGTATAATATCTTCATTATCTCCCTGCAATTCACAACAGCACAATTTAAAGCTGTCTTTGACTATTTCTGATGGAAGAAAAAATACTTTTACTTCAACTAACAAACAACAAGAAAAAAAGTTTTTGGAACCATCGCTGGCACATAAATAAAGCGTATCATTGATTCATTTAACTGAGCAGAGAGGAGGCAACAGACGACAAAAGAGCGCCTTCATGAAGCTCATGCTGTGATGATAATATCTGAGAGCTTAAACAGTGGGCGGGCATTTAGGTGTTTCTGTTTTTTGCACTGTAAGACACAAACCCATGACAGTACGATAAAAATAAGACTCATGCGTCAGCTCAGCAGATCTTGTGTCACCCAAAATTGGCTTATAGACACCAACATACTTATGTGGTCACTGCCGCTGCAAGGGTCTGCCTCTCAGCACAATGCTTTATTTAATTTCTTGGAAAGTCATTAAACTGCAAAATGACATTGAATCACAACATGCCTCTAATCAGCTGAAACCGACATTTACTACAAATAAAATCTAAAAGGTTTAAAGATGCTTTTTCACATCAAAACATAAATAGCATGCATGTTTACATACAGATGAAGCAGCTGTCACTATTTTCCATTCAGCACATACATCTAAAGTGACAATAACTGCTCATCAATCACAAAGCATCCTGAGCAGGTTTGATTTTGACAGAGGGGAAACACGAGAACACGTAGAGAAAGATACAGACTCAGTTGTAGAATCAGTTATAAAACCAAACGTGTGACAGGTCTGAATAAAAAAACAGGACAAAACAGGACTCCTAAATGAACCTTTGTACAAGATAAAATTATACAGTCGATATAAATACAGTTTTGATCTAACCTGAATAAATAAAGCGAGGCTGAACCAGAGACTGAAAAAAGCACCCGACAAGCAGACCACACCAGCTAAGGCATCCGACCTAGATTGCATCTGACCCCCTTACTCTCACCAGGGGGTGAAACCGATCTCCTTTACTTCTGTTACTGAAGCCAAAGAAGCTGATTGTAGAAGGAACGTTAAAAATAATTATATAAACAATTACATAAACATATTTCAAGAATGGAGAACAAATTGGGAAGGTTTCCACAGCAACATTAATATCTCAACTTCTACAGCAAAATTAAAATACACCAATTCCTTGTAAGGGGAAGGGGAAGGGGACTGGGGGATCAGGTACTAAAAAATCTGATTTGTTGTTGGCTGATGAGGTCACTATTGCAAAAAAGCTAATTTGACGTAGAAAACGCTAATTATATTTCAGTGTAAGATTTTACTGAGGAAGACAAGTTAGATATTACTGACATTAATATTCATTTGTTAATGTGTTTCACCTTTAGTCGATCTTAACAAATGGGAAGAAGACATAAGGAGACGATGACATCATCACCACAAAAATAACATTCTTCATCTTGATTAGAACTGCATAATATATCACAAATTTATTGTTAATACATTTTCAGTGTGTGCAATAATAAAATTGTAACTTGGACTGCGATAAATGTTAGCTATTTATATAAATGAGATGCTCCTTAATATCTGGTGTCTGTGAGCGCAGTAAACCAAAGCCGAAAGACATTAACACTATACACATCAGTATTTATTTATTTATTGGTCATATCATCGTGACATTCACCAGTAGGGGCGTAACGATACAAGGATTCGTACCGAAAATATCCTGTACAGCCCTGTCTGTTTGGTAGGCACGTGTACCGAACTAATTCAGCAGTGTTTTATACCTGAACACATGTCTATGGAACTAAGTCCACGATCCAATGTTCTGTAGAGCAACTTTAAAAAGTGACACCAAAACAGAGATGACGTCCAGCTATGACTAAACGTTGTTTGGGAACATTAACAGTGACAATGGACAAAGAAAGGTGGACCGAACTTAAGCTTTACGTGAGTGTGTTTCAACAGCAATAAGGTACATACATTAACTCGCTCTAAGCTGAACTTAATTACTCATATCAAACAACGTTAGGAAGAATGTAAACATCACAGATACTGGAGAATAATCAGCCGAGGTGCAAACTGACTACCTGTAGCATCCAGTCAGCCCAAACTAAGTATATAATACACCATGCAAGTCTAAGGAAATCCCGTTAAAAATACTGTTACACCTCTGTTTACCAGCATTATCACATATTGCATGTTTTCCTTATATCTTCCAGCCCTAGACCTGATGCAGTCAAAAACTGTAAACCCTTCCAATACAAACACACTATACAAAATGGGGGAGCATCAAAGTGGCCCATATATGTGACAAGACTTCATGTTCCATAAAATGCACAACATTTCCTGCTGTTTAATCACGTATCTAAACATTTTTAGATACACCAACATTCATGGCAAGACAGGAAACACCAAGAGAGCACCTTATGAAGAAATCCAACTTCATGAGTACTTTTAGAAAATGACCTGTAGATTTTTTATTTGACTTAATCCTTGAGGTAATCTTATGTAGAAGAGGTAATGTCAACTGCATCTTAAATTAGTCATCTCAAAAATTTACTACCAAAACTTTATGTTTCCCCCTTAGCTGTAACTTTTCAATTTGTTGGAGAATACTTTACACTTCTAGGAATTATTTTGTCACATTTCAAAACAAAGAGCCATCGATGGGTCATGGACGTCAGCTGGTGGACAGATTAGATGTGTATTGTTTTTAATCTAGATTCATACAGAAAAACACAAAACAGTGGGATAAAAAAGGCCTTATGTCTGTAATCCGTTTCTAATCCTTTATCACAGTGCTGATGTCAGTCGTCAAATTAATAACACGGTGGAGTTGGGATGAAATCCGACTCAAACACCGGACCGGTGCTTTGAACACTCAGGGAGCCTTTAAACGTTCACATTCCCTGTGAGGATTTATGCAAAAAAACGTATACAAACAACTAAAAGGCCTTCTTAAAAACTAAAGCACGCTTAGAGCCTCTTTGTAAACCTTCAATCATTCAAGAGCAACACACACTCACGAAAAAGAAGTAGCAGAAACTACATATTCTGCACAAACAGGTGTTCTAGATCCAAAATGATACTTCAGCTCGACATTTGCTTCATTAAATTCAGAAAACTAGCGCTAATTTACAAACAGCAATGTTTAGGAGGAAAGAAGAGCAAAAACAGAAGAAAACACTGGCAAGTAGAATGGCATTGTTTGTGCCCTACCTCACCATTGTGGTGGAAGCCAGCCACAACGTCTTGCTTGCAACCTCAGATTTTAGTAATCCAGCAGAAGGGAGGGTGGGAGGGAGCCAGGGGAGACACAGGGGGGGGGGGAGGCTTGTAAAAGTGTCACTAGGTTAGACAGAGTGGGACAGAGACAGTGAGAAGAACGACAAAAGTGTAAGTGTGTGTGTGTGTGTGTGGGGGGGCTTTGTCAAAGTGTTAGAGAGAGACAAATAGAGAGAGAGTGCAGAGCTGGCGAGAGGGTGGGGGCATTTTAATCTGGGATTTGGACGAGCGTGAGCAGGCCTGATACCAGCACCGACAGTGCTATCAGTTGTCTTCCTCGTCTCCCTACTCTGTCCCACCTCAGGGAAATGCGACAGTGGCTGGCAGGCCGGTCCGATTCCCCCTCTCCCCTCCTTTCCTCTGCCTCACCTTCTCATCACCTTTAAAGCCTGCGTGGTCTTAGACTCCACCGTGGCTCGGCTCCAAATGGCGCTCTGTGACCGTAAAGCTGTCTCTGGCTGTAACACAGATCGGGCCAAGCCAAATCAAGGTGCCAGGTCTCCTTCACCAGGTCCCCTCTATCTCGTCAGAGGCTAAATACAACAGCTGTGTTGCCTGTGCCTGGAGATTACGAGTGTTGTAGTTACACCGGATCATAGTTAGGTTGCGCCAAGCTAATCCAGCCAATTCAGCAGAACGCCATTAGGCTATTAATTTTGCAGGGTAGAGTTGGGGAGCTTTGCTGATGAGTTTGAAAATTACTGCACAACACAAAGGACGGCAGACATTTACTGACAAGACTTTTAACGCAACAGTCTTTATCACATAATTATTATTAGCATATTAATACAAATTTATATGTAAGAACGAGTTATCTTAAAAAAACTCATGCATCAATTAAAAAACCTTAATAAAACACAGAGAGCTTTTTTGTACCCATACAGTTGAGAACACGACCTGCATTCATCCCAATAATCTTTGTAATTTAGCATGAGTTTGATACGTTTTGCTAATAACAGTAAAAGAACAACAGTATGCAACACACACACTGAATTTAAAATAATTTAACTGAGGTTTTTAACGTTCTAGGCCTGTTGGTCTCATAGGAAAACATAAAAACATACAGGAATCTCAATATGAACAAACAGATCAACAGCAATGGCATCCATTCAACTGAACGATCCAATGGCAAATATTGGTTATTTAATATTTTAATGAAAAGATTAAAATACAGCACATACTTGACTTAGTAGTAATTTTAATATGTAGCCCTAAAAAATTTCATACTAAAGTTTCATACTGGGTATAAGGTTGTTTATCTTGAAATGTTTTGCTTTTGTCAGTGCTAAACATTGCTACAACAGTTGACAATTGTTATTTTCCCTTGTTCACTCAATAGGTGGTGCATAATATTTAGGATTTGTACTAAACAGATAATGGATAGAGGGTAGGTGAAATGTTTCTGCATGATACTTATGGCACAATTTTGTTCTCTTTACTCATGTGAAACTGGATGTATTTCTTAGTATGTATGAATAATACATAATTGTTTTATGGCAGATAACTAACAGCAATAAGCTAAAAATACCCAAGCTAATGATTTTGATCAGATGAAATTGGAGAACCAGTAGTATCATTCATTTACTGCTGATTCTGAATGTGCGCGCAATGTTTCAAGGTCATTTTTCTCAGCGGTTTTACTGTAATTTGAAAAACTTAAACTGTTATCATTAAAGCAATGCAGCCGGTATAAGAAAGCACTTTTCTTTGCAGCATAATATAATGAGTTACTCTACCTTTGATGGGGCTAACCTGTGCAACGCCTGCTTCTTCAGCGGTCAGAACATTATTTTGGTAGTTAAAATCTACATTAGGTTCTTTATTAGAAGTCAAAGTTTGGAATCTTACAGAAACTGAAGTAATTACAAGATCATTATTATTTATGCATCAAAGCATGTACCTAATGTCTGATTTTTATCAAACTGAAAAAGATGCATCAAGGGACCTGTGGGTGTTGATATAGTAAGAGAAAACAAGGTGTTCTGTTGGAATAAGGTCAATGCAGCACACAGTAACAGCCTCACAGATAATTAGGTACACAGTGGTGCCAAGCAATATTACATTAGAGGACATCTAAAGATGCTTCAATTTAAATGAAGTCATGTTTTTTGTGTAGCAAGTTGGTAAATCCAGTAAGATACAAAACTATGCCACATGCTTTGCAACATCTTTAGAGTTTTTCTTTGAAGAAAAATCCATGTTTAGGTCCAAAGAGCTTTTGCAATAGACCCAGAGTAAGTTCCCTGCAAATAGCTGACCACTTTCTTGTAGTATGTTGTAATTTTAGCTTTTATTCCAATTCTGACATTTGTTTTGAAAGGGCAATAAATAAACATTTCATTTTGAATCATGAACGTTCCTTAAAAGTCACTTATGTAACCTTAGAAAGTTTTGCAGGAAATCTTTTTAAGATCTCCACTGATCAAGCTTACTATGCCTCGCAGGAGAGCACGTACTCACCTTCTCTATTTCTGTGTGTTCCTCCTTTAATGATTAACTGGGATGAAGAAACGAACCTGGTTAGAGCCAGTAAAACAAAGTCTTCTTTAAAGATTTCTTTAAATATTTCGGAAACATGGAACGGTTGTGTGTGTCATAAACCAATTTTTTATATTAATAAGAAAGTAACGTGTATAAGTTATATAAAGACATGGTGACATAACTATGGCTAACCAGAGACAGAAGTTGGTCCATCTGTGTGTTGTATTAAAAGCTTTGTTGTTCAGAGCCTCAGCAGGCAGTCAAGCTAAGCGTACAGGACATCAGAGTCCCGCCTTTTAACATGATTGGTCCTCCTTTTGATCGTTCAGTTTGCAAGAAGGTACCAACCACAAACATCATTGTATTTTTGGGAATTTTATGAGACAGAATAGCACAAATTAGTGCAGAACTGTGAAGTAGAATATAAATGATACATTGTTTTTTCTGATTTTATTTTTAAGCTTAATATAGCCCCTTTTATTTTGATATCCTTAAATAAACTCTAGCTTATCCGATTACCTTCAGAGGTCTCCTAATGAGTAAATAAAGTCTACCTGTGTTCAGTAAGGGCCTCAGAGGTTTGTTAGGGGTATGAATACTTTGGCATGTTTGTTTTTTAAATGCTTGTCAAAGAGCAACAGGCCAATGCTGAACATGCTCTTTCATATTCTCCACCTCTTATCCCTACTCAGACTGCAGGGACAGGAATGACGCAGGGTTTTCCAAGAATAGGATTCCCTTTGACAACCGCCAAGCACCCTACATTTCCATGCATCTGGCCCTGGGCAGCACCAAGGAGAGAGACACGGGACAGAAAGGTAGCATGGTTTTATGTGTATTGGTTGTATCTGAGGAGACGAGGCTAGGGAAAAGTAGCGTAAAATGCATGAGTACTATGGTTGAGACAGAAGCAACAGGGAGCTGCGGGTTGCCTCAGGCTGGTTGAGGGGAAACAGCCCCGTTGTGCATCCAGCCAACACTCTATCCTCTTACATAATGTCTCAAGTTCAATATAGCCCCAGTCGGCTATTTAAAGCATGCCTGTCTAGGCTTGCTGACAAAAAGGTGATATACTTAGTAGCTGCAGCGCACCATTAAAGCCTCTGCTGGAGTTATATTGGTCACATACAAGCTCTGGGCATTGAATTTTTGGCAGTGCAACAATTATTATGAGCCTTTCAGTTGATCTGAGCTACATTTACATACAAAGAGAAACTGTTCCAACCTAACCCTCAATCACTGAAAGGTCCAGCTGTTTTTGCACATCTTTGCACTCAAAGGTGGACCAAATGGACACAGAAATGCTTTTATTTAAACCTGCAAAAGTATCTTGCACCTCACGAAAGAGCCTTTATATTTACATGGAGTAAATAGAGCTTATGCAACAGTGATTTAAAGTGTCTCTAGGCATCATGGTTAATAAATAACAAACACCTCTAACTTTATTTTAGGCAGAAAGGAGAAAGGAGCTTTACAAAACTGAGGTTCTGTTCAGACAGGCTTTTAGTCTGGAGGACAGGGGATGTTAATGTTAATATGCAACTCCAGAGAAGTTAAGTCAGTTAGTTGGCATTTACTTTGCTCACTTTTTCCAGGTTACTTATTTTTGTGAAAGAGGGGAGGATTTTTTTACCTAATCATTTTCAAACGAGCATGACTAATATTCAAACTTAGAAACAGATTACCCAAAAACAACAGCAGCAGTGACGTATTTGCCCCTCACAGATTTCCACCCCCGTGGAGGAATATTAACCCACTTTTCTTTGCAGAATTGTTTCAATTTAGCCACATTGCAGGGATTTTCTGCATGAACCCACTGTTTAAGGTCATGCTACAATACCTAACTATGAATAAATTCTAGACTTTGCCTAGGTTTTTGCCTCGGAACTCTTTCATTGATGCCATTTATATGATTTAGTTGTCAGTGACTGTGTTTCTCATCTTATTTGTAACTTCTTTAGATCAGGGCATGGGTGTGTTGCTTTTTGAGATATATCAGAACTACTTCATGGTGTTTGACATGTTCAATTTAAGTGATTGATTTAGTCGACAGTTCTGACATTAATCAGGCCGGGTGTGGCTGGGAAAATTCAACTCAGCTTTCTAAACGTGGTTAATTATAGTTAATTTATGATTTAACAAAGGGCCGAGTGGAATAGTTTCTTTCCTTTAGTAAAATCATCATTTTAAGAACTGCATTTTATATTTACACAGGTTATAGTTGTGATATTTTAAAACCTATTTGATGATCTGTAACATTTGTGGGACAAAAAAAAAAAAGCAAAAACAGATGAAATCTGCAAGGGTGTAAAACATTTTCACAGGGTTTGATAAGATTCACATATTTATTTACAAAAACCTATCACAAATCACGTCCATCTCATTTTTGGACAATACGTCCTTTAAATAGACATTGAGACTGTGCAAACGTCATGTTTTGTCTACACACTGACCACATTGTTGTCGTGTCCAAATAAATGAACAAAATGCAAAACATGTATCTGAAAAAACACTAACAGTGGGTTCAGAGCGCTGCTGGAAATGTTTGCAGCGCTATCTTTTTCCTCCACATGGGCTGTTGTTTTCCTGGCAGCTTATCGTGCACACTGACTCAATGCTCTCAGCTGGTCAACAGAGTTTCAGTGACAGATGAGGTCCGTTACAATAAACAACAGAGGACTGAGGTGCTTTCCAATCGTGGAAAGGCTGCAGGATCAAATACAGAAATGTAAACGAAAGGAGCATCATAAAGTGAGCCACAGTTACATCACAATGTGGGCACACATCGAACTCAGCGTATTACTTAAACTGAATAAAAATGAGGATGTAAATGCTTTCTCCATGACTAAACTGCCTCGTTACAGAGACAATAAATGTGAAAAATGTGGAAATAATAACCCTTTACTGCATCACGGTGAACTAAAATTCTTCCTGAAAAGAGCAGCTTGACTTCCACAGACAGTAAATTCTCTTACATAAATGACATCATGCATGGACATGCACCAGTTTAACTTTCTAAATAAAATACAATGGAATAGATCACAATAGAACAGACATAAAATAAAACCAAATGTCTGGACATGTTGAAAGCAGAGTTTCCTTTTAAACAGCTCCTTATATGGCTGTGCTTCCATTGACTTTATCAAAAAAATCCTCCCTGATACAGAAAATATCTAACTTTGAATTTCAGTCTTTCAATAACAGTAACAGCATCAACATATAATGTTTGTACCATGAATAAGGCTTCGTGAACTGGGTTTACAGTAAAAAGTCTAAAAAGTATCGTTTTGAGGTCGGGACAATTTTTAGTCAATCAAGCTACAAACTGGTTATTTCCAGTCACCAGCTCTAGTTAATATGTTGTAGGACTATCTTCCAGATCAGTAGAGGACTTTGAATAAAGAATCTCTCAAATTTCGACCTAACAATTTTTCCACAAATTTAGGCTAGCATAGCCTTGTTTTTCCAACATTTGCCTCACATCAAAAAAATCAACGAATGCAAAGCTGTGGTGGTTAAAAGCTCCCACTGTTGCTCCAACTTCTTTCAGTAACATCTTCATGCAGGTTTGAATGAAATGAACATGAAGGAGTCATTAGGCCTACAGCTGCAGCCTTGCAGCAAGCTGATTATGTTTTATTACAGTTTAATTACAGTAACAAACCTTTTAGTATCTGACTGGCCCTATCAACTTCCTGTCAAGAACCAGAATGCGTTTCGTTAGTCATTAGTGGAACTGAGTGGTTGCTACAGCTTTAGGGTAGACACGACGTCAACGGGGTTAAATGAGGTAGAAAGGTCAACTCCATACTCAACAATAGCAGATGAGACAAGTGATCTGTATCTGTTCATCTAGACCTTTGAGTAGGTCTAGGGGGCTTGTCTTAGTGAACAAATCAGGCTCTGCAGAGGCTCGTTTTCATGCACTGATGTCATGTATGACATAAAGTTCACGCTTATGTAACAAATCCTGATAATATAGTTGTAGATATATAACAATTCAGTTAAGGAAAGAAATAACTTTTAAATTAACTCCCAAATACGCAATTAAAAAAGGTATACAAAAAAAGTGTGTAAAGGTCAACAAACAAGAGACATTAAACTCGCAGTAAAAATCTAGTGATTCATTCTATTTTCCTCAGATTGGCTCTGACCGATTATGTGCAGTTCAAATACTAACAATCTGCATTTTCTTTCACTGCTTATTAAATACATAAAAACTGAAACCTCACACTATTTTCCATGGATAAAGGCATAAACAAACAACATGTTAGGTAAAAATCTGATAAAGGCTCCTATCAGGTTGGAATCAAAACTAAAACCTGAGAAAAAAATTGTTTTTGCATTATTTACTGAATAAAACAAGTTTTTAAAAAAAATATTGTATGTATCATCGCCCTTAGAAAGAAATAAATCTCAAGTTCTGACTTTGAATAAAACCAGATATCGGTATCGGCTCGATGGTGGATGTCTGAAAAAAAAAAAAAAAACACATAAATACAAAAACCTGTTTTGAGGCAATCTGTTTACATGCTTAAAAGGACACATACTGCTAACTTTATCATGAATGAGAAAATCTGTGTAGTACATCATTTACAAGGGATTATTCTGAATACTGACGGTTAAATATCCGACAAAACATTGAGTATAATCTGGATTTTGTGCTTGTGGTTCTCTTATCCATAGCCCTCCTGTTCTGAGGTTGCAAAACTGCAACGTTTTCTGTTAAAAACATCAAAACTAAGACTGGAATATGCATTTTTTATGTGGCATTTATAGTTTTTTCATAAAGTTAAACTGACTAAGTGCTTTGCAAGTATTCATATATTCATACTCTCGAATTTAGCTGTTATATTTAGTTCATAGAAACACTCAAGATGTAAATTGACTAAATACAATCTATGCAAGAAGATGGCACATGAAGTATCCACCCCAGTGTGTATGAAGCCCACTTAAGGGAAGAGAACAGGGGGCACATTTCACAAACACCGAAAAACTGAATTTCAGACTCCGTGTACTGTATGCCTTCCCTGTGGTATTTCAGCTCAGGAAGTACTAAGCGAGCCACAGAGCAACAGTCGTACATGCTCCGACCAACAATTACCCATAGAAACTAGCAGATAAAAACATCCTTTTACTTGATGCATTAACTTCAGTGTCTGCTGATCGGAGCCTTCTAAAGGTCTGGATCCCTCAGGAAACTGAACATGTGGCCGTAGATCTTGAGTTCACAGTAATTCTTATAAAAAAATCTGCCAAACTGAACTCAGGACTGAATTTGACAAAGGCAAAAAGAGTTTCAGGTAAAACAATGTTCTGCTTATTCCAGTGGTAACAAATACTTTCCCTGACAATTACCCAGATATGAAATCAAAATAACCAAACAGTAGACATCTATGGGCCTCCAACAACATAGACTCAGAAAATACAGCAGCTTTAATACCTTAATATAAAAGGCACCGTGCATTTAGAAATCTTTAAGGTCATGAATGACGTGACTTGTCATCTTTCACCTAACAAAGTCTAACAAAGAAAACTGTTTTTTTTAAGCTTTCTGTCTGGTCCAGCTAATATAAGCATCGAAGAGCATCAAACTAAAGAAATAGTCTTGCAACAGTCCAATACTCGTTAATCCTGCCAGCTCAGATAAAGACGCAGGACTAGGCAAATACTAAAAATACTAAAATTACAGAAAAAACTTAGTAGTAGTTTAAAGTGCTAACTATGAAAAATGTTATTTCTTTTTACTGTTCTACTCTTTATAGAGTAACACTGTCTTTGATGAGCTATCATTAGCTGGTAAATTAGTCATTCTATCTGCTGCCGTAGTTAATAGGTGTAATGGTTTTGCTCCCTACGTTTTTACACCATGACTGTCCGTGTTTTTCACAGTCGGAAATATCTGCCTTTCTTGTAATCGGGAGAAAAGTGTATTTGCCTTCTTTCAGCCTGCTGACTATCAGTGCACAGCAACTAGTGGGGGAGGGAAAGCGCTGTTTTTTTATTAAAGTGAAAGAATGTTATCTAGATAGCAAACTTCCTAAAGACAAGTTTTAAGTTTCAGTTTTTGTTCTGACAACAGAGAACAAAGCAAAGACTCCACATTAATTATATTGTTGTTATTATAACCAACAGGTACAGCTGCAAAGAAAAACACATCTTTTCCACTCATATCAGTGGACAGTTTGTTTCAACTGTAAACTCGTCGACTGCTAACACTGCGTTTTTCTAAAGAGCACATCAGCAGTAGTGGGCTAGAGACAAGCTGCAGGATGAGGTCATCCCTTCAGATGTCACTTTGGTTTATTTACTTGTGTTAACTAATTGTTTTTAAGGAAAGATCTATAATGAGATATCGATGGTAACACAGCAAATTCTCTCTGCAAAACTGCTAAAATAACCTCAGCTACATGCATTTCAATCACTTCAATCATAAAAGATAAAGTACTATTTATTTGAAATGAGTCATTTCACAATCCAGAAGTGCTATATAGCAATAAATGTACATCCCATCCCGCATGTTTGATTTGTGTTTGTTTCCTATTGCAGCTCACATCTTATCTGCTGCTGTACATGTACATTAGTTGATAATGTAGGGAAAGGTTTCAAATCTTGTCAGAGAAAAATCCACCCGCACACATATCAAAATGCAACACTTTGTAGACATTAAACATTCACACTGCCAAGCCTAAAAGTCAAAATGCTATTTGTATTGTTTAAAATACACACACACGCATTCTGAACAATGATTTGTATTTACAGGTACATTGTTTTTACCAATATCTTGTTTTAAGTAGAATGCTCACAAACTCTCCTTCATTTCATTACAAGGATTCTAATTAGATACGGGCCCAACCAGAGCCGGCCCAAGATTGCATAGGGCCCAGAGCAGCATGTCTTCACTTTCTCTCTGCTCTTCTTCCTATCCAGCTACTAATGAATAAAGGCCACTAGTGCCACAAAAACCTTTAAAAATATATTTTTAGACCTTACAAAAATAATGCTTTCAAAAAGTCCGTCGCGATTGCGATGCAAGAAGCTGCAGTTTATAAGAAATTCTGAAGTAGTAACGGGTTGGTTTCCAGTGTCAAAATACACACACATTTTACAAAGTTTCAAACATGCAAAAACTTTCCATCATAGCGTATTTCATGTCCTTTTAAAGACATGTCATGGAGAGACCAGCAGAGCCGTGGAAGAGCTGTTTTATGCTTCCCCTCCTCCACTTATTGCTGCCAGGCTGCTGGCTCCTACATTTTTCCCTCTCTTACAGAAAAGCCAAATTTGGCTGTTTGGAAATATTTTTGGTAAGAAAAAATACACGGACAGAAATGGCGCAGAAACTGATGGAGAACAGCTGACAGCAAAATAAAAGTTAAAAAACTACCCATTCAATCTTGTGGGGGTTTGCCTAAATCAAAATGCTGACTAAGTTATTTGATTCTGTCCAATTTTTAGTTATTTGCTGATTTAAATATGTAATATAGTGATTAGACAATGCGTCGTTCAAATATGACATGAGTAGTTCATTAATTCGGTACAGATCTGAAGCTGATCTGGCTTTAAAAAAGACAAACCTTTTTTGATGATTTGTGTAATTTCAGTGATCCTGTGTCAGACTCTGGGTCAATAAAAATCTATGATAATCAGTTTCCTCACAGAGGCAAAAAGGCTGGACAGAAAAATCTCTAATAATGACTAAACAAACTGCGATAAATCAAGCGACATCCTGCAGCTAAACGGAGCAGAAGGACCGACTTTCTCGGGTATAGAGCCTATCTGCGACACACGGACACACACGGTGTGATCTGTGATGTAACACAGCAACTTCGATTTAATTTTATGTCTTTATCTGTACAGCAGGTAGCGGAAAATGACGCCTGGTCCGAAGATCTGAGCGTCAGCGGTGCAGTTAGCGCAATAAGTCAGGTGAACGCTACGAGTCCGTGACAGTTAATAGAAAAACAACTGAAACATAACGGATATTCTTGAATATATTTTACTATGTGTGTGGTAGAGGAACATGACGAGCGACAGAAAAAGTTAACCGGCTTTGCCTTAATTTGGCTATATATATATATAGATATATAACCTATAGATATATCGATATATATATCTTTATATACATATAAACATGCGGGACTTTACCTGCGAGATGTCATAGCAGACTCTAAAAGTTGTCAAGTATCCTCAATGATCCCGTCCTGCCTCTGCCGAGTCGATGAGCGGATACAGCGCTCTGCAGGACCCCGGTGTTCAGCTAAAAGTGATGACTGACACTGCTTCCGGTTCTTACCTGTCAGAATAAAAGCCTGAGTTCAAGCCATTTCCTTACAGCAATCTCGTCAGTCATTTTCCTATGTTTTAGTTTTGTTTTATACCATCTTTATTGGCCAAAATATTAAACAAGGCATGTTTGCACAATGAAATGAAATATTTATCACAGAGGCAGGCTAAACATTACAGAATAGGTGGGCTCCAAAAAGACAGGGGTCTCCATGATCAGTAAACTCACAGAACAATTGTTTTTCTCATCAGCTGAGTCAAATATGTTTTAAATATGCTTCTAAAAAGATATCCCATAATGAAAAGAAAAATGTCACATGGTATTAGTAGTAATACCATGTGACATGATAAACGAATTTATCATATTCAGTTGGAACCAGATCTTTAAATCTAACATTTTAAAAAAAAGCTATTAATGTCTTCAATCATATCAAACTAAACAGTTCATTTTTAACTCAGGATTGCAAAATGCAAGAACAATGTGTTTTTTTAGAGAATTCTTAAAATCTTCAAATTCAGTAGTTTAGATACATGAAGATCACCGCACCTTCAAACAATTTGGAAATGCACAGATAATGTCATGGCTTTGTAACAGCATATTAGTTAATAGGAGGACCACCTGTGGATGTATTTTAAGGCAATGCCTCAAACACACTGCTTCCTTGCGTGACATCATGGGAAAATTAAAACATATCATTCAAGATATCAGGAACAGATTTGTGGACCTCCACAAGTCAGCTTTAAGCCTGGATACAATTTGTATATGCTTGAAGGAGCCACGTTCATCTGTTTGAACAGCATGAGGATGTTCCACTATCATACTGTTCAGGAAGGATATGAGTTCTTTGTCCCAGAGATGAAAGTGGTTGTTTTGGTGTTAAATGTGTGAATTAACCCCAGTGTGACTGTGTGACGATGCGACCTGAAGCTGATGTCATTATCCACAGACGACTCAGAATGGAAGAAACTATTGATCCAAATGTGGTAAAAAAAAAAAGACAGATTATTGTTTTAGACAGTGCACTCACAGGTAAACACCTTAACATTTGGAGACACGACCTGTCGTCTGATTCACAGGAAAGTTTGCTGCGTTGAATCAACACTTAAAGAGTTAAATTTAACACTGCATCTGACTCTATTTGGTCCTTATCAGAATTAGTGTTAGACTCTTTTTATAGTTTTAAAATTTTAGAGTAAAATTAACTCAAAATTAAGTAAAACAATTAACACTAGCTAACACTGTACAGTGTAAATAAAACCTAACACTACAGGATAAATAACGGTGCAGAGTAAATATGATTCCCAGCAGTGTTATTACATTACTCTGCAGTTGTGACAAATCAACTCTCATTCCTCTGCTTTTTAACACTGCAGTGAGTTATGGAAGGTTAACACTGGAGGCTCAAATACCTCCGATAAGTGTTAATTTTACACATTGCTGCTTTGACTATTTACTCTCTTTCTGTGAAAAACCAACTCAGATAGAGGTCAATCCTAACAGTTATTAACACTGCACAGATATACATGTAGCGTTATTTTTACACTTCAGTAGTGTCAAATTACAATGATCCATTATAATTCAACAATGCTTTTAAAATGTACCATTGAGTAAACAAGTTACCACAGAAATGCATTTAACTTCGCTTTTTATTGAACAAAAGCACATTTTAAAGATTCATTGTCAACTTTTAGTAATGCAACAGTTACATCATGTATTGGTGTACTTGTCATTACATTACAGGGCTCCATTTGAACTGTCTGAAATGGTTTCAGGTGTGCCTGCCATGCCAAGCAGCTGATTCCAAGTCCACATAAAAAGCAACAGTTAACTTCAGCCTAACAAGGACACTACTAGAACACCGACTCTAGGTCTGCATAGAATGGCAATATGGCACAACATATAAGGCAGTATATGGGATACCATACTTCATATGAACATCAAATGGTTTAAAGTAAAAAAGATCATCTATGTGCAACACTTTTAGAACCTTGTCTAGATGCTGCTTGACCTTAACGGCATGGTAATGGTTATCAAAACATACAATGTCCATTAATTTTCCACAGAGCAAAACACAGCCATCTTTTTCAGCAATCGTGTCAATCTTACAAAATATAGGCATTTCACATGCTACCTCCGTACATATAATGATCAATGATTAAATGTTTGAGGTACATTGTCATGCTTTGTAACAGGACTGGTGAAAATACAATATTAACAATATGCAGAAGCAAAAGTAGGAGACGCCATTGTTCATCATTTGTCTCGATCAAATCATCAAATGCAAAGCCAAACAGACCAATTAAACCAAGATGGTCCCGTGACCTGAACTACACTACCATGAATCACATGTTCAAAAATTGGAATTTGAAGTCCCTCTGTCTCAAGCTTCTTCAGATCCTTAACAAGTGGTTCAACTATCAGATTAAAGCTGTGTATCACTTGATGTCCTGTGCATGGAATAGACCACACAAATTAATATTAATCAGAGATCACTTAACGATTGGGGAAACATTTCTTAGAGTAAAATATACAGTAGCAAATTTATGTAAACCCTTTTTAGGTCCCAAGACATTTGCAGTTTCAAAGTTGTCATAAAACAGCTGAATCTGCAAGGCATCTGTATCTATAGAAAATAGGGGACTCTATAAAATGGGTGGCATCTCTCAGGTCTGCATACACACCTTTCTTGGGAATATACCTAGGCTTGAACATGGCTGCCATTTTTTTATTTTTTTGGTAAAATACTCTTTAGTATTTCCAAAATGGGAATACCAAAAACATATCGTTTGCAATTACTTGGTCATATGTTCCAGTAGTTCTGTTTCTTCTGCTGTCGAAACTTATGCCAAGCACTAGTTGAACAGGCTCAACGAGTCCCCATTTCTCTCTTTTTTTTGTAACCGTGTCCTGTCCGGTAGAGTAGCAGAATTGTTGTCTGAGTGCCAAGAAAAAGCCCAACAGATTTACTTTCACAAGTGGAGCATTACAGCTAATACTAAAATGCTCTGCTTAATTTTATAAAATAAACTTTATTAGAAACTGCTCTGGGATTATTTCAATTCTTATGGACACAGAGACAGAAACAAAAAGGAAAAAATAAGAAGCAGGCAAGAAAGAGAGGAGAAAGAAGGATGAAGATATTGCAAGATATCACCCTGCTTGCTTCTACACCTGCAGAAACATATATAATAACACCATTGTTACTAAAAAGCGCATGGTACCTATGAATGCAAGATCCATTTAGTAGTTACTGCAGCTCAGTATACAACATCTGTGTATCTGTCCCTATTTCTCTCTAAAGTGTTTAAGTTTTACTTCGGAATTTAAAGGTGTGAATGGAGTTTCCATTGTTTCGAAGGATTTTTCTATTTTGTTCCTATTTTCTGTATCCTGTGGAGACAAACACTGTAAAGCTACATCCTTAGCCTGACTCTAAATCTCGAAAATATCTTCTGCTGTGGATGAAACAAATATCTTAACATTAGACAGACTTAATCCAGCTGCTTTGGATGTGTATTAGCACACATATCTAAAATGCTGTTACTGGACTTTGTTAAGGAAGTGGATGTTGTGGCTGTCTTCTCTACATCTCCTCTACATTAGCTATCACCAGCTCTCCTGCATCACCAATGTCTGCTCTGCTTGAATTGACATCATTATGAACTTATTGGTAAATAATCTCAGTGTTTTTGGTGTTTAAATATCTCCAAAACCCAGAAAAGGTTCCAAGCACACGGCCACATCCAGTCTGAGCACATTTAAGACAAAGATGTTTTCCATCCAAGAAACCATGAACTACTCATAAATGTGGAACAAGTGCATTTGCTCAAGTTACCTCAGTCTGACAACCAAAACACTTCATGCCAAACAGATGCGTTCAAGTACTAATGAAGTAACCTAGCCCAAACTACTGCAACACGGAGACTCTCCTTCACTTTGCCAACATCTATGTTGTACACAGTGGTCTGGATGAATGTAAACATGTTGTACAGCATGGGGTTGCATGTTGTGGCAATGACATAGTGAGTTTGTCAAAGACACCAAGAGAAGAGGTCGACTTGCAAGCAATGGCAGTTTTGTCAAGGACAATGAAGAACTGGTGGTCTACTTTCTTCCTTTGTCCTACAGCAAGGAGATAGGGTTGTGTGTTTGTCCTGATGGAATCAAGATGTTCTTGGATGTTGGTTCCTGCCTAAAGAAAACAAAACACAAACACATGGCAAGACTATTACAATTATAAGACTCTAATATTACCAATATTCGCCGTCAACTTCCGTGGCATTCCCAGGAGTATCAGCTGCCAGGAGATCTTCAAGCTCATTGGTGGATTGAAGCTTTTTGCATTGTTGGATGATCTTTTTTTCTAAATGTGGCCATCCATTTCTCCAGAAACCTGCCTGAAATATCCTCTCCAAACATCAGAACAAAATCCTGTTCCACCTATGGTGAGGATAATAAGGAACTTCAAGATTTTACATGCAGATGAATTGTGTTTGACTTTCACAAAAATACATCTTTACTTTTTATATAACTATGAAACTCTCAAAACATTCAAAATATTGAAAAATATTTACCGTCAATATTTAAAGTCAATTGTCACCTTCATCTTCTTCTTGAATGCTTAATCAGTGCGATAGTTTCCTTACACTCTTCTTCACTCAGGACAGTTTGTGAAACAAACTAGGGCTCTCGTCAGGCAGCTGGTCTTCCAAGACCATCTTCCCAAGATGTTCCTTCAGATGATGCTACACAGTATGGGAAAATACCATTTTGTTGTTAAGGGAAAATTAATTACAAATCAAGATCAGGATCAAGCACAACAAAGTCAATGTTTTTAAATGGCCATCTCAAAGACCTGCGAGGAATGGGCCAAAAATCTAACAAACTATTGTGAAAGGAAAAAAGGATACCTAAGTCATTTGACCCCAGTCATACAGTTTAAAATATGATTCTAACAAAAAGTAGGGAAAGGCATGTAAAGCCCATTTCAAGTCACCCCACAGCATCACATTGAGATCAAGATCTATGCTTTGACTTCTTACTTTCCAATTCTTTTTCATTTTCAGCCGTCCCTTGGTAGAAATACTGGCATGTTTTGGGTCATTGAAATGATTCAGGGTCCGGTTATGCCTCAGTTACATATTTTTACAGATGGATAAAATTCATGGTGGACTCTATTGATGGTGACCTGGGAAGATCCTGCTCGAGCAAAATATTCCCAAACAGTGACATTTCCAACTCAGTGCATCACAGCTGGTATTAAGTTCTTTTTTTAAATCCTGTGTTTGATTTATCCCTCACATGTTCTCTGTTTTTATGCCCAAACTACTAGACTCATCTGTCCAAAGAACATTATTCCAGAAGTATTGGTCTTTGTCTGCGTTCTCTCTGTTAAACTTTAGTCAGGCCTTTGTTTTTCTCTCAGAGAGCAAAAGTTTCCTCCTTGCACACCTATAGACATTAAACCTGGACAGTGTTTCTCTGATTGTACAGATGTGCAATTTCATACCAACAATAACAAGAACCTGCTGTCGGTTTTGTGATGACATTTTAGCGTTTTTGAACACTTCTTTTGACATCTTGTGGTCTGTTGTGGCAGACTTGATTGGACAGCCAGAATGTTACATTGTTTTGAATATCCTCCACTTGTAGACCATTTTCTGTGCAGTAGAATGACTGATTTCAAATTATTTGAGACCTTTTTAAACTCCATACCAAACTCATAAGCTGCTACGATCCTCTTTCTGAAGGCTTCAGGAAGTTCATTAATTTTCCCATAGTGCTTTCTCTCACTGCAGGACTCACTCAGGTGCACCACACTAAATGTCTGATGTTTAAACAGGGCAAACCTACAAAACGGTGAGTAATGATGTTTTAAGCATCCATGGATGGATGGATGGATAAAACTCACCAGTGTTGTTACATACAGGCCTGATGTAAAATGTGGATATACTCAAACTGAAAATGATAAAAAAAAAAAAAGCTTCATGTTGAAATTGTGGTGCAACATTTTATTAAAAAAATACAAGACATCTGATTTAAATTAAAATCATTTTACAGTGCGGCACTTCAACACTTCCTATTACCTGTTTTTTCTTTCTTACTTGGCCATTGTTTTGTAATATTATTACCAATTATGCAAGAGAATAAAACCTGCAGGCGACTGCTGTGCCACTATAAAGCTCAGCCGAGTCATGTGAGTGATAAGGCTGACCTATACCTCCTCTTACCTTATTATTATGGGCCAGCTTCTTGAATCTAAAGAGGTGCATGTTGGTGGTGCAGAAGAGTAGGCTGAGTGCTGGGGCAGAGCTTTGCTGACGTCAATAGCCTGTGGTTATCAGTGTAGGTTAATCTACTCTACGATGGCTGGGCTTATGCAATTGTCTGTGAGCCCACACACCTCACATCTATGGATTTGCTTTTCCACTGCTATTCTCAGTGTGCAGCAACAGCCCACGGATGAACACTAAGGTTGCGGAGAGAGAATTTCTCCTCTTTGTGGAATTTCTAGAAGCTAGTTGAGCTCTTTTTGTTTCTGCCAAGTGCAGTGTGCTCCAGGCTTTGTGAAGATTGAGTCGTTTACTGGGTCTGTGGTTCCAAGGTAAAATGATCCAAATGATTGTGCTTAATGGAGCAACCAGATAAAGATGTGAGAAATACAGTCGTGTGCAAAAGTATTACTGCCCCTTGAATCTTTCACATTTTCTAATGTTACAGCCACAAATCTTAAAGTTTTTTTTTGGTATTAGGCCAACACAATGTAGGCATAGCTATGAGTGAAAGAGAGAGGATATTTCTGAGAAGTTTGGATAGCAACCTTTACTCAGACGTCTTAAAACAAATCTAGTGCAAACATTTGCCACAACTCCTCAGGTGGTAAAATCTATTAGCAGAGCAACTATTAACCATGCATTCCAAAACTCTGGCCTTTATGGAAGAGTTGAAAGCACAACGTCATTGTTAAAGGAAAGCTATAAGAAAGTCCTGTAGGGGAAACAGCCAAAATATAGAATAAGATGCTCTCGTCAGATGAGACTAAAACTGACCATTTCTGGCTTCATTGCAAAGCACTATGTGTGACAGAAAAGTAGCACTGCGCATCACTCTGAGCACACATCCCTATGGTGAATCATGCTCTGGAAATGCTTCAGCCGGGAAAGGGAAGCAGGTCAGAGATTATGGAAAGTCCTGTCAAACAGAATTATGCATGACTTTGTTTTTTCTGTCACATATTGAAAAACTGAAATGAAGTAGATTGTTGTTTGTGGTTGTAGAAAAGCAGCATGAGGTATTATTACTTTTGTGAGGGACTGTTAATAAAGGGAGCTGAAAGACAAAATATATTAGTTTAGTGTGCAAGATACCTTTTTTAGGACTTTTATGATTATTCTACACCATTTCTGTTAGAATAGAAAATCACAAATTGACTTTGGATTTTCTGTTTAATCTGAGCATGAATTTAAATTTATGTCAATATTAATTTTTTGGAGTTACACTAGTGACTACAAATTGCCTCAAAACATGGTCATTAAAATATTCATCAGCCTGTAATACCTTCACATGTTTAACAGGCCTAAAGTGTGAGAATAGCCACTGGTTAATGGGGGCTCTGTCAGGGAAAGATTCATCCTGGCAACCAGAAGCCGTTTTCCGGTGTTAAATCGATTGGCTGCTCACAACGTAGTAATGTGTGCAACAAAACAGATATTGTGATGCAGCTTGGAAAAAAGTGGGATGTTATCGCCTCAAATCTGCAGTGTGGTTATCAATTAGATGCTGTATTTTAAGGTCATTTTTACATTTTGCATAAAAGTTTAATTTTGGTTATCACTTTAATTTCTGTGAAGGCTTAAGGTCAGTAGCGACTGACTGAATGCAAAAGGCAAAATGCTAAACTTTAGGGATCCCTTTCACAGCTTTGTGAGGAAACACCATGCCTGCAGCACAAAACAGTTTGATCTTTTATTGACTTGTTTGCTGCTTCTGTTTTTTATTGCAAGCTGGTTAAAAGCTATTTCAGATTCGCTTTTCATACAATTAAGCCTGACTTGATTAGAGATAGGCTTTAACATTGTTGGTCTGCACCTTTTTCCATGAACAACGTTTAAATAAACATACAATGCACATTTCAAAACTTTGATGTCTTTTTTAAATTTATCCAGACAGAAGATCTGGGCTCCTCCAAAGGCCTCTGAAATTTTTGATAAAATGCAAAGTAAATCAAAAAAAGAAGGACACATGATTTTTGAAGGGTTTGGGGATTCCTATTTAACTTATCTCCAAATTTCAAATCAATTACCCTATTCTTGAAATTTGTTTCCTAAATCTTGAAATAATTGAATTCTTAAAAGACATTCAGAACAAAACTAACTGTGGGCCTGACCAACACATGAAATGTCTTAGATGAGTTTGATGAATTCTGGAATAAACTTTAAGAATCAGTTGCTGGAGTGAAGCATTCAGTTTTTATCACCTTGCACACTGACGTCCTGTTGAGTCTGGGATTGATGTGCAGATGCAGAAACACAAAGCCTTGTTTTCCCCCAGGAAAAACTGAAAGCAGGATGTTGCATTCACGCTGCAGGGACTCGCTATGGTAGGACGTGGCCTTTGACCCTTTGTTTCTCAGTACTTTTAAAAGTGCCTGTCCATAAAAATAAAAATAAAAACAGAACTCCGGAATGGCAAAGAGGAAGGTTCTAGACAAATACTGAGAAATCTGGAAAACATGAACATATTCAATAATGTTTACATGGCCTCATCACAAAGGTCATGTTAATTTTGGACTGATTATAAATTGAAGAAGTTCAATTTAAAGTAAAGAATCTGAAATATAAGTCTGAATTTTTGGTGGATTTTCTCTTTTTACATAAGTCCAAATTATACATACAGATTCCAGTGTGTACATAAGAGCCAGTACGTTTTGCATAAATGTCTCTTCGCACAATTCTCCTCAAACACACACCTTTTGTAGCCATCAACAAGCTTCTGTCATTATTCTGGTTTAATATTTGACTAGTCCTCCTATCAAAATTGATCATTTTTGTAATCAGTTGGTTTCCTGGGACATACCCAGCTTTTAAGCATAGTTGATCTCACATTCATTTTAATAGGTTAATGCAATCCTGTCATATCCATTACAAAACCTGTTTTAATGAAGTTTGGTATCATTGTCCTGTTGGAACATTCAGTTGTGTCTAACTTTCAAGCATGTGACCCAGACTGCCCTCCTCAGATTAAAGCAAATGGGTTAGGGTGTTTAGGAATGATACAAGAATCACCAAGATGTAAGATGATGATAAACTAAAAGACAGTGGAATACCAGTGTCACTGTCAACAGTGAAGCCATTCAACATGGACTGAGAGGGTGCTACCACCAACATATTGAGGCTTGACTGAAATGTGCAGCTGCCCACATGGACAAGTCAAAAACCTTCTCAAGTAATGTTTTATGGTCAGTCAAGACAGAAATCACAGCCATCAAGCTAAGGTAAGGCTTTCAGACCTAGGAAACACAGAAACCTGAAAGCATGGAGGTGGTAGCATCATGCTGAGAGTCTGTCTTGGTGTCAGTGCTACTGTTCCTTTGCAATAAGTTGGTGGGATAACAAAGATGAAGGACTACCTCTAAATTCAAGGTCAGCTTATGGTTAAAATTTGGAGACAACTGGGTGTTCCAACAGCAAAATGATCCCAAAACACACATCAGAAGTGGTTTAGGACGAACAAATCAGGCTTTTGGAATGGCCCCTACATCGACATTATTGAACATGTATAGAATATACTTAAAACCTGGGTCCTTAACTAAGAAATGAACGTGTGCCTGTGACACGCTTTTCCCACAAATGCAGAAATTGAAAGAAAGCATCTAAATATTGAAGAAATTGGGCAGTTATTGACATCATTGCGACACAAAATTGGCATATTTCATTGTTAAATTTTCAGTTCAAAGTTGCCCGGAAATGACGACAAAGGGGAAATCTCCGGTCACTCATTGTGTGAGCATCAATGATAAATGGTTCAGGTAGAAGCCAAGGTGCTTAAAAACAGCATTAATATTGTGAAACGGAGCATTGCTGGTGGTGGCAGGAATACGACAGCAACCGAAAGTCTGCACTACTTTCCCTAAGCGAAGAGATTCAGAGCCGCCTGGATCAGAGCAGAGAACTATGTCAAAGGTTGAGATATCTTACAGAGAAGAATGTTGAAAGCAGATGCTATAGCCACACTGTTCAGAGCATCTAATGGGAAATGATCGCCAAAGAAAAGGTTGCTGTTGCTAAATGGATCAAAGCTCAGCAGGTAACTGTCAGGATCTGGGTTTTTGTCTGTTGTTTTGGTGCTGTTACTTTGCTTAGCCCCTAGATGGCGTGGAATCTGGAGGAGAGGTGACAGGTGTTCATCATTCCCTTGATTACCTGCTGAGGAGTATATTAGGAGGAGGCTGCCAGCAACTCACTGCCAGAGTGTTGTCCCTTAGTGGTACAGCTTTAGCCACATTACCTTGTCTCGTTCCTTGCCTTGACTTCAAGTAATGTTGGATTTTTGCTCCTTTGCAGGATTACCTGAACCTGACCTTGCCTTTTGTGTGGAACTCTGCCTGGATTTACCTCTTCCAGAAGGAAGCCATTAAACTCCATGAACAAAGACCCAAACCTCTTGGACCTCGCTGGTTGGCAGCCTCCTGAATTCCTCACTCCTTGCAGACCATTCAAGAACCTTGTCCACCCTCCTCCTTTTCCACCGCGCCTACTTCTGAAGACCTGGACCCGTTAATCATTCTGGCACACAGTTACTCCATCCTCATCAGTCTCACGGATAAACAACATCTTGGTCTCTCCACTTCTCACCCTCTGACGGATCTTTCTATTAAGAGGGTAAGACTAACTCTTTATTAGTTCAAGACCCTGAGTTTACCCTGCTCATCATCCTGTTTGTTTTGCAGTTGGTTTCCCGGTTCCTGTTTCCCTGCTCACGTCACTTCACTGTAAATAAACACGTTACCGCAAAACTTTGTCTCCTGAATTGCTTTTCTGCATGTGGGTCAGATCCGTAAGAACCAATATGACAGTAAGAACACTTCCTTGTCGCAAAAGTACATTTAGATATCGGCAGTTATTCTTAATAATTAAAAATCAGAAATTATTTGATTAATAATAATAATAATAATAATCAGAAATTATTATTATTAAAATAAGATAATTACCTGCGCATACAATACATTTAAATAAATGTCCCTCTATTGATTCTAATACTGCTCCATGCTTAGCGGCAGGGTTTACTGTAACCCTGGATTTACTGTAGCTATCTGATCCGGTCCGGTCCGCTGCAAAGCCCAGAGATGCTCCAAGAACCATATGCAGATCGTGCAATAAAAGCCAGTGATAAATGTCCAAAACAACTCACTCTGTGAAAGTTAAACCAGTTATACTGCTTCACTTTTCGTTTCATGCATCCAGATATTTTTATGTTTTGTTCTACAGTGGGTGAGTTCACTGAGTGCAGCGACGCTATATTTGTTGATTAGTGTGGTGCATTTATTGTTTAATTCCTTGGTTTATAATACCTTAGTTCATGTATATAGCCCAGTAACTGAACTAATTCATATAATATAAACAATAGATAGTATATATGTGTATATATAAATATATATGTGTATTTATTGATATAATGAGATCTAGTCCTTTTTAGTGAATTATTTTGAAAATCCGGATGTTGTACATTTTACATCAAGCTCCATTGTACATCAAGCTCCTCTTTCTGTTGTTTCAATAATATACCCACAGCTTTCTTTTTTACCTGTATTAGCATCTGATTTGATTCAAATAATAAACACCTTTTGTCCCTTTTGTCAGGTGTTTTCCCCCTGGCCTTAAAAACAGCTATTATCAAACTGCTGTTAAAAAAAACGTTTGGACAAGCTGACATTGCAGAATTACAGGCTTATCTCAAATCTCCCCTTCATCAGTAAGGTTGTTGAAAAAGTTGTGTTTCAATAGTTAAATACCTTCTTAACAATGACCTTTGACATATCCCAGTCAGCTTTCCATGCTCACCACAGTACTGAGGGTGCCCTTGATAAGGTCTCCAAATAAATGCGGACTGTGGAAGAACCACAGTGTTGGTGTTATTGACACCACTGACCACAGTATATTACTAGAGCGCCTGGAAAACTGGGTCTGTCTCTCTGGTACAGCACTTACTGGTTTGAGTCTCACCTGAAGGACAGGGACGTTTTTGTATCAGTTAGTCCTCTTACATCGGAGTTGACAAAAATCACATGTGGGGTTCTTTAAGGTCCCATTTTGGGGCTCCTCCTATTCAATATCTACATGCCCCCCCTACCTCATATTATAACAAACAAAAAGATAAGTTACCATACCTATGCAGACAACACACAGTTATACCTTACAAGGTCACTAGGTGACTATGAACCCATTCAAGCACTGAGTAGAACCCAAGAATAAATTTACTACAGCGACTACAGCTAGAAACTTTACTACACTGATCAGGCCCAAAATCTGGGTTTAGTGATGAACTCAGACCTGAACCTTCAGAACAACATGAAGACTAAGTCAGCCTTCTATCACCTGAAAAACATGTTCAGGATTAAAGCACTAATGTCCCAGCACAAAGCTGCAGCTGATCCAAAACACTGCTGCCTGGGTCCTCATTGGATCTAAGAAGGTAGAGCACATCACCCCAGCTTTAAAGTCCTTACACTGGCTCCCTGTATTTCAGAGAATGGCTCAGCACCAAAATACATTAAAGATTTACTGTCATTGTACTAACCTCTTAGGTTACTCAGGTCTTCTGGTTTAAGTCTATTCTGCATACCCAGAACTAGAACCAAACATGGAGAAACAGCATTCAGTTCATATGCTCTACTAATCAAGAACAAACTTCCAGAAGACTGTAAAATGCTGAATGCCTGAGTTCCTTTAATTCATGCTTAAAAACCATTGTTTAGAGTTGCTTTTGACTGTTCTATTTAAACTATTAACTGAAACATTAATTTTAGTCTGTAGTCCAACTTTTCTTTACCTGCATTTATGTTAGTGTAATGTGCTTATCTCTCTGTATATTTATTTTCTTATGTTTATTTCATGTAAAGCACTTTAAATTGTCTTATTAATGAAATATTTTATACAAATAAACTTGCCTTGCCTTGATAGTGAGGGTATGTAAACCTCTGACCAGCACGTTAAATATGGGGAAAGAACTGTCCTAGAGTTCATTCACATCCAGAATTCTGGAAATATTATCAAAATGAAACTCCATTTACAATGAACAGATTCAGTTTGCTTCAGACTGGTTTATTTATGCAGCACCACATCACAACACAAAGCCATCTCAGGACACTAACTTCTTCTATCACTGATGAGTATGATGTTCCAGCTGAAAGTTTTCCTGAAATTTCTCCCAGGGAAGATGTGAATGTTGTTAATAATTCATGAATCCTATTTGACTTTTCAACAAACTGCATTGCTTGACATTCCTTAGAATATTCTGGCTACCTTAGAGCCTTTGGGCTCCTTGGTTAGATAGACTACAAGGATGTCTTGAAGATATAAAAACTTGAATGACTTTAAATTTTCTGCTTCTAAATTCAGACAAGACATAAGTTGTCGTCTTTGGATCGGAGTCTTTAAAAAAGAAACTGCTTAGTCAATCGCTTAACCTGGATGGCAATAAATTGACCTCTGATAATAAAGTAAAAACCCTTGGTGTTATTTTTGACCAGGACATGTCATTTAAATCCCATATTAAACAGGTTTCTAGGATTTCCTTCTTTCACCTCAAGAACATTGCCAAAATTAGAAATATCCTATCCAGGAGTGATGCTGAAAAACTAGTCCATGCATTTGTTACTTCAAGGCTGGACTATTGTAATTCGTTACTATCAGGATGTCCACAAAATGCAGTTAAAAGCCTTCAGCTGATTCAAAATGCTGCAGCAAGAGTCCTGATGAAAATTAAAAAGAGATATCATATTTCTCCTATTTTAGCTTCCCTTCATTGGCTCCCTGTTAAATCCAGAATAGAATTTAAAATTCTCCTCCTCACATATAAAGCCCTTAATTTAGCTCCATCATACATCAGAGATCTGATTGTTCCATATGTTCCTAACAGAGTGCTTCGTTCTCAGACTGCAGGTTTACTGGTGGTTCCTAGAGTCTCTAGAAGTAGAATGGGAGGCAGATCTTTTAGTTATCAGGCTCCTCTCCTGTGGAACCAGCTCCCAGTTTTAGTCCGTGAGGCAGACACCCTGTCTACTTTTAAGACTAGGCTTAAAACTTTCCTTTTTGATAAAGCTTATAGTTAGAGTGGCTTAGTTTATCCTGAGCTATCTCTGTAGTTATGCTGCTATAAGCTTAGACTGCTGGAGGACATAATGACCACATTGACCCTCTTCGCTACATTCTCACACAACTCTCCAATTTTGCATTATTTGCTATTATTTCAGCTTTTAACCTTGTTCTATCTTTTCTCTTCCTAGAAGCTACACCTGGCCTGGCTCTGTGTCTACCTGTGACACCTTTCTGGAGAGGGGAATCGTCCGAGCTTCTGCTGGCAACAACTTAATGCTCACCCTCTACCGATGATCCACATAGCCCTGTCTTTTAGTGTTTAACCCTTTCTCTCTCCTAGACATGGCGATTGACTGAGCTTTTACTGTGACTAACTGAATGTGCTCTCTTTCAGACTCTAACCTTGAAAACTGGCTCAGAGTTTATCTGTTCTTTCTTTCTAGGTGAAACGACTAAAGGAGCTACATCCATTAACATTTACTTTTCCTTCCCATAGAAAGTGCTCCTGGATCAGTGCTTCTGTGTTCTTTTTGTGTCTCTGCTCTGTTCTCTCAAACCCCCAGTCGGTCGTGGCAGATGGCTGCTCACAGTGAGCCTGGTTCTGCTGGAGGTTTCTTCCTGTTAAAAGGGAGTTTTTCCTCTCCACTGTCGCTACATGCATGCTCAGTATGAGGGATTGCTGCAGAGTCAACGCCAGTGACTGTCCACTGTCTCTACATGCCCATCCAGGAGGAGGGAATGCTGCAAGTCACTGACTGGATGCAATCTGCTGGGTTTCCTTAGACAGAAAAACTTTTTATCCAATTTGAATAAAAAGCTAACTCCGACTGCACTGTTCAATGGTTACGATTAATAGGAATGTATGTACCTGACTGTTGTTAAGTGCCTTGAGACAACATGTGTCGTGAATTTGCGCTATATAAATAAAACTGAATTGAATTGATCAACACGTGGATCAAAATTAGTTTTCCGTGTCTTTTTCTTTCTCTGAAACCGGTGTCGTTAAAAAAAACCTCTTAATTTCAGCTACAATCTACGAAACCTCTTCATTTCCCAGAATTTAGCTTTATACAACAATGTTGCATATCCTCTTAATTAAATTCCTGGATAGACCTTTAATCATACTGCTTAGACTTACAATACTAGTCAAAGGTTTGGAGACACCTTCTCATTAAATGGTTTGTCTTTATTTTTATTCCCACCTCTAGGAACTCCTTTAAGATTGTTGGAAAACCCTTTCAGGTGACTACCTCATGAAGCTCATCGAGAGAATCCCTAGAATGAGCAAAGCAGTAATCAAAGCAAAGTGGAGCTAATTGAAAGAATCTAAAATATAAAAAATGTTATGAGTTACTTCACAATATTTTCTTTCCTGCGTAATTCTATACATTTGCTTCATAGTTTTGATGTCTTCACTATTTATCTAGAATGTAGATACTGAATATCTACACTGAATAACAACAGTCTGTCCAGACTCGGGACTGGTAGTGTATATTACCATGGGAGCCATGGTTTCGCTAGTTAGATCTCCTGTTCCATGTAAACCATTTCATCAAGATTTAAAACACACAAAGCAGTGTCCTCTCTCATTAGCATGAAGGAAACAACTCTGAACAGCATGAAGGAAACAACTCTGAACATTTTCGGCAGGTTTTTGGGTTTTCAGTTAACATCAGAGCAACAAAGAGTGCTATAGACAATTTAAATATTAAGAAACAAAGACTTCTGGTCAGAAATGCTGTCAAAATTACTGAGTTAGATCTATGAATAGCGTTATTATCCATTATAGAACCTGCAGTTTCGGTTTGCAATTATTTTCCTGTTTGCATGTGGATGACTACATGTTTACATAATATAAATTTTTAAGTCTGATCTGTTCCTAAATTGTTGCTACTTAGAAAATTACTGGAATATTTGGTACTAGAGCGTCTGTAAGAGTCGTTACAGGAAATAACAGTTTACTACTCCTTGAGTAGTTTTGACTATGGTGGCTTGCAAAAGTATTCATACCCCTTTTCTAAATAAAAATCTGAAAAGTGCAGCGTGCATTTGTATTCAGCCCCCCCAGGTCAATACAGCCTACAAACACCTTTTGCTGCAATTACATCTGAAAATCTTTTAGGTTATGTTTCCACCAGTTTTGCACATCTAGTGGCTAAAATGTTTGCCCATTATTCTTGGCACAATAGCTAAAGCTCAGTCATATTGGATGGAGTGCATCTATACACATCAATTTTCGAGGCTTTCCACAGATTCTTAATTGGATTTAGGTCTGGACTTTGACTAGGCCATTCTAAGGATGAATATGCTTTGATCTAAACCAAGGTTATAAAATTCCAATTCTCCGTTTTTCAAGGGTCAGAGTCCTGGAACTTTAAGATGTGTTTCTGCGACACACCCGAATCAAATAATCAGATCATTAGCAGAGTAGAGAGGAAGTTCCCATTCTGAGGAGGAAATGTAGCCAGTTGATCCTTTTGCTAGACCGGAGTCTTTCTAGGTTTAAACCATTCCATTGTAGCTCTGGCTGTCCTGTATTTAGCCCCATCCATCTTTCCAGCAGTTCTGTGCAGCTTCACTGTCCCTGCTGAGGAGTAGCACCCCCCACAGTATGATACTGCCACTATATTCAACTGTGGGGATGGTGAGTTCATGTTGATGTGTAGTTTTACCTTTCTGACATTAGGCACTATGCATGTAACCCAAAGAGTTGGGTCTCATCTGACCAGAGCATGTTTTTCAACATGTCGCTGTTTCTCCTATATGGCTTGTGACAAACAGAAAAGGGGCCTCTTATAGCTTTCATCCCACAATGTCTTTCTTCTTGGCGATGGTCTATACAGGCCAGAATTATGGAGTTATCCACCATCGGCCTCTTAGCTGCTTCTTTGATTACTCCTTTCTATTTACTAATTGCTTCTAAAGACAGCTGGTTGCACTTTTTGAACAGCAGCCCTTAATCCTCACAAACCAATCTTTATCAAATTCAAATTGCAAAATGTATGTCAATTCGTAAAATATGATGTCAAGAAAAGTCAAAATAAAGACAAGCATAAGGAAACGGGTGGATCTGATTGACTTTTTTATTTCATGGTGGTAGGAACACAAGACAAAGGTCATAAAGTTAGTAATGTTCAGGTCATGCCACTCTTACTTGGTGCACTGCCCGTTGACGATGTCTGCACAGTCAGACAGTAGTTTACAGAGATCAGACATGGAGGATCATCCACATGGAGACATAAATAAGGAACAGAAAACAGATCCAAAAAACAGTAAATAGATTAAAAAACATTTGCAGAAACCCTCTGGGATCTTTTTATGTTTGGGGATTATTACTAATTACTATTATTGTTATCATTATGTATTACTCATTTACATTATCGGGATGAGGCTAATACACTGGCTATAGTAAGGAAAAATGAATATGGGTGATGTTTTTATGACCTGCTCACAGCTAAGGTGGCAGGTTTTTAAGGCAATTCAGTTTCCGCCGAAGCCACGCAGGGCTGCTGCCGCCATCGTGGGTCTCTCTTTTTCTTCCTCCAGTCCATCCAATTCCAACCCATTTGGGTCAAATTCAAAGAACAGCTTGTTAAAATAAATCTGAATTTTGGGACACCAGAAAGTTTCCCAGAGCGTCGATAGACACAACACACTTACAGCTTTAGGGTAATACCTCTCCCATAATCATTTCATGGGTGAACAGACAAGTCAGACATGGCTCCAGTGTATATTAATAAAAACAGAAACCGCCACAGAGCACAATTTAGCTAAATTTACACTTAAAAACCGTGGGGTTGTACAAAAACAAGTCGCCTGATGATTTAAAGGAGAGTAACATAAGTGAGAAGAAAGAAAAGTACAAGACCATTTGATACTCAGTCACGAACAGGCATGATTTTTGTTTTAAAATATTGCCATGGTTCTCATATCAAAACAAGTGTCTTTAAGTCAGTCAGCTCAGTTTATTGCGTTCGGTTCCATGTTGCGACGGTCAATGCTTTGCTAGGTTAACTTGAAAAGTACTGCAGGATTGTGGATCTTTTTGTCAGTTTTTGCGGCTGCTATGGCTTCAGAACGTACCAGCATCTTCTTCACCATCATCCCACTTATTCTCATTCAACAGCCAAAGCTAAAAGTGTTCCTCCAGGAATGTTCTTGGAATAAAAAAAAAGAAAGGAATTAAGCCCCAAGCAGAGTTAAGGAACGGGTTTTTTTTGTGTCTTTAGTGACGACAGCTGATTATTTTAAAGGACGTTCCCAGGAGTTGCAGCTCTCCCCAGGATAAGATCTCCTCTTGCTTCCTCTCTTTTTCTCTCTCTCTCTCTCTCTCTGTCCTTTTTCTTCAGCCTTTGCTTTCAGCGCCTCCTTAAGGTCAGATACGGTAACAACTCATTCGACTTCCTGCAAAACTAACTGCTCCCAAGAAAAAAACAGAACACCAAAGACCAAAAAACAAAAATACAACCTTAAAGCATAATTTCCATTCCTGTAATCCTCTGTGAGTAATAGGGAAAAAAAAGACACTTTTCTCAAATTATTCTTTAGTTTTTTTAAACTGGATGTAAATAAACAAAGAAAAACCCAGATTCTAACCAACACTGCAGAAGTGCATGCATTTATAGTGGTCAACATTAGTTCACCTGCTGATTGTAGAACAGAACGCACAACAGTACATGACAAGCACAAGTCTCAGAAGAGAACCCATCTTACCTATTCACAGTCTTAGGTATTATTTATATATAGTCTATATTTATAACATTTATGGGTATCTATGATTCATGATTAATGATATGAGAGTCATTGTGGGTTGGAGAGCTCTCCATCACGTCGGGGCTGCGGTGTTAGTCATATTTCAAAACTAAAGGCTCTGATGGGTCGACTGGAGAGGGTTTTTTCTTGAAGCTCTGAGATGGGAGTTGATCGAGTGGCTTGACAGTGTACTTACTCACTGTAGCAGCTGGTTTTATATTTCATTAGGAAAATATGGTGGACTGAATAATACCAAGGAACAGGGATATAGTCTATGCCAGCTGGACGCAGCACATACGGTGCTCTGGCTCTGAACAGGGAATGTACGTCTCTATATGTGAGGATGGATAGGCCATGCTTGGGGGAATGTGGTCGTTAGATATGGCACCAAGACAAGGCAACAACCAGAGATTAGAAAGCGAGGTCCACCGCCTTCAAGTAATGAGGGAGAAATAAAAAAAGGTGATGTTTTTGTTAAGGTAACAACAAAATCAATACAAAGAAAATAGCTTTTTTAAAATATGTCTTATTTAAAAAACAAAACTAACAAAAAAAAACCTGAAGGGCCATAAATGATGTAGCGGAAGTGGAGATGCAGAAACAAATGGCAACATAATTCAAACAAAAATTAAAAACAACATATTCATTATTTCCCCATATAAAAAGTGATGAGAAATATACAAAAATAGAAAATAATTACAGCAGGAGACATGGGGGTTATGGAGGGAGCAGGTGGGAGGGTTTCTGGTTTTGTTTTGTTTTTTCTCTGGTCTCGCAGTGCTTTCTTTCTTCCTGGTTATTTGGCAGCGGAACAGTGTAATATTTTAGGGCTGTTTAGAGCATCCTCCACCAGGTGGACGTCCACGCCGTCCACCACCACGTCCTTGATGCAGCCAACGAAGCCGGTGCTGTAGGCCTTGGGCAACCGACGGGCCACGGCCAGCTCCTCCAGACCACCTGAGGAGGGACAGATGGAGGTTAAAACATAAACCTACAGCAAATACAGACAATGACATGTTTACATAAACTCATCACAGACTTCATCTGTCATAATAATATGGTCCTTTTAATGATGTGCTTGGTTCTTCTTCAGGGTAGAACTATATGTTTAATTTTATTATGGATTGATCTCTGCTTCACAATGGAACAAAATTATGCATAAAGTGTCCACTATATATACTTAGGTCAAAATGAAAGAAGATTTGCGTTGGGTTGATTATTTCTGTGAAAAGCATGTTTTCTTTCCCTTTAAAAGGTGCCACATTTAAAGGAAAATGTATGTGTGAGTTGAGCAGCAGAGCTGAGTATGTGGGTTGGACATATAACAAATCCAAATCCTATCTTGCCATTGACTCTTGTTCTGTGTCATTTATTGGATCAGATTTTTAAAATGTGAAGAATCATGTCCACAGTTTAACAAGTTAGTCATTTAACAAACAGAGGCCTTGGTAGTGCGTAGGAAGATCAAACACCGCTACAACAGCCTGAAACCTCCTACTCATGCTGGTCACCAGCTTGGTCACATGCTGCTGTGGGATGGCATCCCATTCTTCAACCAGGTCAGCCAGTCTGGTTGTGCTAGTCACTATGGGATAAACAGCTTGCCCAAGCTGATCCCACAGTTGTTCAATGGGGTTGAGGGCAGAACTTCCGGAGGTCCATTCCAGTATTTCTAATCTGAAATTCTGGATGTGGTCTCTGACAAACCCTCTCAAGGGGCGAGCTTTGACACCTCCGAGGAGAGTTTAGATTGCCGCTGGCTGAAGCATCTCTTCTTTAAGACTCTGGATTGAGATTGCCTCCATTGATGTTTTTCTATTCAGAGAGATGCCGCCCCACACCATTACACTGCCACCACAATACACGTTTTCATGGGTGCAACCCACATACTCAACTCTGCTGCTCAATGTACCAATGCAGTGCTGTTTAAAATGTGTCACCATTTCGGAGAAAATAAACAGGCTTTCCAAGTGTAAAACATTTATTGTCAAGAAACATTGTTACATTAAAGAACAACCAAAAACAAATCTTTCACCCGCGCCCATATTTGGTCAAATGTCTCCCATCCTAATTCCGGCTAGATAACCGATCACTGTTTTTGGTTGAACTAATCCTTATTGGTTGGTTTCCTGGCATCCGTCTAGCTCTCAAACATATTTTCAGAGTGGGATGAGCTTGCGACCATCTCAGAAGTGTAATGTTTATCTACTTCGACCATTTCAAAACCAGTTTTACACTGTGTCTTAAGAAAAATGTCCAGTTGGAACATCCAGTTCTGTTCAAGTTTCAACCGTCAAGCAGTTGATCTTGAGAAGAGGTAAAGAATTTGGGAGTAGGCATCAGTCTTTAATATTCCACTCACTTAGTGCAATGTGCCAGCACCACTGACAGCAAAGCAGACGCTCAGCATGATGCTGCCATGGACATCCTTAACAGTTGGTGTAGAGTTCATAGGTCTAAAAGCCTCACCTGGACTCCTCCAAACATATGCCTTGTCATTGTGACTCAATAGCCCAACCTTTTCTTGTCTGACCATTAAACCTCTCTCCTCTTTCAGTCTAATTTAAATTTACTGTTTCTGGATCAGGTCAGCACTTTCTCCGTCCATGTTGACATTGAACTGGCTTCTCCATAGACCGTGAAACTGGGGCTCCAGCGTCTTCCAGAAGATGTTAGACTTAAACCCTGTTCTTTCCTCGATTGTTCCTGATCATTCCAACCTTAGACATAACCAGGTGTTCCGACAGGACAATTATCCCAAACACACCAAGCTTCTGGACCCAAACGTCAACCTTTTACACTCCTGCAGACCATGCTGAAAAGCAGATCTATGTGAAGAATGCCAATGGTTTTTATTTCTGATGAGAGTGGTCCTACCACAGTCCAACCAGAACTTACAGAAGTTTGTTGATGGTTATAAAAAGTGTCCCCTTTGAGGGACATTTATCCAAATATAAGTGGGGTGTATCTACATATTTAAGCCTGTATGTATAATTTTGATCCTGTATTTATTAGAAAAAAGTCACGACAATATAAGCACCTATTCCACAGTGACCAGTTCATGTTTTATGCCTTTAACTCGTAACATGGAGATTAAAGAGAAAATCTAAGCTCAGAGATCATTTCTTTCTTTATTCAGAGCTTTAGAAGACATCTCTATTTCATCACCACATCATTAGCAAACAGATCTTGTGTAAAACAGATGGAGCGTTCCTTTCAACATTAGGCAGCAGGATGTGGGATTGGATTTATGAACAAATTAAACCTGAAGATTCCCTGAAATGTTGTGCTACAAACAGCCAGAGCTCCCGCTTGGGTTTGTCAGCCTTTGATGTTTCACACCAAGACGCCGGCTGACGGACATGACAGGTTGAAAGCTTATTTTTCAAATCAAAGAAAAAAAAAAACAAGAATCTGAATACCAGCTACAGAAAACTAAGCTATGACAAAGGAGAAATGTCCTTTTTCAAGTCTGACAGTAAAATGAAAGGTGTTAACAGAGAAAAGTGATAAATAACTAACCTGCTAATTATTTTTGTTGATGGCTAAATTCAAAGGAGCAAATGATCTAAACTTGAAATGCTTCTTTAAGAAAGAAAAGAAAAGGCAGTTTTATGCACATTTTTGGAAAAGTATACATTTTTGCTTTCTCATGAGTGTGAGCAGAATGACACAAATGCTATTTATTAATGCATTATTGAGGTCCCAAAACCCCCTAAATCCACATTCTACTGGTTGGATTAGAGACCCCCAGATTAGTTATCTCTCTTCCAGATCATTTTAGTGGACTTCAAACCATTCCCAAGATGACATTGAGATATAATCTCACCAGGGAGTCTTATGCCTGGAGGCTAACAAGATGCCCAAACCAGTTCAGGAGGCTCCTTTCAATGCACAGCAGTAGTGACTTTGAGCTGCTTAACCAATCCTAAAGGATGAGTTATGTCCCCTATGCCAAGGAAGCTATTTCAGCCATTTATATTTCTGATCTCGTTCTTTTAATCACTAACCATAACTTGTGATCAAAGGTGAGGGTCAGCACATAAAAATGCTATTAATAAAATCTAGGTTGAAGATTAATTTCCCTAAATTAAACAGTGGCAAAACAAAAATCCTCCTTGTTGGAACCAAATCTCCACTATCCAAAGCTGGAAGTTTTCAGTTTCCATTGATGGCTCTCCTGTTTCCCCCTCCCCTCAGGTTAAGAGCTTTGGTGTCATACTTGACATTTCAGGCTCACATCAGTAATATCACTCAGTCTTCCTATTTTTGTTTTACTTGCGCAACATAAACTGCCTCCGCCCCTTCCTAACCCCTCTCACCATTTCTATCCTTTTTCACAGCATCGTCACCTCTGGCTGTGATGACTGTAACTCTCTCCTCTTTGGTCCTCCTCACAAATCTCTCAATAAGCTTCAGATGGTTAAAAATCCAGCAGCCAAAATTATTACCAAAGCCCCCTCTTTCCAATACATCATCCCTCTCCTTCAGCAGCTGCACTGGTTTCCATGTAAATCAAGAATAGAATTCAAAATTCTCCACACATTTAAAGCCATTCACATCGCCTCTCCTTTGCTGCCGGATCTCATGCACACTGCCACCTCCTCCCTTAGGTCATCATCTTCCATCCACCTCACAGGACCTTCCAGCCGTCTCAGCACCATGGAGAGTAGAGCATTCAGCCAATCTGCACTACAAATCTGGAACTCTCTCCTGTCAGAGATCCGTAAAACCGACTCTCTCCCTCGGTCTAAGACCCAAAACTCAATTCATACTCTCTGCAATTTTATTGTATTGCTTTATTTTGGGTCTGTTATTGAACAGTGTGCTTTGACATGAAATGTTTATTATTATTGTTACTATTATTAAGTTTGCATTTTGTGTTGACTCGAACTATTCAGACAACTCGTGAAGCTGGCTAACAACACTCTGTAGATAAAAGCATTAAGCAGGTCTCAACACCTTATTTCTATTGTTTGTGAGACAGAAGTTTAAAAAATGGTAATAGACAAAAATTGTTAATAAACGCTGTGAGTACTGGCTAACTGTTTGCCACTAACAATGCTAAAGTTGGCATCTCAGGGCTTCCTGTGAAAAAAACAAAGACTCTTTAAAAGAAAGTTTGGGATATATGGAACCTTAATGCGAACACAAAAACAAGCATTTCCAAGGCCTTTTTGCAGAGGGACCACCTTTGACCTAAGCATTAAAACCAGAGCACAGACTAGCTGAACCTGGACAAAGTTTTTCCATGCTGATTAGATTTCTTTAAAAAAATTTGTGAAAGTTTGTGAAAAATGTGATTGTACTGCTTTAATCCGGTTTAGTTCTTGTCCCAATATCATGTACTGTCTGGCCCTAGGATGTTACACCTGTAGTGAATTGTACATACGTTAACCTGCTTACTGTTAGCTGCTAATGTTGGATTACCTTTGCCCCCAGACTATTGACCTTTCTTATCACTTGATTACTTTTGTTCCCTTTCTTCTATACCAGCTAATTTCAACCTTGTTAAACAAAAAGAAAGAATAACCAAGCCCTACAGTGTTGGGAGACTTTATTTCCTAATTGCTGTGCAAGCTACTCTTCTAAGCCAGCAAATTCAAAGTTGTCATTAGTGCCTTTCTGGCTAAATCAGCATGAAACATCTTTATTCAGCATTCCTTCAGAGGCTAAGCCTGGCTTTTAATGTTTTACCTGGCTGCCATTGCACCTCGTATTTCTTTTTTTAATCTCACCTTCTCACACTCTCTCCTTCCCTTTCTTGTTTTGTTGGATTGTAAGTTCATATCCCTTTCAAGCTCTACATCCCATGTCCCTGCCCCCATTAATCGGATTGGGAGCCTCCGAATCAGGAGTTGACAGGGCTAATTTCATGCAAGTTACAGATGAATTAATGATGAACGGTGAAAAGGGGATTTAAAATGAAGAAGGGCCCGTGATAGAGGGCTATGTGAGGATTATATATTCGTGCTGCAGGACTCGATCAGCAACTGTTCCACTGTGCTGCCTCCCCGAGCGTTGATGCATACGTCTACCTGAGTAAACCTCAGCATGAGGTGGCTCCGGCAGGTTCTCCTCTCAAAGCTGCCTCCTTTTTCTGCTTCCCACTTTGCATATTACGAAGAGTCTGACTTTATTTTGTCCCTACCTTTTTTAAAAAACATTTCTCAGAGTCAGGTTCAGACCAAATTGAACACCAGCCAGATAACAGGCTGAGTTTGGTTGTTTTAAATTCACAAGAGCAAGAAACTTCAAAGTTAGTCAGAAAGCTTTTCCTTTCTCACCTTAGTACCTTAATAGAGCCGTTTTTGCAAACACTGCAATCACTTATCCTCCACAATAAGTTTATTACTCTTATTTGGCAGAACTGTACGAGTAGTTAGAATGGAACAGGTAACACGGTTACTGATTTTCAGGTCTAAATGTTGAAATGCACGGGTGGAAACCTACCTAACCAGAGTGCTCCGTCTGTGTCCAGCTGTGTGGCTCGTAAGGGAGATGACCCTGTTACCGCTGCCTCGTTGCCCACCTGTAAAGAGCCGTCTCGAAGTGCCCTGAGGAGTAGGAGAAAGATGTAGTCAGATTCAGTCTGATGCATGCATCACCCAGTGAATAACTGTAAAATGTAGTTTCCAAGGTTCTCACACATTTTTCATTTTTACAAATTCTGACTTTTCCAGGTTCAACTTTCAGTTTTCAGTCCTTTAGGTTCATTTTAAAATATCAATACTACAGTTCACTATAAGCAAAGAAGAAAGAAAGAAAGAAAGAAAGAAAGAAAAAGCCCAAAGAAGGACAGTAAGAAACACAAAGAAGGAAGGAGACAAGGATCAAAGAAAGAAAAGAAGGAATTACACAAGAAAAGTGAGAGGAGGGAGTTAAGACACAAGGAAGGAAAGAACACTTGGGAGGAAAGAAAAGAAGGCAATGAAGAAGAAATAAGGAAGGACACAAGGAAGGAAGGACTGAAGAAATGAAAGGAAAAATGGCAGAAAGGACGGCATGGGAAAGAAGATAAGAAAGGAAAGAAAAAAATGAACGACACAAGGAACGAATGCAGGAAGTAAGGAAACAGTGGGAAACAAGTAAGGGCACAAGAAATGAATAAACGAAAGGAAGGATGTGAAGGAGGGAGGAGAGAGGGCAGGGAGAAAGAAGAAAGGAAGCACACATGGAAGAAAAAGGAAGGACACAAGTAAGGACATAAGGAAGGGAGGAAAGAACAACAAAAGTAATTGGGGACAAAAATAATTATGTGAGGAAGGAATGAAGAAAGAACTAAAGGAATGATGAAAAGAAGGATAACCTTTAGAAATTTAGATATGGAATCAAACCTGGGAATAACAGTATTTTTCTAAACAATATTTCTTTTTTCAGACTTACTCAGACTTGGAAAATACTGAAATCAAATCCCAGACTTTTGCAGACCATGTAGCAACCTAGAGTTTCCTTTACTGTGAAACATCAAATCTATCTCCATCAAATTACTTTGCTTCCAGTAAACTGAACACTCACATAAGTGCCTTTGCAAAGCAACGTTCTAAATGAGCCTAGTAGCTAACAGATGCTGGAAGAGCTTCAGTCACTTAGGTGCCTCCTTGATGCACACACTTAAGAAATTTGAAGACAGTGCAAATTAAAACTCACTAAAGAAAGTCTCCAGCCAAGAGAGAGTCATTAAAAGTGAGGCAAAAGGACTGAACGTTGTGCAACAATTTGAGCTGCATGCTGCATAATTTTGCCTCCCAACATTATCTCCATCCAAATTATTCCGTCTTTTAGCATCCTCCCTGTAAAAAAGCCTTGGATGAAATCAGGCTATTCTCTGTTTTAAAATGGATGCGAGCGGCCTTTTGAGGATCGATTGTTCTCGCCTTAAATGACAAAAACCAATCTAATTATCCACCAAGGGGTCTGTTTGCGGCGGGCCTGAAAACAAATGTTTGCAAGCGATAAAGCGGTGAACATGCAGAAGTTGTTAAATGGGTCTTTTTCAATGCTCAGGCTGTTAATTTGTTTCTAATGAAGAAATCAATTAATGTGACATCAGTGCGTGAGAAAAAATGTATTTAATGCTTTGTGCTTTTCCACTTCGAGAAAGATTATCCCTCTTTTGTACTAGTCAGTATGGGCCTCTATAATTGTGTTAACTGCATGGATTATGTGTGTTTATATGTGTAGATAAACTACAGAATTGTACTATAAAAATATCAGAGATGCTAAAACATAAATATTGTGGTTTTTAAAGGACATCCAAGACAGTGTCAGCTGATATGGAAGGCAGCATTATTCCTTTAATCTTAAGAGAAAAATCAATGTGTTTTCTGAACCTTTTACTTATTTTTCTGCCTTATTCTATTTCAGTGTATTGTACTGTGTTTACATTCAGAAGTGCTTACCTTATTTCCATATTTACAGTCTAACAGCCAATGTCACATTCCTATACTATACTGAATACAGTGCCTTGCAAAACAAGTTTTTCGCTTTTGCACATTTACACTACAAACCTCCAATTATTTATTGGGACTTTGTGTCACAAAGTAGTGCATATGTGTGAAATGGAAGGAGAATGATTTACTGGTTTTCCAGTAAACCACATAATATCCTAATAAAATGCATTGAAGTTTGTGGCTGCATGACAAAATGCAGAAAAGTTAGTTGGGTGTGAAGACTTTTGCAAGCCCCTGTATGTGTCTGTGTATACTATCCTGAAATTCTACTTCCCATATGAATCGGCATCTGCTGCCTACATGTTCCAGAACGTGCCAGGCATGTTGGGCAGTAACAGCATGTTCCTCCATTTGATTATTTATTACCGTGTCTAAGCTGCGTCCTCCGTACCGTGGCTATTTGTTGCATAATTCTCCAAACGTGTGCGTGACTGGGCATGAAAATAACCTTAATCTAAAACTAATCAGAGCCATCAACTCAAGAGTTAAGCAGAGGATTCATGCGAGATATCACACGGTTTGCAGCAACACAAAGACAATATGGATTAAGTCTAAGCCTCCTCTAACTGTAAGAAAAAAATAAATCAAAGCTTTTGCTGCTGATCCCCAGCTACCTGCCATTTCCCTTTTTCTTACCTGCTGGCTTTGATGCGTATCCAGCGGTTGGTGTCGACACGCACAGAGGAGCGCAGCACAATGGGCTTCGAGCCCAGGTCGTATGTCATCTCGACGTGGCCATCCACGATGGCCAGCGCAATGTAGTCGGAACGCTCCACACTCTTCCCGCTCCAGAGCAGCAAGCCCTGAGTGGCCTCGGTCCGGATGCTCAGCTCAAATTTGTTCACCAGCAGAGCTTTTTCACTAGGAGAACATAAACACACCAGGTATTAGTACACTTTTCATTTCCAACAGAGCCCTAATCTTAGGCATATTTTAAAGTTACACATTTGTAGTTGAATTTGGTACAGTAATTAGCAGCCATGGTCAGGATGAGAAAAATGACTCGGAATAAATTCAACTTTAATTCAACTAGCATAACCTCACAAGGATTTAAAAACAAATCCAACTTTTATTTTGAGTACAATTATGAACTGGGATACAATTCCCCAGTGCATTCAGAGTATGGAACCACAAACCGAAAACAGCTGACTCAGCACTTTCTTTGTCCCAAATGGATGCACATTTTAAAGTGGTAAAATTACATTTCCACAGCGTTTTGTGCCCTTAATTTTGAGCTAGGCTGATACATACTTCACCGGTGCTGCATATTAGGTCACTAGCAGTTGCTTCCTGGTTCACGATCACCTACTTAAGTTTCCACTGGGGCTCTCAAAATGTGTTCCTATGCATTTCTTCCATTTGGAGCCATTCCATTATGGGCTTTAACCACCCAATCTTCTCTGGGGATTTAAATTACAGATTAGTTTATGATGATTAATTATCTTGGTATTTAACTTGTTAATGTTTGTTATCAAACTTTCTTCTGAGTACTAGTAAATTATTATCTAACTGACCTATCTTCAGTTTTCTGTAAGAGGCAACCAAGTGTTTCCTGCCAAAAAAGCTTAATCACAATGACGTGACCAAACTCACATGGTTCCAGTTAAACTAGTGCCTGGTTCACACGGCAAGATTTTAAAATTGTCGGTAAATATTCAAAATCTGACAGATCCCACACATGACGGTAATTATATATCATCATATAATCATATATATAACATGTTTGGTCCTACAGTGTGTGGTGTCCAGCCAGATGGCGAGCACAACAGACCACACAGATTTCAAAGGCTGTGTGCTCATTTGTCCTCGGAAAACACCCCACTAGGTAGGATATCGGGCCAAGACAATCAAACACGTAAAATATCCCCGATTTGAGGTCAGAGCGGTCCTGACGTCCTTCCGAGCAGACTAGATCACTCCTAACACATGATCAGGGCATGCTGGAAGGGACAGATCAGGTTAAAAATCTGCATTAAAATCTTGCTGTTTGAACCAGGGATAACAGTAAATTTGAGAAAACCCATTCATGTTTGTGATGGTAGGACAGAAGAGGCTTTTTTTCTGGCATCACTTGCCAACAACTCATTGGTATGTAGATATTTTTTAATAGTTGACATGTGGACTCGATGACCCAAAGATCCTGCACTTTGTTGCGGTTCTCTAAGAGAAAGCATTGGGCGTGGTGCTAAGATATATATAAAATAAATATATTTATAGCCCAGGGAAACAGAAAGTATTGGGTTAATAATAATAAGTTCCTAGAAACTCGGATCAACTTTAAGAAAAAAAGTAAAAAAAACATTTCAGTGAGATGTATTTTAAAGAGATTACTATTGGTACTAATAATCGTGTCATCTGGGATTTTGTTAACATCAATTACTTTTTAAGATGCGATTCCCCCCCCCCCCATTGAATGAATGCACCTAAATTAAAGGTGGCATCCGTGGGAGATTATGCGTCTGCAATAAAGGATGTGTTTGGAGGATTTGTACACATCATTAAAAGGGGATGAGGCTGCACCTGCAGAAAATGAAGACACATCTTACAGTTTTGTTACACATTATTTTAATGTTTTCACTGCAAAAAAACTTGTCAAGTTTGGGCTTTCAGCCTAATATTAACAGCGTTAAAGTCATTTCAAGGAATATCAGGATGCAGACTGAGATTTGAAGTAGCAGGGGGCTGTTTTCTGTTAAGCACATTACTGTGCCTACACTAGGCTGCACTGGTTGCGTGTTGTTTAGACAGCTGCTGGATCTCCCGCCTCTTCACTGCTTTAGCATCAGGGGTGATTTGGATGCAGAGACAAGCAGACCATCTATCCTTAAGAGGCTCGTGTGCAACTGTGACAGTTTCTCGTGTATGAGTATGTTAACTCAAACGTCATTCCTGCATACAGATACACTTACGGAGGCTCCCTGAGATAAATGCAACCAACATACACACAATCCTAATGCAAACAGGCAGTTTCTCTACAACTCTTTGCTCATCTGGAACTGATTCCACTATTTTCAGATGGTGTCTATACAAAAAGACAGAGACAGGGTGAGGACGTATACAGCAAAGGAACCAGTGATGTGAAAAAAAAACTCACAAAGACACAAAGATTACACAAGAGACATGACAAGACGATGTAATCAGCACATAGAAGAGGAAAGCATACAGGAGAACAAACAAGACAGGAAGGGAGGGAGCATTGCACTTCTCTTAAATCAGGACTTTCATGATACTTTACCATTAAATGAGCAAAATAAAAAATGTTCACAGCCCAGTTCACCTCAGCAGATATATGCAAGAAAAACCTAGAATTAATTTGGATTTTTTTTCCTTCAAAGACACACATTGCTTGAAAACCAATGCTCCCTCCCTTCTGCCCATATTTACCTAAAGCTGCTGAGGTAAACAAGAATGTATGATTTAAGAGCATCAGATTTCTTCTTTCTCAAGGGGAGAAAAAAAAAACGTGAACAAACAAAAACGAAGCCTCGGTGAACCCTACTCCTGGCAAACCCTCAAAGAGTTTACAAGGCCCAATAAATCTCGCCGAAGCAGCTTGTCAGTGATAAGGTCAAGGTTATTAAAAGTGCAGAACATATCATGAATAAAACAAGGCTGGTACACAAGTCTCTGAATCTCATATAGACAGCGCGTACTTCATAGATTTCTGGAGTGATGGTGTTACTTTCTGGAAATGGAAGGGCATTATCTATTCCTTACAAGTCCTTAGAGGTCATTTTTAGGGTGTGGACCCCCATTCTACCACTAGGTGGCAGTAGTGGTTAGAATAACAAAATTGACTGGAGAGGGGGGGCAACTGAACTGGTTGGTCTTGTGCCACACACTGTGTTACATGGTTACCTTTGGTGTTTTAAAGATGCATTGGAAACGTTCTTTTCCCAGGTTGAAGTGATAATAATACAAAGAACTTCAATGAATTTTAAAACACAAAAACTGGGAACTCAGATTTAAAGTATTTATGCGTGTTGCAGACAAAACCACAGATTTTTTGCAGCCATCAACATGCTGCTGACTGAATATTTTACCACTCTTCTTCTGTCAGAGATGGTGGAGGTCATCAAAAGTTTTTGGTTTTTCATTGCATTGGACACAACTTTTGAGCAAAGTCCACAAATGTTCTATTGTGCCGAGGTCAGGGCCTTTCCAGTATCTAAATGTTAGTGTGCTTTATGCTGCCCTAAATGGTCAAGATCGACAGAAATTCGAAACTCCCCACCTGATTAAGCCACATGTCTTGTGGAGAGGTTATAGCCCGATGAGGCAAAGATTGGGCTATTTGGTCACTGTAACAATATACGTTCATATAATTTAACAATTATTTTTGGAGTTAAGGTGAGGCTTTCAAACCTAAGGACATTGTACCACCAAGCACGGAGGTGGCAACATCATACTGAGGGCCTGTTTTGCTGCCAGTGGTACAGCTGTATTCCACAAAGTGAGTGGAATAATGAAGAAGGAGGATTATTAATATTTTTCTAGAATGTACAAGAAGCTTGTTAATGGCTACAAATAGAGTGTGATTTTTCTTCAACTTGTTGAAGGACAGTTAATCATTTGTTGGAGGGCGTGGACTTATACATTTGAGTCTGTATGTATAATTTTGATCCTGTGTGGATTAGAGAAAAAAACCACAATAAATTGTTGTATAATTGCTGCACTGATTCAAATACATTGATGAAATCCCAAACATTCATGGCCATGGTAAATGTATGGGAATGTATGCTGAGAGTCTCTTTGTTATTTTTGTATATGGAAATTAGTATTTTACGACTATTTAAAGTAATCTTGTCTTTACAGAGGAGGATTTAGGCCTGTCGGATTTCAAGGGCGGGTTGTCTGGAGGAAATTAAGAGATGAGCGACAGAAACAAAAATGGGATACAAACAAAGTGGGGCAAAATTCAAAAGCTTTTGAGAGACTCACCTCTGGTCAGATGGGTTCTCCAGAGACTCGGGACTTAAGGGAGCAGGGGGAGAAAGTCAACGGCATGCAGAGTAAGTGCAAACGTGGACAAGGAAAAAGGGAAGGGAGGGAAGGAAGGGAGAATACTGTGAGCACCTCTCAGCAACTCACAGAGGTCTCCCTTAGAGACCAGGAGTTGCAAAAAGCACAGCTTATCTGCTCCACTATTACATCGACCACATCAAGAGTCAATAACAACTGTTGTGGGATCACAGGAAGTGTGCATCTTAACCCTGATAACACCACAACCATATAAGGAAAGTTCTCAAGAATACCCCACAGATCAGGATGAATGCACTGAAAAATATACTGGGATCAAACATTTTTCTTAAAAAAGTGAGCTTTAAGATAAAGTACATTCACCATCACTGTCCACACCGGTACACATCTCGCTTTAAGTCAGCATCCAATTATTGAGCAGCTTCTTTTATATTTATGGCGCTGCACGCCACAGTGCCGCCGCAATTACCTTCTGTCAAGAGATGAAAGCAGTGGATAAGAAAAATTGGGCGATCTACAAAAAATGGGGTCAAGCACGGTATCAGATGAGAGTCACGGCCAGATATGATTTGTCACTGAAATAACTGCGCTCGCGTGAATCGACTTGAGCCCACCATAAGAATGAAAAGAAACGGCACCTCAAGGTGAGAGTTTGACACTTTGGCCTTTTTGCTCTCTACTTAATGGCCTCTGAAAAAAAAATGTTCATTATCTTTATAAAATCAAATCACGCCAAATTGATTGGTGCAGCAACAAGGCTGTGGTTTACCTTGATCCTTGCCCATTGTGGTAGCTCTTAGTGACTGTGACATCAATTAAACTTTTGACAGTCTGGCTCCAAGGACTACTGTCCCTCCCGCTAAGTGAGATTGATGCCTATGGCTACCCACTGTGGAGAGCACTCAATTGGAGGTCTAATCTACAAAGGGGAGATAAATCTGTGATTAACATGTCACAGCCATTCAGAACTGCCGGCTCTGTAATTATTTAAAATTACAGTTGTAGATCTGGCAAAAATGATGCAACAAAACTCTGGTAAGGATTCTACTTTCAGTCTGCCTAATTTGAGCTGATTCTGCTTCACCACTTGGTTTTCCCCCTCTAAGTGTAAACCTAACAGGCAGGGTTAAGGGCTGTGTAGCGAATAGCCTTGATAAGGTATCCATACCCCTTGACTTTTTAAGTTTTTATAAGGTTTAAAACCACCAATTTCAATGTGTTTTGTTGGGATTTCATGTGACAGATTAACCCATAAATGCACACAATTGTGACATGGTAAAAAAATGGCAATAAATAAAGCCCAGTGCAACCAGATGCCTTCAGCAGTCACCTAACTGGTAAATAAGAGTCCGCGTGTGTGTAATTTAATCTCAGTATAAATCCAGCTATTCTGTGACGGCCCCAAAGGTTTCTTAGAGAACATTAGTGAACAAACAGCATTATGAAGACCAAGGAACACAGCAGAGAGCTCAGGGAGAAAGTTGTGGAGACGTTTTAAGCAGAGGTAGGTTAGAAAACAACATACCAAGCTTTGAGCATCTCAAAGAGCTCTGTTCAGTCTACAACTGCAGAGCTGCCAAGATATGACCGTCCACCTAAACTTACAAGGAGAGCCAATAATCAGAGAAGAAGCCGAAAGGCCCACACTAACTTTGGAGCAGCTTTAGAGATCCACAGCTCAGGTAGGAGAATCTGTTGACAGGACAATTGTTAGTTGTGCACCTCCTTTAGTAGAGGAATGACAAAAAGAGAGCCTTTGTTGGAAGAAAGCCAGAAGAAGATGCTGTATGCCACAAGCCATGAAGGGGGCACAGTTATCATGTGGAGGTGCTCTGGTCAGATTAGATCAAAATCTACATTTTTGGCCCACATATGAAACATTATGTGTGGGATTGGGTAGCTAACATTGATTTGAACACACCATCCCCATTATGAAACATGGGGATGGTGGCAAAATCATGCTTTGGTGATATTTTTCTTTAACAGAGACAGGAAAGCTGGTCAGAGTTGATAAAAGTACAGATGGAGCTCAACACTGGACAATCTTGGAAGAAGCCTTTTTAGAGGCTGCAAAAAAACTTGAGACTGGGATGGAGGTTCAACTTCCTGAAGCACAATGAACCTAAACATACAGCCAAAGATACAATGGAAAGGTTTTAATCGAAGCATATTCATGCGTTAGAATGGCCCAGTCAAAGTCTAGACATAAATCCAACTGAGAAGGTATGGCAAGGCATGAAAGTTGACGTTCACAAATCTCTCCATCCATCCTGAGTAAGTTCAAACAATTTTGCAAAGAAGAATCTATAAAGATTAAGTCTCTACATGTGTAAAATGTCAAAATAAGAGTGGTTCTACAAAGTACTGACACGAGTGGGCAGAACACAAATCCATGGCACAACTTTATTGGTGAAAATAAAAAAAGAAACAGAATCCTTTTTCTTCTATTTCACAAAATGTGCTACCTTGTGTTGGTGTATTTCATAAAACCCATCTAGAATACATTGCAGATGGTGGTTGTTATGTGAATAAAATGCAAAAAAGTCCCGATGGTACGAATACTTTTGCAAGGCGCTGTTTATCTGTCTTGTGCAGCTTCAAGGGGCTCTCATTCATTTCCCACCTAATGCTACTCAGCCTAAAGTGCACTGCAATTCATTTTGTTTATGAACGAGTTACAACCATGCATAAATTACTGCACAATCTTCATACAGCAATTCATTTTCACCGCTTGAGCACAAAGCTTATCATGCAAACATTCATGCTTCCCTTTGTACTGAAAAATAAAAATTGACTGCAAATGTATTTAAAAAAAAAATGAAATGTGTCAAATTAAATGATGGGGTTGGAGCCTGCATGTAAAATTGGACTAGATGATTTCTCTATGAAAGCTGAATGTTCTTTAATCTTTTCGCTTGGGTTAACTATTAAAAAAAATGAATTTCATTGGTGCGGGTTAGTTGGGCTTGATTTGAAACTGGAGAAATAGCCAGTTTCTGAGTCTACTTACTCTGGGATCTCATTGGTCAGTTGGCTTGAGTGAAAAGGAGAAGACAGTGAGGGACATTTACATGAGACACAGACAGGAAGTGGACGTCTGATTGAGCGACAGGACAAAGGAACGCCGACACAAAACAGGAAAAGATGCACATTAAGAAACAAGCGTGACTGACAGAATTCCCCCTGCCAGTTGTTCTGAAGTGGGTGCGAGTTGGGAGCGAGTGACGATCTGTAGGCTGTGGCTGTTTTCACACCTCCCAGTGTTTGTGTGAAGAGCTGCAAGCTGCCATATGCCTGATGCCTCTTCAGGTTCATCACTTCAACATTCTTTTGTTTATGCAAACCTGGAGGCACACGCTTGTCAGCCTCGCAGATGGATGGAAAGTTGGTGAAAGAAAGCTAAAAACTGTATCATCTGCAGCCCTATGGGGAGAGTGTTTCTTTAGGTTGTTTTGTCTCAAAAATCCATCTCACAGCGTCTCTTTTCTCTCCTTCAGGTTAAACATCGCAGCTGACAAATCTTCAAACTCCCGTTAGATAAAAAAAAAATTGTCATTCACACATTCAAATGAAGATAAGTTGTGTGTTCTTGTTGTCCAGCATCAGTGGAAGCGGACCACAGAGTGAACCAGGGGTGCTCGGGGCGAGACTATGAGTGCTAAATGTCTCGCTAATTAGTGAAATCCTTCAATGCAAAGCAGAATTGCCGCAGACAGAGTGAACTATTAGCAAGGCTCTTCGTTTTCCCTGAAGCCCTACTGCTGATGATCCCATCACGCTTACCATGGCAGGAGATAGATAGACAAGAGGGGTTATTTGGCTAATAGCTGTTACTCTAGAGATGAAACTAAAAAGATGACTGTGTGGCACTTATCCTCCTCCCTACCTCCTTGTAACGGCGTTGTGATACTCAATGAACGTCCGTCCATCGAAGGCGATGGCCTCGGTCTCTCCAGCGGACTTCTCATGGATGGCTGGAAAGAGAAACATTCAGAGGGTGAGATCACACCAATCAATAAAGAGAAAGGGTTCGGCTTGCCTTGCAGAGTTGCAGGCGACGGGAGGGAGACGGGGCCTGTGTTTTAATTAACGTGAAAGGGACGGCCGACCGCACGAGCAAGGCTAATGGCAGAAGAAGTGAGCTGAGTGTGTGGGACAGAGTGGGCGTATGACTCGCAGGCATACATGAAGATGATGTAAGGGACGAGCAACCCCTTCATTTCATGGATATTCGGCTGACACTTTTAATCACTTTCATGCGAGATCTATTACTTTGATATCAACACATTACAGCACTGACATAAAAGAGACATCACATATAATGCTGATCTTACCTTATAGAAAAAGAACACAGAGGTCTGATGGATGGGGAGATGGAGGCTCGTGTTTTACCTTCCATGGAGGGGAAGATCCAGCTGTACTACACGAAGCTTTGCTGATTTAAATTCATCTTACAGTGATGTGAAAACGTAAATGTCCCCTTACAGATTTCTTCCCACTTCTGAGTGAATACCAAAAATTTGTTTTAAAATGAATATTATCTATTAAGGGTAAAATGCTATCCAAACCACCCATATGTGAAAAAGCCATTGCCCCCTGCATCTTCTAACTGGTTAGGCCAACCCTGGTGGCAACAACTGGCATAAAGCAATTGCCATAACTGGCAATGAGTCTTTTATATCTGTGTGAAAGAATGTTGACCCACACCTCTTTCCTTTAGTGTTTTATTTCAGCCACATTGGAGGGTTTGGAGTCCCAAAGCCTTAGAAAAAGCTTGGCAACATCTTCTAAACTTACAGATGTTAATGACTTTGCTGTGTCATCTCTTCTAGAATATTGGGGCATGCTGTTTTGCTTTTAAAGATATTTTTAGCCTACTTCATGCTGTTTAGGTACTATTTAAATAATTTTGTGATTCTACAGGTCCAGCAGTAATCCGGCCAAAGTGGGACTGATAAAACTAAACCAAAGAAATATGGTTAACCACAGTTATTTCTTGATTTAACAACGAGAGCAGTTATATTTTTCTCATAAGGCCATGTCCGTTAAAATAACTTTTGTCCCTTAATAAATGAAATTATGAATTCAAAACTGAACTTTGCATTTACTCTGGTTTTCTTGATTGATTCTGATATTAAAAAAAAATGTTTGATGACCTGAAACATTAATGTTTGCAAAATAAAACTGTAAATAAAATAAATCTGTAAGAGGTAAATACATTTTCCTGGCACTGTATACTGGGATTTAAAGGTAGACCGATCTATAAATATCTTTTCACAGTTAAAACAGTGCATGCAGTGATGAAGCACATCCATGATGAGGTGATCTCAATCCAGTAAATATTGTCAGCCACTGGCTCTAAATAAACTGTTCTTTAAATTTAAGAAAGGCAGGTGAAGAACTAAAAGGTTACACATGAAACAGTGACTCACTGTTCTGACAGTTGTCCCCTGAGAAACCGGGTGGGCAAGAGCACTCGTAGACATCTAGCTGAGGGTTGCAGCGGCCGCCGTTTTGGCAGGGCTCTCGGAAACACGGGTGGCCATGGAACATGGCTACGTTGCTGGAGTTCAGGGCGTTCTCCTCCCTGAGGATGGGGGTGCTCATCAGCATGATCTAGAAGCAGGGAAGATAGCGTACAAAACAAGATAAGCAACAAAAATGAGAAAAAGTCTGTTACTATTATTTGTCCCAGACTCTTTTAAGAGCTTTTTTATTTAATCAAGAATCAGGTGTGGCAGATGCTCATTAGTTCTGTTTTTCACAAGTCCAAGTCAAGCCCCAAGTCTCTAAAGACAAAAACAAACATCCTGTTATCTAAGATACAGGTCCTTCTCAAAATATTAGCATATTGTGATAAAGTTCATTATTTTCCATAATGTCATGATGAAAATTTAACATTCATATATTTTAGATTCATTGCACACTAACTGAAATATTTCAGGTCTTTTATTGTCTTAATACGGATGATTTTGGCATACAGCTCATGAAAACCCAAAATTCCTATCTCACAGAATTAGCATATTTCATCCGACCAAAAAAAGAAAAGTGTTTTTAATACAAAAAACGTCAACCTTCAAATAATCATGTACAGTTATGCACTCAATACTTGGTTGGGAATCCTTTGGCAGAAATGACTGCTTCAATGCGGCGTGGCATGGAGGCAATCAGCCTGTCGCACTGCTGAGGTCTTATGGAGGCCCAGGATGCTTCGATAGCGGCCTTTAGCTCATCCAGAGTGTTGGGTCTTGAGTCTCTCAACGTTCTCTTCACAATATCCCACAGATTCTCTATGGGGTTCAGGTCATGAGAGTTGGCAGGCCAATTGAGAACAGTGATACCATGGTCAGTAAACCATTTACCAGTGGTTTTGGCACTGTGAGCAGGTGCCGGGTCGTGCTGAAAAATGAAATCTTCATCTCCATAAAGCTTTTCAGCAGATGGAAGCATGAAGTGCTCCAAAATCTCCTGATAGCTAGCTGCATTGACCCTGCCCTTGATAAAACACAGTGGACCAACACCAGCAGCTGACACGGCACCCCAGACCATCACTGACTGTGGGTACTTGACACTGGACTTCTGGCATTTTGGCATTTCCTTCTCCCCAGTCTTCCTCCAGACTCTGGCACCTTGATTTCCGAATGACATGCAGAATTTGCTTTCATCCGAAAAAAGTACTTTGGACAACTGAGCAACAGTCCAGTGCTGCTTCTCTGTAGCCCAGGTCAGGCGCTTCTGCCGCTGTTTCTGGTTCAAAAGTGGCTTGACCTGGGGAATGCGGCACCTGTAGCCCATTTCCTGCACACGCCTGTGCACGGTGGCTCTGGATGTTTCTACTCCAGACTCAGTCCACTGCTTCCGCAGGTCCCCCAAGGTCTGGAATCGGCCCTTCTCCACAATCTTCCTCAGGGTCCGGTCACCTCTTCTCGTTGTGCAGCGTTTTCTGCCACACTTTTTCCTTCCCACAGACTTCCCACTGAGGTGCCTTGATACAGCACTCTGGGAACAGCCTATTCGTTCAGAAATGTCTTTCTGTGTCTTACCCTCTTGCTTGAGGGTGTCAATAGTGGCCTTCTGGACAGCAGTCAGGTCGGCAGTCTTACCCATGATTGGGGTTTTGAGAGATGAACCAGGCTGGGAGTTTTAAAGGCCTCAGGAATCTTTTGCAGGTGTTTAGAGTTAACTCGTTGATTCAGATGATTAGGTTCATAGCTTGTTTAGAGACCCTTTTAATGATATGCTAATTTTGTGAGATAGGAATTTTGGGTTTTCATGAGCTGTATGCCAAAATCATCCGTATTAAGACAATAAAAGACCTGAAATATTTCAGTTAGTGTGCAATGAATCTAAAATATATGAATGTCAAATTTTCATCATGACATTATGGAAAATAATGAACTTTATCACAATATGCTAATATTTTGAGAAGGACCTGTATGTCTTCTATACCACCTATAACACTGCATTGTTATAGGCTATAAATTCAAATCATGTTCTGATTGTTACCTATTTTTCTTTAACGCACATAAACATTCAACGGATTGCTATGAATCTTGAGTCAAGAGGCTCATGTCCCACACCTGGAGTCTGAGTCAAGTCTCAAACCTGAAGTCAATGAGTTGTGTACCTAACCTGGGGTCCAAAGCAATTCTCAAGTCCCAAATCCCAAACCTCAAGCTTGTTCACCTCGAGTCCAAGTCAAGTCTTAAGAGGCAAACCTTAAGTCCATGTCAAGTCTTGAGTCTTTGCTCTATTTAGGTTTGCTTCAAGGCCAAGTCTCAGACTCAGGTCCCTGTGACCCCTGGGTGGTGTTTAATACGACAGCAAGAAAAGTTGACAGCAAGAAAATACACCACAATAATCATGACATTTGGTGTCAGATTATGCTAAATCCTGATTGGAGCACAGAACATGTGAAGTGACCTCTAACTCAAAGAGAGCTTGACAATTCAAAGATTCAAAGTTGAAAGAGAAAATCCTGTTAGTGACAAACTTTATATAATGTTAACAGGTATGTTTGCCGCTAACTCTTTACTCCTCAGTTCAGAAAGGCAAACTTATATTTCCCCTCAAACTGTAAATTGAAAAGTTGGATCATTCTTTGATAATCAATATATCATAATTTTTCAAAAAATGTTAAACTGCAGGTTGGGCCAATTTGTGGCAGCAGAAAGCAAAAGGTTTGATTACTTTCGAAGTAGAAGCCAGCCGTTACCGTGGATGTGCCAAGCTTGGAAATGTTGGAGATGTTTTGATCCAGTAGGCGATTTCTATGACAAATATAGGCAGACTCACTGCAGGGGGTCGCAGGGTTAGGAGGAGGTTAAGAAGCAAATAGAGAAAATATGTTTACAACAGACGGGGTGCATGCTGTACACGACCTGCAGGCAGCTGTGTATCGCATATACATGTAGAACTAACAGGGCACAAGATAAAAGGTCTGAGGTAGCTCAAATTCAGTTTTCCTTTAAAACACAAGTAAAGTTTTTAGAAAAGCAATACATTTTCCAAAAAACTAGTGTTAATTCAATTCAATTAAAAAGTATTCATTAAGTTCCTATCATACATTTTATTTAAGCTACTTTAGAACTTTGTTCTTGTCTTTTATGGCAGCTCTGTTAAACCTAATTCACAGTTAAAGTGATCAGAATGTTTTTCTTCCATTACAGCATATTCCAAAATTATTTTCGTTTCAACTTTTGTATTAAAAGCATTCATTTAAAGGCCACTGAGTTTTCTATTGAAGGATCATTAAACTTAATGACTGAACACATCCTAGGATCTAATGAGAGCTTTAGAATAAAGCTGTGGATACCATGTGTCTCAGACAACAGCTTTCAAATCCACACACTGATTACACTGCAAATACATACCTTCTTAAAAATAATTAACAATTCTCCTGAGGCAAAACATGACAAATGCCACGTTTTGCTTCTGACTGTGAGGGGAGGGATAGTTTGCCGACAAGAACTTCTGACAAGTTCGTGCAAACACTTCCATCCAGCCCTTTGTTTTTTACCGAGTTATTTTGGGCGCTCGGAGATGAGCTGTTTGCTAGAAAGCTGAGAGGGGAAAATAACTGGAAATTTGTCAGGGAAAGATCTGAGAGCAGCAAAATGGAGGGACTTCAAAATACGCATTCTAAAATTAGTGTGAGCTAATCCTAATGAGCAGAGCCACTTCTCGTCACAGTGTGAGCTTATGACTGAAAATGACTAAAATGAGGGTCTGTAGTCTGACAGCAGGACAGCTAAAAACTTCTTGTTTGACTTTGCTGCAGTTTATTGTGAGGCTCAGGAGACCTGAGTCATTGCGATTCACAGGATTCACAGTCTGCTGTGAATTGCAGCTTGTAAACCTTTTTACCTTTTGGATGGTTCCCTTGAATCCCTCCGTGAGTGCAGCAACTCTTGCTAGTTTGCTGTAATCGGGAGCTCCGCCGACAAAGAGCGACTCTTTCAGGTTCAGATCTGTGTGCTTGTTCTGATGAGACAGGACACAACAAACGTTTCAGAAGGTGAGACAGAGCTTAGAAAGAAGCTTCATTTTCATTTGAATCATTTCCATACCCAGTCAGGAGTTTGCTATTTCCAGCAAAATGCTTTAAAGTGTTGCAATATGTAATAGACAAAAGGCCTTGCAAAGGTATTCACAAAATCTAGATCTCCATTTTGTCAAATCATAACTAAAATATTCAATGAGACAAACCAGCACAAGGTTGCATATAAAAAATGTGTCAAGACCTTCCACAGCCACCACGTTTTGCAGTGGGGGGATTATGTTCACTCATAACACTCTCCATGTAAGCCAAAAAGCTCAGTTTCTGTTTAATTTGAGCACCAGAAGAACATGTACAGTACACCCACCGACTAGTAGTTGTCTTCTCCAACCTGAGCTGTGGGTCTCTGCAGCTCCTCCAGAGTTACCATAGGCATTTTGGCTGTCTCTCTGATAAATGCTCAGATTTTTATTTGTAAAAATATGTATATTACATATAACATACATATACTAACCAAATAAAATTGTCGTTAGAATAAGAGGTACGTATACTTTTGCTAGGCACTGTTTGCATTTATGCCCAAGAATGTAAAGATACCTAATAAACGGCAGGTTTTCCCAGCTGACTGCACTTTGCTGCCTTTCATTAATGCTAAAACACATTCTTTGTCTCCCAGTGAGAATGATCAATCATCCACTGTGAACCAGAAAATGGACAACAAAAGAAAAATCAAGAGCAGGCTGCACTTGTGATATGGATAGGTCTTTGCAGACCTCTCTAATGAATAGCTGATTATAAGCGGCGACCTTTCCAGCAGATGACTGTGGAGTAGAATTAATTGCCATTAATTTGCTCGTCAGATGGCCATGAAATCTGATTCTTTCCACTAAAGCATTTGGGGCTGCCGATTTGGATTAGAAAGAAGGTGATGCCAAAGAGCGTGCCCACTTCAAAGAGAGGTAACTAATGATCTTTATTTATTTTTTGTAGGGCAGTAACTGCCAGAAAGGGTAAGATGGAGTTAATTACTGGAAAAAAAAACATGATGGAAGAGGACAAATAAACAGGCAAGCTGACACAGGCTCTGCTTTTATTTAGGATTTAGGATTTGGAGTGCAGGAGGCAGTGGAACTTGGCCGAGATGATGGGGCTGTGTCAGAACACCTTTCAGCTGTTTCCAACAAAGACGAGGCAAGGACCCTGGCTGAAGCAGCTTGACCCAGTTGTGACTCATAGGTCCAGACTTTGCCAAAAGTTTGCACCAAATATAGGACAAAGTTTGACCGCCTCAGGCAGTGAGGTGTACAGAGAGTCCCTGCCAATTCTATCACTTTACAACCATGAACATCAATGTATCTGACTGGAATTTATTGTCATAGACCAACACAAAGTAGTAAATAATTGTGAAGGGGAAGGAAAATGATAAACAGTTTTCAGAATCTTTTACAAACAAGATTGTAAAATTGTAAAATACTGTGTTTTGCTCCCTTCAGTCAGAACTTGGCAACCTGTTGCTAGATACAAATGTGTCAGGGTTTTCCCTACCAGCCTTACACATCTCGTAAATCTGCTGTTATAGAATGGGACTTCATGGAATCAGGCAACAGATTGCGTTCAAGTCTGTTGTAAAACAGGTGATAATTTGCACCGACTAAAACGGGCAATGGGATCTTCCTAGTGACACTCGCTGGGTGATGTACCATGTGTTTGTTGTGTATGGCTTTGTACGGGTGAGTGAGTGGGTCAAAAGAGTGAGGGTCTTCATGCTACGATGGGGGAGTGTTCCTGTGCGCAACAAAAGTGAGAGCGGATGACAAAAGAACAGGTGGACTTGGCTTAGCACCTCACCATCTCATTTGGTATATATCCACCTCGTTCTCACTTTTTCGACAGGCACACAGCACCGCCGTGATACCCCTGCCCACGCCGGACTAATGAAAATGTCTCTTTGTTCCTTTAAACAATGGCCATCTCAAGGATGACTGTCTCTTTTTCTCTTGCCCACCCGCCTTCCCACCCCCTCCCACCCCCGCAGCAGATGGACCGAGGTGAAAGCCAAACCGTGCTCTTCAACAGCATCTTTGGTGCTGTGTGTGCACATATGAGCTTATGAAATGGCAAAGTTTCCACACAGAAGTAGTACTTTCAAAGCTGCCTGCTGCTCTGCAGAATTTTTGTTTATTGCTTTTTTGTTGTTGAATGAAGAGATGGGGGTGAGAGGACACGGTGAGCGGCTCAAATGAAACAGGGCTGAGGTGTGACTGGGACTTGTCTCATTACCTTGCGTGATTTCTGATATCCAGACAGCACATCAAAGAGAAGGAAAGAAAATAGGGAAGAACAGAGTTATCGGGGGGGGGGAGACTAGTATGTGTTTGTGCACATAGAGGCATGCAAAGCAAATAGAAACATTTATAATCAGAAACACACATATCTATCAGAGCATTAAAATGTAGCACGGAAAAGTGGCATAAAATAAGAGCAGAAAATCTGAGGAATGCATGTTGTAATATATATTGTACATTTACAATAAAAACAGCTGTGCTAGAGTGAATGCAAATGAGAAGCTGTCTAAGAAGTCCATGCACAAGGCAGATGGTGCCATTAGGAAAAGATGAAAAGAATAAAAAAAAACTTTATGGATGAACGACTGCGAATAGTGCCTCCTTACCCAACCTCATTTGCTGTCTGCTGCCATTAAATAAGAGGAGTCGATTTTTACCTCTCCTATCTATACCTTTAAAGGTTTGGATTCCATTACTCCAGCAGCCTTAGCACTCTTTGATATGATGATCACTCCCAGAAAAGCAAAAATGTGTCTGCATGCATCATGTGGGTTTCTCTGTGTGAGACGTACTGTAACCCCCCCCCCCAGCTCTTACAGCTGATGTAGGAGAGAATTAGCTGAGAGCCTAAATCTATAGGGTCTCAGTTCTGAGCTCCATAACTAGTCTCAGCTCATCCCCTGTGTCTTCCCGTCACCCTCCCCACCCCATCCCCCTGCACGTCTTCGCTTTTCCCTTACTCTCTTCTTTTAATAAGATTTTCTGCCTATGTTGCTGGACTAAAACACAATTACCATACTGATTATTGGAGGAGAGACTGAGCAGTCAGAGGGAAAGAAACGGAGCATCTTTTTAACTGTAAAAGACGACAGAGCTGATAGAGTGCAGTGCATGTTCATAATCACAATCTACACTCTATAATCTAATTGGAAGACTTACAGACTTATCACACTATAAGATCACCTTCATTTAAAGGCTTGTACCTGCTTTATTGGTCTAGGCAATGAACTCAGAAATTTCATTATGCTCCTGTTGCTGCTGATATCTCCCTTATCTGCCTCCAACTCCCAAGATACACCTGCAAAGGTGGAATTTATAAAATTGACTGTAAACCAGCAGCAGTAAAGGCTGCCTTTGATTTTTCTGTACACAACCAAGTTTTATCTCTTGGAGACAAACAAGCTAAGGAGCTTAAGAGTTAAAGCCAACAGATCTGAATTAGCTCGTCAAAGTAGCTATCCACAACTGAGGTTTTCCTTCTCACCGAGAGAGGTACAGAGATATTTTCAGCTTGATCGGGCCAGATAGGTGACTGGTCGATCAGTAACATTTTTCTGTTACGTGAAAGCACCATATGTGAGCGCTTACCAGGTTGGACTAACAACTACACTCTTCTGTGTGGATGTTCTTACTAAATGAAGATAAGTGAATGTTTGTTATTTCAGTATTAGCAAGGTGTTTCAAATTGAGTCAGAGATGGAACAAGCAATTTTAATTTCTTCAACATGTCAAGACATGTTTGAGAGAGAGACATACTTTCAGCAGATAACATAAAGGCTGATTGGAGCACAGAAAACTCGCAATGTTTTATCCTTTTGAAGTTCCAGCCTCTGTCTGTTATGGATCATACTGGATTTGGAAATTTTGGCAGCCTTTTGCTGTATTTATATTCCCTAAAAATTAGAGACTGTTGCTTTAGTAATGCTAGCCAGGCTAACTGAGCTCACTGCTAAAGAAAGATTAAAATGTGAAAAACTATTAGTAAAAACCTGATTTAAAGAGACTCTACTCTCTCACACACCGTGTGACATTGGCACTAATGCAAATGGAATATTATGGTTGAATGTTGCCATGATATCAGTTTGAATTAAGGTCAAGAAAAGAGCAAATTGTCAAACATTCAATTTGCTTGCTGAGGAACCAAAAATAAAACTGCATTTTAAATATTGCATCCAAGCAGTATTTTGCAATTGAACAATTGCAAGAAAGTGGCATTCTGCATAGGAGTAGCATTGCAAATGAAAATAGAAGCACCAAAAAGCCCAAAAATGTGGGGTTGATGGGTTGCAAGCGAGCAGATGAGTATACAGGGGCAGAAGCAAGGCTAACCACAGGCTCAATGGTCCTGCATGCTGATTGGAAAGATAACCATTGGCACGAGTTTGTCTGTTAGCTTGCTGTTTCTTACTGGTGATTCTCCCCGAACTGGGTCCTTCTTGTTCAACATGATCTCGCCTTTACGGAAGGAGCGCTCCAGGTCAATGGTGTTCCACACCTTCAACTTCATTGGGTTCTTACTCCTGAATCACACACAGATATAGATTGCATCACATAAAGACAAGCAACCTCATTATAATCTCAACATTGATGTGCTTCAGATGTTGGTTTTCATTAAATTGACTGAACCTGATAATAGCTGGTCCCTTTCCTAAATCGTAGCGAAACTCCAAGAACCCATTATTCAAGGACAGAGAGATGAAGTCTCCCTTTCCGTCCGACTTTTGCCCGTTGTAGAAGATCAGACCGTTGGAGTCATTGGCCATGAGAACCACCGTCATGCTGAACTTCTGACTGCATGCACGATACAAACACAAGCATGTGAACACACCCCACAGAGTTATCAAAATGCTAGGGCCTAAGGAAGATTAGTTGTGTAGTTTTCATTATCAATTCAGCTCAGACTTAAAAAGGCATAAGCTCCTTGTTCGCCTTAGGCACAAAACTGTTAGATCTTTAAAAACTACATGGTGTTTAGTGTTATCCGTAACATTCATCTAACACTGTGCACATTTCACACTGAGACACGGGACTTACCGTAGATCGTGCCCGTAGAGATGAAGCCCCTTCAGCTCTAGGTACGAGTCTCCGCTGAACAGAGGCATGTAAGCCCCTCTCCTCTCAGTCACTGGAAAAACAGAGGCGCAAGGAGATTCAAACCCAGGTCTTGTTTTTTCTTTGCCAGCAGAATTTAAATTCAGAGATAGTCGGTATATCTTCGAGGGGACCTGTCAGAGATGGATTTGTGTGTGTGTGTGTGTGTGTGTGTAGCCTCTGAGATTAAGACTTTCTCTCTGTGGAAATAAAAAAAAAAATTGAAAACAAAACAAAAATCCAAAACTACTCATGCCAGACTGATTACACAGCACGCCACTGGATGACAAAGAACCTTCGGAGACATGGAGGGTTTAACACACGTCTGGGACTCAGGAAATAATGAAGTCATTGTGTTCTGGCAGGCCTTTTTGCAAATTCATGTCTTTAGGACGTGCCTCCGCCTGGCTGTCTGGAGTCATTAGGAATGGCACCGGGCCATCTTCTAACAAGTGGCTTGACATTAAAAATCATTCAAGTGTCACCTGAAGGGGTATGTGTTTATGGTGCAAAAACTACCATCATTCAGCGCCATGTGATTTTCTAAACACTCACATAAACACGCAAGTTCACACAGATACCTTTGCAGCTGGCAAGGCATCTTTTATTTGTAATTGGCTGGGATTAGCTGAGTAGAGTCAAGCTGGAGGAGGAAGACAGAGATGAAAAAGCTAATTAGCTATTGTGCAGAAGACTGCAAATGATGATGGCAGAGACCATGGAAATGAGGGAAAAAATAGGAATGCACTAAATTCTTTGCTAAACTAAACTCCACTGGAGCAAGAAAAGAGGCACAGAATTTACTTTCTCAAGCAGCAGCGTGAGTGTGTGGGTGGTTTTTCTCCTTTTCACCCATTTGCTCAGCCTCATACGAGGATCAATAAGACACAAGAGGTCAGCCGGTGTCAGAAAAACACATATAGGCATCAAGCCTAAAAAGAAGAAAACAAAATTGGCAATGCAGAACTTTTTATTTGCAACCTTTAGCTAAAATGTCAGATTAATGAGCAGAAATGAACACTTGCAAAACTGCAATGTTTATTCTCTGGGGCACTCTTATTAATATTTGAGGAAGTCAACATTCTTAGTAATTGCAGTAAACCCATCAAAACCCAATAAACCAAGAGAGGCAATGACAAAACAACTAAAGCTCACAGCTTTACGCCTTAAAAATACTGTCCAGTGGAGTATTTTGCCCACACTAACAAATGTATTTAGACAATAAAAACCCAGCTGGCTAATGAAGTATGGATTAATTCAGGTGCGGCCATCTAACTACAATACTACAGCCTAACTTCTTGTTTAGATTTATACAGGAGCTTATAAGATAGCATTTGGGATGCTAACATATACTTCAAACTACAGTGAGTACACTACTACATCAATTAGTTAACATACAACTACAGCTAGTACACTACAAGCTGACACTGAACACCATGTTGAGGCTCACAGCAGTGATGTCACCAGTGTGCCCTGGTTGTGCTTTGACATCATTCTTATAAAATAACACAAACCAATAAAGCTTGACTACAGCATTTCAGTGAATGACATTGGATGTTGGCCTTCAACTTCATGCAATATCTGTGATCGGACAACTTCTGAAACGCTAATTTTGAGTCATGTAATAGCCGCCATCTTGAAATCTGGCAAGTCACCATTGAATTCTTCTAGTCAGAATACGTTAATTTTGATATCTGGATCATTAACACATTTCTGTTCATTCAAGTTCTCATTCGGAAACCTTTTTTTTATTTGACAAGGCAGCAGTTTTGAAAACTGGTGGCCATCTTGGATTTTCAGCAGGATAACATACTTTTCTTATAAAGTAGATCCTCGACATCTTTTGTGCCAAATTTGGTGCTTGATTCCAAGTGGAAGATTCTTATGGACTTAATCTGCCCCGGTTGTAATATTATTTTGCCTTGTGGTACTGCCTCCAATCTGAACTCACACTTACCAGAACAACCTGTCTCTTTCTGACAGCAAAGCAAAGGGATTTTTATTTTGTTCCTGACTGGTTCTGACTGGAATGATGGCATGGTATATGCTGCATTGCAGGTGGTAGGACTGGGCTCATTATATGTCACCCAGACTAGTGATCATTTTTGGACCGAAGTAATTTCCGATACAGGAGTTCTGCAGTTGAAATTATTGGTACTTCCTAATCATGTTAATTGAATGGAATTCCAACACCTTAAGTTGGGGACACAATAGAAAACTTTAACAGTCTCAGCTTTTCAACAGACTGATAAGGGATCACAGACTACAGGATTTGAAAGACCAACTAAAGCCAACTGGTCACATGAAACTCTTGTGGAAACTATTGCGAAGATGACAGTTTGGCGTTACTCTAAAAATGTTTGTTATTTCTATCTTAACAGACAAGCATATAGTGTTTGGACTGTATTATTTAAACAAAAATGTAGAATTGTGGATAAACAACTTAATTCTAATTGGAAAATATATGAATGTCAATTCTTTAAAACAAAACCCTAATTAAACTCCTGATAAAATCACCTATTTTAATTTTATGATTTTCTGAATTTATATATCTGGGGGTCTTCTCTCTTTCATCTTTCTTCCATTTGTTTAATCACTGAGTTCTGCTTAAACTGTGACTGAAATGTTATTAGTTAGTTGATAGTTTGCACTGTGCCCTCTGTTATTTTGCATTTATGATTTTGATGTTGTATATTTCCAAATAACGTTTTCAGATAAAACATCTGCTCACAGCTGATGCTGTGTTTCACCCTCCAAATTTTACCTGGTTCTTGGCAACACGTATTTGTGGTTGGGTCAGTAATCGCTTCATGCTACCACTGCACCTAGGTTTGGCTCAAAACTGTCAAATATGATTGAGTGACTGCAACTGGGGTCGGGTCGAGACTGTTCCCTCACACACCTGCAAAGTCGCATCTTTACCCCCTCTCATTACTTCTATGCCGACCTGCCAACTTTCCACAACTAATGTAGACAGCAAGAGATTTTTCCACTCTGGGAATCAGGCAAAGAAATCCTGCAGTGTGCCCCAGCTTTAGGGCTCTTTCAGGATTTCTACAAACTTTTTTAAATATATTTTTTCCACCTTAGTAGCCTTTATTTATTTATTTTTTGACAGGAGGCAGACGGGATAGAGGGGTAGAGAGAGGGGGAGACATTTGGCAAATGTCGCCAGGTCTGGGACTTGAACCAGGGACAGCCGCTTTGAGGCCTGTAGCCTCTGCACATGGTCGCGCACTTAACCCCTACACCATCAGCGCCGCGCCATTTCTACAAACTTTTCATGTCAAAATTCTAGAATGTTCCATATACAATTTCCTAAAGCTTTTATTTCCATTTTTTCATCCAATTGTAAATATAAACAGTGACTATCAGTATAGTGGAAACAGTGGCCATGTGTAACGATAGATAGATAGATAGATAGATAGATAGATAGATAGATAGATAGATAGATAGATAGATAGATAGATAGATAGATAGATAGATAGATAGATAGATAGATAGATAGATAGATAGATAGATAGATAGATAGATAGATAGATAGATAGATAGATAGATAGATAGATAGATAGATAGATAGATAGATAGATAGATAGATAGATAGATAGATAGATAGATAGATAGATAGATAGATAGATAGATAGATAGATAGATAGATAGATAGATAGATAGATAGATAGATAGATAGATAGATAGATAGATAGATAGATAGATAGATAGATAGATAGATAGATAGATAGATAGATAGATAGATAGATAGATAGATAGATAGATAGATAGATGGATGGATGGAGAATACACTAACAAACTGAAATACTCTCTGAATATCTCTGATAACAAAATCTAGCTATTCCAGTCTTCCCAGACTCTTTCCATGTGTTTAAAAGTTCCACAATTTTTCCAAAATCCGTAGAGTATTCTCACTTATGGATCAAACATTTTGCTGCAGCTGTACCGAACACAATGAATCATCTTTATAGCTGGAATTTGGTTTAAAACATTCAAATAAAGACATGGGGGACGTGAGGGTGGAGGCTTGCTTGTTGGAGCGGAGATCTAATCTCTAAATTCAGATTTATATCATAATAACAAAACAAATAGAAAAGCTGAGATGTTGTATTGGTGAAAAACTATATCTAAGGTTTACAGATAAGTCTAGCTAATAGCTTAAAGGTGTTTGTGTCTGCAGTAACAATCAGCTGCTAAGCAGCTTGGGGTGTGCTGAGATTCACACACAGACACAAAGCGGTCCCTGATTTGTGCTGTAAATGTAGCAACTGGAAACCCCTGTTGGAGCCAAAGCTCCCACTGGAGTGTATTTTTCTAAGTGATGTTGCTTTCATCTGTAAATTATAAGGATTCACATTATCACAGGGTGAAATCATGAGGAAAGTAGGTGATTCAGCCCTACTGGTAAACCCTTGAGGAAAGTCCTTGACTGTGAATGTATCAAGCGACAAGCTGCACTGACGAACCCTGGCCGGATTAGAATGGAAACCTTAGCTTAGCACATGCACACATATACACACACACTTCACATTATGAGTATGTTCACCTTCAGGCCCGTGATGAGCGCGCTCTAAGATACCTGTCTTTTTAACTGTTAAGAGTACAGTACTCTGAGGGGACGTCCGCCTCACTGCCTTCTTATCTGCAAGCTCCTGTCTGGCACTCACACTCCGGCTGACTGATGCTGCCATTAATCACAGTGAGCGGGGAGGACCGATGCGATTAGTCATCTCATTGATTCCTTTGTAAAAATACCCTTTTGGAATGGGAGACGCTCATGCTCACGCAGCATCGATTTTGGTTCACCTCAATTTATTTTAATCACCCACTAACTGAGACTCAGAGAGGATGGAGGCTACTCCCATATGGTTTTTCTTTATTCCCGGAGGCACGTGGATGTATGTCTTCTCTTTTGTTTAGAGAATGCATGACAGCATATTCTCCTTAATTTCCAGCGTTTATGACAGCCTCTACAAAGGCAGGGAGGGAAGAACATAAGTAGACTTCACAACGTGACACCGTCAAAACTTCTAATGATGAACTTCAAAAGGCATCCGAGCTGTGCTACCCACCAGCCGCCCCATTCTGCCATGTGAAACTAAGCAACAAGCAAGTTGGAGCACAATACCTGTGGGCGGGTTAGGCAGGGAGGAAGGGAATGTTTCCATTTCCTCACTAACAAGCATACCTGAGACGATGCGGTGAATGGCCCATTGGGGCCAATCATCTGCCGCAGCTTTGTAACGCATCAACCCTTTCCATTGCCCCCAATACCACCAGGCTTGAACTTTTCATGCTTCCGTTTCAAGACAGGATACAGGTTTCAAATGTCAGAAAAAAAATAAGTAGGATAAAAGGTTAAGTAAAATGACCTCTCTCGCAGTGTTTTCCTTCACGGCCCATGGGACACTCGCATTTATAGCCTCCTTCAGGGAGCGCCTTGCACTGGGATGTCCTGTGGCACTTGCTGTGTTTGCATGGGTCATGGATGTCAGCACAAGTAGGACCTAAATAAACACAAATATATACCCAGGATGAGATAAAGCATCAGTGAATTTCCAACATTTTTCAACCTCCACCCTCCTGTTTTAGTTGTTTTATTAAAAGGGTTTGAAAAAACAGTTACTTTTCCAAATGCTGTCACATTACAACCACAAACCTTAATGCATTTTACTGTGATTTTATGCAGCAGATCAACACAAATTACTGCATAATTGTAAAGTGGAGGGAACATTATGCATGGTTTTCAAAATAAAATAAAAAACATGAGGCATGCATTTGATTCAATACTTTGCTGAACCACCATTAATTGCAATTACTGATACTGTATTTCTACCAGCTGTGTAGAAATAAAGATTTTTCATTTTCTATTTTAAAAATAGCTGAAGCTCAGTCAGATTCGATGGAGAGTATGCATGAAAAAAACACCCCCAAACCCTGATGCTGCCACCACCGTGTTTCATCATGGGAAGAGAGTGTTAGCAAATGGACTTTTCCCCAATTTGGCTTTCTTCTTTCCATTCTTTGGAGTTTGCTACGATTAACAGATTATTTCTCCTGAGCTGTGGATCAATGCAGCTACAACAGTTACCATGAAACTCCAGACTGCTTCTCTGTTCAGTGCTCTTCTTCCAGCTTAGGTGGACAGCCATGTCTTGGCAGGTTTGCAGTTGTGACACACTCTTTCTTATGATGATGGATTGAACAAAGCTCTGACAGCTATTAATAGTTTATGATATTGTTTTATAATCTAATCCAGCTTTAAACTTCTCCATGGTGTTATCCTTGGCCATTCTGTTGTGTTTCTTGCTCTTGATGATGCTGTTTGTTCACTGATGTTCTCGAACAAACCTCTGAGGTCTTCACAGAACACTGTGACATTGTGACATTCACTGTCACATAAAATCCCAATAAAATACATTTGAAGTTTGTTGTTGGGACAAAATGTGGAAAGGTTTGAGGTGTATACGTTTTTTACTGTATCCCACATCCTAATCAAACAGTGGAGAGCCTCCTCGCCATGCAACCATGTTTCTGGGCCAACGCAGACGTTTGGAAAAGCTCACACACATCTGGTGGATGATGGGTTTGCCCTCCACCACAGCCCATCTGAATTCACCCGCCATTACTTCGACAGTCAGAGCCTGTGGTGAGGAGGGCGCGTTAATGAACCCTGTCCCCGCTGAGTTCACAGGGCTGCCCTGCTTTCCCTCGTTCCTGCTTTTGGCTGCATTTTCATCCTCTGCTCCCATTTCTCTGCCACCACAGCTCCTTTTTACCCTAACTCTTTCGCCTCTCTCAACTCTTTAACTCTGATCTTTCCTCACTTCCTTCATTTATCTGGCTGTCCTGGCATGTCCTCCCTTCTAATTACAGCTCTCCCCAATCATGTATTCCCTCTTGTCTGCTTCTTAGAACTGTCCCCTTTCATTCCATAAAAGAAATCATGAACATTTTAAAACTGACTTTAGGAAATAACATTAGTCCACAGGCAAAGGTCCAAGTCTCATTATTACTTTCCATGTTTCACTCATCACGGTAGAATACGGAACTATTTATCTTTCTTCTGAAGTCTGTCATAAACCAAATATTTAAGCATTTCTTACACTAAATATAAAGTGATTCATCTTCAATTTCCATTTTAAATTACTTTGTGTTTTAATCAATATTCTGCCCCTGTCTGAGGAAAAAGTCTACCGTTAAGGCATGAGAGCTGACTCAAACTGTTCATTTAGTTCCTGTGTGAAACGATCCACAGTAAGCCAACGAGGGACACACTTGACTACGTCCTGATGTTTTCTAATCCTCTGCTTTCTCGTCTCAGTTGTTTGTTAGTTCCCATCTGCTCGAGAGAGAAAACAGTGACGAAAGAGATGAAGACATTGCCCAAAGTCCGGTGGCCAATCAGTTTTCCCATCCTGTGAACCGGGCCAACATTTAATCTGTTGTTTCTAAGTTGTACACAGAGATATGAGACGTTTGGCTCCAGTGCTTCTGCTGGAGGTAAGTTATACTCTTAAATTGGGCTGTCGAGCTTACTTAGAATTTAGCATAAAAATATATCTAATGCTGTGAAAAAGTTTTAAACCAAGCCCATATGTCTGACCAGAAGCACTTAAAACATCACAGGCAAGCTTTGCTCCTTGGAAGGAAGATATAAAGAGGTGAGGAATGACTTTAGACATTTGAACAGTAATTTATATCTGCACCTTGGAAAAGTACTCATACCCCTTTAATAACAACCATAAACTACATTGTATTTTATTGGAATTTTTTGTGACAAAAAATCTGATCATCCTCTGCAGTTTGACATATTAATAAAATCTTTACTAGTTCTTATTATACTTTTTTAAGACTTGCAGCACAAACTTTTATACCCACCCTCCTTTACCACTAAATTAGTTCAATCCAACTCACCCTGTGCGCCCTTGTCTCATTTGGAAATAAAAGTGGCTTCATCTCAAAGTGATCGTATGTTTTTAAGTGTTATACCGAAGCTGCATCTCTCTCACTCACCCTAAATCTGGTAAAACTGCAGAAAAATGGCACGGACTTGCTCCGTTCACACGAAGGCTGCTGAGTTGCTCTAGTTTCTAGAAACAGGATCCTATTGGCTGTTCTCTGTTGAAACCTAACTGTAAACTCTTTAAAAGGATGATTAAACCAACAAATGTCTAAGGACAGAATAACCCGCCACAAAAAAAGGTGTCATCAGGGATAGTATTCCCTATTGAGAATCAGTGGCAGGAAAACAATTGTTAACGCATCATCTCTGTCCAATGTGACTGAATTAGAATAGTTGTAATGTGACAAAATGTGAAAATGTTCAAAACATTTGCAAAGCACCTAAAACCTGCTGGACATCAGCGCTGCAGTGAAGACACTCTCACCTTTCGCCAACTTACCCCAGAATCCATTGCTACACTTGCAGTGGAACACCTCAGCCTCTTTGACTTGGCATTCAGCTCCGTTCTTGCAGGGGTTTGGGTGGCAGGGGTTGTTACCACATTCACCTACTCCGGCACCAAAGAGCCTGTCGCCGTTGCTCTCCTGAATGTTGAGCATTCGGTTGTTGACGTCCAGCATGCGGATGCAGCCCACCAGGCCTGTGGTGACCCCGGTCCTCTCCTTAACACTGAGGAGCAAAAAGATTGGGACTGAGAATTGTTGTGCTACTCTCTCCTACAAGACATTCAGCCTCCACAAGGGGCCTTACTCTTGCTTGAGGTCATCAGTCACCCCTCCGATGAACAGTGGTGTGTCAAGGTTGAGGCCATCCGTACCCGGAGGACTTTCACCCTGGACGTGTGGCTCGCTGTCCACACTGAGCATGCCGTTTCGGCGGCTGCGAGTCACCACCAGCTGATGCCAGCGTCCCTGGCTGACCTGAACTTTGCTGATCACCGTGCCTGTTCCCGACCCAGTATTAAACCTAAAGGATCAGATGTAGAGTCAGTCGGACAAATCCCCCAACACCTGTGTACACTCACAGTTGATACCAATCCAAAGCGCACAGAATTTCTCCCAACTTATGTTTGTTCTCTATCATAGCTATAGCTGGAGGAAATCTGCTCAAATAGACATGGATAAAACACAGAAGATACAATAACTTCCAACTGAAAATTGCGAGACTGAAATAAACCACATTCTCCTTTGAAAAGAAACTTTCCAAACCCTTTTTCTCCCTTTTATCTAATGAGGTTTTGTTGAAAAAAAAAAGGCCATATCATCACAGAATAGAGCTGTCGTGTGCCTGCACCCACACAGGCAGTAGTATTAGCTCAACCTGAGAGCAATTATCTGCCACAAATAATTAGTTCTTCTCCCCACGTCTTGGATTTGCAGAGTTGTGGGTGGTAATCTCACAGTTGTATTTCTGGAATTGAGGCAGAGCCCTCTTTGAAACAGCGGTGTGTAATGATCTCCCTCAGTTTGCGATTGATTTCATTTTCAATATATTGATCTAGCCCGTTCAGGCCGGGAGAAGCTGAAAGAGCTTGGGGGGGTCGGGGCTGAAATCTAAAATCCACGGTAAGTGGACGGAGCTGGAGCTAAATCTGTAATTAGTCTAATCAGCTGTCTTCAGAAGTTGCTGCCTTTTCAAAATGGTATTTATTAACACAATTCTACTGGGGGAGAAGACATGAATACACACTATTATGGGCATTATTATAATACATGGTGTTTCTGTTGGTTTCTGGGAAGAAAATTGGCCAATTTCAAAGGACTGGTAGTCGTCAGCTCCAGTCAAAAGGTGAAAACAGATAATACTGAAAATACCCTTCGTATTTTCCTCCTCATTTTCTCTTATCTGCATTTAAACTTGTTTTACTTTATGTTTGAAAGATTTGTTCCCTGTTCTCCTAATCTTAAATTCTTTTTAGGGTTTCTGCATGGAGAGGTGGATTAAATTTGCAAATTTGTTACCAGTAGAAATGTAAGTTACAGCAGATTTTATATAAATCCTGACTCTACCTCAGAAACAAAACATACAGATAAAACCAGATGTTTACATCCACTGTATATTAAGACACATAACTTTTTTTTTTCTCATTGTCTGATATTAAACCTCTGAAAATCACTGAAGGTTTTCAGGTTTGGGTTAGTAAGTATTACCAAGAGGCTGATGTCTTGAGATGTGGCTTAAATATTTCTATCTAATGTTCTACTTAAAGTGCACCAATCCTTCCTGCTGCATAACCCCCACGCAGCATTGTCCTACCACCCATGTACCTTACAGCTGGCATGGTGTTCTCAGACTTGCATGCTTCCTCTTTATTTAATCCAAATATAACGCTGGGAGTTATGGCAGAACACTTCAAATTTAGTTTCATCAGACCAGAAAGGCTTTTATCTGTAAGTGCATTTACAAACTGCCATTAGGGTTTTTATGCAGCCTCTGGCATAACAGAGTGACAGGTGCACCTCCATTTTACTCAAATGTCAGAACCCGAAAAAGCCATGACATCACTATCATCTAGGTTTTGCCAGATAGTTTAAAGACAGATTAATCCTAGTGTATGTAAATTAATGAATCTAAAGAAAAAATTTGAAAAATATAATACGCATTTAGCGTAAAAGAAAATTAGGGATGAACGTTATATCAGCATTAACATCGGTGTTGGCAGATGTTAGTCATTTCTAACATACTGGTATTGGTCCAATAAGTAAAAGTGAGCCAATATTAACAGCCAATGTTTATTTCATTCTTGTTGCCATTTCTGATGTGTTTTAGGAGGGGTCAGGGTGTGGGGAGGGTGACCTTGTGGCTTTTTTTTTTGTCTATCCCTAGAAATACTTCTGGTAATCATAACCGACTTAAAATGTTATGATATTTATAATGACATGACAAGACAGTAATGGAAATGGTGACTGGATACTGACCTATGAATCACTCACGTGTAACACAGCTCTTAAACCCAAAGAAAGCATCAACGTCATGTTTACAAAACAGACATATTAGCAGAAAATAATTTGAAATGGGATCTACAAAGATATTTTTTCCAGCAGTCTGTCACAAACATCTATTTTATTCAAATTTATTTTGTGGAATCTATGAAAAACACCAAAGATAACAGTTCAACATAAGCTTTTAACAGCAAGATGGGGATTCCCAAAAGAGCTATTAGCTGGAAACTCAGTTACATTTTGTTACTTAGTGGAGAGACCTTTTCTGGGAAGGACGGATACACGTTTCTTCTACTTGGAAAGAGAAAGAACACTAAGAAATACTATGGTCACAGTCAAGCAAGTGGAAGTATTATGATTTGGGCTGTTTTTCCTGCTAAGGGTACAGGATAACTTCACTGCACTGAAACCAACTCAACCACTATCAAGTGTTTAACAGGAACCTATTTCCCTGGTTAGTAAATGGGTCTTAAAACAAGACAATGACTTAAAATATAGTACCAAAGTTACAGAGGAGTATCTAAAAAGTATTAAATCATCTTGTACAGAAAATCTGTAGAGGGAGCTGAAGTTTGGGTTATGAAGAAACCTAAAGGATTTAGTCAATGATTTTCTGTACAGTACAGCGGGTATAATCCCTCTGTAGATGTGTGCAAAACTGCTGACCAGCTGCATGAATCGTCTTACTGCTGTGCTTTCCAATAAAGTTTTGTTACGATTTGCTTGGGGATTAAACACTAAGCTTACTCAATGACACCGAAATGAGTTTTAAACATTTCTTGGTACATGTTGAAAAATTCTGATATCTTAAAAAAGTTCAATATTTTTATATAATATTTCAAGCCTTTATTTCTTGTTATTTGGATGATTATGGCTTGCAGGTAATGCAATTCGGCATCTCAGAAAATTTGAATACTGTGAAAAGATTAAATATTAAAAACGAATTAGCTAGGTAACTCAAAACACCTGCAAGGGTTTCCTGAGCCTCTAAATAGTCTCTCAGTCTAGGTCAGCAGGCGACACAATCATGGAGAAGATTGGTACCTTTGGCAGTGTGGGCAGGTAGGTACCAACTCCTGTTGGAAATGAAATTAGCATCTCCATAAAGCTTGTCAGCAGAAGGAAACATGAGGTGCTCTAAAATGTCTTGGTAGATGGCTGCATTGACTGTAGACTTCAGAAAACACAGTGGACCAACACCAGCAGATGACATGGCTCCCAAATCATCACTGACTGTGGAAACTTCACAATGGACTTCAAGCAGCATGAATTCTGTGGTTCTTCACTGTTCCTCCAGAATCTGGGACCTGGATTTCCAAACGTAATGAAAACTTTTTTCCTCATTAGCCCAGGTAAGACGCTTCTGATGATGCTTTGGATGCGCTGACTCCAGATCCAGTCTGAATGGATTTAGCTTGACAATCCTCTCAAGGCTGCAATTACCCATGTTGCATGTTGGTGCTCCTTTTTCCACCCCACTTTTTTCCACTCAACTTTCTATGAATATGCTTCAACACAGCACACAACAAGATTCTTTAGCAATGACCTTTTGTGGCTTACCCTCCTTGTGGAGGGTGTTAATGTCTTAAGGACATTTGTCCAGTCAGCAGTCTTCCCCATAATAGTTTTGCCTCCTGACCCTGAGACCATTTGTGGTCTCAGGAAACCTTTGCAGGTGTTTTGAGTTAACTAACTATTTTTGATGTGACACTATGAGTTTTCAATATTTAACTTTTTCACAATATTCTAAGCATCCGGAGATTAGGTTGTCAAGATTTCCACCTTCGTCCGTTGCCTGTTCCCCTTTGCACCAGACCCTCATGGTTACCCCTGCAGATGGTGGGACCACTGGGGGATGGCCGTTGGTCTCTCGTTCGGGCTTTGCCTGGCTGGGTCCCATGAGGAGTTACCTGGCCACCAGGCGCTTGCTGATGAGTCCCGACCCCAGGCCTGGCTCCAGGGTGGAGCACCCGGCTATGCCGTACCCGGCGACGTCACATGCCTCGTTCAATCGGTCCTCATGAAGGCATCTGAACCGCTCTTTGTCTAACTCTGGAGGCCTCCCTTAGGAGGTGTTCTAGGCACGTCCCACTGGGAGGAGGCCCAGGACACGGCCCAGGACACGCTGGAGGGACTATGTCTCTCGGCTGACCTGGGGACGCCTTGGGCTCCCCCCGGAGGAGCTGGAGGAGGTGTCTGGGGATTGGGAAGCCCGGGCATCTCTACTGAGTCTGTTGCCCACGCGACCCGGTCCCAGATGAAGCGGAAGATGAGTACGAGTACAATATTCAAATTTTTCTGAGACACCAAATTTTGGGTTTTCATTATCTATGAGCCATAATCATCAAAATGACAAGAAAGAAATGGTTGACACATTTCAGTCTATGTGTAATGAATATATGTGAGTTTCACTTTTTGAAATGAGTGACACTGAAATGAAATGATCAAAAAAAGGAAAGTTTTTTACCTTGCAGATGTGCCAACTTACAAAATCGCCAGGGATCAAATACATATTTCAAACTCACCACCGAATATTTTTGAACTCTAGTGTATGTATAATGCAATTTCAACTGTATGTAAATATAATAATGTTTTATGTGGTTTAAATCTATATTAGAGATTTATTTATGAGTATATTCTGAATCTAAATGCCATCATATGTTCAGATTGCTCACATTTTCTTCTGAATGTATGACTTTAACCTACAAATGGCCCAGAAATCTCCTTATCTTTATTTATTTCTTGGCTCTGCTGTTTTCAACATGTTTACCCGCTGTAATTATTTGCCTCATTATCTTCAACCCTCTCTGTTTTGCTCTTATTTACGTCGTCTCCCAGCTGCTGCTGCTGCTGCAATGACCCTGTTCCCTTGCGGGGATCATTAATGTTTCATCGGGTTTTTTTGCGATAAGGACAGATCGGGGAGGACTAAAACCCCTATTAAATTTAATCCGACAGAAGGGGCAGAATCGAATCGATAAACGGGGAGGTTGACGGCCCTCCCCCTCCCGGCTTAGACGGCACTCACTTGAGCTCCACTCTGCCGTTGACCAGTGACAGGGAGATGAAGTCCTTCTTCTTCATCTGGCCGTTGTAGAGCAGCAGGCCGTTCATCTCGGATGCTCTGAACTCCATTGCGATTCGGACTGTGTGGTATGCGCTCATCGTCTGGAAGGCCAAGTAGGACTGGCCTCCAAATGATGGGATGAAGTAGTTGATCACTGTGGAGGAATGGAGGTAACAAGTCACTCTTGTCATTACTTTGTGATTAGATTTATCTTTGTCTAACAGGAGCCAAATGTGCATAATTAAGCATAAGTGGTCATGATGAATCACTGTCTCTTCATTAGTTTATTTAAAATTTTCCACATTTTTTTAATGAAAAGGAGAAGAATCCTCCTTTCAATGGGAAGCTTTTTTACAGAAAAAAGCCACCTTTCCCCTCTGTCCATCTCATCTTTTCTGTCAGTGTCTATGAGGAGAACACCGTCCGATGAGCTCCTTCTTTTCTAATGGCTTGATTGATCCGGTAGAGGCTGGGTGTGCAGTTTGCACGTGCAGTTGTGGGTGTTTGTGATTTCAGTTAGCCACTTTAACTGAAAGGCACAGAGTAATTCTCATCATCTAATCGCCATCAAAGCAATTAGTGTCAATTATCTGAAGATGCAGCTGTGCGAGGTCGCTGCTTGCTAGCCTGAAATCCCATAGCAGGGTAAGTGGGAAGAAATAAAAAGAGTTTCTCAAGACGTTCTCGTTGATTTATGATTTTCTCTGCAGAGCTGACTGGTTATGGTGTTACACTTGGTGAGCAGTTCAGTGGCTGCACATGTCTGGGATGGTGAAACTGTCTGAGTCACTGGAGATGAGACTGAAGTACAGCCAGCAGAGGAACAGCATGTGTCTGACTTAAACATACTTTTGTTCTACTTGATTTAAAATCTATACATGTATGAAATAAACGCATAAACCTGATATTCTGCTCTGTGCTCTGAGCGCTGTTAATTTATTGAGGTTGAAATCGGCCAATAAATCCACATCTGTGACCATTTAACATTTAATTTCCATAATCCATAATCTAAATGGAAGTCATCATTCCTACTGCTGCTCACGGTGTCACCTTGCACTCAGGCGGGTTACTTTGCCTCACAAAATTATTCATACCCCTTGAAATCTTTTACATCCTGTCCCTTTCATGTGATAGATTAACACAACCTAGAGCATACGAGTGAAGTGTAAGGAAAATAATACATGGTTTCAGGATTTCTTGCAAACAAAAATCTGAAACGTGCGGTGTGAGTTTATATTCTGCCCCCTTTGTCAATATTTGAGTGTATTGATTTAGGTGTATGTCTGGTTGAGACACATCCCCACACACTCTATTTACCTTTTAGGTGACTTCTGAAAACCATGAATCCTTTATCTTCCACTCCACAGATATGTACTACCTTGTGTTAATCACTTAAAAACCTGACAACATACGTGAAAGTTTTAGGTTGTATTGTGACAAAATGTGGAAAAACCTAAAGGACATGAATGCTTCTGGAAGGCAGAGCTGTTTTTCTCGATGCTGAGTTTTTAATTTAACCTTTTACATTGTATTAAAATTGTGTTTTTTGCTGCTTTGTATACACACTAAAACACTTAAACACATTGTCTACACTGAAAAGTATGATTTGTCCAATGGAAAGGAAAGCATCTTAAACCTCTTTGGTGCTGCAAAATCTATCTAAATGTTTGCCTTAAGTGTGTTCTGACCCAACTTTGCTACATGCATTTAAAGTAGCCACAGACCCTGAAACTTGTGGCTTAAGACTAATAATAACTAAGGAGGGGAAATAATCCAGAACATGTAAAGTAAATGAAAAACTAGGACTGACTCACTTTTCTCACACACTGCCCCTCCTCGCCCAGCAAGGCACTTGCAGCTGAAGTCGTTGCCATCGTCCTCGCAGGTGCCACCGTGGAGGCACGGGTGAGAGTCGCAAGGTGTTTGGGTCTTGTGCTGAGACCCCCTTCTGGATATGGTCGTGGCAGGTGGCTGAGTGGTTGTAGTGATTGATGTGGAGGTGGTAGGGAGCAATATGCTGCCCGGTGCTGCTGTGGTGGTAGTACGTCTGCTGCCAAAGGGCCTGCGGAGAATTCCTGGTGTGCGACGTGTGACGTAAGGGGAAGTTGCCGGAAGTCTGGTTGTGGTGATAGAGGTGGCTGTTGTGACTGCAACGGTGGTGGTGGTGGTAGTAGTCGTAAACAATGGAATGGTGGATAGACCTGACAAAAAAAAAAAAAAAAAAAACAAGTTCTAAAAATATGTTGAGCTTGCAGTTCTGGAGAGTTTCAGTTTAAGAAAACCTTCATTAAGCTAGCTCATGAATAAGTCACAGTAAAACCCTCTTTCATTTTATAAATCCTTACACTTTGCTATTAAGTCAACATCATATTACCATAATTAGTGAAGTGAATATTCTCAGCCGTTGGCTTCTTTACAGAGATGCTGGTGTCTTTGGAAGCCTTTAACTGTTTCAGCAGCGCTCCCTTGATGTCCTCCACATTGTATCTTGTATCTATGATGAAGAAGAGGTACAACAATTCAGGACAAGGCCTCCAAGGAACACTGAAAAGCAAACACAGGACTCAAGCTCCTTTAATGTTACAATGAATATATCAAACAGCCTTGTGTATGACAGGTGGAGAGTCTCTGCGGACCACTTGTCCTCCAACCACCGCTTGTCCGACTTTTTTTCCAGATGAATCGCTCTCATAATGCTCGCCGCAGATGTTTGTTTTACAAGCCATCAAGGAGCACCACATAACTGAATTCATCGCCCCATGTTAAGGGTATGAAGGACGCTAAATGTTGATCATACAAAAAAAGGAAAATAGGAAAGTAGGATGGAGGAGGAGGACCTGCTTTTGTAAAAAACCCAGTTATAGTGGATCTATAATGTTCTCTGAGATTAACTGACATCTTTAGGAGCCTTGGAAAAAAAACATTGTTATGAAATTCCTCTGAATCAAAACATTTTGGTAGAAATGCCAATATTCATTTAATAACGCAAGGAAGCTTAAGCCCAAGAAAGCCTCTGGATAAATTTGGTTGTTTAATGTCTGCAGTCATTAAAGAGGTAAAAATAAAGGCTTACAATTTTAAATGAGAATGTAAAATAAGCAATGGTAACCACTAATGTTAGAGAGCCACCTATTGTCTAAGGCCTATTTGAGGATCTTTTACATTTTAAAAGCCTAATAATGATCAAAAATAAAATATCTAAATAACATCTATTATTTAAATATTTTGCTAAAGAAATAAGCAGGCTAAAACAAAACCTCTTGATGAGTGTTTGAGTTTCAGTTTTGTTTGAAAGTAGTGGCATGTGGGCCACCGTAATACTAATTCAATCAGCTGCCTGTTATTCCTCACTTTGTAATCAAAAATAAAGTTAAAGAAAAGGTCAGTCTGCTGTGGGACCACCAGTCACAGATTTTCAGATTTCAAACATTGATGTAAGCCAACAAATGTCCATTAAGAAGTTTTGAGTTATATTCTGCAGTTTGCTCATTAGTTCACCCTGTTGCTCTAAGAGAAAACAGGGGCGAGCCCACTGGATTACTCAGAGGTTCATGGAGACGTTCATAGGTACAGGGATAAAGTGACATGGCAGAAGATTTTTCAAAGTACATAAAACAGGACAAACTTCTGTTTATGTTATAATCACCATCTTTATCTGTTATGAAATGCTGAGTAATTTGGCCGTCTTGCTGCTTTTATGGTGATCCCTGCATCGTTGTCTTTGAGCCTTTCTATTTAAAATAACACTCTTTCATAACTCACCCGGTTTCTAGCAAGCCGAAGTGGAAAGTTTATAGTAAATCTAAACAGACTAAACTCCCCGGTTTTCAAACAGAATTATGGTTCAGATTTTTTTCCCCCAAATATGTCAGTGGTGTTTTTTTGTCTGATTTCCATGTAGTTGGTTGATTCTACTTTAGGTCCATGTAAACTTGTTATTTATTTCTGGGTTAGACTTTACAGTTGGGTGAGGGTAACTGGTAAACAGGGACCAATGACATGCCTACAATGAGTTAGAAGGCTGGAATAGAAAATGCAGAACTTTATGGTAACTGCATTTTGTTTAACATGTAGTAAAAAAGCTGAATCATAAAAAGCTAATTATTTTTCAAATAAATGAACTTAATTTATAGGAATATTGCATTTTCATAAAAAAGTCATTTTTCCAGTTATGTTTTGAACAAATTATTTTGAGTGACAAGAGTTCTGACCTGGTTTGAAATGGGCCTCCACGAAGGCCAGGATGGAGCCGCTTGGTGCCAGGTGACTGACTCGAACCCCCATGAAGTCCTTGTGCACCTGTGACTTCCTAAACATCGCATTGAGCTGTAAAGCAGAAAACACAGAGTGCAACGACACGGACAGAGACAACAGATGATAAATGAGGCCAGTAATGAGCTCCACACTTTAATTCCACAAAACTGTAAAGGAAGAAAGACTGCCTTTCAAATTGGTTTGCAGGAAAAAAGGCCATTGGTGTGGGAGCACAAATTGACATTTAGCAGGCTGAGGTGACATTAATTTTAGGAGCAGGTTTCCAGAAGCAGCAAAGATAAATGCCAAGCTACCTTGACATTATGATTGGTTTTACCTACAATGTCTTGGTGTGTGTATGATGTAACAGGCTGAACAACTCAAAGAGGAAGACTGGCTATTTTTGAAGCTAACTTTGATAATCAGGTCTCCTTTGGCCCCAAATATTTAAATTAAACAAAAAATTCTGCCAATTTAATACTAAAAGATACAAAATTACAGATATTTAAATATACTCAATGTCTATGCCAGGTTATACAAAACAAACAAAAAAAAGTCTATTATAATTTCATGCATTTTCAAACCATGTTACATGGAATGCTAATGCAACTAGCACAATCTAGCCTGCACTGATGGTGGCTAATTCATCTGTTTACAATAAAGGCTTCCTGGAGTGATTTTTAAGCAACTTCCCCTGATATTGAAAGAGAAATGTATTTCTGAATGTTTAAAAGAAGTCAGCAGTGTTTTCAGACAAGCCTGTTAACTTTACTGCTGTCAGTCAGCTCTGTTCTACAGCAAACCTTCATGGAGGACTTTGGGGACGCTCCATTTGCATTCAGAAGAGCAACCTTTTAGCATTGCATGTTGGAACAATCAGTGCCCAAAGGTCAGAGGTCTCTCTCAGTCCCGACCTCAAAATCTAAAATAGCTACCGAACATCCGTACAGTTTAGGTAACATATTTATATCTGTAACAATCAATGTACTATATTTGCAGCAGAAGGAACAAGCAGTTAGATAATGTTATACATTGCAGTTTTACATTTTTTGTTTAAAATCCTTGATATTGTTAAAATGGGGTATTTTTACCCAAGGTTCTCATAACATAAGAATCTCATACAGGCCCATGCCTACACACAGCAATATAATGCACCTACTGATGAGCACATAAATGCTCATCAGTATAAATACGAAACTAAACTGTGGGTCGGTAATAACACTGAAACAGGTTGTCCAGTCCAGTCCACTAACACTGCCGATTAGGTACATTTTGTTGAGCTTGACAATTCAGTGTGCTGAAGACCTTTTCCTGCAAATACTGAACTCCTCAGTTTTGTGAAGGTGTGACAACAAATTAGGCAGTAAAACCCTCCAAAGCTGGATTAGTGATGGAAGTCACTATGCACAAACTCTCCTCAGTACGAGGAGTTGCAAATGTTTTCATTTATCTTTAAAAAAGCAGATTCTCATGTTTTTAAAGTGATGTACCACAGTTTGACTCTTTTCATGTAAAGAGTCCACTTTATGACTTCGTACGCCTTCTGCGAGCATTAAGTCCATTTGTGTAAGTAAAGTATGGGCTCAGTGGTGGTGCTGGAAAATGGAAAGGGGGGTGGATGCTGTCAAGTGACACACCAGGCTTGAAGAGACCTACAGGCAGAGACCGTTAACGAGCACACACACACATGCACCACACAACTTGCTGTGAGGTAGCGGATTAGGTCCCAGTGGGAGCTGGTGACAATGGTTTAACAGCTGGTACACGTGTACAGTGTACACACACACAGACACACACACACACAAACACACACACACACATACACACACACAGGTTCCCATTTCATCAGAGGAGTGAGGCCCTGGATCGTCAACAGAGACATTTGGACTGAGATCCGCAGAGAAAACGGACAATGAAGAAAGTCAGCGACAGGGGCCAAACTGTGATTACTGTGGATGTCTGGCCTCGCTTACTAACAGCATTTGGCATCATGACCATCCAACCTTATGAGACTCGTATCCAAAATAAGGTTTGACTTTTCAAACAGCAGAAAAAGCCTAATTAATCTCACATGGAAAACTGCTTTTGGTTATTGTTCATTTGTTTGGCAAGCAACTGCACAATTCTGTAGAGATATATCAGTTTTTTTCTTCCAGTAGGGGTCTTATTAAGCTTTAAGAGCATTTCTCCATGCAAACATCGCCAAAGATTTTTTCTAATAATTCAGGTATATACAGTACAGAACAAAAGTTTGGACACACCTTCTCATTCAAAGAGTTTTCTTTCTATGAATATTATAGCTTCACACTGAAGGCATCAAAACTATGAATTAACACATGTGGAATTATATACTGAACAAAAAAGTGTGAAACAACTGAAAATATGTCTTATATTCTAGGTTCTTCAAAGTAGCCACCTTTTGCTTTGATTACTGCTCCGCACACTCTTGACATTCTGTTGATGAGCTTCAAGAGGTAGTCACCTGAAATGGTTTTCACTTCACAGGTGTGCCCTGTCAGGTTTAATAAGTGGGATTTCAAGCCTTATAAATGGGGTTGGGACCATCAGTTGTGTTGCGCAGGAGGTGGATACAGTACACAGCTGATAGTCCTACTGAATAGACTGTTAGAATTTGTATTATGGCAAGAAAAAAGCAGCTAAGTAAAGAAAAACAAGTGGCCATCATTACTTTAAGAAATGAAGGTCAGTCAGTCCGAACAATTGGGAAAACCTTGAAAGTGTCCCCAAGTGCAGTCGCAAAAACCATCAAGCGCCACAAAGAAACTGGCTCACATGAGGACCGCCCCAGGAAAGGAAGACCAAGAGTCACCTCTGCTGCGGACGATAAGTTAATCTGAGTCACCAGCCTCAGAAATCGCAGGTTAACAGCAGCTCAGATTAGAGAACAGGTCAATGCCACAGAGTTCTAGCAGTAGAAACATCTCTAGAACAACTGTTAAGAGGAGACTGTGTGAATCAGGCCTTCATGGTAAAATAGCTGCTAGGAAACCACTGCTGAGGACAGACAACAAGCAGAAGAGACTTGTTTGGGCTAAAGAACACAAGGAATGGACATTAGACCAGTAGAAATCTGTGCTTTGGTCTGATGAGTCCAAGTTTGAGATCTTTGGTTCCAACCACCGTGTCTTTGTGCGGCGCAGAAGAGGTGAACGGATGGACTCTACATGCCTGGTTCCCACTGTGAAGCATGGAGGAGGTGTGATGGTGTGGGGGTGCTTTGCTGGTGACACTGTTGGGGATTTATTCAAAATTGAAGGCATACTGAACCTGCATGGCTACCACAGCATCTTGCAGCGGCATGCTATTCCATCCGGTTTGCGTTTAGTTGGACCATCATTTATTTTTCAACAGGACAATGACCCCAAACACACCTCCAGGCTGTGTAAGGGCTATTTGACCAAGAAGGAGAGTGATGGGGTGCTGCGCCAGATGACCTGGCCTCCACAGTCACCGGACCTGAACCCAATCGAGATGGTTTGGGGTGAGCTGGACCGCAGAGTGAAGGCAAAAGGGCCAACAAGTGCTAAGCATCTCTAGGAACTCCTTCAAGACTGTTGGAAAACCATTTCAGGTGACTACCTCTTGAAGCTCATCAACAGAATACCAAGAGTGTGCGGAGCAGTAATCAAAGCAAAAGGTGGCTACTTTGAAGAACCTAGAATATAAGACATATTTTCAGTTGTTTCACACTTTTTTGTTCAGTATATAATTCCACATGTTAATTCATAGTTTTGATGCCTTCAGTGTGAAGCTACAATATTCATAGTCATGAAAATAAAGACAACTCTTTAAATGAGAAGGTGTGTCCAGACGTTTGGTCTGTACTGTACAATAAAGTAATATTTGGAATAGGAAAAATGCAGCCATAAGAATAGTAAAAATAAATCAAGATGCTGTGAAAAGCCTTTTGTTCTTTTTTTGTTCACCTGCCTTGGTCTTAAAAAATGGAGCTCAATTGCTGGACATAATCTTCTCCACAGATCACCTGATGTAACAGATTGCCACTATGTTCCTTTTTTATTAAAAACCAAATATCAGCCAGGGCATGTCCTTTGATGTATGTTCTCTGACCAAAGTCAGCAAATGCATTTTCTTTCTCTTCCCCTTTTTTCATTATTGTTATTTTTATATCAGATGTATCAGAGCAAAAAAGAAATGCTTCAGCTCGGTTTGGCAGAATATTTCTCAGCAGCTTCAGAGGTGTCAGATCTGTAATATGCACAGTGATACCTGCTTGAAAGAACATGATTAGCCAGGTGCTCCGTGAAGGTTTTTATTGTCTTTGAATCTTGTTTCAGAGGCTTTTGACCGATTGACATGAACATTCTTGGAAAAACAAAACATTCCCATAAAGATTTTGCTATTTCTTCCTTCAGTGGTCTCATAGTGGCAGTTTTGACTGGAGTCAGGTGTCAGCTGGACTCTTAAGGGCAGCGGAACAAGCTAAAAACATGCTAGGGGGATTTCATTTCATTTAAAACCCTCCATCTTGTATGTTACCTGCTATATTGAGCTCATCTGTTTACTTTGCTCAACGTGTTTTTTTTTCTGTAGATACAGATGGATCTGAAAATGGTAAATTGGAGATTGATATAAGCAACCAGTGGTGGTCCTTGCATGAATGGTTCACCTCATTCCCCCATCTCATAAGACTTACAAACACACTCCCCCGATAAGGACTATCCTGCAAAGAAAACTTTCAAAAAATGACACATATACATATTTTTAAGATAACAAAAACACCAGTAATGTGAAGGTATAGTGTATAACAAACATTTCAATCAATGTAAGATAATCAACTCCATGTTTGGTCTGGTTATCTATAATCACAATTGTCTCAATCAACTTAAATAGTGTTTAAAAGAACATTTGTTCAGTTTAGAATAATCCAACCAAATTCAGAGCATTTGAAATATGATAGACATGGAACTAGAGATTATAAAACGCATTTAAGACAGCTTAATAATAATAATTTAATATTAGGCAGAATCAGAAGCTGTGAATTAGTTCCTAACTTCAGTGTCATTAGCAACTCGCAGTGTACAGCAGGTTGTAACACGTTGGACTGAAACATACTGTGTTAACAAGATCGAGAGAAGATTGTATATTTATAGGAAAACTGAAAATTTTAATTTTTCTTTACAAATAGATAAAAGGTTTCACAAATCACAAACATTGGTGCTTTTATTTTGAAATCTGTAATTAGTGTAGAAATATTTCAGTCCAGGTCACACAGGTCTGTATAATGCAGTTTAAATGCCTTTTTAATTCTAAGAGTTATCTCAAAGCCATAAGTGGTTTGAGATATATGTGTATATATATATGTGTATATTGTACATTGTAAATTTGTATATTCTGTAATGCAAAACAGAACAAAAGAGCAAAGTGTACCAGAGTCAAATTCCTTGTTTGTATGTACGAACTTGGCAATAAAGCTGATTCTGAACATTTTTGATTTTGAACAAAAGATGGTTAAATGCAGTACAGGCTCATTAAAAACAGTGCAATGGCCCTTTAGTTTAGAGCCATTTTGATGCCCTGGGGGGAGAGCCCTGACACCCATATTAAAAACTGGCACGGTATGCAAGGCTTAAAGTCAAGAAAAACTAAAAACGTCAGAAAAACTGGTTTTGGAGTGCTGAAAGCTCCGTATGTTTCTGTATGTCTTGTAGACACTTTGTCTTTACCTAATACACTTCAAACCATATTATAAGGGATTAAGTACTAAAAGCAAACAGGATACATAAGTAGGGAGCTTTCAGGGAAATTCCTTACACTAGTAGAAGAGTTTAGCAAAAACTTTAGCAAAAAATACTGCTTAAGCACTTACAGCGCTCTCTATGCTGCGGGCCGTCTCTCCGAACAGCTCTGACTTTGGGTCCTCCATCTCAGGGGTGTAGACAATTTCCTGGTCATCCACCTGGTCGAGGTGCAAGCTGCCCGAGAACTTCATGGTGGCTGCGCAGAGAAAAAACAGTGTGACACTGAAACCATAAGGTGGCTTTACCCATCATTTCCTATCACTCAGTTCCCACTGCCTTCACATGGTGCTGCTTGTTTCTGGGATAGTGCCAGTACAGGGTGAGTGATGGATTGTGAGTTTGTGAATGTTTGACAGTGCGGGGAGGGTTAGTGAGTGTGCTGCTGATCTCCCAGAGGGGGGGTTTGCAGCAGGCTGGAGTTTGACCGTTAAAGGTTAAGGTAGTGGTGGTGGAGGCTCCTGTGGGGGGAGGAGGTGAAGTGTGGAAATATGAGAGAAGGAAGGAAGGGACATGGGGGAACTATGGGCCAGTTTTACCAGATCCAGACTCATCCCAAAAGCTGGCTGTGGCATAGAAGGCTGTGTAGAAAGACAGCAGGTTAGACACAAAAGTGCAGGAAAAAAACAGTAACACACACACATGAAGGTAGAGAGACATGCTGAAGAGAAAACAGCCTAAAGGTACTCTGAATAGGACTATCTCCCATAAAAAGAGGGCCTCAACCTTGGAGTGCTGTGTTGTCCAACATATATCAACTTTTTATATGCCTTCTTCATACTAGCGCTGGCGAGAAGGGGGCTTGAAATAAAGCTGAGAGCCGAGGGTATTATTGTGTGTGTGTTGGATGAAGAGTAGTCTGAGAGGTGTTGGTGCCGTGGTTCCATGCCGCTTGTAATCAGCAGAACAAATTGCCCAAATCAATCATCACTGCCCCTGCCTGAGCAATGGCACCACGAACGGGGAAGAGCACTTGTATGATTATCATGAGAGATAGTCGTAATTGTCTCCTTAATGCCGCTGGAGCGACGGCTGACACAGTCTGGTTAAAACTGCACGAAAAGGACATACAACCCACCGCCACCGCCCCTCCTGTCCGTCGCTCTCCATCCCCGCTTTCCTTACAGTGCTTTCACAGGCAGCCCACATCGATTCAGATCTGACGTCGGCCATAAAACAGAAGCAAATGGCCACGGTTTGGCTGCCAGGGAGACAGTAAAGAAAGTGACGAGACAGCGAGTAATATCTCACGTTTAATTCGGATAGAAGACAAACAATGGTGATTTTCCAGCCTGCTTCCATAAAGGATGTAGAGAGGGAGATGAATAAAAAGGGGGGATAAAAGGAGGGACAGAGCTATTCAGCTATCAGATTGTAGTGAACTGTAAAATGAAATAGATTTGCCAGAACTCCCCCGGCATATGGAAGAGTTTTACCGTAATGCAGTAGAGCTTAGGGTTAAATAACATCACATAAATGAACATAGTCTATTATGTCCAAATAAAACACCCTGTTAATAAGCAACACATGGGGAGCTGCAGTGGTTTTTAAAAGTGACAATATCAGGCAAATAAAAACCAAACTACACTTTCTTGTTAAAAGATTTACGCTCCTGGAAACTTGCCACTTTTCTTTACATTCCGATCACACATTCCGATGTATTCTGTTGGGGTTTTATTTGACAGACCAACACCGTGCCGTGCCTAATTGTGAAGGAGAAGAAATACGATGCATGCCTTTAACAATCTTTTACACATAAAAACATACTCTGACACCCCTTAATAAAATACAGTAAATCCAAATGCCTTTAGAAGGCACCTGTTTCATCCCAGAATAAATCCAGCTGTTGTGTTAAGACCTCAGCAGTTTGTTGGAGAACATTAACAAGCTGGCAGCATAATGAGGACCAGGGAACACAGCAGATAGATCAGGAGGAAAGGTTTGAACATCTCAAACATAACTACTCAACCATCAGAAAACTGAAAGGATAAGTCAGTGCTGCGCCTACGGTAACTCTAAAGGAGGTACAGAGTTCCACAGCGCTTGTAGGAGAATCTGTGAACAGGACAACTTTTAGTTGTGCACTCTATATAAAGACAGAAGGTCCCATTAGCACTAGTCGTAAGCCATGTAGGGGACACAGGAAACATGGAAGAATCTGCGATGGTCAGATGAGACCAAAATTTACCTTTTTGACCTATCAGAGAACTCTGTGTGGAGAAAAACTAACAATTGCACATCTTCCTAAATGCACCATTCTGATGATGAAGCATGGTAGTGGCGTCATCAACTGGTGGGAATGCTTTTCTTTAGCAGAGGCACAGCAGCTGGTCAGAGCTGATAGGAGGATGGATGGAATTCAAGTATAGGACAATACTGGACGAAAACATGTTGCAAAAGACTTGAAACTGTGAAGGAAGTTAATCTTCCAGCAGGACAACATCCCTAAACAGGCAGCCAGAGCTAATATGGAATGGTGCACACCAAAGCATATTCATGTTTTAAGATGGCCAAGTCAAAGTCCAGATCTTAATCAAATTGAGAATATGTGGCAAAAGGTCTACATCCAATCAGACCTATTCTGCAAAGAGAGAGAAATAATTTCAGTTTGCAGAAAACTAGTAGACCTATGCTTCAAAAGACCTGTACATGTGATTTTTCCTTTTACTTCACAAGTATTCAGTACTTTGTTCACATAAAATTTTAATAAGACCAATTCAAGCTTGCGGTTGAAATGTAACAAAATGTGCCAGTCTGCACGCTTTACATTAAAACCCAAAACGGGATTCAGCAATTGATGTCTCAGTAAAATGTAGAACAATAAATATTTAGTCCTTCTCCTTCTGCCACTATCGGAGAGATTTTAATAAACTAGTCTGTTTCACTAAGGCAGCTGAAGCATTGAGGGATGTGTCATTTCACTACTAATGAGCCGAAGATGACCCGAGGCTGTCTTGTAGGAAAGAATGAAATCCAGGCGTATTGATCAATCAGTCACTCAGCCTGAATTTATTGGGAACAATTCGCAAGCTGAATGAAGTATTGATTGCTGATGTGCTGTCTTTGTTTGCTAAGATAAATATTTACAAGCCTCGGATGATTTGTAACTCTTACTTCGGCTAAAACCTGCATTAAGTTAAGGTCAAAGTTCACCAAATTCCCCTCATGCTTTGTGTTTGTTTAGCTATAAATTCCGCGGATAAAAAAACATGGAAGGTCATGTCTTCAGATCATGCCGAGGTTGTAAACTCTGCTGGTTTACTGGAAGGCTTTAGGACCTTTCAACATGGCAGAAATGCAAGTCCTCACACTAATTTGTGGCCACAGCTCTTTCAAGTCATGACCTAAAGCTCCCCTGGGAGCCAGAGAGAATCCCTCTTTTCACAATCCGTCAAAAAGCCCAGCACTGGGGACAAACTGAGGCGAGGAGCTGAAGGGAGTGAAAGGCTGGAGAAGCAAAGGGGGAGAAAGAAGCCCTTTATCTTTATGGACTGACTCTGGCAGAAAGCACTGATTGGTACAACGGCGCTGCTCGGCCTCTGTCTCTCAGCTCTCCCTGAGCTCAACTCCAAAGAGAAATCAGCTGATGCAAGACTGGATTGAGATTGAGTGAGCTGAGGGTGAGTAGACAGCGAGAGGTAGCTCAGGAGGGAGTTGATGAGCTGTGGCACTGACAGATAAAGGTAAAGTATGTTTGTATCAGGGGATAATTAATAGTAAGGAAAACATACAGCATTAAAATACGCAGTGCCACCAAGAACACACCCATTGTGGTATTTATTCATGGGCATAATCTATAAAGATGCTTTCAACTGTTATTTTTCTTTAACAAACAACCTGAATTGGAATTAAATTGAAGTGGATTTTCTCCTGCACATGAAACTACTAAAAATTACACATAAATGATCAAATGACCACTGCATCACACTTATATTTGGATGAATGAACCTTGGCAGGTTGCGGAGAAACCACAAACAACTTCTGGGCATCAATGAGCTCATGACCCAACTGTGTCCAAAATTCCTCTGTCTTCATTATTTCCCCCATTTGGTGAAATGCACCAGTTCCTGTGAAAGCAGAATTGTCCCAGAGCATGATGCTTCCACCGCCATGCCTGACAATTGGTACCATGTTCACCTCAACTGGACCACACCAACACTATGTGGCAAAAGTATTATTCAAACATCCAAATAAATGAATTCAGGTGTTCTCGTCACTTCCAATGCCACAGGTGCACAAAATCTAGCTCAAAGGCATGCAGGCTGCTCCTACAAACATCAGTGAAAGGTAGTTACTGTGATGGGATGACGTATTTCCTTCAGATTAGCATAAGAACAGTGTCTACAGATATTCATGGAATGGGTCTCCATGGCTGAGCAGCTGAATCCAAGCCTGATATCACCAAGTGCAATCATGGTGCAGTGCAAGGTGTTGGGGTAAAGCTTGCCTACTGGATTCTAGAGTAGTGGAGACATGTTCTCTGGAGTTACGAATCATGCAAATCAACAGTTTGGGGACATGGATGATCTTGTCTAACACCAGTGTCTGACCTCACAAATGTGCTTCTGGAAGAATGGTCAAAAAAGTCCACAAACACACTCCTATACCATGGTGAAAGCCTTCCCAGAAGAGCTGAAGATATCATTGCTGGAAAAGGTGAGCTGAGATCCTATTAAACCATATGGATTTCTGGATTGTTCTTGGACATTTTAGCCAGTTTCTTTTCTTCCGAGTGTGACGGTTTTAGTCATTGAAATTTGGACACAATTGGGTGTTCCAGCACAACAATGATCCCAAACACAGATAAAAACTGGCTTTGGAATAGTTCCAGCAGGCTAACATTAAGCGTCTAGACTCACCCTGACCTCAAACCTATTGAACATGTGTGGACTATGCTAACAAGCTCAATCTACGCCAGTAAGACAGCCAATTTAAATGAGTTCAACCATTTCTGACAAGAAGAGTCTGAACTATGGCAGGCCCTTATGGTCCAGGAAAAGCAAGTGGTTTCTCTGCAACTTACAAAGGGACACTTATTCAGATGTTAGTTTGGGTGTGTTTATTAATGTGAGCATGCATATACAATATGGATTAAAGAAAATCTGCAATAAAGTCAAACTGGAACAACTCATTAAAGTTATTTGTTGAACAATTATCCTGACAGCAGAAAAGCAACAGTCATATGCATCACTGAAAGCTCTAAATTAAAATAACATTTCTGCTCATGATGGGTGGATGGAACCGTCGGAACTGTAGTGTTATATCAAACCGGCCTTCATTAAAACCAACAAGATCTCCAACCAGCTGTCAATTAGAGTTGCATGTATATTAATCAAAAGATTGAAAAACCTGCCGAGCATGATAATAAAGCATGATCATAAAATAACGACGCAAACTAAAAAAACAACATCGGATTGTCTCCCCCCTCTGGCGGTGGCAGTAACACTAAAGCACTAAACATTAAACCAACCAGTACTAATAAAGGTTTGCCCCTGATGCGATTTGCTTTATTTTATCGAGCATAACCTAAGGAGCTAAATTGGGGCCATAAAGTTTGTTCAAACGAAAACAATTTGAACCTGAAAAATAAAAGTTTGTTCAAACAAAAAAAATTTAACACGGTGTCTGAGAGTGGTATCAATCTCCTTTAAATCTAACATACAAATGTCAGCAAACCCCAGGTGTTGTAGCAGACATGTACTGTTGTATGAACCAACGGCATAGGTGGAATATGGTGGCATCTGAATAAATTACAATACCATTGAAAAGTTTTTTTATTTCAATAATTCAGTTTAAAAAGTTTAACTCATAAATTATGTGGATTCATTGCACACATAATATACTTCAAGCCTACTGCCTACACAATCTGCTGACTTGATGGTTGTCCAGCAGAGTCAGTCACTAAGACCCTCCACAAGAGGAGGGTAAGACACAAAAGGTCATTGCTTAGGAAGCTAGCTGATCAAAAAGTGCTGTATGTAAACATAGAAATGGAAAGTTAAGTTGAAGGAAAAAATGCACAAGAAACATAGCACACGAAACAGGGACTGAGAAGCAAGGACCATTTAAAGGTTTTGGTAGAGATTCACAAGACATGGATTGCAAATGGAGTCAGAGCTTCAAGAGCCACCACACAGACATATCTAGGTTATGGGCTACAGCTTTTACATTCCTTGTGTCAAGCCACTCCTGTACTAGAAACATTGTCAGAAGCCTCTGCCTAAGTTTGGAAAATTTGGGCTGGACTGTTGCTCAGGGGTTCAAAATCATCTTCTCAGATGAAAATTTATGCTGCATTTAATTTAAAACCAAGGTCCCAGAGTCAGGAGGAATAGTGGAGAGGCACAAAATCCAAGCTGTTTGAAGTCCAGAGTGAAGTTTTTACAGTTAGTGAAGATTTGGGGAGTCATGCTATCTGTTTTTGGCCCACTGGGTTTTCTGAAGTATGAAGACCCTTTCATGCTTCCCTCTGCTAACAAGCTTTATGCAGATGTTGATAGTATTCCCCAGCAGGACATGCCTTCTGCCCAAGGTACCAAAAGACCCAATATCTGCTTTAATGACCAATGAAGCAGGAATTGGTAATTCTATTAAAGACTGGCCATCAAACTTGCTTGTCCTAAACCTCATAGAGAATATATGAGGTATTGTCAAAGGGTAAATGAGAGACCAGAGGTGACAATGCAGACAAGAAGAAGGCTGCTAACCAAGCAACCTGAGCTTCCTGAACACCTCAGCAGTCCCACAAGCTGATCTCCTCTATGCCACACTGCACTGATGTAGTAATTCATACAAAAGGAGCCCCAACCAATTATTAATTGTATATACTGTAAAGTGCATTAAAATGCTTTTTAGTAGGACTTACTTTCTGTGTTATAAATACTTTTTTATTGGTCAGATGTAATATTAAACATTTCTGAGGAACTAAAGCTGGCATTTGCATTAGCTGTAAGCTATAATAATCAAGATTAACGGAAATGTATGCTTAAAATACTGTGTATCACTTTGTAATAGGAGCTACATTTCTTGGAGAGAATTAAAGATATTAATTATTCTAATTTATTGAGATGCACAATTAAAAACAAGTTTTAGCCCTTAGAATTTAGCAGGCAGACACAGAGGAAGAAGAATAAGAAGGTAGGAGGTTATTGTGTATTGACTTACGGGGGCAGTTGGCGCCCTCTGGGGTGCTGGACGGGGTCTTGCCATCGGGACAGCAACCGAACTCTGTGTTGTCACAGGAGGACTTCTCCTCAGCAGTGGGAGGAGCAGAACTTGCTACTATTGGACCTGCAGGTGACACAAAGGTCTAATAAAAAATTCATTAAACTTCAACAAAAATCATGAATATAATTTTCATACCATTTTCCAGAAAGTTCAAACCGAAAGCTGAAAAACCTTTCTGTTTTCTTTTCCGAGTTTGCTCCTGTTCCTGCAGGTGTTTACGTCTTTTCTGTCTGCTGACCAGTGATTGAGCGCTAAAAGAGTCATCTGTCAAGGGTGATTATATGGCATTTTCATGGGCTGTGACTTTACAGCTGGAACTCATTTTGCTAGGCAGACAACCCTTAATGGGCACTGTTGCCAGTCATGTCACACACAGAGTACTTTAAATGATAGGGAAGTGTGACAACTAAACGTCTCAGAAAAATCAAAGAAGAAAAAAAAACCTTCAGTCATCGCGTTTACGTTACTGCCACTGTATATCTGGCAATCTTGACACATTAAGGACATAAATGTGGCTGGTCTTTTTCTACCTGAGGACTGAGTGCGTAACGCCATACCCCTCTCACGCAGGTGGTGGTGGGGGGTGGTTGTCTCGGTCAGAGCCGAGCAGTTTATGGCCACACGGAGGTCAGAAATAATCGCGGAGGGAAAGAGCTTCCGGCTAAACAAGCCGTAAAGACGTCGAAGGGCAGGGACGTCCTACTCAAGGTCTCACAGTCAAGGGACATGAGAGGAGGGGAAAGATGGAGAGTTTAATTGGGCACATGTTGGTGTGTGGTCTGCAGATTTACAGACCCCCAAAGAGGGGAGAAACAGGCCAGAGCAGGAGAGCTAGGCCACCCTGTGTAGGGTCCTGCAGGAGCCATTAGAGCTGTCAACTAACTTCACATAAACATACACACAAATAAGTGCAGCTTTTAGAGGATCAGAAGCACAAAAAACAGGCAAATGCACATTTCTGACTTACTAACATTTATATTCCCAGGCAGTAATTTGCAAACTGAATCGGACACGCTCAGCCAGACACGGAAAGGAAGATAGGACAGATGCATATACACACAAACAGACACATACACAAGAGACCGGATTATTCAACCTGTTAGGATCCATATTAAAATTTGTTGTGCTAGTAGTTCCCTGTGCATTCAAAATGTACACATTTGTTTACACTGGCACAGACAAAAGCAGTGCCTTTAAAAAGTTTCCCTACTACTTGAACTGTTCAGATTTGTTTCATTACAACCAAGTATTTTCTTGGAATTTCATGTGATAGACCAACACAACGCAGCACATAATTATGAAGTGGAAAGAAAAGCATGCATAGTATTCTATAAGCATGCATAGTATTAATTTGAAAGTAAAAATCTAAAAAGTGTGGGGTGCAATGGACTTAGCCCCTTTTACTGTGATACCCCCAAAAGATTTAGCGTAACCAATTGCCTTCAGAAGACACCTAGATAGGCCTCAGATGATTGGTAGAGAACATCGGTGGATAAACAGCATCATGAGGGCATAGGCAAACAGGTTAGGGATAAAGTTACACTAGAGGAGCTGCAGAAATCCTCAGCTCAGGTGAAATAATTTGAAATAATAAACTGTTAGTCATCTGGCCTATATGGAAGAGTGGCAAAACTGAAAGCCTTTCTTATTCCATTTATATAATACAAAATGCTGCTCAGTTCTGTAACATCACCGGACAAAGTTATGAGGAGCCACTGTGGAGGGCCTAAAGAGCAGCACGGCTGTTTTCTTCAGAGAAATTGGTATAAATTTTAGTCTCTAGATGTACAAAACTCTTAGAGACAAACCCTTAAAGACTGAATCAAGTGCAGCAGGTCTGATTGAAGGGGGCTGAGACATACATTTAGTTTTTCTTCTGAAATGTTCAAAACCACTTCACAATTTGGCATTACTTGGTGTTAGCCACTTCACATAAAATCCCAATGAAATAAACTGCAATTTGAGGTTGTAATGTAACGAAATTTAAAAAACTGAAAAGGCGTGACTACTTTCGCAAGGCTCCTGTAAATATATACATCCGTAAGACCCAGGGGTCTGCTTCACAGCGGCTCCCTACTCTCTGGTCGGCCTCTGACAAAGACACTCAATTTGAAAGCTGAGGAAAACAAATAAGCACAGAGAAGGAGGACGGGCTGAGGAGGAACACATTGGGGCATGTTCCATTAGTCCTGCCCTGTCACTGCGAGCTGCCAAGCAATGTTGATGGATGGATGGGACGCAACATCAAAAAAATAATAAAAAGGTCTAATTGGAAAGCCTCCACTGTCATCCAGGAAGAGGCCAGAAAAACAGCAGCTGGCTGTTACACTCAGGATTGCGTGTCGGCAAAGATTTGAGACTAGTCATGTGACAAGGTGCGCTGGCTCTGCTCGCGCTCGCAGCTAGACCTCCGAGTCGCATCAGCCTGTCAGGTCAGGCTCCAGAGATCCACAGATTCGGCCCAACAGTTTCATCTATCTGTCGTGCCAGGAGTGTATTTTACAGAGCCTGGGTTTGTTTTGTGAGCTGCTGAGAGCAGCAGTGCTGGTGGAAAGGGAGAAAAAAAGCAGGGGTGATGAAGCAACAGTGAACCATGCAAATACATTCTTTTCTGTCTGAAATGGAGATATATGTCTTTTGCAAGTGAAAAAAGACACTAACAGCAACTCTTCGCAAAGATTTCTTCTTCTTGCCTGTCTGACGTTTTTCTCCTGCAAAATCTATTTGCATACAATTACACAAGCCTGCTCCCTATTTTTAGTTTCTAATTAACAGATGACGGTATGAATGTTTTATGATGTCAGCTAATGATTGATTCTAAATTTGCCCAAACCCTTCAGAGAAAAAAATAACAACCTCCCACACTTCCCTCAAAGGATTATGGAGAATGAAGTGAAAGAGCAGTGATTTACCGCCAGTCTCGTCTGCCCCGCTGGCCTCTGATTGGACGCCACTACCAACATCGTCACCTTCCGCTTCGTCCTCTTCGTCGCCGCTCGGATCACCACTGCCTGACCCCTCAAGAGGGATTTGGGCGAGGGCGGTGGAGGCAGGACCGTTGCGACTGGTGGTGGCAGGGGTGGGCAGCTGGGGCTGGATGTGGATGAACTGGCGGTGGTTAAACCGTGCACGGCTGAGCGTGGTAGTGGAAAGGACGGTGGTGCTCGCGGGCTGCTCGATGGACCCCGGCTGGGCTGTCATTGGTGGCGGGATGCCATACACCATGTTAGGGTGGAAGGGTGCGGGGGTGGTGATGATGGCCACGGCGGCTGAGCTGGGGGTGGTGGCGGGAGGGTTGTGGGTGGGTCGGTCTGCCAGTTCAGAGATGGTTTCTGGTGAAGGGAAGGGGAGGAAGCAAGGAATGGATGAATGACTGAGCAAAGATGGAAATGTTTGATTTTGCTTCACTTAATAGAACCTTAAAGACAGGATGATTATGAAGGTCTCTGTCTTCTACGCAATTATCAGCAATGCTTTCCTTAATAAAGAACCCAGATACATAAACACTGGCCCGCAATGGATGAATTTTTATCTCAGTGGATGAATTTGTATCTCACAAATCAGCTCAAGTACAGTGTCTTGCAACACCTGGAATGTTTTCACACCAAATCATTTTAGTGTAATTTCCTATCAGCATTCTCTGCAACAGAACACAATTCCTACAGCATGATGGCGGCATGTTTCATGTCAACATATGTTGGTCTATGACTGTAAATCTTAATTAAATACACAGGATTTTGTGGCTATTACATGACAAAATGTGAAGAAGGTCCAGGAGTTCTGCAAGGCAACATATGCACATATCAGAGTATGTTCTTCTTGCAGATGAGTTTGGTTTCTCTAGCTCTCGAGTGTGCAGTTCCTGAAGCGTATTTGTGCTTGTGTAGGTAGGCATAAGACTGGCATTTGCGAGCACATATGCAGGATCGTACGGCATGTGCAAGCTGTACCGATGCCTATGAATTATATATCCAAATTCAAATGCTGCCCTGCAGTAGCAAAGCTTTAATCACCAACCGCCAGTGCCTCTGGTGATGAATGATTGATAGAAATGGGGCAAAAAAAGCTGGCTTTGCTCTGGCTTCAAAGATGGCAGGCTGCTGCTCACAGAGAGCCCGAGCACCCGTCAACGGCACCGCTAACGCGCTGCTGTCAACAGAAATAGATAGAAAAGAAAAAAAAAAAAACACTCCAGATGAGGAGGTAGAGGAAAACCTCTGTAAAGAGACCATCATTAACAATGCAAAAAAGCTCTGGTGCAAAAGGACAAACTGTCTGCGATGAAAGAACGACAAATAGGACAAAAACTCCTGAGGGCGACGAGTGAGAGAAAGAGATGCTAAGAGTGCGGAGGAAAGGAGTGACGACATTGCCATTTACCTTTTTTTTCTACTTTACATCCCATGAGAATGGATATGTTTTAGCGAGAGGATGGAATAAAACTAACGCTGTAGATTTCCACCTCATTAAGATTCGTCTAACACTACAGTATGTGTAAGACTTAATTACCCCGCTATAATCACAGAGTTGATCGGCAATTATTTGCTGAGGTGTGAAATGTGATACCTACAGAGACAACAAAATGCCTCGGAGACACAGCTTTAAAAGTTCGGCTGATAACTGCTAGTGGGAAACATTCGGAGCAGAGTTCAAAGAGCGCCGATGCTATCACCAACAAAGATGGCATGGGTTGCCTTTCCTCTCCGCTACACCTGTCAGTCAGGTGCCAAGCCTAGCGTCGAGAGGTTCGCTCCACTGGAAAATGTTTGTGGGATGCATGTGGGTATCAGCAGCCACCTTCATGATATAGGATAAGGAAAGATAAGCACAATGTAGCTATTAAGATTATTCATGATGTCAGGAGCCACAATACAGGCAAAAAGGAAAGCCACAAGGGCAAGGACGAACTCTAAACGGATTAAATCAGACAAGAAAAAGGGTTAAAACCAGCAGGGTGAAAATGTCGAAACAGAATATGGGCTTGAACAATGAGAGAAAACCTCCCAACATGAAGTAGAGATGGAGAAATCAGCAAAGCCATGACTAACACGCAACATGATGGCTGTAAGCCACATATGTCTGCCATTCCTGCCAAACCTACAGGTGATAACACCATATGGGAGAGGCGGGTCAGTGCCAACCCAGTGACCATCTTCTTCCAGGAGTGATTTGCTCATCAGGGCTTGTTTTCCCGCTGGGGCGACTGAAAATCTTTGCTGGATTTTCTAGGTAAATCATGATTTTTTGCTGAATTACACAACTTGCATAATGCATACCCCTCGGTTTTGTTTTTTACCCTTTTCCTTATGCAAGAAACTTCCATTAATGTTTGGGGATTTGATGTGACTCAAAGTACTACATAACTATGAAATGGAAGAAAACTTTAACTCTTTAACAGACCTCTGACACCTTTATATATTTGAAATTAAATTACACACAGTTGAATTATGTGACTTTTAATTGGTTGCATTTTCTTTAGGGGTATCAGACTGAAAGAGACTAAATACAAATGCCTGCCACACTTTTCAGATTTTTTGTTTTGTTTTGTAAAACGTTCATAAAATATTTCAGTCAATCTGGATCTCAGGTCAATAACTCCACCACAAGAGGCTTTCTGGTAGGATGACAGGCATCCAGTGCTTTAGGGTAGCAATCAGCAGGCCGATTTGTTTTATAAATTACAAATAAATAAATAATAATAAATAAATTATGTCACTGTATCTCAACTCATTTTTCCGCATATGTAATTGATTAATGCTCTATTTGTGATTTTACTTACAGCGCATTTAAGATACATAACTGCATTCTCTATTTATTTGCAAATCATTTTTTAAGATGAAGTGATTGTTGCCTCGCTCCATCCCATACTTGCTCTCCTCTCCCAAGGTCTATATGTAGACGAGTTCTTTCTGTTCAAAGCTATCCAAACCAACCAAATGTGAAGATGTAACTGGGTCTGAAAACTAATAAATGGTTGTTCTGCGACCCTTGGCAGCAACAACAGCTATCAGTGCAACAATTGGCAATAATCTCTTTTATTACTGTGGAGGGATTTTGACCCTCAATTCTTTGCAGAAATATTTTAATTTATCCACCATTAAGGATTTTTTATCCTTTGAAGCAAGTGAGATCTTTTGCACTTTATAGATTTTTCTGGGTTATTTTTCAGCTTCCTGGAAAAGTCATCAATGCACTTTTGGACTAATTTTGGTAGAAGGCCACTGCAAGGAAAGTTCCCCACTGTTTTTTCTATAAATAATGACTCTTCATGTGGAGTCCCCCTAAAAATGGTTTTAAAACCCTTTCCAGACTGATAGTTGTCACTGTCTTTGTTTCTCCTCTGTTCATGAATTTTGATTGAGGCACGATGTCTTACTTTCTGAGATCTCCTAGCCTACTTCATGCTGTCAGACGGGTTCTATATAAGTAATTTCTTGATTCGACAGGTCTGGCAGCAATCTGACCTGGGTGTGACTTGTAAAACAAAAAAACATGGTTAGTCATAGTTATTATTTAATGATTTAACATGGGGGCAATTGTATTTTCACAAAAAACACATTAATTTTAATAGATTTTTCCCTTAATAAATGAAATTATCATTTGAAATGTGTATGACTTACTCAAGTTATCTTTATCTGTTATTAAAAGTTGATGATGATCATGGTATCAATATTCGCTCATGCATTTAGGCCCTTTGGCTTGGCTCTGCAGTTAAGCCACAGAGCAGCTTGTTGAGCATTAGCACGGCGCAGCGCTGAGGCCGGGTGTCTGGAAGCAGTGCGTGCAAACAGTGGGTGGGAAAGCAGGCGAAGCTGCGGCATGGTGATGGGCGGAGGCAGAGCAAATGCTAATTCGCACCCAGCCACACGTGAAATGAGCAGGAGAGCAGCAACAGCACAGCAACCTGCGGTGCGACCGCATCTTAGGGAAGAAATTAAAAGATCTTCAGTGTCTGTCTGTGGGCCCGAGTGCTCGCCTGGCTCCTCGTCTCCTGAGGGTTTGATGGAGAGATGATTCTGCTGCAAGGCGTCTTTATCCTGCCTTCCCTGTGCAGCAATGCTAGGTGAGAGATTACACCCAACCCACATCTCCATTGCCAGGCAATGGGGGAATCTGAAACCAGCCCTGATTTTTGGCTCATATCGTGGCTAAACCCACCCAGGCACTGAATGTGTTATTACCAGATGTTCTGGCACTTCTCAAAGCCTCGTCTGTCTGTTCCTGTTTTTTTGTTTTTTTTATCTGTGCACCGAAAGCTGCAACTTGTCGTGGACCATGTTGGCATCCTAACCTCTAATGGATATGTCCTGACCTGGGGTCTAATGGACACTACTCCATGGAGTCGGATGCAAAGCCTCCGCTGTCAGTTTTTCGGTCTCTTGATCTGTGCCCAGTAACGTGATAAGGTGAATGAACATTTTTCCACCCACAAACATCAGACACCTGGCAGTCGCTCATGACCACAGCTACACAGCTGGCTCTGTTTCTCCCCTAGCCGCTAGATTCCTGTTGTGATCCAAGCTGGCAGCCGGCGCAACATCTTCATACTACATACAAGCTGCAGCCTTGGCGCACGTCCCAGCAGCCATTACAGCAATTCAAACAACGTCCGTCAACATCTGGACTAAAGGGGGCAGGAGCAATACATTTCCCTCTTGTACATATGTTTTCTACATTTTCCATCATACTCCTACAACACTTTGTTCCTGGTAAAAAGACACTGTAAGGGGACTGATACATTTCACATCAGAGAGGTTTAAACAAGTGTCATTGCTGTGTTAAAATTTTGTGACAAACGAGTTGTATTGAGGAAAATTAATCATACTCCTGGGTTTAGCACAATAAAATCCAGACAGTTTATTGGGGTCCTTGCTAGAACTGGGTTGGATCCTCTTTTAGCCTTAAATCTGCCCTAGTTCTTCAAGCATAGATTCAGGAAGGCGTGAGACTCAGATAATTTCTTCCGTTCCTCCACTTTCCAAAGGTGCTCCTTTAGATTGAGATTTGGTTATTTTGAAAGTTATCGGAATACAGTAAACTTATTGTGATGTACAGAAACCAGTTTGAGATGATCTGAGCTTTGTGACGTGGTGTGTTGTCCTGCTTACAGTAGCCATCAGAAGATGTTCATAAGGGATGAACATGGTCTGCAGTAATACTGAGGCAGGCTGTAGCATTTCGGTAATGTTCAATTAGTACTAACGGATCTAAAATGTAACAAACAAATATTTCACATAACAATATATCACCACCACCACCTGCCTGAACAGTTGATACAAGGTAGGATGGATTCTGGGTATTTTACCACAGCAACAGTCTAAAACGATCCTTTGCTGTGTTTTACCAATTAAAGTATGTGGTTTAAAAAAAAAAAATCCAGAATCATGAATCATGCTGTGGTTCAAAATAAACCATTACAGGTTTGACCAATTCATGCGTTTTAGATTGTGAATTAGACACAATCAAATGCAGCCACACTTTACTGCAGCACTAAATCATTGTCTGCAAATAAGATGGCAGTTTCTGTGAAACACTAATGGTTCCCAGTCCTCATTGATGGGACACACAAAAAGGCAACAGAAAATTTGTTTGGGGTTACAGAAAAAGCTCAAAATTAGATTTTTTTTGCCAAGTGCTGGAGGGAACCCCGAAGGCTTTGCTTCCCTGGACAATGGGCCTTATCATCCATACCAAAAATTGCCTCTGGATCCATGCCTTTCCATCCTAGTTGTTTTTGCCAAATTGTGACGTTTTCAGATGCATATTGCAGCTGAAATCGAGGATATGATTTTCCTATCTATTATTGCTTAATTAGGATGAGCCTGCACAAACTATAGCCTAAGTTTTAGTCTAAACCTAAGCTAAAAGAAGCGGCACCTGATTTGGTCCTCTGCTGCTGTAGCTTAATTGCTTCAAAGTTTGACCCGTTGTGCTCTCAGAGCTGGTATTCTACCCATGTTAGATGTGGCTACAAGCCTTTCTATAATCTTGAACCAATCTGGCACCAACAACCATGTCACAGTTAAATTCAAGCACTTTGGCAAGTTGTCTTCACCACTTCTAGAAGCCTAAATACATTAAGTCTGTGCCATGGGATTAGCTGATTAGCTGTTTGTAATTGAAGAGGTGTACCTAATAAAGTTACCAGTGAGTGTATCTGCAGATACTAATATAAACTTCTATTGAAGTGTTTTTGTATTTCCCCTGCTGAGACAGAAAGTTGGATAGGCACAGAAACAGCAGGAGGCCATCAGCACTGCTCATTATCTTTTGACCAGAGACTGACAACAGCTGGCCAACCACTCAGCGTGTGATGCATGGAGGTATCACTGAGGCTCACCTGTGCACTGTCCAAAGTGTTGCACCGTAACGTCCTTGTCCTGCCTGCAGGCTATGGTTCTCAGCTGGCACTGGTCAGCGTAGGTCACCCCATCTGAGCCGCACACCTGCTCCACAGTGACAGAGATGGAGGGACGGGAGATGGAGCCACATGTTAACTCCATATAGGCAACTGATGCAAGGCACTGCTGTTTTTGGAAAGCTTGTGGAACAACCTACTTGCTTGGGCAAACTACTTAAAATCGTACCTTTGTTTTGTTTCTTATTTCGCAGTCAGGCGGCGGGCACTGACAATGGGCTTGGCCGTTTTCCTCGATGCAAGTTGCACCAAAACTGCACACCAATTTTTCACATGATTTTGGGGCATTGGGTCCTGTGGAGGGAAGACGTTTGCATTGTTACTCCTTCTGTACAGTCTGATGATCCCATAGTTAGCAAGAATAAAGGATAGGTTCGAACTGGCTCCTGTGTAAAAATGTGAAGGAAAATAACACGATTTTCATACTTATTCAATTAACGTTTGCAGCGTTTTATGAATAAGCAAAGATCGTGTCAGCTAAACATCTATAACATGGTTTCATAAATCTGCTTTGCAGTCATGAAGCAGATGTTTTTTCCCCCTTAAGCTAGTGTAAAGCCTTGTTGATGCAACAGCTGAAGCCTTGGAGCATCTACAACTGTCAGGCATCCGGTGTGGGGTCCTTGCATTGTTACATCATCACACAGGCTCATCGTGCACCCACCACTTCCCCCGTGCCTTTATGCGAGCCCCCCTCTGAGTACCTTGCTTTTTTATCTAGCTGTGTGTGTGGCGAAATGCCTCACTACTGTGTCGGGACTGCTGGCTTCATTAAGCGTTTGACTTCCAGTCGATGTCAGATGGTGAATCTTAATCAAGGAGCTGCAGGCCCCCTCAGCAGGAACTAACCTTTCCTTCAACTGTTTTCTTTTCCTTTTTTATTCGGTGCAATCGCTCGGGCGGGTTTTGCATTTTTAATCAAAGGCAATCTATAAGCTTATAAACAGATCTAAATATATACCTGTTAGCCTTGTAAATCATCCAACATGCAGCATGATGCAGAGAAATAGGAATATCAATGGGTAATATGTCATGCATGGGCGTTTTGTTCACATGACTATTTCCCTAATCACTATTGATTAGCTCTCTTGCAGCCACGACCTTCTTTGCCAATAAACCTGATGGATGTGAAGAAGAGATCAAGAAAGAGTGGTTGCTATAAGGCTTATCCACTAATCAGATAAGTGAAGGAAAACCTCTTAAGGATGATAGAGAGAAGCTGGGAGGACGGGGGAGCCTGAGGTTCATCTATGTGTGTGTTTATCAGAGCTCCACCTCACTACTCTCTCTTATTACCGTTGTCGCAGCCATTCACGCCCATCTTGCTTCCATCTGGGCACACGTTGCACTTCAAACCCTTCACCCCTGTCTTGCAAGAGCACAGGCCTGACATCTGCTCGCAATCATCCCGGACGGAGCCTGTGGGATCGCAGCTGCACGCTGAAATGAAGAAGTCGAGATAAAAAAAAAAGGATGAAAAAAAATCGATTAGGGGACAATGACACGCAGAGCAGCTTTGCTTAAAGTGGTAGGCAAATAAAGTGTGTCTGGAGCCCTTTTAGCCTGTAGATCTTACTAAAAGATACATCTTTGTCTTAGAGTGAGAGGTTGAGAACAGTTCAACTCGCCTCGGGGGCCACACAGAGAGGAGAAGAAGGTGGGAATGAGTATGTAAGAAGAACTTCAAAAACAACAACCTCGGGGAAGGACATCAAGCCCATCATGTTCCCAGAATCAATGATGCTATTTTTTCTTTTCTGCCTAATCCTGTCCTGTTGAAAACGTTAGTGGTGTTCTGTTTGCTGTCTGCTTGCGCTGGGTAAACCTTGTTAAGGTCAGGCCACAGGTGAGGCACCTGCGGGCTTCCTGCTGTTGACTGAAATGGCTCCCTGGCTCCAGAAATGTATGTCCTACAGTACCTCGGCGGCGGGATACGAGCCGGTCAGCGTATTGTATTACATCAAGACAAACAAACGGGTCCTGACCTCATACCTCACCCACATAAAAACGGAAACAGCTCATTCAACCCAGTTTTGATAGCATTAAGGGACACAAGACAAAATCAATCTGCTAAAATTCAGCAAGTAGCTTTTTCTGTTTGTCTACAAAGGCTTTATGAAGGTAGGTTTTGGGCTTGGCTCAGAATTCAGGAAGAGATGTATTCATCCACATTTGATTTTTATCTTAGATCTACTTTCCTCAGTTCGAAGGTTCTTGTAAGAATGTGGATGCTGTATATGGAGTTTTGTCAAGAGATTTCTATTCTACTATTTACCCTGCATACCTCTGGAGTTTGCGGTTCTAACATGACATGATGTGGATCTATGGATTATTTCAGAAGCTAGACTGTTGTTCGACTTGAAGCAAGAGAGAGACTAAATCTTTTTTGCACTAATGCAGACAAGAACACGGAGGAATGCATCGTGCAAACAGAGACTTGCTCTTAGTGAAAATACAGCAGTGACTCCTTACGTGTGCAGCCACTCATGCCTTCAGTGACGATGGCACGGAAGTTCCAGAAGCCTGGCTCGCAGCGGTCGCACTTCTGTCCGCCAACGCCTGGCTTACAGGAGCACTGCCCGGTGGTCGGGTCGCACGTGCCCTTGTAGGAGCCGTGGATGTTACACTGACAGGTACCTGAGGAAAAATAGGACACAATCAGTGGTTTTCAAGCTCTTTTAATCCCTGTTAAACATATAAACATGCCAATTACTTGTGTTTGGGCTAGATTTCCTGTGTATAAAATCTCATATTCCTGTTTCTAAATCAAATTTTTCCTATCCTTGCTGCATCTCAAAGATTACAGCCTGATGCAACATTTCTCCTACGTCTTTGTGCTATCAAGAGTCAAGATCATCAGAAGAAGAGATTGTTGATTAAACACCAGAATTATCATGATCATTCTTTGGATTAAGATGAAACGCTTCTAGCTCTACAACTTGGTTGTAATCTTGTAGAAACTTCAGCTGTAGTCAAGGACAATATGCTGTCACACCCTGATAGCATCTGAAATTTAGCAGGCAAAGGATGGAAGAGGTATATCGAGCAGGACTTACTGGGACATCCTGCCTGTGCGACCCCTAAAGCAGCGGTGACGTTGTCAGAGCAGCAGCCATATGGGGAGAGGCTGCAATGCTGGGGTGCCGTCAGCTCAGTTGGAGATACAGCTTGATTCTCTGAGGAGGAAGGTACAAGGAGATGGCACAGAGAGGAGAAGGATGAATCTATGAGTTGGTACTGAACAGGAGAGGTTTGAATTAGTTGGACTTTTTTTTTGCAAACAATGAGGCAGGCTTGAGCCGGCTTTGAGATTTTATTTGCAGCTTTCCCCACAATGGCTCAAAATCAGGAGAGGTGAAAGATTCTATAACCTTTAGTGAAGACAAGCAATACCTTTCTCCAGCATTTGCAGCCACTGACATTTACCACTTACCAGAAGGCATGTTCTCTTCATTTATTCCTGTCTATGGAATTGTACTGGAAAACCAACAACTTAAAAAAACCCGCATTATGTGATGCACCAGCCGCCAAACTAGTGTGGCAGAGCTACATTCAACAAGATAAAACAAATGTGTTCCTGAAGTTGTCCCTTCTCCAGAAGCTGAAAGCGAACGACAAACACAATAGGCGGAGGAAAAGGAAGGGGATTGTTTAATAGCCAAGGAAAAAAAGCTCATCGTTCAAATTGTCCTCCAAACCTTTGAGTGAAAAGTTAAGTTGTAGATAAAAAGCGAGAACTCTCTTTTGGGCCCGCTTTTTCTCTTTCCCTCTCTATTCCCCGACCAATCTCCCTTTCTTATGTTGCTAATTTGGAGTTTGGAGGCTGGCGATACTGGGGCCATAAATCACACTGTTACTGGTGTGGATATGAGCCACAACCTAATGGTGATGACTCGGCTCGCTCCTTTTTTCCAGCACTTTCCTACTCCAGAGATGGGCTCTGGACACAGTTCATTTAACTTGCCACTTTCCAACGCGGCATTCAGCTATCTATACCGAGCCTATTAGGACAAGGAGAACTTTTAATTTCATATGTTCTTCCACCCTTTTTTTCCCCTCCAGTGGCTGTTGTCTGACACAATGCTGCTCACTTTGACATGCAATATTACCTACATATTTCTGAACTCTACTGCCTTTTTGCTTTTGCAATATTGGCATTTCTTTTATTCCTGGATATATTATCCTTTCCACTAAACCAATAGACATTTTTTGGATTATAATGAAAGTCTTGATTCAGATTTGAGTTGGCAGGTCGCAATGAGGGATTATTTGAATTGCTTCAGGACTGTAAACATTATAAACATCTGTGTACTGCACCTTGGAAAAGCTACAATTACTAAGTCCATTATATTTTAATTGGATTTCATGCCACAGACTAAAGCAAACTAGCATATAATTCTGATGCTGAAAGAAAAGGATACATGGATTTGAAAACAAAACAAAAGGTGTGCCTTTGTATTCTGCCCTCTGAACGTTTGTACAAACACCTTTTGCTACAATTACAGGTGGCGGGGGTTCTACCAGGTTTCAACATCTAAACACTTAACCTTTTCCTTATTTGTTTTTGTAATTTGCTCAAGTTCAGTCAGGCTTGATAGAAAACATTTGTGAACATCAATTTTCTTGTCCTGCCCAGAGATTCTCATCCTCATTTCTGTCTTTGAAGGGGCCATTTTAACAGTACCAGTATGTTTAGGCCAACTGTCTTCTTGGAAACGAACCTCTGACTCAGTTTCAAGTCTTTTGCTCCATCAGACAGTTTTTCCAAGATTGTCCTGTATTTACCTAAATCCATCTGCCCGTCATCTTTCCCATGACATCATGCTACCACCACCATTTCTTTCTCATTCTTTCTCTTCCAGAGTTACTATGAGCTTCTTAACAGCTTCTATGATTAAAGCCCTCTCAGTGTCGGGGTTTTGGTTTGTGTGTGTGTTTTTGTGTTTCCAACATTGTGTTCAGTTTCCCAGATGGTGCTGGAGTTCTCAGGTGCACAGGTGGACAGATGCGTCTTGTTCTGCTGATTGTTTGGAGGAGTATTTAAGCAGGAGGCTGCCAGCACTTCGATGCGAGAGCGTTTGCCTACTGTGGTAACGAACTCAGCCACCTCTAGACGAAGCTTTGTCTTTTGTGCTCCTTGTAACCTTGTTTATGCTCCTTCACAGGCTGAGAACCAGACACTTGGATTTACTGCCTCAGAAGACTCTGTGGCTAAAAACTACCTACAGACTTCTCTTCCTGAATAATTGTCTTCGACTGGATTTCGCTCTGGCTGGCAGCCATCCTGATTCCTTCGTTTTTCTGCATCTGGACATTAAGCGTATCCTGTCCACCCTCCCACGTAAGCCATTACAACTTGGATTACCTCACGGTTTTTGCTCCACCTCAGAACAGCACCAGGATAAAACATCAAGACGAACACTGCTTATATGGACCTAAACCCTGAATCCCTCAACCCCTGGTGATCTGACTACATCAAACTAGTAAGCCGTTCACTATCCCAGCTCAGAGTTTTTGTCACTAGTTTTTTTCGTCTTATTTCAGTCCCTTGTCTCACCAGTTCTCTTCCCTTTCCTTCCATACAGTTGGAGATTTACCCCTTCTTGTTCCTGATTATTAGTCACTCAATAAACATCATTTTACTGATTTTCGTTCTCTGGAGTGTCCTTCTGTATGTGGGTCAGAGTGGTTTCGAACAAAATGACACTCAGCTGTCATTTTAGGTTGACACCCATGTCTTGGTGGGTTTGCAGTTGCGCCATAATCCATCCATTTCCAGATGATGGTTTGAACTGTGTGATGTGCAACTTGGGACATTAAGCCTGCTTTTAATTTTTTCACAGCTTTTTCCTTGGACTTCATGTTTGTTCACTTTTGTTCCCTAACGAACCTCTGAGGCATTTACAGAACCACTGTATTTTATTCAGGGGTATCAGAGTAATGGGGACTGAATATAAATGCAGTTTTTATTGATTAAAGAATATTGACAACCAGGTACCTGCTTTCTCCTCACTTCACAGTTACTTTGTTTTGGTTTATCACCTAAAATCTCACTGAAATAAATAAAATTTTGTGATTGTACCTTAAATATGTGAAAACGTTTATGCTGTATGAATTCTTATGCAGAGCTCTGTAATTGATAGGAAAGTTAAAACTAGACTCAAAAAGTTATTTTGAAGCTCAGAGCTACTAAACTAACCACTGCTGATTCTGGTTTCTGAACTTAAGGTCAAGATCAAAATTGCCCCTCACACAACTAATGTAGAGAGCAGGGAAAATCCCAAAGATCTGAGTTCATCTATTAGCCAATAGAACAGGAGAAGCCCAGAGGTCTTGTACACATAGAGGGTTGTTCAGAAAAAAGGATTGATTATCCCATGGTGGGTAGAGAAGCGTGTCAGTCAGTGCCCAGAGGAAGCCAGCTTAGGAAGAAGAAGAATCTACAGGGATGTGAGTGGAAACACTGGGAGCTCTCTTATTCTCCCTCTCCTCAACTCTCTCTATCTTCCTCTTTTTTGGACCCAGGGGGAATCGAGCAGGCTGGAATGATCACACAAAATCCCTTAAGTGCCTTTTGCTCTGCTCTTCGGCCTTTAGCAGCAAAAGCTCTTCATTTGACACAGCCGCAGAGAGGAAGGTGGTTAACCTTTGCAGCTCGGCCACTGATCTAACAATCAGTTCAGTGGGTAAATGCCATTAGTGCATGCAAAGAAGGGCTGTTTATATTAGCGTAAATGGAGCAAAGTGGTATCCTTTGGGATAGGAGGCAAGTTTAATGGTTTAAATTGTCAGATTTTCAGGATAGAAAAAAAATAGACTCATTATTGCAATCAGCTCCTTCCACACAGAGAAAGATTTTAACTGCACACCAGCTGGCCTCAGAGGAACCGTCAGTTTCAGGATATGAAACACAATTGCTGCAGAAAAAAGTGTGACTCAACCTTCCTGGAGCAAAACACATAGAAACGGCTAAGCGCATTTAGGAATTATCTTCATCATTTCATTAGCTTTTAGCGACTTGGCTAACAAAGGAGAGAAACAACAGAGATGATGTGAGAATTACATTCCGAGGAGAGATAAAAAAGTAACCCCATCAATGGAGGGAATGAGTGGAGAAATGGGATGGCAGCGACAATGAGTCCTGATGAGGAAGCACCTGTGCACTGCAATCACATTAGGTGTGAGCGGCATAATGCACCAACCTGCACAGGGTCCCTGACTCTGAATCAACAAGTGCCTCTTTTCCAAACATCTGGCACTCTTTAGCTCGCACTCGTTCCGGTAGGTTTTCCCATCTGAGCCACAGACCTGCAAAGGAAAACAGTTACAGAAAGTAAGATTTTTATGATATGGTAACTTTTTTTTAAATCACACTTTAATGAGTAGCTAAATGGTTTAATATACGGTTATCCTAGTATATTACATCTATGTGACAATGCTGCTGTTAGAAGCTGGGTTTGCCCACATCAGAAGACAGGTCAACACTATAAAAGCATATTCAAAACACCCATAGTTTCAAAACAGCATTTTCACAATAGACTGCTGATTTTTGGACATTTGAGTACATGGAAGACATTATAATCAATAACCCTTTCAGGTCATCCTATTTGTTCTGTGACCTAAACTTGATTTTCACTCCTTGCGGCTTATTGAAAGATCCTGGCATGAAATAGGGGGTTGAAGTCACCACACTAATATTACCACTATGAACTCTAAGGAGTAAAGGACTACGGAACAATTGTGACATAGTGATATGAGACAAAGCAAAGATAGCTGCAGAAGGAGCGGGGTTCGCACAGAGCAATGGCATCTTATGACCCCCCAGAGTCCCTCTGACACGAGCAATATGTTGCAGAGCAGAATCTGTTGCAGATAATAATGCCTGGAGGATTGTGAAAAAGCATGCTTGAATTTAAACCACTAAATAGATTGTCAAAGTCTGAATGTGGAGCACGACATAGAGCTCAGTCCTTTGGGGATTTCCCCTCAGGTACTCTTCCACACATCTACTTGTTGCTCAGGTGAGTGCTGCGAGTTGGAAGCCCACCCCGTTGGTTCCACAATGTCAACTGCATGCTTTAAAAGCACACATGATGTGGAAGGACAAAGTGATCCATAACAGGTAGTGCGTGTATTGTTCATTTAATGTTGAAGTTTGACCTGAAAGGAACTGAGGTGATTTGTATATATATATATATATATATATATATATATATATATATATATATATATATATATATATATATATATATATATATATATATGTATATATATATATACATACATATATTTATGCGCACTGTAGATCTCTTACAAAACTGTGACTCCAGAAAAGTTAGCACCAAACATTTTTTTGGTCCCTTTTTTTTTCCAGTTTCCAAGCCCCCATTGTAAACATGAGCTAAGCCAAATCCCTTAAATCCTCTCCCACCCCCAGACACTATTCTGCCCCACCCATGCCACCACAACCCTAGACCACCAAGCCCCAGGCACCATGGCTTTCACCCCACCAACCCAGGCCAGAACCCACACACACCAGCCTGGTGCAGCGGCAGGACAGACAAGGGGCAGAGTGGCCCTCAGCCCTGCTCTGCCTCAGTACTTGCAGTCGCAGCAGCCTCACCCCACAACCAACACCTCCATGCTAGGGCAGCACCCAAATGCCCACTCCACCTATGGACAGCACCACCCTATTGCCAGCATCCCTCTACCACTTGACTCCTGATGTCAAGGCTGTGAAACCCAAACCCCTACACCACTATGTATTTAATTATTGGAGACCAAACCAATTTCAGTTTCTTCTGTTGTTTTTTCTTACATGTAGACACTCTGTCCATAGAAAAAAAACCTGATAACAATGTTTTTAAGTAAAGGCCCCAAACATTTACTCAAAGGGATGATTAAATCTGTGGTTCTAAATAACAACATTTCACTGGAAGAGACTTTTGGGTGAGTATAAAAACATTAGTAAGACAGCTAACCAAGGGCAAAATGACCAACATCAACAACCAAAATGTTGTTTTTATTGGTTTGCAAGTATGTATTTTTCTCTTTCATCACATTTTACCAAACATTGCTTTTACCACCTTCATGTTTGTTATTTACATTGATTTCTGTTGAGGATTTCAAGACCTAACATTTTTTGATTCACGACCCCCAGTGGGGCTCAAACCTAAACTTTGAGAATGATGTTATGACATGGTACAAAGCTAACCATAAAAAAAAAAAAAAAAAGTTTAAACTTACAAGTGAATTTAAATTTAAACTTCCTTTTCCTGAAAGCCGTACCTGGTTGTGTGGCACGCTTTCACAGTTAAAGCTGCAGATGCAGCGTTCATCCTCTTCGTCCTCGTCCCACAGGCCACCATGCATTGTGCAGCGCTCCTGTTCGCAGCTTTCCACACCGGAGCCAGATGCCCCGGAGCCACATTCTACAAATAATCAAACCAAAAACCACTCTATTATTTATAAAACACACACTGAATTTTATCAAAGCATCAGGTAAAAACGGATATTTTCTTTCATCACAGATGAATGTTGGCTTAAATTTTCTGAGGGTGACAAAGTTGGGATATTTATTCTCTAAGAGAAGACACCAAAAGGCTCTAAAATAATGAACCACTGCAGTAAGAGCTAGATAGTCACAAAATAAATTAGACATATATGCACCACCAATGAGGCGTCCTTTTTATTTCAATTAAGTCAGAAATAAAAAGGAAGGAAAACTGGCCTTTTAATGCACAGAGAAGTGGTGATGTGGCCCACTTTATGGGTGCATGCTTCTTGATATGAGAATGCAACTAATTGCACAGTGTTCTGTAAAATTAAATTTTCTCCTGAGACCTTGGAGAAAGTTGTCACAGCAACTCTTTAACTGTGACCCTGAAAGGTAGTTTACTTGGTTTTAAAGCAGTGCTAAAAGAAAGGAAAGAGCTGCTCATTTGTGTAAAAGAGGAAAGAAATACGAAAATCCTTCGTTTTCTGCTCGTGTTCTATATTTGTGTTATTTCAAATGAGATTAAAAAGAATAAAAAAGCGGCAAGACATCTGAGAACATGTTGTTTAGGGGGTTCGTTTAAGAAAAACAAATCGTGCAGATGAAGAAAGTGGGAGGATCCCGCCTTTTGAAGTTGCAAACATCTCCTGCAGTGGGGGTCTTCGGGGAGATTAGGTGAATGCGAGTGAAGACGGAAATGAAAGCTTGTCAGACGGGGGAGAGACACTCATGAGGCAGGCAGAAAGTTCATTCGAAACTAATTTGTTATTCAGAAAAGGAACTAAAAGCTCCCAGAGAAGCCCAACGGATTCAAACTGTGGGCAATCAAGGTGTTCTTTCCTCCTCTGGTCGTCTTGTCTTCTTTTTGGGCTTATTTCACTCTGTGTGTATTGATGCTCCACCTCTAATGGTGAAATCAATGTCTCAGTGATGGAAGTAGCACTTAGCGTAACCCATCTTCTAAAGTAGATTATAGAGAAGGTCACAGAGCAGGGGAGGGGCAGGGGTGAGGAAGCCTTGGGTCTTCCTTTATATGGGTCATCAGCAACAGGATGGGAGAGCTCTTGAGGGGTCGATATAGTGGAGGAGCTCTGACTTCATTATCCGAAGCTGGTGCCCACATTCTCCCATTGAACATTAGGACCCGTTTAGGGATTGGTTCTGTCTCCATTTAAAACCCACATAACCTCAATCCCTAATCCTCTTACAAAATGACACCATTGTACGAACGTATTGATTGCGAACCGTCTCAAGTTTAATAAAACGTTTTGTAACGTGGCTAATGGCGTTCAGCCACTGGTGACATTATTGCAGGTATTCCTGGCTTTAGTTGGCCTTTAAAGAGGACAAATCAGAAGGAAAATAAGCACTGATAGGTTCCTGCATCTGTTCGCTGTACGCCAGCTCAGCAAGGCACAATAAAAAAGGGAAACACGAGCGTTCACCAAATTCATATTCTGCTCAGGCGCCCTCGCACAGACGAGATAAATAAATAAAAGAGGTAAGACATTAAAACAGAATAAATAAATAAAAGTGAAAGGCGAAGGGGGGTGCTAATTAGCCGTTGTACTTTGATGTGTCCACCACCTGCGCCGCCTATGAACCTTTCAATTAATACATCCCCAGCTAAGATGGCTGAATCAGCTATTCTCTCTGCACTGCCCATCCGTTCCTTTTTACTCAATCATGTCAGAGGCCTGAGTCTATTTAGCCGAGGGAGCTCCATTAAGAAGAAAGAATTCAGCAGCCAAGGGAAGAGAGGACATGAATTGCATGAGAATAACTTCCAATGTAGCGAGGATTTGACAATGAAAATAATATTAGAAGTAAACCATGCAACTGGCTTGTGGAAGCTGTATGGTATTGAATGGAAAGAGCATAAATAATTCAAGATGTAGGAGAAAGTGTGTGAGGTATACTGGGCTTTTGGTAAACCAGAATACTTGATGGCTCCACTGCCAGATGGTGTTATAAGAATACCTTTGAACTCTATCCTCTAACATAAAGTTAGTTTGGATTATTATTGCTTTGTGGCAGGAAACTCTGAGGCGATTTCCACAAAGACAAAGATATCTGATGTATCTGTTCCCCTTGTCCATATGCAGATCAAATTCTAAACAGCAAAACAGACCTAGAAACTATTTAAAAAAGTTATTGTCAACACACTCACCCATCTTCTCTTGCTCTGCATATGTGTGTCTATGTCTCAACATCAAAGTAACTGTAAATGTCTTAGTAAGCCTTATTATAACAGTAATAATCATTCATTCATAATAATCAATATGTTAGTGTAGCAGCAACAGTGTGATAATGGTTGCTTTTTGTTTGAATTAAAAGCAATTAGATCATGTTACACATTGGTGATTTCACTTTTCGTGTTAGTACTGTGAAACTGTTGTTTAGTGTTCCTTTGTTTAACAGGAATATAGTAATAAAGGCTCCTCATTGGGTTGGCCGTCCAAACTCAGTTACACTGAATAAACTCCCACCTATTTAAATTGTTTAACTATGCTGTTATGCTAAAGAAAAAAGGAACATTGACTGAGAAGGGCTAAAGGTTATCTGCTGATGTTGCTGACACAGTCGGCATCGACTTTGACACTTCACACCAAAGCTTCGTGAAACGATTCATTCCCAACTTTTAATAACAGGAACAGCTCCAGTTGAAAATTTAAACAAATTTAGACTGCTCAAAGGTGAACTGGATAATTTGGAGACTGTGGTTTACAACACCTTAATTTTATTTTTAAAGTAATTTTAAATGTTTTTTTTGTTAGGACCATTTTAGCATCAGACAACCTTAAAAACAAAAGGTGGGTCGGGAAATTATTTGGGAAAGTTTGTGATTTATGAAAACGAAAAAGTGGAGATATTAAATTTTCAGCTAGTTACCTCGTTATTGGAACCAGTATTGTACAATGTCTCATCTCTAGAGGAGAATGTTAGCTTAATCGTTAGCGGAAAGCATGTCCAGGAAAACATGAGCTTCGATTGTTTTAGCCAAGCACTGCTTTAGCCATATTCAGAATCCTTCCAGGGAAAAATGTTTGTGTTATTAAGGTTGACTTTGTCACTACCTGCTGATACAGCATAGTTCTAGTATTTTAACTCCAAGATATTTCCAAAAACTAAGAAAGAAAAAAAACATCCATTTAAGAAAAAATATCCTAAGCAGTGTCGTCTGACATGACATTCTGTGAATGATACCTTCGTTTTGCCCTGTTACTCCCTAAATTGTCTTTATGGATGTGGGAGGACATTAGTCCAAATAAAGGTCCTGAAAGATAGACGAATGATGTGTCTGTCTCACCTTACGGGTAGAAAGATGAGGTGTTTGCAAATGGCAAGAAAAAGTTTTGGTACCTCAGCAGAAGGTTACAAGTCCTGATTGGGCGTGGGTATGATAGATGAACGAAGAGCTCAATTCTCAGCCCTCCGCCTCCCTCCGTTTCTGATGACCTTTCATGTGTTTTGAGTTTGATCCAGTCCGTGCTTAAAAACTAGCAGAAGGTTTGCTTCTGCCCCCTTTAATGATTTTGGTTATTAAATGCTTTTTTCAATTAAAAAGCCCACCTCCCCGCATCTGATGCACCACTTTTTGTTGCCACTTTGTCAGTGTCAGGAAAAAGGAGCTGAGGCCAAGCCTGCCCAAGTGTGAAATTAAACAGGTGATAAATTTCCCTGTATGGCCAACAGTGGGAAAACTGTCGTTTTTCTTTACTACTAAATAAAAGCATGAGAAAACGTTTTAATGCCTTGCCCTCCTCCCAATAAGACTAATGAGGGTGCGTTTTAGGGCGGGTCTACGTAAGCATATAAATCACATATTCATTTCCTCTCAAGGCTTATCTTTGATTTCATACTGGTGATGTAAAGCCTTGCCAGTGTCAACAATGGGAGCAAGAAAATACAATATTATATGCTGTGACAGAAACCCACCCCTCGTACATCTCCGCAGGGGTTAATTTATCACAGACAAATCATTTTTTAACACAAGCAGTGCAGCACAGATATATCAAAAGGAAAAAACCAACAGCTTGGTTTAGATTGTGGTAGAGTCACAGCAGACTTCCAGTTTGGGTCAGACTCCTGGGGGCTAAAAGAATCTGGGGGAAAGAGCCAGCAGACAAGACTAGCTGCCCCCAGGGTGAGATGTATCGATTCCTGACCCATCTCTACCCCTGTGTGAAAAAGGCATTGGTGCCTCTTTTGTCAGGGAAGCACAATTTTTGATGGAGAACAGTGCAAAACGAAGAGTGAAATGAGTGAGTGGGACAGCAGGAAGTGGTGGGGAGTGCAAAAAAAAGATTCTATTGTGTAATCCTGATGATTTTCTCTGAATCAAAATGAGCAAGTGATGGAAAAAGCAGGATGTTCACAGACTCCCTCGGGGAAGCAGATGAGAGCATTTTTTGTCTAACACCAGACAATCAACTGACAATGGGGAGCGTGTGCCTGCAAGTCAGCAATGAGGGTATACAGCCTCACAATTCCTTGTGCCCCCCACACAAAAAGGTCACAGATCTCAGTCAATGAAATGATGTTAAATGGACTGCAGGAGCTCTGGTGGCATGATTTGCCTCTCGGGCCCATAGAGGCAATATGGCAGACAATCGTAATGGGGGAGAAAAAAAAACACAAAAGAAAAAAGAGAAGAATGAAACACCTCTGGGTAGCAATCAAAATGGAAGTAGGTTCTCCTCATCTGTTTGCCTGGTCCTCCAAACTACAACCATTTTTCTTCTCTCCAGCGATCCCTGCTGCTGGCAGGTGTAATCTGCTCCCCTTCACACCTTGTCAGAAGATGACTATGTTCACTGTGGCGACCCACTACCCACAGGGGAACAGCGTTGCCAATATTTGCATGAGAACCAGAGGCTGGACGTGTTGCAGCCTCCACAGTATGAAGGGCTGAGTGAGGGGACTCTGATACGTATTGTGCCGAGGCTTGTCAGAGCAGATCAAGATATAATCTGCACGGAAAATTAGGATTCATTTTCATCAGCGTGTGGAGTGGGGGGGCCTGGCATGGAAAATCAGAGATTCTCGCATTAGATGCCATCAGTCATACATTTAAGAGCCTAATTGAATAGAAAGGCTTTATAAAGGTTGCCATGTGTCTGTCAGAGCATAAACGAAATCTGCCAGCAAAATCTGTGTGAAATAGTTTGTCTTTATGGGATCAAACAGTTCATTTATGACTTCCAGTTGATCCTTTTTTCAATAGAATTACCCGATTCTGATTAACTGATCGATATTTTGAATATTTATACTTGCCCTTTTATATTGGCAGATCTCTTCCTTCTGCACTCAATATTCAATACTTTTTTTTTTTTACAAATAGATTAAAGATTTCGCAATTTGAACCTTTAATGAATTGTTCTACACAGTGATCAGAAATGCTCTTTGTGTGTATTCATAACTAGAATAAGAATGTATCTTTGTTTTAAAGAGTCTTTGCTCAATGTACGTGGATCAGCGCAGTTAAGGTCTTAGCAGTCTTTTATATTTTGGATGATGTAGTCCATATTTGTTTAAAAAAAAAGAGTGAAATTGCCATTAAGTTAGAACTGTGAACTACAAATGTGCAGCTCAGACACCACTGGCCTTTAGCAGTGTACTTCCATATTTCCTAAAAGTGCTCACAGTGTAACAGCACAGGGAAACATCTACTCCTCATTACCTGAACATAAGCAATAGAAAACACATTAGTTGGTTTGAGTGTTTGTAATACTGCCTGAAGGAGTGGCGTCCTGGTCGTGAGCCATATCACCCATTTCAAAAATTGCCACAGCCCTTTTGTTTAAAATTCTGTGCTTTCGGATAATTTATTGAAAAACAGCAAGTAAATATTGGATAACAGTTGTGTAAGCTAGCAGAGCTTTGATTCTTAGGTAGTAGAGTGCCATGCTAAAGCCTTGAAACTGTAAGATGGTAACAAAAAATTACTTGAAAACATACAGGTCCTTCTCAAAATATTAGCATATTGTGATAAAGTTCATTATTTTCCATAATGTAATGATGAAAATGTAACATTCATATATTTTAGATTCATTGCACACTAACTGAAATATTTCAGGTCTTTTATTGTCTTAATACAGATGATTTTGGCATACAGCTCATGAAAACCCAAAATTCCTATCTCACAAAATTAGCATATCATTAAAAGGGTCTCTAAACGAGCTATGAACCTAATCATCTGAATCAACGAGTTAACTCTAAACACCTGCAAAAGATTCCTGAGGCCTTTAAAACTCCCAGCCTGGTTCATCACTCAAAACCCCAATCATGGGTAAGACTGCCGACCTGACTGCTGTCCAGAAGGCCACTATTGACACCCTCAAGCAAGAGGGTAAGACACAGAAAGAAATTTCTGAACGAATAGGCTGTTCCCAGAGTGCTGTATCAAGGCACCTCAGTGGGAAGTCTGTGGGAAGGAAAAAGTGTGGCAGAAAACGCTGCACAACGAGAGGAGGTGACCGGACCCTGAGGAAGATTGTGGAGAAGGGCCGATTCCAGACCTTGGGGGACCTGTGGAAGCAGTGGACTGAGTCTGGAGCAGAAACATCCAGAGCCACCGTGCACAGGCGTGTGTAGGAAATGGGCTACAGGTGCCGCATTCCCCAGGTCAAGCCACTTTTGAACCAGAAACAGCGGCAGAAGCGCCTGACCTGGGCTACAGAGAAGCAGCACTGGACTGTTGCTCAGTGGTCCAAAGTACTTTTTTCGGATGAAAGCAAATTCTGCATGTCAATCGGAAATCAAGGTGCCAGAGTCTGGAGGAAGACTGGGGAGAAGGAAATGCCAAAATGCCAGAAGTCCAGTGTCAAGTACCCACAGTCAGTGATGGTCTGGGGTGCCGTGTCAGCTGCTGGTGTTGGTCCACTGTGTTTTATCAAGGGCAGGGTCAATGCAGCTAGCTATCAGGAGATTTTGGAGCACTTCATGCTTCCATCTGCTGAAAAGCTTTATGGAGATGAAGATTTTATTTTTCAGCACGACCTGGCACCTGCTCACAGTGCCAAAACCACTGGTAAATGGTTTACTGACCATGGTATCACTGAGCTCAATTGGCCTGCCAACTCTCCTGACCGGAACCCCATAGAGAATCTGTGGGATATTGTGAAGAGAACGTTGAGAGACTCAAGACCCAACAATCTGGATGAGCTAAAGGCTGCTATCGAAGCATCCTGGGCCTCCATAAGACCTCAGCAGTGCCACAGGCTGATTGCCTCCATGCCACGCCGCATTGAAGCAGTCATTTCTGCCAAAGGATTCCCGACCAAGTATTGAGTGCATAACTGTACATGATTATTTGAAGGTTGACGTTTTTTGTATTAAAAACACTTTTCTTTTATTGGTCGGATGAAATATGCTAATTTTGTGAGATAGGAATTTTGGGTTTTCATGAGCTGTATGCCAAAATCATCCGTATTAAGACAATAAAAGACCTGAAATATTTCAGTTAGTGTGCAATGAATCTAAAATATATGAATGTTAAATTTTCATAATTACATTATGAAAAATAATTAACTTTATCACAATATGCTAATATTTTGAGAAGGACCTGTAGGTCAGAGTTAGGGGGATTCCATAAAGTCAGTCAGTCAGTCATTTTCTACCGCTTATTCCATAGTGGGTCGCGGGGGAGCTGGTGCCTATCTCCAGCAGTCTATGGGCAAGAGGCGGGGTACACCCTGGACAGGTCGCCAGTCCATCGCAGGGCAACACACAAACAACCAAGCACACACTCATTCATACCCCTAAGGGCAATTTATAGTGACCAATTAACCTAACAGGCATGTCTTTGGACTGTGGGAGGAAGCCAGAGTACCCGGTGAGAACCCACGCATGCACGGGGAGAACATGCAAACTCCATGCAGAAAGACCCCTGGTCGGGAATTGAACCCAGGACCTTCTTGCTGCAAGGCAACAGTGCTACCAACTGCACCACCGTGCAGCCGGATTCCATAAATATGAGACAAAATGTGATACAGCGACCCAATTGTCCATAATCAACAAATGAACAGTTTAGCAGGTTAATTTGCTTTATTTTTGCGCCAATCAATCAAAACTGATCAAAATTTCATAGTTTTCCCTTGATTGGTTCTGACCAGAGATCTGCTGGTCAAATACTGATAAATCTTTGCTGTGTTCATTAAATGGATCAAAACACTATAAATGTTTTTAACAAACTGAATATTCTTAGATGCATCTTTATAATTCAGAAAATTGTTAGGGATCTTTGCTTTGGACGTACGCTTTAATGCATAAATGGGGATACAACAACAAAAAACAAGGTTTAAAGGTGAGTTTGTATATGCTTTAGTCCCTGGAAAGAAAATCAATCTGTTAAAAGTGGAATCAGCAAGCCAGACCTTAAATGAAATCAGAAATTGGTGGCAGTAGAGGCCTGCTGTGTGCATTTCTAATTTCTTCACTAATTAATGTTTGGTAAATTCTAATTAAAGGATTATGATGTCCAGTTGTTTTACTGGCAAATATAATATTTTTTTTTTTTACTTGTGAATGAAAATATGCCCATTCAGAACAGAACCCTACTCAGTATGTTTTATCACTGTGCATGCATCCATGTTTGCACTGGAGTAAACCAGCAAAGGTTAGAATTTGGAAAAATTAACAATAACTCAGCATATGACTTAAACAGCTTGACAGTAGATGGGGTTTGATATTAAAACGTACACCTCTGTAGTTCCTGCACCAGGTTCTATTTACAGAAACACAGGGTGACTTTTACTGCAACATTTGTTGATATCAGAGTGCCGACAAGCCGCTGGAGCTATTTAAGCATTTTGAAAATCCACAATCTAAACGTCGTACCACAGGTCAGTTGGTAAAGTTAATTGCACCACTTCAATGGCTGATTGGTTAGCATAATTACAACATTTAAAAGTCCATTTCCCACCTTCCTCGCAGCTGCCGGGCTTTGCCACATCAATTTTCCTCTTCTGGATGCAGGAGGAGCTGTGGAGCTCGCACTCGTTGTCGTAGGTGATGCCGTCACTGCCGCACACCGGGGAGTTGGCCTTGCCCGTGCACTGCGGGCACTCACACTTTTTGTCCACACACCGGGCACCCCAGCTACAGATGGTGTTGCCGCATGTTTCTGTATTACACACACAGCAGGGGGATGGTTCAGAGCATGACTGGTGATGAGAGACCATCAGGACAGACATTAAAATGTATATCTCGAACAGATATTTAAATTAGATTATATTCCCTGTCTGCCTGCCTGCCTAAAGTTGTAGGGCTCGTATTCTGCATTTCATTTCCTGCTTGAGTCCAATGGGAAAAAAACTTAATGAAACAAAAAGATAAAGTATTTCACTTGTGTGTGTCATGCCCGCTTTCAGTCCTTGTGGATTCCAAAATAGAACGCATGACAAACTGCGATGATTGGTGACATGCTGCATGAGTGTTCATGTTACTTACTGCACTCCCCCTGGCTGACCACTCGCAGCTCCATCTGCTTTATGCAGGACCGCACATTCAGCTCACACTCGCTGTTGTAGGTGTTGCCGTCGCTGCCGCACACGGGCTGGTGGGACTCGACGCACTCTAACGGGCACACGCACTGCCCGCTCTGGGCGTCACAGATCGCCCCGAAGGAGCAGTTGATGCAAGCTTCATCTGAAGGGAAGAATAACAAAGAGAAGAGCAAAGATTTAGTATGCTTGAGTTTGTGTGTGTGTGCAGTCACAGTGAAATTAGCAAATAACTTCTTTTCTAACTTATGTTATCAATATGCAAATTACAAAACCTTACTTAGATTTTAATGATCCTTGAAATATTCTTCAAGTGGATATAAAGTTTTCGCCACTGTTTTTGCTGTCATTAGCTTGGAAATGTTCATCTGTACATATTAAAAAATCTCAATCAGTAATGATATTAATATGTCATTAAGGATTTTCCATTATGAAAAAGTTTGCTTGCTTTCAGTTCGTTGGTCATTACTCAAGTAAGATGATTCAGCCTGAGCTTTTAGATAAGAATGATCTAACAGTGTGACCTGTGGCCAAATGTTATTATTATTATTTTCTAGAAGAAGCAAAGATTATTTTTAAAGAACTATCCTGTTGCTTTCAGAATGTGACTTTGTGCGTTAAACTATGGCACTGTTTACATGACAACAATCCATTAAAAACAGGATTTATTTTCTGTTTCTGTGAACACATCTACACGACAATGTTTTACAAGAGGTGGAAGGGCTGTAATTCCACCGCCATGCCACTAGCAGGTGGTTTGTTGTTTGAAACTTCACAATGTGCGCAAACACTTCCTCCTTACAAAATAGGGAAGAAAATTTGCACTTTGTTGGAGGACCAGCAGCACAAGTAAGTACTGCAGTCTGCCATTGTTATTTTTGATGTTTTCAAACTATTACATTCTGAAAGCCGTTCTCAATTTGTGCAATTTTCAGAGAAAATGTGCGTCGCTGTCGTGTAAACAAACAGTAGAAACGCAACTAAACTTTTCCATTTTCACCACAAAATGGATATGAAGGAGAGTACTCTAAGCCTAAAACTCCTGAATCCATATTTAAGACTTAATTTGAAGAATTAAAAGGGAAGTTGCCTAGTTGCTTTGACGGTAACTATGAAAATGTAATTCACAACATTGAGTTAAATGAAGGCATATCTGTGGATGTATTTTAACCTCAAATACACTACTTCCTGTGCGATATCATGAGAAAAAAAAAAAAAAATCAGCCAAGATATGGTAAATGGCCTATATTTGTATAGCTCTTCATTTGTCTTGAGGACCCTAAAGTGCTTTGCGTGCTATGAATCAGAAAAAGGCGGACCCAAGATTCAGCCAGACACAGTACTGAAAGTTTAAAAGGTTTATTCAGCCACAGGAAAACGTCACACAGGTAACACTCCTCACAGCTTCCAGGAATCACTGAGGCAGAAAGAGGGATTAGTGACTTGTAGTCTCTCCAGATTTTGCAGGGATCAGAAAAGTCACTAACCTGCTTTTGTCTTGAATGGAACTTGAAACCCAGAGGGGAAACCTCAGTGGGCGGCAGGCGGTGATCTCCACAGCACAGGTAAGAAGTGACTCCAGGCTGAATAATCCGAGGGCTAGGCTGGCTCAATAATCCAAGGACAGAAACAGGGTCAACAATCGGAACAAGAGGCGTCAGGCACGGGGCAGGCAGAGGCGTAAACCAGATGCAGGAAACAAGGTCGACAACCAAAATCCAAATAGTCCGACAGGGAGCAGGCAGAGGCATAAATCAAAAAGGCAAGGCAAGGTCAAGAACAATGATCAGACAGGAAGGAACGCTGGATGTCTACTCACATGAATGGCTTTCAAAAATCTGGCACGTCTGCTTGTCAGAGTCGGTATATATCAGGGAAGACACAGGTGTATGGCATGCCACAGATTGCACTACACCGCAGCAGCCACCAGGTGGATCTAATCTGCTGATTGCAGCCAGGGAGACAGGGTAGAGCAGACGTGCCAGAATCATAACAGTATCCCCCCTCTAAGGTCCGGCTCCTGACGGACCACGAGGCTGATCAGGATGGAGACGATGAAACTCACGAATTAGGTCCTTATCAACGATGAACCTCGAAGGAATCCAAGTCCGTTCCTCGGGCCCATAGCCCTCCCAGTCAACCAGGTATTGCATTCCACGTCCTCTTCGCCTGGACCTGAGAATGCGCCGGACCGAGAACACTGGACCACCATCAATGACCCGGGTTGGTGGGGGGGGCCCGGAGGTGGGCCCAATTCGGGGCTCCACGAAGGGCTTGACCTGAGAAACGTGGAACGTGGGGTGAATCCTCATGGAGTTGGGTAATCTCAGTCGTATAGCGACAGGGTTGATGATCTTGGAGATTGGGAAAGGTCCAACAAATCAGGGTGCCAATTTCCGGGATTCTACCCTTAATGGGAGGTCCTTGGCGGAGAGCCAAACTTTCTGCCCCACCTGGTACTTAGGGGCAGGGATCCGTCTCCGGTTGGCTGTTCTTGACTGAACCAGTGACATTCTGATCATCGACCTCCTGGCCTTTCTCCATATTCTTTGGCACCTTAGGGCAGCCGCTTGGGCGGATGGAACATTAGCATCTCTCTCCTGAACTGAAAACATGGGTGGCTGGAAACCAAACACAACATGAAAAGGAGACAAACCAGTGGCACTTGATTGCATAGAGTTCATGGCGTATTCAACCCAGGGCAAATTTTGTGACCACTTGGTCGGGTCAGACTCACATAATATACGAAGTTTGGTTTCAGCTTCTTGGTTGGCTCTCTCGGTTTGGCCATCAGACTGAGGATGAAACCCTGAGGAAAGACTAACAGAAATTCCCAACAACGAACAAAACTCCTTCCAGAAACGTGACACATAATTGGGGTCCTCTGTCGGAAACAATGTCATTTGGAATTCCATGGAGCCTGAAAACTTCTCGGGTCAGTATCTCACCCATCTCCTTAGCAGATGGAAGCTTCTCCAAGGGGACCAGATGAACCATTTTTGAAAATCTGTCAATTATGGTTAGTAGTACAGAGTGACCATTAGAAACCGGTAGACCTGTCACAAAATCCATCACAATATGTGACCATGGGCGAGGGGGAATTGGCAAAGGGTGCAACAACCCTGCAGGGGGACGACAAGAAGGCTTGGCTCGACAACATTGAGTGCATTCAGCAACAAAGTCTTTGACATCCTTGACCAGCGATGGCCACCAAAACTGAGTTCGAACTGTCTGAATGGTTCTGCTGATTCCTGGATGACAAACTAAACGAGAGCAATGACAAGACTCCAGTACCTTAGGCACAAGGCGTTCAGGGACAAAACAGCGGTCAGGTGGACATGATGGTGGGATAGGCAGATCTCTAATGGCTTCCTGGACCTCCCTTTCCACCTCCACTCGGGACACAGACAACCTGACGGTTTCAGGAAGGATAAACTCCTCTTTACCCGCTGACTGAGATTCTTCAGGCTCTTGAATCCGGGATAGGGCGTCAGGTTTGCCATTTTTACTCCCTGGCCTGTAAGATAGGGAGAAATTAAAACCAAAAAACAAAGCCCACCTAGCCTGTCTGGGGTTTAGCCGTTTTGCTGATTTCAGGTACTCCAAATTCTTATGGTCAGTCCACACCATAAACGGCTCCTTAGTACCCTCCAGCCAATGTCTCCACTCTGTCAACGCCAACTTGACAGCCAATAACTCTCTGTCTCCCACGCCGTAATTCCGCTCAGCCTGTGACAGAGTCCTTGAAAAGAAGGCACATGGGTGAACACGATCATCCTCACCTCTTTGGCTTAATACAGCTCCAACCCCAGTGCTTGAGGCATCCACCTCCACGATAAACTGTCTCTCTGGGTCAGGAGACCGTAACACTGGAGCTGACGTGAAGAGTTCCTTTAACCTATTGAAGGCCTTCTCTGCATCCTTATTCCACACAAATTTCACCTTGGAAGAGGTAAGAGCGTTTAGGGGAGTAGCAACCAGGCTGTAATTTCTAATAAACCTCCTATAGAAGTTTGCGAAGCCCAGAAATCTTTGAAGCTGCTTGCGATCAGTTGGAACAGGCCATTCCAATACAATTCAATTCAAAGATACTTTATTGATCCCCGAGGGGAAATTAGAATTCCAGTACAACCCATCCAAACATACATCATGACACAAGACAAGGGGGGACGGGTCACCGAGGCTTTGCTGCCCACTCACAGGCGCTGCCCTTGCTAGATGAGAAAAGAGGCCACATTAGGTAAGTAGAGGGAAAAAAAATCATATTTCACACTTTATCCTTAGCAGGATACAGTTTGAGATTGCAAAAAACCTCAGCACAAAGAAGAAACAAATTTACAAAACAACATCATGCTGGGAACGGTGAAGGTGGTGTGAGGGGTGCATATGTTTATCTTGAGCATGTGTGTGTGTGCAAGTGAGTGTGTGCAAGTAAGTCCATGAAGCACTGTCACAGAGGCCATTGTCCTTGATGGTACGTTGGAATGTTCATCAACCGGCCACAAAGTTCTGAGCAGGTCCACAGGTGTCCTTAGGGAATGGAGGGGGCAGAGGGAGCAGAGTGTCATGTTTACATAACTTCCAGGAGAAGTTGAAGATAGCCAGCCATCAAGGCCGCGCAGGGGAGCCAGATTCAGAAAAACAATAATTATTTGGGTTAGGCTGACTCTTAATTTTCCGTCAGCCTTGAGAGTCTCGCGGGTGCTTCTCAAAGGCAAATCCAAACAGCCAAATTCCTGGTCTTTCTGCCAGATCCAAACGAACAACTTTCTCCAAGATTTATCCCATTTCACCCCTGAGTCCAGGAACCGTAACCTGCCTGCGATCCTGTGTAAGGATCACATCCAGTCTGCGATTCAGCTCACGTAACATCTCAGTCTGAGTGTTGATCGCTCTGAAGATCCCATCACACATGCCAGGCAGCCTTACAATGGCCAGAACAACTGCTGACATTCTCCGAATTTCTCAATATGCCAGGTAACCGCTGACTCCAAAAAGCAGAAATCCTGATATCAAACATCCAATTATATACACATGTTTCACATCCTCAACTGACATTATCGACAGACACACAATCCTCCACTTCTGCCAGGAGTCCATCGTGTATTCGGAGAAAAATGTCCTGTCCGGGCAAGTGGGCTCTCCCGACCCCTGTCTTCTCGTCGAGAAAATTTGATCAATTGCATTGAGAGACCAGCTGACCAAATCCATATTTTGGAAGAATTTGGAAGATGTGCAAAAAGAGGCTCCAAAAAAAAGACAAGACAGAGAAAAAGTGTCCACCTCCACCGAGAGCAGGACCTTGCAGGGGTCGACAAGCACTTGATCTGGGGAAATGATGAAGCCCAAAAAGGAAGTGGCAGTTATGTGGAACTCACATTTCTCTGCCTTGACGAACAACTGGTTTTGGAGAAGACGCAGGAGAACAGCTCTGACATGTTTTCTGTGGGTTTCCAGATCTTGAGAATAAATCAGTATGTCATCAAGATAAACAAATACGAATTGACCCACCATGTCTCTTAGAACGTCATTGACCAATGACTGAAAAACTGCAGGAGCGTTAGTAAGTCCAAATGGCATGACCTTGTATTCATAATGGCCCGTAGGCGTGTTGAAAGCCGTTTTCCACTCATCTCCTTCTCTGATTCGGACCAGATGATATGTATTCCTTAGATCCAGCTTAGAAAATATCTTGGCTCCCTGGATCTGATCAAAAGCTGTGTTCATGAGTGGTAAGGGATATCTATTTTTAACTGTTATCTCATTAAGGCCTCTATAATCAATGCATGGTCTCAATGAACCATCCTTCTTCCCAACAAAAAAGAAACCAGCACCTGCAGGAGAGGAAGAGGGTTTAATGTGCCCTGCCTTTAATGCCTCATCAACATAACTCTTCATGGCCCTGTGCTCTGGACCAGACAATGAATAGGTTCTGCCTTTAGGGGGTGATTTGCCAGGAAGCAAATCAATAGCACAATCATAAGGTCTATGGTGTGGCAGAGCTGTGGCCTTGATTTTATTAAAAACCTCCTTTAAATCATGGTATTCTTGCGGTACCTTGGATAAATCCGGATAGGTCTCCTCAACCTCATTCTCCACACTGACCTCCGTAGCAGCAGACAAAAGACAGTCAGCGGAACATGACTCAGACCAACCCAAAACTTCTTTTTTCTTCCAATCGATGTGCGGGTTGTGTTTCTGCAACCAGGAGGCCCCTAGGACTACAGGAAGTTCAGGTGAATTAATGATCATGAAAGTTACTTTTTCTTGATGATTACCTCCAACTGTTAAGGTAATCTCCTCCATCCTGAGATGTGAATTGTTCATGCTGTGACCATCCAAAGCTAGCACGTTTCTTGTGTCAGCTGACGGAATAAGTTTTATGCCGTTCTTATTTGCAAATGTTTCGTCCATGAATTCAGTATCTGCTCCTGAATCAATAAACACGGCCCCCTGGAGAGACAAAGAAGAGGTTTGAAAATGGGCAGGAAACAAGAAGGAGGAGGCAGATAGTTGACTTCGGCTCAGTAGAGACCTCCCTTCCTCTGCCGAGCCTGTCCTTTTAATGGACACCTTAGTGCTAAATGTCCCTTCTCTCCACAATAAAAACAGAGATTGAATCTTCTCCGACGATCTTTCTCCTCAGGGGTAATCTTGGTCCTGCCCAATTGCATGGGCTCACAATTATCATTTTCCTCAGTGAGAGGTGACCGACTCCTTCTCTCATACCGGTGTGCAGAAACCTGAGTTAATGATGAGCAACCCTTCTCATGGCGCTTCTCCTTCCTTCTCTCTGCCAGCTGAATATCAATGCGAGCAGCCAAATCCTCGAGTTGTTTCAGGGAAGAAGGATAATCACCGGTCGCTAGCTCATCCTTGATGTCTTCGTTTAATCCTTTCATGAATGCATCCATTTGTGCTGCCTCATTCCAACGGCTCTCTGCAGCCAACAAATGAAAGTCAATTATATGGGTCGATACAGGTTGATCACCCTGTTTGAGGGACAAAAATCTTCTTGCGGCCTCACGACTTGGAATGACCGGGTCAAAAACTCGAATGAGTTCCTTGGAAAAAGTTTTATAAAGATCACAAGATGCAGACCTGTTATGCCATTCAGCGTTCCCTACTGTTTTGCCTTTCCTGCCAGCAGAGATATAACAAACGCCACCTTGGAATGTTCAGTGGGAAAGGATGACGGCTGAAGCTCAAAATGAATTTCACACTGAGTTAGAAAAGCTCGAAATTGGTCTGAGTCTCCCCTGAACATCTCAGGCGGAGAGAGGCGTGGCTCCCTTACCTCTGCTGTTGTCCGTGTTACTTGGGCGTGGTTTCTTTGTGACGGTGGCGGCTCGGAGACAAGATTGCCAGAACGTAATATGGAAATTATTTCCTCCATGCCGGAACCCAACCAGGAAAGGGTCTCATCAACGTGGGTACGCCACTGTTGTGCTGGCGATGGGTCCATTTTTGGCCAGATTTTTCTGCTATGAATTAGAAAAAGGCAGACCCAAGATTCATCCAGACACAGTACTGAAAGTTTAAAAGGTTTATTCAGCCACAGGAAAACGTCACACAGGTAACACTCCTCACAGCTTCCAGGAATCACTGAGGCAGAAAGAGGGATTAGTGACTTGTAGTCTCTCCAGATTTTGCAGGGATCAGAAAAGTCACTAACCTGCTTTTGTCTTGAATGGAACTTGAAACCCAGAGGGGAAACATCAGTGGGCGGCAGGCGGTGATCTCCACAGCACAGGTAAGAAGTGACTCCAGGCTGAATAATCCGAGGGATAGGCTGGCTCAATAATCCAAGGACAGAAACAGGGTCAACGATCGGAGCAAGAGGCGTCAGGCAAGGGGCAGGCAGAGGCATAAACCAGATGCAGGAAACAAGGTGGACAACCAAAATCCAAATAGTCCGACAGGGAGCAGGCAAAGGCATAAATCCAAAAGGCAAGGCAAGGTCAAGAACAATGATCAGACAGGAAGGAACGCTGGATGTCTACTCACATGAATGGCTTTCAAAAATCTGGCACGTCTGCTTGTCAGAGTCGGTATATATCAGGGAAGACACAGGTGTATGGCATGCCACAGATTGCACTACACCGCAGCAGCCACCAGGTGGATCTAATCTGCTGATTGCAGCCAGGGAGACAGGGTAGAGCAGACGTTCCAGAATCATAACATTGCGCTACTATTAGACATCCACCCATTTATCCACACATTCACACACTGACAGTGGTAAGCTACACAGCTGAAATAAGAGGGGCTGCCATACAGTCGGAGCTACCGGGCCCTACATCAGCATGCACGGGTGGAGTGTCTTGCCCGAGAATGACTGAGATGGACGGAGGTTCGGTGAAGACGAACCCCTACCACCTGAGCCACCGTTGCCCATCATATCAGAGAACTGTTGATCTCCACAAGTCTGGGTCATCCTTGGGTGAGATTTCCAGGTGTCTAAAGGTTCCACTTTCATCTGTTTAAACAACTATTACTAGTTTGTGAATGTCCAGCTTTCACTCTTTTCAGGAAGGGGTTCTTTGTCCAAGAGATTAACATGTTTTGGTACGAAATGTGAATATGCTGGATGAAGCTGGTGAGAGAGTGTCAATATCCACAGTCCCGTGGATCGACATGCCTAAAACCTGCAACATGCAGGCTAATCAAGCCAGCACCGAAACAGGACAAAACTAAAAACAAATTCTTTAAGCCACAATTTGCGATTTTTGAATGCTTTATGCTTGTCTGTGAACAATCCCCAAATATTACTAAAATCTTGTTTGCTGTTGTTCTCGTGAACACAATTTTATATATATGGTCTCGTGTCTTGAGCCAGATGCATCGTTTCACCCTCAGGATAAGGGATCAAAACAAATTCACCTTTTATTTTCCTGAGCAATTTGGAAAATTCAAATTAATTTAACTTTTTATTTCATTATATTTATTCAGTTAGGGGTGAAAAAACATGTTTGAAAATAATTGTTATCTACTAAAGCACTGGTGCCGCACTTACTGACAATTTCTGTAATATGAATGAAACTTAAGCATTTGTTGAAATGCATACATTACTTTTCCAAGTTGGTCAACCGTTTGTGACTCTTCTTGTCCCTGGGTGTAAATATAGTGGACACAGAGGTCCATTTCATGAAAAAACGAGAACATACCACTCAAAAAGGCTTGTCATTATTCTACTGTAAAAAATGATCTTTCATTTTAAAGCTTTTCACAACTCCTTACTAGAAGTTTTAATACATGCATGTTCTATACTGTAGGTTTTTGTTTTGATTAGGCGCAGCAGCACTGATACATTGGGTGCAGAGATGTTAATTTAATACAGTACTGTAATCCACCTGAAATCTGCTAAACTGATTAGATGTAATAAAAAGACACACCTGTCAAATAAAACCTTTCACATTAATTAAATGTGCAACAAGATTGAAATAAGAACAGAAAAAAAACCTTCTGCCGAATAAACTACCCGCAGAGCAGAAGGGCTTAAAGGAAAGATGGATAAATGGCCCCTATTACTCAAGAAATATCGAACCACCACAACATAATTTTCCAGGAACCAGAATTGAATAACTGAATTGATACAAACTTTGGAAAAGAGAAAGGAAGCTTCTGGAAGAGCATCTTTTTCTCTCCAGTGCTCCATTATGGGAGGATGGTCAGAATCTAAAACCATTCCTGTGAAAAAGCCACACGAGAGCCTGGGTGCAGTTTGCCAAGAAACACTTACAGCGTTCTGAAAGCACGAAGGATAAAGATTCACTGGACTGATGAGATGAGAATTGAATGCTTTGGCCTGAATGCCAATTGCTGTATCTGGTAAGAGCCAGCTACAGCTCATCACCTGGCTACTGCAGCCTTGTGGGGAAACGTTGTGCCAGCAATGTTTTTTTTTATAGATGCTTCAAAGCAGCAGGTACTGGGAAACAAGTCAGAAATGACTGAGAAAAGTTACACTTTTCAAGCTGCATTCACAAGTTTTTTTTATTTCAAATGATCTTAAAAGCAATATGATTTATTGTCTGATACGCTGTTTATGTTCCTCCAAACTCTGTTGATAGCAATAGTTTTTCTTCAAAATGTGCCTTGATTCTCCTGAATCACCCCACCAAGACTTTCATGTATCTGGAAATGAATCTTCTATGTAACAGAACATTAGGACAGAACCAGACAGGTCCCATGAGAAAACAAAATGAACCAGAAGGCGAACATGAGCTTTTGTAGACAGAAGTGCAAACACCTTTCTCTCTGATACCAATTACGCTGCAAGGATTGCATTAGCTTAGCTCCCTATCATATTCAATTAGAGGGCAGCCTAATAACTACTGATGATTTAGCACTAACTGAGGGAAGTGATGCTGCCCACTGGAACCTTCCATGTTATTAATCTGTTTATAGCTCCTTAAGAGTCTTTCATTTCCTTTATCTTTTCATCTACTGCTGACATCCACTTCCTTCTTAGACTGAAAGTCTTGACTTGGCACTAGGTAGGCCACTGGGTAGTTTTGATGAACAAGAGAGCTACTTGTGAAAGTTATTGTATCATTCCAAGTATACTTCCATGAACATGTGCCTGAAACATAAAACAGGGCATATGGAATAGAGATTTCAAAAAGACAATAGTGGTAGTCTTAGCATCAACAGCCTTGTTTCTGGTGAAGTGAAATACTTTCTTTGCTGTCAGATGTCTGAGAAAACACTGTAGCATGATTAAAAAAGAACACTTGTAGGAAGCCTCAGAAATAAAAGCAGAAGTCAAAGCAGAAGCACTGGATGCAATTCCCTTAAAGCATAATAAAATATGAATGTGATAATTTAAATGTATGTAAATTTTATGTTAGGTTTCTATATATTAGTGTTTGTTTGTTAAGTGTATTATTGTTGCCACAGTGCTAATCGTTAGCAATGAATAAGATTTTCCATAGGTATTAGCTTTAAGGTAGCAGACTTGTCACTAATGTTTTATAGCATAACCAGTAACGTGTGGTTGTGTCTAACTGTGGTTGTGTTTATTTTGCTCTTTCATTGTGCATTTTTAAGTTTTTACATCTTTTTATCTAAGTAATAAATAAAAAGCCTGCACCTTTATTTGAAATGCTCATTTATCCGACAAAGAAAAACTTTAAAGGAGGAGAAATAAAAAGTAATTTTATTATTTGGTTAGTTATTGTTTAGCATTTTTAGCGAGTATGTTGATGATAGTTATACATTATAATTTGTAGTTTTATTTAACATAGCAACAAAGTCTTGGAATCATTTAGAAAGTTCTTGCTTTGGAACAACTTAGACCCATTAAAAATGTCTTTCTGTCTTAGAAGTACAAGTGGTTTTGAGGCATTCGGTATAAAATGATATTAACCAAAAAAGTCCTTCTGTCACAAAAATAAATAAACCAAAAATATGAGCGTCTGTAAAATAGGCTTGCTCTGGCTGTGGCTCTTCTGAGGATGTCGCAGCTATAAATCAGGAAGTGGTGGTAGTGAGTGTTGTCCTTTATCAGGCTCTGTGTCCTGATAGCAGCCTCGCTCTTTTTTTATCAGCTCCTGCCCCTCGTGCCTGGCTCTCCACGATGCCTGATCCTCTAGACAAAATGTGTGTCTGACAGAAAAAAAGGTGAGCTACAGTTCAAAGCCAGAAGAACAGAGGGAATTGTCGCCATTACAGATAGTATTAAGAAGTCAATTTTTTGTTCTCTGATTCTCTCATCTTGAAGTCTTTCTCATCACTTTTTACTTCCAGAGACAAATTCGCTACTGACTGGATTGAAACTGTGATAGGCTCAGGGTAAAACAGAATCTGTCCAAACATTATCCCACTCAGACAATATCATAACCAGTGGGGGATCAAAGATCTTGTTTTTCAGGTAGCTTTTTCTTCCTAATGCTTTGTGGCAAAATGGCTCACAACCAAGGGTGCCATATCATCAGGGAGCAACAGAAGCACCAATAAAAAAAGGTTCTGGGTGCATGTCTTCCCCTCTCTTCACTCAATTTCCTCTCAGTCAACTTACAAAATAAAGTGCCAGAAAACAAAAAATTAAAAAATAATGAGGTGGCTAATGATGCTGAGTTTGAGTTAACTATTCAATACTAAAAGTGCTATTTCACTCTTAAAATAAAATTCTATATTAGATTATCTCAAGTCCTGAACTTGGTTGATCTACATTAAACATGTATTGTTAAATTTAAGTCTGAAATTTACAAAACCCTCATTCTATTTGTTTCAGCGAATCAAGGCCTCCTGTAAGTTACTGGTCGAATGATTTGGATATGTCTTAGTTATATAATAACAGGCTGAGTATTAGACACACTTTCATTGGCCAAGTTCTTGAGCCGGCACTGCCAGCACTGGCATTTATCTCCATCGAGATGGGTTGCTTTCTGTGTACCATTTATCACACATGTAGGAGGAGATGTGGTTTATAGACTGAAGAAGGAATCATTCCTGCCCTTCAAAATCCATATTTTTACATGGATTTGGTAAAAAAAAAATTATTTCTAACATGGGTTTGTATCTATTGATGATCTGTTGATGATCTATGTATCTCAACATTGAATGGAGTGCTGTTCAAATGTTAACAGCAGTTAATATCTTACCTGCAGTACATAACATCTCTTAGCATCCTTATTTACTACCTGTTGAGATTAGCTGGCTGAAAGAGGCCATCACCAAGAAGGACTTCTACAATCTCCTTAAAACTCCAGTCTGAAAAATGCCATAGCGGTATATGTAAATGTTTTATGAATTTTTAGACTATCGTCAAGTTTCCATTAAACGGACATTTAAATAGAAGATGATGATTCATTACACAGGAAATGGAGGTTGGAGGCAGTGTTAAGTGAAGTCAAAATCTATGATCAGCGGGTTTCACACAGGAAGTTCATTGGTGGCGCACCGCCCCCGACCTTCAAGTCCACTGTAAATAATCATTGACTTCTTTTTGAAAAACAGTCCAGTGCAAAAGTGACGACAGTATTAAGATTTATAAAACAGTGTTTACATAGACAGCCATGACGCTTTTGAGATTAGAGTTGTTTTAAGGTCATAGAAGTCTGCTTTAGTCTTTGCTTTGTCTCTAATTAGCCTTTAGCTTCAGCCTCTAGGACCTGCTAATCTGGATTTGTACTGAATAAAGAAACCAGTTGCCTCCGGTTAATATATTAAGGCCCTGATCTTCAAAGATCCCAAATAGGGGGCACTAAATAGCTTGTACAAAAAGAAAATCGCACGTGCAGTTAATGGGCGTGTTGCGCACAATTGCCAAAGATTGCGTGTGCAATGGATAACAGGTGCAAAAGCGGTGCAGAGCGCCATATTCAAATGAGGAAATTTTGTGTGCTACTGGCTGGCTACTACTGCCTCCAGCAAAAGGAAACGCAAACAAAAGATGTGTTGCTTGAAACAGCACTTGTTGTGCTGCATCATTATGAACGATCCAGTTGCTGATTTTTTTCTGTCTGTTCCATTCTGCTTCTGCTTTTCTGGACTGTTACAGTTTGTTAACCTTGGTTGTCGCTATTCACAGCAGCAGGTTTATCATCGCAGCATCTGCGCTGACGAAATTATTTTCCCTCACTGTACATTTGTGCAGGGCGCCCTTGGGTGCGTAATTGCGCATGCAGAAAGCTGAGTTTGAAGTTGTTCTGCGAGCAGATGCTTTATGTTGCTTTATGACCCAGTGAGGCAAAAACTACATCCTGCTTCGCCTTGAATCAGAATGATGAATAAACAGGCCATTGCGCAGGAAGGCAGAGCTGTGTCCAAGGTGGCGCGCGGCCCCTGCCATCCGGTCATTGGTGCGCACAAGGGGAAGCTGGCCAGTGCTGTATCTGCACCATAGGAGCCCACACAGTTTGTTAACTGTGTTGCTTTACGTAACTTGCAACGTTTGCAGCTTAGAAATTGGCCAATCAATATCAACAATAAAAAAGACAAAGATGTCAGTCAAGCAATTTATTAGAGGTTTAACTCCCTTGAACTTTTAAAATTCTCCAATTTCATGAACAGCCACAATATTTAAGCCTGAAAGTAATATTAGCAACATAAAAATAGGTCATTGTAGGAGTTGGCAATCTGTATGTTATAGCTTTGCTAATTTTAAAACATAGCGTCACATAACTGTTCGGCAAAGAATTTAAATCGAACATTTACACATAAAAAAATAATTTTCTGAGGATTTTACAGACTTTTTCATGTTTATTTTGCCAATATTTTAACAAAATATAACCTGTTTGACTGGGGGCTGCACAGGGGCGCTGTTGCCTTGCAGCAAGTAGGTCCTGGGTTCGACTCCCGGTTGGAGTCTTTCTGCATGGAGTTTGCATGTTCTCCCCGTGCATTCCTGGGCTCTCTCTGGGTACTCTGGCTCCCTCCCACAGTCCAAAGACATGCCGGTTAGGTTAATTGGTCTCTCTAAATTGCCCTTAGGTGTGTGAATGAGTGTGTGCATGGTGTGTTGCCCTGCCATGGACTGGCGACCTGTCCAGGATGTACCCTGCCTCCCGCCCATAGACTGTTGAAGATAGGCACCAGCTTCCCTGCGACCCACTATGGAAGAAGCGGTAGAAAATGACTGACTGACAACATGTTTGATTGTTTAAATTGTTGTTTGGTGACGAAAACCTCCCCTGGCATATGTTCACATTAAGAAAATGGAATCAAACTCCAGCTCCAATTGCTCTGCAATGACACAATGTTACTGTCAGTTTACCTACAGTTGACAGGCTGTGAGTGCTTCTCTGGCGGATGTTCAGTTATGTCCGCACCTCTGCGTGATCAGGTTTGTGCTTCAGCAACAGATGATCTCACCGACAGCGGTGGTGCGCTTTTGGCTTTTGTGATTGGCTCCAAATCAGATCTTAGATAATCCTATATAAAATCTTTTCAATAATCTTTAATTGATTTTTATTGTTTTTATTTTTGACAACCCAAATTTGTTGACACATGTAAAGACGATTCCCTCCCCATAATCAGTCATTCTATCTATGCCTCCTTCTGGCCAAAGTGACAGCACACATTTTTGGGTCCAGGTTAGTGCCTGCATTTTAAATGTGCTAAATCTAGATGCAAAAACAGCACCCATAATCCTTTCAAGTGTGATAAATCACATTACTGATGGTAACGGATTATATTTTCATATTCCCTTCCCATAAATTTGCGCGTTTGGGTCATTTTCATATGTTTTGCATATTCATGAACGCAAACACGTTAAAAAGTTTGCGCCCACTGTTCCGCTGATGTTACACACGCAATCTGATTAGCACCTAGTTTGCAGATCAGTCAGGTTTGCGTGAGATTTTGTACACACAAACATTTTGAAGATCAGGCGCTAAATCTTTTAAATGAATCTCACTTCAAAAGTTCTTAATGATCCCTTTAAATAAGCGCTTCCTCCAACAATCAGAATGTTTATTTTAACTTTGTTAAAAAGATTTAAAATTCAGTCTCCTTCATTTCTTTTAGACCTCTGTTCAGCATCTACTGTTGCCTTTTATTTGTACTGCAAAGCTTCTGTCATGCTTGGTGGTTGTGGCTTTAGATGCTCGAGTGAGGAATAGGGGCAGGTTGGTATAAAAAGTGCCCTTGAAAGCATGAGGGATTGACTCACAGTGGAGGCAGGGAAAAAAAAGACCCTGCAGCTTTAAAGCATTTTGTTGATATCCTTACTGGGGACAAACCTGAATTGGAGCTGAGGGGGTACGGGCAGGTATTACCACAGGATTAAGCAGAAAGAAGTAGGGTTGTTTGTGTTTTGAAGGCTTGTGAGCACGGCTGGGCGATAACAACTCCCCTGTCGATGCCTGCCTGCCTGGCTGGCTGTACACTATTAACTCTGCCCCCCACTTGATTCGCTCCTCCTCATCTTATTCACCTTCATCTCCTTCCCTCCCAACATTCATCTATGTTCCCCACTTCCCTCCTTCCTCTGTCCTCCTTTCACTGTCTCTCACTAACCACTCATCCTGGTGTGACCTATATTTTTTTACTCAACCGAGAATATCATTTCCAACACCTGTGGGAAAAAAAAAAACAGGACATTTTTTTTTTTTTCTTCCTGTCCATTGATTCAGATGGCTTGGCCTGGCACTCATCTGTTTGTATAAAGCTATATCAAAGGCAGGGATTTTTAGGCAACTGGCATCTGTGTTTTTGGGGGTGGGTGGCTGAGGGTCTATTAACTGAATGAACCTCTGCCTGCCCACCTTGCAAGGACACCTACTACTCGAACGCAGGAGAGGAAATCTCTGAATAACAAATGTCATTCATACTGCTATCATGTTGCACCTGAGCCATATAGATAACCACTATTTTTCCAGCCCACAGGGAAGGAAATGAAATTACACTGGACACATGAGAGCCAATGGGAAGCCACACACATAAAGTGCACATGCACAATTACTTTCACAGTTCTTGAACCCCTATTTCCTCTCATAAGATCAGACTTTGAAATATCAACATACTATCCAGCCATGTGTGCTTCTCTTATTTCACTAACAAATGTAACCTGGCAATATAAAAGGCAGCTGGACAATTAATTATAGATTTCTACAGCAGGACTTCACAAAATCCAAAGCTTTCAAAATGCTCACTGTAAAAACAACCCGGCTAATTACTTGTGTATTTGGCTTGATGACATCATTAACATTAAGGCAGATGAGCAACATTTTAAAGATTTTGAGAAATTGTGCAGTATTTTAGGTTACATTTGAGTTACAAGGGGTTCAAGCCTTACATGTTTGAGTCTTTGAATGTGCCTCAGATAACTCCCCAAGTCTTTATGGATACTGCCGTGGATATTGAAACTGAGGCAATCAACAACAATGACAAAGATCATCTTGAGAACCTTAATGGATTTGTTTGTATCCCTTTTAATGTCTTCCATTTGATTGGTTCACATGCACGTCCACTGCTGGTTTATTCACTAAGAATGTTTGATAATGAAATCAGACCAATCAAGTTTGCACTGGTCCTCTTTACAAAGTGCATCCATGGGATTTACTGTTGTTGAATCTTCCTGAAACCCCTGCAGGGTTCTCACATATGGCTCAAACGCTAAGCAGAGACGTACTCCAAAGAACTCTAACCAGTGGTCTTATCCCATAGTTGATTTCATCAGAGCCATGTGCACACGGAAGCTTGTTTTGGGAAGGATTTTTTTCTCTTGATTGAATAATAATTTACATAAAATAAAGGTACATCTAAAAAATATTTATTGTCATGAAAAAGTTTAATATTTTTTGTCTCTGCTAAAGAAGCTGGCTGTCCAAGAATATTCATAGAAAGTTGAGTGGAAGGAAAAACTGTGGTAGGAAAAGTTGCAACAGGGATACAAGCAGTATTCAGAGGACTTTCAAGCAAAGAACTTGGGAGAACTTCATAAGGAGTGGACTGAACCGGAGTCAGCGCATCAAGAACCACTACGCAAAGACAAATCTTTCACACGGACTACCACTGTTGCGTTGCTTGAGTCAAGCCACACCGAAAGGGTCTTACCTGGGCTAAGGAGAAAAAGAACTGGATTGTTGCTCAGTGGTCCAAAGTCCTCTTTTCAGATGGAAGCAAAGTTTGCATTTTGTTTGGAAATCAAGGTCCCAGAGTCTGGAGGAAAAGCGGTGAACCCCAGAATCCAAATTGCTTGAAATCCAGTGTAATGTTTTCATAGTCGATAATTTGGGTGCCATGTCATCTGCTGGTGTTGGTCCACTGAGTTTTCTGAAGTCCACAGTCAACTGCTGACAAGCTTCATGGAGATGCTAATTTACTTTTCTAGCAAGACACACTGCCAAAGGTACCAAAAGCTGGTCCATTGAAAATTGTGTTAATGTGCTTGATTGGCCAGTGTAAAGGAAATTCTTTTGTTAAGTGTTCTAAAGTGTTCCAAAGTGTATGACCTTTAGGTTACCTCTCTCCTCAGAACATCTGTGTTAGAGGAGGAAGCTGTAAAAGCCAGTATCAGACGTTTAATGGTTAAAACCCATCCTTTAGGGTGATGTCTCAGGAAGAGCAGATGGTCTGCTCGTAGATAACTCTGTTACCTCTGACCCGAGGAGGGTCTAGGGCCATAAAGCACAGACTCTTTGAAGTTGAGGTAACACCCACATACTCTTTAAATACTGTGTGTAAATGTTGATCGGGGCTCTGCTTCACTGACTAAGCTCAGTGACAGGGTCTTCAAACGCTGAATGCCTTTGAATAAAACTTATAAAGACAAAGTCCAGATTTTCTCTTGTTGTGAGTCAACTTCTCTCCCACTTTGATAAGAAAATTCCACTACACCTGAACTCCACAGAAAATGTATTGAGTATCACCGAGAGGAAGATGAGAGACGCCAGGCCCAACAATGCAGATGACCTGAAGGTGCTATCATCTCTATAACACCTCAGCAGAACCACAGGCTGATCGCCTCCATGCCACGCCACATTGATGCTGTAATTCATGCAAAAGGGGCCCCAACCAAGTACTGAGTGCATAGATATTACAACACTTTTCACAAGCCTGACATTTCTATTTAAAATATATATTTTTATTGATATTATTTAATATTCAAATTTTCTGATACATGGAATTTTATGTTTTCATTATCTGTAAGCCATAATCATCAAAATGATAAGAAATAAAGGCTTGAAATATTTCATTGTATGTGTAAAGAATGTATATGAGTTTCGCTTTCTGACAAAAATATTTAACTATTTCATGAAATCCTGTTTTTTGAGATGTACATGTAGATAAACTGAGCCGGACATGTTCAAGAATGTGACAGACTGTATCTAAAGGGAGTTTTATTGATTGTACAGAAATGTCTGGCTGGTCGCTTTAGGTTTGATTTCTTTTATGGTTAATTTGGAAATAAAGCAGGTTAAAAAAAAACGGTACCATGTGTGGACCTAATAAAACCAATTATGAGCAGAGAAAGAACATTTCTTATATCTTTAAGCCACATGTTGTAACACCCTTCTGCTCTATAAAAAGTACATTAGTGATTGGAACAGTCCGGTATAATTGGGTGAGATAAAATCTTAAGTCAGTGGGTTGTTATGGCACTGAATAGAGCCCAGTAAAGCTGTGCAAACAGCTCAGAAATAACCTACATTATCATCATCATCATTCCTGGGCCAGCTTGCCAAGAACAAGCCGGTGGTTCAGCATTTTTATGGCACCCCAGAGCTGATGCGTGGCATGTTCCTCCAGGAGCCAAGAGTCAGACACAGCGCCGGATTATAAACGGGACCCTTCTCCCGCCAGCGCTATCTGGCTTCTGCTTTTTTTTTTTTTTTTTTTTTTAAATAAAGACCATTCGTTACCGCAGAGGGACATGCAGCCGACAAATCTACCTGCGGTGTGGTTCGCCAAATTGACTCAACACACCTCCACGCCAACCAAACAATGCTTTCGGTCCATTTCTCATTGGCATACGTGCTGTTTTTCAATTTAAAGAGGCTCAGGATGGTAAGATGACTGATCCAATGCACGGGCACGCAGGAAGTCCGCAGAGGGCCTTCACAACAACCAGCTCTGTCATTTGCCAGGCGCAAGAAAAACTCAAACTGCTACTTAGATTAGTTTGCACAGTGAAGCCCCAGAACTATAAACAGTTTGCACAATTTAAGACAAAGCACAGGAATGCAACAGCACAGTGACACAGATTCAGTCATATTGATTATTCTGCTACAGTAACTGTTCAGAACAGCAGAGGCCCGCTAATTGTAGGTATTATGGTCTGAAAAACATGCAAAAAATAAACATACTGCTGCAAAACCGAGCCGGGGAGGTGGATGGGAGAGTTGGGTAATCGAGATAATGAATGCTGTTCTTCTGCTCTGTATGTGTGTGTGAAAAGCAAATGGCTTGACTGTATACAGAAGAAAATACTACATCATCTGATTCCATGGGAAAATAGTCCTCTCAATATGGCATTAAGCCATCAAGAGTGTTCACTAAGTGGGTTTAGCAAGCTGTAAAAATTTGCCCATATGGCTGTGCGCCTGCATAGTGGATAAGAAGATATTTTTAACACTTGAAGCTCCGCTGTTGCTGGTGTACTAATGACTAGCTGATACTCCAACACTGCAAGACAAAGCCAAGTGACTCATGTAGCCAATTACAGACAAGTAGGCTCCACACTTCGTTGGCAGTAAAGTGCATCCTCACTTAAAGGTCAAAACAGGCAAATTGGAGTCTGGGTAATGGTATACTGGAGCTGAAGCAGAGCACTGTGGAATAGATGAAAAGCAACGGACCAGTGATCAGGGTATTCCTCTGTGTTTTAAAGCATTGTTTTGACTTTGTTGGTAGTGAAATTGGCACCAGAGGATCATGCAAGAATATAACTATATATGTGTTCATTGTTAATGTCTGTGGATTTTAATTTACACCCTAACAAAATGAGTCATTAGAAAATGGACTGTGTAAAGTCCTCCTTCACAGCAAGAGATGTTTCCCTACTTTTAAGCTATGATTCATATAATTCCCAAATAATTTCTCTACATCATGAAGCCCATCGTGGAGCAACAGACCAACTAATGTTTTTTTTTCAATGGCAGATCGTCTTTTCTTGTTTTCTTTCCTGGATGAAGACTCGAAAATAAACGACATTGTTTAATCTTGAAGCAGGTCTGTTGCTGTAATTCTCCAGCAGGGTCAACATATTCTTTGAGGAATGACTCATATTTTCCCAGAAGTGGGTCTGATTCGTTTATTCATTTTCTTTACTACCTGTTTTTGTATTTTATTTTTTATTTGAAATTAGTTTGAATTTTCTCAACAAAGGTTAGACATGAATGACTGGAAAAAAAAAACTTTATGTATAACCAGGAACGGTGTGTCAGCCTTGTTGAATTAAAGAGAACAATCTATTTATAAATCATGGAAATTACATATAGGTTCATTTAACAGCAAATTTAACACTGGTTTGACCAATCCACTTAGAAGAAGAACCATCACTGGGCCATTTATTGCATGACTTCCCTCTTCTCTCTTAGCCCTTTCTTCTTGTTAGGCTACTAATGAATAATGGAAACTAATGTCACAAAAGTCCAAAATGGCAGCCATGAGCTTGTAAGATGTTGATAGTGGCAGTAGCAACAATGTATGTGCACTTCTGTCAGTTTGTATCTTGTTAAACCTACCCCAATAGTGTTCAGCTTCTGTTAGTGAACATGCTGCCACAGTTCCTCAACACCCTAGGAAATCATTGTAGTTAGCATGCATTGCTAATAGTAATTAGCTTGGCAACTGAGTACAACAAGAAGCAAATTCCATTGGTTTTCCAGCAGGAGTCTGGAACGTTGTTAGGTTGGCTCTTACAGTTTCCACATCGGGGTACATATCACCGAGGTGAAAGGATCACAGCCTAACCACAGTATTGGCCACATTTATTAGAATTACTGGTAAAGATGTGTAAAAAGCCCTAAAATGAATATACTATTGCAGTAGCACACTGGAATTCTTAGAAAAGTCTAACCTTTAATTTGATTACATTTACTCATGTTTAGAAAAACTGTTTTTAACCAAATCTTTCATTCCAGAGTAATTTGCACCCCTGCTGCAAATAATTTAGTCTTCTCTTCCAACATTTAACAAGGTTGAAAAGAGGGATCTTTGACCGTACCTCTTTTACAATCTCTCTAGATCATAAAGAGTCCTGGGTCCTCTCCTGCGCTAACTTTTCATCCCACAGGTCTTCTTTACGAATTATGTCTGGGGAGTAACATGGCCATGGTGTTGATTTGACCCAATGTTTCTGGTGAAGGACTCAACACAACACATTTTAAATTTAACATCAGAGGTCACAAGATTTTTTTTATTTCCTGGTACTTCATAGAGTTCATAATTCCATGCTCTTTAGGTAGGTTCCCATTGCTTTTAGAAAAGGAACAGGCCCACAGCATCACATATCCTCTACCATACCTAACAGTAAGCATGTGGTTCTTTTTCACATTTTTGTTCTTTGTTTCACACCAGATCCACCTGGATTATTTGCCTCATCTGACCAAAGCATGCTTAAAATAAATGGGTCTTTGTGTCAGGTCACATTCATACACCAATGAAACAGAAGGTTATAGATTACGATTTAGAGTTCACAGAAACTCTGAGAAACTTTAAAAAAATAACAACGCATGAGTAAAAAATATTTAGTTGTATTTATTTAATGGGAACCTACTGAAAAAAGGAGCATAAATTAAAAGAGGGACTTGATATTTTTATTAAGATTTGTTATTTACTAAGGGGGGCAAAAATAAGATCAGTACTTTTATATGGTTAGCCCCTCAGTTCATTTATGTTAGGTTAAAACAACATAACTCAATAATTTTAAAACAAACCCATATGGCTGTGTGTAAAAATTATTCCTTCATCAAGATAATTTTTCACTTGTTGAAATTTAAGTGAATAATAAAAAACCACTGAACAAATCTAGTTGAATTTTGCATGTTTTTGTCTCTATTATCAGTCAAACAAATGCCCAGGTCATCCCTTTTTCTGAGGACTTTCACTGACTAGATGTACACTTGTTGTGAAATTATTTATTACAGAAAATGTCACACTCTATCCGCATCTGTCATTTAGCAGGCTTTGGTGCTGAGTTGCCATGACGATAATGTTAACAACAGGGCAGAAACCCACTTTACACCAAATTCTCGTGTACACACAATTGCTCCACCCACACACTTTATTCAATGTATTAAACAATTTGCTAATAAAATAACATGTAGAACTAATAAAAACATAAAGAATTGTATGCTTTAGCTAAAGTTTGGGTAGACACAAACAGAACATCAGTCCAGATGTGACATTTTACCGGTAGGTATTCATGATTTCTCCTGGCTTTGTGGTGTTTTGTTGTTTCAGTAACTCACCACATGGTCCTCTGTGCTGGATGCGGATGTGCTTCTGCAGTGTGCAACCCACTGCTCGCATCTCGCAGGGGCTGCGATAGCTTTGGCCATCGGATCCGCACACCGGGTCGGACATCTGGGGGCAGGCCTCGGTGCACTCACAGACCGCCTCATTGTTCTTGACAACGCACATCGCCCCATGTTCACATGTCTTCGTCAAGCACGGGCTTGGTATGTTGAGATCTGAAGGCAGACGGGCCAAGAAACAGAGCAGAGTTAGAGGGCAGCACTTGGAACAGGGCAGAGAGGAGGTTGAAGAAAGGTGAGTGGTGTAAGTAATAGGGAGGCAGTTTAAAGTTTAGCTCCATGAAGTTATTGTGTGTTAATAAGGGACTGGGGAGGACCAGAGGAGTAATGCAATATGCAACACAGCCACAGTCCTGTGACACTTCTGCTTCCTTTGTCATTTCCTCGATTTGTGCTACCCTAACGCTTCCTAAATCTTTGAAGAGTCCACCCAATCCAGCGGCAAGAGGACAGCAGATATAAACATGGCCTACAGCACAATACAGATGCAACAGACTGCTAACAATAGTTGCACAGCAATTTCTTTAGGGTGAGTAAATGGCCGGATTAATTGACGTTCCTGCAGAGTGCCTTCAACGGCAGCCATTTGGATCTCAGTGAGAGCTGCCGCTTCAGCCAAAGCTAGCTGAACTGACACAGAGAAGCAGGAGAAGGAAGGGCGAGAGGGGATAGGAGAGTTTGCACAAACGAGACAGAGAAAACATGGAGAAAAGAAGAGATAGAAAAAAGAAATAGGCATGAAGAAGAAAGCCCAAACTGCTTAATAATTTAAGAAAAACCCAGGCTCCAAGGTAGCAGCAGATATGAAATGTGAACATCAGAGAGAGGTGTCTGCTTCAGTTTCTCCCACTCACGCACAAACTCCAGCATGACTTCATTAAACCGAAGGCTGGATTTGGTGCATATGATTCTCAGTCGTGGCAGATGGGCGTAGGCTGGGCTTATATACGCAATTTGATCAGGAACAAGCGGGAAGCTGAAAAAGAAATGGTGTGAATAATGCTTTGATCACATCCCCCTCCTGCCTCGATCGATTCTTTAGAGCATTTGGTGTCCATGAAAATACTACATGGCTGTGGGTGAGACAGGGGTTTGACAGAGCGATTATTAGCAGAGTGGGTGTGGACTGATGACTAAAGAATGAGTTCTTCAGGTGGGAGAGTCTACATTGAATTTCAGGCATGAGTAAATGGCAAATCCTGTCAAAATAGGGGTTCTTTTCCCAGGCTTTTTGGAAGATTATTGGATCAGTTAGCTGAGTACGGGTCTGCAGGCCTGAAAATTAAACGTGTTGCGTTTAAGACTTAGCGATAGTAGAATTCTGTATCATTATTTCAAGACCCAGTACCTCTTACATCGACCAGGGGCAAAGTAAGTTGGAAGAGATGCACAGAGGAACACGGTGATCGAAATCGAACCCTTTTCAGCTTGATGCTTGAAGGGCCCTTACACCACCATACCTAGACTCATAGAACAAAAACAATCTTTGGTGTGTCCGCTGTTACTGAGTAAAAAAGCATCAAAAATTGGTATTTTCAGAGCAAAGCTCTCTAGATTAATTCTTTTGAAAACATCCGTCTGTTATGGAATATTGTCTATTACTATCCTATGGTGCACTTGTACAACTGCATATATAAAACTAACATGAAAAATAATCCAATTTCCTAATACAGGACTTGATTTATCTGTTCATCAGAGTTCCTCTCTTGCCGCAATAAATAATAAAAACAACAACATTTTGACCGCTTGATGACTATGTCAGTAATTTGTCAGGTGACCCTTGTTGCATAAAAATGTTTTAGAGGGTAAGGAGGTGGTAAGATGGTCGAGAAGTTGTTTCAATGCCAAAACATCAGACATTGATCAAAAGCAACTTCTTTACTAAAACTTTGTTATTGAGATGAATCCAAAGCCCTGCAGTATTATCTGTTTATTCATGTCAAGTCAAATCGCAACATTCATCAACATTATTGCATATTGTCTTCCTAAAATTTTGTAGCCTTAACTTAAACATGAACTGAGTCTTTGCTGCATTTTGCTGTCAGCGTTGATTTCTAATCCTAGCAGCAGTCATGCTCAGAGGAGAAGAAAGGCAGCTGGAGGAAAAGGAAGTTTGTCAAAATGACGCCTTTCACCAAAAAGCAAAACGTTAGAACTTTTAATTTAAGCTATAGAGCATTTCTCCACCAAACACTGGACGTACATGGACAGGTCTTTAAAGAGATCTTTAGTAAAAACATTTTAATGTTTTTTTAGATATTGTTTTGTCTTTTCCTAAACATTAGTTTGCTTATGGAGCAAAGTGATATCTAAACAGTTATTAGTAGTAACCGAGATCTTTTTCAGGTTCCCTCAGATGGCAACATGGTGAAGGTCTGTTTTGATCCAAACCCACCCTTGTAGGAGCCATCAGACTACAATACAGGTCCTTCTCAAAATATTAGCATATTGTGATAAAGTTCATTATTTTCCATAATGTCATGATTAAAATTTAACATTCATATATTTTAGATTCATTGCACACTAACTGAAATATTTCAGGTCTTTTATTGTCTTAATACGGATGATTTTGGCATACAGCTCATGAAAACCCAAAATTCCTATCTCACAAAATTAGCATATTTCATCTGACCAATAAAAGAAAAATGTTTTTAATACAAAAAACGTCAACCTTCAAATAATCATGTACAGTTATGCACTCAATACTTGGTCAGGAATCCTTTTGCAGAAATGACTGCTTCAATGCAGCGTGGCATGGAGGCAATCAGCCTGTGGCACTGCTGAGGTCTTATGGAGGCCCAGGATGCTTCGATAGCGGCCTTTAGCTCATCCAGAGTGTTGGGTCTTGAGTCTCTCAACGTTCTCTTCACAATATCCCACAGATTCTCTATGGGGTTCAGGTCAGGAGAGTTGGCAGGCCAATTGAGCTCAGTGATACCATGGTCAGTAAACCATTTACCAGTGGTTTTGGCACTGTGAGCAGGTGCCAGGTCGTGCTGAAAAATGAAATCTTCATCTCCATAAAGCTTTTCAGCAGATGGAAGCATGAAGTGCTCCAAAATCTCCTTATAGCTAGCTGCATTGACACTGCCCTTGATAAAACACAGTGGACCAACACCAGCAGTTGACACGGCACCCCAGACCATCACTGACTGTGGGTACTTGACACTGGACTTCTGGCATTTTGGCATTTCCTTCTCCCCAGTCTTCCTCCAGACTCTGGCACCTTAATTTCCGAATGACATGCAGAATTTGCTTTCATCTGAAAAAAGTACTTTGGACCACTGAGCAACAGTCCAGTGCTGCTTCTCTGTAGCCCAGGTCAGGCGCTTCTGCTGCTGTTTCTGGTTCAAAAGTGGCTTGACCTGGGGAATGCGGCACCTGTAGCCCATTTCCTGCACACGCCTGTGCACGGTGGCTCTGGATGTTTCTACTCCAGACTCAGTCCACTGCTTCCGCAGGTCCCCCAAGGTCTGGAATCGGCCCTTCTCCACAATCTTCCTCAGGGTCCGGTCACCTCTTCTCGTTGTGCAGTGTTTTCTGCCACACTTTTTCCTTCCCACAGACTTCCCACTGAGGTGCCTTGATACAGCACTCTGGGAACAGCCTATTCGTTCAGAAATTTCTTTCTGTGTCTTACCCTCTTGCTTGAGGGTGTCAATAGTGGCCTTCTGGACAGCAGTCAGGTTGGCAGTCTTACCCATGATTGGGGTTTTGAGTGATGAACCAGGCTGGGAGTTTTAAAGGCCTCAGGAATCTTTTGCAGGTGTTTAGAGTTAACTCGTTGATTCAGATGATTAGGTTCATAGCTCGTTTAGAGACCCTTTTAATTATATGCTAATTTTGTGAGATAGGAATTTTGGGTTTTCATGAGCTGTATGCCAAAATCATCCGTATTAAGACAATAAAAGACCTGAAATATTTCAGTTAGTGTGCAATGAATCTAAAATATATGAATGTTAAATTTTAATCATGACATTATGGAAAATAATGAACTTTATCACAATATGCTAATATTTTGAGAAGGACCTGTATATTTCTACTTTAACAAGTTTGCCTGGTTTCCCTTCCTTGTAAAGAACTTAAAATTATGTTGTGCATGAATGTTGCTACACAAAAAAACCTTTCTACGAAGATAATTTTGCTGTTTATTTTATTGGGAACTGGTCGAAAAAATGTGATTTATTCTAAGCTACGCATATGGTCAATATTCTGTTAAACCAAGCAACACATTGTGTTATAGGTTTTCCCCTTATTAAAGTGCATGCCTGTATTGTATAGACCTGACTTCATTTCCTGGAAAAAATGTCGAGCCCCCAGCTTGCCATACGCTGATTAGAAGAGCTGTTGGAAATTGAAAAAAAAAAGCTGCTTCACAGTTTAAACATAAAAAAGCCAGCTCCCTCTCAACTCTAACTTTGGTTTTAGATTTGGGTCGACAGATGACGGTGCTGTCATGGAAACTGGCCGCTGTAATGGTGCCACCCATTGCTCCGTCATTATTGTGACCATTATAGCATTAGATGGCATCAGAGGGGGTTCTGACTTCACATGCTCGGAGCCTCATGATTCATTTATCTGCTCTTAGACATTCAGTGGAGGCTCATGGTGATGAGCGCAGGGGTAAATCATCAACTGATAACACAAACAATTAGCTTGCTTCACTCTGATTAAGGCAACAGGAGGTGATGGGAGCTGAGGGGGAACAGTGGGGTTTGAGATAATAATCGATATCAGCTGAACATCTTAGGGCCAATCATGCGAAGCCATTTATCTGGATCCTACGTGAGGCCGAGCCGAAGTATAGATATAAGTCCCTCCTCCTTTTTTTTAAGTAAGAAAAAGGAGGAGGGATATTAAAATTTTTGATTCAGGACTCTGGGTTCCTGAAGTGAATTTTTCAGATGAGCAGGTTGAAAACTGCCATTGATTTTCGTGTTTTGACACCAAGTCTCTGTTCAACCAGAGCTTGGAGGTGCCACATAAATGTGAAAGCAGCTCAGCGCTGCTTAATGCGGTTCCGCTTCCAAGTCAATTGATTCCTCCTGATCCCATTTCAACGATTGCATGGGCTTGTGTGTGTGTGGGTGCAAGCTTGTGATCCGGGCTTAACCGTGCAACCTTGGCCTTCATAAAAAAAAGTTCGCCGGTCCACTTCCCAAGGACGGGCTCATCTTAAAACACAACTGCAGCCTCCGATAACGCCTTTGTCTCCTGCTTTCTTTGTTTCTCGCTCTGGAACGAGACAAAACACAGTCTTTTTAAAAAATCTTTCTTTTTAATCACCCTGAACCTCTGGGGAAGAAAAAGGCTGAAAAAATGAAGAAGGAGGAGAAAAATCTCTCCAAGTGTAAAAATCTTGTGACACAGTTAAAACCTGAAGCTGTCTTTTTGTTCTCTGTTGGATCCAGCCAAAGTCTTTGAAATGGCAGCCTGCAACAACTAAAGCTTGTGGGCTGTTACTCACAAGCTCTTCTTCTTCCCTTGGTTCTCTCCCAAACACTTCATGATTTTTTTTTTCCAGCAGAGGAAGTCCAGAAATAAAAACAAAAACAAAGTCGCTAAGTTAAAAGCAAGCTATTTATACGTGAAAATTTGCCTGACAGTTGAATGGAAACATCTGTATCTGCCAGGGGAGTAACAGAGATGTACAGTAGCGAGCAGGCAGTGGAGGAGGTCTGCAGAGAAAAAAGGAACAGGAATATATTTTTCTTCTACTGAAGTATTCGGCTCTGTGCTGAATTCTGCCAGAGAGGATTTTACATTCTGAGCATCACCTCAAGCCTTATCCTCTGCTGCATGTTGGGGTGTAACTTTCGGTTTTAATTAGTCTGGGGTTTTAATGACGTGGCTTAACTTCAAGACTCGGTGAAGATTACTTCAGGTTGGGACCTGGCGTCACTCCACCAGAAGAGAGGTATTGAATTTTGATTGGACACGTTTCTTTGTTGTCCCCCTAACATGTCAGTCTGAAGTAAAGTTACTGCCTTTAAAATGCTACCTGAAAAAGAAAGTGGCGCCTCTGTGTAATTCCTACACCTAAACAACTCCTCTGTAGATTTGAGTAAAGGCACAACAGTCCCCACTCCAGCCTCCTGGGCAGGAGGCTGGCAGTGAGCAGGCGTACCAAGTTAACCCCACCGTAACATGTTGGGGAAAACACCTCGAGATTATTTTGGCAAGAGTTTCCTCCCATCTCCACTCAGCTCATGCATATGTTAATTGGACTTTTTCCCCCCCTCAGGTCTGTGTGCAATTCCAAATCGTTCCCTATATTATGGAGGGCAGCAAGTCAGTGTATTCCAGGTGATGTTTTGCAGCAGCCAACTGGCAGGGAAGAGTCACCTACAACAGTCACATGGGACGCCGATGAGGGCCCGCCTCCCGTGGTCTTCACATGTGCCGTTTTGATCTGACTCTCTTTGCCTCCCTCGTATTAAAACATTTATGTATCACATTAGTGGAGGGAAAAGGAGGTGCAGAGAAAAAAGAATGTATTTGCATATAGTAACAGGCGTAGCCGCAGGCTGTGTCTGCCTACCGCTGAACACTTATCACAAGAGGGGGTAAGTTGAAGGCTCTTTTTGCTTTTGCAGCGAAAACCTGCAACTCTTCAAAATGGAGACAAGCGAAGACAGCACAGAAGAATGGGGAGATGAGGTGGGAATTTTTGCATCGCGACATGTGTCTATCAGGGCTGGGAAAAATCTGTTTGCTGAATCCAAACAGCCGATTTTTTCAACAGTTGGTTATCAAAAGGATTCTCAAGATCCCTTAAAATGATGTACACATATAAAACAATACAGCATTTGTTGGTGTTCCTGTCAATTCTGAAGTGGGGGGCATGAGAAAGGGGCTCGAAAGAAAGAAAATCTAAGGTAAAAAAAATATAGTGCCTCACAAAAGTCTTAATACCCAGGTTTTTCTTGTTCTATCACATTACGACCACAAACCTCAATGTTCTTTGGTGACATTTTATGTGACGGACCAGCACAAAGTAGCATAATTGTGATATGAAAAAACATAGAAGTTAATGTTCTACAAAAACTTGGATTTGCACTAAGAACATTAGTGAACACATAGGATCTACAAGGTCAAGCAATGCACCAAACTGCTCAGAGAGATGGTTGTGGAGAAGTTTGGTTATAAAACAATATGCCAAGCTTTGAACATTTCACAGAGCGCTGTTCAGTCCATCATCTGAAATGAAAAGAGAATGGCACAACAGTAAACCCTCTAAGATATGTTCATCCAATCAGAGAAGCTATCAAGAGGTCCACAGTAACTCATGAGGATAAGATGCTCCATGGCAGCATTATGCAAGCATATTCAGAATCTGTGGGAAGAATTTTGATCTTCACAGAAATATCCCTTCCAGTTTGACTGATCTGAAGCTTTTTTGCAAAGAAGAATGGTCAAATATTTGTCTCTAGATGTGCACAGCTGGTAAAGACATGCCCTAAAGGACTTGCAGCTACAATTACAGTGAAAGGTGGTTCTACAAAGCATTGACTTAGACATGGCTGGATTCAAATGTCACACTTTTATTTATCAAAAAGGTGGGAAAAAATCTTTTTTCTTTCACTTCACAAGATACAATTCTATTTGTGGGTCTAGCTCTTAACATTTCAATTAAATACAGTGAGGTTTGTGGTTGTATCACAAAAATGTGAAAAAGTACAAGGAGCATAAATATATTTGCAATTGATTGTAGAAATTGGAATTGCAGTGTGTGATTTTACAGTCTATTGGCACACAACCAAACTCCGAAACCACACACTGTCTCTGAGACCCTCCTGCCCCACATTTGTCTGCAGTCTGTGCACGAAGTGGACTAACAGTCCCTAGCTGATGTCAAGGCATCTCACACTGCACTTCCACTGATTATCTTGATTAGCAATAACGGATTCACGTGATCTCAAGTTGACTTCCCCGCTGAAGCTCCACGAGTATGTGTGAGTCCAATCACGAACACGTAGGGGGAGATGTTCATCAAATAAACATGCAAACGATCAAATATTCTGCACAGACTCTCGACACCTAAGGTGACTTGATTTTTTTTTTGTCCTGCTTTGTGAGCTCTTTGTCAATGACAATGTATCTACTCCCGAGTGATTTTCCGTTAACCTCCAGAGGCGACAGGCGACACATTTCAAGGGAAGGCTTGTATTTGACTGTGTTTCTCTGTATTGTAGACGTAAACCCACACTCTGAGTTGCATGCACATAAAATGACAAAAAGAGCAGTACAAAAAAAGCATTTGCATCGAAGAAATCCACTCCTTTTATAAGTTCTCTTTTTTTCTTGTATCTCAACGTGCTCATCAGACACTCTGTTTCCTTTGCTACAATCTCAAATATCTCAGCTGCCCCCTTTTTTGCAAACAGTGGAAGATCGAGACCCCTCTATGCGTCTTATTTTATTATTATCCAACGTAAGGTTTGTGCACCAACAAGCTTCAGGGAGCCATGGTGAGCGACTTTACATCTCCTAAGCTGATTCAAAGCACTACTAAAGAAGCACTAAAATAACTCGACATTAAAGGAACAGTGGAAAAACCTGCAGGGAAGGGAAGTAAGCTAAGGAAGGAAAAAGAAAGAAAAAGTTTAATAAAGTACAAGTTTTATTTAAATAGTAACTGACTTCACACACAGGCTATCAATCTGATATCAAATACATTTTGTAACTTTTTAAACAGAGCCTTTAAAAAAAAAACATAACTAATGACCGTTTTGTTTTATGAAATTAAAAAAAACAAATCTCCCTGTTAGTTTCTTTAAAGCTATGAGCCATCTATTTCAAATCAACTGTTTTTGGTATCCACTAAATATAGCTGCCCAATTGCAGCTGAATCAATAGCCAGTTCAGCATGCATCATTGTTTGGTTAACACTGGTACTCTGCTGCGCTGACATCATATGGAAAAGAAAGAGACAAAGAGGACTCTTTTTCTTCAGTCTAAAAATGTAAAACATCTCATAATAAAAAACCTGTGGATTTCAACCAAACCCAAATCAAACATTGCCTTTATTTCCTACAGTGTCTTGTGAAAGAATTAATATCATGTTACATTTTGTCACGTTACAACCACAAACTTCTATTTATCCTATTGGGATTTTACATGACTGATCAACACAAAGTAGCGCATAATTGCAAAGTGAATAACATTATACATAATTTACAACATTTTTTTAAAGGAAGAAATCTAAAAAAAGTGTGGCAAACATTTGCATTTAGTCCCCCTGAATCAATTCTTTCTAAAACCACCTTCTGCTGCAATTACAGCATCAGGTGTTCAGAGGGATGTCTGGCCAAAATGTCTTTGCAAAACAACTCAAGCTCAGTCAGATTTGATGGTGAGCATTTTTGAACATCAATTTCCAAGCCTTGCCACAAATCCTAGAATGGATTAAGATTTGGACATTGACTGGGCCACTTTAACACATAGATCTAAACTATTCTATTGTAGCTCTGGCTGTATTTGTCCTGCTGGAAACTAAACCTTTGACCCAGTATGAAGTCTTTTGCAGTCTCTAACAGCTCTTCTTCCAGGACTAGCCTGTATTTAGCTCCATCCATCCTCCCATCACATCTGACCAGTTCCCAGTTCCTGCATCCCTTCAAAATAATACTGCCACCACCATGCTTGGGGGATGTTCAGGGTGATATGCAAGTTTGGTTTTCCTCTGCATATAGAGTGCTTGGCATGTAAGCTAAAAAGCTTTGGTCTCATCTGAACAAAACACATTCTTCCACATGTTTGCCGCATTCCCCTTACATGCCTTGTGTTAAACTGCAAACATGATGGTGTTTTGGCTTAGTTTCAACAAAATAATTGGTTACAGTGGAATTTATTTATTTGTCAATACAAATTATATCCACTATTTTAAAAATTTTACACCTACACACATACAGTACCTTTGAATTCTAAAGGTATGTATATGTATGTGTTTATTGGGAAGAAGCAACGTGTTGAAGGGGGCATGTATGACTAACTAGATGCAAGTAAATAACAAAATAAAACTGAGAACATGTAAGCAGTGGTGTCATCATATTCTTGTCTGATGACGGCACACCGGGCTTTCACATGCTCATTATCCATGGTTGCAGACCTGTGCAACCCTCGATGAAGCCCTCTGTGATTCACATCCTCCAATGTCCTTCACAAGCTCGCTTTCTTTCAGCCTGGACATGAGCTAATCAGCTAAATGCCATGTGGTGTTTACATCTCTAAATTGAAACGCCTTAGATATCAATCAAATAGTTTTCCGGAGGAGGACAACAGTCACATGGTCTTCTTTCTTGTATCTCTCTTTGAGGGTGTGAGTACAGACAGGAGAAGGATGACATTAGATGCTGTCACCCACATGAAAAGAGATTTACGGCTCTGTCAAAAGATGAGAATTTCATCCGTTTGACAGCTGGCAGAGTGATCGATCAATCCCGTCACATGCACCACTCAAGCCAATGAGACGAGAGAACAAAGTGAAAAAGATTATTTGCCTGATAAGGATAATTTAATTTGTGCAATTTTTTTTTCAGCATGTTTTTTTATTTTGCTGAACTCTTGACATACCCTATAAAGTTTTATGTAATTGCAGCAAGGCGTATTGTTACTCTTGATGCTTTTGCTGAGGTCCGTGGAAAATTCCAACATTTTCCTCTCCACATAAAGGTTATGATTTCATCAGAGATGGTATTTTGTTACTGTGTTTCTGTGTCATTCAATGTGTTTTATTTCCTTATGCATGACACAACAATATCACATACTGAAGCATGCTCAAATTATAGCATGAATGGAGCACGGAAATCATGACTTGTACTATCAAACGGGTTATTGTGTAGTTATCATTTATTCCTGCCATTCATTATGAGAGCACAAGCTCACACAGGAAAACAGAGGAACGTGTTTCTCAGTGAATACAGCTGTGCATTTTCTGTCAAATGATCCATGTGTCGATGGATTTCTTACTGGACACTTTTTTTTGGTAGAAGAAGATGGAAAAAGAAAGAAATAAAGTTTACACATGTTCATTGTCAGAAAACACTCACCTCCACTTTGCATGCATATCATCTGTCTGAATATACCAACAGTCTCAGAGGGCACCGATGTCTGCCTCTTTTGATGTTTAATTAAAACCATATCAGGAAGAGAGGGGGAGCTTTGTCGTTTGTTGCACTGCGTTTTGAAAAATATGCTAATGTCAATAAAAATGCATTAAAGAAACATACTAGCAGTCGCTGACGGCTGTGATGTACTGTGAAAGGCAGGAAGAACAGAGAGGAAGAAAGTCGCTAAACAAATGAGGGGAGCAGGGAGAGGAAGGGTGAAACTGAAACACCATTTGGCAGAAATAATCGAACAGGAGACAAAATGTATGTGCTTGCACTGCCATTTCCACTCTTTAATTTATTCACAGCTCAGGCAGCCAAATAATGCAAATGAGTAGAGGTTCCTTATGGCTCTGACGAGTAGAGATAACTTTGGTTTTCAGCTACGCCCAGTCTGCCTGGAGGATGGACACATCTTCCCCGTTTAACCAGCCTCTGTCGCAACAATAACGAAACACTCCAATTCTTCATGACAAAAATAACGCAGCCTGTCTGCTGGGTTGAATTTTCTTTTTGAGGTAATGTGACACCACAAAACATGAGCAGATCACAGCAGTTCTATCATAACTGCTGCGCTATTAGCATTAGGATGGGAGGGAACAAAACTGCTTTAAATTCAAGGAGGAGGTTAACACAAGATGAGGCCCTCAAATCTGCTCTAAAATGATTGAGGAGGCCCCTAAACAAATAAACTCCACATGGTATCATTAAAAAAAGAACATTTGAATGTCTTTTTCTGTGGCTGTATTAAAACATTGTTTTCAACTATTTGACTATTCCAGGTTCCAATTTGTCCCATCATGAACCAAGTGAAGCTTAGTTACCTCAGTACGCTCAGAATTAAACAACTCCACAGTACTGTGAAAAAGTATTGGATCCCTGACAGATTTGTTCAGTTTTTGCTTTTTTGTCAGACCTAAATGTTTCACTTGACCAAACTAATTTAACTTTATTATCATACAGTTAATGAAATTAGGATTTCAGTTATTAAAAGGCGAAAAACGTAAACCCCCTCACCCACCCTTAGCTAGTCACATACACTTGCAGAAATAAGTAACTAGTTACCTATGACAACATGACATAGACTAAAGGATCTCAAAGCGCAACACATTCTCTGTTCTAAAGAAATTCAAGAGCAGTTGAGAAACAAAGTCACTGCCATCTATCATTGTGGAAATGGTTACAAAACCATTTCTAAGGCTCTGAACCATTATTAACAATGACTGGAGCAACAGGGAGAAAACATGGAACAGTGGTGGACCTCCAGGAGTGGCCAGTCAACCAAATTTATTACAAGAGCACATCAATGATTCATCCAGGAGAATAACGTCATTAGTCGTGATTCAACACTGGCAGAGACTGGGCATAAATGGCATCCTGCTTTTTTATATTTACTTTGGTTATCTTTGTCTGCTCTGCTTTATTTATCTGAAATATTTAAATATGAGAAAAAGTTAAAAGCTTCCTTCATAGTTATCTGAGCACACCAATTTAAATTACATTCAACTCTGCAGGTTGACAAAATGTTACATCAGGTTTTTAGGAATATGTCCACTTTAGAATTCCCAAGTACTGACAATGGTGAAGTGGATTCCAGTATTCTGCTGTTGAGATTGCCTAACAGCACACAGGTAACATATCCCAACCTGTAAAGCTGTGCGACTCCCAACAGCTAAATAGACTATTAGAGGACAGTAAACGGATTACGCTTCTGCAAATGTGCAAATGTGCTGGGATCTTCCAGGGATGTTCTGGAGCAGTTGTAAGTGAGAATGCACATGTTCGCTCAGTTTGCTCTGGGCTTTTCCTATCAGCCTCCCAGTAAAACATCTGGGAGAGATGCTGGTGAGTGTAAAAGCAAACCATCCAGAGCTGTTTCAGTGAGTGTGTGAACGTGTGAATGTTTAAAGACCAGAGTTTGTGCTTCAAAGTCTTTTCTGCTGACCTATGAGTTGCTTTCAACTCTGTTGGCCATTTTCTGGATACAGTCAAATACACATGGAGCTGATTCCAACCTTCAGATAGGGAATAATAAAAATTCACTCACCCTTGACAAAGAGCTGTTAGAAAGACAGATTTTTCCAAACCTTGCTTTTCCAGTAAAGACCGACTTCACTAAGCAGACATTTCCATAAAGTCTCCTTCCCTTTTTTAGGGGTAAAAGTGCATTTTTATCAGGAAAACAGTCACTTTTTTGACCAAATTATAGAAGCATTTTCCACATCTCACCAGGATGGGTTATGGTGAACACATAAGGTTTGTATGCACCACACCCTGCGCCCGCTGCACCAAAGGGGAAATTACCTGGCCAAGAGCCACACCATATACAGCCTGTGTAAAACGTAAAGGTAATTTTTGTTGAAACTTGACAAAGTTGAGGAATTTTATTACATCTTTCATCTCAGAGGGCGAAGTAAAACAGCTATCTAGCTTTCAAGAGGAAGCTAGAAGACAATCGAGCTAGTGAAGTCAAAATTTTTTAATGTTAGCTCACTGAAAGCGAAGGTATTTATACAGTCATTGCAATTTGTACCATGGAGGATCTGTGATCCTACCTATCCACTAAACCCCAATTCCAAAAAAATCCCAATTTATTCTTTACTATTTGCTAGCAAGGTTAAAATAATGTAGAAACAGACAAGAATAGCATCTAAAAGCATCTATTACAACACTAGCCCACAATGAGAAACAAATCCCTTAAATCCAATGGCTGGGTGAATGCCACATCTACATTCCATAAAAAAAATACATATCTGTTTCTGGTGGTTAGTACATAATACTGCCCATATAGTTTGTGCAATAAAGTTATAAGAGTATACTTTACATCTGGTGAATTAAGTGAAAATGTAGACTGAAACTACACCTTCACAGTATACTCTACATTCACTTATATACCTTAAAACATATGTGAACTTGAGTGACATCCCTTGTTGGCCAAAAAGGTTTAGGAGTGTGTTCATTGGAATTTTTAACTATTCTTCCTTTGTAAGGTCAGATACTAATGTTGGACGAGAAGGCGTGGCTTGCAGTCTGTTTTAATTCATCCGAAAGTTGTTTTGTCAGAAAGAAAAAGGACTTTGTGCAGACCAGCGAAGTTCCTTTACTCCAAACTCATTCATCCGTGTCTTTAGAGACCTTGTTCTCCACACTGCTCTAGGACTAATCTGAAGGCAACATGAAGTTTGGAGCTCTGAGGCAACTTAGCCAACCTTGTGGCTGAGCTGCTGTCCTTCACACTCAGTTCCACTATGTTACAATACAATGGTTGAATATTAAAATGTCTGGAAGTGAGAAGATTTCAGAACTTCACTTATTGCACAGGTGGCATTCTATCATAGTACAATGTTTGTAGAAGTCTGCATGCCTAGGTGCTGGATTTTATACATCTGTAGCCATGAAGAGATTGGAACTGCAGAAGTCAATGATTTGGAGGGGTGAGTGAATACATTTGGCAATATGTTGTGTTTTACGGTCTCAGATAAGAACATTATATATGTTCGGATTGTAGCTCCTACATGCCTATGTTTTTACAGAAACAGCTATTTTCACTTCTGGCTGCTTTGGTTCCTTGTAAAGGCACAATGGGCCTAACCAAGAAAAAACAGCTAAACTCCAACCTGAGGAGTAGCATCTACTTTCCCAAATGGTAGAAAATGAGAGCCGCGCATCGATTAGGCAGATGGTAGCATTTATCCCATAGTCCTGGTGATGGGGAGAGGGACTCTGTATGGCGGCAGCTGATGTGCACTACAGCATACAGGAATGAGAGAGTCAGAGGTGAGCAGCGGTAAGGAACAGAAAAAAGCTCTTCTTTGTTGGACAGGAAATAGGACACAGAGAGAAAGAGAGAGCAGGAAGAGGGAAGGTTTCTGTAACCTCGCAGGTTACGTCTTTGCAGGAGGGTAAACAGAGGAAAAGACATTAATGACACAAACAGACATATGGAGGCAGATGGAGTGAGAGGAAAAAAGGAAACAGTACAAGACCCCCTGCTGTTAGGTCCCCATGGAGTGAGAGGGAGGGCTTCACCCCTCAGAGTCCACCTGATGAGGTCGCCTGCTGGGTGACCCCGCGGTCCACCTGCAGCCCAGACAGCCGAGGGGACGGCCACATGGACACAGACAGAAATACAGACTGACGCACTGTAACAAGAGAGAATATTTTTATACAAGACACAAAGACAGAAACAGGGATACAAAAGCCTCTGGAGTGAAGGAGTCAGAGACGAGGAGCGGATGAATGAAACATGAAGGTGGTGTTTCGTTTGCTTGTGTTTGAGCTGGAGGAATGAAGCGTGACAGAGTGAGGAGATGGATGAGAGGTGAAGGCACTTTTTTTTTCTAAGAAATGCATACATATGCTTGTTTATAATAAAGAACCCCTCCACTCTTTGGAGATAGTCAGCTAAGCATTTCAGACACTGCTTGAGAAAGTTGAGAAAACATTCTGCAAAAACACAACCAGAGAAACAGATAGTCCTCTTTTCTGTCCCTCAGCTCCACTCACCACAGGGCCCAGGGTGCTTGATGGGGATTAGGCTCTTGCTCAGGCACTCCGCCTTGCGTCGTGAGCAGTCGTTGGGGAAGGTGCGTCCGTCCTTGCCGCACAGGGGCTTGTAGGTGTCATCGCACTCAATGGGATCACAGGAGCAGCGGGCGCCAAGCTGTTCCACCAGGCACACGGCGTTGAACAGACAATCCTCTTTGCACACCTCTGCAAGAAAAGAAAAAAAACATTAAATTTACCCAGTAACGGGGAATTTAGTTCTTCTGGGATAACCTCGCCTTAATCCCTTCTCATTTTCAACCAGATCAAACTATTCAGTGACCACTTGGGCCCTGGAAACATTCTGCATTCACTCGTTTATTCAGGGTATTTTCTTTAAAGATTTGTCATACGTCTGTACGGACGCTGATAAGGCCAGTTCTGATAGCAGCGTGACGGACGAATCACTGCGAAGGAAAAGACAACAGGCGTAAAAAAAAAAAAAAAAAAACAAACAATATTCAGAGCTGGGAAAGTATTGAAGCGTTGCCAGCATTGTGAGCGTGCCGGTCGAACCACTGGGAAATAAATCAGTTTTTATCCAAACAGTAATAACATGTCAGGATAGACTGATGTCACCAGTGGGGTGTGGAAAGCTTCTCTTTCAGGAGCACGAGGTTAACCCTTCCAAAGAAATACAATAAAGAGCATAACAGTAAGGCATATCTTTGTTACCTTACAAGACAAAATAAAACACTAAGAAGATTCTGTGAGTCTGATTGAGGAAATCTAAGATTATCTAAATGCGTTTTAAAAGCAAAAAGATTGTGTAGTATAAAATTCTTAACATAAAAGCAGATGGACTGATGGATGGATGGATGAACCTTTTAGAAAAATGGGGTAAAGTTTGAAAAACTAAGCATTTTCCACACTGTATTTTGTCTTTTCCTATTAACTCAGTTTTGTGAAATATTTTTCTGGACTTCAGATGTACCTGGATTTTTTTAAATATAGCCCCAAACCTTGAGAATTAAAGTTTCTCACCAAGTTCTTCTGTAGCTTTGAAGATAAAGTTTCTCAAAAACGTTAGCGTGAAAATCAAACCATTAATCATAAATTAAATTTTAGGGTTTAAATTAAAGTCAGGCTATTATATTCACAACATTCGGGCTCACTTAGCAGTAATCTACACAAGGAATTAGGAAAAACGAAAGGAGTACTGGTAATGTGGCACGGCATATTTGCCACTGAAGTGAGAAAATCCAATTTGGTGGGCTCTGTTCTGGAGGCACTTGCTAGACTTCGACATTTATTTCACTCCTGATCATTGGATTAAATTTGTACAGCCATTCAATTCCTTCTCCTCTTTTCTTTAAAAGCCTGTCATGCCACATTTAATTACGTCGTTGCTCTATCTGAGTGAGAGGGCTACACGGATGTGCAATGTCACGGTTACAAGGCGAAATGGCCATTTTCATTAGTTACCAATTTGTAATTTGCTTTTGGATTTGATTTCATGGATCTCTGTTTCAAACTGAATTATTGCTTTATTTGAAAACGCGGGGGGGGGGGGGGGGGGGGGTTACTCATTCATTTGCTGTCACGCATGAACCTGGTCACGCAAATAAACGCAAACTCACGAATCCACTTTGGCTGAGTTATGTGCATCCTGCAGCCTTCCCTGCAGTCTATCGGCCTGTCAAGCAGAGCAGGAAGCAGAACCACAGAGTGTCAAAAAACTATATATCAGCCTTCAGTTCTGCCTGTACCAAAGGACGCCCTGTGTTTAGATCCATTCTTGTCTTTGCCGGCTTCATACGGTCTTAGTGCATTAGTGTCGCCGCGCATAATGGCTATAAACCTGCACAGCCGTTTCCCTCACAAGGCCTCGGCGACAACACAGCAGCAAAAATTGGATTTCCTCCGATGGTTATCAGATGTACAGTAAAAGCTGACAGCTCTTTGTTGACTGAGGCTTAAACCCCGTGTTCTAATAGCAAAGATAACAGCCCTGGAGGCTTTTATCAGGCGGGACCGGAGGCCCGTGATATAGCTTAGATACAGCAGAGACCCGGTGACCTGAGGGTAATTTACCTCTAAATCATGGAGAGGAACACAGGCACTTCTTGTCATAAAGTTTCCAACCTTTAGATTAACTTTTTGGAAAGCCAGATATACCGTGTCTTACAAAGTATTCACACCCCTTCAACTTTTTCACCTTTCATCAAATTACTTTAAATGTGTTATAATGAGATTTTATGTGACAGACCAACGCAAAGATGCATATAGGTGTCAGCTGAAGGCAAAATTAAATATGGTTTCCAATTTTCTTTCACAAATTAACATCTGAATAGGGTGAGATGCATTTCTACTCAGACCCCTTTACTCCAATGAGAGATGTTACGGTCAGATGAGACCAAACCAGGACTTCTTAAGCCTACATGCAAAAAATGCTTTGTGTGGTTGAAAACTGCGACTACACACTATCCCAGTGGTGAATCTGATGGTGGAAGCATCATGCTATGGGGATGCTTTTCTTCAGCAGACGGGAAGTTGGATAGAGCAAGTACAGGTCACTCTTGGAAGGAAATCTGTTAGAGGCTGCAAAAGACTAGAGACTGAGGCGGAGTTACACTCTCTGACGGGAGAACAACCATAAACATACAGCGTGGGCTACAATGCAGTGGTTTAGATCACGGCATATTCATGCGTGACAATAGCCTACGTAAAGTTCAGATCTAAATCCAATTAGATATCTGTGGCAAGCGTTGAAAATGAATCTTCACAGATGCTTTCCATCCAAAAAACATTACAGCAAAATTTACTTTCACAAAGTATTAACTCAGGGGATCTGAAAAAAAATGCACACAGCTTTTGTTTTCTCTGTTATTAAAAATTTCAAATAATTTTACTTCCAATTTACAATTATTCAGTAATTTGCATCGGTCTATCAAATAAAATCCAAAGAAAATACATTGACATTTGTGTATGTAATGTGAAAAGGGGAATGAAATCACTGTATTTGAAAGACTGTGGAAAGTTGTTTTCTCCTCCTACAACAATGGCTGTCTAATCGGTTTAATCATCCATGAGGTGATTCAGACTCTTTGAAATGGAAAATAAAGAAACAAAATTAGCAAAATAAATGTGTTTTATGTCCTTATATGTTAGCCCACTTGATGAATAATACTGAATCTCAATCTGACTGGAATACTGAATAGCTTTCAGTATACCATAGAGGAGTTTTTCTTCTCTTCAGTGAACTGGATTTTTAGCCCACACAAAGTACCAGAAGGTTCTTCCTTACCCAGCTTCCTGCATTGCCCAGTATGAATCTTCCTGAGGCTGACGCCCTTCTGAACGCCTGTGGCTGTCATGGCACACTCGCTGGGGTATGTCCGGCCGTCGCTGGCGCACAGAGGCTCATTTCCTGGTGGGCATGACTCTGGTGGCCAGTAGATCTGAGGCTGGCGGGTCACTGGCTTCACTCGGCAGACAGTGTTCAGACTGTTCTCACTGTCCTTACAAGGGTCTGTGGAGGCAGTGACATTCAGCAACAGGTTAGGAACAGGCTAACAATGCAAATTAGACAAGTCCTTTCAAAATATTTCAGCTGTTGACCCAAAAAATAACAGACTCGTGGTTCAACTAGTCATGAACCAGTATGAGGCTGATGGAATGATAACCTTGAGATAAATTACCATAGCTTCTCAAAACTAGGTAGTTTTCAAGTGTTTTTGTACAGAATATTACATCCTTTTCCTGTTCTCTTCTTTGTAGAGTTACACAGTATGCAGTCGGACTCCTTTCTCTGGTAGTCTGCCTGTAGTCTGATGGCGTGTCTTTAGTCTCCACACAGTGAATGAATATATAATTTGCAAGAACCAAATTCATTGTTTTCATAATGTAAACCCATGAGGGCCTTCTTCAGCCAGCTGACTGGTGTGCAGTGTCGGCCCACTGCCTTTAGCTATACCCAACCAGGTAGTCTGAAGAGATTATGCCTTAACAAACTAGGACTGTTTCTGTGGATGTTTTATCTTGGCAACAGCCAAGAAGAGAACGTTATAAAAGGGAAAGGAAAACACAGTAGCAGAAGGGATTCCGCCAGGGCACCATTAATGCACCACTGCCACTGTTCACTGCTCACAATGGGGCCAAACTTTGGGAGCTCATACAAATAATATCTCGACCATCTTTTGCTCAGCATAAGAATTATTAAAGAACATAATGTGTTTCTGGATAATTAACTCGGTAAAGGCCAAATATCAAAATCCTAAGTATGAAATAGGATCTCATAGCACACTGTTCACTGTTTTAGTCCAAGGCATTTGTAGGGGCCCTGGTTATAACTTTAAGCTTGGCATTTGGTAACAATGTTAGAGACTTAATTTGAAGTAAGACAGGAAGTGGTTCTTGAGTTGTGCTCTGGTTGTATGATCAAATCAGCTAATAAAGGCCGCACCTCAGGCTGGCCAACCACACTGCGTTACATTAGCAATGCAGGAGGCAGCTCGGATTTCTAATTATTAGCTTTGTAGCATTTTGGGCAGGAAAAGAAAACAGTAATAGAGTAGAAATAGAGCAGCAGACAAGGTATGTTTGATATTTGAGAATTGTGTTCTGTTTGGGAAAACACAAAAAGAACATTTTAATGTATTTTTTAGAATTAAACACAACTTAGAATTTGATTAAAATAATGCAACACAATGACTTGTTTTACATGGTTTAAAGATTGTTTTTAAAAGTTTTAATTTGTTACGCACTGTGCCAAAAAACACACTGTTAGAAAGATTTGTCTGATATTGCTGTGTGGAACTTGGAAACAGTAGAGATGGTGCTTCAGAGATAATTTCACTGGCCCTGTAGATGAGAGCAGCACAGGGCAGAACCTTGGATGCGAAACGTAGACAAGAAAATAGATGAAGAAACCGGTGCTTTGATTAGCTCCCTGTCAGCTCCCTTCCTCCAAAAGAGCCCTGCTGCGGCTCAGTTTGCCCTATCAGTCCACTGATCATAATGAAATGGGCCTGAGGATGTGCGGTACGAGGGTTCTACCTCCTGGACACAGTAGCTCAGGCTTTATCCTGCAATCCACGTTTCCAGGATGTTGGAAGACAAAAGGATTTATGTGGCACCGGAACACATTAAATCACTGCCAAGTTTGGCCGAGTCATTCAAAACACGCCAAGGATGAAACAACCCATCATCGGGAAAGGAAGAAAGGGAATGGGAAACAGAGAAATAAGCGGAGAAGGTTTCCAAAGACCTTTGGCAGCAGTGCAAGGAATGACAATGCTGGGGCATTTTAAAAGAGGGACAGAGTGGTGTGGTTAAAAAGGCAGGGTGACCACCGGCCAGGACTAGGGTTGATTTCTAGCAACACAATGCAATGGCTTGCAGAGACTTACAACCAAGCAAACAAGGGTTTTATCGTAATTCACTCAGCGTCTCTGCATGACGCAGTGCCTCATCTGCCAGCTAGACCATTATCTAAGAGAAAGACTATTACCTCCCATTAACTGAGAAGAACTGCTTCCAGGATCCATGCCTTTCGCTAGCTGAGAAAGTAGGGTAATTATAAAAAGAATAGCTTGTTTGCTGCAAAAACTAGCAGTGTGGATAAATCAAACGGACTTGGCTGAAGGTTTCAGATGAAATGGCTGCAGGGAGATTTAGAGAATCATCCGAGCCATCTGCTCCCCTGGGCCTTGGCCCCTCTGAGGCAACACAGGGGAACACGGGCGAGTCGTTCTGGATTTATATGACCAACCTTCTGCCCGTGGATCTATGCATCTATCTGTTGCTGCCCAACACCCAGCTTTGGCTCCTGCTGCTCAGAGACAATTACTTTCTGCTGTTCTTTCACTCCGTCTGGGTTGCCAGGAAAGTAAAAGTTGAGCGCGTTGAGTGTAAACAACCACTTGCCAGATGATAACAAGGAAGAGCAAAAGAAGGAGACAATAACGACAGCTCTGAAGACCTACTTAGAGAAAACAACAATTCACACCACAGAAAGGCCTGCGTGAAGCAAAGCAATCTGAAAGAAAAATGGGAATTAGCTGAGGTGTTTCAGCTGCGGTATGTGGAGGGAAAACAACAACAAAGGCAGTGGTAGTAAACAAAGAAAGGTGAAAAAAAGTAAGGGAGAAAGTTTTTCAGAGTAAATCATAAAGCAGAAATGCCTTTTTATGGTTCCATCTCCTCAAATGTGAATACATGCAACTGTAATCTGAATTACATTAACGATAATGGAATATATTGAGGATTTTGGCTTTAGGAAACAAATCTGAAGGAAATCTGCATGAGCATTTAACACAGTGTTAGAAATGTCAAATAATGGGTGTCGAAAACAAAAACTGGTGTCTATCCTTGCGCTCAACTGAAGGAATTTCTATCCTAAACGTTATTTAAAAAATGGAGTTAAAAAAAGCACTTCAATTTAGTTCTTTCTCATACGTAACTGGTATGTTGGAACATACAAGGGCCTTTAATAATTAGCAGCCATTGTGGCTGATTAACAAGTACACCTCTACAAAATTAGCAGATTTCTTTTATCATCCTCTGAAAAGATGAAGCAGACAACACAAGACTCCTTTCTTTAAGAAATCACTTGCTCACATTCTTCTCAATCATACTGGTCCAGCTTTGTGGGAAATGTATGTTGGGACAATGTATGGCTACTAAAAAATGTTTTCTTGACCACTAAGGTAAAAAAAAATATGTATGTGCACGCAAAAAAGATTTTATGAAATAAAAATAATTGGCATTGCAATACCTGCTGCACAACTTGTTGGCAAATGCTATACTCACAATTTTTGGATTTTTGACATTCATTTTCTCAAAAGACAAACCAGAAGGAATCATAATGTGAAAAAAAAGAATATCTGAGGGCGGGACTCACCGCAGGGTCCTTGGTATTGCACCCGTATGTTCTTCTGGTTCTTGCATGCATGCTGGTGGAGCTCGCATTCATTGCGGTAGTCCTTCCCATCGCTGCCGCACACCATCTGATCGGGCTTGCTGTCGCAGCTGAGAGGGCACATGCACTTAGCCGACATGCCGTCCGACGACTGGACACAGGTGCTGCCGTAGCTGCAAGTCACTTCTGTGCAGGGGTCCTTCAAAGCTACAGGCAAGGAAACACATGAAAGGGAGATTTAACCAAAAGCGTTTTTGTTCTTTTTTTTTTTGCATTGTAGAGTACATCTGTCGAGCAGCGGTGGAAGAGTGCTGAACACTGTACACCGGAGTGTGTTATGAATGGCAGGCCATCTTATCTGTGCGGCTGCTGGCGCACTTTTAGAAGCCCGGCACGGTTATTTGAAGAAGTACTTGACACCCCCTGGGTAAGGATGCGGCGCGGCAGCTGTCGACTCGTACCAACAAGTCCTGTTCATTTTGTCGAGCAGTGTGAATTGAATTACAAGTTTTGCATTTGGACCACATTTTCTATTGCTATGCTTGAGTGTGCTTTAATCGGCCCAGCTGCAAAGCAACCCTCTGAATATTTACCTTTTCACAAATTAGTCCAAGAGAAAGAACTGAAAAGGAGCAGAAAAGTACCCCCCACCCCCCGAGGACTGTTTCCACCCCAATTAAACAGTGTGCCACTTGTCGCTGAGTGGCTCATATTCTAATCAACGTAGAAGGTGAAACTTTTAATTTCACCTGTATTCGCCACCAGCGGCGGGGAGGTTGAGGACTCATGTGTTTGACAAAAGGCACCCGTGAGATTACAATCGCTGTCATCTCCCAGCATGATCCATATTTATGACTGTCACGGACAAATGTGGTCTCCCATGACGGCTAAGCCGAGCATTGGAAGACCTCTCATTTCCTAGGCCTGACTCCTTTTTTTTCCTTTGTGATAAATATTTACCCATGTCTGATATTATATTATCAACCCTCTTTTGTTACATCCAGCATCGATGACTTTAATTTAAAGCTGGGGTGTATTGACTGACTTGCATATTGCTTGGTGTTTTTTCTTCCACCTGTCATCATTGGCAAGCGAAGACGAGGGGAAAATGTCTTTTTTTTTTTATTCGATACCTGCTCCAAAGATGGAGCATCGCTGCCTTGTTAATAACAGAGAGGAGTGCACACAGAGATATGTATATTATGGATGGGTAAGAGACGAGATTGCTATAAGGAGTACTATTGATCAAAGGATTGCCCCACCTTGCTTTCCTCATCTTCGTGACACATTCTCTCTTCCCCTTTTTTATTCTTTCTGCTGTTAAGTTCTTTTGAGGTCTGTTGCCTCAGAGTCGCTAATGAACACCTCCTCCTTTGTGCTGAGGAACTTTGAAACTGCTTCTAGACCTAATTTTATAAGTATCTTCAAAAATAAAGTGCTAAATTGCAGCCCAGACCAAAGGAGGCTGGTGAAAACTGGTTTAGTGAAATCAAAAGTAATTACTGAAAATCATCAGGTATTGTGAACCTCTGATGACAGCCTTGTGGCAGCCCGCACCGACTAGATGGCCATTGTGATTCTTTGTGTTTTATTGTGCAAACAATAAGATGCTGATGGCTTCCGGGACACAGAGCTGAGGTAACAACCTTGTTGGAACAGCAACACACAAGGCACATTCAGGACCCACTTTACATGTACAAAAGGATCCGGGCTGTGGTACTGTATACAGAATTTTGTATGACAGACCAACAAATAACAGTGCATTATTGTGAAGTGGAAGGAAATGAAAAGTCAGGCTCCCTGAAATTCGAGTTACAACTGAGAAAGTCAGCGGTTGTTGAGAATCGCAGAGTTTAGTATCCAACATGGCTGCTACACATATAGAATGTGGTGAAAATGGCTGGTGTTAAATGTTTATTAACACTTTCAATTGTTTGGTTTAATGAGATACAGTTTCACACAGCTCTTTTAAATATATATTTGCCAAAATCTTCCTTTTGTGTTTGAAAGCATAAAATGCAGAGATTTCTTTTTTGCTGTTGGCTAGTACTGTAGTTAGTATCAAAACAAATAGCAAATCCCACTGCAACTAGAACCCTCTCAGCTTGGGTGTGACGTCATTATGAGCTCCGACTGAATGCAGCATAAATACAGAACAATCCTGTAAAAAAATGATCAGGGGTTGTAAAAAACGTAAGGGCGGAGAAGGTTCATATTCCAACATAACAATAACCTTAAATATACAGTCAGAGTTACAATGCAAAGGTTTCGATCAAATTATGTTCATGGGTTTGATTGGCCCAGTCAAAGTCCAGACCTAAAAGCATATAATATTCTGTGGCAGAACTTAAAACCTGAAGTTAACAGCCACTCTCCATCCTGTCTGTCTGAACTTGAGCCAATTTGAGCAAAGAAAAATGTACAAAGCTAGAAGAGACGTACCTCTAAAGTCTTTCAGCTGCTAATGAAGTAAAAGGTGATCCTACAAAGACAGAGGAACTGAAAGCAAACACAATACACTTTTCTAATATATATAAAATGAAATATTTTTAACACCATGTATCATCTTCCAATAATTGTGCACTTTTGCAAGGCCCAGGAGATATTATTAGAATGCCCTTAATATTGTGTGGTTTGGGTCAATTGATAATGAACACATTGGAAAATTTAAGATCCCTTAGCTGTTTTTGTGTAGCCAGCTGTGTATGGACGTATGGGTAAACAGGAAGAAGAGAGACTCCTGTTTACTTTGTGGTAGTAATTGACATCTTTGCACTTTTTCGATCTCCCTGACTATTTGTATTTCTATTGGTGATGGCGGATGTGACTGCAGCGCGCTCTTCCGGATCTACGGTGTCTCTAAGAGCTCGCTTAAAACCTTGCATATATAAAATTATTGAAGGTAAAACTATTGTGGAGGATGAGTTTTTACACTTCCTCTCAATTAAACTAAAGACTCTAAGCCAGGACGAAATTGTGGTGCTGGCTGTCAACACATTTGACTCAGAATGGATGGAAACATCGAAGAAGACGCTGTATGAGCTTTGTTCCTCTACTCAGCGTAACATCTCACATAAAGGAGCACAAAAAGATGTCAATATTGTGAAGGCCTGTCTTAAAGTGCTAAATGAATGCGGGGACAATGTTCCCAGATTTGTGTCTCATTATTTAGATGAGTTGCCACCAGTGACTTTTACTAGCATGGATATCTGCGGCCTGCTAAGTAAAATGGAACAGCTCCAAGTTGCTGTTTCTGCCATGAAGCAAAAATTTAATTGTCAGGCTAAGGTCAGTGAAGGCCTACACGATATCACGGTGGACCTGCGAAGCTGGATGTCTGCTCTGGAACAACGCACTGATCAAAGATCCGCCAGCAGCTCGGCACCAGCAAGGGACAATGGCGTGGCGGACATTGACTTCAACGTCGCCGGGGACATGGGTCACTGTCTTCAGGGACTGGAGGGACAATCGCTCTCGGCTTCGAAGGTAGATGCAACATTGATATGTGCAGGAGGATGTACGGCACATATCCAAAGTGGAGCCAGGTGGTGAAACGGCATCCGCGACAAGCCGAAGAGCCTGCAGTTGCTAAGTCCGCAGCTCGCTCTGGATTCTCTCTGGGTCGTTGGAAAGCGAGACAAACTATTGTTGGTACTGGAGCTGCAGGGAACATTAAGATCGTGAAGACTAAAATCGTGAGTGTCTTTGCATCGAAATTCTCACCTGACTTAGAAGCGGAAGCGCTTTGTGCTTACCTCAAACCCAAATTTGGGCTCGATGTAACATGCCACAGAATTAATACTGCTAATGCCTCATTTAAAGTGTCAGCTGAATGTAGTGATGTGACTGTCATGTATAACCCCGAGCTTTGGCCTGAGGGAACTAATGTGAGGCGGTTTTATGAGCCACGTAAAACCGCTATTGGCACAAGAGCTGCTCTCCCCTTCATGGATATACGCGCCTCTGTTGCTGACATGAGCAAAAAGGAATAAGTCTTCTATGGACATCAAAATTATTTCTTACAACTGTCGTGGCCTGCGCTTAGGTCAGAGTGCGGATGATAAAGCTCTCCGCTTTGTTGTTGATCAGTTGTTCCAGCACTGTGACATCTTGTGCTTACAAGAAACTTTTTTAGCCAAGCAAGACTTACAAGGACTAAGCTCCATTAATGATAGTTTCCTTGGTGCTGGAGTCTTCTACCGACCTCAGTATGGGAATTAAAAGAGGAAGGATATCAGGAGGAGTGGCTGTACTGTGGAAAAAAAGTTTGGACTCAATGATAAATGCCATTAGACTTGATGTGGACTGGTGTATTGCAGTACATGTATCACAGCACTACAAATAATTCACTATTTTAATTGTGTATGCTCCCTTTGAATGTCTTCATAATGAAGAAGAGTATCTTAGTAAGCTTGCTTTTATTAGTTCCTTTATACAATCTGAGAAAGTGAATAGTGTCTTTGTGATGGGTGACATGAACGCCGACATCTCAGATATAAGCTCACGGTTTGCAAAACATCTTAATCGTTTCTGCATAGATTCCAATTCAATACTATCAAGGAGAGAACTTTTACCAGCAGCAAGTTATACTTATATAAGTGAAGCTTGGCATACTACATCCTGGTTGGACCATTGTCTTAACACAGCAGATGCTCATGCTGCCTTGGTATACATTAATATTTTGTACAATGTGTCCATTGTTGATCACATTCCGTTTGAGGTGTCAATTAGATTTGATCACATAACTGCAACTGTAAATGTGTCTAGTACCCAAAATCGGACGCACATAGACTGGCCTTCTCTCTCTGCAGATAAACTAGCTGGTTATTATGCTTACATTGATCAATTGTTATCTAACATTACATTACCAAGAAAGTCAGTTAGATGCACGGACTGTAATTGCTCAAAAATACAGCATAAAACTGATATATCCGGGTTATTTTCTGATATAATTAAACCTTTATTGGAAGCTAGCCTGCCTTATAATAAAAGTAATTCCATTGTCAAAATTAGGCTTGGTTGGAACACCTATGTATCTCAACATCATGCTGAAGCCCGTGAAGCTAATACTTCTTTGGCTCTAGCAGGTAAACCTAGACAGGGTCCTATATTTGAACACAAAAAGCTGACGAATGCCAAATATAAATATGCTATACGATTCATTAGAAAGAATGAGCAAACCATGAGGGCGGATTCTTTGGCAAATAAGCAGGTAGGTAAAGATACAAAAGCCTTTTGGAAAGAGGTTAAAATTATAAATAATACTAAATCTTCTCTTCCTTGTACAGCAGATGATATCTCTGGGGCGAATCTGATTGCAGATTATTGGCAACAGTATTATAGCAAGCTATTTACCTGTGTTCAGAGTGAACCCTACTAGGTTGACAATGTAAAATTTGTAGAAGCTATCAGATTTCACGAGGTTTACCAGGCAATTAAAAGACTCTGCCAATAAATCTACAGGAATGGATCTTATTTCTACTGAACATCTCAAATTTGCAAGTTTAAGATTAGCTCCTCTTCTTGCATTGTGCTTCACTGGTTTTAAATCCTCGGTTTTGTTTTAATGTTATTTGGACTACGAGTCTGTAATAAATCTATCTATCTATCTATCTATCTATCTATCTATCTATCTATCTATCTATCTATCTATCTATCTATCTATCTATCTATCTATCTATCTATCTATCTATCTATCTATCTATCTATCTATCTATCTATCTATCTATCTATCTATCTATCTATCTATCTATCTATCTATCTATCTATCTATCTATCTATCAGGGCTTTTCCTCTATTCCTAGCTTCCTTTACCTTTGAGCGCAGCGGCAGGCTTATAGGCAAAGAAGGGGGTGGGTGGGGTGGTGTGTGGGGCAAAAACATGAGGCACAGGAACAGAGCAGAACTGGAAGGGGAGGCGGGGGCTCTCTTGATTTGAATGCTAACAGGGTCCAATTTGGATATGAAGCATAGCTTCGATGGGGCGTTAGTGCAGATAAGCCACCTTTCTTAGACCCAGACAACCGGACAAATTGCCTCGGCGAATGTGATAGGTGGAAAAAAGCACAAATGAAAAAAAAAGGAAGAAAAAAACATGCTCACTGCAGGAAACTTCTGAGAGTGTATTTTCTTATTATCATGGGAAAGGTGGCAAAAAAGAGAAGAGAAAGCAGTAGGAAAAAAGCTCTGCAGAGCTGCCTACTTAAAATTAGAGTCTCGCTGCCAATTAGATCAGTCTCCTTTGGTGGAGTGAAGCTCAGTGAGTTTAGACGGGCAAGAATAACAAGGGAAAAAAAGATAAGAATAAAGACAGAGAGATAAAGATTCAAAGTGACACTGAGGCAGCGACATTTCTGCTCAACAGGAAGCTGAAACGTCTGTAGTGTCTTATTAGGGAAAGAGAAAAAATTTCAAACAAACATCTAGCAAGCTCAGATTGTCGGGATCTGGGTTGTGTTTGTGTGTTTTGTGCTTGCAACATAGTTTCAGTGTTTCAGATGGTGCTGGAGTTCTCAGGTGTGCTGGGTGGCAGGTGCAATTTATTCTGCTGATTGCATGGAGGAGTACTTAAGCAGGAGGCCATGTGTGTGCAGGAGTGTTTGCCCTCCATGGTAACAAGCTCAAGCCAACACTAAGTTTATGCTTTGTCCTTTGATCTCGTGTAACTTTGTTTATGTTCCTTCGCAGGCTGAAAACCTGAACCTTAGATCTACATTATTGTACACAGTCTTCGTGTCCGAAGGTTTCTGGACGATTAAGATTATCTACGTTCTGAGGACTTCGTCTCCTAACTACTGTTCCCATCTGGACTCAGATCAAGCTGGCAGTTTCCTGCTTCCTACGTCTCCTGGACCAAGGCATAAGCGTACCCTGTCAACCCTCCAACGCAAGTACCTGCACATCCACCTCACTCCAGATATCTCCAAGCTCATGCAAAACAACACCTAAGATATCATCTGAACAAACTCAGCCTTGACCACCCCGAATCTCCGGTACCCCTGGCGACCTGACCGCACCTACTAAGTAAGCTACTCTCCTGATTATCAACATTACTTAGCTCAGTTTCATGTAGTTCCAACTGTTTTCACCAGTTCTCTTCCCCTCTTTCCATACAGTTAGAGATTCGTCCTTTCACGTTCCTGATTATTTTTGGCACAAATAAAACATTTTATTTATTGTTTTCTCCAGAGTGTCCTTCTTTATGTGGGTCAGAACTATTATGAAAACAATGACACAGATTTTAGCCAAATAATTTTTATCTATGTTTGTATTCATGATGACTTATTACAGCACATTTGATTTAAATTAGGGATGCACAAAATATATTGGCAATAACATTGGTATTGGTTATTTTGTAACATGTCAATATCGGTTCATAAGCAAAACTGGGCCAATTAACAACCAATGATGTTTCTGGAAGGGTAGGGGATGGGGTTGGTAAAGTGGTGTTTGTTTGGGCCTTAAGGAGATTCATTGACACTCTACATACGGAGGGTAAGCCACAAAAGTTCATCGCAAAAGAAGCTGTGTCCAAGCATATTTATGGAAAGTTGAGTGGATGGAAAAGGTACGAAAACATGCATAAGCAACAAGGATTAACACAGCCTTCTGACTGTAATTAAAAACTAAAATAGTTTGAGGAAAACTCAAGGGGCATGGACTGTGACTCAAGTCACTGCTTTAAGACCCACAACAGTCACATTCCTTGAGTTAAGGTGCTCCTGAACCACAGACAACAGAAGTCTCTTACTTGTGCTAAAGAGGAAAACAGCTGGAGGGTTTTTCAGTGGTCAAAAGGGCTACTTTCATTTATAATTCAAAGTCCAACAGTCTAAAGGACGAGTGGAAAAAGACACAATCCAAGGTGCTTGAGGTCTATTTGAAGGTTTCAAAAGTCTGTGATTTGAGGAGTTGTATGTCGCCTGCTAATGTTGGCCCTCTGTGTTTTATCAAGTTCGGGGTCAGGACAGCCATCTTCCAGAGCACTTTAGAGCACTTCATGCTTCCTTCTGCTGACAGGCTTTATGGAGATACTGTTTTCATGTTCCAGCAGGTGTTGGCACCTGCCAACACAGTAGTACCAATACCTGCTTTAATGACCATGGTATCACTGTGCTTGATTGGCAAGCAAACTCACCTGACCTAAACTCCATAGAGAATCAATGAGAAGCTGAATGAGACCAGACGCAACAATGCAGACGACCTGAAGATCGCTATTAATACAACCTGGGCTTCCTTAACACCACAGCAAAACCACAGGCTGGTGTCCTCTTTGCCACACTGAACTGATGCAGTAATTCATGCAAAAGAAGCCCCGACCATGTGATCTCTATATGTACTGTATAGTACATACACATACTTTCAACAAGGCTGACACCTCTGCATTAGAAATATTTTTTTGGTGAGTCTCATGTAATCAAATTGTTTGAGAAATCGAATTGTAGGTATTCATTAGCTGTAAGTCATAACTATTATAAAACTTGAAATATATCACTGAATCAATGTAATACATGAGCATAACTTCTTGGACTGAGTTACTGAAATGAATAAACACTTTGATTACATTAAAAGCTTCTGAGATGCACCCGTACCTCTAAAATGCAAGCTTTGATGTCATCTTGGCCCCATCCTTTAATTTAATTCATTTTTTTGATAAATTCATTCATTGCATATAAAATTAAATAAGTGTCTACTAAAGCTGACAAATTTGGTCTATTATGTGTGATTGTGGCCAACTTAGTTTGAGTTTCTTGAGACAGTTACAAAAAAATTCAGACAATAAACTTAGCTCTTTTCATTTTCTAAGATTCAGCTACTTTTAAAAGAACTTTGAGATTTCTGTCATTACAGTGTATTCATCTGTCTTTTTTCTGAACAAATGCTCTCCTATTAATCATAAGTAGCTCGAATTTAAATGGGCAGACTTCCAGAGAACATCTACAGTCAGCAGGTTTCCTATATTTGATTTAGACGGCCAGTATAGTCCACTGTTGTGGGGGACACGCTGAGCCTGAACTACCTGTGTGCCTAATTATGGATGTGCAAGCTGTGGCGTATCACCATTGCAAAATGCGAACACGGACACGATCCTAATGTTAATTAAATTGTTGTTTAAATGAAGACAGAAATCAGTCAATGATGTAGTGTTGCTGTAGAGGTGGGAGAAGAACCATTAAGAAACCAATAAGCTCCTTTTACTATTCATGGTGTGCCTCCAGATTTAAGAGAATACTTTAAGATTACAAAATAAATCAATGTAAAGTGGCCATAAGGAGATACAGAGCTAATGCAAAATTTGCATATTTCACGGCTTTTGAAAATCCTATTCATCATTAACAAACAAAAGTGTAAAATGAGTGAGACCTGGATGAAAGAAGCTGTCATTTTTATAGATCAGTTTGAGCATAAACTTGATTACTCTAAGTTAAACACCATCACACTTTTAAGTGTTGGGACCCACAGCCATGGAAACAACGTGAAAGGCCAGTACAAACTTTCCTGGAACTTTCAAAATAAATTGCATTAACCTACTTCTGGCACAGTCAGGAAACGGGGTAACTGCGGACTTCCTGTGACGTCACTGTCCAAATAAAAGCACAGCTCTTGCTACATCCTGCCTCTTCTACACCGGTGATTATTGGGATAGGGGAGGCACAGCGTGCTAATGTCTCTTTGCTGGCAAACAGACGTAAACTCTTCAAACTGGATCCAAGGGTGTCATACAATCATCGATCATATGCACTGAGTTAAGTACGGATGAATTACTGTTTGTGGTACACAAACAGTAATTCTACTGTCATTTCTACCGTCATTTCTATGAATGACGGTAGTCATTCATAGAAATGACTACCCTCATAGAAAGGGGAAATTAAGGTATAAGCATTGCTTTACTTTCTCTCTGAGGCCTGCAGAAGCAAACTGTGTTCCAGAGAAGTCCCCAGTAGAGACGCTGTCTCTACGAAGCCGAGTGGAGCGGTTTTCCCAGTCTGAGAGGAGGACAACAGGAGCCGCATCACCGTGGTAATGTGCAGTTTGGTCGGCCCAACAGAGCGGCCACCCAGTCACTGCTCCGGAGGTTAGCTGGAAGCTAACTCTTTGTTCACAGAGCTTTCTTAAACTTCGTCGTCACCCGGACAACTCCTCCTCAACACGTTTCAAACGAGGTTAGGGTTTGGGCAGAGAGATTTAGGGTAAAATGATCTGAATGTTTTCATTTTCTGAAGTTTGGTTTTGTTGGTGTGAAACTCAGCTATTTTAGTGCTAGCAGGCTATCTGCAGCACACATGCTCAGTTTTGTGTTCTGTTTGTGTGTTTTTAAAGTTAAGGCAAACTTTATTTAAAGGGTGATTTTAAGGGTGATTTTAAACAGAATATTGATCATAACGCACCGTTACTGCTTTAGCCTCCCCATGTTTAGTAATCTGATATTAGCAAACATGCTAATGTTAGCAGAAAATACTTCAAATGCGTATATGACTACCAAATATATTACTTCATTTATATTACCCTTAGTTTTGTAGAAATCACTTACAGGGTTTTAAACTGCTATTCTTCTAAGGCTTGTCCACAGTATGAGCAGTATATTAGTGTAACCACCATTTTCACATTCTACTACTTTCAGATCACACCAGTCTTGCACCCTAACCCCAAAACCTAAACAAAACGCTCATCCGTAACCATAAACTAAAAACCTTGGTGAAACTGGTGTGGCTTTCTTTTGTGCATGATAAACCAAAAGTTCATTTGGCTTGTCATCTGTGGTCATCAAGGTGACACTGAGTTTGAACCTGACATATTTTGCAAATAGTGAGCCAGCATTTGTTAATGGGGTTCGAAACTTAAGCTGTAATTTTCTTAATCCACTGTTTTACGGAGGCTCTTATAGATTGCTTATAAAAGGGTCAAAGAAAGAACATAAAGGAACTAAGGCCTGAGCTGGTGGAGCACTCTAATGCTAATGTTGGCATACTAACATTAAAAAGTGCAGGATCTACCGGTGATTACAGCTACTACTCTGCAATTATGTAACACAACACGTATGTTTGGAGCAACACCTTTGCCATCCTTTCGGACAAATGGGTTTTTGTTCTTCCTATGAGACAGATGAACAGGCAATACCAAAGCATACCAAAGATGTCAATAAGCCCTTACGCAAGCTGTGACTGGAGTAGCTACAAGGTCAAGTAGTGCTATAAACATAGCAAAGCATCTTAAAGGCAAATGCTCTGATGATTATTAGGAAGATCAGTGAAGTATTAAACATGCTGGACTCCAAGCACTTAGCAGCTATGGCTCATAGTAAAACATGTACCGGTAATCTTGGAAATAAACGGGAGAAACGGTATATGCGCCCCATATTTTAGCATTAATGAACAGCTTTCCCGCAATGCTAATGCTAGCTGTTATTTAAAGAGAAACAAGAGGAGATTTAGTTTCTACTCTGTCACTTTTATTTTTGTCTGCATCTTTGCACACTTTGCTATAGCTAACAGCATTTTTGCTATCATCTCTGCTAATGCTGCTATTGTTGGCTTAGGTTAGGATTTCCTTTAGCCTCTATAAGAGGGTGACCTCTTACATCAGAAACCCCACCCATCCTCCCAGTGCATGTTTTTTCTGCCAAACCGAAGATTTAGCCATGAAGTTTGCTAAAATGCTGATTAGTGCAATATTGTAATTTACCTGCGATACCCAAAACTCTGTTATATTTGAGTACACATTCGACATAAGACACATGGAAATGAGAGAAAACCTTTAGCACAATCAAAAGTTGGGAAGAGTGGTTTTGGGAGGGATGGGAATTACAGTTATCCTTTCCCTCACAATCTCCCCCTCCAGCAGACAGGCAGGCAGGTGGGGAGCTTTACTGCTCTCTGATCCACTGTTTCGTGCAGCAGTTTATTAATGCTTCATTAGGAACAGGAAGCTGTCAGCCCCGTGCTGACTTTACTTGATGCCCTGCCGCCACAGCACCAGCAACAGCCCAAATGTGTGTGCCTGTGTGTGCGTGTGCATGTATTTATAAATGCCAGTGCACATTTACAGGCAGCCATGGAGTTCAGATAAGTCTGCAAGTGAGCTTGTGATATGTGTGCACGTGTGTGTGTGTGTGTGTGTGTGTGTGTGTGTGTGTGTGTGTGTGCTGTGCTCCCTGTTGTGTTGATAGCGATAAAGGAGGGAGCAGGGGGTTGAAGAAGCTAATCAAAAGCAATGATGCGATGTGGGGGGACTCGGCAGTGTGTGTTCTAATCAAGAAACTCCCCCATTTTTCAACAGCAGAAGAAACAGTGGAAACCCACAAGTAAAGAGACAGAATGTTGCTGTGGGACAGAAGCAGAAAGGTAGATGTGAAACCTGTGATTGGGTTATGGAGCAAAATATAAAACCAAATATTCAGAGATATAAAAGTTTAATGTTTATTGTCTAAGAGGTACATCAATTGTTGATCTTTAGACAAAAACAACACCCACCGATTGCTTTTGTTTCAAATACACACATTAAAACTGGTTTTGGAATAATTAAGCAGGCTAACATTTTGAACCTATTTTGGCCCCTAAAAGTTGTTTGCTGTTTAATTATCCAAACCTTAAGACAGAGGTTAGCTCAAATAATTAGAGCAAAAAAGGTGAAAAAATCTTCTACAAAGAAACCATATTTTCTTTAGAGACATATCTGATGTCTATTCAGGCTGCTACTTTTAAACAAAGAGCAGTGCTTTCAGCAGAAAACAGGAAGGCTGAACATATTACAGCAACATGCTTTATTTTATCCATTTGAGCATTCAACATCTGTTTGTAAAAGAACATGCTAGATTTGAAAATGATGGCCACCTTTTGGGAATCTCAGAGTTAAAGTAGGGGTCTAAATTCTTTAAAAAATACATGCAGAACCGGACAATTACAATTAGTAATGCTAACCATGCTAATTGATAGGATACGGAGGCAAAAGACTGATTATGCCAACTCCACAAATAACTTGGCTTCATTTTACAAAAGTACAAGCCTTTTTCTAAAGTGATAGCCTCTTACACACAGTGTGATGTCGTGTCTGCTTTGTAAATGGACAAGTGGCCTCTTAAAGAAAAAAAGGCCAAAAAGAAACTTTTTGAACCCTGATATTTATCATGCTCAAAGAGAAAGTTTAATTGGCCAAAATTGGCATTAGAAGGTGAAAACTTTACAAAACCAGAAACTGATAATCTGCTATGCTATGTGCATCTCCATATAATAGCAATCTAAGCAGGCACGTTAATGTATCCATATTGCCCCAATCGCTTTCTTTCAGACTCTTTACATTTTTGACTGCAATGAAAATAGAACAAAAGGTACCGTAAAATCCAATATGGACCTCCCAAAAAATGAATATTTCAACTTAAGAGAAACACTTTTAAGAGAAGACGCGAAGGTTGTAAAAATGTTTGGGGATGGGTGATAAGGTGGGACCGAGATAGTGAGAGGGAAGTGTGCTGAAGTGAGATAAGGGAATAAGTCAAAAGGGGAGTGGGAAAAAGAGAATATGGGATGGTCTGAAAATAAACAGACAAGATCAATAAGAACGCAAATCCAAGAACTGATTATGGATGAGAGGAATCCGCTGCTAGATATCCAATCAAAGTATGGAGGAGCATGTAGATGGGACCGAAGGATGGCCAAAGGATTACCAGTTACACACACCTCTCCTGCAAGCTGCTCACGCACACACTGATATGAAAACACACACATTCAGTCTGAACAGTTTTTCTACTGTGATGCCAATGACTGAAAGATGCTTCTTTATGTTTGATGTTGTTCTTCAAAGAGCTCCACTGACCTGCAGCTGTTGCTCTCTTTTACACACTTTGCGGCATTAACCTTCAGAACAGAAAATTAACCACAAAAAGCCCTTCACTGGTAAAGTAAAGCACAGTGAAGCAGTAGGAGGCACGTCAAATATAGACGAAGAAAGCTGCCAAAAGCGGGACTTGAGTTGCTGGACTTTGTTTTGAAAGGCAGTAATAACGTCCAAACAGAGCTGTGTTTAAAAACTACGAACAGCAGATGATGAAACGCTGTAACGGCGCCATGCTGAGAGTTTTTTCCACCATAGCTGTCATTTTCCAAAGGCAGATGTCTCACGCTTGGAAGACGTAGTAAAGCACAGGTGTGGTACTAAAATGACTACACAGGGCCCATTTATTCTCCTGAATGACAGAATGAAGACGGAGAAGGATTAAATCGTCTGAAAGTGGCATTTATCACAAACAGGCAGACATGCACAGGGGTTTGGAGATGAACAGTTACACAAAAACGACCTGAACTTACAAATTAGGCATCAGTAAATATCCACGCGCACATTATAAAAAAGAACATTTAACAGAAATGTCCTGCAGCCCTGGGTTATTTATTTAATCTTATCCGGTGTGTAATAATTGGCTGCATAAATCTCACTTTAATGAAACCAAAATCAGCAAAGCCAGACGTGCAATAACTCCACATAAAATTCCTACAATCATTTTCATGAACGATGTGCAATCAAAAACGCCAGAAGTCTCATAAAGTATGATTCTCAAGAAGAAATGATGATAATAAGTCTCGGGAACGATACTTTAACATATCCAGCCTGGAAAAGTTTTACTGAAACAGCCTGTTTTTTTTCAGAGAATATCACCAAAACACAAACTATCCATGAAGACAATTTTTTATTTCAGACCTTCAGTCCATGTAAACAATTGAACACAGACAGAGAGAGAGAGAAAAGAAAGACAAATGCTGGCTGACTGACGGTTTCTTTAGCCTCAAGGTCTCTGACTGTGGGGGAAAATAATGATACCAACTAATGGAAAACTGTCACTGTTTATAGCAAGATTTAAAGATAAAGGGTTCTTGAAAGCAGCAAAAAACATGCAAGTGCAGTATGCCATTAACTGTTTCGCTTTTCACCCATTTAATGCAACAATCCCAATTAATAGATGATGCTTTACATTTTTTTTAATTGTGCAAAAGTAATGGCATGTAATTGATTTGATTTGGTTCGCTGCATTACTGTTTTTCTACAAGTATGGTTCACTAATGAATTCTGCATGCATAATAGTTTAAAAGGTGAAAAAATTAAATATGCAAACTAAGGACAAAATAAAAAGTTGCAACATCCTAAAAAGTAATTGTCCTCAGACGGTAATGAGTTGAGAATGGCCCCTTAAAGACACATTTCCTCTTATTGTTTTCTGATTAACGGCAGCAGTTTCTGGTGGGGAGCCAAGCTGAGCACTGATGTGCAACCAAGAGATGGCTAATCGCGCTTGGCCTTTCCCTTCAAAACGCTTGCTAATGAGTGATGGCTACTGCGGTACAATATGGTGTTTGGAGCTACTACAAAGTGGGTTCCAGTAGGTGTTTGGCTACAGTCAAAAAAACACACTTGTTTGAGAGATTCAAGTATCGACACAATGTCCACATGAAGGTCTGATCAGTTCTGGACCTGATAATGACAAATAGTTGGTCTTTCTCCTTAAAGCTGATAATAACTAATAGTAACCAACTTCACTGTTGAGGTTTGCTGCTATGACATGATAAAACATCTAAACCAGGGGCATCCAAATCATGAAAGCAGATATCCGGCCTACGGTTCTTATTCTGTGGATTTGGACGTTGTAAAGGAGTATTAAAGCTCACCTTTGTTACCCTTACACTGTGCAGCTCCCATTGGGTGGGGACAAGTTTAACATTTGGACTACATTCTTAAATTGTAGTCAAGGGCCTCACTAAATCATTACAGGGGTTGCAAATGGCCCCCATGTAGCACTTTGGACACCCCTGCTCCAGACTCTTCTTCTGCTACCCCTTGTTCTCAGATTTTCTCAGCAGTAACATCTACTGTTTAGAAGGACAACAGCAGTCCCATTTGTCTGAGGCACCAGTATAAAGGGTAGTTTCATAGATGTTGGTAGAACATGGGACCTTCAATTGAAAATAACAAATCAAGAATTCAAAAAGGGGAAGGAACAATATTTAAGAATAGATTCTTCCTAAAATTCTTTTAATGCTTAAGTTTATCGTCTTAAATTTAAATTGTATTTAAAAATAAAAACCAATTGGCATCTTTGATTTAAATTGGTGGACTTCCTCTTAGATTTTTGCCATGCCTCCAGGAGATGTGTAGTCAAGTATCACATATGAAAACAATTGGAAAGGGCTGTCTTTTCGTTTGTTGCTGTTCAAACATTTTCTGAAACCCTTCAAATACAAACACTTTCATCACTTATGGCGTGTGAGCAAATTTCTGACGTTTTTGTTCATGTAAAGAAGAATATGAAGTAGCACAGAAAAAAATGCTAATAATTACAGTCCTATACTTCCCACTGCCTTCAGTACTCTGGCCTAAATATTGATTAAAGAGAGCACAAAGTTATTTACATTACATTCCCAGTCATTATTTTGGCAAACTGAGACATCAGAGATGAAGAAAGCTCCTAACTGGATAAATGAGAAATTATTATCTGCCAGCAAAGACAGAAATACTGCATAAATAAGAGCTTTGTAACAAAGACTTAATTACAAAAAACTGACAAAGTTCCAGTGGATTAAGATCCAAAACTAATGATAAGCAAAGACCAAAGTGCTGTTTATGAATCAAAACTACCTTTCTCTGCCTCTCTTGCTCTCTCTCTCTATCGCATACACACATGAATACAGATACATCTAATCAGATAAACAGCTCAAATTACCGTGCCCATTTCTGCCTACCAATATAGGGCACTATTTAACATAAGAGCAATTTAATTTGAGCTATTCTGATAAGGCTCTAGGAGACAGAAAGAGAGAAACTGTAAATGGAGCAGAATGAACTGACATTTATTCAGAGCAAATAGTGGGATAAAAATAATGTTGACTGATTCCCTTCCTTTGCTGGAAAGCAGTATTATCACAGTCAGACTTCATGCATGTAGGTCTACTTTTCTATTTGTTAGGGAAGAAAATTAACAGGTCTTTAAGCTAGATAGAAAACAAGCATTTCATTAACTTAGGGTAAACAGCACTGTGTTTATAGTTTTACAATCTTAGAAACAAGTTTAGTGGATTAGGTTCATAAGTCAAACAAATTAAGTTTAATATATGCAGTTGAATCCAGAAACATAACATTTATTTTAACACTGTTTGACATTAAATCGGACTAAACTTGTCCCAAACTAGCTCAGTTAGGGTTACCAAAGTTACACCAATTTGGTGAATACCAGGATAATTAGAGAGAAAGTATTTAACTAGTTTACATACGTTCCCAGAGCGTTTGGAACAATTGCCTCCTAAACTGTATGCCTTGGGTCAAAGGTTCTGGGTATCCTTCCAAAAGCTTCTCACAACATTCCTAATTTAAAATAATGGACAAAATTTATCATCTCTGCCCATACATTGTCAATGTGACTAAGACCAGAGGCTTGTCACCTTAAAACATGTCACCTACTTGTCCCCAAGCTTTAGCTTTCTGGCTGATGTCTTCAGATGTTGCTTTATTATTTCCACATAATGATCTTTTTGGGGAGGGGACCAGTCCCTCCTGCAGAACAACACTGACCCAACATGTTGCTGCCATCCCTGTACTCCACATCTGGAATTGTGTTGTCAGGTTTGCAAGCTTCCTCCTTTTCCTGCAAATGTGACAATTGTCATTATGGCTAAACGCTTCAATTTGCTTTTGTCCGACCACAGGACATTTTTCCAGTGCACTTGCAAAGCGTAAGCTGGCTTTTTAGGTTACCTATGAAATAATGACTTCTTCCTCAATGAGTGGCCCTTCAGTCCATGTTGGTACAGGGCTCCAATCTCAGAGGATAATGACCCTCTCTCACCAGCTTCTGCCAGCATCTTCACAGGATTTTTTTTTTTTCCCAGGATTGATTCCCACATTTAGCACCAAAACACATTGATCTATGGGACACAGAACCCGTTTCCTTCTGGATTATTTCCATTGTGTTTATTCCTGTTTGAAAAGAAGAACAAAGCACCTTCAGGTATCTGGAAGCTACACCCAACAATCAACCAGACTTATGGAAGTCCATAAATCTCTTCCTGATATCTTGGCTAATTTCTTTTTATTTTCTCACGATGTCACACAAAGAAGCAGTGGGTTCAAAGTGTTGCCATAAAATACATCCACAGGTGAACCTCCAATTAGCTTAAAGGTTGTCAGTTATCTAGTTAGAGGATTACAAAGCCATGACATCATCATCTGGGCTTTCTCAAACTGTTTAAAGGCAAAGTAATCTTAATGTAAGCAAACTTTCAATTGGAAGAAAAATAATAAATTCTCTCTTTCATTGTGTAAGCAATTTGAAATGATTTTGGTAAACCTCCACTGATTAACGTATTTTTTCCAAGCAATTTTCATTGGCACATTTTACCATTGGCCATTTAATGCATTTGTTCCATCTTTATAGTGGAAGTGTCCATTAGGAGTAATGCACCCATTGCTACCTGACACTAAAATTGCCCACACATTCAGCACATGCCGCTAATCTAGCTCACTGTAAGTGTTTATTATTGTTTCCGATTGATGTTACCCGTACAATTAACCGCTTTACATTTTCCTGCTGCTGAGGCTCCACATAAAAAGCATCAAAGTGGCCAAACACACTGGCTTTTTCACAATAACACAGGTTATCTATCTCCAGCTGCTGCTGAAATTCTATTATGGTCTTTTTTATGAGCTCAGACCAGTGAGGAGCTGCGAGGGAATTGGAGCCTATTGTTTATGTTCAGCTCCTTGTCAAGGTCATACACTGCACTGGCAGTGTCCAGCTGTCAGTTAAAGGAACCGCATTAAGGGAATTAGTTGAAATTAATGAATTCATTTTCTATAGTTGTCAATGTTGGCAAAACAATGGTAACTGAAAGTTTTTTTCTCCTTTTTGCTCAAGTTAGTAACCTGTTACTTGAAACCGATGGTAATCTGAAAGTACAGGATTGGTCTGCATGTTGGTGCAGCTGTTGGGGTTATATGACTACGAGGTGGGATTTTTTATGTGGGATTTCCATGTTCTTCCAGTGCATGCCTTGGTGCTCTCCAGCTTCCTCCACACCATCCAAAAAAAATAGATGCTAGGTTAATCTGCCACTTTAAACTGCACAGTCATGAGTGGGAGGGTGCCCCTTATCTGACTTTATGCAGATGATGTGGTTCTGCTTGCATCTTCAAGTTATGTTCTTTAATGTTCTTTAATTGAAGCTATTTGACAGCTGAATTTGAAGAGGCGAAGTGTTAAAAGTCAGCTCCTCTGAGTCTGACATCAAGATTCTCAATGGGAAGGCAGTTGAATATTCCCTCCCAGTGGGTGTGTAGTATTTGCCCCAAGTAGAAGAGATCGCTGTTATTTTAGTTTGATCAGGGATCAGTGAACTGTCATATTTCATAAGAATCAGATGGTCTACACAGGGATCCCAACCACAATCAATTTAAGCAGGATGTAATATATTGTGTTCAGAAAACAATGCTGATATAATCAGTTTATACTTGAGATTTAAAAATTTTAGAAAAACAAACTGATACACAATTATTATGTCCATAGGTTGTTTAAAGGTATGAAATGGAAAAGGGAAAGGACAAAATAAAAACCTGTGGGTACATAATGGGGGGAATGAATTGCCAAATGGGAGAATTGACCTGAAGCAATTGGTATTTAATTGTCAGGACCAGCAAAATGGAGGACCCAGAATGCAGACATGCAGGCAGCGCAACGGTAGGTGAAAAAGCTTTAATTAACAAAAAATCTCTCACAAGAAGAGGCAGGAACAAAACAATAAATGCACAGGCAAGACAGGCATGGCATGATCCGAACAACAAGACATGAGCATGATCTGAAAACAAGACTGGAGCATGATTTGAAAATGATTCCGCGATGAACAACTGAACAGGTGTGTGTATATGGAATGTGAACCAGGTGGAGCAAGGAGACAGATTAGCTTGGAGCAGGTGAACCGAATAAAGATGATTAACAGACAGGAGAGAACAAAACGTGACTGGAGCAAAACAGACTCTTGAATACAAATTAACAGAAACTAGAAAAACATGAAACTAAAGCATAACCAAATCCAAAAACCAAACTTGACAAAACATGAACTAGAAGACAAAAACTAAAGCATGACCAGGAAATTAATAAACAGAAGCATGATTCAAAAACTGTGAGAAACATATAAGAAAAAAACAGAAACCAAACAACCCCAAATCATAACATTAATCTGCAGTAATGGGGGTATTGCTTTGGTTATTTATGATACAAAAAGAACTGCATGGAGCAGCTGCTCCTCAGCATGAAAAGATACCAGCTGAGGCCTTTTGGGCATCTGATTCTGATGCCTTCATTTACACCTATCTTTAAAGGTTTTCTGAACAGGTCCCACTGGGAAGAGACCCTGGCACAGACCCTTGAACTCACTAAAGGGACTATAAATCCCACCTGACCTGAGAGAACTCTGTAATCCCCCAGGAGGACTTGGACAGTGCTGATGAGGAGAGGGATTTCTGAGTTCTCTCCACGACTTATCTCTGTGACACAACCTCCAATATCTGGAAGAAAATGGATGGATGGCATACACTTTTCTTTTCTTTTACTTTCTTTACTTACGAGCAGAGAATGAGTAGGTTTCTATACAGTAACTTTTGTATTAATAACGGAAAGTAAATGTACCACAGCAATTATATTTTGAAATCATACTTTGAAATCAACACTTGAAAATTGTACACTTGAAGACAACATAGCAAGACACTCTAGCTACAACCTTTCATCTTTTTTTCTTGAACACACCTCATTCCTGATGTTACAGTACAAAAGAAGCAAAAACTCTCACCTCCCACTCAGTTAACCGCATCCACATTCTGGCCGCGCCGTGAACAGCGTCTCATTAAGCTGCTAACGTGAACAACCAGCTGCAGAAGGCAGCCTGATGACCTTGATCAGTAACTGCTAAAATTACTTCACCAATGGTTTACGGATGAGACGTTGAATCCCAGACACACACACACACACAAACATAAGCACACACACATAGCGAGCTGAGTGTAAGTGGGCGAATAACTCAGCAGGTGGTTGAGACAAAATGTCCAAAATTCAGAAAGTTTAACATCTGCTTCCTCGTATTACATTGGCGCTGGCGGGATTTAAAGAAATCAATCTTCCCCCTCAAGGCGAGAGCCGTCTGAATTTGCCTTTCACTGGCACAGTGTAAACACAGCAATGCACAGCCATGAACGTTATTGATGGATGGAGCTTAAATAAGAATCAAGATGGGAGGGAAGGTACAGTAATGAAGGGACCTACTGTAAGAGAAAATTTCACTGAAAACACCAAAACAATCTGTTGAAGGAAATCAGCAAATTAGAGATAAATGAATGCCTCTCTGCAGCAAATCAAACAAAAAAAGCTAAAACATAGACAAACATTTATTTGGATTATGCTTCTGATTGTATTGAGTGTTTTTGTTCCACCCAAAATACAATAAAATGAAATATCTCCTCTCGACTGTTGAGCTGTTGAGCTGATTCTCTACACTTTTATTATTTTCATTCCCTCCCGTTTCTCTGAATGTAGATACTGTGAAAAAAACAAATAGGAATGTATTATTCAGGAGAAGCCAAATACATAAAAACATTAAAAGTCTCAAAATGCAACTCCTTCTTTGGGATTAAGCAGGTGTGTGTGTGTGTGTGTGTGTGTGTGTGTGTGTGTGTGTGTGTGTGTGTGTATAAAGGTGTGTTTTCCCTCAAAGCTTTTAGGAGAGGTGACTGACAGAAAGATGAACAGGAAGACAGGATTTGTGTTCTGAGTATCAGCGGCTGCAGACAAGTGGAAGAGCAAGTAAAGATGGATAGAGGATTCCAACAAAGCCCATTATCATCTCTTTATGTGTGTGAGTGTGCTGATAACAAGAATGTATATTTTTCAATCTGTTTGCAAAATGCCTGCAGTATGTGTATATTTCTCTAAATGTGCCTGTGTGTATGCATGTTCACAAGGGTATAAATACACCATCCACGCACGCACACAGACACACACACACACATTTACACACACACTGTCGGTCTGTCAGGTTCTGCATGTTATGGTTATGAATACCAAGCAAGAGTCAAAGCCCCAGGGAAATGAAAGCACGAAAGCTCAGTTATTTACTATGACCTCTTGCTCCATGTGTCTGTGTGTGTGTGTGCGTGCGTGCGTGCGTGTGTGTGTGTGTCTGTGTGTGCGTATATATAAATGTGCTCAGCAATCACCCTGCAGAAATTTGATTACTTTCTACATTTGTGTGGATGTTTGCTTGCCTGTTACTACAGATGAGAGTAGCTGCAAGAAATAGATTTTGTCCTTAAGACTTAAAGTGGCAAATGAAAAATAAGAAAGGAGTGAAAGTGAAGACGGCTAAAAAACAACATGTAGTAAGAGGGCACATACTTATGCTGCATTGCTAAAGCATTCTGCCCTCTTGAACTGTTTCACGCCCTGTCGTCTTACAGCCACAAACTTGCCTGTTTTACTGGGATTTTGTGTGATAGACCAACACTTAGTGCATTACTGTGAAGTATGGTTTCCATATGTATGCAGCCCCCTTTAAACTGATACTCCTGAACCAAGCCCAACAGTTTCCCCACAATCCACAAGGAAGAAAGTGCTCTGGTCAGATGAGACCCACATTCAACTTGTTGGTTTAGATACAAAACTCTATGAATGAGTGAAAACATCGTCCCACATGGTGGTGGTAGCATCATGCTGTGGGGATGCATAGGGTGTATAGTCTTAAATCCACTTCTGAATTTGAGCCATGTAGCCATATTCAGAGGGGACTAAATACAAATTTTCAAACTATACATTACTTTCCTTCCTTTCCCCACTTTACAATTATGCCCTAAATCATTGAGGTTTGTGTGTGTAGTATGACAAAATGTGAAAACGTTAAAGAGGTATGAATATATGCTAATGATAAATAGAATAGAACTACTCGTAAGCAAGAGAAAGATATAAAAAAGATAGAAACACGAAATGATAAGAAATCAAAGATGGCAGATGTTCCAGGGAAGTATAAAACATTAAAGAAGAGGTAAAATGAACCTGGCGAGATTGGCAGGAGGAGCGATGGAGCAAAAAAGAAAAGAAAGGAAGTGAAAAGAACCTGAAGGCAGCAAAGACCTCTGTCTGTTTTTCCTCTCCAGCAAAGTAAAGAAGTCTTCTGAAGTGTATGAAGCTATCACCACCGGTCTGTTGTCACAAGTGTCAACCTGACATGTCACGTCGTAACAAAATATAATGTCTGAGCAAAAGGGAAACGTTAAGTAGCAGAGGGAGGATATACGGAGGTGAAGAAGGAATGAGGCAGGTTGGCTTTGATGGCATCTCTAGCTCCAGAGTGTTGTGAAACCTCTGGTCCCAGTCAGCTTTGAGCCGTACAGTGGATAAGTCAGGGCCTTAGCAGGCCCAGCCTGAGCACCTTAACAAGACAAAAAGCACAGATGGGAGTATAGCGCTGAGGCCACTTCTTATTTTGGTCTTCTCTGAAAAATACCTCCAAATGTAACATGCAAAGAAAACATAACTGTAATGAGGTCAGTTTACCACTCTAAAATGTTCAGCTCTTTAACACAACATACATATGATTTGTAAAGGGTTAAAAAGCACAGAATATGCATGTTTTACTGTTTAACTGGCATTGATTGGCAGAATCTAGCAAATATCAATATATGCATACTCTACTGTGCAAAATATCCTCATCAATAACTTCCGTAAACGTTCCTTCAAGGAATTTAGTTGCTTTATGTGATCTTCATCAATAGTTCTCTAAGCTTTCTCCAGATTTTCTTGTTACTTAACCTATTTTCTGTCTGGTACTGGTCCCAGACTGTAACAGATATATCCTCCTTCACCTGGCAGCTACTTCTACTCCTTCAGCTGAAAGCTACATTTTCAGCATATGGCTCTATGCGAATCACTTTGTTGGTGCGAAAATACTATTAAATGCCTATCAAATGGTGTACAAAAATGGCTTAAAAGGTTCAGATTAAAGTAGTGTCATTTTGCCGTTGTTTTTAGTTTTAGTTTTGATTGTTGTGTACCACAATTTTTCAGGATAGGAGCTGTAAGCAAAAGGCTTTTTGATACAAAACATGCTTACAACTAATGATTTAAAGTAATTTCTACAGTACTGATATTCCACAGGAAGGGAATGTCATTATGCAATCTATCATATGTTAAACAATGATCAGAACCACAATTAATGGAAATTGTGAGTAGAATATATAATCTTTAAAAGGTATTAAATGACCCAATTGATGTATAAATGAGATATTAGCATTTTTATGATTATTTGTCTTTACAATTGCACTAAAGTTCCAAAATATCAAGACAGAACTGACACAAAGGTTGAGTACGTCAATACAAACTGGGCATTCTGGTGAAACTGGATTGAAAGTGAGAGAGAAAAAATAAGCCAAAGGTCAACGAAAAACTCTCAAACACCTTCAGAAATCCTAAACAAATACTGATCAAGACCATTTTTAAATTTTACAAGAAAGCCTAGCTCCTTGGAAGCAAATTATAAACAGAAACTATGCTGATCGCAGGCCTACACCGAAATACAAGCTCTAAAGACATAATTTAAAATGGGTGATTTGGGGTCAGTAACTGCTTCCACTGTCAACTTAGAGCCAAATAAAAGATGACATCCCGCCCGCTTTGCCGCAGTGGAAAAAACGAAGAACAAATAGCCCAGAATGAAACACACCATTACATATTTGGTGGAAGTCTCATTGTGTTTGTACATATTACTATAGAAACCTGCAGGACCTATCGAAGTCCGAGGTTTCACTGGATATTATAGAGTTTTGTATTAGAAAAGGTTCATGGGAAACCAATTAAATCAAACTTTCATCCCAACGCCGGTCTATGATGATAATGGAGTCATGCCATCCTATTACATCTGATGTTTTGTCACATTTTCATACCAAAATATAATCAAACCCCAGATATTGAATAAATGACAATGAATGTTTCTATTCCTCCTAGTATTGGTCCGGACTGCCTGCAATGTGTCACAGCCTTTTTGGAGTGCTGATAGCTTTCTCCTCTTACTGTGCGGTCACACAGTCTAAGCACTGGATATAAAACCTTTCTAAAGCACAGGAAAAAAGTGGACGAACAGTCGAGGAGCTCTCGAGAACCCGTATGTTCAGCTGCAGACTCACAAAATCAATCCCCATTGATCACTCATTCAAACACCAGTCACCTCACTTACACACACACACGCTGTTCTTTTTTGTATTACTTGTTGCACTCCGTCTCAAGAAAGAGAAGAAAAAAAGGCGCAGAAGAACAAAAAACATAATGTTCCACAAGAATGCCCGCACAAGATGGGTCCTGCAGCACTTCTGGGGCTCTCGCTGGGAAGGAGTGTATAACTATGCTCCAAGTTCAATATTAGGAGAGCCAACATGATGCACATTCCCCAGCTGATTTTAGACTGTGCATGTCCAAACACGTACTAACACTCATGCCCACAGAGTTTTCCAAATGTCTTCTGTTGCTCTGCAGCACATAGTGGTTCTCCTTTATTTGAGAGCTTCCTTTTCTCAGCTGATGTATTCTTTTTCCTCTGGCATTACGTTGTTATAGAGTGGTCCTGCTGGGCCAATTAAAAAGCAGCTTCTCCTTTTAATTTTGATAATATCTTAGACCATTATGAGCTCACCGCCTGTATTCTTGACTGCCTGGAACTCATCCCCCACCACAGATACCAAATCATTAATCCAGAAAAAAAGAGTAAGATAATGAAGAAGCTGGACTGAAGCGACTTAGAGCCATTAAGGGGAAGGTTATGAATATTAGAGTGCCGCTCCGAGAGAAAATGCCCCAACAACACGTGAGTCATTTCACCCTGTCCTCAGATGGGAACATACGCTATTACCTTAAATGTCCTATTAGCTGGTTCGGCTTTAAGAACAGGTGCTAAACGAGGGATTATTTTATTATGAAGCCAAACGGTGCAGAAACAAGCATTCCGGGGAGTAGGAATATGGAGCAGGTGTCAAAGTCCGGCTTGTAAACAATTTGCTTAAAACGGTTAAATCCAAAGTCTCTTTCTCTGTCAAATAAGTTTGTCTAACCACAGGCGGTCTATTTAAATCCTGTCTGATCAGGGGTCTTCACTCTATGTCACCTTGAAAATAGTTCTGTTCTCTTGGTCTAAAGTGTTCTAATCATTCAGGAACATTTTTATTGGTTTCATTAAATACACACTCAGTGTGAACCTCATGCCTATAGCGCTGATACTAGAACAGTTTACAGCTGTGCTGCATCATCCCTTTTAATAAAACTGTTTCAAGCAATCGACTAAAGAGACAAATCACTGTGGTTTTTAAAATGTTTAAATGCAATGTTTAAATGCAATGTTTAAAATATTTTCCTATTCTTGTTCAATAGTGGGTCTGAGGCACTCAACAGTTCACAGTTCTGTTTTAGCACCTGGCCCAGACTCTGATCACTTGTGGGTTAAAAAAGAGCCTAAGTCAGGTTATTTTGTTCACCAAGTTCTGGGTCAAGTATAGACTGGACCAGGCCTGGGTCAATGTAACACAAACTAGTTTGGTTGTAGGTGTGACTCCGCAATCTTTTCTTCAACCCAACAAACATTTGGCCGATAGATAGATAGATAGATAGATAGATAGATAGATAGATAGATAGATAGATAGATAGATAGATAGATAGATAGATAGATAGATAGATAGATAGATAGATAGATAGATAGATAGATAGATAGATAGATAGATAGATAGATAGATAGATAGATAGATAGATAGATAGATAGACGGACGGACGGACGGACGGACGGACGGACGGACGGACGGACGGACGGACGGACGGACGGACGGACGGACGGACGGACGGACGGACGGACGGACGGATCCTAGAAGTAACATAGCAACATCGTTTTATTTACATAGCTGTGTTCATCTGATAAAGCTTTATGTTGAGAACATAAAGCTTTATCAGATGTTAGGCGAGCTGTAGGTTGATTTTCTCTTGTTTAATTAGTAATAACTAAGAACTTCTATACATTTAACACTTCAGGTAATAATCAGTGAGAAAAACCTGCTGTGCAGCTCTACTCCTGAATGCTGAATTAGGAATCAAAGACTAATCTGAATTGGACATTACAGCTTCTTAGAGTTGCAGTAAAATCATTCACCCAAATATAAACCCTCCATTTAAAATGAATGACTTGAACAAGACTATGCACAAAAGCACCAGTCCAACCACCCACACATTCCTTAAAGGTAAAAGCACTCCCATTACCTCAGCTCTCTCCTTTTGCATTGTGTCTTTTTCTTTCTTTTTCCCATATTTCCTTTTCTTTTCTTGCATAAGCCTTGCCAATCTCAGTCAGTTCCTATGTGCTGGTTGAATTTATTGTAGGCAAAGAAAGAATAATAACCTGTAGATTTGCTTCCAATCATGTGAATCTCTTTCTTTTGTTGCACACAAAGATCCAATTAGGCATGCATGTTTAAGGCCCTGCAGAGGTACAGACTTTTGCCCTACCCTGCTGTTTGTCCATAGAGTATAACTCCAAATATCCTTGACTTCAGTCAAAAGAATACATAATATAAAGGCCAATAAATGTTTAATGACAGCGTGCTGTTTGGCTGAACCTTTCCTCTCGCTATAGAACCGCATCCACTGAGTTTCTGGTTGGCTGCAATTCCAAAAACTGTCAATAGACACATGTGAAAGCTTTCAATACAGCTATTACAAAAAATGCAGGGCAAAGTGAACCAGGCTGACAGCTGCCTAACTGGTTTGACAGCACCTGATAATGGCTGTCGGGCCAGGTGTGCCAAAAATGGACCAGTAAAAAAATTTGCTGCAGAATAGAAAGGTTTTTCTGCAGTGGAGAAATATCAGTTTAACTTAAAGATAAAGGTTGTACCTTGATTTTAAATTGAAATGCACCAGTTCATAGGCCAGAGATCAGCCAATTTTCTATTGATTGATGATGATCAGTTATTATCAGGTTAAGTAATAAAAAATATATATTTTATATTTGTTAATACTTTAAAACTGAGAGGTCCCACTATTCTAAATATACCAAGTATCTACCAAAAGCATGCTTTCTGTTACATTTTCCTTGAGTTTCCAAAAAAACTACAGATGCACTGATTTGCTGCAACCGATTTTTACTAATATATATATTTACCCTACCCTTTCAACACAGTAAAACAAGCGACCACACAGCTCACATAGCATCTCTGATTCAGGTAAACAACCCCACAATCCTGTACTGCATCACAATCCCTGTCACATGCCCAAACAAATACCACATGACATGAAACACACAGACAAACGGCAACAAGATGGAAATAAACATCAGCCCAGTTTACTTATACTACCAATACCTATATTTTAATGCAGAAATATCGTGTATCCCCAAGAAAAACATCAAATAAAAGTTGGGGTATAAATTTTAAACCCTTCAATGATCTTGTAATTCAATCACTTTCCACTGAATTCAAAATTACCAACTTTTTAAAGAAGCTGTAGCATTATTTTCTGTTTTATGCAAGTTAAAAAACTAAAATGATAAAAATTGCAACTAGCAGGTCGAACGTCAAAGGTAACCGAAAATCAGAAGATAATATTCCAGGAAAACTATATTTGTTCGTTTTCACACCTTTTACAGGAACGTTGTGCTTGCAAAAATGCTGGCCAGGTAATGGGCGGGTGGTAAATTTGTTTGGCTAACCAACATTTGCTTTTGATAGGGTAATTTTTGTCCTTTCAAACATTCATGAGTTGCTATTTTGAGTGAACGCTGAAGATAATAAGGATCCATCCATAGAAGTATGAATATCCACAGTTCCTCCATAGTGAAAACAAAAGAAAAACAAACGGAACTTCAAAGGTTTTAAGATGTAAAACATGCCCTCGCCACATGGACATTATGCAAACAAAGATTTTCACCTGCATTTTTATGGAAGCAAATCGTTACCATATTTCAAATGAAAAAGCATTTTCAGAAATGCTTTTTCATTTTAAGAATGTGGCTGCATTGTTTGACTCATAAATGAAATTAGTAATCAATATTCCTATTTGCAATTTAATTTTCTTCTTCAAGACTGCTCATTCTTTCACTTAATTAAAATGAAAAAGAAAAAGACATTTGAGATTTATTTTTCAAAATGTACCCCAGCAAATAGATACCAAAATTCAATTTGAAACGTAAAATTTGAAAATGAAAAAGCATTTCCAGAAATGATTTTTCCAGAGCCCACGCTGTGCGTGGAGGCGAGCCCGACTATTTCTAGTCGATATCTCTCGACCTCCTGCACAAGCTCTGGCTCCTTCCCCCCCAGCGAGATGACATTCCACATCCCTAGAGCCAGCCTAAGCATCCGGGGATCGGGCCGCTGAGGTCTCCACCTTCGTCTGCCACCCAATCCTCTTTGCACCGGTCCCTCACGGTTCCCCCTGCAGGTGGTGGGCCCACTGGGGGATGGCCTCGCGTCTCTCGTTCGAAAAAGCAGACATTGCTTTTTCGTTTTCGTGGTCTGCTCGCAAAGTACTGCCCAGAACTCGAAAACGAAAAAGCATTCCGAGCGGCGGGCGCAGCAGAACGACGACAGCAGCTGCTCTTCCTCAGCTCCCTTCTGACCGAGCTACCCATCTTGTTCGGTAGGGGGCGCCGTGCACATCTGCATTGCATTACATTGCGAACGTGCCGAGAAATTGATTGAATTGCAGCAGGGCCGAGCTCAATTTGTGGCAGTGGCAGGCAGAACTGGCAGTTCCGATGGCAGGCTGTGGCGGAACTGCCACAGCCTGCCACCGAAGCTGCCTCATTTTCAAATCTTACATTTCAAATTGAATTTTGGTATCTATTTGCTGGGGTACATTTTGAAAAATAAATCTCAAATGTCTTTTTCTTTTTCATTTTAATTAAGTGAAAGAATGAGCAGTCTTGAAGAAGAAAATTAAAATGAAAATAGGATTATTGATTACTAATTTCATTTATGAGTCAAACAATGCAGCCACATTCTTAAAATGAAAAAGCATTTCTGAAAATGCTTTTTCATTTGAAATATGGTAACAATTTGCTTCTATACATTTTCATCTCTCATCCACACAAATACAGGTTTTTGGGTAAAAAACTCTGTGGTGACATAGAGGTCCATTTTAACACATGCAAACTACCAGTGTCTTTGCTAGAAACATTGGCATAGGAGCCTTTTTTATGTTTTTTTTTTTTCTGTCTCACTTTGTCCCGATTCTTAGTCGGTTCTTGACTTAGCAAAAAGGGGTAACAGATATAAAAAATTGATCACTTACAACTATTTTAGAATAATTTTAACCTAGTACTAGTTTAGCCATTCTCAGGATCTTCTTTATTTTATTTTGTTAATTCTGGTGTTATCGCCATCTGGCGGTGGATCATATGTGTTGCAAGTTTTTATTATTTTATTATTAAGTCTTAATAATTAAAAGGAATAAAAGAAAGATAAGGCCCTTTTATATCAAAGTGTGTAAATTAAGTGTCTAAAGGTCAAAAACAACACAAAAAGCTTACAAGTTGTAAAATCGAAAAACAAAATTAACATGTATGTTGGAAACTGTACATTGCATTTCACAAAATTTTGGGTGGAGGCTGTCAATGCTGTCAATGTTAAAAGTTTCTAGTAGTTCAATGCGGAAGGTTTCTCTCGCTCTAACACTTCGGCATTCAGCTGTCTTTATTGTGTCAAAACTGCTTCTGGTGCAGCAGACCTCACCCTGCAAAGGTTTTTTTAGACAGATTTAGGACATATTGTTGGGCACCTTAGAACAGAAATCTACTTTGAGCTTTTGGACATGTGCTGTGGGCTGCTGGCCTGCTGAAAGGGTCAAGGAGTTTGCTTCAAACATACTTTAATGACATAATATCTCACTAAAAAGTGTCTGTGATTTACAAAAAGTCCTCAATAACTTTGGTGCACACAGTGCTTATTGTACGAAAGGCACAAACCAGACTTACCGCAAGGGAGAACAATCTCCATCATGTTTGACTGCATGCAGGGTTTTCATTTCACTTCATTAAGAACAAACAAACTGATGCACTGCATCCACTTCTGTCTCCTCAAACAACTGAATATTATATCTCAGAAAGGTGCGGGGCCTACTGATAAAAGCTTTTGTAAACATTCATTTTTTTTCAGCATGTTTAGTGTACACTAAAGCCTGAAGCCATCCCTCCAGCACGTTCCCGGTCACTTTGAGGATCCTTAGATGTCTTTTGTGGTATTTTCTTGTTTTCAAAGTTTTTAGCAGCTCTCACAGACGTCTCTTATCTGGCTTTTTTATCTGAGCAGCTAGATTGGGTTCAGCCTTTGGAATAATTATGTTTTCGATAACAGCACTTCTGATGCTTTCAGACGGCTCTTATCTTTGGAACTGCGATAGGGAAATAGAAAAAAATCTGCTGCCTTTGTATTATAGTAAAAACATTATTTATTCATTATTAAGATAATGCGAAGACTGCGAATTAGGAGCAGGTGAGTCTTATCTGGTTCTTATTTTGTTGGACAAAATTAATTTAAACTGATCAAAAACATGCTATTAACTGAGTTTTTGGGGGGGGTTTGGCTTTCATTATTTATCTAACTTAAATAATAGCTTTTGTCGTGCTTTTTGCAGTCCAGTACTTTCAGATATTTGTTAAAAATATTATCTTATAAAAAAAAATCTGCATGGGTTTATTTTTAAAGATATTTGAAACATGGTGCTAGCTGGAGTTTTACAAAATGCAAGGCATCAAGTCTTGAAGAGATCTTTTGACAATGTAATTGAAAGGTGACATTTTCCATTTCACCGTGAAGGAAGGTCAGAATGGCTTATAACCCAATTATTCATTTTCTCTTCCACCATTATGTCATGGATGAAAAGGTTTTGAATCGATTATAATTATTACTCTATAAATGAAAATGAAAATATAACGCTCTGAGAAGACGAAACAGCTTTGCTTACCTCCTTTACTTTTTTGCGTACTGGCTTTCTGATCTGATCAGTTGAAATGAAACCAAAATGCACCAAAAACTGACTGGTGACTGCAATCGGCCAATTTTCAGCTTGATCTTAACTGGACGGTCGAAAAAGCGAACACCCCAAATGTTAGTGCAATCAAGTCACTTTGACAGCACCAGTGAAGACTGTTACTAAGTGAATAAAACTAAAATTTAACTACTTTCAGTGAGAAATTTAAAAATTAAGTCGACGCAGCACTCGTGGTGTAGGGGGTTTAGTGCACGACCCATATACAGAGCAGCCATCACGGGTTGGAGTCCTGGCCCTGGTGACATTAGTCCCATGTCTTCCCCTCTCTCTGTGTCCCTACTTCCTGTCTATCTACTGTCAAAAAGTACAGGAAAAAATAAAGGCCATTATTCCGCAAAAAAAAAAAAATATTATCGGCCAAGCCCGAACGAGAGACGCGAGGCCATCCCCCAGTGGGCCGATCACCTGCAGGGGGAACCGTGAGGGACCGCTGCAAAGAGGATTGGGTGGCGGACGAAGGTGGAGACCTCAGCGGCCCGATCCCCTGATGCTTAGGCTGGCTCTAGGGACGTGGAATGTCCTCCGTGGGGGGGAAGGAGCCTGAGCTTGTGCGGGAGGTCGAGAAATATCGACTAGAAATAGTCGGGCTCGCCTCCACGCACAGCGTGGGCTCTGGAACCCATCTCCTTGAGAGGGGTTGGACTCTCTTCTACTCTGGAGTGGCCCACGGGGAGAGGCGGCGGGCTGGTGTGGGTTGCTTGTTGCCCCCCAGATCAGCCGTCTCGTGTTGGGGTTTACCCCAGTGGATGAGAGGGTCGTATCCCTGCGCCTTCGGGTTGGGGAGAGGTCTCTGACTATCATTTCAGCCTACGGGCCGAGTGGTAGTGCGGAGTGCACGGCCTTCTTGGCGTCCCTGTCGGGGGTGCTGGATAGTGCCCCTCCCGGGGACTCCATTATTCTGCTGGGGGACTTCAACGCCCACGTGGGGAACGACAGTGACACCTGGAGAGGCGTGATCGTGAGGAATGGCCTCCCCGATCTGAATCCGAGTGGTGTTTTGTTATTGGACTTCTGTGCTAGTCACGGATTGTCCATAACGAACACCATGTTCAAACATAAGGGTGTCCATCAGTGCACTTGGCACCAGGACACCCTAGGCAGGAGGTCGATGATCGACTTTGTTGTCGTATCATCAGACCTTCAGCCGCATGTTTTGGACACTCGGGTGAAGAGAGGGGCTGAGCTGTCCACTGATCATCACCTGGTGGTGAGTTGGATCCGCTGGAGGAGGAGAAAGCCAGACAGACTTGGCAGGCCCAAGCGCATAGTGAGGGTCTGCTGGGAACGCCTGGCGGAGCCCTCGGCCAGGGATGTATTCAACTCCCACCTCCGGGAGAGCTTCGACCAGATCCCGGGAGATGTTGGAGACATAGAGTCCGAGTGGACCATGTTCTCCGCATCTATTGTCGATGCTGCTGCCCATAGCTGCGGCCGTAAGGTTTGCGGTGCCTGTCGTGGCGGCAATCCCAGAACCCGGTGGTGGACACTGGCAGTAAGGGATGCTGTTAAGCTGAAGAAGGAGTCCTATCGGCTGTGGTTGGCTTGTGGGACTCCTGAGGCGGCTGACGGGTACCGTGAGGCCAAGCGTGCTGCGGCCCGGGCTGTGGCAGAGGCAAAAACTCGGGCCTGGGAAGAGTTCGGTGAGGCCATGGAGAAGGACTACCGGTTGGCCTCGAAGCGATTCTGGCAAACTGTCCGGCGCCTCAGGAGGGGGAAGCAGTGCTTTGCCAACACTGTTTATAGTGGGGGCAGGAGACTGCTGACCTCGACTGAGGACATTATCGGGCGGTGGAAGGAGTACTTCGAGGATCTCCTCAATCCTGCCATCACGCATTCCGTGGTGGAAACAGAGGCTGGGGACTCGGGGTTGGACTCTTTCATCACCCAGGCTGAAGTCACCGGGGTGGTTAAAAAGCTCCGCGGTGGCAAGGCTTCGGGGGTGGATGAGATCCGCCCTGAGTACCTCAAGTCTCTGGATGTTGTAGGGCTGTCATGGTTGACACGCCTCTTCAACATTGTGTGGCGGTCGGGGACAGTGCCTCTGGACTGGCAGACTGGGGTGGTGGTCCCCCTTTATAAGAAGGGGGACTGGAGGGTGTGTTCCAACTACAGGGGGATCACACTCCTCAGCCTCCCTGGTAAGGCCTACGCCAGGGTATTGTAGAGGAGAGTCCGACCGATAGTCGAACCTCGGCTTCAGGAGGAACAGTGTGGTTTTCGTCCCAGCCGTGGAACACTGGACCAGCTCTATACCCTCTACAGGGTGCTCGAGGGTTCATGGGAGTTTGCCCAACTGGTTCAAATGTGTTTTGTGGACATGGAGAAGGCATTTGACTGTGTCCCTCGTGATGCCCTGTGGGGGGTGCTCCAGGAGTATGGAATCGGGGGCCCTTTATTAGGGGCCATCCGGTCCCTGTACGAGCGGAGCAGGAGTTTGGTCCGCATTGCCGGCACTAAGTCGGACCTGTTCCCAGTGCATGTTGGACTCCGGCAGGGCTGCCCTTTGTCGCCGGTCCTGTTCATAACTTTTATGGACAGGATTTCTAGACGCAGCCAAGGGCCGGAGGGGGTCTGGTTTGGGGACCAGTGGATTTCGTCTCTTCTTTTTGCGGATGACGTGGTCCTGCTGGCCCCCTCTAGCCAAGACCTACAGCATGCGCTGTGGCGGTTCGCAGCCGAGTGTGAAGCGGCTGGGATGAGGATCAGCTCCTCCAAGTCCGAGGCCATGGTACTCGACCGGAAAAGGGTGGCTTGTCCTCTTCAGGTTGGAGGGGAGTTCCTGCCTCAAGTGGAGGAGTTTAAGTATCTCGGGGTCTTGTTCACGAGTGAGGGAAGAATGGAGCGGGAGATCGACAGACGGATCGGTGCGGCTGCCACAGTAATGGGGGTGCTATGCCGGTCCATTGTGGTGAAGAGAGAGCTGAGCTGAAAAGCAAAGCTCTCAATTTACTGGTCGGTCTACGTTCCTACCCTCACCTATGGCCATGAACTTTGGGTCATGACCGAAAGAACGAGATCACGGATACAAGCGGCTGAAATGAGCTTCCTCCGTAGGGTGGCCGGGCACTCCCTTAGAGATAGGGTGAGGAGCTCGGCCATCCGGGAGGGGCTCGGAGTAGAGCCGCTGCTCCTCCACATCGAGAGGAGCCAGTTGAGGTGGCTCGGGCATCTATACCGGATGCCTCCTGGACGCCTTCCTCGGGAGGTGTTCCAGGCACGTCCCACCGGGAGGAGGCCCAGGGGACGGCCCAGGACACGCTGGAGGGACTATGTCTCTCGGCTGGCCTGGGAACGCCTTGGGCTCCCCCTGGAGGAACTGGAGGTGGTGTCTGGAGAGAGGGACGTCTGGGCGTCTCTGCTGAGTCTGCTGCCCCCGCGACCCGGTCCTGGATAAGCGGAAGACGAACGAACGAACTAACAAAATTAAGTCAAAGAGGTAAAAAAAAAATTAAAAAGCTAATTTACTGTCTATGACATGTCCATACATGTCTATGGTGTGTTCCAGGCTCCAAAAAGACAAGAAAGAGAGCATTGCTTTCAGCCGATAACAAGAAGGCTAAAACAGCAGACGTGTTGAGCTTTCAACCTCTTTCTGTTAGTGAAACGTTGGCAGCGAAGACAAAGACAATATTCTTTGGAACATACACATGGACTGTGCTTATTGCTAAAATAAGGTGCTAACGACCAGAGCTGAACTAATTTATTTATTAAAGTGGGATGAAAACATTTTTAAAAATGTGTAGGTCATGATGTCATTCACAAATTAGTAAGTGGATTATTGAACTGCCTAGCATCTGTTTTATTCTCTCTTCTTGCCTTTACTCACACAGCCTCCATTTTATGTTATCTAATTCTCACACCTGCTGCTCTCATGAACATATTTTAATGCTTTCATTGTCAGAAAAAAAATGAGACTCAAATTTTGACTGCAAAGCAGTTCATCAAGGGTACATTTGTAATTTAAGTAACTTTCAAACCTATTATTGCCATCAAGTCAGTGCAGTGCAGTTGGTATGAGTTTTCATTTTGGATTTTGCTATTTAAACTGTTAAAAACCTTAAGTAACACTAAACAATTGAATGATACTGCATGATCAACCTGTCCTGGTATACGGGGTTAGAGCCACTTACACAATTACACATTTCTTCAATAATTGCACAGCCAAATAAACCAAATTAAATTCAGGTGCCCTATATAATTTTGCTCATTAAAGGGTTAAGCACCATCATGTCCCTTTTTAATGAAATCCTGACTGTGTTTAAGTGCATTAGCTAACAAAATCTTCTAAAAAGTAAATTATTTCTGCTACTTACTCGTATGACTGTCCAAGAGAAAACGAAACTGTATAAATGCAACTGCTGCTTCTGTTTTTTCTGGTGAATCTCTCAGCCATTAGTAATAACTTAGAGCGCAAAAACACCTCTAAATTTATTCTGTTAGTTTTGAAGGTTGTGGCCTGAACCCTGAGTTAATACTCTTAGGTGTTAATATTCTCATTTGAACTGATTCATTTAAATACATTTATGCACAGCACCACCAAATACCTTTTAAAATGTTAACTCTGCAATCATTTCTTTAGGTAACATCCTGCTTTAAGGCTACTGCTCTTTCCCTCAAAAATATGATGCCCACTTTGCTCCTAATATAAATAATTGTTTACCTCTCAGGGCAGAAAGACTTGGTGTTTTTATTACTTCTTCTTTTATAGTTCTTCAACAGAAATCCAAATCAGACAAAATAAGTAAGATTACAAAACCCAGAAAATGGAAACAACATTTTGATCTGTGCATCTTTGATAATATAACAAAATCCTTTCAAAATACCCGGTTGGGCCAGTAGGTGGGGATCACCTCATCACTAATGACAAACCATCCAGAAAAGGAAGAACGGTCCTGAGTATGGCTGAATGTGTTTGCTTTCTTTTACACAGTTTAGAATTTTAGTAATAGACTTAATCAGTTTACCAGTGACTGACAGTGAACAGAGTGAGGTCAATTTCTTTCATGGATTCTGTTATAGAAAGCATTAATGGGCATCTGTTCATAGGGCCGCTATGGCATCATTGCTTAAAATCTAAATTTACCATATCTACGCAGAACCTACACAAACCAACAAACTTTGGATTTCAAAAAAATCTATTACAAGTATAAAAAATTGTGGATAGCAGACATGTTTAAACCTGTGATGTCCAAATTTTGTGTGACGAGGGCCAAAATTGAGGGCCAAAATTGTCCAAGTCAAAAGTACTGACGGGTCAAAAATATATATTAACAAAATACAAAAAATTATTTTAGGAACCTGCTCAAAAATAAACTAAGCATGCATTATTTAAAATAAATAAAGTAGTCAGATGTTTTGTAGGAAAGCGATGTATAAATTCTTGTAGGATTTTGCATGTGTGCCTTATTAAAAGAAAGACATCTTGTTTGCTTATTGCTGTATTCTCAGCAATGAAAAGACATTTTGATCACTCATTCTTTGAAAACGCTTGCTGGATTTAGCCAAGTTTAACAAACTAATTAAAAGCAGATTTGGGTTCACCAGCGTCTGCTGTTGAGTAAAAACCACTGGACAGATGTGGTCCTAGAATGCAAAATGCATGGTTATTAAAAGATGCATTTGTTTGGTTCTACCTAACATATATCAATGTAAGAAGATTTGAATTTGTCAGAAATAACATTGCCTTAATTGAAAATAAAAACTCTCCATCTGCATCAACCACGGCAGCCAATGCGATTTATCTTCTTTGAATTGGCGTCGGGGGGCTGCACGAAATCAGTCAAGGGGCCACAAATGGCCCTCAACCTGCACATTGGGCACCACTGGTTTACACCTAATGTACTAGAAAGAAAGTCTAAAAAAGGAAAAAGTGTATTTTACTAAAAAGCAACCATTAAAAGTGGCAACATAAAAAAATCTGACAACATTTTTATTATTAGAATCAGTTACTTTTGGCTCTGAGAAACACAGGGAATGGAATCTTGCTTGATTCCTGTGCCAGAAGATAACTGAATAACTTTCTGAGTTTTTGAACAATGACTTATCATCAAAAATACTATTATTAGTATCATCATTTTATTATTTTGTCCATATTTTATCCCCAACAGAATGTCTACTGTTGTTGAAAGTGGTAATTATGATGGCCTCAGAACCCCATAAACCATCATTAATGCTTTTATTCCACCAGCTCTTCTATCTAAATTTCTGCTGCTCCTGAATTTTGTTCACCTCAATCACTCAGTTGTTCACTCAGCTGCTCTTGGATGCCCCTTTTCCTCTTTTAAAATTACTCCCACTCACTTCTGAGGATTTCTTTCTTCCCTTCTCTGCTGCAACCTAGTGTTTCAGCTAGCCGCTCTGTATCTGTTCTATTTAGTTATTTCCCATCCGCCAGTTGTGTGCAGTCACCAACATTGTTATTAGTGCCAGGTTCAAGCCCGCAGTGTAATCAAACCCCAGGAATTAGTGGCAGAGCCACACTGACAGTAAGAACAATGCTGACAAAACACTGTACTTATTACTGAGGTTGCTGCGCTGCTTCAGCTTTGGCAGGAATCGGCTCCTTGGAGCCCTGAAGTTTGATGGGCTTTGCTAAAGATAAGCAACAGACACCAACAAAAGGCTAGAAAACTACCAGTGGGAGCAGTATGAGGAGCTCCACGTTTTTCCTCTGAGGGTGCAGGAAGTGCTTAAGCTTTGGGAGTGCAGCCATTTTGAAAGGACAATAGAATGGACATCATGGGGACATGCTTTATTATTCTGGGATAAAGATGGAAATGCAAAGCTTGTTGCCTTAAAGCAAAGAACAAAAATCCATTTACTTGACAATAACAAACAATTTGGTGTCGCTTAAGAGAATTTCAGCTTTCTATTTGATGAAGGGGCTGTTCCAGCTTGCCTTTTAAAATGGAACCTCCAACTATGGAGCACATTCATCATACTTTAATTAAGCCACTTATCCATCTCCACTTAAGAGGTTTTACATTTAATTCTCGTAGCATTACTGGAATGGGTCGGCATTCTAAGTTACTCGCCAGACTCTCTAGATTGGATCTTTTCTATATTAAAGAACAGATTTGATCTCATTGAAATAATAAAAAAACCACACCCCTCTACATAACAGTACCAAGGTTGTTAAACAATAAAACAGTTGCAGACCTTTCTATTAGACTCCCCTCTAGTGCAACCAGCTCCCTGTTCTTGTCTGTGAGGCAGGCACACTGTTTGCTTGAAAGGCCAGGCTAAAAACCTTCCTGTTTAGTTAAGTGGCTTAAGCCTTTCTCTATAGTTATGATCCTTTAATCTTGACTGGCGTTTTCCCCACTACTCTATTTGCCCATTATTTGCAATCATTGATGCCATTGTCATTGAGTTTTCTCTATCTTTCTTGCTATAGAAAGTACGCCTGGTCTAGTGCTTCAGTGTTGAGGTGTGTATTTCCTGAGCAAAGTCACTGATGGAGCTAGTGCTGCTCTTAACTTTATGTTCTCTCTTTGTGATTCTTTCTTAAGGAAAGTAACCCTGACCCAGTGCTTCTGTATTTGGAAATGTTTTCTTGGAAGAACACATCGACAGAGTTAATGCTGCTATTAACAAAATGACTTGTTGGAATTTGATCGGCTTCCAGAGATAACTGTATACAAGTTGGCAATAAACAACTGAATTACATTGGGTTAAATTACATTTTTAATTGAACTGAACTGTAATGATTGTATTGGTTTGATTTAATTTGAACTAAATTGGATTCATATCGTTAGAAATTTGTCTGGCAATTTGCACTTAGATGCCTTGTGAATTGGCACATATGAATAAACTATATATACTTGACTTCATTTGAAAATTAACATTTTTCGGAGTAATCCTTTAAATTTTCTACACGTTTAAATGTTGAACTTAAGACTTGGCAATCTTTTACCCCCATGAAAATCATATAAGGCACATTTTCACTCCCTTAAACCCCCAAACCATGAAATAGGCAAAGGTTCCCACAAATGCCAAGACATTTCCAAAAATGAGCTACTTTGCACTAAAAGCACAAAAAATATCTCAGATCATGCTCTATTGGTTTGAAAAAAAATTCATTTTCAAACTCAAAGTGAGACTGTGTTATTTGCTAAAAAGTGGACTTTCACATAGTGTGTCTGTGGAGGACTTGTTCATTCTGCCTTGTAGCAGGCAGGTTATATTGTACTTACAGCAGGGTCCCCTGCGCTGCACCTTGATCCGACGCTGCGTGTTGCACTGAGCCCTCTCCAGTTCGCACTCATTGGAGTATGTGGATGTGTCAGAGCCACAAACAGGAGCAACCAAGGATGGACATGCGAGTTCCTTGCAGACACACTCGCCCTTGGCTGGGTCGGCTGGGTCCCGCTCACACACGGCCCCGAAGCCACACAGCATTCCTCTGCAGCCTGGACCAGACAGGACAAGCAAAGGCAGAAAGATTAGAGGATAGTGTTCAATTAAACACCTTATCAGAAACAATGGCACCCAAAAAGAAGTAGTTTTTTAATCTTATCTTTATGTTCTGCTAGACTGCAGTATTGTAGCAAATTCATTGCAGTCTTGGAGGAGAAGAAAAGCAGAAAAAACATGTTAAAAGCCGATATTTATACCACTTGAACGTTTTATGTGACTGCCAAAAACAAAGTAGTTCATAGTTGTGAAGTGGAAGCAAAATGATAAATGGTTTTTCAAACTTTGCTTACAAATAAAAATCAAAAGATCTGAAAGAGAGGCAAGCCTACATATACAGCCTCTTTTACTCTGATATTCCTAAATCAAGCACAGCACAACCAGTTCCCTTCAGAAGTCAGCTAATTAGTAAAAAGTCCACGTTTCTGTAATTTAAATTCTATATAAATCCAGTTGTTCTGTGAAGGCCACAGAGGTCAGGGATAAAGTACAGAAGGTTAAACCTTATTTTTAAACCTTTAATTTAAAAATACAAATAGGACAGTACAACTGCCAACCTACCAAAACATAGCCACACACTAGAACTGACAGGTTGGTTACTCTTGAGGAGCTGCAGAGATCCACAGCTCATCTGTTTACAGGACTGCTATTAGTTAAGGACTTCACAAATTTGACCTTTATGGAAGAGTCCTGTTTCCATTGTACCACAGGCCACATAGGAACTCACAGCAAACATTTGCTGGTTAAGACCAAAATTAAAACATTTTCATCTACATAGAAAACACTAAGAAGCATCCTTCTGCAAGGACAGGGAAGCTGGTCAGAGTTAGACAGAGTTAAAGACGTCTCAACCTTGGAAGAAAACCTGTTAGAGGTTGCAAAAGACTTGGAACCGGGTGGAGGTTCATCTTTCAGCAGGATAACAACCCTGAACATACAGCCAGAGCTACAGGGGAATGCTTTGGGTCAAAGGATATTCAGGTGTTAGAATGGTACATAGTCTATCAAAATCCAATTATCACAAGATGACTTTTATTGTGAAGGGCACTACAAAATAAACCAAAATGAATAGAGAATATGTGGCAAAACTTGAAAACCAATGTTTAAAGATGCTCTCCGTTCACTCTGACTGAACTTGAGCTGTTTTGCAAAGATGAACAGAAATTTCAGTCTGTAAATGTGCAAAGGTGGTAGAGGCATACCCCAGAAAACATGCAGCTGGAACTGCAGCAAAAAGGTGGTTCTACAAAGTATTGACTTAGAGGGGGCAAAACACAAATGCACAACACTTTTCAGATAATTTTTCTGCTACCTGACAGTAATGTGCTTGTTCTATCATGTAAAATGCCACTGATATACTTTGACATTTACGATAGTAATGTGACAAAATGTAATAAATGTTTAAGGGATATGATCATTCTTGCAAAGTACTGGACTATAAAGACTTTCTGAATGGTTCATCTTCAACCAGCAAAGATTCTTTGAATCTTCAATGATCCACCAGCCAGGAAAATGCATAGTGGCGACAGAGGGGTAAATTCAGGTTAGCCAAACACTCCACGGCCTCACAAGTCAGGCAGTAACAATGCTTCAGACTTTGATCCCAAGGCTCCCAGAGAGACCCTGCCTTTGATTGAGTGTGAAACTGTAAACATTGTCACAGGCAGCCGAACGCACAAGGCAAACAAGAAGCGTACTCCTGTGTATGTGCTTATGTTGTGTGCACAAAATATCAACTTAGAGAGTAATTGACCCGTACTGTGGCAGCTACAGTTGCTGTGGCTCTGCGCCCACTCAGAGTGCTGTTGGGCAGCCAGCTGGCGTGACATCTTCGCCCCACCACTGGGGGCGTTAAAAGACATCGCGAGCTCTCACAGATAGTTGACCCGATTGGAAATCCATGGACCAGAACACATAAAAATAAGTCCACTCTCCACACAAAACAATAACATGATGTTGGATAGAAGCAAGATGCCAGAGTTGTTTCTCCAGATGCATGCTTCACATTTATCCACATGGGAACCCACATGTTCAACAGGGCTTCTTATCATTGGCTCGCAGGTTGGAACTAAAAGGAAGTCGGCATGTCTGCTCGGCCTTCAGGTGGCTTCTGTGGTCTTGGACAGACATGCAGACGGTCTGATAGACACTCTCAGACTGATGTCCACACAGCTTAGACAACTGGTCCAGCTTCTGCACAAGGCATCTCATTCTTTCTTTCTCCACACATCGAAGCACACTATGTGAAAATGTGTGCATCTTAGAGTGTGTGTGTCTGTGTGTGTGTGTGTGTGTAGAGTGACAAGCGAGGAGGCTGTTTTTGACTTGCCCACTGTTCCCTGTTGAGGAGCTGCTGACAGCTACCTGAGCTCACTCTCCCTTTTACCATGGGAATAAGAAGCATGTGTGTATGGATGTGTGAAGCTACCCATGAATGCATTTGTATTCCTGACTGTGTGTGTGTGTGTGTCAGAGAATGTGGAAGCACCTCTCTCTCTCTCAAACATGCACATACACACACGTAGATGTGGTCAGGTGCTAGAAAGAAGGCCTTGTCATGACTGGCCTCCTGCTCTGCCATCACTTCACACAACACGCTCTTGGGTGTGTTTGTGTGTGTGCATGTGTGTGTTGTTTCTGTGTCTTTGTGTGCCTACTATTGTCAGCATGTGGTTTAGAGACAAAGCCATATGAGGAGAGTGACAAGAGGTGAAATTTAATCGAATCGTGTCAGATGTGTACAAGAAAAACAGAAGGTGTCTGATAATATGACAAGTGATAAAAAACAGACCAAGGTTGCAGACTGTAGTAAAAAAAATTCTCAAGATCCAAATATGGGAGTTTTTTTATAAATAAAATATGTACCACAGATGTATTCATAGGGGGAAAAAAAACAATATACTTGCTGATATTTCTCATGAGAAAAAGAGAAAACCGATTCCAGCATAGTTAGGAGAAACCAGATTCCATCTGAAGTTTTCCACTAGCCTCGAGCTTAGCTGACTGACAAAAGACTGACACCAGAGTTGAGGATTCTGTCAAAGCGAAGGTATCGAGTGCAGACTGTGGACCAAGTGCACTAACTGCATGTCCTTGCAATTGAAACTTTTTCCTGGGAAACTCCTCCTGGCACACTAGAACAGATGCATACATTTGACACTTCCAATTTCTTTTGAACAGGAAGAAAACAACAACAGCCCTGGCAGGTATTACGAACAGTGTTATCCCAGATGGTAGCTGAAAGCAAAACTATAGCTATGAAAAGTTTCTGTTTTCTTCCTCACAATGAATTGCAGCAATGTTGTCCATGATCCAGCTTGACTGACAGGTGATCACTAGGAATGCAACAACACTAATGGGAACGGACACAGATTCGTTTCATATGTCATGGAGACAGGTGGGCTATTACTTTAGAGGAAAAACAAATAGCACAAAATGTAGTGTTTTCTCTTGGCTTCTTCAATACACAAAATCCATTTGTTGGGTGTGGTACTTTTGATTCTCACTCCTTCTGACCTCTGTGGTGATGAAGTCCTTTGAGCGCCTTGTGCTCTCACACCTAAAAGACATCACCGACCCCCTCCTGGACCCCCTGCAGTTTGCCTACAGAGCCAACAGGTCTGTAGACGATGCAGTTAACCTAGCCTTTCACTTCATCCTCCGGCACCTGGACTCCACAGAAACCTACACCAGGATCATGTTTGTGGATTTCAGCTCTGCCTTCAACACCATCGTCCCAGCTCTGCTCCAGGAGAAGCTCTCCCAGCTGAGTGTGCCCGACTCCACCTGCAGGAGGATCACTGACTTCCTGTCCGACAGGAAGCAGCGCGTGAGGCTGGGGAAGCATGTCTCTGACTCCCTGACCATCAGCACCGGTTCCCCCCAAGGCTGTGTTCTCTCTCCTCTGCTCTTCTCCCTGTACACCAACAGCTGCACCTCCAGTTACCAGTCTGTCAAGTTTCTGAAGTTTGCGGAAGACACCACTCTGATCGGACTCATCTCTGATGGTGACGAGTCCGCGTACAGATGGGAGGTGGACCATCTGTTGGACTGGTGCAGCCAGAACAACCTTGAGCTCAACGCTCTAAAGACAGTAGAGATGGTTGTGGACTTCAGGCAGAACCCAGCCCCACCTGCCCCCATCACCCTCTGTGACTTCACAATTGACACTGTGGAATCTTTCCACTTCCCGGGAACCATCATCTCCCGGGACCTCAAGTGGGAGCCAAACATCAGCTCCCTCATCAAGAAAGCACAGCAGAGGATGTTCTTCCTGTGGCAGCTGAAGAAATTCAACCTGCCAAAGACTATGATGGTGCACTTCTACACAGCCATCATTGAGTCCATCCTCACCTCCTCCATCACCATCTGGTACGCCGCTGCTACAGCCAAGGATAAGGGCAGGCTGCAGCGTGTCATTCGGTCTGCTGAGAAGGTGATTGGCTGCAGTCTAATGTCGCTCCAGGAACTATACACCTCCAGGACCCTGAAGCGGGCAGGGAAGATTCCGGTCACAGACTCTTTGCAACTCTCCCCTCTGGCAGGAGGCTGCGGTCCATCCGGACCAAAACCTCACGCCGCAAGAACAGTTTTTTCCCATCTGCCACCAGCCTTTTAAACAAAGCCTGGAAACCACCCTGACATTCTCCCTTTCCCCCAATATGCAATGCAATTTAGTTTGTTGTTTACCATATGTTGAGAGAAATTATCATACTGTGATACTAATTCGTTATTATGTAGTTAAACTATAAAGTAATTAATAATATTTACAAACCAGTAAACCTGGTCGAATTGTTGGGAGGCTACCTCAGCTATTCAAACAATGTTTGGTAACATAAGAGCATGAACAAATGGTGTGTTTATGTTTCAAGCTTTGTTTGGCTGCAGTTAAGTTGGTACTGTTTAGCAGCACAGCTCGTGATTTAATGTAAGTGGTACATTAATGCAGCCTATTTAACAGTGGGTTTAATTTATTTTGCATACTACCCATTGGCCATTTGGATGGACATTCATGGTAGTGACAACGAGTATGTGATAGAAATGTGTTAATTTCTCTTTCAATTTATTTTTAAAAATTCAAGTTATTCATGCTAAAAAAAACTGTTAGCATCATCAGGGTCATACATGCTAGCTTAATTCAGACCCACCTGCTTTTAGGGTCTTCTCAAATGAAAAGCAAGTTCTAAACCTTGTTACAATATCTGTCTTTGTGTCCTGAAAAAGGGAAAACTGCCAACACAAGTGTTAAAGTTTCATCTGTTAAAAAACCGAACAAAACAATGCTAGCTTGTAGCAGGTTAGGGTTGATTTGCTAGAGCCGCTGATTGAGGATACATTTGCTTTATTATTAGTGACATATTGACATTATTACCACATTTTTCCCAAGTGTGAGCCTCTAAAGATGTCTATGTGTTCCAACTCACTCTGAGCAGAGCAGGAAAGAGACAAGTGAGGTGAAGCTAAATTTGCTCGAGCTGACAAAGACTCATGTCTTAAAAAGCTTATAAAGCTTTCCGACAAGAGCTGCTGTATCTAAATTAATACCTTTTTTCTGACAACTATTGGGTTTAGTTTTAAAGATCACCTATCAGTGCTGTTTCTGGTTCCAGTTCTCTACTTATCATCCAAGTCAAATTCCTCCTGATTTATAAATGAAGCCCGTTATCCTATATTGAGCAGCACTCTGAGGAGATAGGTTTGAATATATACAAGCATTGGGGATGAGCTATAGGTAAAAAGCTGAGGGATTTAATGCAAAGCTAACTAAAATCCCCCATATTCATGCAATTTAATTTGAAACCAAGATAGCTGGAGTTGTATATTTCAATCCAAGCCATATGGAGCCCCAAATTTAAGCTATATATTGTCACTATTAGAACTTAATAATTAGATATTTACACATGCCAAACAAATAATGTGTTAAAATGTTATTTCAGCTCTGAAATGCAGTCTGACACACACTTTAAATACAGTGTTATCATCAAACAACTTTATCTATGAAAGGCTACAAAAATGATAGCCAAAATGTATGTTTGTATATGATTGGCAACAAATTCCTCGTACATGTGAAACATTACTTGACACTAAAGTGTTTTCTGATTCTGAAAGGCCTTACATAAAACTTGCATCCTGAGGTAACGCCGGTAAATAAATACTCCTGTATGGATATGACTGAATAAGTGCAATCTAATCACAAATACTATTCTGTGAATCCAACCAGCAACTACTTAAGATGGTCTTAAGATGGACAGTTAATTAAGGCTTGATAAAATAATATAAGCTATAGCTGACAGGTATTGTTTAAAGCAAATTATATCTAAGTAAAGGCCTTAATTGTCTGCTAAATAACGGTGTTTTTGGTAGTATTTCAAAGCTAAAAGATGAGACAGAAATAGCAAAATAGATTCCTCGAGAGCCATACAGATACTCTTCCTTTATGTTTCCCAATACTTTTTAAACCTTTGTCAACTGGGGCTAAAACTGAAGAGCTCATGAGTGTTGCTTGTCTTTGTAGAGATCTATTTTTGTGAGCTACTTTGTTTTTAAGTAAGCGGGCACTGCTTTCTCATGAGCTTAATAGAAAAAAACAACTCTCAGTAATGTAAGGAGGCAGTTTTATAAGCACTCTGTAAGATATGAATAAATACAATAGGCCGGCCAAAGACCGCCATGTCTTTCACCGCAAACAGTGCCTAGGTTTCAAGGATTCACAGAGACTTCTCGGTTTTTGCTCCTTGGTAACACTGTTCTATTTAAATCCTGAAAACCATTAGAAAGTGGAACCACAAGAAGCATCTGCTTTGCAAATGAACAAACTGTTTTTATTTTATGATTTGTTGTGACAAGCAAAGTGTTCATCAATATACTGTAGCTCCCAATACGTTGTACGAAGATTATGGACTATGATTTTGACTGTAACACACATACTTATATTGATAAACAAGCCAGCCATTTTTCCAGTAAATTGCTCTGAGCGGTCAAACACTAAACAACAAATTTAAACAACCAATTTATTTTTTTTTATCCTTACTGTCACATGAAAACTAAGAAACCCACAATTGTTCAGCCTATAAACATGTGAAGAAGCAGGATGTTCTCAGATGCACTTTGTTTTTTAGTGAAAGAACAACCGGGTAAGGTGCACCTGCTTTGATAAATGTTGCAATCTCTTAATTTTCTGTGGATTTCAAAAGTTCCTCTTTCAAAGAAAGTGCAACAGAGTTTTGTTATCTTTGTTACATTTATTAAATTAAAACCCTTTGAAAATATAATAACTGCCCATCATAAAAATACTTAAAATATTTTTTGTAGTTTGCTCATCAGGTAAAGTGGATGTCATTGTCATTCAATTTTTTCATCAATGATATGTACTAGGCAGCATTGTTATTCCTTAATGGTGGTTTTAACCGACAAATCAAGAATTTTTCGTTGTACAAACGTTATTGAGAATACATAAAGGTTTGACAATAAATTATTATTTGCTCAGATATCTGAATTCATAATATCATGTAAGGAGGAATATTAATTAATTACTGCAAAGTACATTTGGTAGGTAAATCACTTAGTTAAATGTGCTAGAATTAAGTAATGAAAAGAATAGTCATTGTTACCTACTTGCTTTTGCTTACTGTTAACCAGCCTTTAATGTAATACCTTATTACATTATTAGCAAAATGGTATTTGCTCAAAAATGTTATGGAATTATTGGTCAGTTATCTTATTCGCTTCATTACATCTAAAATGGACAAAGTTATAAGGTTACTGGCTGGTATAACATAACTGGTTATAGGCTGCTGGATGGTGAATTTAAGTACATAAAGATCCAGTTTTATCTTTCTACGTAGCAGATACATTTTGACAAAAACATAACCCAGACTGCCCAACATTTTTTCATATGATCCAAACATTCTGTGACAACTGTTGTAACTCTGAGACGCCATATACTGTATACACCAAATAGGCTCCAGAATCACTCACCTCAGCATGTCAAATACTTGAAGAGGCTAAAATAGCAGGGGACCTGGTCATAGTATCTGATACAGCTAGTAAATGTTTCACCACTTAGGAGCAGTCACAGACTGTGTTAAAAGTTAACTTTCAGCCGAAGATTGTCAGACAGTCATTAAGTATGGAAAAAGATTTGTGTTCTTCAGGTTTTTCTTTTAAGGCTATCTTAAGTTGTTGAGAACAGTGACATTCAGAGACAAAAAGATGAGATGAAAAATGTTCTCATTTACTGTTCCTAATCCCATTTTGAGTAGATTAACAGAGGAATTATCATAACTAAGACGGAGAGGTTCTCATAAAATCAAACGGCAGGATTTATGTGATTCAACCCTGGCATTTCCTTGTCTGCTCATATATTTTCAGATAGGTCTGTTATTATTGCTGTCATATTAAAGAAGAGCTGTTAATGGTTTTAGGATATCACCAGGCCAGTGCTTGGGCTAGATCTAGGTCTAAGCCTACAGTAAATTATAAATCATTCCAAATTTAAACTGTTTAAAAATATTGTCTTAGCCTATGCACACATAAAAAAAAAAATGCAGTCAGTAGCTGTTAATTTGTTTTAGACAGACTGTTGTTTAGGGTTACTGCAAGCTTCAGGCAAGGTGGAGGTTTTCAAATTAAAAGCTTATGGTCAGTAGTGTTTGCTAATAATTACATAAAAAAGAATAATTCTTACCTTGCCAGTAAAAACTGCAGTTTTCCTTTGTGTAAAACATTGTTTACCCAACTATACGTACACTCGTTGTGTGCTTCACTGACAACACCAAATAGTTCTCTATTTCCATGTATGAAATGTTCGGAAGCCTGAGCACTCATAATTCTGACTACATTTCCAAATAAGCATCTGGTATAAGTCAGTTGAGTAATTCTAAACTTTAATTAGAAACCCACCATATCTTCTTTTAAAAAACGTTTTTATACATGTTTTCTCTGTTTGTTATTCAAGATGCAGAACAAACATATATTTATAAAACGCATTAAGTTCCAGGGCGTGGTATAGTGGTAGAGCGTATGACCTATATACGGAGACCTTGTCAGGACTTGTGTAGCGGAGGACCCCGGAATGCAGACGAGCAGGCAGCATGAAGGTAAGTGAAATGACTTAATTAACAAAATTACTACAGAGTGTGACGGCAAAAACAGACATGGGCAGGCTGGCAAAACAGGCTTGGCATGATGAAAAGGACAAGACATGAACAGAGACGGGGATCCAAAATGTTTCCGCGAGGAATGAACAGAACAGATGTGTATATATAGAACAAGAACAAGGTGAAACAAGGAGACCGACTTGCTTAGTGCAGGTGAACCAAATAAAGTTAATTGACAGACAGGAGAGAAAACTGTGATTGGAGCAAAACAGAAATTCAAGGATACAAACTAATAGAAACATAACTAGAAAACCATTAAACTAAAGCACAACCACATCCAAATCCCAAATCATAACAGGCCTTAGTCCTCAAGGTAGCCCTCCTGGGTTCGAGACCTGACCCTGGAGACTTAGGCTGCATGTCTTCCCCCTCTCTTCACCCCACTTCCTGTCCCCCTACTTTGAACAAAATAACAAAAAAAAGCCCACTAGTGCTACTAAAACAAACACAATAAATGCCATATCTGCGTAACTGTGAAGTTAATTTTAAGAACAATAAAAGTGATATTTGTTTACCTATTCCACATGAAATGGCTTAAATGCTATGAAATTCAATTCGATTCAAATTCAAAAATACTTTATTAATCCCAAAGGGAAATTAAATGTTGTAGCTCATTATGAGGGTTTCCTCAAAGAGCCGTTGTAGTTGCTGATGGCTGTGGTCAGGAAGGGAATCAAACGTAACAGAGCTACTCCAACCTGCTGCCACCTTGAGCGGCGCAATTCTAGAACACTACTAGTTTATAAAATATACTCCAAAATATACCCCAAAGGAGAGAAAAAACTGTAAAGAAAATTATTAAAAATGATACCAAAGTACCCTGAAGCTCTATTAAAAGAATGTTCTTTTGTAAACTAAATCATGCAAATTAACATTATGGCAGCTCCAGTCTAAAGGCTGGCACAAAGCTGTTTGATGGGTATAACTGTGTATACTGTATATGTTGAAGCGTGCTCATTCTCCAGTCTATGTAAAGTAATCTTCCCTTCAACCATGCAGTGTTAAAGAGCTTTACTTCCATCACCATGTATTTTTCCCCCACTGGAAGCAGAAGAAGAAAATCCCATTGGGAAGCAAAGACAGCATGTCCAGTTTGTGCTTGTCAAGGAACAGGACTTGTGCAGGTAACACATTATCCTGTGTTTGGACGACTCATCTTTCAAATATGATACGGTGTCAGAGCCTTCAGCGTGGTCTCAAAGCATCAGCTGGCTATGAAAGAAAAAGGATGATGCTGTTGTGATTAAAGCCCCAGTGGGAAAAAATGCCACGGTGTATGAGCTGAAAGAAAGTGTGGCGCAGTTCTCTTGTTATAGTTTTCTACCACTTTTGATACTTTGGGATCCAGCCGGGGTCTGAGAGCTTCTGGGAGCTTTAAGCTTCTTTCTTGAGAATCAAATGTAATTCTTATTAATTGGAAAACACCTGATAATTGAGATTAATTTGGTATATTAGGGTTCTGTGCTCTGAAATGACAAAGCAACGGATCCAGTAGCATTTTGCTCTTGGATAATACTTCAGAGACACACAGATTCGGTCAATATTCCGCAAAAGCTGCATTTTCCTGTTGCTAAATTGTTTTTTCTCTGTGAGGAAAATATCCCTGAAGTCTGTTTGTGGTGAAATCAGTTTTATTGCTTTGTAGCCTTGTTGCATTTACAGCTAAGTGAAATAGTAAGAAGTTTTCCACTATGGCAAGCATGAGTGCTTCCACACCCAATAAGACTTTACATAATGGCTCTGACAAAATTATAATGGCAACTTTAGAGAGGAACATTGCTCTGTGCAGAGGGAGTGCATACCTGCTTGTTTTTTTAACCATTCTACCAAGGTTCAGCTTGATTCAGGTGGTGACAAGCGAAGGGAGGTGAGGAAAGGTTTGCATGAATAATTAAAAGTCCTGAACTTTATATTGGTGACAAGAATAGCAACTGAATTAGCAGGGTAGTGATACACAAATGGCAGAGTGGTTCAAATAAAGCGTTACATGCAGATTAACGCTGACAAATTATCCAGTGGCTGTCAGAAAACCAGGGAAGGGAAGATGATGGAGTGGAGATACAGCTCGGTGGCACCAAAGCGACATGGCATTAATGTTGAATGAGTTTAAATTCATTACGCTCAAACACTCCTTGGGGACATTTTCTACTCCTGCCTTAATAAAGGGTCCCTTTCTTTGCAGCGGACACTAAGTAATACAGATGTGCTCCCCAGCCGGGCAGCTTTTAACAGCCCTCTCCTTGCTGTGTTTCTCATTTCTTCTCCCTATAAGAGGGCTTTAGCCTCTCTGTCAGTGTAGCTGTAGTGGAAGACCTTCGCGGTGAGGGGACTGGTTGCCGTGGTGATTGCTGGTGATGCAATCGGCTAAGAGCAGCTACTCTCATCAGGCTGGGACTGGAAACTTTCCGTCATGCTCACAGGTGGCCTTTATTTGTCCACAAAGCAATGCTTCTGCCATATGAATTTACATCCTCCACAATCCATGAGATTCGGACAGTATGGTTGGACAATTATACCACAGTTACTGCTTATGCACGGCCTGGTTAACAGCATCAAGTTATATGAAGGTGTTTAATAGTTATGGTTTCAAAATTGCTAAAATCTCTCCTCATATACAGTCCTTGGTCTGCATCTCCCTTAGTGTCATCCTGTCTATGCTGTATCATCCGTGTCGCAAGGGCGACTTGTTGAGTTAACGTCAAAGGTTCACATGTGCTGGCATTGTATGTGAGTGAAGATGTTCTGTCTTGAAATTACAACTCATCCTAAATAACTAAAATTTTTATTTAGTGGAATCATATTCAACTTTATCTTACCTGTCCAGAAATCATAATAGATTTTCACAGAATTCTGATGACTCTGAGGTTCCTGTACATTTTTCATGTAAAACATCCAGTTTCCAGATTCTACTTTGCCAGATTTCTTTCAGTAGAAGGAAGGAAGGGAGGGAGGAAGAAGGGAAGGAAGGAAGGAACGAGGGAACGAAGGAAGGAAGAATGAAAGAAGGAAGTAGGCGAGCAAGCATAGGTAGAAGGACCTAAAAAAGAAGATTAAGAAACCAAAACGTTGGAAAAACAACAGGAGGAAAACTGGGCACAATGAAGAAAAGAAAGGGAAGAAATAAGGGCCCAAGGAAGACAAGAACAGAGGGAAGGACATAGCAATTTGGCAATAGGATCAGGAAGTCTGGAAATTATGTATTCCCCTCACTTATTCTGACCTGGAAAACACTGAAATCCAGGCTGCGTAGGAACCCTGCGACAAGCAACAAGTTGAAAGGAACTCTACACTTTAGAAAGACCAGACAAAACCCTGTGTTGTCTCCATAATACCAGTAAAAGAGGTTTTGTCTGCAGGAATGATAGGATGTAAAATTTTATCGGATCCAAAATAGACATTTCCTAAAGTTTGACTATACCTGGAGGAAAGACTGAAAATGGGAATATTTCGATGGCAAGAAGCACTAATGTAATAGGTTTTATATATGGGGCTTGAGAACCGCAATAGATCTGTGCAGTATTGATTGGGAACCTTCTCCCATACGCATTGTTATGATTATACAGAAAAGAGCACAGAAGTGATACACTGTGTCAGCATGAGAGTAGATAAAGAAAGAAACTCCAGTGACCAGCAGCCATACCTGCTAAAACATCTGACTGGGGAAAGAAATCAACACTACACGGCTTCTATTGATCTCTGGTTAGCGGTCCTCTGGGGACAAATGTAGTCAATTATTGATCTGGGTGCAATCATAAAACACCCAGTGTGAAATAAAGAAAAACGTCTGCTCACAAAGGACCACACACCTCAACCAGCTCCCAATGAGAAATTGCTTCTTTAAACAAGTTAAATGAAAAGAAGGAGGTGAAGAATGGCAACTCTTTGAGGGGAGAGAAGAAAACAAATTTTCTCAGGTCCCTCTTTCTTACCCTCGCTGTTCTTATCAAGGCGACAACAGAGAGAACAAAAAGTGAAACAGTATTAGCTCTTTACTTTAAGGCGGTGAGTTTAGGGTTGTAAGAGGATGTCTTTGTGTTTGTGAGTTTGCATGTGTAAAAGTTGCCAAAGTAAAGACCCCCCACCCCCACATCTCACATAGAAATGAGAGTAATGTATTTGCATCTCTTTCCTCCTGTTTTCTTGATGCACCCTGCATTAGCTGAGAAACCTGGGTCTTGACTTGGCTAACACGCAGGACAAAATTTGGCAGACTCCACATTCCCAACCTGCCGATGCATTCCCCTTATAAAAGATGCCTACCCCTTATAAAAAGAAAGATAAGGCCTGAGACAGAGCGGGGCGAGAAGATGGAAAAAAATGTTTTATTGAAGAAAGTAGTGCATGAGATGAAGACACAGGGGTGAGGGCAGGTTAGAACTGAATACGAGAGGCAGATGAAAAATATCCATAATTCGAATCCCTTTTACTTTCTGCCCATGCATCCTGTTCAAATCCGTACGGTAAATCAAAGAAACCCTCTCCTGCTGCAAACCAATGATGCAAACACTTTATTAACTGTGTGGTATCATGAACAATAGTCCAAAGTTCTGAACGTATCCATGTGTAATGGCAGGGTTTTGAGAAACCAGTAGGTCAAAATAAGAATGAATAGAGTGTTAGGGAAGATCACCACATTGAAAATTAACAGCCTGCAGGTCCTGCTGTCTTTGTTGCACATGCCTTTTAAACTATCACTGTCGCAGCTGCTCTGAGGTTTCAACAAAGCTATTTCTAGCCTCCCCCGACTGTGGTTACTTTTATCATTTTAATGACATCCCAATGGTATTAAGTGTAAATACAGAAACCACACACAAGCTGCAGTGATGCCACAAAACGTATTCAAAATTTGTAATGAAGTTTCTTTATGCTTAATTTAGGGTATGTTTAGCCTTTATTGTAACTTTTCAATTAGTTTTACATTGGCAAATAAAGCATGCTGTAAAGATAATTCAAGCGGATGATGAGGACGATCTTTGTAGATAATTGGGCTCTGTTGGCATCTTCAAACCATGACATCATGAGTGATAGCAGAATGGAGTGAGACATGGGTGTACGGATTGGGGCCTCGTCTGCAGTAATGTGGGAGGCACTCTGGTCTGTCGTGGTGACGCAAGAGCTGAGCCAAAATTCTAAACTCTTGACTTACTGGTCCGCTATGTTCTAACTCTCAGATATGGATCATGACTGAAAACTCCTGGATAGAAGAAACCGAAATGGCCTTCTTCCTTATTAAGGTGACTGGCCTGAGTTTAGCCATAGGTGAAGAGCTTGGAGTTGAACCGCTGCCCGTCTGCATTGAAAGAAACCACGTGAAGTCTGGTTAGGATGCTTTCTGGTTGCCTTGCTTTGGAGATTTTACCAGGCAGAAGTGTCACTTCTTGGAAGGATTTAAGTCAGATAGCAACTTAATTCAACCAGGATGTACATTCGTATTTTCTTTACACTACCTACACATTGAAAAACACTGAGGGGGACACACTCCCCATTGATGGGACATGCTAATAGGCCATAGGAAACTGTGAAGTTGGAGGACGCCCCAAGGATTTGCAGCCTTGGCCCTGGACATTTGTAGATTAAAACTACTGTAATGCTGGGAGAACCAGTTTTCTAGTTTAGCTAAGGTTTTAAAGACATCACCTAAGAATATTTATGATCAAATCATCATTAATGCCTACAGTGGTCAGCTTACCTTTAAAGACAACCAAATTTCAAGACAAACTTTAGTACTAATATTAGACTACCCATGTTTTGGGATTTAAAGTTCAAGTTCGCAAAAGCAGAGGATTATACTTTTATATTTGACAACTAAAATGTGTAACAGTTTTTTTCAGACTCCAAAATAACTACCATGGTAAACAGCTTCAGATAGACTCATTCCCCAATAAAGACCCAAAAGTTCTAAATAGACTGCAACTGCCTTTTCCGAACTTAATAATTGTTAAAAATCGCAACAAACAATTTTCTGGCTTCAAAATAGCTTTTCCATCAGCTACATTTCACCTCAACAAAGCTGGATTCAGTCTCCGTCTCTCACCATTTCCCTATTTCCATGGTTTGCAAGCATTGCTTTCACTCTTTGTTCTGTTATATTTTTTGACATCACACCATAGATAGAGCAAATGCATTATTCACACCTACTTGGACGAGAGAAGTTATTTCAAACCCTGGAGCAGTTTTCTGTTTTTGTTCACCTTGTTTTGTCCATAAGAGAGGCCAACAATTGCCCAAGCAATTAAAGTGGGACCTTGGTGAGAGAGCTTTCAAAATGTTTTTAAACCCAACCTCGGGGCTGTGTGGTGTGGAGGTGCAGAAATCCCATCATTTGGCCTTATTGTGGAGGCTATGCTTTTGGGGTTTACTGGTAAATTTCAGCCAGGAAGACTGTTTTCATCTGCATTTAAAAGTTAGCTCAATAAAAGTTTTACTACCGGGTAATGAGTAGGTATGGTTCACTTACAGTATGTAAGTGCAGTGAACCAACAACTGACAATGATGAAGGGAACCCATAGGAATTATACTCATGATAACAGAAGAATATTGCCATTCCTAGCTATCATTATGTCCAAACATCATGTCAATATCTTTCACTATTCTTTCAAACATGTTTTAGTTTATTTCTGCAATCCTTTTTTTATAATACAGTAGGTGCTGCTACATTATATGTCTATTAGAGGTCTATTGTCTATTTTTGGGAATGGCTTCTTGCTTTGATTTTTGGCTCCATGCCGTATGATGAAAGTTTTATTTTTCCAGTTACTAAATGAAAGAAGGGTGGCCTTATATGATCTATGAAGGATGTTAGACAGCTTGTTCCAAGAATAGCCCGGTTAGGCGTGTTAGCTGATTTGCAGCTAATACAGTGTGCTTGGAGAGAGAGACTGGGCAGCACTTGGCTATGCATGGTTAAAGTACACCTGCAGAAAACAACTACACTGCTTTTAGCAGCTAACGCTATACCTCTGGGTAACAAAATGACTTATTTACAGTTGGTGGTACACAAGCAGCATGTGCACCCACAAAAAAGAGACTACTGTGTTTTTGTTTTTGATCAGCTCCATAGCAACGTGCCTGAATCCAGCTGGATGCACAGGTGGGCTGACAGGAACCATCCTTTCATCCAGACAACAAAAAGCTGAGTCTGCTTTGAGATGTCGTGATTCCGTATCGAATCTCAGACCTAAGGAAGTAGTGAAAGTAGTGGAGAATACCACCACCCATCAGCCACTACAACCGTTGGTTGCCATGGAGACTGACTAACGTTATGGTGACCAACTCTTTGTACTGCAGCGCTGATTGATCTCTGACACCTGAAGCGAGACTATACTTTAATGACATCATTTCGGCATGAGAACCAAACATTAGTTGGTTTCATTTGTTTCAACCACTAGCCACTTTATTAGGTACACTAATTTACTTGCTTTGTTAACACCGATAACAAATAAGCCAATTGGATGGCAACATCAACTCAGTGAATATAGGCATAGGAAGGACGATTTGCTGAAGTTCAATTAAGTATCGGAGAGGAGAAGAAAATGGATTTTTAAGTGACAGTGAACATAGTTGATGGTGCCAGATGGACTGGTCTGAGTATTTCAGATGCCACGTATGTAGTGGCATCTGAAATACTAAACAGGTTTCTAGGATTTCCTTCTTTCATCTCCGGAACATTGCCAAAATTAGAAATATCCTATCCAGGAGTGACGCTGAAAAACTAGTCCATGCATTTGTTACTTCAAGGCTGGACTGTTGTAATTTGTTACTATCAGGATGTCCACAAAATGCAGTTAAAAGCCTTCAGCTGATTCAAAATGCTGCAGCAAGTGTTTTGATGAAAATTAAAAAGAGAGATCATATTTCTCCTATTTTAGCTTCCCTTCATTGGCTCCCTGTTAAATCCAGAATAGAATTTAAAATTCTCCTCCTCACATATAAAGCCCTTAATGATCTAGCTCCATCATAGATCTGATTGTTCCATATGTTCCTAACAGAGCACTTCGTTCTCAAACTGCAGGTTTACTGGTGGTTCCTAAAGTCGCTAGAAGTAGAATGGGAGGCAGATCCTTTAGTTATCAGGCTCCTCTCCTGTGGAACCAGCTCCCAGCTTTAGTCTGTGAGGCAGACACCCTGTCTACTTTTAAGGCTAGGCTTAAAACTTTCCTTTTTGATAAAGCTTATAGTTAGAGTGGCTTAGTTTACCAGGGAGGGAGCAGTCCTCTCTCCCTGTTGGTTGGAATAAGGAGGAGTCAGGTTTAGCCTAAACCGGCTCAGTTATGGTTGAGGTGCAAACACACCCTCCATTTCTGCTACCTGTCTGACCCCTTCTCTTTTCCGATGGTTGTGATCAGTCTGACAGAGGGAGGTATCCCAATCCTTGTGGTTTTTAGTATAACAATGACCATCAGTGGGACCCTTTGTGGGGTGCCTTGAGACAACATTGTTGTAAATAAGCGCAGTTTAACTAAATAATCTGAACTGAAACTATCTGTGTAGTTATGCTGCTATAGGCTTAGGCTGCTGGAGGACATAACGACCACTTTCACCCTCTTTGCTACATTCTCACACTACTCTCCAATTTTGCATTGTTTGCTGTTATTTCAGCTTTTAACCTTGTTCTCTCTTTTCTCTTCCTAGAAGCTACACCTGGCCTGGCTCTGTGTCTGCCTGTGACACCTTTCTGGAGAGGGGAATCGTCCGAGCTTCTGCTGGCAACAACTTAATGCTCACCCTCTACCGATGATCCACATAGCCCTGTCTTTTAGTGTTTAACTCTTTCTCGCTCCTAGACATGGAAATTGACTGAGCTTTTACTGTAACTAATTATATGTGCTCTCTTTCAGACTCTAACCTTGAAAACTGGCTCAGAGTTTATCTGTTCTTTCTTTCTAGGTGAAACGACTAAAGGAGCTACATCCATTAACATTTACTTTTCCTTCCCATAGAAAGTACTCCTAAATCAGTGCTTCTGTGTTCTTTTTGTGACTCTGCTCTGTTCTCTCAAACCCCCAGTCGGTCGGGGCAGATGGCCGTTCACACTGAGCCTGGTTCTGCTGGAGGTTTCTTCCTGTTAAAACGGAGTTTTTCCTCTCCGCTGTCACTACATGCATGCTCAGTATGAGGGATTGCTGCAAAGTCAACGCCAGTGACTGTCCACTGTCTCTACATGCTCATCCGGGAGGAGGGAATGCTGCAAGTCACTGACTGGATGCAATCTGCTGGGTTTCCTTAGACAGAAAAATCTTTTTATCCAATTTGAATAAATAACTAACTCTGACTGCACTGTTCAATGGTTAGGATTAATTGGAATGTATGTACCTGACTGTTATGAAGTGCCTTGAGACAACATGTGTTGTGAATTGGCACTATATAAATAAAACTGAATTGAATTGAATTGAATAGTGGGATTTTTCCTCAATGCCATCTCTCTAATTGACAGATAACGGTCTGAAAAATAGAAAAAAAAAACATCAGTAGCCTACCCTGGCTGCCACTCCTGTCAGCTAAGAATAGGAAACTGAGGCTACAATTTACGCAGGCTCACCAAAACTAGACAATACCAGATTGGAGAAATGTTCTCTGGTCTGACAAGTCTTAATTTCAGCTTTGGTAGGGCCAAAGTAAAAGTAAACAACATGAAAGCATGGGTCCATCCCACAGTTGAGGCATTAAGGCTGGTGATGGTATAATGATGTTGGGAATATTTTCCTGGTACACTTGGGGCCTCTTCAAGCCATCTGAGCAGTGTTTATACCTATTCTATCTAATAGTAGCCAGTGGGTTTATTTATATATATATGAAAAGGCAGGTCATTACTTGTTACCTGTATAAGATAAATGGTTAATTATTGACTTAATTGGGCAGGGAAACGACGAAAAGTAACATGCAGATAGATTATTGCGATAAGGGAAAGACAATCTTGTGGTGAGAAAGCTATTATTCATACTTTCTGGGCTCAAACGTCTGGGTAGATGGACAGAAAAGATGAATTTACCACACTTCGAAGTGCCTACTGGGAAAATCTTACTGCTCCTCATCCTGGATTGTTATAATAATGTCTTACTGTGAGAGCTCCAGAAGGGGAAGAGTCCCAAATCATGGCCAAGATGCTCCACGGTTTGAAGCCAACAGCTTTATTAGAGCTGTGTTCAACAGAAAGTGCTTCACAGGAAATCCAACCCCTGATCCCATCAGTTGTTCTGCCTCACTCCTCCTAATGAATCCCATGGGGAATGGAAACAAACCCTGCGCTGGCATTAACAAAGATCTTCTGGAAATTATCGTGTTTTTTTAGGTCACTCTTAGAGCTTCCTTCTATGCTGCCTATCAATAATGGAAGGACTTTGTGACAGAGCCCTATTGTGTCTCCTCCCATCTCTTCCACAAACTCAGCAGCAGGCAGACAAAAAGGCTTCCTGAGAACAGATTACAACCAGCATGTAATATACATGGAGGAAAAAAATGGCGTGGTTGCCAGCGGACTTCAGCTGAAGTCAGATATCCGGTTAAGACAGAATTATGACGACAGGGAGACATTTTTGTGCTCTCAGAGCTCGCTGCTTGACCTCGCTGTAACCCCTTTGAGACATGTGATAAAGTTTTTATGGAACACTTACATTTTTTATCCTGTTTACACAACATTCAGGGCAAAAATGGCAAAGCAACATCCTCTCAAATATTCTTTCTTCTTTGTACTTCGTACTCTTTTACTCTGTTTCTCATTGCCTTCATCAAATCTTTCATCAGCGTTGCAACTCCCCTCACTTTATACATTTAAAAGGAGAGATGGTGCGTATGAGGAGGAGCAGCAGAGGCAAAGGGTAAAGCTTTCCCCTCTAACTGTCTGTACGTCAGAGCACTTCAGACGAATTTTCTCTGGTGGCTCTGTGCAAAACCCTACTCCACTTATTCACAGAAAAACGAAATAGAAATTAAACACATGGCAAAATTGAGCTGAAGTCACCTCAGGTTCGACGTGCTGTGGATGATCAATAGAAATAGCAGCTTATTCCAGAGGTTATTAGGTAAAAAAAAAAATAGAAGTGGAAAGTTTTTTAAAGATATTTGGAGGATATGCTTTTCTAAAAGCCTGCAGCAGCCGAAATCTGCCTTAGAAAACAGACTGAATACAATTTGTGGGTTTTGAACTGCAACAAATGCTGAAGTGCTCTGCCTCCCTTCATGCCTTGTAATTAAGCGAGGCTCTCTGAAACAGACAAACAGTGGGCTCTGCCTCCTCACAGCAAACACTTCATAAGTGTTCAAACTGAGCAACAGAGCTATGATTTATTTGTTTTTATGTGTACAAAAAAAGAGAACTTTCCAGACATTATCCTCATGTATCCAGTCAGCTTTCAGCAGATGTTAGCCATCGCAGCTGAAGCTACAGCTCACAGATGTCTGGAAGGTAAGATTGAGCAAGTTTGCTCTGCGTGTTTTAATCAATAGGCCAATATTTTAAACTAACATTAGGAAATTAAAGTTGACCTGTGAATCAATGACAGACTACAACGCGCAACTTGGTGTTTTCTGCTCATGCTGGACGTTTCTGCAGCAAAACATTTTCAAACTCTACTATTAAATCAGAGCAGCAGATTACAAATGCAATACTATACAATCTTTTGTGGGCCTATCATATAAAATCTATATATAATATATAGTTCACTATTATTTTGTATCGTTACGTCTTTTGGCTAAAACAGTGAGTTTGTTGTTGCTACTGTACCCAACATGCATCTGTTTGGCAGGCTAAAGGGAATAGAGACAGATTGTGTTACATTTTTACAAGATATTTAGGTCTTCCTGCAACCCTGAGGCTTAGTGAACATATTCCCCTCAAACATGGCAGGTAAACTGTTGTGGAACATGCTTTTAAATCTTTATGATCTCGTAACAATCTACAGAGGCTTTGCTTAGTGTCCTATAAACAGCAAGTTTCAGCACAGAAGCCACAGAAACATTTATCCGTAGGGAAATAGTGTTTAAAAATCACTTTCAAGACATGTTTCAGAAGCTCCTTGCATGCCTGATTACAGCCTGATTCCCTAAATTTCCCCAACACCCACACGGATAATAAGTACGAAATGATGTTTTTCATTTTGAATTAACAGAATGAACTGTTCTGAAGGAACCAAGTTATTTAGTAATCCCACATTTAAAAGACACAGTAAATACACTGAATACAAAAAAGCAATGCTATTTTAGTGGCTTAAAATGCTACAATGTCTATTTAGCGGTGAAATATAATGCATGTAGATTTGAATATTTGGATTTAGACCTTAGCCTTGGAGCAACAAAGTACTATGTATAGATTTATTGTCAGAGATGGGTAGGTAGGAGGGAAGGAAGGAAGGAAGGAAGGACAGATAAATGGATGGGCTGAAGGATGGATAAGGACAGAAAGACAAGCAGTTGGACTGATGTCAAAGAGATGGATGGATGGATGGATGGATGGATGGATGGATGGATGGATGGATGGATGGAATTTTAAAACAATGAGTTCACAGCCGCACTTCCTGTACAAAATTAATTTTGTGTTACAGCCTATGCTTGCCAAGGAGTACCTCAAGTCACCGGCAGTTTCCTTTAAAGTGAAGACATAGAGAGGAATCTGGGCCTCCATGTTGGCTCCTGCTACGGAGAGGAGAGGGCGCTCCATTTTTTTGCTCCCCCCAGAATGTCTGGAGGGAGCCCAAGTTGGTAGCAGATGGCAGCAGGATGAGACTCAGAGACAACCTGGCGGGAGCTTGGAAGGCAAGCCAGGAAGAGGCAGCTCTCGAGTGCTGAGCTGGTTTGCACTGGATAAAAGAAAAGCGACCCCCTCCATATGCTCCTCATTACTATGGCTGATCACAAAGACATGCCAATGGACTATGCCATTGTCACTAGAATGAAGTCAGAATAGTTGGATAAGCAAAAGTTTATAGAGTTATTTTAAAAGTTGGAAATGGAGCATTCCCATTAGTATTAGTGGCATCATATGGAAGAACTATAAACAGAATAGAGAAGTTCCATATTGAAGTCTCCTTTCAGAAGCAGACATTAGAACCAGGGGAAGAAAACAGGCTTTATTTGAACATAGAAACACTGAGATTAATGTTCCCAGCTGAAAAGTTCCTGTGGGAAACTTTGAATGCAGAAACTCTAGCCATTATGAAGAGATGATGAAACAATACTCTACTTTGCAACCCTCCACAGCGAAAGCCCAAGGCTCTTTGGGGGTACCCAGGATGTATCCAAGTCTTGTGTTCTCCCTCCCAGGCAATGACCCTCCCCCCTCCTCCCTTTTTTCTATCTACCTCCCCCTCCTCCCATCTCTTCGCCTCTCTGATCAATAACCCTGACCTGTGGATCAATACGGCCACAAAACACTCCATCTCTTTCTCCCCTTTCTCTCTTTTTATTGGCGTCCATCGCAGCCAATCCGAAGGAGAATTTAAAAAGTTGGGGGGAGCAGATGAAGGTACCGTAATGTAATCGTAAAAAGTGACCTTCTCGGCTTACACGCTACCTGTGCAGCGGTCCGAAGAGAAACTAAAGAGGGAAACAGAGCCCATTAGAAGGCCATCTGTATTTCAGATCATTCTAACACGCGCAGGCTAACACACTTTTATCACAGTCTCTGTCTGGTAATAGCCCTGAAAGGTGAATGTAGCATTTGATTATGTTATTTTCAGAAAATCAAAGTGCAGTGTAGGCTGCCTATCCATCAAGCTGGAATATTTTTTTCTCTCCGAGGTGCCTCAAGGGCTATATACTCACACAGTGAATGTACACATACAAACTCATGCTCGCAGTGAATATTTTAAACAGAAGGTACAGAGAGGGGAAAAAAGTGCATGATGTAGATTCAGATTTATAGTGAGTGTTCATGCTTTCGCGTTGGTATACCACCCCAGACCCCCTACAGCCATCGCTGTGGAATTAATTGCCGATGACGCGAAAGTCGCACAAAAAGTGCCACGCTTTTGCGCTTTTCATTACTGTGCCGGGAGTCTTTCTGAGTGGCTTTGTAATATTTCGTCAGGGAGAAGGAGCAAAGTGGAGAATGGGAAGGGAAAAAAGCAAGAGAAGGGTAAGGTGGGTGTGGAGGTGGTAGTGGGGTCGGGTGATAAGTAATATGGAGCTGACTGAAGGAGTCTTTAGCTCATCTCTGTTCATTTGTCTTCATTTCCTCCTTTTGGAGCATTTGACCCACATGGCTGCAGCTGCGAGGAATATACAAGCAGCAGCATCCACCGGCACAAACAGTTACAGTATACAGATTCACACGCTTGTATGGTCTCACAGTGCCAGCATTCGCAATCAGAGGCAGGCAGCTGCAGCGTAATACTGTTAATGTAAGATAATAAATAAACTACAAGGCAAAAACACATGTGTCTTTTGGTAGGAAGTCAAAAGCAATAGAAATTGGGAGACCTCTTTAAAAAGTCTCTTTGTCAGTGTCACAAATTACTTTTCACACAAACGGATAAAATGCACAAGTTGTTTTTTAAAACTAGAATCTTTAATAATTATATAATGAGAATATATAATGCTATATCTTGTTTTGCTAAGAAAGGGTGTTTGATAGGGTTACAGGATATGAAGAAGTAAAGTGGCATTTGGCCATAAATATACAGTACTGGATATGGCAGAGATCAACTAGGATTCCACTGTGAGTTTGAATGATTAATGGGCTAAAAATTATGGAAGCAAATCGTTACCATATTTCAAATGAAAAAGCATTTTCAGAAATGTTTTTTCATTTTAAGAATGTGGCTGCATTGTTTAACTCATAAATGAAATTAGTAATCAATAATCCTATTTGCATTTTAATTTTCTTCTTCTAGACTGCTCATTCTTTCACTTAATTAAAATGAAAAAGAAAAAGACATTTGAGATTTATTTTTCAAAATGTACCCCAGCAAATAGATACCAAAATTCAATTTGAAATGTAAAATTTGAAAATGAAAAAGCATTTCCAGAAATGCTTTTTAATTTTAAGAATGTGGCTGCATTATTTGACCCATAAATAAAATTAGTAATCAATCATCCTATTTGCGTTTGCATTTTCTTCTTCACAACTGCAGATTTTATGCCATAATCACAAAGAAAACAAAGCAGACATTGCTTTTTCATTTTCGTGGTCTGCTCGCAAAGTACTGCCCAGAACTCGAAAACGAAAAAGCATTCCGAGCGGCGGGCGCAGCAGAGTGACGTCAGCAGCCGCTGTTCCTCAGCTCCCTGCTGACCGAGCTACCCATCTTGTTCGGTAGGGGGCGCTGTGCACATCTGCATTGCATTGCATTGCAAACGTGCCGAGAAATTGATTGAATTGCAGCAGGGCCGAGCTCAATTTGTGGAAGTGGCAGGCAGAACTGGCAGTTCCGGTGGCAGGCTGTGGCAGAACTGCTTTTTCATTTTCAAATTGAATTTTGGTATCTATTGCCGGGGTACATTTTGAAAAATAAATCTCAAATATCTTTTTCTTTTTCATTTTAATTAAGTGAAAGAATGAGCAGTCTTGAAGAAGAAAATTAAAATGTAAATAGGATTATTGATTACTAATTTCATTTATGAGTCACACAATGCAACCGCATTCTTAAAATGAAAAAACATTTCTGAAAATGCTTTTTCATTTGAAATATGGTAATGATTTGCTTCCATAAAAAATGGGTCTCATTGCTACTAAGCTTAATATTACTGGAATTCCAGTATTATTTTATGGCTATATTATTGATGGCCATTTATGCATTTTCTAAACAGATTAATACTGTTTAAGGTTGAATGGAAAACAACTAATCAATGTGAGTCAGCAGGACAGTATGAGAAGAAAGTACAATAGGAGAAAAACATCTTTGTGATAAGAACTAGTAATAAAAAGGATAAATTCTAACTGATAATGTTGGCAAACCCCAAAATCATCAATATGAATAATACATTCTGTGTTTATTTTTGAAATGGGTTTGAATACAATTATTACTTGGCAGTACAGCTGCAACAAAGTAGTCTATTTATCAATAGGAACATTTTTCTTCGAAAACAGTATTCATGTTTGTATTTTTGTGAATGAACATGATTATAGTTTTATAGCCAAAGAACAGGAATCAACATTTTTTTAAATAAACTTTATTATCATTACTTTTACTGTTCTTTCTCCAAAAATACCACAAAAAATCATAATATTGTTTTCAACTCATTATCACTGCCCACAGCCATCAGCATCTACAACGGCTCTTTGAAGAAACCTTCATAATGAGCTACAACAACATTTAATTTCCCTTTGGGATTAATAAAGTATTTTTGAATAGAATTGAATTAAAACAGTCTTTACTGAAGCTGGGAATCCAAATCAAGTTTTCACAATTTTGTTATGTTATAACCCTAAGGAAATGCATATCCAGTAGTTTTCCTGTGGTTTATTAGCAGCACTCCTCATTCATCCAGATACTCTATCCACCCTAGCAGACAAAAGACATGAGATGCGTTCTTCAGCAACAAAACAACTGAATGCCAACACCAAGCCAAACAACATGGCTGACCGGGTTTGGCAATCTGGTTGCCCTGGGCAACCGGTCAATTGTTACTACAGAGCAGAAATTCACATCGTTCCTTGCCTGCATTCCCCTGATGTCTCTGAATGTGACTTGGCATGCTAGTGGATGCGCTTATCAAATTACACCACATTCTGCTCTTAATATGCTGCATATTTCCCTCACAGAGATAGGAGACTTGTTTTGTTTTGTTTAGTTTAGTGAGTGTCGTGTGTTACGGGAGATAGACAGCAGAGAAGAGGGGAATCAACCTAGAGGGATGGAGGAAGTAAGGTAGAGGAAATTTCAGTTGCTGTAAAGCAAATGTCTGCAAAGTCCTGAACATGCACAAACAATCAGATTGAGAAAAGAAAAATCGGATTTAAATTCTCTATTCTTCCTACATTCTTTATTAAAGCTTGCTTTTGTGGTATCCTAAAATCAGAGTGAATAAAAGAAAACTTTAACCAAAGATGTTAAGAAATACATACTGGTTGTGTCAATGGAAATGTGTATTGATGGCTCACTGGGTGTCTCTCCTTGCTTAAAAAAGAGATCAAGCCAATAAGGTTGCATTGACACATCCACCTGAGATGATATGGTACACAATACTGAGTTCACGAGAAAGATGTAGTCAAGATTTTAGCAATATTTCAGGGAAAACATTTTGTTTTTACTAATAGTTAATGTTTTACACATCACAAATTTTGTCTTAAAGTAGGAGTAATGTGTATCAGGGTATAGAATCCTTTCATAAGCTTTTCTAAATCTAAGATAGTTCAAAAAGCACTGAAACAATAGATTAAAGATTTCCCAAATCACACACTGTTCTAAAGAATCTGGTTTGATCAGTCTAGGTATATTTTGGCCTATAAATGATCAAAGGAAGTCTGGACTTGTTTCTCTTTATTCTTGTTATTTTTTCAAAGTAGGCCAACAGGAAGTGTCGTGGAGATGGGGGGAAGACATGCAGCATAGGTCTCCATTGTCAGGAATCGGACTTGGGACGGTTGCATTAAGGACTGAGGCCTTCGTATATGGGTTGCGTGTCCTAATTCTAGACCAAACGCTGCACCCCAGCGTATTTTTCTTTTTAAACTGTTAAATAGCTGGGCTGTTATGTGCAGGAGTGGGCAGCACTGTTGCCTTGCAGCACAAAGGTCCTGGGTTGGAAGCCCAGCTTTGGGTCTTTCTGCATGGAGTTTGCATGTTCTCACCGTGCATGCATGGTTTTCTTCGGGAACTCTGCCTTTCTCCCACTCTTCGAAAAACATGACTGTCGGGTTAATTGGTCTCTCAAAATTCCTTAGGAGCGATGGTGTGTGTACATGGTTGAATGTCCTGCGTGTCTCTGTATTGGCAACCCGTACAGGGTTGCCAAACAATCTCTCACCCACTGACCACTGAAGCAGGTATAGACAATGGTTTGATGAATGAATGTTAAACAGGCATTTAATTAGGCACTCATGACCAACTATAAACCCTTCATCACTCTGTCAACACCACATGGCATCTCAACAACTACTTCTGTTTTTGCTTTAAAATAAGACTCTCGAGAAGAGATACGACAAGATATCAACAGGGTAATCCCCTTCATTTATAGGGCTCATAATAATAGCTCAAACTTATTCACCAAACATAGTGATGTGGACTGCAACTGGATAGTGTTTTACAAGACACAACATAAAATATCCTAATAACATGTTAGGTCCTGTGCACACTCTGCAAGAACAGACATATGTGTTTTATCACCAGGCCTTTGGGAGTTCTTGCAGCTTGTTCTCAACATATCTTGTGGACAGAACCTTTTTTCGTGTGGCGTCTTACAATTATTGCGTAATTGGTCAGAAATCTAAAGTCCCAGTGGTTACTATACCGATGTATGCTGAAGGGGAAGGGCAATATAAATTACAATTTTATGGCCAGAAGGGACTTAATTCTTGTTTTTCCTCCTTGGGTAAACAGATTTCTCTGTGCCAGCAGTATGTAAAAGCCTTACCACACAAGATTCTCTATGGATGGTAGTATCAGTAGTGGTGTTCTGCATGTATGCATGACAAGCTCTAAAGGAGATATTCAGCTTCATTAAAACATGAAGCACAATTTATAACTAATGATAGACAAATGCAAATATACACTGCAAAGCAGAGTTAAAAAATATAAAGTGATAGTGATTAAGTTTAATGTTTTTTATATAGCTAAGATGATTAGTCAGTACTAAAGAGAAGTAATTAGTTTTTTAGGGTGTTTAAAGTAGCAAATGCTCTTACCTTTTGCAACTGTGTGCTCAAAAAGATTAACTACAAAATGTATTTGAAACAAGGATGACAAATAAAGGCAGCCTTTATTTAACCTACTGCAGAGGTAGGTGAAGTACTTTATTTTGTTTTCAGCTTAATAGCTCCCAGAACATCAATTTATTTTGGGGAAACCTGTCAGTTTGGACCCAGAAGTTCAACTTCATGGTTAGATCTAAAGAAACTAGTCACCTTCCAGAAAAAAATGTCATTCTCTGCATACAAAATGCCTGTTTTCTATGAATGCTGCAACTAAAAAGTAAGGTCAGGCATTTCCGTTTTTATAGTGTTTGCTCTGTATAGCCTGAGGGCTTGATAGTTACTAACATCTGGCCTTGCATGAGAACTCATCCCTTATTATAAATTTTGCCTGTTGTTGCAAGACGCCCTCTAACATCCATTACTCCTGCTGAGACTCATTTATAGATGGAATATTCGCAAGTATAACATATTTTATAAATCCAGCTAGGACATATTTCTAATATTGTGAATCTCTGGCTAAGTTACAGAGCATTTCCCAATATGTTCCTCATTCACACACACACTGAAAGTAAACTATTTATTCAATGCACAGAGTACTTTTTATTGTAGACAGTGCTAATTAGTATGACAGAGGGCATCTCAAGTTTAGTGCTTTGTATCAGTATCGAACCACTGACATTTGCACCAGTGGGCAACTATTCTATGACATGAGCCCAGCATCCTTTTATTGGTTTTTGGTTTGTTTAATTGCACATATATTTTTAATTCTTTCTTTCCTTGCCTTGAACATTGGCTGTTTTAAGAGCCTGACTCCTAGTTGTGGATGTCCATGTGTGTGGATGTCTTGTCACGCAGGGCATTTATGGTTAGTTCCTCTCTGACTGCTGCTGCCTGGTTGATTGAGTGTTTAATAGTTAAACTTTCCCTTTGTAAAAGCCCTTACAGAGTACATGTGTGCATGTGCAAATAGTCAAACTCATACTCAAAGCAAGACAACTTCAGTTGGCAGCCAACATAATTAATAGCAACCAAAGTGTTCTATTTTCTAACTCAGTGGTTTACATTGACAGCAGCAGAAGAGAGGGTGGAGTAATAATGACAGGAGACAGCTGTGCTTGTGTAAAACTGTGCATTGTTTTCATCTTCTCTGTCCTGCTGCAGCTACAGGCTTTCCTGTAGTCACTGCACATGCTCAGTGCTCCCTCACAACAGGGACCTTACAGAAGCAAGAGAAAACAAGGCAACCTGTAACTCAATTGGCAATTGTATGTCAGCTTCAGTGCCAACATCTTTACTCACATATACACATAATAGAACTAATCTGAGTGCCTGGTCCAACCTCAAAGACTTGAAGTTCATCAATAAAGATAAATCATGCAAAAAGCTGCTCAGCAAATATAAGAAGGGTTTGATTGCTGTAATAGAAAACATCCAAGCTCCTCAATAATCAAAATTCCATTGATTATTGAGAAACAAAATACAATTTTTGTTTGCTTTTTCTATTCCAAAGCCGGTGTTTTGGATCAAAACCAACCAGTTTAAATTAACGCTACTGTTTCCTACAAAAAGAGTTTCAAATATGTAGACAGAATTATGCTGGAAGCTTTTTCATGACTGCAACAAGTGTGTAGTTTCTCTGCAATTTGGGGCCTTTAACAAAAAAATAGTTGAGGTAAACGCATGTATCTGAGCCTCTATCTAAAAATCTGTCTCTAATGAAATCCATAAATGTCCTGAAGTTGTTTTTTTGGTGAAATTATGGCACCCTGAAAACAGAAGAGCAGAAATGTATCATCAAAGGCCCAACATAGATATGATATTCATGCCCATGTATGCGAACTTCTGTCTAGAACAGGATGTAGATATTTTTTGGATAATGTAAAATAAATTTAAAAAATAAATTTCCTGTCTATGCTAAGTGTGTGTAAACTCTTTACGGGCACTGTATACACTACAGGTTAAAAGTTCTAGTACGCCTTTCTCATTTAATGGTTTTGTTGATGTTTATGACCATTTACATTGTTTGTAGATTCTCACTCAAGAGTTCAACACTGTGAATGAACACACATGGAATTACGTAGCATAGGAAAAATTCAATCCGTTTATCAATGAACCTCTGGGAAGTTCTTTCAAGACTCTTTGGAAAACCATTTCAGGTGACGACCTCATGAAGCTAATGGAGAGAACGCTACGGAGCAAAGCAGTAATCTGACCAAAGGGTGGCCATTTTGAAGAATCTTAAATATAAAAATGATTAGAGTTAATTTACACTTTTTGTTTACTACATAATTCCATGTGTGTTCATTCACAGTTTTGTACAGTTTTGTTGGTGAGAATCTACAATGTAAATTGTCAGGAAAATAAAGAGACACATTAAGTGAGAAAGATTATCTAAAGCTTTTGACTGGTAGTGTATATGTTAATAAATAAAATACTAATTCCTCTCAGTAATCTGCTATTTGGAGATCCAATCTCTCATTGGGTTTCCACCATCTCTCTGGACATTTTCTTTGACTGAGTAATTAAGTGTTGAATTGAGTTTAAAAGTAGATAAAACCAAATATTAGTTACAAACTGCTATTACCAATGCTTTAGAAACAGTCTGAAAATATTAAAATGTAAACAAGATAAGAATCCAGAGTTATCTGATAAGGTTTAACATTGATCTTTTGGCAGCAAATGATTTATAATACACATGAAAACAGCTTGGGACTTCAGTAAAAAAAGTGTTTGCGACTGTGCTCCCTTAGTGGAAAAAGACTTGGGCAAACTTTGCATTAATTTATAACTAAACATCACAGGGAGAAGAAAGAAAGAAAGAAAGAAAGAAAGAAAGAAAGAAAGAAAGAAAGAAAGAAAGAAAGAAAGAAAGAAAGAAAGAAAGAAAGAAAGAAAGAAAGAAAGAAAGAAAGAAAGAAAGAAAGAAACTAACTGCTGAGATTCTGCTCTGGTGCTTCACAGCTAACCAGCAGAGCATTTTCTTCTCACATCCATCACAATCTGTCCCTAAATCTGCTATCGTCACCCTCAGCTAAATCTGTCTCACCAATAAGCTGAAACACAATTCTGTACACTGGAAAATAAGCTAAAACCAAGAGCTGGACAAAATTAACTGAGCCACTGTGCGTGACCTTTATGGCCTGGTGTATTCATCAAACACAATTTACTATTTAAACAGAGTGCCTGTGGAAGTAAGACAGCAGAACTGGATTCTGAGTGAGCAGAAGAAGTGGACCAGAGCACAGATCAGACTCTGATTAAACTGAGGCGAATCCGACGGGCGCCCTTACACTGCAGCTGAAAAGTTCGCAGCAACCCTCCAAAAGGCACTGTTCGCTTACATGGCCAGCAGTCTTAACTCCTGTGTATATTTTGCCATTTGAGCAAATCCCTACTTGTGTGTGAGGGAGCATGGGATCCCGTTTTGCACAATGCATTCCAGAGCTGGTCCGAATCTGTGCAGCCGATGGAGTGGAGTGAAACAGCTGATCCATCCTCTTTAGGATAGCCAAATGTGTTTGTGTGTGCAACCACATGTGAGCACACATGTTAGCGGGGCAGATTCAGCAATATGTGTGTTTCCTCTGGCAGCACTGAGAATGCAATGGCGCAAATCTCCCGTCAAAACACAAGGTGTGAGGGAACGGAGATGAAACACTTCCAAAAAAACCTTTTTAATTTACTGTTACTAAGCGATGAGTGCCTCAAAATAAAAATGGATGTGTGAACACAAATACAACACGACAACATGACAACAAAACACGGCTCAGACGCTGGTTTCTCTCCCCCCAGTTCTGTCTGTTCTTGCTCCGCAGCTTATCTCGTCGTACACCAACCAATTTATATGGAAAACACTTTTAATGTGCAGCAACAAAAACATAATCAGCAAACGATATGGTCTACTAACGCATGAGGCAAACGCGCTCCATCTATTAGTGGATTTTTGGCTGAGTCATTTAGGATCTCCCTGTGTTGAAGCGCATATGGAAGCTCAGATAAAATTTTCTTTTTTGTCTCTACAGTCTCCCACTTGTTCTTCACGGTTGTTCTGCAATCATCTTCCCTTTCTACCTTTGGGAACAGAGTGGGAAGGGAAAATGCATGGAAGGTATTCATTTCTGAGTCACCAACCACTCCACGGAATGATACACTTCCCCCCTGGAGGGCAGTTTACCCATCCTTAGCCTGAATGACATACGCTTGCGTCCGATTGGAGCAACCGCATCCCTTTAAATTACTTTAGCGTGAGATAAATTTGGAGTCAATTTTCAGTGAGTGACCCCTTGTAAAGAAACATGGGAAGATCTTTGCATCCCTCGTTGCACTTTCGTCATTTCATGGCAGCCCGAGAACAAATGGCAACATAAAAGACCTGAGCAAGGCATTTTGGGCTGGGGGTGAACCCTGCTGTGCAATATCCTTTTCTCAACACCCTCAATTTGTTTTTTTATAGGAGGCGTCTTTGGCACAGGAAAACATTGCAGCATGTGTTCAACCATGCCAGGGTTTTGATGTCTTTTCATATGGAGTGCTACTATCTCAAACCACCTTCAATCTCTCTTCAGAAAGCTCTTCCCAAAACTGTGAAGATTACTTGTCAGACATTCAAGATTTTGAGGGATTTAACAGGATTTTTTTCACCTTATGTTCAGTTTTGCAAAGCAAATACGGAAAAGTTGGTGCCGCAGCAGAATGGAAATATATTTTGGAACATTTACTGTGTTCTTCCCTATTTCTGCAGCTGTATCTCTGTAAGAAGTGCAGCGACGCAGACACTTTCCTAGCAAGAGGAGACGATACACAATATTGGCTTCACAAGATGAGACAAGATTTTAACAATATTTTTGAGGAATATTTTTTGAGGAATATTTTTTGAGGAATATTTTTTGTCCCGACCGGGGGTCTTTCTGCATGGAGTTTGCATGTTCTCCCCGTGCATGCGTGGGTTCTCACCGGGTACTCCGGCTTCCTCCCACAGTCCAAAGACATGCCTGTCAGGTTAATTGGTCACTCTAAATTGCCCTTAGGTGTATGAATGAGTGTGTGCACGGTTGTTTGTGTGTTGCCCTGTGATGGACTGGCGACCTGTCCAGGGTGTACCCCGCCTCTCGCCCATAGACTGCTGGAGATAGGCACCAGCTCCCCCGTGACCCACTATGGAATAAGCGGTAGAAAATTACTGACTGACTGACTGACTATTTTTTGTTTTCAAATATTACAAAAATGAATGAGTGAAGATTACACAAATCACAAACTACTTTGTAAAAAATCTTTAATAAGTGCAGAATAAGACAGTCTTGGGTTTACTAGTCCATATATGGAAGGGGAAATATTTTAATTCATTAACTTTTCTCACTGTACATTTACGGCTTACTGACATGAAATTCACACCAGATGTCGGTGAGTAACACACACACACACACACACACACACACACGCACATAGAGAAAAAAAAACTACGTTTGCTCATACATTAAAAGTAACAAAGTGAAATGGGATCGTGACTGATGATGGAACAAGTTTCTGAAATATATAAAGCCTTTCCTGTAATGACAGCTTTAATACATCTCATGTTTGGCGAAGTTAGTCTTATGCATTGCCCAGATGTGATTTTGGTCTATTCTCCCACACAAATTGGATTCCAGTCAGGTGAGTGGCTGGGCCATTTTAGCAGGTTGTTTTTCTTTCTCTGAAACCAGTTGGGAGTCCCCTTGGCTGTTTGTTTGAGATATTCCTCTTGCTAAAAATTCAGCCTGGTCTGGTCTTCAAATTATTATCTAGAAGGTCCCAGTACACTTATTGATTGTTGCTTGCTTTAACTATATGAAGTATGCCAATACCACATGTTGTAAAGCAGCCTCGCACCATGATATTCATATTTCCAAACATCAATGCTGGTATAATACTCTTGGGATGATGTGCATTGCCGTTCCTTCTCTAAACATAGCGTGTACAGTCACACCTAGAGAGTTTAAATTTTGGTCCCATTTAACCAGAATATATTATCCCAATATTTCACTGCCTTCTGTAGAAAACTTAACCATGTTTTAACAAGCTCTTTGTTCAGCAGTGGAGTCTTACGCAGTGAACTTGTATAAAGGCCTCTGCAGTTGAGAACATAACTTATATTCATTGGCATTTTGAGAGATCTCTGTTGTTTTATCACTCCTGAAAAGCTACTTGTACAATACCTTTATAATTAGAACTATTTTTAAAGATCACCAATTAGGACTAAACAAACAAATTGTCACTATTAAGGGTGCTTACTTAATACTGACAGATCTTAGTGTTATTTGGTATTTGATGCCTTTTGGCAGCTTCTTTTCTTAATGTGTTCAATATCAATCCCCTGTATAATTCTACTTACATATAATTTATGGCTGCATATTTTTGGATTTCTTTGTGTGAATTGATTATTGGGTTGATACCAACGTGGTGTCTATTTCATGTCAATAGTTCTATGAAATGTATTTAGGATGGAAAGAAGTAGATGTGTTCAGTACTTACTTTTTTGTTGTATATTTCTGTTTCCATGCTTGTCCCAATCTAAGGCGATCCTTAAAAAACTGTAAAATTTTTATTGTTTGTGTTTTCACAAATAGAATAAATGTTTTATAATGTAAGACTTTCTGTTTCGTAACTCGCTGTTCAGCGTAAAATTATCCAGTTTAGGTATCACCAGTAGATGCACTTTAGATTTCAAATTGTTGATGATCAAATACAGTCCAGATTCATTAAATGAATTAGCCCTGTAGTTTAGCTCTGATAGAAATCCTTATTAGCTTTTAACATCGTTAGCAGTTAACAGCTTGCAAATCACTGTGTTTACATATGATTACTACCTTGTCTTTCATTCTGTCAGCATTTTCTTTCTACCAGCTAACCAAAAATTTCCCACAGCAGCATTTGAAATAGTGGGGTAGCTTCTCCAAATACCTGATGAGCAGTCTTTACTAATCATCACTGTCAACACAAAAGGACAACTAAAAAACGACTTCCTTTCTTACTTCAAAATAAAAGTCTCAAACATGGATACAGAGTATCCAAAGGCCATACCTTCATATGATAATAATAGCTTACACAACTGGACTTTGCTTTATGAGACAGACTTCCTTTGGATGAGAGATATTGTGGCATTGCTATATTGTGAGATTTTGTGATAACTCTAATCTCTGTACGAAAAGATTCTCCTATATTATATGCCTTTTAAATCCTTGTACACAGATCTGTCAGTAGCATGGAAAGTTATTAGAAATGTCAATTTCCAACTACCCTTAAGCACTATGTCAGCTTTTCTATTTCTGCTCAACGTATAATGATAATACCTTCAAAAAGCCATTTAGGGCTTAAAAACTAGTGATAGCAGTATGTGGGTTTGCTGCGGCTAAACTAGGCAAATGTGTGAGAGAGTTTATCATTGAAGAGCAAACCAGAACATATTAGGCAAGAAGGTTTGAAATTTAGTTTGCATCAGATTCTCTTTTTCCATTTAATGGAGTACCAGAGTGCATTAACGTATTTTGCTTATGCTAAATGCGGAGCTATTCATATGGTAAGTGCAGGAAAGGTATTTCTCCTGCTTGAATTTATTGCCATCTGTGTAGCAAAAATATGAAAATAGCAGTGGCCAGAGCAGAGAAATCTAATGCAGACACACAGTGAAAGACCCAGGGGTCTTGTTTTCCATTATGTATTCAGTATTTTCATTTTTATACACCACAGCAGGTATTATGAGGTGTTCAGGTAGAGCTTGAGTGCGCCTGAGTACAGGTATGTGTGCTGCCTAGTTGAGCATTAACTTACGGTTTTACTGAACATTTAACAAACAAATAAATGTTAAGAGTAATAAAGTGAGACGTAACAGTGGTCGCTCACTGCTCATGGCAGCTGACACTTTGTGTAATAAGAGTCTCTGTAAGTTAATAGAAATTGAATTTTCTTAAAGAAAATGGCCAAACCTCCGAAATCCAAAATGTTTTACAATAGACCCCGGGCAGAAATGTGTTAAACATGTTGTGCTACAATTAAAAATAAATTAACTTTATAGAAATATTAGAAGCGCATTCCAAAATAAAGCTCTTCAATATCAAAGACGGTATCAGACAGTGATGAATGTTGTATGAAAATGATCAAACCTTTACCTCATGTTGCTCACCTAGCTTGCTGCTCTTAGCAATTTATGAGCTACCTAGTTTATTTACATATATAGACACACCTCAAGCAGTAGGAAAAAGTCAAGTAGGTATTCACATGTTAAAGTCCTACATCTGCCACAACAGGAAAAGGCTGCACGTGCTTTAGTTATGGGCTTTTTCCTTTTCTGTGTTCCTACTGAAAGGCTGTTTTAAAACCAGTTATAGTTGTCGTTTTCTCTACTCTAGCATGTACTGCTGTTGTTATGAGCACCACATGCCAGGTAGTGCCATGGTTTCATTTACTGAAAATGTTTGTTGTGTTAAATAATGAAACAACTGTTACTGTGGCATGCTGCAGACAGAACAGTAAAACACTAAACGTGCTGTCCAGTTGCCATGACAACAACTTAATTCCATAGTGTTGCTCAAAAGCAACAACAGAGAAATCATTTATTATTTAACTGTATTGTACAACAAATTAGATTAAATTTAACTGTATGTACAGTATATGTGTTGGTATAATTGGATAGCACTATAATGATTTGGATTGATTCAATTTAATTCTGGACTGACTTAGATTTATATGTAATCGAATATGAATTGGACATTTTTGTTTGAATGTGTCTTAAGATGAATGCACATTCATTGGTCACTTTATTAGAGGAACCTTTTCAATTGCCTATTAATACAAATAGTGAATCAGCAAATTACATGGCCACCACACAGTGTGTTTGAAAATCTATATGTCTTGAAGACGATTTGGGGAGATTTAATCCAGGCATCAGGATGGGGAAGAAAGGGGATTTAAATGGGGGCAAACTGGGGCATAGTTGTTGGTGTCAGGTTCCCTGGTCTCAGTATTCGTAACTGGCTATTGACTGGGATTTGAGACACATTTATCTCTTAGGTTTACAGAGAATGGTGCATTCAAAAGTCAGAGGTAGTAGACCTGTTTGTGATAATAGAAAGTCAACAGAAGCTCAAACAACAACTAGTTACAACAAAGGTATGCATAAGACCATCTCTGAAAGTAAAACACATTAAACACATTAAAGTAAAACAGGTACGCCCAGATAAGCGAGGCTTAAAAAAAACACCAAGCTAAAAAAAAACACAAGGTAATACTGTTTGCCTAACTGCAAAAGAGATGCAGGGGACATTAGCAGACTCAGACAGAGGACAAAATAAGCCCAAAGAAAAAAGCTCCACAATTATACATAAAATAAGATCTATCTGTTAGTTTTGTTCAAGGGTTCTAATTTAGGCTGTTACTGCTACCAAAAGCAAAAACCATATCTTGTTCAAAATTGCTGAAGATGAAAGTAGTAATTATCCTGAATATATTTTGAATGTATACACAAAACTTAGAAAGGTACAAAATGAGGGTTTTGTCAGAGGTAGTTTTTCAGTAACAAAGTATTGCTCAAACTTTGTAGTTAAATTTTCTTTGCATTATTTTTAGATCACAAAGTTTTTTGCATAAAATATTAAAAAAGCATCATCAATCACTGCAAACCTTTATAAGCCACTGTAGTTGAGCAGCATTTTGAACACAACATACAATTTTAAATTCACTAGTAACTCTTTGATATTCATTTGATCCTCATCATTCTGTTTTTTGAGGTGAAAATTCTATTTCTAACCTTGACTTATTCTGAGCATTTTCCCTATTCACACCCAGTTGATTGACCTCCAGGCTTTTCTCGACTTGCTCAATCATTTATAATCAACCTTATTCCACATTCTTTATGCTTAGACCCCAGGGCTGCAGCAGATGGCTTTATCATGTTTTGTTTAAGAGCATCTCAAGTTGTAGATGTTGTTCATTCATTTTCCCACTCACCATCTCCCATCACAGGGTTCCTACACATTTTTCATTTATAAATTCAAAACTTTTCCAAACTCTTCTTTCTAGAGTTCTCAGTCCTTTATGTTTAGTTTTCAGTATAAATGTATGGAAAATATTATTTGATGATTAAACTGTGCCATAATCTGGTATCAAATGCAAATGCAGTAAGGAGTTGTAAGAACTTTTTTTCTAACTGCATCGCGAACTGCTTATATGCAATAGGGTGACAGAGATATTACTATTAATGTTGAAATCTACCAATGTATCTGTTAGACTTTCCATCCAGCCTTCTGCACCAATGTGTCTATCTCTTCCTTATCAGTGGTGATTACACATTAACATTAGCAGCAATGACAGTAAAAACACCTGCATGAGCCACCAGTTGGAGAAGTCCATGATGACTAAAATGTCTGTTGTGTGTGGATGGAGATGGGGAAGAGGCAATGGAAAAGGTCACCATGAATAGAACATGAGGTTGGGCCGGGTCAGGCTGTTAAATGTCCATCACCTTCCTGCAGATAATCTCCAGCTGGTTTAGGTGGGGGTGGGGCTGGGGGGAGTGGGTTTGACTCGTCAGACGTGTGTGTCTTTGCTGTATCTCCTCCATATTCATGCTTGAACCTCACCCATATGCATTAAGCTCAACATGAGGACTCTTTACATCTAGAAAATTGGACTGGAAATAATGGAAGGAGGCATGGGGGTGGAAGTCTGATCTTTGACCCTCCCTTTGTGTGTGTGCATGAATGTAGGGCTTAAATAAAGGGCTTTGACTAGTGTAGATTAGGTAAATTGATGGTTTGGTTACAAAAACGATTATATTGATATAACATAGACAGCGTCAATAAAGAAAGTTATTTATCCTGAAGCTCTGTTAGTTAAATTTAAATATAGCTGCACCTGTACACACTTTTTGTGGTTCTAATATATTTTAACATCCATCTGTACTCCATTAAATGGCATTTAATAAATGTCAAGATGAACAAGTACATATCCTAAAGCACCTGCCCCATTATTAAAAAAAGACTAGACAGAAGAGGGGCAGAACTGCATATCCAATAAAATACCAAAGCATGTAAACAAATAAAGAAATAAAGTAATCATTGTGGAGGTTGTGTATACAGAGCGTGAACATTTCCCACACAGCCAAATTAATTTTTGGTTAATATTTAATAGCTTTTGCAGTCAGATGCGAGAGCAGAATGACAAGCAAACAAATTTTCAGAAGAAAATTGCTCATAAATGAACATAAATTCCAAGCAAATGACAAAAGGTCTTACATTTTGTTCAGATTTTGCAAAGTGCTTTTTGTAAGTGTAACAGTGAATATGATTTGGATTTATACACCCACTTTTTTATATGAATGCAGTAGTAAAAAAAAAATATTAGAACCTTTCAGGATTTCTGCCTTTGTACTGGCACAATATAAAACCATAAAATATGAGATTTCCCCTCAGTTTGGCAAGAACTTGTGGCCTTCAGTAAGCAGACCACATTTGTCTGTCAAGTTCATTTGTTAGCTAAGAACATGTGCACCACATGAAACAGATATATGAGGATTTCTACTAGGGTAAATTTGAGGAAATAAACTGCATGAAAACTGCGCTCCTTGAGTTTGAAAGGCATTTCATGACATGTGGGATCCTGGACATCTCATACACATTTTACTGATCCTCACTGCTTTTAATGAGTGCTTAAAAATCCCCAAATTTCTGGTATATAAACTAAGTTGACAGCTCCGTTGTAGTTATAAGCAAGATTCTGGTTTCAGGGTATGGTTTTAAAGAGTCATAGTTAGAAAACCACTAGCAATTTTTATCATACCATTCGTGCAGTTTAAGCTCTTTTTAAAGAGATGCCAGATGCAGTGTGGTGCTTTTGTTGCTCTCAGTGAGCAGTAGATCGTGGGTAATCGAATGAATTCTCACAAATATCCCCCTTCATTAAAAAAAAAAAAAATGCAGTCGACAGTTTAAAATTCTTCTCGGTAACCAAAATTACAGACAAGTGATGAACTTCTGAATGAATGGAACAGGAGGTGTTTTTATTTGATATTTTCAGCTGGCAGTATCTTTGTGATGTTGCAGTTAGCTTAACAACGAGAGAATGTTGGAGATAAGCTACATTTATTTTGCGACTATAGTGTGGCTCAACTCGGAGTTTTAAACTGGAGTCGCCATCTCTGCCATGTGTCTAGGTAAACCGACTAACAAGACTAACTAACTAGCTAACACCAATTAGCTAACAAACACCTAGCTCGTTTAGTTTCCAGTATTACTGAAAAAAGAAGAAGCAGAAAAGACTCAATATTGTCCTCAACTAGCCCGTTTATTTTAAAATTACTACTAACTTTAGCCATTCTTTGGACTTTAAACCATTATGTACAGTTGTTTTAAAAATTCAAACTGCTCTGGATAAATAGCTTTCTGGTTCTCCATATTATATATCATACTGTCGTTAAAATGTATGTTAATACTTGCAAAGTATTTACCATATTTTCCCGACCATAAGCCGCTACTTTTTTCCCATGCTTTGAACCATGTGCCTTATAATGAGGTGCGGCTTTCTGTGGATTTTTCTTCACCCGCCAGCGGGCGCTTTAGCAGAAAGTGGAAAAAACAAGACAGGTGGGAAGTCAAAATTGGAAATCAAAGAAGAAGAAAGCGCTAATTTTCACGGAGAGCAACACTGACATTGACACAAAAAAGGTATGTGATGAAGCTCTTCTGAGGCGGTTCAGCTCCGACACTGAAGATGACTTCAGTGGTTTCAGTGTGCAGGAGGATGATGAATAAACCAATTAATAACTTTTCTGATTTGTCTGATCAGCACTTTCACTTTTATGCTACAGGCACCATTCGGAAACTAATCAGTTTAGTTATGTTCAGTTAAACTATGTAATCAGTTCAGTCGATATCAGCGGCTTTTAGCCCGATGCGGCTTATATATGTACATTTGCATTTTTTCTTTAACTTTGTGGGTGCGGCTTATATTGAGGTGCGCTCTATAGTCAGGAAAATACGTTAGTTTAAATTAAAATAACACAATGTTGACAGTGATTTTAAATAATAGTATATTAAATAGCTAAATGATTTTAAACAAGGTTATATTATAAAGTATCATAGATGGGCATGGGCTGACAAGAGATTCTCACAATATAATATAGAGTAAAAATACCTAAGTACTAAAGTATTCATGTAAAGAGCAAGTGTTTCTTGATTCGATTATAATGCATGAGCAAAAAAAACACTTGCTGAATTTAAAGGATTACTTTGGTTTTTAACAAGTTAGGTGTTGGGAAGTTATTTTCAGTAATAATCCCTTACTGGAAGAACTTTATACCATAGAAACATGATGATGAGAAATTGTATTTTAGCTATATTAAAAAAATAATAGTATAGCAATATAAACACCACCGGCCAAATGTTTTAGAACCCCTTTCTCATTTAATGGCTATCTTTATGTTCATGACTAATTACATTGTACATAGATTGTACATAGATGGAATCATGTAGCAAACAAAAAATTGCAAAAGAACTTTAAATATGTTTTATATTTTAGATTCCTTATTGGCCATCTCTCCATAAATCTCTGGGAAGTTATTTCAAGACTCTTTGATTTTGCTTAAAATCAAAGAGTTGCTTAATAGCATCATAGTGTTAAAACACGTGCTGGTCCATTCACTCTAACGTGAGATGTGACATTTTAGAAAAATCTGCTGAAAATTTTCTTAACATTGTTTGAATATTAGGTATTATTACCTTAAATATTAGTGTCATTATTTCTATCAAAAACGAGCATATCTATTAGGAATTTCTGAGCTAAAATAAGATAAAAATGGTAGTAATTTGGAAATGATCACTGCTGTCAAATTCAATAGAATTAAATTGTTAAAGTTTTCGCTCTAATAACCTGGGCATGTTATGTGTCAGCACAAAGAAATGAGTCTGAAAATATGTTCGACTCAGTTATTATCACCCAAGATACAAATCCGGCAGTACCAACCCCCACTTTCCTTTCCACACATATACACTCACTCCACCTATCCGGTTGTCTACCTGTCTCCAGTTTCTCCACACACTCCAGTCTTTCATTATTAATCTTTAAAACAACTCTCTCCTCAGCCAGGCTTCAATAATTTATACATTCCTCAGAATTCAGTCACTAAAAATAGTTGGGTTAAACTTGCCTTATTTACTCATTTTTCCTCTCAAGTGCATGAAAGCAAGTCAATAGTAAACTGGAAAGTTATGGACACAAAGCTTGGAAGTGAGATATAGACCCAGCTCACAAACTCACATTAATTCTTTACTCCATGGAGGTGAACCAGGGGGAATAAAAAATGAAGGCTGGGGGAAGTCATACAACTTTTTACCTGGGGTATTAATAACGCAACACTTCCTGCTCAGCACTGATCCCCTGTCGGCCCCTGAGGCAACACCATATGGCCTCAACCGGAACCTGACACAGACCAAGCCAATGGGTTTCTACATCAGCTTATGTTATGCAGAAGCAGTCATGAATAATCCCTGAGTACCCTTGAGTCCTAATTCCAATTTAGACAATGAGGAGTTCCACACGCCACAGCATTGTAAAACACCGGGCCTCAGACACCAGAAACCCCTTTTGGCACAATGACTGCCCACCTTGCCTTGAAGTGGCAGAGTAAAAGCAAATACTTCAGTCTTTTGTCCAAAAATAAAAAAAATGTGAAGCAATTATGGAAAGCCTTTGAAGGTATTCACACACACAAAGTTAAATTTCCAAAGAAATATTTTTGGTGTTCTTTGATTTCTTACAGGCAATATTTCAACATAATACAATTGATATACCGTCCCAATTCCTCTTACCAAGTTCCACATAGCTGCTGCTGGGAGAAACCTAAAGGAGAGCAAGTGTAATTGAATTTACGTGTGATATCTTTGCTGGGCCCCCATGTTTCAGATCAGGTTTAACATCCTATTTTTCTGTGTCTGTACTGAATTGAATCATTCAGTACAGTGTAATCATTATATACCTTATCAATCTCTAACTCAATTTTACAGGTTTGACTCCTGCTGTATTATTCCATTCACCAAATCTGTGCCTACGTGTTGCCAATTGGTCCCATCCTACTTCACCTAATACCCATAAACAAACCATTTCTTACCCATGTACCTAAACCACTGCAAATCAGTATAGTCTTCTTTGTAATTCAGGCTTTTCATGAACTATCAAGGTAAAAAAAATAATACAAAAATATTCAAGTCTAACATAATTCAATTTTATTGTTTATTATGTTCTGACGACTTTATGTTGAAACCTTTTTTTTTCTTCAATTTTTTCCACAGGGTACCCCCAGGGTTCTTCAAGTGAAATTTAAGACTTTTTAAGACCTTTTTAAGACCACCTAGAAGGAAATTTAATGCCAATTTCACAGCTATACCGATACAATTATGAATGATATAATAAAAAATCTATGGATTTTAAGCCTGAGAAAATAATCGCCAGGTACTTGAACTTGTTTTATTTAGACTTTCATAAATAATAGACATTAACTTTGTGAGCTGTGCAATAACGAAATAAAAAAACTATGCATGTTTCTCACATTAAGAGTCAACACTACTCACTATTGCCTTACAAGCAACCTTTTGGTTATACAAGAGATAAAATGCAGATTAGTTTCAAAAAGTACAGCTATCCACTTTACGCTAATTTTGTCGTTCGAAGTAAATGAGTGGTGGTCCGAAATTGTTTTCAGGATCCAAATCACCTCTGCCCGAAGAGTTGGCGAATGAGGTCGCAGGTTCACTACCAGCTGTACTACTGATGATGCGGAGGCTTCAGTATTACTTGCAGTACCCACGTTGCTGGTTGTTAAAGTAGAGCCTTGCTTTGAACAGAACTGAGCAATAGGTGCCTGCTGTTGGTGGGCTCTAGCATAAGCGACGTGTTTGGCGCTCTTCATGTGGGAGTCCAAAGCCATAAGTCCGATTGTCCCCAGCTTAAAAGATTTTCGGCACAAACAGCATTGGGCCTCATGGTCATTGTCCGAATTAGGTTTAACCCACTTGTATTTTGGATTCTGCTGCCACTTCGGGTTAAAACGACACACGTCCATTCTGAAGCACACTAAGCTAACTTACTAACAAGGTGGTTTTGTTTTCCCACCACTCACTGAGCCCGCGGGAGAAAGTCGGCTGACGTGCCCTTCGTAAAACGGATATTTGTCATTGGGCGCGTGAATTCTTACATTGCTCGCACACACCAACAACACATTTTGCTTCAGTATTTTAGGACATTTTAGCATTTATTGTCTCACTAAAGGACAAAATAAATTAAGACCTGTAAATGACATTTTATAATTTGTCTTCAAAATTTTATACTTTTAAGGCCTTAATTATTTAGTAAAAAATTCAAGACTTTTTTAAAACTTTTAAGACCCCACGGGTACCCTGTTCCATTTATTGTGGGATTTTGATACCCATTTCAGCCAGTTGGCTCTCATGAAAAAGGATTTGACCTCTGATTGATCCAAAATTGCTCTAAGCGACCCTCAGCTGGTAGATATTATTTGTAAATTTAAGATGGCATTTTTCTGACAGTAGACTATGAGTTAAATCTATAATATTACTTTAAATCATTGTTTTCAAAGCAGGTATGAAACATTGCTCTTGCAGAAACAATGTGATGCATTGTTGGTAGTAAAGGTCCTACAGTAAAGGGCTCTGTTTTGTACCCGAAAAGGTAGTACAAAACAACCGAGAATGTGAAGGTACAAAATGGCAAACGGGTGAAATGACCAGCATCCTGTCTATTTACTGTATATGGACATTTTTCTTATTTTTTTTATGAATTTTTATTTATTCTATACCCTCCAACTCTTAAGTTTTTCCTGCATCTGTTTCTCAAGGTGATGAGCAAATGACTCATAATCTTTGCTTTTCTTCTACTTGTTGTTGCTGCCTCTGGACCCAAAGTCCCAGGCAAGTTCACTGTATTTGGGAGCATGGTATGACTGCTTCAAAGAGTGTAATAAATCTCTATAAGAAATTGTTTTTAGTGGCAAGTCAGATCCCATTGAGAACCCACATTCTGAGTTACGACTTCATTTTCCCAACTTGTTCTACATAGCTTAGCGCTCTGCCTATATAGAGGTGGATAACAGCCTGACTAAATGGTATGCCACTGACCTGACTCATTTTACTACATCATGTACATAGGTGTCTTTTCTTAACTTTAATAGGATAACTTCATTTGTCAGAAACAGATTTTATACAGGGAAGCTGTTTAAACACAGCAAGTGGAATGACACATCCTTATGTTGAAATATGTGTTGCATATGTTACACCCACCTGGGCTCATTAGAGAATCCTCAACGCAGATATTTAGGCGTGCAGCCATTCATTAGAATAACTGGTATAAGTATTAATGTCTATAAACGAAAGCTGTATTGCTCTCATAAGGTTCTGAAAGAAAATAACATTAAAGCAAACCAAAATGGTTATTCGTGAGGCAATACGCATCATTAAATGAAACAAACTGTATTGTTAGTGTGAAAAGGGCATTCAAACTGAACATATTATGTTTGCTTCTTTTAACTAAAGAGGAAAATGAGGCAAAAGGCACAGTCTCAAAATTAAACTATCATTCATTAACTTCATGTATTTGTTACTTATCCTCGTGGCCCTTTTAAGAGATTCCTTTTGCATCTCACAAATTTGCTTCAAAGTTTCACTTGGGAATACTTGGGATCCAGACACACATATGGATGTGACTAATAATGTGTAATGTAAGAATCTACATCTGATGCAATGCCACAAACAGCACTGATGAAAACGTAAAATATCACCTACCTGAAAGTTGTTTTCTATACTGCACATCATTACCTAAAGAACCAGCACCACCAAATTAACTAATAGGTTCAGCTTGGATGAGGATTGGCTGTGGTTAAATGCTGACTTTCAAAAATTGTGTTCTGGTATTTGATTTAGTTTTGCTTTAGTAGTTTTTTTTAATCCTTAAATCCACCTGGAAAGATGTCTGCAGGTACTGTAGAATGCACAATTTGAAATATAGCTAAGCCAGACTGCAACAGAATCTTTGGCCATGCCTGAAAAACACTGTGACCTGATTTTTGCAACTTAGAGACACTACATACACTCAACATAGGCACTACTACTATGGAATTTACACAAATGCAACTTAAATGTCACATCAGTGACCTTTTAATAATATATTATCTCATGCCACGGTATGCAGATGCTCTGTCTGCACTTATGAAGTTTTACTCACCACTGAATGCCAAATAAAGCAGAGCAGATATGATCCCCACTGGTACCATTAGCAGCTTGGCGTGTATAAGTGAGGTGACACTACTCTGTATCAGTGACACTACAACACGAGGTAAGACTGCTCCATGCATTTCAAATCAACGACACGTGTATTAAAAATTTAGAGCTTATTGGAGGAAAAGACTTAACCAAATAAGCAAATGGGTTGGTATTGTTTCAAGTAATGTTTATGACCGTTTTATGTTGTTATAATTGCACCTCTGCACTGTAAACTGGTTCCTAAGTGTTGTAGATTTCTGCATTGTATACTTCTGAATACTGATCAAAAAGCAGATAAACCTGCTCCTACAATCCTGTTTATTTTCCTAGCTGTTTAAACTAGGCAAAAAGCCATCTCAAACATAAAAAGATAGTTCATAAACATTGAACAAATCACATTCCTCCTGTACCTGTTGTTGGAGTCATCCATTTTGGGTGCACAGTTGAACATGCGGAGCTCAACAGACATCGGAGCTCTGATGTCACCCGGGATTATAAAACTCGTGAAAAATAAACTTTCGTTGCCATTTCCAGCGTGTCTCACAGGGCAACGCAAAGGGGGCGCATTTCTGGAGGGATAAAAGCTTGCAGGCGAACTTTTTCTCCACAAAACCATTCCCCAAAGAGCTTGAAAGCTGGAAATCTGTCTGATACAAGAAGGTCAGAAGATTCATATGCTGATCGAAGACCACGCCGACACCCGGCACAGGTGAAAAACCCACACAGGTTTTATTTCCAAGGAGATGAGTTTCCTCCTTGTTGGTTCAGTTAACCAAACTGTTTTTTTTAATATTTTCCCCACCTGGACGGATGTGAAGTTTACCGGTTTTTTTTCTTGAGGTGATCATGGACGCATTATTATAGTAATTTTATTCTTTTTATATTTAATTGGATAGGTGCATTTAGAAGTCTGGGGAAGATGAGGCATAGTGAAGGTGATTTAGAATCACCAGTAGTTAATCCAAGGTATCAACTTGTTGCATGCAATACTGATTGAAGTGTTTTATGCTGAGCTGTGTTTTGATTTGTTGTGCAAGCGCTGCTGAGTTGTGCGTGTTCATGTTTTGTCCAGCTGATCCCAAATCAGCCAGGAGTTAGAAGTTGGACCTTTAAAGTTTCCATTCAAAGCAACTGTGGTCTGGGCCTCGCCTGGCCACTCCTTTGTTCCAGTTTTATTACTGGAGTTTTCCACTGTGTTCCCACCTCAGAGTTTTATCACTCTTTGTTTGAGATTTGGGGCGATCAGCTGCTAGAGGCTAAAGGGGCGTGACCCCACCGTTTTAACAGCTGATCGCTGCAATCGAGACATCAGCACACCAGGATGACTTCTCTTTCTAAGTTAACCCAAATTGCACATGTTGTCTATAAAACTGCTGGTTTGATCTTCATAGACACTAAATGCACATATATTTTTCTTTTATAATTATTGTTAGGTAGTCATTTTTATTCCCTTTGTGTAGAATAGTGCTTGTTAGTTAGGTGAAGGTTTTTGGACCAGAATAATGGTATATCAGGATTATTTGGCTTCAATAAATCTTCATATATATAATTAAGAGAAGCGTTTGTGTTTATTTTGTGCAAGAGTGATTTATCTGTCAAAGCAAGGTCAAAGTTCCCCCACCTTCGGTGAAGCGGTTGAATAAACAGTGACATTTTGTGATTTTGGTTGATAATTTATCAATTGTTAATGATGAATAGCTAATTGTAATTATTAAGAGATTTGAGTCCATAACCCCAACACCAGAGGACATCTCTGATTTCTATTTGTAAGTAATGATTTTTGGTTAAGAAATTATTTTCTTGAATTATGATTTTTGATAAATATGAATTAATCAATAATCCTAATCCTGACACTGTTCACTGAATAGAGTTAAGAAAGTGTGCTGGGATACAGTGGACTGTGCAATGTCTCCACTGATTTCTCTACAGTCTCATTAAAACTTGATGAAGGCAAACACTCCCTTTAAAAGCAACAGCAGCTCTTTGACTGAGTGGGGCTCACTTTTGTCCATTAGCATAATGTGTTCGGTGATAGAAATAGGCAGGAAAACAAGACTTAAGGCTGCTTGCTCCGAGATTTTTACAAGTAACCAAGTAGCTCAATATATACTGCTTTGCAGTAGTGTTCATATCTCTTGAACCTTTTCACATTATAACAACAAACTTCAATTATTTTGAGGATATTTTAAATAGACATAAATACAAAGTAATGCATAACAATACAGTGGAAGAAAAGGGATACAAATATATTTACAGTACTTAAAATATCAAAACTTTCTACCAATAAAAATCTGTAAAGTATTCAACCCCCATAACCCTACTCCTAAATAAAATCTAGTGCAACCAATTGCCTCCAGCAGCACCCTAATTAATAAATAGAGTCCTTTCCTATCTCATTTAATCTCAGTAAAAATGCAGCTGTTCTGTTCTGATTTTTTGACATTTTGGAACAATTTGCATGACGAAGACCAAGGAGCACATGGCAGGAATAAGTTCATAACAGGGTTAGATAATAAAACAGTTCTCCAAGCAGGGCAGCTATCAGTCATGAACTCCATAAATCTAGATTTTACGAAAGATTGGCAAGAAGCGGGTCTTTGTTGAAAGTAGCCCATAACAAAACCAGGTTATGGTACTCCACATGGCTTACATGCAAAACACGTTGTTTAGAATAAAACGAACACTGAAATGTGGTGGTAGCAGCATAATGCTGAGGTGTATATGTCCAGAAATCCAACTGAGAATTTGTGGCGAGAATTACTGCCGCTCTCCATCCCATCGGACTAAGCTTTAAGCTGTTTTTCAAAGAACAATGGGTGAAAGTTTCAGCCTAAGGATATTTGAAGCTGGTAGAGACCTACCTCAAAAGACTTGCAGCTGTAACTGCATCATGAATGACATGGGGGGAGTTAAAAAGACTTCAGATTTTAATTTGTAAAAACATTTGAAAACTCTTCATCTGTTTCTTTCTGCTTCACAACTCTGCACTACCTTGTGTTAATCTAACAAATGTAATCGCAATACACTAAGACTTGTTGTAGCATGACAAATTGCAAAACGATTCAAGGGATGTAAATACTTTTGCAAGGCAATGTATGGAAGGTTGTTCTGGATTAGTTACCCGCTGCTTCCCCTGATTTATGAGGAGAACCTGATCCCTCCACAGCAGCAAACAACAGTTCCACATCTGCTTTTACTGGTATAAACCAGCAGCACAGGATGACTTTAAATATGAAGGATTGATGACCCTCTTTGGATTCATATACACTTTTTTCTCATCAGTTGTGGTGTTCACTCTCAGTGTTGAGTATCAGCTTTTCAGTTTTATCTTCTGTCTTCTGGACATGAAAAACATAATTTCCCCAGTGACAGTACACTTTTCCCCAGAGTGTAGAGCAACAAATGGAAACCCCTTATGATGAGAGAAAACTGAATAATTCAGTATAAAATCTACAGAAGGAAAAAGGAGACATTTTTTAGAACAACGTTGCACATTGTGACTTTTGAAATCTCAAAATGGTGCTCTAAGCTGCACGATGAAGCGTTTGTATGGCTGCTTGGAGCATTCATCTAAAGAGGAATCCTTTCAGACACTCCGATGCCCAAGCATTTCACTGAGCAGGTCTGGATGGAAACGTAATTATCGTTTACTCCTTATGTACCAGCGTCCAAGCAAAAAGGGGAAACGTAAGCTGGTTGGAGTTTGCACGGAAAATGTGTTTGGTTAGTGCGCAGCAGGGAAAGACAAGATTTTATCTCATGCTTAAGTTGGCTTTGTGGTGAATCCTTAGACAAACAACAATCCTCCTGTTTACCTGCATTGGCTGGCAAGTGTGCTGATGCATACTAATAGGTGTGTGTGTATACAGCCAGACATTAACGTGTGACCCTGTGTGTATGTATTCAACCCCCCTCCAAATCATTATCCTGCTTCCTATCTCTGAAGCCCTATCTCATCTTTTGCAGGAGGGCTACTGTGACCAATCTAATATTGCCCCAGGAACAGAAAGTGTTTGTCCATGGGTGTTCTGTTCCCATCTGCCCCGGTTGCTGCCCCGCCTCGCTCCGGCAGTTCCTGAGCTGTCCGCTCATCGAACAGGACCAGAGGACCCGTTGGTCACTGCTAACAGCCATTCCAGAAAGTAAAGCCAAAGTAGTCACTTTTCTGACTGAAAAGACGACAAATAAGGAGCCTCGCTTCATCTCCTAAACCAGTGCTTGTTTCTCTCCGCTATAGCGTGGTGTAATTGGTTTATTGTGGGACGGGGATAGATTGGATCGTAGCATGGCATCAGTTGAACCCAGCATGGTGCGAAGGTAATTGCACGTTCTTATTTTCCCCTTGGTGGCTTCTGCCAGCACATAAAAGTCTCAGTTTGAACAAATGAAAATGTATGGGCTCTCAGGGGACTGAGTGTTTCATGGCCTTGAGTTTCAGTCTAGACATATGAACTTACTACATACAAACATGCATTTAAACTTAACATATCTTGAATAAGTTATGCCTTGAAAAAGTATTGACATCTCTTGAATGTTTTTCTTGTTATGTTTTATTTGGATTTTATGTGACAGATCAACACAAAGTAGTGCATAGAAGTGAAATGGAGGAAAAAAGATAGTTTGTTTTATTTTGTTTTTACACACAAAAAACTAAGACTGGTGAGCATTTGTATACAGCTCCCTTTACTCTGATGTCCCTAAGTAGAATGTAGTGCAACCAATTGAATTTGTAAGCCACCTAGTTAGTGTGAATTTTTAAAACACTATCCCAAGCTGGGAACGTAACATGGAGCACTGTTCAAATCTATTATTCAACAATGAATAGAGTATGGCACTGTGAACCTACCAGACAGGACAGACAAGGAGAGCATTAATCACAGAAGCAGCCAAAGGACCATGCTCTTGGAGGAGCTGCAAAGATCTGCAGCACAGATGGAAGACAGTTTCTAGTCATGCACTCCACAATACTGACCTTTATGGAAGAGTGACACGGGAAAAAAAAAATCATTCTTGAAGGAGAACCATAAGAAGTTCCTTTTGCAGTTTGCAGCAGGCCATGTAGGGGACATAGCATTATGCTTTAGGGATGTGTTTCAGTAAAAGGGACAGAGAACCTAGGAGCTAAATACAGAGCAATGCCTAAAAAAATCCTGATAGACGCACAAACGTGAAACCAACGTCCATCTTCCAGCAGGACAACCACCCTAAAAATACAACCAGAGCTGGAGCAATATGGTTGAGATCAAAGAAATATTACATTTTAATATGGCCCAGTCAAAGTCAAAAGTCAAAATTTGGCAAGGGCATGTGTGAACGGGTGGCAACCAATCTGGCTCATGGTAAGCTACTTTGCAAAGAAAAATGGGCAAAGATTGGAGACATGCAGCTGTAATTAAAGCAAAAGAAAGCTCTACACAGCATTGAATTAAGGAGCTGAATATAAACCCGCATTACACTCTTCATATTTGTATTAAATTCTTTAAATCCAGAGTGATTTATCCTTTTCCTTCTATATCACAATTAATGCTACTTTGTGTTGGTCTACCACAATAAATCTCACTAATTTATACTTAAGTTTGCAGTTTTAAAGAGACAAACAGCTAAAAAGTTCAAAGAGTCTGAATACTTTTTCAAGGCACTGTATGCAACACTTGGTTTTTTATGTTATTAAAAGCTCCAATCTCTATCTCCAATGACATCCTTAGATATCAGAGAGCAGAAAAGACAGCTGAGATACAGATGGAGCATTGCAGCTTGGTGACCCTCAGAAACACTGCAGGAAATACTGCCTTATAAAAGCGGAAAATTAGAATTATTTAATTTCTTTATCTCCTCCTGACAAACACGCACACTCGCTCTCAAATACACTAAAGGTGTTAAATCTTCCCCCCAGGCTAACAAGCTCTCAGCGCAAGGGCAAAGGGGAAGAGATTTCTGGGAAAAGGAAGAAAGTTTAAAAAGAAAGATAACAAGGAGGGTTTTAAATCGAAGGTGAATTTCAGTTCAGGTCAAGTTCCACCTTTTGATAAATTAATCGTCTTTGAATGGAGGAGGGTGGAAATACTTTAAGGTTTCCTCAAACTGTTCTACACTCATTCTTCTAGTATAGTCTTTCCTGCATTGCAACTATTTTTCCTGCTTTCATTAAAGTTCTCTTTGTTATTTTTAGGGATAATTTCTTTCCATAATACTTTATTTTTACACTCCACATTTGCTCGGGTTTATTTCCATCTGACCAGATTTGCTTAACCGTGGTAACATCTTTTTAGCAAACGTTCTCAAAAAGGAACGAAAAGTTACAGACGTTATTCTATCCAGTGCAAGTATGGCTACTTTACATCTTTCAACTCTTTCTACTTTCTTTTGACTCATCTAAAACCTTAGCCACATATGTGAGGAAAGCAGGGACCCGTTCCTCTTTTCTACTTCTGAAGAATCTTTAAACCAAAATTGTCACAGTGTCACAAGTGACTGTTTATGCCTTTTATACCTCGATTTCCTCCATCTAACTACCTTGCATAAGCCCCGTCCGCAACTAATGCACTGAATTAGTAACGCATACTTACTATTCACAAGGCACATACATGCATATGTATTGTAGACCATTTTCTGCAGACGGAGATAGGGTTGTTTGTATGTGGGAGGAAGGGGCGGTGTATGCATAGGTGGTTTGGGAATGCAGTTTAAGAGAGAAGCATAAAGAAAGGATATTATCACATCTAGTAAGAGGAAGCTATATACCCTTCCAAAAAATGTTCTAGAGAGGTGGTATAATTTATGTAATACAACTAGCATAACTGATTTTACAGCAAACCTATCAGCTTTAAGGGTTTTCCCACCAAATCATATTATGAGCATGACCGGTGCTAGGGGTGAATCATAACTGTTCCTAAGAAAAAAAAACATTTTGTTTTTTTTGCAGCCACAGAGCCAACATGCTACCATGTCATTAAGTGTCAGAAAATATATATTTCAGGAAATGCTTGATCCTCTCTCTGTTGTATTGAATTCAGCATTTAATCGCAACACAGTGAGACACATGTCCCATTATCATTGTAAATCAGAATCAACTTTATTGACCAAGTTTGTGTCTACAAACAAGGAATGTCACTCCGGTTTCCATCGCTCACATCTTACATCATCATCAATCCAAACAAAAACCACAATGTGTATAAACACTTAATTAAATAAGGCCAAGGAACTGTATGTACATGTGTGTGTATGTGTGTGTGTGTGTGTGTGTGTTTTTTTTTTTAATGACTATAAGAAGAGGGAAGGCCGGTTGTGATGGAACAGTATGCTTATTTGTTTCCCGCAGAGTAACTGACTACAATGGCTGTGAGGTGTTCATTGTGTTCAACAGAAAGACAGTCTGGGGCGAGAAACTGTCTCTGTGGCAACTGGTTTGTGCCATCAGCGCTCTGTAGCACCGACCTGAAGGTAAAAGTCTAAACAACCTGTGACACGGATGTGTGGGGTCTGCAGAGATGGTAGCTGCCTTTTTCTTGACACTAGATATGTATAAGTCGTGGATGGAGAGAATGTCAGCTTTGATGATCCTCTCTGCAGATCTAATTGTTCGCTGCAGTTTGGACTGTTTTGTAGATTATCCAAACCACACAGAGATGGGTGAGCACAAAACAGATTAGATGATGCGAGTGTAGAAGATGACCAGCAACTCCTGTGGAAGGTTGTACTTCTTGAGTTGCCGTAGGAAGTACTGTCTCTGCTGGGTCTTCTTCCAAACAATGTCTATGTGTGATGATGACCTCAGGTCCTAAGAAAAGGTGGGTTCTAGGAACCACAAGTGATCCACAGTAGACACAGTGTTGTTAAGGCTGGTTAGGGAAGGCAGTGTAGGTTGTGCTCTCCGGACGTCCACTGTCATCTCCACTGTCTCAGTGCTCTTGAAATGCATTTCTGATCTCTGATTGGTATGTATAAAGCCCATTTTGAACAGTACTTACACACCTGTTTGAAGCAGAATTTATAAACACCAGATGAGGATATTAAAAGAGCTGACAAGGTTTAGAAAAGTTGTTTTGAACATCAATATTTAGCACTCTATGTGGCACACTGATCCACATCTCACCATGACAGGTCATATAAAACCAACAAGAAGATAAACATAGAGCTTGTATTATTTCAGTGCTGACAAGATTTTCTATTCACCTGTAGCTGAGTTCAGACGTTTTGTCCTGACTAAGATTAAAAGTAAACTAACTCAAAAGCTGTAACCATTGCCCTCACAACACTGTAAGACAGTCTGCACTAGACTGATCCAGTTTGTAGGACTCAAAGGCAGGTGCTTTGGCAAGGAAAACTGCAACAATGGCACTAGCCAAGGCTTAGCCCAGGAGTTCAAAGGTGGGAAAAATAACACATTCCGAACTTGAATGTAAGTTATCTGCAAATCCCTTATTAGTTCATATTCATACTTTTTAAAATTGATCTTTTCAATTCAGGTATGAAAATGTTAAATTTCTATTGATAAAAGCAGTTCCTCTCTTGAGTTTGAGCCTGGAATATAGTTGAGGAAAAATCAAAAGCCCTCAGGATATATCATGTTTGCTGGAACAGGGCCAACCTTGCACACCATTTAAAACCACAATGCCTTTAGCCACAACTGTGAAGGCGCAAAGCATGAGAGCAGGAGCTCAAAGGACTTCTATTCAGTACTGTCTTTGATTTACCTGGAGCTAGAATATGCTCACTGTGTTTTGCATAAGTTTTACTTAGTTCTGGAAAATTAACTGAAAAAGTAATTTAATAAAAGATTATAACAGGTTTCTACAATGTCGTCCTTTACATTTTTTGTGTGTGGAACAACTGCTTTAGCTCCGGTAAGAGGAACACATTGCAATGCGGTGACACCAGCCAGCTGTGGGTGACAGGTGCCGTCTGACACTAGAAGGAGATGTCATGGATAATACATGTCACATGTTCGGGAACTAAAGCTGAAAAAGCCTTGTTTCCTACAAGTGAGCAGTGACGTCCCACATGTGTGCAGCACATGTTGGCTTCATTTGTGTATTTGCAGGTCCCAGTATTAGCAGACTGCTATGTGGTGGGAGGGTTTATACATGGCATACAGTTGTGTCACTTGTCAAGAATTTTTATACATGTGTCGATGGATCAAGTAATTTGCAGATTAACTGCAATGGATTTGTAGCAGTTAAAAGAATAGAAGAATGTATCCCAGAATACACGAAGTAAGAAAAAGACAATATGATGGCAGCAAAGGGTGAGACATCCAAACTTCTTTTTTTCCATACAACCTTGAATCCTGCATTTCCAAAATTCAACATGTGTTTCATCCAAGAATCAACCAATAAATGTCCTAGTTAAATCAGTATTTGTATTTAAACAGTACTCCTCATCATGCAGGTCACATTTTGACAACACAAAAAAAGAATTGAATAAACATACAATTCAATTCAGTCAGTCGGTCAGTCATTTTCTACCGCTTATTCCATAGTGGGTCACGGGGGAGCTGCTGCCTATATCCAGCAGTCTATGGGAGAGAGGCGGGGTACACCCTGGACAGGTCGCCAGTCCATCGTAGGGCAACACACAAACAACCAAGCACACACTCATTTATACACCTAAGGGCAATTTAGAGTGACCAATTAACCTAACAGGCATGCCTTTGGACTGTGGGAGGAAGCCAGAGTACCCGGTGAGAACCCACGCATGCACGGGGAGAACATGCAAACTCCATGCAGAAAGACCCCAGGCCGGGAATCGAACCCAGGACCTTCTTGCTGTAAGGCAACAGTGCTACCAACTGCACCACCGTGCAGCCACAATTCAATTCAATTCAATTCAAAAATACTTTATTAATCCCAAAGGGAAATTAAATGTTGTTGTATTGAAGGTTTCCTCAAAGAGCCATTGTAGAAGCTGATGGCTGTGGGCAGGAAGGATCTCCTGTAGCGCTCCGTCTTACAGCAGATCTGAAGAAGCCTGTGACTGAAGACACTCTGTTGTTGTAGGACAGTCTCATGAAGAGGATGCTCAGGGTTCTCCATAATGTTCTTCATTTTATGAAGAATCCGACTTTCCACAATGATCTCCAGAGGTTCCACAGGAGTCCCCAGAACAGAGCCAGCCTTTTTTATCAGCTTGTTGAGCTTTTTTAAGTCCCTGGCTCTGATGTTGCTACCCCAGCAGGTGATGGCAGAAGAGATCACACTTTCCACAACAGACTTATAGAAGATATGCAGCATCTTGCTGCAAACACCAAAGGACCTAAGCTTCCCCAAGAAGCTTGCCATTGTAAGGAGAGCACTATGCATCAGCAACTGTTGTCACCAGGCGAGCCTTTGGTAGTGTTACATTGTAGGGCAGGTGTGTCTAGCTAATGCAGAACTGCCCTACACTCTGTGAATGGTCTGAAAAAAGCCCATACTACCTGAGTACCATGATAAATCCAGTCATTGTGCCCCTGCATAAACAACACATGTCACGTTCTGGGTTTGGATCGGACCAATACGCATACAAGAGCTTGGGAGCCGAATGATTAAATGAGTTAAGAGGTTTATTTAGCAATTTCCAGGTTAAGCAAAAACAATACATGTTTCACATTGTCCACAGCCCAAGATTTGCGCTCCTTGTACCATTGAAACCGACGTTTGGCATTGGCACAAGTGACCAAAGGTTTGGCTATAGCAGCCCGGCCGTGTATATTGACCCTGTGGAGCTCCCGACGGACAGTTCTGGTGGAAACAGGAGAGTTGAGGTGCACATTTAATTCTGCTGTGATTTGGGCAGCCGTGGTTTTATGTTTTTTGGATACAATCCGGGTTAGCACCCGAACATCCCTTTCAGACCGCTTCCTCTTGCGTCCACAGTTAATCCTGTTGGATGTGGTTCGTCCTTCTTGGTGGTATGCTGACATTACCCTGGATACCGTGGATCTTGATACATCACAAAAACTTGCTGTCTTGGTCACAGATGCGCCAGCAAGACATGCACCAACAATTTGTCCTCTTTTGAACTCTGGTATGTCACCCATAATGTTGTGTGCATTTCAATATTTTGAGCAAAACTGTGCTCTTACCCTGCTAATTGAACCTTCACACTCTGCTCTTACTGGTGCAATGTGCAATCAATGAAGACTGGCTACCAGGCTGGTCCAATTTAGCCATGAAACCTCCCACACTAAAATGACAGGTGTTTCAGTTTCATTGTCCAACCCCTGTAATTAACAATAAAGGAAACCATAGACCTAAGAACGGTTAATACAAAAACACAAACCAAGTCCAAACCAGGTGGGCGGAGGGGGGCCTCGGATGGAGGGCCAGAAACAGAGTTCAGGCGGGCGACCAGGAGGTCGTCCCCAGCAGGCACAGAGTTCAGGCGGGTGACCGGACCTGCACCACGGTGAAGCCGTGGAGACCTGCGGCGAAGTAGCCAGCGAAGAGGCCGACGATCCGGAGGTCTGCGGCTATGTAGCCAGCGAAGAGGCCGACGATCCGGAGGTCTGCGGCGATGTAGCCAGCAAAGAGGCCGACGATCCGGAGGTCTGCAGCGATGTAGCCAGCGAAGAGGCCGACGATCCGGAAGCCGGCGGCGACAGAGATGCAGGCGTCTAGGAGGCCGGCGGCGACAGAGATGCAGGCGTCTAGGAGGCTGGCAGCGACAGAGATGCAGGCGTCTAGGAGGCCCACAAAGCGAGGAGTCAGGCGGTCTGCGACGTGGAAGCAGGTGCCTCTGAGGTCTGCGGCAAAGCCAGAACCACAGCAAAGACTTGGGCCCAGGCAGGGCCCGTAGAGGCCTGGGCCTGGCATCAGTCTGGCCAGGAGCACAGTAGGTCAGCTTGGGAGCACAGTCAATAGGTCCTGGAGCCAAGATCTGAAGCGGTCCATCCTCAGACCCCTCAGGAAACTCAGGAACTAGGATGAGAGGTGGTCCGTCCTCGGACTCCTCAGGAAACTCAGGAACTAGGATGAGAGGCGGTCCGTCCTCGGACTCCTCAGGAAACTCAGGAACTAGGATGAGAGGCGGTCCGTCCTCGGACCCCTCAGGAAACTCAGGAACTAGGATGAGAGGCGGCTCTCCATTGAACCCCTCTCTGGACTCTGGGTCGTGTAGCTTGGCATCAGGCTGCGAGTCCAGAGGCTTGGCAGCGGGCTGCGAGTCCAGAGGCTTGGCAGCGGGCTGCGAGTCCAGAGGCTTGGCAGCGGGCTGCGAGTCCAGAGGCTTGGCAGCGGGCTGCGAGTCCAGAGGCTTGGCAGCGGGCTGCGAGTCCAGAGGCTTGGCAGCGGGCTGCGAGTCCAGAGGCTTGGCAGCGGGCTGCGAGTCCAGAGGCTTGGCAGCGGGCTGCGAGTCCAGAGGCTTGGCAGCGGGCTGCGAGTCCAGAGGCTTGGCAGCGGGCTGCGAGTCCAGCGGCTTGGCTGCATGCTGCGAGTCCAGCGGCTTGGCTGCATGCTGCGAGTCCAGCGGCTTGGCTGCATGCTGCGAGTCCAGCGGCTTGGCTGCATGCTGCGAGTCCAGCGGCTTGGCTGCATGCTGTGGCTCATGAAGCTTGACGGTGGACGGCTGTGGCTCATAATCCGTGGAGCTCTGTGCTGCTCTACCGGCCACAAGAAGAGGGTCGAAAGGACCTCCAGCAGAAAGAGGAGCTGGAGCGTCGAGCCATCTCTCCGCAATGAATTCGGCCTGTAGAACAGAATGCACCAGATTCAGATCCTCTGGATGATCCATTAGATGAAGCACAAAATCACAGCAACGTCCCTTCATGAAATCCTCTTTCATTTTCTCCAGCCTGGCTTGAACCCAATTCAGGGCTGGAGGCTGCACCGGCGACTGGTGACCTGCAGAGGGCGCTGGGTGACCACCCACCAACTCCGGGGAAAGCAGCTGCAAGGAGGCCATGGCGGATGGACCCTCGGTAGAAGGGTTAGAGGCGCCCATCCGAACCTCCCCAATGGCGACTGTTCCGTGGCGACGACGTCGTCCAGGGCGGGAGCCGAACCCCGCGGGGAATTCGGCCGCAGCAGGTGCCGCTGCAGACGAGGATGGCTCCGGCAAAGCAGCTGTGGGCAGGTTGAGCTCGGCCGGAGCTGCTGTATCTGGGGTGGAGCGCTTGTGGCGAGGAGGACGTCGTCTGGAGGAGGAACAAGCTGGAGAGGTATGATTCCGATCCGGTAATACATCCATGGAGGCCCGGTCAGATACACCGAGACACTCCATCTCCTCCATCAACAAAGGCGAGGGTAAAATCTCAACCCCCTCTCCATACATAGCTTGTAGCGTCTCCTCTTGCTGCTTTATCCACATCTTAAGTTCTTTAGCTCTGTCTGCTTGGTCCTGTTTATGGCTGGTTCCTAATATCACGTTCTGGGTTTGGATCGGACCAATACGCATACAAGAGCTTGGGAGCCGCATGATTAAATGAGTTAAGAGGTTTATTTAGCAATTTCCAGGTTAAGCAAAAAGTCACTTCAGGTATCACAAAAGTCCAGACAAAAAACTCACATGAGAGTTCACTGCTGCAGGCACGTAGAAAAACACAAGACTAAACCAGGGTGTGACGAGGAATAGTGACGAAGGAACCAGCAGGAAACAAAGAACACAGACCAACTAATATACAGGGAGAAAACAAAGGCAGGTAATCACAGGAACTAAGAACAGGTGTGGCATGAGACATGGAGGCATAAGGGACAGGTGGAACTAATTAACAATAAAGGAAACCATAGACCTAAGAAACACAAACCAAGTCCAATGATGTCATACCATGACAACACAGGCCTACTTTCAATTTCACGGACGGCAATGCTCCAGCTTCAAGAAGAGTGCACAACACGGTATTGAAATTTTTGTTGTGGTATAACCACCACTGTTGTTGGCTTTTGTTTCAATAAACAGTTTGAGATGATGAAATCACCATTGCATTTGTCTACTTAAATGCCCCACTTTCATAATATAATATCACCGTAGCATGAAATTTCAATAAATTACACCCAAATCCAAATATCCCTAACTTTTTGTGAGTAGTGTATATCGCAAGAATCTATGCACTTCCTACTCAAATTTTGTGGCAATGAACAAGTACAAAAATTTATTACTAGGCTATGCAGGTGCTCTGTCTGCACTGATGAAGATATTGGAGGGACTCAGACTCTACAGAGCTTTGATTTTTTTTCCCCAAGATGGTCAGGTGACCATTCAGGATACAAAAACCATGATAGTGACATTCTGGCAAAAGTAACTTACTATCTCCTTATGTAGCTGAACACTGTCATATATACATCAAGACACAAGCAATATACAATAAGACTGCTCATCAAAACACCTACTTTAAACAGGTGACAGAACTTCCAATGTTTAGATGTTTCATATTTAGATCCATGTAAAACCTGTTATTAGATACACCTCACTTCCAGAAAATAAACAGTGACAGCAGCTTACATGTACATCACATAACGTCCAAAACTAAATCGGCAAAAATCAACTAAATATATCTTCAAAATATTCTTATGCCTTCTGTTAAATATATTATATGCTTAACTAAAACATAAAGTAAAAAGAGAGAAAATATAATAAAATGTTGCGTTTCTTGCATGTTCAAACCTGAAATTTTACTTTGGACCGAACAGCCAATTCTAGTAAGTAAAGTGGTGTCCTTAAGCCTTAACGTTTCACACAGCAGTCTCATAAAGTCTCACGAGCAGTATTTGCCTTCAGTGACACTAGCCGCTAATTATGGAGTTACAGAGCGTGCTGGGGTTGCATGAGACTCCAAGATGAGCTCGGCTGAAGGAGTGCTGAGCAGACACACAGACATGTGTCAGCCTGCTGCTGCCTTATTATGGGAAACCTTTGACATTTTTCACAGCACCTTCTGTTTACGCGCTCATCACACTGTGTGACTTCTGAAACAAAACCTGCTCCACACCCCAAAACTTGCTCAAATAACCAAAAATTACAGAGCTGCACAGACAATGAGGCAATGAGAGTACAATCAGTAAACATACAAAAAAACTTCCTATTTTCCCTCCCAGACTAAACACAACGGCTAAATTGCTCATATTACCATCAGTTCTTCGTTATATTTCCATTTCTCTTTCATTCATTCCATCATTTAAATGAGCAAGCAGGTGGATGTGCGAGGTTGACAGAATACTAAGCACTCTCTCTGTTTGTTCCCTTTTGTGCACACAGTCCCTGCAGTGTATGGCAAAAGACAAAGGCAATGTAATGTAATGATGAGTTAAACGGACACAAGGAAAACAAAAAACACAAACAAAGCAGGCTTTAGGGAGAATTAATTATCCCGATGTCGCCAGCGGAGCAGTAAACACCAGTCAAATCTTGACAAGCAGGCACAAAGAGCCATAGACACGTTTTCAGCATAGTTTAGAAAGATTCATGGTTAGATTTTTAGGTTTCTAGACTGTATACACCTCCATATGGTTCCCTAACAGAGGAATAATTTAGAAAAGATCACAAAAGAATAGATTAAGAGATTAATAAACTGTGAAGCTAATCAGAAGAATAAGAATGAGGTAAAAGATCTAATGCAATTTGAAGTAAACAAAATAGTTTAAAGATTAAAGCATTTAGCTTCCACATAATCTGAAGGACCTTTAATAAAATATTACAAATTCTTCCAGAATCATGCATTACTAAAGTTATTTGTTTTGTGTTTTTGTGTGACATTACAACAGAGGTGCAGCAGTTTCAGTGTTCTGAATTCGATTCCTGATTTTGGTATAAGTGTAACATAACGAATCCAGTTTCAGTGCTATACTAAAAAGAGAAAGAAATAAAATCCTCCAATATGAAACCTATTTGAAAGCATACATAGCTGTCACTTAAAAACCGAGGAACATACCAAATTGTGATTTTTTTGTGTACTGTAACACCACGACTAAAAGTGAAATGAACAGCATAGTAATCAATTTTTTATCTAATCTCTGGTTACAAAAATATCTTTATCCCAAACAGTAACATGTCATAGAGCTTTTTCTATATGTGTGCCTTTGGAAATCTTTAAATAATAACATCAGATTATTGTACTAAGGCATAACTAAATCTAACTGCAAAATAATTACAGGATATGTCTGACTGCCTACTATGCTGCAAAAGTATATCTAGAAAAGGATTTTTAAGAACCAGATTATTTAATTATCAGTCAAGCTGATAATTAAACAGACACCAGATAAGCCATCAATGCATCCATTTAGTAAAATGTGCACATCAATTTAAAGTTATTAAGAAAAAGATTTCAATCATATGACATATTTTTTCTCTACCTGTCTTTACAGTTACCTACAGCTACGAGATTAGAAACATATTACGAAAACATCTCTAATTAAAATTGTGGTTTATATATGGAATAAAATATATTTAATGAAAGATATGCCTGAAGATATTTGTGTCTCCTATTGTTTTACCCATGCCTCTAGTCTCGCCCATAATAGATGTGGTTCAGTCTCCATGAGCACACAAAACTAAACTAAACTGTTGACCAGAAGAGGCCAATCCAGCAAATCCTCTAATCAGTATTCAAAGGGCTTACATGTATAAATGCATACAAAAAAGCATAAATCCAGCAGAGATCTGCATAAATGCTATTTTGAAAAGTGCATAAACATACTCGTGTGCTATAACCCTCCATCATGCTGAATGAACCCGCCCGATTCAGTATATAAATAGGCCTTACACAGTGAGAGAAGTCAGAACGGAAACATTCAAATAAGACGGACTAAAAGTCTTTTTCTTTATTTCTCCCATTGTCTAAATATCTTTTTTGCGCTCTGTCTAGCTCTCTGCTACCATGTCTTTTTAAAGCTCAGGAAGAGGACGCATTCAGCACGGGGCACAGACACACGTACAAACCAGAGCTTGGCTTTCTGTGTTTTGGAGGGGTGGCATGCACGGCTCTGTATTGAGAAAATAAACTAGCAGTGCGTAAATGGTGTCGCTGACATGGTGCTGGGCCATGTTTCAGTGTGTTGTAATTGTGTCCAGTGGAGCGAGACACATATATTCACAGATACAGACACACTCTCCAACACACACACAGAGATTCTGGTTGACGTCAAGCTTCCAGGTCCAGAAGTCAAACCAAAGGGATGACGACAATGCAAGAGTGGGCAAAGCTCTACCCACTGTGTGTGCAGTCATGTGTCAACAGAGGGGCTGAGACTTCTGACTTGCTACAGATGGAGCGCCCATAAACAGTAAATTATAAACACATTTCTTTATGGGGACTGCATTAATATGTCTACAAACAGATGTATGTGGGGACCTATAACAAGTGTACTGCTTTAGAAGGACCAACAACTACGGAAACAGCTATTGAATATTTCAGTAACCATTTACTTTATTAAGTAATTGCTGGCTGTCCTACAGTACACATTCATATGCAGTGAAGATTTTCTTTGAATAAAAGTATCTACACAGTCTGCATCATAGCTTTGTCCAAGAACAAGGTTTTTGACAGCTTCTAAATGGCATTTGTTTTTACTTTTAAAAGGTGCTCGGTGGGTGTGTATTTAGTTGAACAGCTGGATAAGATCATTTTGGATAGCCGAAATCCAACCATGGGTGTTTTTTTTCTATGTCCAATTCAAAATTTCAATTCAGAAAAAAATGTCCAATACAAAATCAATTACATAGATTTAGATTTGGTTCTGATTCAATTCCCACCATTTCCAGTCCGTTCTAGTGTAATTCAATCAATTAGTAGTCAGTTTCAGCATTGAATCATAGCCTTTCGGCAACCCCCTGTCTAAAGCAAGCATCTCCATGATAAAAATCAAACTGGAGGAAGGGGAGCAACCTTCTGCAATGCTCTACTGTACGTAGAGACGGGACAGATCAAATACAGTATCGGTATTGGATACTGATGTCATTCTTGTATTGGATGTTTGACAGAGGCCATCGATGAATGCAGATGCTATAGTCCTGTGTAGGCAATATTTTAGCTAAACCTTACACTCAAAAAGTTGTTCCACAATGAAATATTTAAATAAACATACAAATCTCATGAATTGTGAGGAAATAGACGTTTCTTCTTATGTGTCATTAAATGTTTTTGTAATACTTTATGGGAGTCCACTGCCCATACACAGTGCACATTTATTTGAGAATATTTATATCTTTTCTGTCTTGTGCAGATATTTATTGCTATCCAAGTTATATTGTGTTGTTTTAGTAATAATAACAACGCAGTGTAGCAACATTCAGCTTTATAGAGGACAGACAAGGTTCTTCAGGAATGAAGACTACCTGGTATACAGACAGACGTTTATCTCTTTTTTTTAAACACATACCTGCTTGGAAAGTGCAGGCAACCTGTTAGAAGACTTTAATACAAGCAAAGAATAATAACATTGTAGAAAATACACAAATTCCTGTTTCAGCTAGCAATGCAAACGATACTCACTAACAAAAATTGTTAGTTTAAAAACTGTCACCATCATATATATATATATATATATATATATATTTTGGACAACTGTCCACTCCGGTGTCGGATGCTGTGCAGCTTGAAGGTTTTTTCCTAATACTTTTTATTTTTGGACTTTTGTTATGATGCATTGCCATGGCAACGGGGTTGTTTCTTACAACCAGGAGCAGTTGATTAATATCTCAAAAGCTCAAATAATACTTCAACTACAACCCCAAATCCCTGATGAGTTGAAAAGGAGACGCCGTGGATGCAGAGCAGGAGCTAAGAGAAGAGAGAGAAGGAGGAAGTTCAAACCATCTCTTCCGTCGATTATGATGGGCAATGTGAGATCGTTGGGAAACAAGTTAGATGAACTCCAAGCCCTACAAAGGACCCAGCCAGAGTACTGGGCATGCAGTATTATGTGTTTTACTGAGACATGGCTGCAGGATCATATCTCCGACTCCAGCGTCCCTCTGCCGGGCTTTTTAACCATACGAGCAGACAGAGATTTAAAGAGGATCGGCAAATGTAAAGGAGGTGGACTGGCAGTACTTGTGAACAACAGATGGTGTAATCCAGGACATGTAACTGTGAAGTGTCATCTCTGCAGTCCAGATATTGAACTGTTGGCAGTAAGTTTTCGTCCATATTATTTACCCAGAGAGTTCACCAGTGTTATTTCCGCAACAGTTTACGTTCCACCTTCCGCTGTTGCCAACACTGCATGTGATGCCATCAGCTCAGTTGTTGCTAAGCTACAGACACAAAACCCGAATGCTTTTGTGGCAATTTCTGGTGATTTTAAACATGCTTCACTCTCTGCTACACTTCCAACGTTTCAACAGTTTGTCAGCTGCTCTACCAGAGAAAACAAAATGTTAGATTTGTTTTATGCAAATGTCAAGGACTCATTCATCTCTACAGCAATACCTCCTCTAGGCAAATCAGATCACAATCGTGTTTTTCTCTGCTCGAAATATAAGCCCCTTGTTCAGAGGCAACCTGTAATAAAGAGAACTGTGAGAAAATGGTAACAGGAAGCTGAAGAAGCTCTGCAAGGTTGCTTTGAGGCTACAGACTGGGATGCATTGTGCCAGCCACATGGAGAGGACATCAATGCCATGACTGAGTGTGTAACCGACTATATAAACTTCTGTGTGGATAACATCATCCCCACCAGAACCGTGAGATGCTTCCCCAATAACAAACCTTGGATCACCAGTGACCTGAAGGACCTGCTTAACAAGAAAAAAAGAGCCTTCAGAGAGGGAGACAGAGAATTATTGAGGAGTTTACAGAAGCAACTTAAAGTCAAGATAAGAGACAGCAAGGAGGTGTACAAGAAGAAGCTGGAGAGCAAGCTCCAGCAAAACAATATCAGAGATGTGTGGACAGGGATGAAGAAGATCACAGGCTTCAAGCAGAAGGATGATCAGACCGATGAAGGTCTGGACAGAGCCAATAAACTGAACACATTCTTCAACAGGTTCAGTTCAGAAGCAAGCTTCGCATCCTCCTCTCCTGCTCACAGCCAGACATTCCACCTTCCTTTGACCCACAGGACCCACAGCTGTCCAGTAACACCTCAGATTTTTTATCTTCCTCCTCAGCCCTAGACCCTTCTGCTTCTACATGTTTGCCTTCAACCATATCAGAAGATGCTGATTCTTCTTTTGCTTCCCCCTTCCAACTGTGTGTCTCAAGAAGTCAAGTGAAGAGACAACTGGAGAGACTGAATCGGAATAAGGCTGCAGGTCCAGATCATGTCAGCCCTAGAGTCCTGAAGACCTGTCCAGAGCAGCTCTGTGGGATTCTGCAGCACCTCTTCAACCTTAGCCTGGCCCAGAAGAAGGTTCCGGTGTTGTGGAAGACCTCCTGTCTTGTTCCGGTACCAAAGAAAACTCACCCATCAGTCCTCAATGACTATAGACCTGTTGCCCTGACATCTCACATCATGAAGGTCCTAGAGAGACTCCTGTTGGCCCACCTGAGTAAGCAAACAGTAAACCATCAGGACCCCCTTCAGTTTGCTTATTGCTGTGGAGTTGGAGTTGAAGATGCCATCATACACCTGCTTCAACAAGCCCACTGTCATCTGGACAAAGCCAGCAGCACTGTGAGGATCATGTTCTTTGACTTCTCCAGTGCATTTAATACAATCCAACCTGATTTGCTTTGTCAGAAACTCCAGAAGACTCAGGTGGAGGCCTCAACAATCTCCTGGATTAAAGACTACCTGACAAACAGACCACAGTTTGTGAGACTGAAGGGTTGTGAGTCTAACCAGGTAGTCAGCAGCACAGGAGCACCACAGAGGACTGTACGCTCACCATTCCTTTTCACTCTGTACACCTCAGACTTCCAGTACAAGACAGACTCCTGTCATCTGCAGAAATACTCGGATGATTCTGCAGTCGTGGGGTGGATCAGAGATGGACAAGAAGCTGAGTACAGGAAGGTGGTGGACCGCTTTGTGGCATGGTGTGGAAACAATCATCTCATTTTGAACGTGACTAAAACAAAGGAGACGATTGTAGATTTTAAGAGAAGCAGGAATAAGTCAAAAACTATTTCTATCATGGGAGAAGAAGTGGAGGTGGTGGAGGAGTATAAATACCTCGGTGTTCAACTGGACAACAGACTAGAGTGGAGATGCAACTGTGAAGCCATCTACAAGAAGGGACAGAGCAGACTGTACTTCTTGAGGAAGCTTAGGTCCTTTGGTGTTTGCAGCAAGATGCTGCATATCTTCTATAAGTCTGTTTTGGAGAGTGTGATCTCCTCTGCCATCATCTGCTGGGGAAGCAGCATCAGAGCCAGGGACTTAAAAAAGCTCAACAAGCTGTTAAAAAAGGCTGGCTCTGTTCTGGGGACTCCTCTGGAACCTCTGGAGATCATTGTGCAAAGACGTATTCTTCATAAAATGAAGAACAATATGGAGAACCCTGAGCATCCTCTTCATGAGACTGTCCTACAACAACAGTGTCTTCAGTCAGAGGCTTCTTCAGATCTGCTGTAAGACGGAGCGCTACAGGAGATCCTTCCTGCCCACAGCCATCAGCTTCTACAACGGCTCTTTGAGGAAACCTTCAATACAACAACATTTCATTTCCCTTTGGGATTAATAAAGTATTTTTGAATTGAATTGAATGTCCTTCACTTTGACTAAAACAACGAATTCCACTGTTACCAAGCTGTACATAGAAAGTTTAACCACATCGCTGCTCATTAATAATTAATAACTGTTCACTGTAGGAAGTTTTTATAGAACAATGTGGATGCTTTTCAGACCATTTTACCAATGTTTCCACCTTCGAAAAAGCTTTAGTGCTGATACCAATAACTATTTCTGTTTTATAGGATTTTCTGGCACTAGCTGTCTTTTTTTACAGCAGTAACAGGAAATGGGCATAGAGATGGGGGGAGACATGCAGCAAAGGTCCTGAGGTCAGGGGTCAAACCCCTGATGGCTGGTTTCTTCTGAAAATAACAACCTTTAAGCAGGTATTAAACTTTATTTTCATAAGTCCACATTTCTGTAATACATGTTTTTACTGGCTTGATAAAATAAATGAATTGTTTAATAATATGTATTTATTGAGTTATTCTGTGTATTTAAATATGTTTCAATTTACATATCGGGATTGGAGTCGAAAATAAATGGATTGAACCATTTGCAGTTTTATACAACAACAACAGCAATTTGCAGTCAGCTGGATTAGCATCAAGTTGAAGATAATGCATTGATGACTTCTGCTAAAAGTTTCAGCCCAACTACAGATGTATGTTATAGTTTAGAGAATTTAAGATAATCTTAAAGTCACCTAGCTCTACCTTTACAGATCTTTAAAAGATGTGAATCTCTGCAACAGCATGTATTGGTATAGATCAGGGTCATGCTGAGTTTGGGAACTTCAGGATGGATAGTTTCCTATCATATCTACATGAACCTCTAATGACCAAGTCAAAGTTTTCTAAAACAAAGCACACTCACACGCCAACATTCCTGCAACAGATAAAAATTGATATGAACCGTAAAATCCAACGTTAGGCTTTCTGTTGATGCGTGTGTGCTGGAAGTGGATGTGTATTTAGGTTCTCTTTCACACACACACACACACACACACACACACACACACAATGAGGTCCAACTGCAATCAGTAAACAATGTTTGACTGAGCCCTGAAAAAACAAGAAGCAAGGGGTGAAATGTTCAGCAAGTAAAGCTTGCGTGAGTGTGTGTGCAAGTCTTGACAGAAGATCACTGAACTGCAGATGCCTGACTACTCTAGCTGCAGCAGATGCCTCTCTGAAAAAGAAAAACAACAAAACAGCTCAGATATTGGTGAGCAAAAACAATCCTTTGACTTGCACTTCTTGATAAGAGAAACCAGTGACTGCAGGGCTCAGCTAATTGCAAGATATCACAGCAAAATACTGTTAAGAATCAGGCTGACACGGTAAGCCATTTATTATCCACTAATTAGCAACCTGACAGTGAGATTCGTCGCAATGGTTACACTTTACTAGTTTGGTTATTTTCACCCTTCTATTAAATTAGTGCCTGCCCATCACAGCCTGAAGTGATGTCTGTTTAAAACAACTTGCTGCTGTGTTAATCAAAAACACAGCCTTTCTGCTGAATAGTTGCACCATCAATATGTAAAAGACACATCTAGCTCATTTCAAGTGTCATGTTAATTGCTTCCAATATATGACAAAGAGCGGAGAAGAGGTGCGTTTCCAGAAACTCTGTGCACAGGCATGCTGAGTGATAATGGCTTGGATAAGGGACTATTAATTAGCTCGTATGCGTTCACACTGTCAGAGAGATTTTGTTTATCCAGGTTTCAATCCTTCGATTTTATTTCAGACAGTCGGTAAAGAAAAAAAGTGTTGCTATTTTATCTTGTTTTTCAATCATCTGCCTAGGTGTTGGAGGTGTTTAATTTTCTAAAACTTACAGCCGTGGTAGGATTATAACTTGGTTTATGGCATTACTAGCTTAGAACTGTTCTGTTTCTGCTGTTAATACTTTGTTGTATTTTAAGAGTTCCTAACATATACAATGCTTTATTTTCTAGGATTTAGGAAGCAAAACACAATGAGATTTATCATTGCAACTGCATAATGAAATAAACAGATTTAAAAAAATAAATATAGCTTGTAAGAAAGATTTAACTTTTTCTGTTTTGCATCTGATACCAATTTTATTGTGTTACAATAACTGCATGTTGACTTGTTTTCCTGTTTTTTTATTTTTATTTATTGAATTAGCTTATACAAATCAGTCACGTCTTGTGTTTCCAAAGTAAAGTTGTGTAAATTTATAGTTATATTTCCCGTTCCTATTCCTACTAAAAAGATATATTGCAGTGACCATGTAAAAAAGTTCATAAATCCTAAGAGTAGAGGGAGACTAACTGTCAGATATGGACTAGCTAAATTTATCTCTGTGTGTTAAAGTGTTTGCTGTTTTCTCAGCTGAAAAACATTTGTTTACTTCGCAAAGCTAGCTAATTTAGCAAACATAGCAAAGGGTCTAAACCTTTTGAGTTTAGGTTGTTTTTAAAATTCTAAAAATAGCTAAAAAGTGTTGTTCGTCCCATATCACTTAACAGTCAGCCTTACATCACCAACAGATTTTCTACAAAATCATTGCTATGGCAACTGATATAAGGCTCTCTCAAGTTCATTGCTATGGCAATAGGGTAAGCAAACTTTTAATGAAAATAATTTAACTTCAAATACTTCAAACTATCCCTTGTAAATTATTTAATTAAGATTGCCATACAAGTCTTTGCAGGTTTTTTTTCTTTTTCTTTGCAGTCTTTGGATGTTTTAAAATTTAGATTTTTTCATCAGAGACTAGCAATGAAAAAAATGAAAAAACTTAGTTATTTTACTTGTGTTTTAAATACCTTAATACACTGTCTGCTTTCCTTTATTTGAAGTCAAAAATAATACAAATCTAAAATCATCAAGAAAAAGGAAAATTGGCACACTTTGTTATATTCTCACACTATCTACACCTCAACTTCAACTAGAAAATACGTTCTTCATCCCATGTGGTGACAGCCTATATATGGTAGGTTTGAGTGTTTCCGAAATCGGGCTCACTATGGGATATTAAATGCTAATTGTTTTTCTTAACTTACTTGTTTTTGTTAAAGCTAATCAAAAATGTTGAAATGTGTTCACTGTATATGTTCAATCACCTATATTACTTTTATGGTAAAAAAAAATAAGCGGTACACCATAGGTCTACAGAAAATACAGCATCTCCTGCAGTCACAGTACACAATGGTTGCAGAATAAGGTGCCTGTGTTGAAATATAAAATAATGTGTCATTTCTTGTTTCCTTTGCCAGTGATTTTGTGTTAAAAAGAAAATAATTGAAAATCATAATTTAATGTACTCTAATTAAATATTTTAAATATACATAAAGCATAAATTAATCATCATGCAAGCAATATATTAAATAATTTGGCACTGATGCTTAAGACATCAAGCTCAGTGCAACGCCCCTCCTACACAGCACAGCGTCACTGAAAGACCATTATATTTGTCCACAGCAGAAACAGAATGTGTTCTTATACACAGACATGTCAATGCTGTCTTAACCTATGAGTGTTGCTTGGGCTCTCAAACTGTACAACCTACACTCACCGGCCACTTTATTAGGTACACCTTGGTAGTTCCGGGTTGGACTCCTTTTTGCCTTCAGAACTGCCTTAATCCTTGGTGGCATAGATTCAACAAGGTACTGGAAACATTCCTGAGAGAGTTTGGTCCATATTGACATGATAGCATCCCATAGATGCTGCAGATTTGTCGTCTGCACATCCATGATGTAAATCTCCTGTTACACCGCATCCCAAAGGTGCTCTATTGGATTGAGATCTGGTGACTGTGGAGGCCATTTGAGTCCAGTGAACTCATTGTCATGTTCAAGAAACCAGTCAAAGATGATTCGTGCTTTATGACATGGTGCGCTATCCTGCTGTAAGGAACCATCAGAAGATGGGTACACTGTGGTTATAAAGGGATGGACATGGTCAGCAACAATACTCAGGTAGACTGTGGCGTTGACACGATGCTCAATTGGTACTAAGGGACCCGAAGTGTGCCAAGAAAATATCCCTCACATCATTACACCACCACCAGCCTGAACCGTTGATACAAGGCAGGATGGATCCATGCTTTCATGTTGTTGACGCCAAATTCTGACCCGACCATCTGAATGTTGCAGCAGAAATCGAGACTCATCAGACCAGGCAACGTTTTTCCAATCTTCTATTGTCCAATTTTGGTGAGCCTGTGTGAATTGTAGCCTCAGTTTCCTGTTCTTAGCTGACAGGAGTTGCACCCGGTGTGGTCTTCTGCTGCTGTAGCCCATCCGCCTCAAGGTTCGACGTGTTGTGTGTTCAGAGATGCTCTTCTGTCTTGGTTCTAACGAGTGGTTATTTGAGTTACTGTTGCCTTTCTATCAGCTCGAACCAGTCTGGCCATTCTCCTCTGACCTCTGGCATCAACAAGGCATTTGCGCCCACAGAACTGCCGCTCACTGTATATTTTCTCTTTTTCGGACCATTCTCTGTAAACCCTAGAGATGGTAGTGCGTGAAAATCCCAGTAGATCAGAAGTCTCTGAAATACTCAGACCAGCCTGTCTGGCACCAACAACCATGCCATGTTCAAAGTCACTTAAATCACCTTTCTTCCCCATTCTGATGCTCGGTTTGAACTGCAGCAGATCGTCTTGACCATGTCTACATGCCTAAATGCACTGAGTTGGTGCCATGTGATTGGCTGATTAGAAATTTGCGTTAACGAGCAGTTGGACAGGTGTACCTAATAAAGTGGCCGGTGAGTGTATAACCATCCAACCCTGCTCCTACAATCTTCTGCAGGAAAGTGTCTGTACAGTCACTTATAGTAGGACCAAATTTAGTCTAAACCTCAAAGGCAACATCCTCACAGATGACATCACAGAAAATCAGGAAGTGTGAAGCCACTATTCCTCAGTGGCAGCTGAGTTAAATGCTTAGATTTATGGCAACAGGACCACAGTTAAAAGTCTCACTTAAGGCCGATATGTCACTTGCAGATTTCCTGATCTGAGATCTCACCACTCAATCAGACATGGCTAACAGAGACTTTCCCTGACAGCTTTCAGATAGCAACAACGGATGGCTCAGTAAGGTGAGCATCCATATCAAAAAACTACTGATCCTTCCAAGTCTGAGGTCTGTGAATCACTGTGAATCATGAATTATCTAGTCGAGTTTGTTTCACAGCTGCAGGGCATATCAAATAAAACCTGCACTGTTAACTACATAAACAACTACTCTCTTTCAAAGGGATCAAAAGCAAACAGTGATGCACTTTCCAGCTCAGGTCCGCTTGGTTTTTCACTCTCACTGCAACTGCCGTTTTTCTCTTTGGACAGTTGAGTCTAAGCTATCTTGGCAGATCAATAGTGGTTAAGCTCAGGTAAGGCGAGGTGAGCCTGAATGGAAACTGTATCTTAAGGATGGGCATAACCTTTGGGTTTGAAAAGTAAAGCCAGTGTGGATAGTTTTCAGACAGGCAGTATTTACTATGAATTGAAAAGGGCAACTTATGACTGAAAAAATAAACATACTTGTATAAAAGCCTAAGATTTAGGCATGGACCAGTTTTCTGTTTTAAAGGATACGTTGGTTTTAAAAACTCCTGCATTTACAATATTTACATGCCAGAGACATTTTAGAGTTGTTCACATCATATGGTTCATAAATTTTGCTTCTCCCTCCTTATATATTGCTGTTAGTCATCAGTCAGTTATATATGAAAGAGTGACCTTTTTTTTTTTGGTGGCAACTTTTTTTTGGCCAGGCAGTGTACTTATTATTGTAACTGTGAGACTAGTTTTTATTTACAGCCGTAGTGGTATCTCAGAAAGTTTCCGCATTCCCATTTTATAGGCAAACCTTTTCAAAGGTTAATTATTTTACATTATATCATGAAAAAAAAACTTTTTCTTCTCACTGCTAAGTTCCTGAGGGGTTGATCAGGTCATATTATAAAGGTTTCTTCAAAGAGCAAAGAGCAGCAAAAGAATTGGCCTGAATGTAACAAATGCATTGAACTGTTGGCAGTGAATTAAGCTGCGTATTGTTTCAACCACAATGCAGAGACAACCAACCTTAGCATTCGAACAGCTCGCCTAAATTGTTTTTTTTTTTTTTTTTTACTTTTTGGGAAATGGTTAAATTTGCTCCTTTTTTTAAAGTGATGCCCGTAAGACTTACTTTACCATAACATTACCTTAACAAAACATACCCATTCAGATACAGCTCTGTATTTTGGAAGTTTGTGTACTTTTCATGATAAAGTTAAGTCTACCTAATTATTCCACCACTCTTTATAAAACTGGGCTACCAAGCTAATCTTTGTTTAAACTGGACCCACAACACATGATCATAATCCTAAGGCAACTTTTCAGCCATACTTTTGATATCTTGATGTAAGACATTCTCTCCCGGTACCCCCACCCCGGCTGAAAGATGAGGTAGATAATTTTACTCTGTTGTGTGAAATCTATGATGTGAAAAGATTTAATTAAGATAGCCCAAGGAGTCATAATTAATTCTGCCTCTTTGCGCGACAGGCTTACTGTCAAGAACACAGGGAAAAGGCTTCAGCAGCATAAATGATGGGGACAGAATGTTTTGAGCCAATCTGAAGGAGGTAATGGGGATGATGTACTTAGTTTCTGTATTCTCCCAGAGGTTTTGTTGGTTCTTGGTAATGTTTTTCAAATGCAAGTGAGCCCACCTGCACTCTTTTCATAGGCATCCCACCATCTAAGATCAAATCACATTTCAGTCAGGGAGTTTATTTTGACTGTCAGTGAGGAGCGTCCTCTGGAGAGACCTGTCAGTGATGAATGTGAAATTGAAAGCTTCCTAGCAAATGGGTTCTTGTTTGGCAAGTGGTGCTGAAGATGGTGACAGTCACAAGAGACCTATGAACTATCTAAGGCCCCACTCTTCTATCACACCTTCTTTCTTTCCAGTCTCTGGCCTATATTGAATCCTGATTGGTCTTTGTTTAGTCACTCACCTCAGGCTGAAATTGGATGAAATGAAAGCCCTACCTCTAGGGACCCATCTTCAGTGACTCTCCTTTTCAACTGAGCACTCTGAGACAGAGAAGTAAATCTATTTTGTTCAGTTACAACTATTTTTGCCTGAAATCAACAACCCGTCTTGAGCTTGACATTAACCTGTAATAGATTGCTATCACAGCTTTACTCCTGTCCCGCGTCCTTGACCAGAGGGGAGGTACTGTCCGTGTTTTTCTAAATCCGGACATTAACAGCTTGAGGCATGTTATCAAGCGTTTCTCTCAGCCAAGCCCTATTTCCAAAGTCCAATATTAATCCCTCAAGCTGCAAATTCTATGAGCTTTCCAGCTTTGGCTAAACACGCAACAACTGTCTTATTATCAGGAGACGACAGGCAATAATGACTATGGCCTGAGCTAAGCAACTGCTCCTTTGAGCTTTCAAATAAAGAAGCTAATTAAAGGCTGCTTTATAATTTTTGTCACTTTTTGGACTGGTGATTATAGGCCATTCATTGGAGAAGATTCGTCAGCTATTTGTGGGTGGCACACAGAATACATATCATCAAAGTGCTTTGCTTTATGTTGTGCAAAACCTGCATATTTTCCCAGCAAGTCCCCAGATGCTCCTTCTCTGTGTTAGCAGAACAATTCCTCGACACTCTGCAGAATCTCCGTGTGCTAATAAGGACATCTCATCAACGGCATTTTAGAGACAAACTAGGCTGTTTAAAAATGCCAGCTCCTTGGTATTTTGCCTGTGATTTCCTGTAATTAAGTACTCCGGAGTGGAGCGTCCTTGGCTCTGAGGACAAGTTCAGTGGAACAAGCTCTGTGCTCTTTGAAGCCAATTTGAATAATGGCTCAGTTTCATTACTACTTTGCTTGTCACAAACATCTTCACAATAACGCCTCAACTACCTCTAAAACTATACGTTCAAAAACAGAGTGGAAAAGTGGCCCGCTACCATATTTGGGCCAACTCTAATTGCCTCACTAATCTCCTCAGCGTTAAATGACCCAGAGAAACTGGGTCCCACAGGGCAGGCTTACCCCGCTGATTGGAGACTTTGCTTTTTGTTTTCCTTGGCATATTAGAACTGCGTAGGCTGCTAGTGGGAAGCCTACGGAACTATTGGAAATGTAATTAAGTGCCAGGAGCAGCTTTTAAACGGTTGACTAGTGCAGAAACAAACTGTGCCCTTCAGCAAGCAAAAACTTTAATACATGGGAAATGAGTGGCTCAATCAATAGGCAGGGCCTCATTTGTTTTGTTGGGGGGAAATTTAATGGAAGGCAGGAGTGGGATGGTTCACTATGCTGAGTACTGGCTGTATGTTTCAAGGGGAGAGCCACATTTTAGGGCAGTATTTGCTTCAAAAACAGACCAACTGAAACCTCTCTGTGACATATAACCATTTATCAAGACAATTGCATCTGTCATTAAAAACAAAAACAAAAAACACAAATGGATGCTTTAGATTGTGCTGGAGTTGGATCCCCAGTTTCTTGTGAAGGGAGAACAGTCAATTATCCCTAGCAGACAATTTCTTTCGTCATCAACAATTTCTAATCTGATTCATTTAAGGTCCCATCTTTAACCAACTGCTTTTTTGTTTTTGTTTGTTTTTTCCCCTCTGGGAAGTGGAGTAACTGCACAATTATGAGAAACAGGTTCGGAGGGTCCACACTGTGGTCTTTTGTCCCTGGCGTCAGTGGTTTGGGGATCATTACAAGCCTTTGCTACACATGTTTTCTCTCTCTACACCCCAGTACGCAACACAAAAGGATGCAACACCTTTAAAACTAGTAGGAAGCCATCCCTGGCATTTTAATCGGTCTAGAAAAGCCCAACCCAAACTACAACACACTGTATCACTGTATTACCGCTGATAAATATTCATGATAGCAGCTTGATAACCAGCTGTTTTCCTCCAATTAAAGTTCTACAAGACTTGCAGTTTTTTTAAATAGGCTGTTGCTTTTTTGTTAAAATAACTGCTCGTGTTTCTGGCCCAAAACAAAACTGAAGCAATGAAGAACCGCAGCAAAAGATTTATTACCATTGCCTGGGAAGAGAACATACAGATAACTAGATTAGGCAATAGTGCTGCTTCCTGCCCTTAGCCTACAATTTCTTCAGCTGCCTGAAGTGACGTTGGGATATTCACAGAGAAAGGAAGGTGCATTATCTGATTACAACCTATCAGAAAGATGTGAAAGCGGCAGTGGTAACAGACGCCGAACATCATTCCAACTAGCTGTGCCGAGAAGATCAAATCAAGTCATCAAAAGATCCTCCGCATATCAAAGGGGCCTGAGCGGACCTGGCCATGCGGCTGCCAAACCAACGGCACAGAAACAAAAAGCAGGGCAGCTAAATCTGCTAAAAAGCACAGACGGCTGCCCACTTCAAAAGCAGGGATCTGCTGTCTGAGGTTGTTACTCGAAAGGCAAAACCCAAGAAACCCAATGGGCGGAGAAGGGGAGCAGAGACAGAAACCGCAGAGGACTTACCATCAGGAGGCTGGGCTGGGGTGAAGTGAGATGGTTTGTCTGAAAGAGATACAAAAAGAAAGACAAAGACAATTTAGTTTGGGGGAAATCCTGGAGCTTTCCATGGGTTAAAGCTGAGTAATTGAGTTGCTTCAAAAAATAAAAAAAATAAAAAAAGAGAACACATTCTGTCTTTGTGCTTTTCTATCTAACACAACCTGGAACAGTGTGACTGGGCCCTGCAGGGATCAAGCTGAGCTAATCGGACAGGAGTGCATTTCAGCGATATCAGCATCATCACTGTGTTGTGACAGTCGTTTCTTCTACGCCCTAATCATTCCCAACCATACGGCATGACTTCGGAGAGTGGAAGAGTACAACGTGGATTTGGGAACAGAGGGAGTTTTTTTCTTGATGTTTGAAAGAATAGACACCCAGTTCCTACCCCACCACCCACCCCACCTGCAGTTACATGTGGAATAAATCTGAAACCTTTCCCCCAGTAATATATCAAATGACATCATGCTGCTCTCCTCGTCTGCGAACCAGCAGACAATGACATACGGCTCATTAATGTGTAGGAGTGGTAAAAAACAAGACCTGTAGTGTCAAATGGCTGAGAAACACTCGGCTGGAAGGCCTCGTGTAACCCGAGTCCTTCGCAGATTCAACAACTCGGTCACTTTATGTGTGAGAAAATTAGGTGGGCTATCATTCCTTTACACGGCATGAAATGGAAATAAATCAGGGAAATTTGCAAATGACAAAACTGAGTAAAAACAGAAAACATCCACTTCTTTACTGCTGTTACACTGAATGATTATAATTATAGGGTCAAATGTATAGGAAAAAACATTTTCCCACAGCCCAAGGAAATGTTATATTCTCATACAATCTGAATAACTAAACTGTGTAATTTCTGGTATTAGGCAGCCGATGTTCTCATTTGAGAGGTAGTAAGCAGGAACGGTTTGTATAAATTACAGTGGATTATAATGCTGCGGATGTAATAACTGATTAAGAACTCATAATTTTAGCAGCAAATAGGAAACATCAAGCGTCATAATTACGTGCGCACAAGCTGTAGATATAATGACAGCAACATCAGAGAAAACTATGCAAGAAGTTATTTCACTCCAGAAAGAAATTGATGTAGGGATGTAAAATAATCAGCTCACAAGCCAATACATCATAATGAGTTCACCAGAATAAAGATTTTAGCAGTATTTAGGGGAAATATTGTTTATCCCACTTTTGTTCTTTTTGACAAACTGATGTGGATTTGCAAATCATAACAGTAAGGTCTTTGGTTTGTTTGTTTTTTTGTGGCTCTAGCAGCTTTTATTTGACAGGTCTGCAGACAGGAAAGGATGAACAGAGATAAGGGGAATATATACAGTAAATGGACTCGGCCGGAGTTAAACCCAGGACAGCTGTATTGAGGACATGACCCAGTGTGCCGTGCAGCAGTCCAGTAGTCTAAATTGTAGTATACTGTAGCTTGTCTATATCTAAACAGGCTCTAATCCCAAAATACCTATATCCAGTGTAGAATAACTAAGTTCGAGATGCATCAGTTTAAATATTTTAGAATAAAAAAAATTCCATGGCTTACAACTGAGTAAGTTACTAGTTTTTTTATTCTATTTACATTTATTATTGTTTGATCTTTCGTTTCTTAGCAACATTTGTTATTGTCTCTTTTTTTGTCTGGATGTGTCTGTTTCACATTTTTAGAGAGCTATTATATTATCAACTTACGTACGAAATTAAAAAACAGGGTTGAAAAAACAACAAACGCATTACCTATCTGTGAAATTGCTCTTCGGGGATTAGTTTGGACTTTTGAAGTCTGGTTCTGTGTTATCTAGACATTATTGGTTATAATAGTAGTAGAAACATGTCATGTCACCCTGTGCTTGTTGGAAAGGTTAATAAATCCTCAGAGTGGTGGAAGCTAGTCAAGGTGTATTAATCTGCCTCACCAGCTGACTTGATGGATCAGCTGACCATGAGGGTGTCAGGATAACTAAAGGCCATGAGGCAAAGTTGATGAGGTGGACTGGCACACACAGAAAAGTTGACTGGTTGAATAAAACAGCACCAAACATAATAGATGGTTATAAAATTGTAGACTATTATCCTCTAACATAGCGCTCTATCCCAATGGTATGAACATTTTCAATTTCAGTTGTTGTAAATCGTTGAAGTCAGATTAAACTGTCTGCTAGCCAGCATCCAGTTTTCTGAGGATTTGTTTTTTTTTTTTACTGTTTAGCAAACTCTTGGTGATATGACACCTTTCTGTTACAGATAAGGGAAATATTATTATTATATTAATTTCACAGAACCTCATTTTAAAACATTCAAACAAACCCTTTAAGCTTAGCGCTGAAAGAAAGCTCAGAAGCAGCAGCCAACTTTAGCATTGTTAACAGCTATTGTTTAGTCAGTTCTAGCCTATTCTCGTAGGACTTACAAACCGTTTGTATGTCCCTCTGTGACCAATATTGTTTTCTGAATGTACAGATAACGCTGCTGCGTATTTAAAAGTGGTGGGCACTTCTTTAAAGCTTGTGTAACCGAGTGATGTCTTCTAGTCCATGGTAGTCTTTATTAGCTAACTGTCTCAACACAATAACAACAACTCAAGAACTACTTGCTTTCTTACATCAAAATAGGGGTCTCAAATATACACAAGGATGTCAGGCTTAAAGCATGCGCCTTCATATCCAGGGCCCATAATATTAGCTTACACTTAGACCTAACACCTCCTAGTCTGCTCCACTGTATGCTCAACTGCGAAGGCTGTGTGAAGTTAATGTTTCATCTGTACCCATCCAACAGAGTCCGGTAGAACCTTCAGTGACAATACAACTCCCACTCTAAGGGTAGTGCCAAATACACAGTGAGCAGAAGAAGGGAGATCTAGAGTTTGCCCCATTTGGATTATTAATCTCAGGGACAATAAGAACACAAAAATTACATTAAGACTGAGGTATGAAATCACTTTATTTGTCCTTATTCTTTTCTATTATTATTTTCTTCTTCTTCTCCTCCTCCTCTCAATTACCAGCCCCTATAAGGCTGGAATGAAAATTCTATATCTCAGAGAGGAACAATGTGGTTTAACTGAGCCAAAAACAGTTTGAACATGAATTTGCTGCTAGTCTACAAGGACAAGGAGAGGTATTCAATGGCTTTTTGTTCCCCAGTCAAAGTCACATGCAGAAATCAACTCAATAATGCTTTGCAAGACCAACTTTGCATTTTTGAAAAATACTGTGGTGCTTTTATATTGTGATATCTAATGACACCCCTAACTGATATACAAGAAAATATAAATCCAACATATCTGCCCCAAGATGCAGGGAATTTTCAACAAATGGACGCACTTCCATGGAGATTTCTGCAGAAACCATCACGATACCGCACACCGGTTTGAAGCATACCAGGGAACCAGAGCGGCAAGCACGACCCAGCTGAACTGCCATCTGCACCCTGGCAGTCCATCCGGCTGTCTGAGTCACTGAGCAAAGCCCCAGTGAGTTGTCAGAGCTGCCTGAGCTGAACAAACACACCAACACACACGTGTAACAAAGTTTGAGCAGCCACCCAGACGCCTCTTCTATGTTTCTACACTGTGTGAGGGATAATGAGGAAGATGCAACACATCACTTCAATTACTTCGCTGTAACATTCTTTTTTTCGGGCCTCCACACCACACACCACAACCTCCGTCAAGCACGGAGCTGAAACCGTTCCCAGGACTTCTGTGCTAGCCATTCCCTAAGCGAGACACAGCTGAGTTTTAAATTTGGGCTTCCTTAAAATTGCTAGTCAACGGTCAGGGCTTCGAGAGGGAGGGGGTGTTTGTGTGAGGGAGAGAGAGCGAGGGAAAAGAAAAAATGAAGATACTGGAGCAGAGAGGCAAGGTTGGTGATAGAGGTGAATAATGAATCGTCTGCTGAAGCTGTTTTGCAGTCAGTCAAGACAGTAAATGATTTCCATCTAGTGAGGGAGGGGGATTCAAGAATACGTACAAAATGCGGGGAAAAAGAAAATGGCATGAGCAGATGTGCAGGAGGAAGGATAAAGGAGCATCAACGGGCGGTACTTTCCTCTCTAGCTTTTGTAAGCATGTCTAAATATGCACAAACAAAACAGAAACAGATAGAGATGTACTGTCATGCGAGATGATTCAGAAAGGAGAAGGTGTAGTTCAAAGTGAACCAAGATGCTGGGCAAAGCTAAACGATTTCTTCACATTTCCATAACGAAAGGACAAGATAAGGGTTTTCCATAAACATATCAGCCACTTCCATCTCCCTTTACATCTGGCAAAGCCTGCGTGGGTTCCCGGGCCTGTGTGAATGTCACAACATGGCCATCATTCACCCAATATCTCCAGCAAATCAATAAGTGTCTGGCTGTGACATTTACCCACGTGCAAGAAGAGTTGTGTGTGCATATTTATCTTTTTGCATGCGTGCCACCTTCCCCTTTGCTGCGGCTGATGAATGGTTGAGCAGAATGATGAAGTGAGTGTGTGTCTAAGCGGTGGGCTTCAATGGCAGGCAAATTTAAAGGGGGGGCTACAAATTATCTATGTATGCATGGACATGCCTCATCCCATGTTGACAACAGAATTTGCAGAGTTGAGGTTGCATGACTCTTAACATTCTTCCTACTAAACATACACACACGCATCTCTTCTGCCGGCGTTACCACCATGCAGCTGTCCTTGCAGCCACATGGAAAGGGCTCTTGGCAGCTTGATAGAGCTCCTTTCAGCTCATCAATTTGTCCAGCAAACATTTTATCAGCTCACCCTAACATATGAGAGGTGAAAATTGGCTTCCTTTAACTGAGTGTATGAAATCTAACAAGTTTGTTTGGCAACAAAGATTGGTTTAAAAACCAGTGAAATTGTCCCTTATGTCATACTTGCTTAATACATTATTTTTAACAAGATGTCAGGGATCGTTCTGGGTTGATTTGATTTTCTACGGAGACAGGTCGGCTTTTCAGTCTGCAGGGAGCTAAACTTTGGCAGGTGCTGGTCATTTTGATATGATGTAGCAAAATGACCAGCCTTTGTGTTGCTGAGGACGTCAATTTGTTCCCGACTTGGGATGTTTGTCAAACTGGTAAAGTTTCAGAAGAACCTGAAGATGACTTTAGTAGAACATAAGCCTAACTCTTTTGAGCTTTCAATCACTGTCTCTTATGGGAGAGCAGGCTAATATAAGATGCTAAAGCCGTAAACTGGTTATCAAACTCTTTGCATCTCTATCGCTTTAATAACTTATATTTATTTATATCAGAGTTTGTTGCTTTTCTGCTTTAAATAAAAGCAATTACATTACATAATAGATTTTTCTTTATATCTATTTTAAGACCTTCATGCCACAGTATTGTTACTTAAGGTTATTTTACTGTGAAAACCCTAAACCACTCATACCAATTGACAGAGAATGGCAACAGAAAAACACTGCAGCATATCTCTAAAGAACTGTAACTACAATAGCACTTTAACCCACATAAAGCACCATTTCTAACATCATCACAGCGGTACTTACTGATCAAATTCAGTTACCTAATGTAATCTGCTGGTGATTAGAAGGTGCAAGTCTTGCATAAGTAATAGCCCCACTTTGGAGGGTTGAGAAGATTTCACCTTTTGCACAGTTTTAACTTGCAGTAGTGTAACAGATTTGTGTAAAAGGAGAGCAAATGCAGAGCAAAACTCCTTGCAGTGCATTACTTTTTGTGTAAATATTGAAAAACAAATGTAGCTTAGGGGCTTGTAACAAACTGCTGAATCTACATGATTTGACAGATTAATAATATTCATTCACAACAGTAAAAAACTCTCAAAACTATGGCATTGAAAACATGACTACAGGAACTATGATGTATCAGTGATTCCTATGTTTAGGGCTTAAGTAAAGAGAAATTAACTCAATTAACTTTATATTCAGAATTCTTTGACAGAATGCTCTCCTACAAAATGTTCGCTAGTAACTACTGAGCCACTGCTATGTTATTATACATTAGAGACATTTTTTGTAGTCAAAGGACATGAGAGAAATGATCGAGGTTTCTCAACCAACAGATAACTTTTTTCAGCCACCAAAGGCTTTTATTCAGTATGAAATACTTAATCGCACAATTCAAACTAAATGCCAGGGCTTTTGGGCCAAGATAAAAAGCAGTCTGAGAAGCCAAAGTCAAGGAAAGTGGGGCCTTTGACTTTAAATGTTCTGATGTTCCTACTTCAAGGACCTCAACAAGGACATTCAATGCAAAAACCGTGTCGCATGAACCAAGAGAAAACAAAATGTTTCTGAATGTTATGACATTAGATTTCCAGATAGATAAACTATTATAATGGTTTAAAAAGCAGAGGAAAACAACACAGTGAAGTTCAGAAAGTTGAAAGTGTGTGCTTCAGGTGAACAAACGTACAGTTATTGAGGAACAGCAGCACAGCGAAGCCCAGAGTGGACGTGGCCAGCAGGATCAGGCAGACGTTGCAGGGGATCATAAAATAGCGCACCACCAGCGACACTTTGTGCTGGTACCTGCGCTCTCGCTCCGGCGCAGGCGACGAGGGATAGTGACACCCGCTCATGCTCCACTCCAGCGACCCCCTCCCCTCCAGGGTGGAGGAGACGACGGGCCGAGGAGCGCGCCGAGGGGCGCCCAGGGACCCGTTGGAAAAAATGATGGCGGTGTGGTGAGGGCTGACAGTGAAGATAATGAAAACAAAACTCCCCCACTCCCAAAAAAAAAGGTGAGTAATGGACGCAGTCTCAGCTGTGGTTCCAGCTGTGCACCGTCACAGAGACCCGGTGACTGTTTCTGTCAGAGAATCGCAGCAGAAAGCTTTCAGCGGTTTGCGAGTGCCACATTTTTCACAGATAACATCCATTTGGGGGAAAAGGACAGACAGGGGGAGCGGGGATGCTGGACTCCTACAACCCCCCACCTGTCCGAATGACCTCCATTCCTCTATCCCCGTCGGCTAAAGGATGATCTAATGGGACTTTAATGTGCAACTATGTGTGTGCGTTTCACAATGTGGTATATACTTACAGTGCAGACGTGTACAGATTTAAGTGGGTGGTGATAATGTGCTTTGCAGTTTGTGTTATAGAGCTTTTGGCATGGATCTAAAAGCTAGAAATGTGTGTGTTAGGATGTAGGTGTTTGGGATTGTCAGATATCCACATGGAACCCTTCCATGGCAAGTCGATAGTAAATCCACATAAAGAGCCTGCTCTTTTCCTCCCAGTGACCCTGACTTGCAGTTAGTCGATTGTGAAAGAGACCAGGGGACGCCGGCTCCTACGACTCCCCTCTTTTAAAAGCTTTCCAGACCAAAACAAGATTCGTTGTGTGCTGAAAGCATGGGTCAAAAGTATTTCTCAAGGCGGTGGTGGTTCTCCAAGTTTCCTGTGGATGTGGCTCGATCCTCCTCTTCTAACTTAAAAACAACTCTTTGTATCCAAAGGACTGGCTTCTTTGGTTTATAGTGAGACAAAAAAAAACTCCAATCCTGACATCCTAACCAGAGCAAATTTGTATCTGCTAATTAGGAGGTTGGCTGGAAAGCATCTGAATGCCTTGTGATAAACCACATGCTCCCAGGAGCAAAGAGAAGGCTTGTTTTTCCAACCCGTCTGTCACTACTCTATGGTTCAGTGCCCTTTTATTTCAAGCAGGTCTCATGAAGGGGGTAAGTCGATGCCCCCTTCCCCTCTATACCTACCGGGCCGCTGGGGCCGAAAGCAGGTCAGAGGAAGTGTCACTGAGGAAGGAAAAGTTAGAGTCACAAAGCTGCACTAAACCTGAAGGTCCAAAGCTACAGATGTGCAGCCAAGCTCAAAGACTGAAGAAACTCAGAGAAAGACAAATATTTAGTTTGATTCAGTTTTCAGGTTGGTCAAGAAAATTCTAAATCCTCAATTTTCTGTTTGTTCTGACAAGGAAAAAAAAACTCCCTCATACTCAGGTATCCAACATTTCGCTCCTCATCATGTCTGATGATTTAGTCCAGTTAATCCAGGGTTCCAAGGATACTATGTGGTGCATCCACCGTTTACTGGCTGCAATAACAATAAATTAGGCAGCAGGTTCTCGTAGCGCACTTAAATCCCAAAGGCAGCAGGTAGTGGTCCCAGTGTCAGCACGCTCAGCCAGCCAGCCGGAGCAGTGAGGAGTGAATGAATGAATGAGAGAAGTCAGCGAACACAAGGAGACAGACTGCAATGTAACGAGGAGGGAGGAGGAGACCTGGAAGAAGGAAAAAACAATCCAGACACTTTGGTCGAGCTTTTTTTCTCTTTTTGTGGAGAAAACAGCAGTGACATGTCGCTGTAGTTCCCAAACACTCTCTTCAAGAGCAGAGCGCTCGCATCTCAGCCCCCAGCCAACGGAATGGATGAGCGCATAATGAGAGAGCAAGAGAGACAGTGCATGAGAGAGAGAGAGAGAGAGAGAGAAAGAGAAGGGGGAGTGGATGAGGCACTGTCTTTAACAAAGGCAGAGGGGAGGGGAGGTATTGGAGTTGAAGTTGAGTGAGAGAATAAGAAAAAAACAAGTGGGTATAAAGGATTTTGGGTGTAGTATACTCAAGTCTTATCAAAGAAGGGAAGGCGGAGGGGTCTGAGCACCACAGCAACAGCAAAGCAAAAAACTTGGAAGATCTCAACCAAATCATCTGTTTGTTTATAGTATAATCAAAAGAGACTCTCCACATAATCTGGAGAATTTCCACAAAGCCTTAATGAAGCAAACCGAGAAAAAATAATGGGGCTGTCAAGAGGAGGGGTCTAAATACATTAAAGGCAGTATATAGAGACTCCGAATGGCCCTAACCCACTTGTTTGTGACCCCCTTAGACAAAAAAACAAAAACAAAAAAAACTGAGCAAGTCTGGATCTCTTTCGCACTTGAAGGTCAATATTCAACTAATTAACCTTAGGAGATCTTTTCGGCTTCCTCTGCACAATGAATAGATGTCTTCTTTCTCACATGAATTCACATGAGCGAGGCAGCCATCAATCGGCCAGTGATCAGAAGCGGTCAGTTGTCCCATGATTGGTTCTGGTCTTTGATTGTCCGATTAAATGGTGAAAATTTTACTTTTTTCTTATTAAATACATCAAAGTTAAGACTTCTCAGCATTTTCACTCTATAAACGCATTAGCCAACAAGTAAAATCATTGCCATTTCATACCTTTACCGTTTCAGTTACTTCAGTGGCCTCTACCACCAGGCATTGTTTTACCAACCGGGCGCCAATTGTTTGTATGCATTTGACAACCAGTGATTTAAATAATTTTCTATAATGTGTTCGCAGTCTACTGTAGGTAAACTTGATTATGTGACTCCATATCTGACCCAAGATAAATGGAAATTGAGTGTAATACAAGGTTTTCAAATGATAGCACACAACTGAATTAAAAAGTGTAAGATTTCAGCGTTTTTATGACTATTCATGAAAATGCTTACATAAAGCAAATAATAAACTGATACTGCATGGTTTAAGTACGTAGGTACAAACTGGTTGTAACTGACCCAAAGTCAGATAATTCTTTCATTTCCTGTTGGATTCAAGGCACGGTAAGTTTATTTGCATAGCATTTTTCAGGAACAAGAAAATTCAAAGTGCTGCACATGAAGCAGTGAAAAAAGTACATTCAAAACTATGACATTTGTCAGGAAACCTGCAGAATCTCTTTTCTATTTTATTTGTTGTAGAAAAAAAAGGTCACAACCCCCAAAAAATAGAAATCATTACTTGCCAAGAAAAGCTGGCCCACAATTTTATGCTGATTATTAGAAAAAAAAAGCACTAGATTTTTGTTTTAAATCAGCATTTACATGGTATCATAGCACAACCCTGCTTTCAACGCCTAGTTTGAAAAAACTCAACAGCAGGCGCAAGAAGCAAGGCGGTATCTGTCATCAATTATTAATGTTTTTTTTTTTTTTTACTATCCGTGTCTGCATCTTTCCCTTTTACTCCCTTACCCCATTTCTTCACTCAAGGGGGCTCATACACATTAAACACAAACACATGCATACAATGGCTGCATCCACAAAGGAGCACTAACATGAATACAGTCGTCATCTCAAGAAGATCCACAGCCCGTACTGTTTATAGGTTGCTATTTGTTTGCAGCCCACAATCTTACTTAACTTGGAGACAGCACAGTAACAGGTAGGCAATCTTGCTTCCACTCAGTCATTTATCTCTTTGGACAGTGTGTTTGTTCCCAGGCGCACGTTGAGCTCGGTGGGGGAGACTCTAAAGCGAGGGGAGCTGGGTTTTTAGCCTGCCTGCTGGGGGTCAAAAGTTCAACCCCCCACCACCCACTCGGAGGTACGTCCCCGCTCTCGCCTTATTCCACACATGATACCCCAGACAGTCCCCCTCAGCTCTCATGTTGCACAACAACCTGTGATTGATGGACTGAGTGAAAGGTAAAAAAAGCCCCGCTGCTTACTGGCTTTGTTTCTGTTTTCTCCTGAGCTTTTTTCATCTCAGTATGTTTTCAATACTCAGCAAATACATGAAGCAATAACAGCACAGAGAAGAGAAAACCACATCAATCATGTTAATTTAGAAACCAAATACAACATTCTCCCAGCAGAGGGCACTGAGGAGACAGCCTGCACCTCTCTGCTGCCACGACCCAAATAAAATCTTCCATTGACATCAAAGCTCAGCTGCTTTGATCCATTTTTAATGCCACAAGTATACCAGAAGGTTAACATCTCCCTCCAAATGCTTTGAAATAGCAATTTCCATTAAGGGAGCCAAATGAGCTGCTTTCTTGTTTAATGGTCTGGCAGGAGAGATATCTGTGTGTGCATAAGCACGTGTGTGTGTTGTTCTTCATGCGCGGGGTGAGAAATTTGTCGTGTTCAATAACTGATTGGCAGTTATGCTTCAATCAACAGTTTGTGTGTGTGTGAGCACACATCCTGGTCTCCTGGTCTGGCTGGCTGGGGTTCTTCACACTGAGCTGACAGAAAACAGTAGCTGCCCTTGCAAAATGAGAGGCTTTTCCTAGAATGGCCAAAATGATTATAAGGTGAAGATAAATAAAAAAGGAACTGTTTCTGCTGAGATTTACTTGCCAGCATCAAAGTAAGGAAATTTAACATTCCTTTCCTTTTGCATTTTCCGTGCAGCCACAGAGTTGGGGGTCGTTTTGTTTGTTTCTCTGTCTCTCCCTAATATAAAAAAAGCATAAGAGTGTTTGAGTTCTTCATCTCTTATTTCACTAGGTGAGTTTTAACAGGCAATTTCATCTGGATGCTATGCTCACATAAAACCCAGCCATCAACAGATACTACTTGTGCAGGCAGCAATCAGTGGACTGAATAGCAAATTTACATCAGCAACTTTCATAACTGTGATGCTGATTCACATAAAGTAGCTCACTAGAAATTACAAAGGTGAGCAAGCACTCAGCAAATACATTTCCTTTAAAAAATGCATTATGTAGTCCAGACCAAACTTCATGACAGAAAACATTACTGAAGCTACTTTAAAAGCATTAAACATTTTGACTTCAGAGCACTTCACAGTGCCTTGTGAAAGCTATCCTAGCCCCACAACCACAAACTTAATTTTATTTTATTATGATTTTCTGTGACAGAACAACAAAAGTAGTGCATAATTATGAAGAGGAAGGAAAATCAGACATGGTTTTCAATTATTTTTTCACAAATAAATATCTGAAAAGTGTGGCATACTCTGGAGGAGTTGAAGAGATCTGAATCTCGGGAGAAACAAATCTGCTCACAGGACAGCTATTAGTTGTGCCCTGAAACACGCATGTCTGTTGTACCGCAGAAGATGGTGTTGTGATAAGAGCAAAATTAAACTTTGTGTACTGCATCCAGAAATGTGTGAAGGAAAGCTAACACTGTGAAACAAGATGGTGGCAGGGTCATGCTGTGGGGATGCTTTTCTTTAGTAGGTACAGGAAAGCTGGAGAGAGTTGATCTGAAGATAGACGGAGGAAAATACGAGCTAGGCAATTAACCCAAAACATACAGCCAGAGCAACAATGGGATGGCCCAGTCTAAGTATACAGCTAAATCAAATTGAAAATCTACCCTATAACGACTAAAAAGTTCAAGGTAGATTAACACATTTGCTAGGATCACTGTATTTTGAATCATAGTTTATTATTTTTAGGTTGAGTACTTTATCAGATATTGCACTGAAAAAAAGGCATGTACAGCTTTATTGCTAAAATCCTCAACGACAGCATTGTATGACAGGGTTTGCAGCGCAGAAAAGACAAACACTGTCAGTGAATACACCGACACTCCATTAGAGTGGGATCCAGTCCATTTTTCAAAGCAGGGAGCTATCAAAAGCAAGGCTGCTGCCATCACTAATGGCATTAGAGAATATTCTTTCCTGCTGTCCATTGTAAATGAGCACTCTAATGATGTTGATGAAAAGAATGAAGTCTGTAAAAATTTAGAACCAATTTGGTAATTGCCTGCACTAAAGCCTGTCCGCTGGCCTACTCGACTATTCATGCTCAACTCAATTCAAAGACAGTCAACTGTTATGTCATTTTGTGCTTTATCTCTGAGCAAATGTATAGATCATAACAAATCAGGTTTAACTACATTTACTTCAGGCCTGCAGAAGCAATAACCAGCTCTTTTCTGTTGTATTTTATGGCTGTTACCCAACATAACATCAGCGGTGTGACACTTCGACTAAGTACATTTAATTTCTTTTATGAACTATGTATCCAGGCCGCTAAACAACCTCAAAAGGCCATGTTGAATTCTTCATGTGCATCGAGTCGTGCAACAGGGAAAAGCGGCGAGAAGCCAATACTCCTTTACTCGGTGGGCCATGGCGGCGAGATTCTAACAGGTGGGCCAGATGTCTCTCTGTGGTATTAACTCCAATCAGCATAAGTCAGACTTCATTGTGCTGTCCAACAGATTCCCAGACTTCCCACTCCTAAGGCCTCCAGGCTGAGCAGAATTCAGTCACCAACATGGAGGCTTTGCACAGCTGTGTATGGCTAAAAGCATTAACCTCTGTTTAAAAGGGCTCCAATACAAAAAAAAAACAGGAGGTAGTCCAAAAGCAGGAAAACAAGGTGCTGGTCATTTGGTGAATGGATAGAATTTTGGCAAAAAAAAATTAATACACTAATGGCCTATCTTCAAAAGATTTAAATGTACAAAACCGCACACAAACCTGTTTGCGTCAGCAAAGCTGATCTACAAACAAGGTGGTAAGCAGATTGCGTGTGCAAAATCAGCGAAACTGGGCACAAACGTTTTAGCGTGTCTGCCTTCATGAATATGCAAAACATATGACAATGATCCAAACGCACAAATTCATGGGAGGAGGATATGCAAATATCATTCCTTACCACCTGCAAAGCGATTTTCAAAGTCTGAAACTGTTTGCGGGCGCAATTTTTGCATGTGGATTTAGCACGTTTGAAATGCAGGTGCTAACTGGGACGCTAAAATGTCTGATGTCACTTTGGCCAAAAGGAGGCATAGATAGACAGACAACAGGGAGAGAGAATCTACTGTACATGTGCCAACAGATTTGGGTTGTCATATATAAAAATATAAAAAATAGATGAGAATAGGGGATTCTATGTAGGATTATCTAAGGTCTGATTTGGAGCCAATCACAAACAGAAGCCATGATATTTCTCCTAAGGTAAAACTCCTTGCAACACTTCATTCAACATCATTCCAGCGTAACATTGCTGTCAGGGCTGAATGCACACAAACCTGATCATGGCAAAATGCGCACATAACTGATTAAAGCGCGCACAGCCTGTAATCGCACATCATGCAAAAGACCCACTGTGCTTTGATGTTGATAATATAATTAATAGGAAAGAACTAAAGACATTATAAGGCAGATTAAATCCTTCATTTACTAACTGGATGCTAAAAGCACTTCTTAGCAAGAGAAAAATCACCATTTTAAGGCAGCATTATTGACAGTAACGTTATGTCATTCCAGGGCAATCGGAGCTGGATCAGTTTGTTTAAATATGAACATATGCCAGGGGAGGGTTTTGTTTATGCAGTTAAAAATTAGTTTGTGTCACCAAAAAACTATTTAAAGAATCAAACAAGTTGTATATTGTTAAATATTGGCAAAACAAACAAAACGAATTTAGTAAAATTATTCAATAATTAATTATATATTTTTACGTACATAAAGTTCGACTGAACTTTTTTGCAGGACAGTTATGTGATGCTCTGTTTTAAACTTAGCAAAGCTATAACATACAGATTGCCAACTCCTACAATGATCAATTTTAATGTTGCTAATAGTCAAGTGAAGATGCAACTGGAGAGACTGAATCGGAATAAGGTTGCAGGTCCAGATCATGTCAGCCCTAGAGTCCTGAAGGCCTGTGCAGAGCAGCTCTGTGGGATTCTGCAGCACCTCTTCAACCTTAGCCTGGTTCAGATGAAGGTTCCAGTGTTGTGGAAGACCTCCTATCTTGTTCTGGTACCAAAGAAAACTCACCCATCAGTCCTCAATGACTATAGATCTGTTGCCCTGACATCTCACATCATGAAGGTCCTAGAGAGACTCCTGTTGGCCCACCTGAGTAAGCAAACAGTAAACCATCAGGACCCCCTTCAGGAGTTGAAGATGCCATCATACACCTGCTTCAACAAACCCACTGTCATCTGGACAAAGCCAGCAGCACTGTGAGGATAATGTTCTTTGATTTCTCCAGTACATTTAATACAATCCAACCTGATTTGCTTTGTCAGAAACTCCAGAAGACTCAGGTGAAGGCCTCAACAATCTCCTGGATCAAAGACTACCTGACAAACAGACCACAGTTTGTGAGACTGAAGGGTTGTGAGTCTAACCAGGTAGTCAGCAGCACAGGAGCACCCCAGGGGACTGTACTCTCACCATTCCTTTTCACTCTGTACACCTCAGACTTCCAGTACAAGACAGACTTCTGTCATCTGCAGAAATACTCAGATGATTCTGCAGTCGTGGGGTGGATCAGAGATGGACAAGAAGCTGATTACAGGAAGGTGGTGGACCGCTTTGTGGCATGGTGTGGAAACAATCATCTCATTTTGAACGTGACTAAAACAAAGGAGATGATTGTACTTCTTGAGGAAGCTTAGGTCCTTTGGTGTTTGCAGCAATATGCTGCATATCTTCTATAAGTCTGTTGTGGAGAGTGTGATCTCCTCTGCCATCATCTGCTGGGGAAGCAGCATCAGAGCCAGGGACTTAAAAAAGCTCAACAAGCTGATAAAAAAGGCTGGTTCTGTTCTGGGGACTCCTCTGGAACCTCTGGAGATCATTGTGGAAAGAAGGATTCTTCATAAAATGAAGAACATTATGGAGAACCCTGAGTATCCTCTTCATGTGACTGTCCTACAACAACAGTGTCTTCAGTCAGAGGCTTCTTCAGATCTGCTGTAAGACGGAGTGCTACAGGAGATCCTTCCTGTCCACAGCCATCAGCATCTACAACGGCTCTTTGACGAAACATTCATAATGAGCGACAACAACATTTAATTTCCCTTTGGGATTAATAAAGTATTTTTGAATTGAATTGAATCGAAATATGTTGGCTGTTTATGATAAACTCCGAACTCTTCAAACATGTACTCTCAAAAAACAACAGAATCCGGTGAGTCTCCGAAAATAATTAAAAGATCAAGGGAGACAAAATAATTAACAGACAGATTTGTCTTTTATATTGTTAATGTTGATTGGCCAATTTGCTGCGAGTTACGTTGAGCAAGAAAAGAGATATAATCTCGTCAGGGCAGATGACAAACCTGCAGTGAGTAGCACAACAAAAGTTAACTAACTGTAACAACCCAGAAAAGCAAGGGCTGAATAGAACAGAAGGAAAAAATCAGCAACTGGATCATTTATAATGATGCAGCTCAACAATCTCTGCATATTTCCAGCAACAGAGCAGAACACGTGACTTCCTCATTTAAATAGGGCGTTCTGCATCTGATTTTCACCTGTTATCCATTGCATGCACAATCTTTGAAAATCGCATGTAACACCCCCATTTATTGCACGTGCAATTTATTTATAGTGCATGCAAATTAGCATCCGCTATTTGGGATCTTTGAAGATCAGGCCCTAAGTGCATAAAGGTAAAGTATTGCAGTTGGAACTCCACATAGAAAGTATCTATGCTGGTAGGGATATCAAGGAAAAACTCTTAGACCACTTGGAAAACCTTTATGGTGTGAGGTTTTATATGTTTGGGCACATTTATTTACACTTTTTATATCCTTTAAGAATAATCTCCATGAAATATGGGCTGTTTTCAGGAATGCCATAGTTTTAGTTTCAAAATAAATCAACAAAACATATTTTTTTGTGTTTAACTTACTGGATATAAAGTGATCTCACAGAAATCTGACCTTACTCATTCCAACAACAAGATTTACCAAAGAAAATTTCTTCTACAAATCCAAATTTAATTTAAATCTAAATCTAAAGCTAAAGCTAAATTGAATCAGATGCAGCACTGGTAAAATATTTTCTTATTTTAATCTGTCTGAATAAAATCTAAACTGAAATAAAAAAAAAAGTTCACAAGATTAACATATGAGTTACCTTGTGAAAAATAATGCACTGTTGCCCATAAAGTTAGAATAATGTTCTTTTCTGACACATTTCCCTTTTTATCATGGTTTTATCTTCACTCTATGATGTGCTCGAAAGAGAGAGATCAATAAAGATCTGAGAAGCCATACATTTTATCTGCGAAGAACAAATCACACTATTATTAGGGCTGCACGACCTCAATAAAACGCAACTGTTACTGCAGCTAAGGATTTCTATAGCAACATCAACCTACACTTTTCAAACTCTTTTCTTTCTTTTCCTTCATCAAAATGACCCTATCGCTCTCGGTGAACTTTAGTCTCGGCTACTAAGATTATACCTCAGATGTGGGCATCAGGGGCAGTTAGGTTCTATTCAACTGCTCAGATATTATTAACATTCAGTGCACGAATGCATAAAATATAATATCTCACCAAATATTGCATCCAAGAAGTTGCAGTATTGCACACATTGATATAGCAATGCTGATTAAATACAATGTGTAGATCTTCACATACACACACACACACATAGGTGTGTTGATTTACCAATGTACTGTGTTGGCTTCAGTAACAGCACTAGTTTTCTCAGAGGGTGATGGGACTGTTTTCTATGACAGACAGATAAGACTGATCGTGAGTGTTCCCACACTGCTGAGCTCCAAACACTGTGACTCACACTGTGACTCTCTGCCCAGCACTGGGTGTCACCTTGTGTTCAATGAGATGCTGTTACAAGTGAGAATCAACCCACTTCAGATTATTCTTCAATAATTCATGTATCACAGCTACTTGGTCATCTTAATGTCCTATTTTTTACTCTTTTGGCGACAGAATATTGTTGAAAAACCAATTTTGACCGTGATAACAAGAGAAAAAACTTTATCCCAGGTAATGCTGCTTAGTTGTCCATAAAGGAGACAGCATCTTCAGCTCACAGCAATCTTTTCCTCCTGCTCCATCCCTGACTTGTTTTCAGCTTATGTTGAGCCAGCTCTTTGCCTGGGGCCTGAACCGGGTCACATTCACTGCTGGAAATTAAGTTCAATATTCTTGTTGTTGTCTCTTGCAGCAGAAGGACTAATGGACCCAAGACTGCTGTCTACTGACCTTCCACCTTCACTTTCCATTGGCCCTCTAAATGAACAGGAACTAATTCAGGCAGAAATAAATTCCTATTACACACCTCTGATTTTCTAACCCGCCCCTCCTGCACATCAGCACCCACAACAACAGTGATTACAGGATGTAATATCCTCTCCGGTCTGCTGCCTCACCCTGTTTACACTGGTCTTCAGCACTGACATTTGTCCATTAATAGCCATTTAAGGAAATTATTCCACTGGACTGGCACAGACAGAAAAATAATGAAAGTAAAGGAAGAAATGGCAAAATGGAGACTGGCAGGAAGAGAAGAAGGCAGGAGGAGAAGGAGAGAGAGCAACCTGGGAGCTTGGCTGCTGTATCCAGAGCTAGCAGAGAGTGACACTTCTCCATGTGGTTGGCATATGGAGCCAATTGTGGTAGTGCCACAGGATAGCTAGGAGCAGAGAATCAGACCAAGAGTGGCTGGCTTTGACATCCTTTGCACTGGAAAGGACAACCTGATGGAGCCGAGGGTGATACAGATGTCAATCTCAGGCCAAAGCAGCCATCTGTCATAAAGAGCTGGCCAAGCAACGCTGGCCAGGTCACACAGAGAAAGTGGTGGGAGAATCATGATAAACTGCCATCAGGACAGCAGACAGAGGACAGATGTATAGGAGACAAGATTTCCTCGGAATAAATTAACAAAAACACTTGACAGTTCTTTCTGATAGTCAGATTTTCTTCATTTGAGTGTTTTACCTTAGGATCAAAGTGGCCAACCGGAGCATACTGTCTACTGTTAGCATCCGCTCAATGTACAATACATTTACGTTATGTGTTGAGTTGAGCTTCAGGCCCCGCCCCTTTCTGGCTGAGTGCAGGTCTGGGTGTGTCTCCCACCCTGGTGGCAGCAGCCTGTTTTCTCCAGTTGGAGATGATTAAATAAATTGTTTGGAGGTACTCTCTAACACATGAGCTGCTGACGATGTGTGAGAGAGGTGCTGGAAAATGGACACTGCAGGACTGAGAAAGCTCGTTTCAAGGAAAGGAAGGAGCTGGTGAGCTGCAGACTGTACTTGAATATATGTAGAAACTGATATTTAATGCTTTAAATATATTTGTTTGATTTTTGGGTGTTTAACTTGGGATGTTATACTTAGTTTCAAGAATAATTTATAATCATTTAAAGGGCTAATTATTTTGATCATATTTAAATGTGGTTTATTGGGTTTTTGCTTAACCCTTTTGTGTTTTCTTTGTGTTTAAGGTTTTTCACCTATTGTGACCACCTGTGAACTTTAAAAATAAAGGAAAGGAGGAAAAGAAAAATTGTTTCTGGGTCATTGAGTAAAATCCAGTTTGAATCCTATTGAAGCAAGCTGCCTTTTCAAGTGGGGGAAACCTGCAGTGTAAGCCCAAAAAAGTGGGAACCACTTGACAGTACGTTTATTCATAGTTTGTGGTTTCGGTTTTAAAAAGTCATGTTTTTTTGGAGCACATTTTTCCATCATGCTGGATGTCTACTTTAAACAGCTTTAATGGCAAACCAGAGACAGCAATGTATGATGGTGGAGAGGAGGTCCCTGCAACTGTCACTCTTGTTTCAAAAGGATGAAATCAAATCATTGAATATTTTTCGGGTAACAAAAGGGGGACAACGCTATGGCTGGTATTTGAGAGAGGAGCATCCATCCCAATTTTTGGGGTTAATTTAAACTCTGAAAATTAGCATCTGTATCTGTAAAATAAGTAGCCTACCTGGGCTCATAACTCAGCGAATAAACTACTTAACACCTCCAAACATTTCTTGACCACAAGCAGAAAAGCGGAAAAGACATCATGGCTGAATAAGGGAAAAGCTCCTGAATTGTATATTTGGAAAATGTATCTCGTACACGAAAACACGAGTCGTGGTTCGATTACCAGTGAAGCACCACCTTTTACATTTTTTAAGGCCATGTTCAACTGGGAGAAATGTTCAGAACGAATGATAAATGTAACAGTGTTTATTGGAGAACAAAGAGCCTGTAGCCACGCTTGCAAATTTAGCTAACATTTGCTTATGTGGCTCAAATTGCCATTAAACAAGATGGAGAATGTCAAAAAAGAACAAATAATTTTGAGCAAAAGGAAGTTCTAATTCTAATTTAGCAGTTAATGTTCGCTTGTTAGATCTTCCACTGATGTGTCAATCTGGGTTAAAAAAATATATCTTTACAACTATTTCTGAACTCTTTGGTGCTTTAGCTGACTGTCTTCATTTTTGTGACTATCAATTTGTTTATGACTACTTAGTATTACTATTAAGTATAATGTCGATGTTAAAATTATATTTTTTGTTACAGTAAAGTACTTCTTTGTATATCCTGCTGCAGTCAGCATGACTTCATCTCATACAATTAGTGTAAGCTATCAGATATGAAGGTTAGTGCTTTAGATGTGAGACTCTTCTTTTGTAGTAAGGAAGGAAGTAGTTCCCTGCCAGTTACCTTGCCATGTCGACAGAGCAGGCTGACTGACAAGACTGAAGAAGCAGTCACTATTTTTAAATTGTTTTCTGGTTAGCAGTTTCGATATTTGGTCGATAAAAAGAAACGGTGACCAATAAGACACAATGGATTTTTAAATATTGGAAGAATGCATCTGATTTGTAGCTGTCGGTGCTAAAGTAGAGAGCCATTTCACTGTGTTGTGAAGAATTTGTGTGGCGTCCGATCCTCTTTAGAATCTCAGTTACTTTATGAGCAAATTTCAGCTGTATTATTCTAAACTTAATGGAGAGTCTTTGGGAAACATGGATCCTATTTGTTAAACCACAAACCCTGTTTGAATTCTTCAACACAGATTATAGATTCATTACAGTACACCTCGTGACTTGTGAAAACCAAAAAAATCCGGATTGTTAGGTTCTTAAAAACTTATAGTAAACATAGCATCTCATCTTGTGCCCCTAATATCAAGAACTGTGTTGTCTCATGAACACAATGCATCATCCCTGCAAGTAGTATTTTTGTTTCTCAAGTAAAATGAATTAGTACATGTGATATAATTTTAAGCTTAATGCTACCATATTTTAGCTCAGGGGTATCAAAGAACCAGAATCTAATACCTGACCCCTGTCTCTGTCTGCTGCAATTTACCTCAGACTGAAATTTATATTGTATCCATCTTGCACCACGGTTGTGTTGAATTTTAAATAGAAGATGCAAATGGACGCTAACCAATCCACCAGCAGATCTTAGTGCCCAAGAAAGTTAAAATACAGAAGGAAACGAAGTTTTAAACACCTAAATGTTGCAGTTATGGGTATGCAATATGTTGCTGCTACTATAAGAATAAAAGCTTTTAGTTAATGAGAAGCATGCATGAGCTAGAATGTCATAAAGCACACTGACATACTCAGGAAATATCCTGTTTTAGATTCCAGATTCATCAAAAACCCTCACTCTACAACCCTGCAAATCTGTTTCTACAACAACAATCAAGATTACATTTTGTGATCAAATAATTACTGTTGCTTCAATCTTTGACAATCTACAGCACTACATTTCAGCAGACATTCCTGTGACATATATTGTAGATTTACGTGATTGGCATTCTGGCATTCACACAGAGAGTGACAAGCTATTAAACACTGGGACACTTTCATTTGCATTCCCAGTAATAAACACGCTCTCTAATTCCTGCTCTTTTGCTTACATTTTCCTTTTTTCACAGCTCTTCGCTGGCAGCTGGCTGCATGTCGAGCTGAATCTTCTCAGATACAGGGCAAAGAGGGAATATTAATTGGTGAGCGATACCTTCTTGTTAAAACGCTGTCCGTAAATGAAACGACTATAAATTATTTATATGCCTAATCAGACGTCATGTGCATTTTCTCTCAAACAAGACAGCTTCCATGCAATTCTTTTTCTTTCTACCCCTCCTTCTAAATAATTTGACTTCCTTCTGACAGCAGTGAAGCCAGATGAGGCTCTGAGCTAGAAGCAGAGGCCTAATGAAAATATGGCGGCACAATGACGAAATAGCTGTTTTCGGGCTGCAATCGTGGTGGGGAATTGAACGGCCAACTTGTACATAACATCCTGCGTTTGCAGGGATTTACACATGGTTTATTTTCGGTAAAGAATGATTCATGGAAAAAGAATCACCTAGGAGAAACATATTTGAGTAGTCAAGCAGAAATATGAACAAACTACATTAATATTTGAATTAGAGATGTTCTGGGAAATTAGCAATTGAAATGAATTGGACATTTTCTAGCTTGATCTGGTGGGATACAAGTGAGAAAAATCTCTTTTTTATCGTTTACCCACCATAGGCAAGTGCTCCCAGTTCACGCTGACAAGAACACTGTTTGGTAAGGATGCTGTAACTGAGTGAAAAAATCCAAGTTATCAATTTTCCTTTCAGAGATGAAAAAAGCTTTTTAAATGGAAACAATTTTCTATGCCTGAAATTCATTTAGGCTGCAAGAGAGAGCAAGAGTTTGAACAGATAACAGAAGGTTGAACATATTACACCAAAGGTGCTTATCGTTTTGAGCTTTCAACCGCTGTCTGTTATGGAACATGATGGAATCAGAAATATTGGCTGTTAAGTTACACTCATAAACTTTCTTCAGGGAATACACACAAAGACTATTTTCAGTGGACTATTTTAGTAATGCTAGCCACACAAACACATTGATTGCTAATATAACATGTTCAAGAAAATTTAAATGTCAGCTGCTTAATAATTTATTCTTTGCTAAAACATTAAAGTAAATCATCTACAAAGTTCGGCTTGTTGCATCTTCTAAAAAAAAAGATTTGCAAGACTGCAAGATAACTAACCCTGTCTTTCAAAAGTGTACGCACCCTTTTTAAAATCTCAGCTTTTTCTGATTCAATAAATCATTAATGTGACATACATCCTGTGCAATTCAAGAGAAAAACACTATTTATTAGAGGGAAAAAAATTAAAACTAAAAAGCTGATAAAAATAAAATAAAAAAACAAATAAAAAACTTTTAAAAAACACCGTGGTTACATAACTATGTACACCCTTAAATAAATTCTTAATACTTTGTTGAGCACCTTTTGATTGTATTCTAGCGTCCATCCAGGTGTCTGATAGAAAGATGAAGATTAAGAGGGATTTTAATTTTCAGCTTCAGTGTGATCCCAAATAAGGACATGAATGTCTCCATCACAACGACTAGGCCAGAGATCAGAACTAAATCTGAAAGGTCACCTGAAGAGGACTGTGGACAACAGAGTCTTAATATAGATATTGAATTAAAAGGTGCTTTGACAAGGTATTACTTAAGGGGTGCACACACTTTTCATTTTGTTATGTTTTCATTTTTGTTTGTTTTTCAGTTTAATTGTAAATGATTAATGTCACCTTATATGGCGAAGAAGTTGACATTACAAAATCCTGACATTGTAATTAGGGCTTCTTTTTTCTTTAGATCCGTTGTAAACATGTTTCAAATTAACACAGAGAATGCTAACATTGCATTGCAATGTATTGCACAGGTCTACAAAGTAAATTGGTGGGCCAAGTTGGATCCAAAAGTAAGGCGTTATTTCTGGTATCTAATCTAAGGCTGTTACTGTGCTGCCAATTCAAACATCAAAACCAGACACAGCAAACACAATGTGAGCCATTACGGCAGTCATCTGCTGGTGCACAAAATGTTAAATGCATTCTCCTGTTTGTGGACGTTGTGTGGCGCTGCACTCTGAGCTCAAGTGTGGGCAGGGTCAGTGTTGTTGTAGATGTCATAGATGTGTGTTGCAGTTAGAGGGAAAGCAAAGCTGGAAAAGATGGTCATTACTGTAGAAGAAGAAAGCAGCGAGCACCAATAAAGAACAATCGTCGGACACTCCAGCCAGCAGGCAGACAACAATATTTTCTCATATAACCCTGAGACCAGCTGTCTGTAATTTACATACAAGGCTTTAGCTGCATCCCTTCTAGCCACACTAAGCTCTCAGACCCTCAAACACACACACACACACACACACACACACACACACACACACACACACACACACACAGTTTCAGACAAGATAAGTGTAACTAACTGGCATTCAAACACTGGAGACGCAGATACGTTTCCTCTTAAAATGCCACAAGGTCCTCGGGGTTAAAATAAATGTACTGCCAAAATTTGCAATAAGAAAGAACAAGAAGGTGGAAATCTGAAGGTTCAGTGGATAGATTTATAACTCTTTCTTCTTCAAACATTAAGATAGAAAAAAAAAACAGGAAACTAGTGAGATATGTCTGCAAGACCAGGTTTGAAATACATACTTCTGTGTCATGGGCTCAGTTTTGCTTTCTAACTCACAAAGAGGCATTTGCTGCAATCTGATGTGAAAACGTTTGGTGCTGACAAACTCAGCACTAAATCCTCCTTGAAATAGACCGCAAATTGCATTCAGCATTTGAGAAGTGTCCGTTTGGTCAGCCTTGTTACTGACCTCTATCTATAGACAGACAAGAGAGGTGAGAATTTCTCCGCAGGGATCAATAACTATAAAATCTTCCAGGACTCAAGGTCACAAAACAAAAACCTCAATTGTGGTTCATGAGTAGATTCCATTATAGCTGCTAACTAGTGTCAGCAAAGGTGGAGGTTCAGTTCCTCCTCAAAGCAAAGCAGATTTGAAGGATGGCAGTTAACGACCTCTTAGATTCTCAAACAACTTCTGCAATGGTAGAGATTCATAATTGGTTTGGCTTACACAGTTATGTCATTCTAAAGGCTCATTTGTAATGCATTAGTAGATTTCTGGTCCAAGGTATACCCCAATTTAAAAGGTTGGTTTCAAAGCCACTAAAAACGTCAATTTTACCAGCACCTGCTGGTAAAAGACCTATTAAATAAACATTATAGAAAGTTCTCTAGTCGTAAGAGCGTATAGCACACATGGGCCGGTATGAGATTCTGCGTACAACTGGTCTCTGAAGTCAGAGCTCGGAGCCAGGATCACACCTGAGTAGAGAAGGTTCTGGTTGCAAGTTGGCAAAACACTGGGACTGGCGTTTGTTTGGGTGCTAACTACTATTAGCAATACAAGCCAATAACAATATATTCAAACATTACAGGTGCATGTTCACAGATATTTCACTGCACTGTGTGTGCAACTGATTTATTCAGATACTGACCTTGAAAAGATCTACTAAATTACTAACACCTGAAACTTTCACTACATTCTTAATGCTCTGACCTTCCCTGCTGTATTTATGACCTCATTGTGCAAAACATTGTGTAATGTGTTGCTTTTCTTCAAAGCAGAAAAGCATCGGTTATTTCTAGAACATTTAGGTGTGAGAGCAGTGAGCAACAAGATCTCTCAATATCAGGTTTCCAAAAAATTCATCACAGTCAAGCCTGTCTCCCAAAGATGGATCTCGTTACTGTCAACATGAGTACTCGTACTTGTCATCTTCCGCTTTATCCGGGACCGGGTCGTGGGGACAGCAGACTCAGCAGAGACGCCCAGACCTCCGATATAGATGCCCGAGCCACCTCAACAGGCTCCTCTAGACATGGAGGAACAGCGGCTCTACTCCGAGCCCCTCCCGGATGGCCGAGCTCCTCACGCTATCTCTAAGGGAGTGCCCGGCAACCCTACAGAGGAAGCTCATTTCAGCCGCTTGTATCCGGGATCTCGTTCTTTCGGTCATAACCCAAAGTTCATGGCCATAGGTGAGGGTAGGAACGTAGACCGACTGGTAAATCGAGAGCTTCGATTTTTGGCTCAGCTCTCTCTTCACCACAACGGATCGGCACAGTGCCCCCATTACTGTGGCAGCTGCAACGATCCGTCTATCGATCTCCCGCTCCATTCTTGCCTCACTCGTGAACAAGACCCCGAGATGCTTGAACTCCTCCACTTTTGGCAGGAACTCCCCTCCAACCTGAAGAGGACAAGCCACCCTTTTCTGGTCGAGAACCATGGCCTCGGACTTGGAGGAGCTGATCTTCATCCCAGCTGCTTCATACTCGGCTGCGAACAGCCCCAGCCCATGCTATAGGTCTTGGGTAGAGAGGGCCAGTAGGACCACGAAATCCGTAAAACGAAGAGACAAAATCCACTGGTCCCCAAACCAGATCCCCTCCGGCCCTTAGCTGTGCCTAGAAATCCTGTCCATAAAACTTATGAACAGGACCGGAGACAAAGGGCAGCCATGCAACATTCACCGGGAACAGGTCTGACTTAGTGCCGGCAATGCGGACCAAACTCCTGCTACGCTTGTACAGAGACCGATTCCATACTCCTGGAGCACCCCCCACAGGGCACCATGATGGACACAGTCGAATGCCTTCTCCATGTCCACAAAAAACATGTGTACCGGTTGGGCAAACTTCCATGAACCCTCGAGTACCCTGTAGAGGGTATAGAGCTGGTCCAGTGTTCCACGGCCGGGACGCAAACCACACTGCTCCTCCTGAAGCCGAGGTTCGACTATTGGCCGGACTCTCCTCTCCAACACCCTGGCATAGGCCTTACGAGGGAGGCTGAGAAGTGTGATCCCCCTGTAGTTAGAACACAACCTCCAGTCACCCTTCTTATGAAGGGGGACCACCAACCCAGTCTGCCTGTCCAGAGGCACTGTCCCCGACCGCCACGCAATGTTAAAGAGGCGTGTCAACCATGACAGCCCTACAACATCCAGAGACTTGAGGTACTCAGGGCGGATCTCATTCACCCCTGAAGCCCTGCCACCGCGTAGCCTTTTAACCACCTCAATGACTTCAGCCTGGGTGATGAAAGAGTCTAACCCTGAGTCCCCAGCCTCTGTTTCCACCAGGGAATGCATGATGGCAGGATTGAGGAGATCCTCGAAGTACTCCTTTCACTGCCCGATAATGTCCCCAGTCATGGTCAGCAGCCTCCCACCCCCACTGTAAACAGTGTTGGCGAAACACTGCTTCCCCCTCCTGAGGTGCCGGACGGTTTGCCAGAATCACTTCGAGGCCAACTGGTAGTCCTTCTCCATGGCCTCACCAAATTCCTCCCAGGCTGGGGGTTTTGCCTCTGCCACAGCCCAGGCCGCGGCACGCTTGGCCTCACAGTAGCCATCAGCTGCCTTAGGAGTCTCACAAGCCAACCACAGCCAATAGGACTCCTTCTTCAGCTTGACAGCGTCCCTTACTGCCAGTGTCCACCACCGGGTTCGGGGATTGCCGCCGCTACAGGCACCGCAGGCCTTATGGCCGCAGCTACGGGCAGCAGCATTGACAATAGATGCGGAGAACATGGTCCACTCGCATTCTATGTCTCCAACATCCCCAGGAATCTGGTCAGAATCTTGGAGGTGGGAGTTGAATACATCCCTGGCTCTGCCAGACGTTCCCGGCAGACCCTCACTATGCGCTTGGGCCTGCCAAGTCTGTCCGGCTTTCTTCTCTTCCAGCGGATCCAACTCACCACCAGGTGGTGATCAGTGGACAGCTCAGCCCTTCTCTTCACCCGAGTGTCCAAAACATGCGGCCGAAGGTCTGACGATACGACAACAAAGTCGATCACCGACCTCCTGCCTAGGGTGTCCTGGTGCCAAGTGCATTGATGGACACCATTATGCTTGAACATGGTGTTCATTATGGACAATCTGTGACTAGCACAGAAGTCCAATAACGAAACACCACACGGATTCAGATCAGGGAGGCCATTCCTCCCAACCATGCCTCTCCAGGTGTCACTATCGTTTCCCACGTGGGTGTGGAAGTCCCCCAGCAGAATAATGGAGTCCCCGGGAGGGACACTAACGAGCACCCCCGACAGGGACACCAAGAAGGCCGGGTACTCCACACAACTGCTCGGCCCGTATGCCGAAACAACAGTCAGAGACCTATCCCCAACCCAAAGGCACAGGGATGCGACTCTCTCATCCACTGGGGTAAACCCCACCACGAGACGGCTGAGCTGGGGTGCAACAAGCAAACCCACCCAGCCCGCCGCCTCTCCCCGTGGGCCACTCCAGAGTAGAAGAGTCCAGCCCCTCTCGAGGAGATGGGTTCCAGAGCCCACGCTGTGCATGGAGGTGAGCCCGACTATTTCTAGTTGATATCTCTCGACCTCCTTGAACCGCCACCTTAACGTGGTGGAAGGGTTTGAGTGCCCGAATGATCCTAGAGGCTTTGTTGTCTGGGGCTTAAATGCCCCAGGTAAGGTCTCCCACGGCAAACAGGCTCTAAGTGACAGGTCAGACAAAGAGCAGTTCAAGGCACCCTCATGAGGACTACACGATTGAGGCACGTGATGTCACCTGGTATGGCGGAGCCGGAGTCCCATCCTGGAGCCAGGCCTGGGGTCGGGACCCATCAGAGAGCGCCTGGTGGCTGGGTTGCTCCTCGCAGGACCCGGCCAGGCCAAGCCCAAAGGAGAGACGCAAAGCCATCCCCCAGTGGGCCCACCACCTTCATTGGGAACTGTGAGGGACCAGTGCAAAGAGGATTGGGCGGCAAACAAAGGTGGAGACCTCGGCGGCCTGATCCCCGGATCCTTAGGCTGGCTCTAGGGACGTGGAATGTCAACACGGGTATAATGAGCTTTTATAAAGAGCCGGGATATAAATGTGAATTTTTTAAGCTTAACACGCTGTTTTATGTTTGTTTGAGACTCTTATTTTGAAGTAACAAAGGAAGTAGTTCTTGACATACCTTCTTTCTGAAGACAAAGTCGGCTGGTAAAGCCAATTTTTTTTTTTTTTTTCCTTTCTGGTCTCGGTGGAGGAGGACGCTTTTTCTCTGTCTCCCGCACCCTTCCCATATCTGCCCTGCTTCAGCTCTGTGTCTTGTCTTCTTTTTGAAGCCTCTTTTTGCATATCTTCCAAATTCTGAGTTATGGATTTGGTCAGCTGGTCTCTCAATGCTCGTACTCGTACTCGTCGTCTTCCGCTTATCCGGGACCGGGTCGCGGGGGCAGCAGACTCAACAGAGACGCCCAGACGTCCCTCTCTCCAGACACCTCCTCCAGTTCCTCCAGGGGGAGCCCAAGGCGTTCCCAGGCCAGCCGAGAGACATAGTCCCTCCAGCGTGTCCTGGGCCGTCCCCTGGGCCTCCTCCCAGTGGGACGTGCCTGGAACACCTCCCGAGGAAGGCGTCCAGGAGGCATCCGGTATAGATGTCCGAGCCACCTCAACTGGCTCCTCTCGATGTGGAGGAGCAGCGGCTCTACTCCGAGCCCCTCCCGGATGGCCGAGCTCCTCACCCTATCTCTAAGGGAGTGCCCGGCCACCCTACGGAGGAAGCTCATTTCAGTTGCTTGTATCCGGGATCTCGTTCTTTCGGTCATGGCCGTAGGTGAGGGTAGGAAAGTAGACCGACCGGTAAATTGAGAGCTTTGCTTTTCGGCTCAGCTCTCTCTTCACCACAACGGATCGGCACAGCGCCCCCATTACTGTGGCAGCCGCACCGATCCGTCTGTCGATCTCCCGCTCCATTCTTCCCTCACTCGTGAACAAGACCCCGAGATACTTAAACTTCTCCACTTGAGTCAGGAACTCCCCTCCAACCTGAAGAGGACAAGCCACCCTTTTCCGGTCGAGTACCATGGCCTCGGACTTGGAGGAGCTGATCCTCATCCCAGCCGCTTCACACTCGGCTGCGAACCGCCATGCGCATGCTGTAGGTCTTGGCTAGAGGGGGCCAGCAGGACCACGTCATCTGCAAAAAGAAGAGACGAAATCCACTGGTCCCCAAACCCGACCCCCTCCGGCCCTTGGCTGCGTCTAGAAATCCTGTCCATAAAAGTTATGAACAGGACCGGTGACAAAGGGCAGCCCTGCCGGAGTCCAACATGCACTGGGAACAGGTTCGACTTAGTGGCGGCAATGCGGACCAAACTCCTGCTCCGCTCGTACAGGGACCGGATGGCCCCTAGTAAAGGGCCCCCAATTCCATACTCCTGGAGCACCCCCCACAGGGCATCACGAGGGACACAGTCAAATTCCTTCTCCAGGTCCACAAAACACATGTGAACCGGTTGGGCAAACTCCCATGAACCCTCGAGCACCCTGTAGAGGGTATAGAGCTCTCTCAATGCAATTGATCAAATTTTCTCGACGAGAAGACAGGGTGGAGGAGAGCCCTCTTGCCCAGACGGGACGTTTTTCTTTGGATACACAATGGACTCCTGGCAGAAGTGGAGGATTGTGTGTTTGTCGATAATGTCAGTCGAGGATGTGGAAGATATGTATATAATTGGATGTTTGATATCAGGATTTCTGCTTTTTGGAGTCAGCGGTTACCTGGCATATCGAGACATTCGGAGAATGTCAGCAGCTGTTCTGGCAATTGTGAGGCTGCCTGGCATGTGTGATGGGATCTTCAGGGCGATCAGCACTCAGACTGAGATGTTGCGTGAGCTGAATCGCAGACTGGATGTGATCCTTACTCAGGATCGCAGGCAGGTTGTGGTTCCTGGAGTCAAGGGTGAAATGGGATAAATCTTGGAGAAAGTTGTTCGCTCTGATCTGGCGAAAGACCAGGAATTTGGCTGTTTGGATTCGCCATTCAGAAGCACCAGCGGACTCTCAAGGTTGACGGAAAATTAGGAGTCAGCCTAACCCAAATAATTGTTGTTTTCTGAATCTGGCTCCCCTGCACAGCCTTGATGGCCGGCTATCTTCAACTTCTCCTGGAAGTTATGTAAACATGACGCTCTGTTCCCTCTCTTCCCTGAGGACATCTGTGGAGCTGCTTAGAATGGCCGGTTGATGAACATTCCAACATATCATCAAGGACAATGGTCTCTGTGACCATGCTTCATGGACCTACTTGCGCACACTCACTTGCACACACACACATGCTCAAGATAAACATATGCACCCACTTACACTGCCTTCACCGATCCCGGCATGATGTTGTTTTGCATACGTGTTGCTTCTTTGTGCTGAGGTTTTCTTTCAATCTCAAACTGTATCCTGCTAAGGATAAAGTGTGAAATTTGATTTTTTTTTCCCCCTCTACTTACCTAATGTGGCCTCTTTTCTCATCTAGCAAGGGCAGCGCCTGTGAGTGGGCAGCAAAGCCTCGGTGACCCGTCCCCCCATTGTCTTGTGTCATGATGTATGTTTGGATGGGTTGCACTGGAATTGTAATTTCCCCTTGGGGATCAATAAAGTATCTTTGAATTGAATTGATTAAATAAAGCCCACATTATTTTGAGTGTCAGCATTTTAAGCATCTGGGGAATAATGATTTGTAAATTGTAAGATGATACAACCGTTAGTCGCTAACTATGGTACAGTTGTTATCAGTCAGTCAGTCAGTCATTTTCTACCACTTATTCCATAGTGGGTCGCAGGGGAGCTGGTGCCTATCTCCAGCAGTCTATGGGCGAAAGGCAGGGTACACCATGGACAGGTCGCCAGTCCATCGCAGGGCAACACACAAACAACCACGCACACACTCATTCACACACCTAAGGGCAATTTAGAGTTACCAATTAACCTAACAGGCATGTCTTTGGACTGTGGGAGGAAGCCGGAGTACCCAGTGAGAACCCACGCATGCACGGGGAGAACATGCAAACTCCATGCAGAAAGACCACAGGCCAGGAATTGAACCCAGGACCTTCTTGCTGCAAGGCAACAGTGCTACCAACTGCGCCACCGTGCAGCCCGTTATCAGTTTCAGAGGTAAACTAAAGAGCTATTTCATACATTTGTAATCAGTCTGGGATGCAATTAAAGTCCTCTAGTGGCGTTTTTCCACCGAAGGAACTCATTTCTAGAACTGATTCGGTTTGCCAGACTTCAATCTTTGGTGTTTTGTTCAGCACCAATGTGTTTCCACCAGTTTTGGGGACCAAGCATGACTCATCAACATTGGGCGTTACACAACGCAGGGAGAAAGCGTGGTAGCGACACAGCGGATGTTCCTGAGCTGTGCGCAGTGTTCCTTTTAATGCCAAAAGAGAGCATCCATAAACTACAATTAATACGGAAAAGGAGAAGGCAAATGTTTCATTTGCATATGTTCAGTGTAACGGAAACGAGTAGTTATATAGTGTGTTTTTAGTGTGTTTTTGCAAACATATAATTAATGTTGTACGGTACGTTCTTCGTCGTCGCCACCGTATTGTTGCTTCAATTGTCTGGAGCTTCATCCGGCCCACGGGTGACGTCACGGTTCGTGCTGAACCTCTTTTTGTTGGTGGAAACATGTCTTACTGGTTCAAAATCACGTTTGGGATCTGGAACAGGCTCCACACCGGGGTGGTGGAAAAGGGTGGAAAATACTTGAACAGATCAAACCTGAAGTGGATTATTCTACACTGAACAGAGATTCTTTCAAACACACTTTAAGATTTGATTAAACTTAGATTTTTTGGGGGGGCACGAAAACCAAATATATTTCTAAAGTTCTGTCATGAGCTGGTGTCGTCAGAACCCTAAAATGGTTAGGCCTAATATTATTCATACCTCCGACAGACTTAGATTTAAAATAGTTTCATTTAACCAAGAAGCTTGAAAGGAATGGAGACATGGATGTCTTAAAATATATCAAAACAATGTGAAAAAGCATATAAATACTGAACAAATATATTTTTACTGGTTTTACTAACAGTTTAATAAAAAATGGCAGGTCATAAATTATTTAAACCCTTTTCAGTATTCAATGGTAAAGCCTTTATTGCCATGATAGCACTCAAACACTTCATTTATTTGCTGACGAGCTTTCTGCATGTTTCCACTGATATTTAGATGATTTATTTTTGATGAGGTTGGAGGGCCTCATTGCCATCACCCTAATCTTTAGCGCCCTCCACAAATTCTCTATCCTAGTCAAGATGGGACTGGCTTGACCACCCCAAAATGTTAATATTGCTTTCAGTGAGAAGAAACATGTCAGTAAAATCAAAAGATTACTTCAAACCTAGATCTGCCCAGGGTGTGAATAGTTTTGAGCTCTGCAGTAGATATGTTTGCTTTCGCAGGCAGTTTAATCTGATTTTGTGCAGGTCTTACATAAAGATATTATAAAGACAGCATACTATCACTTAAAAAACACTGCCAGGAATAGACGACTGATGTCCCCACAGGACTCAGGAATTAGTTCATGCATTCGTTTTTAGAATACTCGACTGTTGCAACACTGTTTGCACAGGACTATCAAAAAAATCAATTAGACAACTTAAAGTTCTTCAAAATGCTGCAGCTAGAGTTCTTACAAAAACAAGAAGAGACGAGCATATCAGTCCAGTTCTGAGGTTGTTACACTGGCTACCTATTGCTCAGAGGATAGATTTTAAAATCTCATTAATGGTTTACAAAGCACTCACTTGTCAGATTCCTCATTACATCTCTGATCTTCCTCAGGGCTACAAACCATGAAGACCTTTAAGACCATTGCAATCAAACTTACTTACCATTTCCAGACTCAGAACAAAACACTGTGAAGCAGCCTTTAGTTGTTATGCCCCAAAAATCTAGAATAAGCTGCACTGCAGAACTACTCCCATTCTGAACAACTTGAAAACACAGCTAAAAACCTTTATTATTATTTGTTGTTACTTATTCTTAACTGCTTTTATTTTAATTGCTTTTTTTCATCTTAATACTATTTATCTTCTGTTGTTATGTTACCTCGTTATATTTGTATATACTCCTTTGTACAAGCACTTTGAGTTGCCTTTGGCCGAAACTTGCTATATAAATAAAGTTTCCTTGCCTTGCAGTGTTGTATACTATGCTGATTTGCTAATGCTGATTTTCTAATTTTATTTATTTTAGCAGCAGTAGTTGAACTTTCACATTCATTATTAATTCAAAGCAATTAGTGATCATTTATGTAAATAATACTAATAATACCACAGAACACTGGTCCATTTCCTTTAGGAAACCTCAATCTCAGTATCTCCTACTGACTGATCTCTTGTCTGCCTCCTTCTAGAATTTCATCTCAAGCACACTTAATTAGTTTAGCTGAACCTCCAATAACTCCAGAGAAGACAGGGGTACAAATATTAAATTACTGCCGGTGCACAGATAAGGCTTTTCCTGGTCAATACCAATTTCTGGTTTTCTTTAAGACCTCACCTGCTATATCCGATTTTGACTTCCACTGTTTCTTTCATTTGGACTATAAAACACAAGAAAAATGGGCTGCGTTTTTAAAGAATTACTAGTTTTGGATCTAAAAGAAAATGAAGGAATACAAGATCATTCTTATTTATGCATTAACCTCTATTTGATTTCTATTGAACTGAAAAAAGTGCTTTAAAATTATTGATGTATTTATAGACACAAAATGGTGGGAATTTCTAGTTGTAATGCTAGTTTTTTCAGTATTTGACCTGCTGATCACCTATCAGAACCGATCAAGGGAAAAATAGCAGATTTCTAACTAGCTGATTGATTGGTGCATTTCTCAATGCTACATATATTTTTCTCATGGTCTTTTATCTTCATCAGCTTTAGAACAGCAGGGAAGATATGTGCTGATATGGTAATCCATCTGTCATGCTAAAGTGGGTGAAGTGGAGTTGAAGGGTTGCAAAAAAGGGCAGTGGACCTGAGTTTTGCAAGCGAATACATGACAATAATGAGCTGGATGTGTCACTGAGGCAACAAGCAGCCTCATCCATTATTCATCTGGGTAACAAACTGATAAACGAGGTAAATGAAGAGGAACAACGGCAGGGAGAACCATGCCAATAGACCGAAAGAGACATTTGGAAGGTGTTGGCCTTAGCAGCGTCCCGAGGAGCATAACAATGTGCAAAGTAAACCAGAGACACGGGGTCAAAGCAAAGGAGACCTCGTCTATAGGAGTAATGTGTACCAGTTTGTGTTTATAGTGAATTCCTCCTGCAGGTGTTGCAGGAGGAATTCACATCTCTGCAGAACCAACACATGTAGTGCCAAGCTGTCACATTGTCTATCAGCCACCCACCATGTGCGGCAAGCGCCCCATAAGACCCCCTCATTGCCACTGCACCATCGCAAAAACATGCGGCTTTACCGACCACGAGTTAAAGCCTCAAACAGTTGCATCAGTCAGCCAGCGCACGTTCAGAGAGAATAAATGATATCCCAGGTCTCGCATGTCATGCCAAATTCATGCAACATGATCTGCACGAGACAGCAGGGGGATGAATTATCACCCTGTTGCTAGGGTAACGCCGCGTACGCAGAAAACACCATGCCTCGGCCTGAAAAAAATAATGATTTCTGGAATTTTTATTTCGAAAAGCTATGCTGGTGATGATAGGAAAGCAAGATGGATAAAGGAGTGGAAAGAGGGTTATAGCAGAGAAGCATAAAAAAAATAAAAGAGTCACAGAGATACAGTGATGTGAAGAGGAGCACCACTGAGGATGCGCTGTAGACAATCTAGGTCACTGATGTCAGAGTATTTCTTTACACTGAAGCAGTAACACCTCATCTGTCATTCATTTAATTTCCAACCCAACACCAAGCACGGGATTTGCATTGTTTCAGTTTTACCTCTTCCTTTCATTCCTCCTCCAAGCCACTACATTTCCCGAATGATAACATACTGGCAATTTCTACACTGGCACGGCACAGGCCTGGACACAACAGAGACTGCATCCAAAGCAGGGGATGAGGAGAGACCGTTTTCCAATCTTACTCCTTCTTTATCCCTCCAACCAAAGTCCCAGTCTGCTTCTCAGGTTTCCAGCAACAACCCCCCCTCCCAATCTGATGATCAAATCCAGATCTCTGTCATCTGACCCTAACGAGACCTTTACTTGTTACTCCCAAGGGACCTAAGGGGAGCATCGTATGTCTCACCTCTCCACAGCAACAAATGAAGCAGTGCCTCAGTGGCTTGCCCTATGCTCTGTCATTTGATCTAGGCTTTTATTGCAACCAGCAGAACCTTTGTTTTAAAGATATCACACTATTGTTAGACTGGGGCAAGACAGGAAGAGTAGAGATCTGAGCAAGATCAGTCTAGTTGAATGTAACACTTTTTCAGATGGGCTTAAGATGAAATACAGGCTCGTTTTTATCAATCTGCACAAATGGGAAGGCAGTAGTATCCGAAGACTGTCTAGCTCTACTTGTCTGGACTCATCCCTCATGAGAAACACAAAATAATTTTAAAACCCAGAATCTCTAAAAACCTCCACAGTTCAGAATTAAGATGTTCTCAATATGTATCCATATTCATGAGGTTTTAAGTAGAGCGGTGCGACTGTTACATACTGGTAGCCCCAAAATGTCAGACGGAAGAAACAGTTTTTTCTTTTAAATGCGAGGATTAAAAGCCACTTCACTCCTACCAATCAGACTGGTCTGTGCTGCTTTATATCGAAAGGATAAAACAGCAAAACAGAAATCTGACACTTTGCGGAGTCCTGCTTTGTTAAGATGAAACACTCAGTCACACACATTATTTCATTCCAGTGGTAATTGTCAAATTTATTTCACTTTTTAAGATTGCAGTCATTTTATTTTTTGTTCGTGTGGAGCCAGCAGCGATGCCTGGTTCCTTGGATTTGTTTGTTTCCATGATGTTCTTTTCTTTGTCTGTTCAGCCTTGGCGGTGGCTGGTAAAGCTAACCACACAACAATTTCTATTCTTACAACACAAAGCAGAGGAATCAATCAAAGTCCCCAACACAGAACACCACACACTTTAATAAAAGGTGGGTAAAAATAGAACTGTGTCAAAATGATTTTTTTTTATTTTGGCTTGGAAGCTATTATTAAGTAATAAAGAGATTCTTTTCTCAATCAGGCGCATGAGTTGACCCTCTGGGCAAGGAATCGGCAAACTTTATGATCTAAATTAAATACTGTTTAGATTTGCTAAAACCATTTTTCCACCCTAATTTGTTGGCGTTTTCATGCAGGTTTTATGTGCCGTGGACAGGAGAACTAACTCTTATGAAAAGCAACATGAATAAACATTTATGAATGGCTCATTTTAAGGCCCTAAAGATTTATTAAATTAGTGGTGCTCTTTTTAAAGAAATTATGCTTTTCAGTAGATTTTAGACAGCTACCAAGCCGGACAAACAAAACAAGGAAACTACTCACCACATTTCCAACGTGTTTTAGTGAAAACTCATATTAAACCACTGCTATTACCGGAATTAATGGAAATGCCTTCAAATGAGCCTTTTCATGTGCAATGGTAGCTTTTTTGAAAAGACGTCAAACTTGAAAAGGTCTTTTTTTACGTGATGAACTCAACCTGAGCACAGCTCTCCCAGGCGGCCTTTAAAAAACTTTCTATTTGGGAGAGAATGGAGGTTTGTCTGCCATAAGGTTATGCTTAACCACCAGGCCTGTATAAATATTTAGATTTGTACAATTATGTGAGTATGGGCTTTCATTGTTGAAAATCAGCATTCAATCATGGAAAGGTAGAAACAAGAGATTTGTTTTTCATTCTAAAGCATAAAGCATCAGAAATGAATTTATGTTTTCATAAACAGATATGCCCACAAAGTGATGTCAGCTCTAGTATGAAATTCTCCTGCTGCCGTGGTTCAATCACAGTAAATATACAACTTATTACTTCTATATACCATATTAAATTGCTTTTTTTTAAAACAGAAACAAATAAATGTTTGTCTGCAAAAAACTTAACATATTTATTATAAAAATAATGTTATAAATAACATTTATTTCTTATTTTGAAGTCAAGTTTAGATTAAACACCTGCTGAATTCAAAGTCAGTTTTGAAGTAATACTGTTAACTGTAGTTCTGCTTTTTAACAGAGGGAATGCAACAAGCAAATATTAGCTGGTTAACTAGCTGTTTAGGTTGCCAGGTTGCACAGTCAGCTGTTCTCCAGCCGTAGTTTTAAAACCGTTACATAATGAGAGTGATGGGTGGTGCTCTTTTAGTTTCCTCAACATAACAATGAAACAGTGAAATATGTCATTCTTTTAAGTATTGCAAAAGTGCAGTAGCCAGCTAAGAAGCAGTGTGCAGCACCAAGTAGGGGAGGGGCAGTGTTTTACTACTGTCAACTAACCAGCACCAAACTCAAGTACGTCTTGCACTTTGCTGTTGTATCATTTAAAAAAGACTTTAAACCACCGGAACCGTTTGATGAAACCTTTTAGCGGTTCTGAATCCGTACTTTTCTGAAACCTTGATATACCCTGATACTAAAGCTGCATATACAAATCTAATCTCAATTATTACAGCAAAACCAGTTGTTGCAATATCACAGTTTGAATAGACTGCTTGAGTCTCAAACTCCATTCAAGTTTGAGACAATTTAGTTGCACAATTTAAAACCTTAAGACTTGACATAGACTTTTACCCTAAAGACTTGACTTGGACTCCTGATCTAAGTAAAAGTTTTTTGCTCATTTAATAAAGAGTCAAAGGAAGTCCGGGAGCTACATACTGCAGCTGCTGTGTATGTTTTACTGTGAAAGGTTGGGTTTGATTATTAGCCAGTGATGTTGGTGGTTTATCGACTGTTAATGGCTCATAACAATCTGTTCATATTAGCTGCAGCTTCATAATAATGACCAGATGAATGTCTCAGAAAATGAACGCTGTAATAAATAACTGGATCATTTAAGAAAACAAAATCCTCAACATTATGTTGCTGTTAAGGTAGCTGCAACATTATAAGGACTTTACTGGCTGGAAATATAATAAAAAAGGACTTCCTGTTTCGTTCATTCAGGAGTTCAACACTTACTACACCGTGCCATGTTCATTATGTTGTAATTTATAGCATAGCATCTGATCATTTTCACCATTTACAATCGAGAACAAAAGCTTTAAAGATTTAGAAAATGGTGTACCAATATTATCGAAATAATTTCACATCTGAGTGAGAAGAAAACTCTTCGAACCATATTTAGTGCAATACACAATGAAGGATTTGACAATATGAAGACAGGGATAAACAGGTGTTAACTTTAAACAAAAAAGCACTTTATTTTATTCATTGAGAAATTCAACATTAACAGGTTTTAATCTTTTTCTATTATTTTTCTTAGATGATAAAAACCTATGTAAATATTACATATGACAGTCAGTACAGGTTAGCATTCCTATGCAGCGATGCAGGGTTAGATGTCATTGATTTGATGAGAAAACATTTATTTCTGTCATTAAAGACTCTGAATTGAGGCAAAGGACTTGGGACTAGACTGGGACTAAGAAAAAATGAGATGACATGTTAAGCATCAGAAATTCCACAAAAATATTACTGGCTAAAGGTCACAAATGGTCACTGCTCTTTTTTTCTTCTGTTTGGGCATTACAACTTCAAGTTCATTTCTTCATTACTTTGGTCCTAACCATACTTTTAGGAGGTTGGAGATGTCTAAGATGTGCATACACACCCTCAACTGTACCTTCGTGAGTGTGTGATGGTGTCATGCAGCAATCCTGTGATTGAAAATCTAGGACAAACCCCTTAAGTAGAGAGATTGGGAGAGGAAGATCATCAGAGCCATTACTGTGTGATAAATGATTTGCTAGCTGCTGAGTTGCCCTGAGGGAAGCGTTGGGCAGAGTGTATGCATGTGTGTGGCGGGTGGCGCATTTTAAACCTGAGGCTTACTTCTATCAAGATCCCATGGTGCTTGAGTATTCTTAATGCAATCTGCTTCATTAAAGTGGGGTGGTAGTGAAAGCAACCATATACACACACCTACACCGTACTGTACTGTACTGAATTAACACCCTGTCTTTATCTCATAATGTAGCCCCACATATAAGCTTCACTATGTGTTTTTTTTTCACCGAAAAACACAGAAAGTAACACAAAATCTAACTTCTTCACCCACATTCACACAATATCTCACATTCACTCTCACATACGCTCTGCAGGCAATCACATCTCAGGGGAAATGGAGCTGGAGCCAGGGCCAAGCTCAGAGGAGGAGGCAAATTAGTGCAGAGTTGAAAGAGCAGAAGTGGTAGACAGAAAGAGAGGGGAGGGGGGCGTAATGTGGGATTTGTTAGAACGGTCCAGACTCATGGAATAGACCCACTGCGTCAACATAGGTAGAAGAAGTGTGATATGTGAAGATAGTAAGCTAGAAGAAGTGTGAAATTGAAAAAAAGGAGAGATGCATTACAAAGATTCAGGAGCAAGTAGGCACAAAATGAGGGATTGGATGTTAAGAGTTCGAAAAAGGGGTAAATGAAAAGAAAGAGAGAAGAAAACGCAGGGGAGCCGAAATGACAGCAAGGAGAGAGACTGCGAGAGGGTAATGGCCGGTGGGAGAGGTGCAGGCAGCTTCTGCCAAGATAGAGGGAGAGCCAAAGTGGAAAAAGAAGGAGAGAAATTGAGCAACATAACCCTCAAGACCCTGTGTGTGTGTGTTGGCTGATGTGTGCACATGGTTGTCTGCAGAAGCACTGTGGATGTGAGTTGAGCTGGCAGGTCTGAGAGTTGGTGTCAAGCTCCTTGGCTAGTCCACAGTTAAAACTGGGAGGTGGGGATGTCTATTGCGATGGCCTCGAGGGGAGCTCTTTTTGCTTGGGTAAGACAGCCTTCCTGGAAGCCCTGATGCCTGGCTGCCCAGCTTCAAACTCTGGATGAATACCATCGAGCAAGATGCAGCTGGATGAGCTCTGGCTCAAAGTCTAAGCACCAAATCCCTGGCCAACATGCATCCTCAGGTGATTAAACAGCACACAGATTAAATTATTGAGAAAGGATAAACATTGCAGCCAAGCAAACCTTCATAATCTGCCCTCACAACCTGCTGCTCACTTGTAGCAGGGATGGACAACAATTTTCTTCCTATTCTAAAAGTAGGAACACAGGTGATTCAAAACTAAATGTCACTGCATTTAAATTTGCTGGACTTAGGCATAGTGCACTGCTGCAACTGTACCTCTAGGTGGCATTAATGGACCAAGTTGTTTCTCAACCACCACAGTATTTGAAGACTGATAGCACAGCACGCTTTAAAAGTTTTACAATTTGAGACAAAGGAAATCCATTTTGAACATTTGTCATGCGCTTCTCAGTGCCACCTGGTGTTTATTTACCACCACTACAAGCAGGCATTTAATAAAAACACCTGGCATTCAAAAATAAAGCACCACCAGTTGTTTCATTAATGCCTGATTTACATGTAATTTCACCCTCTAATTTTGATAGCCCTAAGTTTTAAAAAGCTCTCTTCCAATGAGTAAGAAGTTTAGTCATACCCTCTAAGTTGAGCTCTACTATGAGCTGCCCTTGGATGACAGAGTTTTTCACCCCATTTATAATGCTCAGTTCGGCCACCTCACGGAGGAAGGTCACTATATCTTCTTGAATCTGAGATCTCATTATTTGGTCATGATCCATAGGTTATGGGTGAGGAGTTAAACATAGGCAGATCGGTAAATCAAGAGCTTTAGGCTCAGCTCTAAACCAGCAGATCCCCATCCTGTGCAAGGATCAAAGATTTGACTCTGAGGCTCCCAGAGCTGACACCCTCTGACAAACGGGACTGGTGGCAACAGGCAGCCCTAGCAGAGTTTAACTCACTGAAAAGAAACTCGAGTTTGTTTTGAGAATGTGGACACAGCTCTAGTTTTAGGCATACAAGGACGGTAAAGCTCTTTAAACCCACCAGATACCCCACACTCTTATAAAACAATCACTAAGGTGGACAAGTTGAGGGGCCTTCTCCAGATTCACTTAGTGTAATCATGGTAGAGGGACTGTTTCCACGTGCAGATTACACTGCAGTCATTCTACTAAAGGTGTTGCTGTTAAAAAAAATGAATCCTGGTTTACAACTGCAGCAGCAGAGTTAACTCCTCACTAGGGATGGATACCTTTCACATATGAACCGATCCAGTACCGATGCCCGATACATGCGAATCGGTAGCAGTACTCAATGGTAACAGTTCTCGGTACTTTTGTGTGTGTGTTTATGTGGCAATAAATGTTAAATAATTTTAATATTTAACATTTAATGTTAAATAATAAAATCTCTAATTTTTTCAATTTAACGTATTTATTTCTCAATATATCAACTTTCATGAATATATCAAAACAACATCTGTTTGTATTGTAACTTCTCAGTTGTTTTAAACATTTCTCCTCCCATGTTGCTGCCGACGAGTCGCTAACCAAAGCAGGCGTGCTTACGGTGAAGATGTGAGGCTGATGAAAAGTGTGCACTCTTGAGAAAAATCGTGTGCTTAACCAGGTGCTTCCTGATATTAGAAGTATTCCCACGGCTGACCTTGCACTTTGCGTCACAAATATTGCAGCGAGCGTGATCTGCACCGCATTTTGAAAAGTGAAGCCATACTTTTGAGCGCTTGGTAACAGCCATGTTTTCTTTGTTGACGGTACCAGTGGCTACTGACGTGATTACGCTCTTGTGCGTGCAATGTTGTGTTCATGTCCAGCATGGAAAATTGCCCATCTCTACACTCCCTCAGTGTCACATTGATGCATTTAGGAAAATGGTAAAGTTTGATTTTACGTGAATAGGTACTCGGTAGTACCGATGGAATTTGGTTGGTACCTATAAAAGTACCAAATTCGGTACCCATCCCTACTCCACACAAATGTAATCTCTGCCCCAACAATGAACGTCCACCCATTTTTAATGACATTGTTCAAAGCAACACCTTTGCTACTTTAGGAGATCTTGGTTCACCTTAATAACATGTTATTATCCAATCCACTTGTCCAAGCTTGTTCCTTTCATCCAAGATTTTCGGAATCCTACAAACTGCAGATAGGACACTGACATTTTATGGTATTTATTTTGGTATTTATCCAGCAACACTTCTACTTACAATCTTTCACATCCTCTATGTTATTGCAGATTGACAACACTAAGCATAATGCAGCACCTTATAATGAGTTGTTCTTGCAGAGACAAGCTTGTTCTTTTCTCTGTAAACTTGGACTTTTTTTTCAAAGCACTTTGGGTCATGGCCGTGTATAGCAGCGATATATGAAACGCCGGTTTATTACAGCCTGAAAGGCCCAGATATCCGACCTTGGCTCAAAGCTGGATTTAGCTCCAACACCCAAACAGCTGATGATGCAAGACGTAACTTAGAGTAAGCTTGATCATCTTCTCGGCAGAGTTTATCTCGACTCCATCCCATATCCCCAGCTCAATAATCTTGACTCATCGACCACCTCTTCTTTCTTTGTCAATAAAGCGCGCTACAGCTCTTTACCTTCTGCTTTGGCTTTGTAAAGAACAAACAAAGAAAATGACCCCCGAGGACTGATCTAGAACCAGAGGCTGATTCTGATGATAAAGCCTCCTCAATGGGCTGAACAACGAGTAATTTCTCGTGCCACTTTTCCTCCTGATACTCGCAAAAATCTGGCGGGCATTCATCCACCGGGATAGGATTTGAAAGGGGATTAACGAGGCAATGATTTGTAGGTAGCAGGGTTGAGATTGCTGCCGGGGTGAAGGAAAAATGATTTAGTTACTCACACCTTGAAATGCTTATTCCCCTCCCCTCTTCCCCAGTTATCCTAGGTTAACTCGTCTCACCGCTCTACATTGTATTGATCAGTAAATCATCTGCCTACTACACGACAGGTATTGCTCAAGTCAGAGAGGGAAGGCTTGATGTGAAAAGAGTCACCGAAACTGTCTAGAGTATTGAAATAAACAATTAAAGCGGTCCTTCCTGGAATCTGAAATTGAAGGAGGAAGAATTATTATTTCCCTCAAACTGAGGGGAACACACAATAATTCACCTGGAAATCAATTATCATCACATCTATTACTGAACGCTGATAGAGAGAGGAAGAAAAAGGAGAGAGGGGGACACACTGAGCGAGAGCGACTATCATTTCCCCTTTTTATCCTTTCAGTGTTTTTCTTCACTCTATCCCTGACCAAACCATTTCCACGGCGGAGTGCACTGTGGCTGCAGAAAGACATCTGTGGTCGATTATGATAAACAGTCTGCGTCTCGCACATTTGTTTCCTTAAAAACCACAGGGCAGCAGAAGACAAAAGCTACTGGACAAACGCTGCAAAACAATCTTCATTTCTATAAAAACTGTCCTTGAATTATCCAGTTGCTCCAATACAAAAACCACAAATAGTGCCACCTTTACTGTGATAGACCAACATAAAGTGATGCATAATTTGAAATTGGAAGGAAATGCCACGTTTCTTTTTATTTTTGTTTTTTTAAATGAAGATATGAAAAGTGGTATGCATTTGGCTTGAGCCCCCTTGAGATATTAAAGCCAGTCAGATTGGACGGGTTGTACCTGTTCTTCCAGCATTGTCCTGTACTTAGTGTCATCCATACTTCCATTAACACTAATGTAGTTCTCTGTCTCTATAACAAATGCATCCTCCAGCACAACGCTGCTGCTACCATGCTTCACTACGGGAATGGTGTGGTCAGGGTGATGTGCAGTGCCTGCCTGCCTCTGCTGGGTGGATGGGGAGGCTGGTGTCTATATCCAGTGTTCATTGGGCACAATGATTCGAGTATTTCAATTACTACAGTTCCTGGAGGCTAATTATTTGCTTCGAGGTTTTGTTAAATTCTGTTTAATTACTCAGCGCACTGTGTTCCGGCTGGGTGGATATTTGTGTTGCACAACGCTCTCACTTCCGCATATGATGGATGCCAAGTGTGGTTGTCAGCTGTGGAAAGAAGCGTAGAGAAAAAAAAAAAAAAAAGAGTGTAATTTGGCACTTAAGTACACTACATGGGTTCTATTTTATCTGGATAACATTATTGTTGATGTTAAAAAAAATTTATTGCTTTTCAGTGCAATACAATTTAGATGTAAAAAAAGAAATTTGCTTACTTGCATTTTCTCTTTCAGACATTCCTCCATGACTTTAGATGTCAGTAGACTAAAACCAAACGAGAACTAAAATAATAAGTAAATTGTGACAAAATCTAAATTACATTTTGGGAAAAAGTCTATACCACTAACTATAATGGATTGTTAAAATGAACACTGGTTTCTTCTTCCACATCTTTGTTGTGTCCCCTAATTGACTTGATGTAAATGAGATCAAATTATCCACAGATGTACTCTACTTGCTAATTAGGTGACTTGGATGGTGATGTTTGGGCTATGAGTGCGTCTGAATCCAAATGCATGCCGTACTTTTCAACCCTTAATTGTGAAACGTTCTGAAAGCCATGTCCCCATTTTGCTTTCACTTCACAATTATGGCCCTGATTTGTGTTGGTCGATTACATAAAATCCCAATAACATACATTGAAGTTTGTTGTAAAGTCATAAAATGTGAAAATGTCAAGGAGTAAAAACATCTTTGCAAGGCACCAGACAATATCGTCTTGCTTCTCCATTGTACGTTTTTGCAGGTTTAGTGAGAACTAGGTGTTTTCAAAACCAAGAAGTGTCCATCACAAAGAACCACTAACAAAGTATGAAAAACTTCCGGCTGTTTTAGATGAGAAACTAAAATTACAGGTGTTTGTGGTTTCTCCAAATATAAAACAGAGAGGCAAACATCAAGATGTTTACAGGGGTTGGACAATGAAACTGAAACACCTGTCATTTTAGTGTGGGAGGTTTCATGGCTAAATTGGACCAGCCTGGTAGCCAGTCTTCATTGATTGCACATTGCACCAGTAAGAGCAGAGTGTGAAGGTTCAATTAGCAGGGTAAGAGCACAGTTTTGCTCAAAATACTGTTTTCCCCACATCTGGGAGAGTTACGGTGTGGAGAAGCCCCAAAGAAGCGTACCACCCAGACTGTTGCATGCCCAGAGTGAAGCATGGGGGTGGATCAGTGATGGTTTGGGCTGCCATATCATGGCATTCCCTTGGCCCAATGCTTGTGCTAGATGGGCACGTCACTGCCAAGGACTACCGAACCATTCTTGAGGACCATGTGCATCCAATGGTTCAAACATTGTATCCTGAAGGCGTGCTGTGTATCAGGATGACAATGCACCAATACACACAGCAAGACTGGTGAAAGATTGGTTTGATGAACATGAAAGTGAAGTTGAACATCTCCCATGGCCTGCACAGTCACCGGATCTAAATATTATTGAGCCACTTTGGGGTGTTTTGGAGGAGCGAGTCAGGAAACGTTTTCCTCCACCAGTATCACGTAGTGACCTGGCCACTATACTGCAAGAAGAATGGCTTAAAATCCCTCTGACCACTGTGCAGGACTTGTATATGTAATTCCCAAGACGAATTGACGCTGTATTGGCCGCAAAAGGAGGCCCTACACCATACTAATAAATTATTGTGGTCTAAAACCAGGTCTTTCAGTTTCATTGTCCAACCCCTGTAAGTAACAAAACGAAAGAAACTAATGAGATGTTTTTTTTGGCAACTTGTAAAAAGAGAACAGCAGAACTAAAGATGTGGGTGATTCAGTTTTTTTTCTCAAATAAAGACAGCCATAAGAGCTTCCCAATTATTTAACACAAGTAGACTGTCTGACTGAAGAGCGTGCGGAGAGAATCAGGCTTGCCGCTTGTCTAAACGCGAAAAAGCTCCTTTTTTATTTTGAACAACATAATCACACAACCCTCGTTCTCCAATCCGCCCTTTGAATTTCTCTGTTTTTTCCTCTGTAGGATCCTCATTATCAGCCAGGAAAAACCGAGTCAATGTGCTCAAGCGTAAGTACTTGTGCAGACAGGGACTGGAGAAGATACTATAAAGAAGAAGGGATAGAAGCGATGGGTGTCACTAAAGGAGGGACTGTCAGTATTTGTAGGTCAGCGTAAATGTTTAATGCTTTATGCTGATGAGCTCGGTCTCTCCGGTTGTGTCTCTGGAAGGTACGTTCTAATACTTCCAGTCGCCACATACTCAGGCCTGAGCGGCTGCTGATATATTCCGCCCGATCTCTCTGCATGCCAATTAAGCAGGTATGTGACAAAGTGGCCAAAAGTGCCACTTAGGCCAATTTACCTCAGCGATGTGTGTCCCCTTATTCCATCTTTATTCCAGCCTTCTCCATCGTTCTCCCAGCTGCAGCTTCCATCTTGCTCACCCCAGTGGTCCTTAATGGATTTTCATGCATCTTTCCAGCACTCCCATTTACCCGAATTACATCATAACATGCTGTAGTGATGCCAAGTAATGTACAGTCCCTTGCAAAGGTATTCACTTCCCATGACCAACAGAAATTAGTGCCTGAAGGTGACGTGGCAGAAAAATGATACATGGTTTTCAAAAACATATGTGCATTTGTATTCAGTGCCCCTGATTTCATACTGCGTTCACAGAACAGCTTGATTTATACACGCAGATGGACTCTGTTTACTAACTGCCTTCTACAAGAAATTGGTTTATTTGAGGGTATCAGAGTTAATGGGGCAGAATACAAATGCATGCCTCACTTTTTAGATTTTTTATTTTTTTAAATGAAGACCATGTATTATTTTCCTCCCAGTTGACAATTAAACACTCTTATATAAAATTCCCCCAAAATCTACTGAAGTCTGTGGTTGTAGCGTGGCAAAATGTAGACAATACTTTTGCAAGACACTGTATGTGTCTCTCTGTGTGTCTCCAGCATATGTAATGATTTAGCCTTGAGCACATATCATAATTGGAAGCATTCGGTAACAATATCACCTTACATGAAGCAATGAGAACATGGATAAGTGTTACATGACAGGAAATAGGGGAGAAAAAATCAATTTAGATTGCAAGGTTTAGCAAAGGAACCCATAATGGCCTGTTTATCTTATCAATTAGAAAAGCATAATATTTTTTGAAATGAGAAATGGGTCTTGCCATAGGGCGCAATCACCTAATAAATAAGGTAAATTGCTAAATAAATCCCCAAACCAATTTATTCAATTTACCGTACGATGGATTATAGCTTAATTTCATGATAATGGGAGGAGACACTTGAGGAAATTATAATGGAGAAATCGAAATTTCCTGAGTCGTTTCCAAATGACCCCAGAGAATCTGAGGAGAATTTATTAAAACAAAGCAGCTCTCTGCCTGCCAAACATGTTGAGCTTCTGCTTTATAAAGCAAGAGACAAAGGGCACAGTTTGATCAACAATCATTTTAAACAATCCTGCTGTGTCGGATGCACTTTTTTCTGCATGTTATCATTAAGGATTCAAGGCTGGCTGTTAATGGCCTTTGGATGTTGCACCCCCTCTTGATTCTTCTTCATGAAAGATGCTTTCCCATAAAGTGAAAGTATTTGGGATCTTTACAGCTCTGTCGTGAAGCCCCATATGTTGCGTTGTTATTTTCCAAGCTCTGTCACAAACAAGCCTCCTCGCTGTTGCAGCGCTGGGCGACAAGACCGCATGAAAGCCGACGTGTCAAACTCAAAATCCATCACTGTCACGGATGGTAATTGGGACTGAAATAGAAAAGAAAAAGCACGCTCTGTGGGCTGATTAAAGGCATCGCATAAGCACAGTCTGTGACTCCGAACAGCTTCTTTTTCTTTCTCTTTTGTGTCGGCTTTCAAATGTACATTGTTATTTATTGTTTGGGTGTCAGAAAAGATCCATTACATGCCCTTTTAACGCGACTGCACAGCGCACGGACAGCGCCGGAGCATGTTTTGTTGCTGAGTGGTGTTTGTAGGAAGTTCAGAAGGTACATGGAGGCCTCCAGCAAACAAATCCAGACAAAACTGGGTCTTTTACACAGGGCGTGGCCTGGATTAATACAAAAAGCCCCAGTGGGTCACAGCCTGAGGATAAGGCCTGTGCACGGATGGATAGATTGGGGACGAGAAGATAACAAAGGGGAGCTGGAGAAGTGGTGAGAAGGTGCAGCAGATGAATACATGTGCTAAAGGGATGAGGGGGTTATTGCTTAATGACACAAGACTGGCAGGAACTGTGTCTTTACAGCACCTCATCTGTGAACATCAGTTTTGCCCCAGACTCCCAAGTAGATGAATAATTTTTAATCTCAACCATTCTATTGTACCGCTTGTTGCATGTTTAGGGTCGTTCCCACAGCATGGTGCTACCACCACATTTCATCATGGGGATGGTGTGTTCAGTGATGGGCAGTGTTCCTTTTTCCTCCCACATCGCATTGGCCTGAAGGTCCAGAAGTTCAGCTTGGTGTCATCTGAGCAGAGCATCTTTTTCTACATGCTTCCTGTGTCATCTACGTGCCATTGGTTGGTAGCAAATTGCAAACAGGACTTCTTATTGCTTTCTTTTTGCCAGTCTACCTTAAAGGTGACTTGTGGAGCACACCACTAATAGTTTCCCTGTCAACAGATTCTTCCACTTGAACTGTGGAACTCTGCAGTTAATTCAGAGTTGCTGTGGGTCTCTTAGGTACTTGTCTGATTAAAACTCCTAATCATTTTATATGGGTGTCCATGTCCTGGTAGGTTTGCAGTTGTCTTATAAGCTTTCTATTTTCAGATGATGGATTGAACAGAACTCTGAACTTGATGTCCAAAGGTAGAGATATTGTTTCATAACCTAATCCTGCTTTAAAGTTCTCCACAACCCTCACCTTGATCAGTCTTCTGTGTTCCTTGGACTCTGAGACGCTGTTTGATTAGTAATGTTCTGTAACAAACCTCTGAGGCCTCCTCAGAACAGCTGCATTTATGCTGAGATTACATCAGCCACAGGTAGACCTTATTTATTAATTAGACGTGTTGATTTCATTCAGAAGTTTTGGAAAAGAGGAATTGAACACAAATGCACACATTTTTTAGATTTTTTATATATATTTTTTTTTTATAAAAACATGGATGTTTTTCTTTTCACATGAGTTATGCACATCTCTGTGTTGGCCTGACACTTAAAATCCCAATAAAATGTATTGAGGTGTGTGATTGTAATGTCACCAAAAGTTAAAGACTTCTGATAACTTTTGCAAGGCAGCTTGTGTGCATGTGAAACTAATATCATCTGATCTTCAGACAGTTTGGATCATCTGATAGACACTGTAAGAAGTATAAAGACAGGCTTTAAGATATTAGCTGATATCTGAATGACATTTTCCTAACTGCACTGATGACAATCTGTATCTGCAACATAAAGGAAGTCCACCCCCTCTATCCCTCTTCCCCAAAGTAATCCACAGATAACACCAGTGCTTTTAACCCCCTCTCTCCTCGAGTGTGGTCTCCTCAGTCCGGCACTGAAACCTCACATCCAAGCCAGGCCTGCTAATGGAAACATCACCTCATATCCCTCCCATGTGGCCTCCAATCCTGAGGAGGAAACTGGGGGTTGTGTTATGGGAGGCGTGGGTGTGTGTCGAGATAGGAATTGTGGGTCAGGAACTTGGGGCTGGTCTCTTAATCTGTAGATGGACGAGGCTTGGTGCGGGGAGGCAAAACACACACACAAACCAGATGGGACTCCCCATCGACCCCCCTCTGCTAGTCGTTGCATTCAGCTACTTAGGCTGCCGCTGGGCACGTGTATGCATGCACACCCTGACCTCTTATCCATTCAGTGCAGCCCCCTTGCATACAGCAAGTGCGATCATGGGTGAAAGAGATTATATTAGCATAACCTAGATATTGTAACCCCCATGTTTGAGTGAGCTGAAATGAATGTGTCTCTCCTAGCAACAGAACAACCCCCCCCCCCCCCCAATCCCCAGTTGGACCACAGCAGACTATTCTCTGGATGCACAGACACCACAAGTCAAAACAAGGGAAGAATGGAGCTCATCTGATAAATTAAAAATGAACAAGCAAGAACCGCCGCCCACCGTCTCCTCTCTGTCTCCTTCCTTTTAACGATCAAGCTGTTGATGATGTGCTCATATTATAATATGACTGTTCTCATGGTTTTACCCCCCTCTTTCCTCATTCCTGTCACTCACAACTGTGTTCTTTTTTTCTTCTAAAAAAAGAAGAGCAGCTATACCATAAAAAATAAATAATTAAAAAACATCATTAAACTAAAAGGCCTCAGTGACGGCCCCATTTTCCCCTTTTTTTTCTTCCCTTTTTATTCACAGTTTATGTTGGAACAATAATGTTCTGAATTTTCCCACAGTGTGGCGCACTGTGAGAGGAGGAGGAGGAGAGTGAAGACAGCTCGAGGGCTGAGCTCAGGTCTGAACTCTCCTGAACTGATGGACTATTTGAAAAGCTGGAAAAAGTTGCTTCTCCTAATGTCAGTGTTGGAGCATTGGTGCCCCCTAGTGGACTTACTAGTCATTGCGGAAAAGCAAATTATAGGAAGAGAGAGAGACTTATGAAAATTAGGTTTTAAATATTTATTTAGGCCAAAATAAAGCAGAAAATCCTGTTTTCGCTTTGAGAGCCACAAAAATGACAGATGAGAAGTTGGGGTTGTTTCATCAGCATCAATTGGTGAATCTGGAGAGATGATGGGTGCTGCAGGAGATAACCATGGACAAAAATGAAACATTGCTACAATGACTTTCTTTCACACATCTAGTTTGCCTTCATTTCCCTAACCCTCTTGTGCATCTGTTTCAATTTGCCTCAATGAATACATTAAAGAAGTCTATATTTGGAGTGCTTAGCTCAACTACTCTGATCACTTTTACCAGTCCAAAGCAAACTTATTCAACCAGATCTGACTGAAAGAGCAAATAGCGAATGGTCTAAGCTGATGTGCTTCACAGCATAAAAAGGTCTCTGCAAAGATGCACAATAAACAAAAGGACAGTTTTCTATTTTCCTTACACCTGTCGTCTGTACTCTGACTGCTGACCCACATGGACAGGTTAGAGCAGCAGTCAGAAAAGGAGCAAGTTTTGGGTTTGTGCTGTACTGCTAGCAGCCATTAGATGGCAGCCTTTCTCTGACAAAGAAAATAAGATCTGCATCAACATTAGTTTTCATGTCATGGCTTATGCTACAATAAAGATAACTATCTGAAGAAAAAAAAAGATTACGACTGTTTCAGTAAACTCTCAAAATCAATATAATATTTCTAAATGTTTGTTGACAGCATTGAGTAGTTAAAATCTATTCTGAGAACAATCAATAGCTTAATCAATACAGTGTGATTACACCACTTGATCACCACTTTGTTGTAACTTCTTGAATCAATAGTGAATTTACATCCAGTCTTGACCTACAGATGAAGTAAACTTAGGTCCAAAATAAACTATTTTTTCTGGGACTAAAAACTTGCCAATATGTAACAAAAAGAAGAGATTCCCAGATGTTTAAGCCAAAAATAGGCATCGGCCAGTTGCCGCTTGAAATGCTGAAAAATCCCATTTTTCTTATTGATTAAATGCATCGAAACTAAGAATTGCTAACGTTTTCAGTCTATAAATGCATCAACCAACATAATCTACTTTGATGCACTTTTTGAGGTGTACAATAACCAAAAAAAAAAAAAAAGGTAAGGGATATATGCTTGAATGCATAAATGGGATAATCTTGCAATTCCTTCGTTTCCTGTTGGTTTCAAAACTATTGTTTTTTTATATTTAATGTGCTAAAATCAGAATGGGCAGATCAGATCTCGAAGACATCTCTAATTCAAAATGTACTGTACTTCTATCGGCCTCTGAGCAATGATCACCTTGGAGATGTGTTGCTCCTCTTTAGCATATGCAGCAGGCATATACAGATGCAATAACAAACAGTGCAGGAGTAAGCAACAAGTTTAATAAAGCCCAGAAGATTGAAGTTAGCTTGTGTGTCAGGAATCCCTTCAAAGCAGAAGACATGGAGTACAGCTGGGTGCTAACTGTTCCTGTTGAGGTTGAGCAGAGAGGATAGTGATTGGGCCTGCAGGGGGGGAGAGTGGTTTGGATCACTTCAGTAACGTCAAATAAAAGGCAGCAGTGTTTGAGTAAGAGAAACAGAGAGAAATATTTGCTTATGATAAGGAAAAGAAAAACTGTAGCTTTGACTTGGGGAATAACAGCCAAGCTGCCAAAACTCTGGGGAACAATAACCACAGCACATAAGTCAGAATAAATCACTGTCAATCAAGACAGTAGACAAAAATATTTTACACAGAGACATAAATACAGTCCAGCTCATCAATAACACAGTTGGAATACTGAGCAATTTGAGCCAACCAATCAAATGCTTTGTATACAGGAAAACCATTTAGCATCTACATAGAGCAGCTGCATAAAACAGAATTCATATGTCATAAAATAATAAATACGGATGGTTAACGAATTTGGTACTTTTATAGGTACCGACCGAATCCCGACGGTTGTACCAGGTACCAATTCACATAAGATCAAACGGTACCATGTTTCGGTACCTAAACGCATCACTGTGACACTAAGGGAGTAGAGGGGTGCGCCATTTTCCATGCCAGACATGAACACAGCATTGCAGGCACAAGAGCGTGATGACGTCGATTCGCGTTTCCCCATCAGATACGGTTTCCCCAGCGTCTCCTTGCCGCTCGCGCGGCAAAAAAATGCGCGTGCTTGTTGCAGGCTCGGAACCGTCGCGCTGTGCTCGCGCCACAGGGGAACTACGGTAACCCTGAAAGCTCAAATGTCGTGTTTCGGAGAAGTCGATCTACATTTGTTGAGCTAGTGTGTTGTTATTAGATAAACTAATATATCATCATTTGAGAGAGAGATTTTAGAGGACCATCAGATACAGTTCCCCCTGTTTAATACAGGGGGAACTGTATCTGACAGGGTGTAGATATCTGTAGTCTCTCTCTCTCTCTCTTTCAGGGTTACCCATAGTTCCCCTGTGGTGCGAGCACAGCGCGACGGTTCCGAGCCCGCAACAAGCACGCGCCTTTTTTACCGCGTGAGCGGCAAGGAGACGCTGGGGAAAAAAACCGTATCTGATGGGGAAACGCGAATCGACGTAACACCGCCAACAAAGCATGGCTGATAGAAAACACTCGAAAGTATGGCTCCACTTTTCAAAACACGATGCAGATTACGGTCACTGCAATATTGGTGGCGAGAAGAGCAAGGAATTCATTTCACCTCAGATACTTCTAATCTGAGGAAGCACCTGGTTAAGAAAATGTTTTTTCTAAACGCTGAAGAGTGCACAACTTCTGTCAGCTTCTGTCAGCTCTGTCAGATACGGCTTCACTTCCTGCATTTGGGACCGTTAGCACGTTTGCATCCATTAGCGACTCGTCGTCTGCAGCAACATGGGAGAAGAAATGATTGAAAAAACTGAGATGTTACAATACAAATAGCTGGATGTTGTTTTGATAATTACATGAAAGTTTATATATTGAGAAATAAATAAGTTCAATTGAAAAATTGAGATTTTATTATGAAACGAATTAACATTTATTAACACATAAACGCATGCAAAAGTATTGATTCCCAGGTACCGGGTATCGGAATGGGCAGAAACTTGTGCCATCAGAAACTGAATTTGAAATGCTCAGTCTGAATCTGTATGTGTTATTTTAAATTAAATGCATTGGTTTGAAAATGAATTTCACTAAAATTAAAACAGAATTTAATAGTTTTAAACTGAATTAATTTGCTTTGAAAAGGTATTTTGTAGTATTGAAAATTCTGTTTGACTAGTTTCACTTTCAGTTCTAGAATTTCAATTCCAAAATTCAGTTTTTTGTATCACATGGCCATAACAGCTATCTTGATTTTTATACGGTGCATCAAATTATATGGTGCGTTTATAGACCACAAATTGGGGGAGTTCTTAGTTTTGGTTCATTTAATGAATCGGAATAACATCTAATTTTTTTTAGTATTTGACCTGCTGAACACCAGTCAAAGCCGTTAACTGAAATCTAACCGACTGAAGCATCTCTACACATTATTTTAAAAGAAAGCATTCTCTTTTACATTTACTGTTCTTTTCATGCTGTGAGTTTTGCCTTTTGGCAGCACAGCAGCTTACAGGCCGATCTGCCTCTACGACGCCACACATACACTGCTGAGAGCATCTGCTCACTTTTGTCAGTAAAACACACAGAAGTAGCTGGAAGTATAAACTGTGAAGCTCTCACTCACCTGTGGAAATAAACAGCGGCACTCTCCTTTGGAAATAAACGCTCATGCATACCAGCGAGCGAGAAGAGACATGTAAATCTGCATGACCTGAAGACAGCAGATCTAATTAATAAAGTTTATATTTACCCGCAGGGATGAAGGCCAAAAACTGAGATAAACACTGTAGGAGAGACGGACTGCATGTCTCTGAAGAGATCATATAAACTGTAGGCTACAAAAACCATAAGGATGTCTAAGAGCAGTTCCCTTTAATGAGGGAAGTTTAACATTTTTTCCTTGTTGCCACTTGATGTCTGCAGAGGAACTGAATGAAATTGTACTCAACGGTGTGTGTGTTGCTGTTTCTTGTCGAGCATAGTGGGTGTTTTGACCCCAAGAGTTCTCTAAGCAGTCTCTGTGTTTTCAATGATAACAGAAGTTTGACAGAACAAATAAACCCGACTGCGGTCTCTGCCTGGTTGATTCCGCACCAGAAGCAAGTCTCTGCAACCTCCATCCAACCTCACCCAAGCTGATGCCAAACCACTGAACTATTAACAAATCAGTCTGGACTCAAAAATATGCTTAATAATGTAGAAGAATAAATTACATATGGTAAACTTCATCACATGAATCCTGCAGAATTATAGGGTGAAGAAAAACTCTACAGCTTTTTGGATGAACGTTGCTGTCCATATCTAACTCCAAGAAAGACAGGTTGCCCTTCTGGTAAAATGTCTCCAACCCATCCGGGAATTCCACAGATAACGATCACATCAAAAAACCACTTGGGTCGTCCTTCAAATTCTCCATGTTGAGAGCATTTCAGCTCATTAGAGACTTATCAGGAAAGTGTGCCTCAGAGGGTCAGGGTGGCCTTGCAGTAAAGGGAGGTTACTTCTGACAGACAGCCATGGACGCCACCGGTTTCAGGAGCGACGCCGATGGATGCATTCTGACCTCATGGAAAGGAAGCCAAACAGGAGAGGGAGTGAGAGGGAAGAGACGAGGGGGGAGCTGCCACTGATAAATAGTCCATGATAACATTGTCTGCTGGTTCTCTACTCTAAAAAGGACAATGCAAACCTCTAAAGCAGCTTAAACAAACGTTGGATAGGATGAAATCAAATCCATACTGGGATGAAGAACATTTATTTTGATATATTATGACTTTAATGTCAGGAATCAGACTCTGCCTCAAGTGGAGGAGTTCAAATATTTTGATGTCTGCTTATCAGGCTTGTTTGCAGTAATCTAACCCCCCTAGTCTGTCGTGGAGCCAAACACGCAAAGATCTCGATTTACTGGTCTATCCAAGGGCCAAACTGCTGCTGATCAAAAAAAGCAAAAAGGTCCAGCTCAAATTTGTCAAAATCATCATAAAGAGCATTACACCTACAGTCTAACATGGTGGTGGTAGTGTCATGGTCTTGAACTGCTTTGCTGCTTCAGGACCTGGATGACCGGTTCTGATTAATGGATCCATGAAGTCTGGTTCAAGGTCAGTTTGTGATCTTTTTCAAAATTCATAGCACACCAGTCAGTCCGCGTCTGAATGGCCCAGAAACCAAAATGAAGGTTTTGAAGCAGCCTAGTCAAAGTCAAGACTTTAATCTTATTAATATGCCGTGGCATACATAGACTGTTCATGCTTGAAAACCCAAAAATATGGCTGAACAGAAGCAATTCTGCAAAGAAGAGTTGGCCACAATACCACCACAGTGATGTAAAAGAGTCATGGGCAGTTATTGCGAACACTTCCTGGTGGTTATTGCCACCAAGGCTGCTGAAAGGTGAAAACCTGTCCTCGTGGCTGAAAGAAGCTAATAAGCCTGTCTTTTTAACATAATTGTCACAATTTGGACCAGACAAAATCAAATTTTCATTTTGTTCTTCTGGGCAAAATAAAGACAAAAACTGGCCAAACTGAATCAGCTGTCCGGCAGGGATAGAGCTGTTCACCAGCTGTAAACTTTCTCTACATTCTTTCTCTAAATTCTAGTAGACAACAGGCCAAGCAGTAGATAATTGCATCCTTCTGCATTTGAACGTCACATTAAAAGGGCTGTTAAATACATTCTGGCTCAGGAAAGAAAAAGGTTCACTGAGGCGGACAAGGGGAACAACAGATCTCTCTCTGGCCACGGAAAGGAACTGGTATCTGCTGGAGTCATTGCTAAGCCCTAAAAAGATTCGCTCTCCACTATTACCATTGTTAACGGCTTTGCTTTTGAAATGGGCACAAATACTTGTTTTTGTGGAAGACGAAGGCTTAAGGAATATGCCAGTATGACATAATGAAGCCCATCATTGACAAGCCCCATGCAGCTAAGCTAAGAGCAGAGTGTGCCGTTCATGTGTCTTCATGGAGCAACAGAAAAATAATCTAATTTGTGGAAAGGAAATTTATAGGTTCACCAAATGGTCAATGAAACAAATTGCATATTAGGTCATCCTGGTTACCTCTGCATTTCATTTTCAACAGAAAAAATATATAATTTTCAAAGAGTAAAAAAGGAGTTGGATATGAAAGAAAATACATATGGTGGCTCTCATGTGTGCAATATATTTGCCTGTTATACCAGGTTTTAGGTGAAAAAATGAATCCAGGACAAATCATTTCAAAAATCTGTAATAACATCTTTGCATAAGTGTGAAAACCCCTTAACTAATACTCTGCTGAAGCACCTTTTGATCTCAGTGTGCAAAGATATCAGTCAGGAGAAGAGTGCAAACAAATTCCATGGATTACATGTGATGAAATCAAACTTAAACTTTCTGGTCAAAAATCCAAAAGAAGAAAAAATATAACAGCAACATAAAAAAAACACTGTGCATCAGAAAAAGAGCACTGTGCTGAAAGTAAAAACAGTGGTGGCAGCATTATGTTAAGGTATTACTACCAGTCAGTTTTGACCCAAAACCTTCAGATGTCTGTTAGAAAGCTGAAGATAAAAAGGAATTTTATTTTTCAGCATCAATGAGTCCAGATTCAGATATAAATGAGGTTTAACAGAATGGCCCCAGGCTGAATGCAGAAAAAAAACTAATAGAAAATCTGTCAGGTCTGTGGACAAGTGATGTTCTTCCAATCCGGTAGATGCGGAGAAGTTAGAGTGGGTGAATATAGCCAAGATGTGGCATGCTGACAGGCTCTCACCAAAAACGGCTGAATACATTGTATCAACAGGTGCATCAACAAGATATTGTTTGAAACGTGTGAATTTTTTTGCAAATGGGTTGTTGCAGCTTTCTTTATTCTTAACATTTTCGCCCCTAATCAATTTATTTTTCAGTTATTTACAGTTATTGTGTTGTTAAAGGGCCGAAACATGTAGAACTGATTTATCATTCTGGTTTTTTTTAAACTTTTGTGATCCACTGTACATAAATGATTGAAAAATGCAAATGACTGAAAGTAGAAATGTCGAAGCCAGCCGTAAAATGATATTTCTCACACCAATGGGAATCTCATTGATGTGAGAAATCCAGTGTGTTGATGGAAGCAGAAGCATGATGGAAATGTCATGTTTTAGTGGTAGTGGTTCTGGCTTTCAAAATCTATTTTGAATGATTGCAAAACAAATCAGACAGGAACAGCTAGAATAAATTCATAAAGGATTTCAGGTAATAAAAAAGTGATAGTTTTGAATTTTTATTTCCAATAAAATACATAGCTCAGTACTATAACACTTTTTCTTCTGCAATAGCAACAGATTAATCATTCAACTAAAACTAAAACACCATGATAAAACACAGTCGTTGTTCTAACCTGATTCTGTTATGAACAATAAAGGTTTCATCCCGCTCTCTGCTTCTTTCTGCAGGTGCTTGCTTGCAGCGTCTGTCTTGAATTAGTTCAAACAGCACCTAATGAGATCCCAGAGGAAACCTTCACTAAGCAGGTCACAGACTGCTATCTGCACCAGAGAAATTCCTCGCCCCACCATGCATGACCTTTGACCTCACCCCTGCCCCCGTTCTTCCGACGCATTCTCGTAAAAATTAAAGTGAATCGTTTGAAGGTTGATGCCACACAAGAACAAGCTTCTCAGCAAATGACTAATGGCAAATATAGTAAACTATTTCATTTTTTGCAAAGTGTATGCATATTTGTAGCAGCTTCACATGCCGAAGTTGGTTCATAGAAGTTACCACTGTGGAAATATATATTCTAATTTCCCCTCGGGGATCAATAAAGTATCTTTGAAATATACCACAATAAATTACCAACATATTGTATCCATGAAATTATTGACTACCGTCCTTTAACTCTGTCTGCAAGCAGAGTTTCAACCACATCAATTCAAACTGCAGACATGTTCTTGTGTGGATGTATCCATGAACAGCTCAAAAATATAAACCATTATCACATAAAACCAGGACCAAACACCAGCACCAATCTTCCTTCCCCACTTGGCTCACACGGTTTCAAATTACCCTTCAGCTTAATCCTGTCAAGCTCCTCCAAAAGATGGAGGCCCTAAATACACAGACCTGCAGGCGTACTACAGTCCTGGGCATGTTGATGCCCTTATTTGTGCCTGTGTGCGGCATTGATCTCCAGGCTGCTTGTACTGACTGTCATTTGGATTAGGCCTGCATAATGAAAAACTGCCTCACAATCACAATCAGATAAGCCCTTTAAACAGGTGGCAAATACCCAATTAAAATGAGTCTTTGCAAGCAAAGACAAAAAAAAACTAAGTGTAGAAGAAGTGAGAAAATGTCAGATTCAAGCAAGTACTTACCTGCAATAATGTATTTGTGAGCTTCAGTAAGCAAAGAGAGAGAAAAGGAAGAAAAGAGAAGATTAAACAGAGAAAATAAACGGCAAAAGTGTCATGACAAGTGACATTCTTGCAGGACCAAAGTGCAGACAAGAGCAAGGAAGCAGAATGGTGAGTAGATGAATGCTTTTTAATGATATGAACCGGCAAACTTACAGTCTTAGGCAAGACATGAAAAACACAGACAGGTCTAAGGGCGTGGAGTGGGGAGTAGCTAGGGTAGTTTCCAGGAGGAACCAGTGGGGAACAACGACAATCAGGCAGTATAAATACTGAGGGAGAATGGGGAATGGACCAATGAACCAAGGGATCTAAGCAACTGATGGAGGGTGGCTAGTTACCACTGAACAGAGAGTCTAGGGAGGTAACAGAAAACATTAAGTGAACTGGAATAAGTAAACAATGAAACTACCAAAAGAACATAAACAGGGAGAATACAAATCTACAAGAAAATACAAACTAAAATATCTAACATAAGAATCCAGGGCACTAACGAACACCTAAACACTAAAAATTATCTAATAAACCTGAATGAACTGAAATAAAGCAAGTGAAGAAGATGGCAGTGTGGAAAAAAGTAAACAGAACACAAACTCAAAACCCTAAACACAAGCAGATTATGACAAAAATCAATTTTTTCCTTCATTTTGAACCTTTGTGAAAGCTAAATAGAAAGAAAGATGCGATGCATTAATGCGCCTATGGTGGATTATTGACAAGGATCAATAGAATCAGCTAATAAAAAGTATGCTTTTCTGATGAGTGAATGCATCATATCACTACTTGGTTGCACAAATAACACTCGACAGCGTGTAACTGTTTACTGGGAGAAGATTCATTGGTTAGCTGCTTTTATTATCAATGAGAGGTTTCGGAATGTGCACTATAGCAGACAAAGGGAAGCTAAACATATTACAATTAGTCTGGTTCTGAACAGACTGGATTTTCATTAATCTCACTAATCAATAATATAAGATGGTAAAAACAGCTACATTGTTGATTGATTACTCTTTCTTTGAACTAAAAGTAAAATCCTGTTTAACTGCAGAGCTGTGTAACATCGACTGCTCACCCCTGCTTATGATGTGACAACACCTCTTATTAAAAGTTAATGATCAACCGCAACAAAACGTCTTCTTAAGGTTCCTGTATAATTATAATGAATAAATTAATATTTAAAAAAATCAAACACATTACAACAAATCAGAGATATGCAATATCTTGATATGTACCAGACCTTTACATATTGAGGTGTGCTTAACAAAGATAATCTGTCTTGTAAAGGAGTAAAGGAATTACACTGTATTTCATTTTATTTATAGATACCTCTGTCATAAACCCTGGAGAATTTTAGTGTATTTATAAAGATATTTATAGACCATTTGACTTCACAATAAAAACTATTTTGTGTTAAGACAGGTACATTTTCAGTTTATCCAAAAAGTAGAAAAAAAGAACTTTGTAGTTTTTTTTTGAAAATCGAAAGTAGGCCACAGAACGTCTGATTGGTGCATATTTATAAGAAACGTTAAAAAAAATCATTAAAAAACTTGAAAAAAAACCTTCAGACATGCTCTATCTGATGGCCAGAGTGGCTGCGAGGATACGTTTGAGATACTTTAACTGTCCCAACAGAATATGACAACATTAAAACAAAATCAGAATCCTTTGACATGGGCTCCCACAATTCATTTAGTTCTGTGAGCCCTGCTGATGCAGATTGAGGCCGAGTGCTGTTGACAAGGCTCATCCACAAAAGATATGAAGGTCAGGCTGCGACAAGGGAACCATTTTCCCGAGAATAACATAGAAACTGCAGTTATCTGTTTCTGGCCTTGGTACACATCAGCATCGGGTCACATAATACCCTTCAGCAGAGAACAATTGTTTGCTGATTTTAATATGTGTACCAAAATGATGTTAAGTAAAAGAGAATAAAAAAAAAATCATGATTTTAAAGTTTCTAAATGTTTACGAAGCAAACTCTAAATTTTCCCACTTTTATTATCTATTCCAACCGTGAGGCTATAATAAAAGTCCAGTAGTTTAACTGTCCTCTAGTAAATCTTGCCTCCGTGAAGGTTAATATCAGGTTTTACTGAGCCTGCTTCAGAAAGGTATCCTTTTTATTCTGGTCAGTTTAAGGGCTGAAGGCTGTGGAGATGTTAAATTGGATTGTGTAATATCGACTTGTATTCCTGTGCCTATCTTGACTAATATAAATCAGGTCTCTTTGTTTGAAGGGGACCACTGGATATGAACAAAAGTGGCAAAGTTAATTCTTCCAATCTGAAAGCTCTTGCCTCACCTCCATATTTTAGCCATGTATAAAGGAAACTAAGGTGGTTACAAAACAGCAGAGGCCCCATTTAGTGCCATTGCTTAACTTTAGGGAGCTGCAGTAGGAATATGGTGGTGCAATAAGGAAAGTGTGTTCAGGTTGGACTCGATCAGCTGTGAATAAATAAGCCCTCTGTAGGAAAGAAAATGTAGGAGTCCAGTACTGGATTCTGTACCTACAAGGCTGCCAGTGTACCTTATATTTATGCTTTTCAGTCAACCATGCCACAGCCTTCAACTCCCACCCCAGTCCAATAGGGGGCAACATTGTGCCTGTCTATATGTGGTCTACTTGAAGGTAAAGAAGAATGCACCAGGACTTTGACACAGTTTGACATTTTCTAGACCTCATGCAGCAAATTGCAAGAATGTTAAAACAAATGTATTTAGACACATAGCATGTCATGAAAACCAGCAACCTAATTTCTATTTTAGCCTCTACTCTGACACATTATACTCAATTTAAAATGGCTTAAATGCAGCATATCACATCAAGAGCAGATGTTCAAAAGATCATTACTCTGCAATTAAAAATAAGGGTTGGCCTGTTTAAAACTCACATTTCGCCCAGTGTGCTCCAGACTGTTGAAGTGGCCATGGTAATATTCAAAGAGCTGTCTGAGGCCTTCAGAAAGAAGATTATAGCAGCTTAAGAGTCTTGTAAGGGATTTAAATAGGCCTCAAAAGTTAACTTAAAATAAGCCATTCCACTGTATGGAAAATTATCTGCAGGTGGAGGATGTTTAAAACAACTGGTCCAGGTCTGTGTTAGATTTACAGCCAATATAACAGGATGCACTCCTAAAACATAGGTGTCAAACTCAAGCCTGCGGGCCAAATTTGACGGTATAATTATATCTGACCCACAAGGTAATTTCAAATGTCTACTAGAGCTGGCCCGCTCCTACACAGCACACTACTACCAATTTCTAAATTATTTGCTGGTGCGTTGGCATGTCAACCAGGAGCCACAAGGCCCCCTTCTCTGTGGGCAATCATTAGCAACATCAGGTACAAGAAGAGATTCCAGGTATGTCACGTTGACCAGTTCGTGTGCATATAAGGTTCAGTTTTGGTTTAGTATATTGCAAACATGATGGGAAATTGAAAAAAAAAGAAAAATATACATGAATAATTAACAGAGATTTCACACTTTTCACAGCATAACAGCTAAATGGTTTACATGGGTAGGAATAAGTTTAACTCCTACCCCAGTTTCTCAAAATCATAACTACTTGTTTCATCATTCATTAAGTTACAAGTTGCAATATATAGTTTTTTCACACATGCATGCATTTACACAAATACATATACCGTATTTTCCACACTATAAGGCGCACTTAAAAACCATTAATTTTCTCAAACAATGACAGTGCGCCTTGTAATCCAGAGCGCCTTATATATGGATCAATTGGTTAATTGGTTGATCCATACTGGTTGTACACGGCGCTCTGTCAAAATGTTTCAGTACGACTGGTAAACTACAAAGCCGCACCGCTTGCAGCATTACGGCTACCGTAGTCAGGGGCGTCGCCGAAGTAATAGCGGTAAACACCTGTACTGTGCTTACTCCTAGTCCAACACCACTTGTGTGTGTATAACGTTTGAATGTACTGTTGCAGGAATTGCTTGAACTATATGTGATTAGAAGCTCAGTGTGTGGGGTGTATGTTTCGTGTGTGTGTGTATGGAAGATGTTGACATTACTCCTCCGGACAGAGGTGGCGCTGTGTGCTGCCGTAGCTGAGAATCAAGAGTGAAGGAGTGACGTCGGTATTATTGTGTGTGTGGGGTGGGTAGAGACGGCGACCGGAGCAGCGGTGTATGAGTCTGCAAGCCCTGTGTTTTTACGTGCTGCAAAGTCATTAAAAAGAACCCCGAATCTCGTCAACAACTCCGTGTTTTGATGCTGTTTCTTCATGCTCAACTCAGCAACGTATGAGTGAGGGAGTTAACCCCGAGGAAACTAGTAACTTCGGCCCTGGAGAAAGCGTCTCCCCTGTGTCATCAGACTACGGTCAGGGGACAGAAACAGGAAAGGTTAACAGTACTAACGTTTGATTTAGTGCATCAAACTGTTTCTTTTACATGTTTACTGAATCAGGGAAAAGTTCCCTTTCACGTTTTAACTAACGTTTGATTTCAACTTCAACTTCATAGACTCCAATGCATTCCTAACGTGCGGTTGGCTCTATTCAATAGAATTCTATGTAGAGGAGACCTTACCATGAGAGTGAATGGAGTTATCAGAACGCTGGTTTGTAGTGTATTAATAAAGTTTGACTGACTTATCTGACTGTTTTGTTGACATTCTCTTTAGCACAGCTCCATCTAGTGGATGCATAACGCAAACCCAGTCAAACGTTTGACTGCAGTAGCTTCTATTCTATGCGCCTTATAATCCGGTGTGCCCTATATATGAAAAAAGTTCTAAAATAGGCCATTCATTGAAGGTGCGCCTTATAATCCGGTGAGCCTTATAGTGCGGAAAATACGGTACACATGTACACTAACGTGTACACAGCAAAATGAAACATTGAACACATACATACAAACAGGTACAAATACATGGCCCATGAACATGCCAGGCCCTTCTCAACTAAATACTGTTTCAATGGAATATCTTTAAATCTTTTTTTTAACTGGGTGATGTTTTGACATTCCTCTACTGCTACAGTAAGGCTATTCCACAGTTTCACTTAACAGATAGAAACACAAAATGTTTTCATAGTTGTTCAATCACTAAGAATCTTAAGATTATTTTTTCATCTGAGATTAAAGCCTCCATCTCTGTCTGAAAACATCTGTATATTTAGAGGTATCAGGTTGTGTGTCTTACTTTGTACATCATTTGTGCTGTTTTGGAATTTGACCAGATCAACCAACTTTAGGGCATTTGACTTATTAAATTGCATATTGGTATGTTTATGATAGCCAGAATTGTTAAACATTCTTTTCGCTCATTCCTGTAGTTTCCATACTGGTTACAGTGCTGTTTTATATATGTTGCCCCAAATGTCTACACAGTACTCCAGATGTGGTGCAATAAGAGAGACATGAAGCAGCTGGAGTGATTTGTAATTTTAAATGTACCTTGCCTTACCTAAAATTGAAATGCTTCTTAATAATTTAGATTGTAAAAACAGTATGTTATATGTGGTTTCCAAATAATGCTATGATCTATTGTCATGCCTAAAGTTTATGTTCATAAACTATTTCAATTGTTACATTATTTATTTTTATATTTACTCCCATATTTTTATCATGTTATCCCAATGGAATAAATTTAGTTTTATTGATATTCTGTGATAATAATTTTTTATGGAACCATCTCACTAATTCATGCATTCCTTGGATAATCATCTCCTAAAGCTTTTCCAAAAGCAAATCCTCGCTTAAGCAAAGAAATGTTTGTGTAATCGGCAAAAAAAAAAAACAAATCTAATTTTGTTTGATAGCTTGCACACATCCCAACACTGACCCCCTGAGGGACCCCAAAGGAAATATCCGATGCGATTGATAGTCACTTATTTGCATAAATTGCTGCTTGTTTCTTAGATAGATTTTTCTCCACTGTAGCATCTGCCTCCCCACAACTTTGACCATGTCAATTTCATTCCAATCAGAGGAGGGTTTGTTTTTAAACTTTCTGACTATGTCTAGAATTTATTTCTACTGAACTCCTGAAAGAAACATTGAATGTGGAAAAAAAATCATCAAAACTGTTATCCACCGGTCCAATGCTATGTACAGGTTTTGATTGTTTATTAATTAAATATTGTGGGTTATTTATTTGGCTGTTGTTAGGTTTAATAATGCTATTTAAGGTTTTCCAAATATCTCTAATGCTATTTTTATTCTTATCTAACAGTTTACTGTAATAATCCGTTTTACACATCTATGTAATTTCGTTTTATACATTTAATTTTTTTATTCTCTGCTTGTTTAGGTCTAATTTGTATTGATTTTTTGTATAAGGTTACCTTTTTCTTAGTATTTTTTAATCCATTGGTAATCCATGAGTTCTTTGTTTTTTAGATTTCTTACTGATCTGTATTACCGGGCAATATCTGTCGAACAACATTTTGGAAATTCAAATACAAATTTTATATGCATTGTTTATATCTTTTTCTTTGTATATTTTGTTTTAGAAATAAAATGTTTTATTTAGTTATAGATTCCTCAATTCTAATCCTTATGTAGACTAATTTATTATTCTGCTTATCTTTCTTGTAAATGCTATTGTAAAAACTGTAAAACTTGTAAAATTTTAATAACTGATAAATGGTCACTAATACCATTAATTAACAATCTGCTGATTGCACTGTTTTCTATGTCGTTAGTAGATATATTGTCTATTAATGTTGAACTGTGAGTCAAAATCCTGCTAGGTCTAATAAGTTTTGGATATTGTCCAATATTTATAAACCCTCTGTAAGACTAGATAAGAATATAGAAAACTGACCTTTAATTAATGTTTATTTCATGTTTTTTACCCTGCTACTGCAAGGCATGAAGTTGAATGGCTCATGCTTTGAATGGTATTGCTGGCCTCTGAAAAAGGGTACCATTGAAATCTAACTCAGAAGGGTATTAAGGTTTATCATAATATTTTTTAGAAGGATTTACCACATTTCTTAGATTGTGGCCATTTCTTCCATAAATATTTTCCCATCCAGAATATTTGTGATAAATGTCAGATGGGAGTTTGTGTTGTTTTTGGTCAGCAGTGATTTTCATCTTGGAGCTCACCCATGGAGGGCATTTCGCTCAGTCTTTTTCTTATGCTCTAAATGTGAATACTGACCTTAACTAAAGCAAGTGGGGCCTGCAGCACTTTAGATTTTGCTCTGTGTTCTTTTGTGACCTCCTGGATGGTTGTTGATGCACTTTTGGAGTAATTTTGGTTGACTGGCCATTCCAGGGAAGGTTCACCAATGTTCTATGATTTCTTTATTTGTGGATGATGTTGCATAGTGATGTGGTTCGCAGGAGTCCCAAAGCCTTAGTAACATCTTTGTAACCGTTCTCACACAGAGATGTCAGTGACTTGGTTTCTCATCTGTTCTTGAATTACTTTCAACCGGGGCATGCCAAGTTGCTTTTCATGATCTTTTTGCCTACTTAATGTTGCCAGAAGGGTTCTATTAAAGAGATTTCTTGATTTTAAAGGTTAGACAGTTATCAGGCCTCAGTGTGGCTTGTGAAACTGGACCACAAAAATGTGGTTAACCAACCCGATTCATGAATTAACCTTTACTCCCCTAGTTGATGAAATCATAATCATATTTAGACAGGTCCATAAACTTTGAATTAAACCTTTTTGTATTTAAGATAATGTTGTCATTTTATGAGCTAATTCTAAACACTAACAGCAGTTTATAATGTGGGCTTCTGCTTTTAAAGAATTAATGATAAAATTAAAATCCCCCCATTTAGCTGGTGGAAAAAATAAAGACAAACATTTGTTTCTTTTATTTTGAAACAAAACCATGCAACTGGAATAGAAATTTTTTTTTACTTTGATGATCATTTGCAGAAAAAACAAAATATTGAATTTATACTTCTAAGGTACAGTAAACACTTTTTTTTTTTTTTTTTTTCTTGCGAGGTTGGAGAGTTTATTCACCTAAATAGACACTGAAGTTCAGGAAGAGATTTTTTTATATATGTCCCCTTAAAAAACAAAATATGCCCGGTTTGTGAGATCATACCTGTAATTACATATAGAAACAAGTCTCAGGCATGTTTTGAGTGTCACGGAAAAATCCCCACTCAGTAGCAGTCCCGGTCAACTCCAGTTTACTCATTCGGGGGGGGGGGTTCAGCGTGTCAAATGACCACCACCTGAGCCACTATTTAACCATGAGGCGATTTCATCAAATGTTGTTCATTCACCCAAATAACAGTCAACAACCCCAAAAAATCTCCCTGTCGGTCTTCACAATAAGCTCTCAACCCGACAAAACAGCTGTTTTGATGGGTTTTGTCCTGGGGCGGGTACTACCTCAGTGTCAGCTCTCTTACTTCTGTTACGCCTTCTTGCATTTCTCTTATGCCGCTTTCTTTGCTCTCGTCTTGATCCTCATTCTTCCACACTGGGGTCTTTGGGGGAGCACACGGTCTATTATCCGAAGATGAAGCTTAAGACAACTAAACGCTCTGGAGGAGTGGCTATTTATACAGGCTGAATGACAGAGAGAGAAGGAGGGGATGTGTGTCTGGCCTGGCGTTCCCATATCACTTAGGCTAATGTGATTAAGGCTGAGTGAGAGGGGGAATTCATTTAGTTTGGATTGTGTTGGTCTTAAGTGATTCATGTCAGAGAAAGACGAGGGGGAAGGTAGAGGGACGTGTCCGGTCACAGGACTTCCTTATATGCACACATGGATAAAAGAGCGACACTTGGAGCATTTTTAGTGCCTGGTACCAAACTTAGTACACATGAATGTGCACGCACAAATGCTCTTTAATGGTCAGAGGTGTAAGAAAGCACACCAAGCACTTTATCTCAGTACTTCTTAAGTGTTTACATTTTTGTGTCTCACCATTTCAAAAGTTTAAAAGTACAAAACAGTTTGATATCTGTAGAAACCTTCTGGGCTTTTATTTGTTTTACAAGGCAATGTAAGATTAGGGGAACAGTTTACAAAACAGTGGCAGCTGAAACACTAGTAATTAAACTTGATGATATTTAAAACAAAAGGAATACGTTTTATGAAGAAATAAATATTTTATTCTGTAAATTTTGTCCGCACATGATTACCAGAATTATCAACAAGTTGTATCAAAACAGTGAGTAAACATGCTAACGTTAGCCTAGTACTTTAGCAAACTGATCCATAGAACAGGAGCAAAATGTAAGATTATTGAAAGCAATAGCTGTATAAGTTGAGTGAGATTTATGTTAAAAAGCAGCTATACGTGTCTCAGGTGACATGTTGTCAAAACATTATAGTACCGTTCTTGACTTTCATTAACCTAGTGATTGAGCACCATATTACCAGCACAAAGTCAGTTCATTTTCATTCTAAACATTTTATGTAGTTAATTTAGCTATTACAGTATATGTCAACCTTCCAAGTTCTAAACAAGTAGAGAAATATTGCAATGAAAAATTGGCGTTCATCTATCAAAAAGATAGAAGAATGTTTCTTCATCACATTACTGCTTCTTTCAACACATTTAGCGAACTTAAAATAATAATTTGAGGATTTACTTCTAAACAAGAGGTTAATTGGTTCATACAATTTCAGAGATTTGCTAACAGAAATTCCCATTGAAACAGTTTAGGTTTCTGCTGGACCGTTTCAACTCTCAAGAACAAACAGAACATAGCATTTGTGTGGCAAACAGTGCTCATGGAAGGCACTAAGGAGCAGGGCCTCAGCAGTGCTTACTGTGAGTGTTGAATGGCTTTTTGAAGGCTGCCACCCACAAACACACAATATCAGGGCAGAGGTTGCAAATCCCTGACACTTCATTCAGAAAGATAAACTTTATTCCAGAGGTCTCTCCAGAGTAAGTTATCACATATTGGATAAACAGAGTTATACAGAGGCACGAAGAAAAGTCAGTTTCACCATTAGAATGCCAGGTTTTCTGGGTGCAAGGTTATTGTTTTTTTAAAGTAAAAATTATGAACAATCTCCAAAACTCAGAATCAGTGTTATTTTTTAATGGGAAATGGGGTCTTTGTTTGCCATTTACAGTGCCTTGCAAAGGTATTTGGCCCCCTTGAACTTTTCAACCTCTTGCCACATTTCAGGATTCAAACAAAAAGATATAAAATTCTAATTTTTTGTGAAGAATCAACAACAAGTGGGAAACAATTGTGAAGTGGAATGAAATTTATTGGATGTGTCAAACTTGTTTAACAAATAAAAAACTGAAAAGTTGGGTGTGCGATATTGTTCCTTCCCCTTGCGTTAATACTTTGTAACGCCACCCTACAGCTGCAAGTCACTTGGGGTATGTCTCAATCAGTTTTGCACATCGAGAGACTGATATTCTTGCCCATTCTTCTTTGCAAAACAGCTCGAGCTCAGTGAGGTTGGATGGAGAGCGTTCGTGAACAGCAGTCTTCAGCTCTTTCCACCGATTCTCGATTGGATTCAGGTCTGGACTTTGACTTGGCCATTCCAACAACTGGATACGTTTATTTGTGAACCCTTCCATTGTAGATTTGGCTTTATGTTATGGATCATTGTCTTGTTGGAAGATAAATCTCCATCCCAGTCTCAGGTCTCTTGCAGACTCAAACAGGTTTTCTTCCAGAATGGTCCTGTATTTGGCCCCATCCATCTTCCCATCAATTTTGACCATCTTACCTGTCCCTGATGATGAAAAGCAGACCCAAACCATGATGCTGCCACCACCATGTTTGACAGTGGGGATGTTGTGTTCAGGGTGATGAGCTGTGTTGCTTTTACACCAAACATATCGTTTTGCATTGTGGCCAAACAGTTAGATTTTGGTTTCATCTGACCAGAGCACCTTCTTCCACATGTTTGGTGTGTCTCCCAGGTGGCTTATGGAAAACTTTAAACAAGACTTTTTATGGATATCTTTGAGAAATGGCTTCTTCTTGCCACTTTTCCATAAAGGCCAGATTTGTGCAGTGTACGACTGATTGTTGTCCTATGGACAGACTCTCCCACCTCAGCTGTAGATCTCTGCAGTTCATCCAGAGTGATCATGGGCCTCTTGGCTGCATCTCTGATCAGTCTTCTCCTTGTTCGAGATGAAAGTTTAGAGGGACGGCCGGGTCTTGGTAGATTTGCAGTGGTCTGATACTCCTTCCATTTCAATATGATTGCTTGCACAGTGCACCTTGGGATGTTTAAAGCTTGGGAAATCTTTTTGTATCGAAATCCGGCTTTAAACTTCTCCACAACAGTATCTCGGACCTGTCTGGTGTGTTCCTTGGTCTTCATGATGCTCTCTGCGCTTTGAACAGAACCCTGAGACTATAACAGAGTAGGTGCATTTATACAGAGACTTAATTACACACAGGTGGATTCTATTTATCATCATCAGTCATTTGGGACAACATTGGATCATTCAGAGATCCTCACTGAACTTCTGGAGTGAGTTTGCTGCACTGAAAGTAAAGGGGCCGAATAATATTACACGCCCCACTTTTCAGTTTTTTATTTGTTAAAAAAGTTTGACACATCCAATAAATTTCATTCCACTTCATGATTGTGTCCCACTTGTTGTTGATTCTTCACAAACAATTAGAATTTCATATCTTTATGTTTGAAGCCTGAAATGTGGCAAAAGGTTCAAAAGTTCAAGGGGGCCGAATACTTTCGCAAGGCACTGTAGTTGCATGCTGAGTGCAAAGAAAATCAAAAGATTGCTTTTAGGAATAACATCCCATTGAACTGACTCTCCCTCCCTAGAAAAGGAAGCATTTCACAGACAGGAAGAAAAATGTGTCATCCCTCCCTCCTTCTTTCTGCCTCTTTTGTACGCTATCACGTACCTCCCTCTGGCTTCATACTGCTTGCAGTATTATCCTGGATTTTTTTTCTGGCAAGTCAGTCTTTTACATTCAAAGCCTGTTTCCCAAACACAATCTAAACATTGTATGACTATAAATTGCTGGTTAAAAGAGATGAAATCCTAACAAAGTGAACATCTTTTCCATGATCCAGTTGCAAAGACTCTAAGCTGTTAGTGGACTTCTAACCTGGACAGTCTTACCAGAGATCCAGCCAACACAGCCGAGAGTTTGGTCTCTCTGAAACAGGACCCAGAAAAAGGGACAGAAGTGAGGAGAATTCTGAAGGACTTGGACTGACTTGAGCATTTTCTCACAGACAGGACACTGTGGGTTGTAAAAATGCTCAATCAGTTTCCAGCTGTGAGGTGTATACAACCCTTTCACTGTCCCCTCCTTTTCTGAACAACTTGAATAAATAGAGCCTGAGAAATGGGTTGGAGGCAAAGAAATAAGGGAAAGGTTCCTTTGGTGCTTGTTCACCTCCTGCAACACATCCTTCATGAAGCTCTAATTTACGCCGTGGACTATGCCAAACAACTGCTGACTGGAAGAATAAGCAGGACCTGGCTTGCTTATTTTCTTTTTGCTGGATTTGCCTCAGCTGAGGGGATACAAGGATTTAATTGATGATGTCATTCTGAGAAAGCTTTAGCATCTTAAGATGGAGCATTTGGTGTTCCTGTATCCAGTCCCATGCAAAAGTATTTGCACTGAATATGTTTTCAAATTTGTTAAGTGGCGGCCACAACTTTCAATTAATTCTATTGGGATTTTATGTGATGGAACTCAAAGTAGCACATAAAATGCTTTTCATTGTCAACTATTTAGAAACAGAAATCTGAAAAGTGTGGTGCATTTATATTCAGAGACCTTAACTCCGATATCCCTACATAAGATTTCATAAATTATAAGGGTTAGGCAAGCAAACTGCTCCAGGCTGCAGATAAATTGTAATTGGATCGGCAGTTGTAACTCTACCAGAGTACCGTCCTCTGGTCTGCTTTGGGGTCCGAGATGGGTTCACACTGGCGTGACCCAGAAAACAGACTTTGTCATGGTAAAAAGCATTCCAAAGGTTTGGCGTGAAAGCACTGTAAAGACAGTGAAAGAAACTTTTTTTTTACAAAGAATGGACATAAATGTCATTGTCAGCGTGTCAATTGTTGGGACCCACAGCCATGGATTTCAACATTAAACTCTGGTACAGACTTTCCTGAACTTTCAAAATAAATTACATTTCACTAACTTCCAGCAACTGAGGAAAGGGGGGGTAGCAGCAGACTTCCCATGATGCCACTGTCTGAATAAGAGCACCCCCTCTCCAACCAGCCGACCTCTTCCACACGGCCTTCGAAAAGGACCGGATAGGGGAGACAAGCGCGCTGATGTCTCTTTGCTGGCAAACAGACAAACTCTTCAACTGGATCCAAAGATGTCATACGATCATCGATCATATGCAAAGTTAAGTACGAATGAAATACTGTCTGTGTATCCGGTATTTTCATTCATGAACGGGGAAATTAAGGTGTAAGAATTGCTTACTTTCTCTCTGAGGCCTGCAGCAGCAAACTGTCCCAGAGAAGTTCCCTACAGAGAAGCGGTCTCTATGAAGCCGAGCGGAGCGGTCTCCCAGTCTGGAAGGAAGACAGCAGAGACCCCACCACCATGGTAACGGTAACGTGCAGTGTGGTTAGCGGACAGAACGGGCCGTCTTTCATCCACAGCCACGGAGGTTAGCTAGAAGCTAACCGTTTGTTCACAGACCGGCCGACAGAACAGCCGCCTCTCCCACAGCTAAGGAGGTTAGCTGTAACTAACCATTGTTCACTGTGGATACCTTCTCCAAACTTCATTGTCACCCGGGCAACTCCTCAGCATGGTCAGAGGTTAGGTTTGGGCAGAGCAGAATAATATAGAAGTGATTTAGATTGAAATGATCTAAACATTTTTCATTTTATGAAGTTTGGTTTTGTTTGTGTTGAACTCAGCTATCTTGGTGCTAGCAGACTATCTGCAGCACACGTGCTCAGGTTGTGTTGTTTGTGTGTTTTTAAAGTTAAGACAAAATTTATTAAAGGGTGATTTTAAACAGAAGATTGATCATAACGCGCCGTCCGCGCTTAAGCATTTTAACCCTTTTATTAACGGTATTTTTAAAGGTGTGTGTTTGAATCTGGTGCTAAGCTAGCAGCTTCTTTGTTAGCTTCAAGTGCTAACAGCTAAGGACATGTGCTTGCTGCTAAATAATATTTACCCAGAAAGGTTTAGTTTTCAATCCAGTACATAATGTGTCCCTAACATCATTTTACTAAATTTGATAAGTAAACATCATTAAGCCCCATTTCTCCAGAAAGATTTGTCTCTTTCCAAAATATTCCCTTAATATTTCTTCAAATATTATTTTAATAAATAAAAGCAGCTAATGAGACACCGTTGAGAAATAGTCATCCAGAAGGTTGGTTTTATTCAGCAGATCATTATTTAAAACATTATTTTATCAAAATAATATTTTATCTGATCTTGCATTGTGAGTGGTTGTCTAAACGTTTGCTGATTATTGCCTAAATTGGTTCTAAGACTAACTTAACTTCATTTCCAGATTCTTCAAGATAATCCTTGGTTCTCAAACATAAACATTGCATGGTAATGTTGCATCACTCTTTTGGTCATGGTTCTCAATCATCTTTAATAAACTTGTTTATATTGTACATAGCCCATTAATCTTCATTATTCTTTAATTCTGCTTGGTAGTTTAGTTTAATTGTTTTAGCATAGTAAAGAGTTTGTTAATTGAAATATCTTTGACTTTGACTTGACTTATTCTTGTTAATAAATTCTTGTATTTTAAGAAATTGTGTGAATTCGTTCCATATATGTGCAGAGTTTTGCTGTTCAATAATGTCAGAGCTTGTCTCACACCTTTCTATTTTGTCCTAATACCATCACCTTACTGGGCTGGTATTCACAGGACAACACTTAACAGACCGAAATATTATTTGATAAAATATTAAAATATTAAATATTAAATAATATTCTCAGATTCATAATCCCAACACAATCTAGTAGATTTGCAACTTTAATTGCAGCCAAACATGGATCTACAAATAACTGACTCAGGGAAGCTGAATACAAATACACCACTTGACAGTTTTTATTGTTAAAAAATGTTGAAAACCATGTCTAATTTTTCTCCCACTTCACAAATAGGCATTACCTTGTGTTTATCTATTACAAAAAATCCATTAAAGTCCATTAAGGTTTGTGGTTATTATTGGATAAAATGTTAAAAAGTATTTGGGTTATAAATAGTTTTGCAAGGCACCGTATGTATTGTTGAAAGATTGTGTGGCGATGGCTTTTGGTATGTACTGTAAGTTTCCCTGTCAAAGTTAGACCCTCTGAACTGTGGGCATAATAAACTGCTAAAGTTTTGGCTCCAATCTCAAAGCGGCAACCTCTTACGTTTCATAATGAGTGAATTGCATATGCACCACAGACACAGCTTGAATATATATAGCAGTAGAGAGAAATGCAAAGAAGGCCTCCTTTCACTCAGGCAGAATCTTGTCACAATAGCGTAATTTCACGCCACGCAAATCTGCAGCTCCAGTGTGGGCCTGCCTTGATTAATTTGGTGTAGGGAGGCGACAAATCAGAAATCCTTGAGGCAGACATTATGACTGACAGCGAGGACAGACTGATAAAGCCATTCCTGCAAGAAGAACGGACTGATGCTCCAACAGAACGTGGGTGAAGCCAGGTAGGCTCTAACATGGAAAATCGCTAAATGACCTCCACATAGAGTTTAGTAGGACAAAAAACCCTGAGAAAGCACTGATTATCCAACCTGCCAGAAATTCTTCTGGATGTCTGAAAACATTTGATGCTCCAGACGCCTCCGCGGCTGATTTCTTTTCACAAGTCATCAAGGGTGGGTAGCCTTGCTCTGAGCCAGGTTTTCCCACTCCTAGTCTGATACTTGCTATGAAGGACTCAAGAGCCCGCTGTTCGTAGCCCTGTAGCTGATGACAGTACAGCGAGGCGTTAGGATGACAGATCCCACATTCCCAACATTCCAACTGTAGCTTGAGATGGATGCCTCTCTCCTAAAACTGAGAAACCTCAAGGTAAATGTGCAGCCTCAAGCCATGTCCCTACAAGGCTCAAGGAAGCACACGAGAAGTTGGCTCTTACAGAGCAAATTCAGCACCAACGCTCTACAAAATAGATACTAACTCAATATACTTTCTGCACCTATGTCAGCAGCAGGGTAATGAGGGGTGGGAGAAAAAATCTTTTTTGTTTGTTGATGCTTTTATGAATTGAAAAATTATGAATTTTCAGTTTAATTTTGAGGTATTTTATTAACAAAAAACCCCCCCAAAAAAATCAGGTTTTGCATTATCTGTACAACCACTAGCCGATTGATTTAAGCATCACTATTACTTTTTGTTAAGTAACAAATAACGTTTTATTTTCAATTATACAGAAAATTGCACACAAAAATTGCCCACTATAACCACATCCAAAACCTTTTCACAACAGACCATGTAGAATTTTGGTTTGCTCAGCTCAATGTGATGTTTGACAATTAAAAAACAAAACTGAATACATGTTTGTCCTTTTTCCCTACTGTATTGTATGTATTTACAGATTGAAAGGTGTAAATGAATGAGTCTCAACTGCAGATATGTCAAACTCAAGACATTTCTGTTCCTATAATTATTATTATTATTATTAAAAATGATTAATCAGGCTTTAAGAAATATAGCTTTCTACAAGGACATTGTGTTCTTCCAATAGGAAAAAAATGTTTTTTTAAGAATTAAGTTGATCAAGGTTTCTCAGACAGCTATACATTTTATTGTTCTGACCCCGACACATTTATCATGTTGATCACCACCATGAGTCCACTTCTGAGCACAGGTTGGGCATAACTGTGCCTCCCAATGGGTCCAACAGAGCAATTCACCTAGCAGTTAATGTCAGCCTGGTCAAAGTCAAGAAGACAGAAAGTAATAAAAATTACTAGAACCATCATAAAGTAAGGAGTCCAGCTATGATTCCTGCTGTCATAAATGACATCACTGATTTGTCTGGCCAACCCTATAACTTAAGCACATCGTGCTCCATATTTCACCCTCTCCACCCCATTTAGGGACACAGCCATCACTGCTGTTAGCAAAATAGACCGATCCATTATTGGCTCTTGCTGTTACAGGGAATGGTTTTTAATTTAGCCAGTTAACAACAAAAAGAAATGAATCTGAAGAAAATAAATAATTAAACTGTGAAATAACAGAAAGTCTGGGACCATCACCAATCCCAATGGGATGAATCCTGTTGTATTCTTCCTGGAGTAATTATCAAAAATTTAAATTTAAATTTAAAAATCAGAGTGACATGAAATTTGACAAATGTTTCGAGTTGCAGGAGGAATAGACATCTGAATGGATGATCAATGCAGGCTGAGGTGGTTAGCTAAAAGGCAGAGGACATGCAAAGGACAGTATCTGGAGAGCACTGCTGACGTTTACTAGCTCTCGGCAGAGGAGGGATATTATATTCTGATTAATCTCCGCCCACTGGAAAGGTAGATGGCAACATAAGTGTACCGGCTGATAGGGAACAGCCTGACCCATTATAATGGAAAATTTCTATTGACGTTTATGTTGACGCCCACTAAAAGGCCTGAAAGGCTGTCAGAAAAATTGGCTGTTTCACTACTTTAGCGATTTTATTTAAAAATAAGGAATTCTGTACCTTTGTACTCATACTAAAAGATATAAGCTGAAAAGAGAGAGCAATCATCTAAAACAAAATACCCAAATGCAGAGATGAGGATGGGAGGAGCATGGCGAATGATGATAAACAGAACAAAGGTAATAAAGCAAGAGACTAAAGCAAGGAGTATTTATACTGGGCAGTGTGATCACTGCATTTTACCCAGGTGACTAAATTAGCAGGCAAGAAACAGCTGTGAGGATTAACACTAGTAAACCAATATAAGAAATTACCATACACAACAACAATCTTACAGGTCATATCAGTACAGTATGTCTGCTTTAATTAATAAATGTCTAATAAAAAATACATAATTGCTAAGAACATTGTTCTGTTTTTAGATTTTTTACTTTGTCTTTGACCGACTTCCACGTGTAAAAACAAAAAGACAAAAAACAATGAAAAACTTTACAAAAATCTGTTTTCTAATCAGAAATTGCTGTATTTATTTTAACAGAAATATACCAAGTCAAACTTAAATATCACAGTATGTATTGTTCATACTTTTAATAAATGTAGCGCAACCCTGTCAGAAATCCAGGCGACATGTCATTAATATCCATGAATGTCAGGGTCTTTAGTCATTAGACACTGTCTCTGTTTTTTAGTGAAAAAGAAGACTGGGATGTGGACAAAGCTGCTGTCTTTGTCTTATATGGGCCAAGATAAAGCATCCAGTGAAAAGGTTGCCATCCATCTTCATCCCGCCTGGCATGTGCTTCAGTCACTTCCGCCCTCAGTGCAGCCTGTGTCTTTTCTGCTTGTAAGTGTGAGTTTGTGAGAGTGTCTTGTGGTTAGTAAGGTTAATGAAGTGCAGCCACCTTTCTTCCTCTCCAAAATGTAAGCGACTTCATTAGGCCGCCTACTGACTCGGTGTAATTCTGTCCTCGTAATACACACACACACACACACTTTGACATATATATGGTCGACTGGCTAGTTTATTAATTGCTTAAAAAAAGCCAAATCCTTTGTTTATGTGTGGGTTTATAAAATAAGGGGTTTTCTGGGATTCATTGTGTTTTTGAATGGTTTCGACACTTTCATTTCATCTTGCAAAGGACAGTCAGGCCATAATTTGTGATTGGTGGACAGAATGAGAATCGTAAAAGGGAAGAAACGTCTCCCAGGATCGATATTAGAATCACCAATTGGTGTCCCATATGTCTTTTCTCATCTCATCACATTTTTCTCTCCTGTTGTCCATTTCACTCTCCCCACCACTTCCTCTTCTTCTCAGCATCCTTTCATCTCAGGCTCCCACGCATTTCAGGTCATTGGGGAAGCAATCGTCTTAAGTGTTCTGGCTGACAATGAGAGCTGATGAGAAACCTTCCTGTGAGCGTTGGCTGGCTAAGGTAAGCTCTTCATCCAAACTGCACTGCATACAAATGTACAAATCCTATTTTACTCCCTTTTCTTCTGGAAGTTGCTGTCCTTTCAAACTGTGCATGAGGCAAATTAAATGCTATGCTTCCATTCAATCCAAAATACACAGAAAAATCAAAGGGAGAACAAATTTGATGACTTGGGGAGTTGACGCAGGACCTGATGTAAAAGCGATACTTCTTTTGATGTAATCAACCTAATTCCATTTCTAATTGGACTAAAAAGATAAGATGGGAATTTTTTTAATCAGAATTTTTTCAAACTCTCACTAACTCTAATCTCATTAAAGCTGACTTACAAGAGGATATTAATATATTATGATGGAACACACAAAGGCATAATTTTACTGATACAAGATACCTTTCCCACAATCATCCCACCTCTGGGTTTGCTGCTTCAGCTTTTTCGTCAAAAACAAAACGAAGAGGGAGGGCCAAGAGAGCACCAACAAATCAGAATGTATAAACGAACATGATTTTTGGTCCGGCAACACACGAGAAGAGATTTGATTTGTTTGACTCCACATCAGTGGTGCTCGTTCATCTGTGCAATCCAGCTGTCGTATTAGCAAAGTTCTCGTAAGATGGAATCTGGTCTGGGTCTGATTTTGCCTACAGGCAAGTCTGTGCATGGCCTCTACAGTTATGAAACATGGGAACAGAACATCTATATAATAACCACTCTGACAACTGTGCTCGACACACTCCAAACTAATGACACATATGACAGATTTACACTTGCAACTTGATGAACCTTAGTTACATGATGAGAGTTTCAGGAAATCAATCTTAGAGAAGTTTCCTCTTGCATAGCTGTTATACGTCTGGCCTTGATTCTATAAGCTGAAAGTTATAAAGCAGATGCTTTTAAACATTTCCCTACAATAATAATTTAGAAATGAACACCTTTGTTGAAAAAAGATTGAAAACAATTTGGTTTTAGTACATATTTTGAATGAAAACTCCCAAATCCTCCACCTTGCATTTAGAGGGAAATGAATCTTTAACAGAGTTTTTTCATTAAGTCTGGAAATCAACAGTATTTAGCCTTGGACATACGTTGTCCTGTAGTTGGCTCGTATTCCGACCCACACCAGAATCAGTTTGGAAGCAGACCGAGGCCACCTCAAAAAGTGGGTCCTGGTCTGGTTGTTTGGTCTGGACCACGGTTCGCTTGGGTGTATTCACACCTGCAAAAAAGGTCCGGACCAACGGGGGAAACGAACTCTGGTCTGTTTAAAGCGGACCAAAAGTGGCAGGTGTGAATGCACCCAAAGGTTGGACGACCAGAATAAGAAGTGGTCTCAAGATGACATGAATGAGTGGACAATTCAAACATGGCCCTGGTTCCAGTTTCCAATCATGAATTACAGCGTTTAAGTCAAAGAGATGGGATTTAAAGCCTAAAATGTGTTTTCAAATTAAACAATGAGCATGAAAATCATCAATTATGACAAACAAAAGCTCCTATGAATGACTGCATCTAAAACTACCAGCAGGGTTATCTTTACCCACCCCATTTTTGCATTAAGAATATCGCAAAAAGAAAGAAAGTTGTTTGAAAGTTAGAACGCTTAAATTTCTTCCTGATAAAAATATATATAGAATACAACAAAAGTTTATAGAAATCAGGCAATAGGAAGAAAGATCTCCTACATAACGATATTTTATTAGGAGTCTTTCTGTTCTGTTGTGCAGACTTTGCTGTTCATAGACATAAACAAACATAGCCATTAAACTCTAACTCTAAAGAGTAACTAAACCCCAAATTGACTTGTTTTTGCAAATAAACTTTATAAACTAGACCTTAATGGTGCTATTTTTCTGTTACTCTGCAATGTTTTAAATTTTCATGTAAAATCTTCATGTAAATGTTTAGTTTTGCAATTTTTGTCCCAAAACTGTCTTAGTGTTGCCCTCTTTGGGTTAAATGGTGGCTACTGCAGTTGAATTAGTTCAAACGGTACAGCTTAATACATGTCTTGGTCATAGCCCCACATTCGGTTATAAAACCATCCCCACTCAGACACATGCGCCCATTCTGTCCTCCACTGCCTTGGCAGTTCAGGCTTCGGCTATTGCTGAGTCAGTGCCTTGAGCCAGTGGCTTGAACTGATAAGGCTCAGGCCTGCTGGGTCCGTAAAACCTCCCTCAACCTCTGGTGACAAGGGGGGTGAAAAATCCTCCACCTCAAGAGATCTATTCATGGCAAAACTACCAGCGTCACTCTGGTCACTCTCCATGTTTCAATATGTCAAATTAAGGTAGCTGCCACTTTCCCTTGACCTCCTGACCACACCCCCCATTAACCTCTTCTGCTCATCCTCACATTTGGTGGTGCCCCTCAGTGTCTCTTGGTACTGCCCACTTTCCGTGGGCGTGTTGTGTTTTTACATCAGGTTTGGTTTCCCTTTAAGCAGTGAATAATAAAATCCAGGTAAACTCACTGACTCTAAATACGTATTTTTTAAGCACTCAATTAATTCTAATATTGGCAGTAAAAGCCTTTTATTACATGGCTCATTCTGGTAAACGGCTTATTTTCTCTTTGTGCATAAAACTCAATGACCGTCTGAAGCATTCCCAAGCCACAAACCTCAGTTTCGTTTTTTTTAACACTGAAATCCCACAAAAAAAAGGCTTTTTTATCTAAGAAAACCTAAGCTCATAAATTAAAGCAATCTTTCGGAGCCATAAGCAGACGACTCCATTAGAAAACCTGGCCAGCCTCTTGTATAATAGAGCAGCAGAGGGATATATATTATCAATGTAATTGGCTCTGGGTGGATTTAATAAAATCACAGAACAGTCATGTCATGAATAACTGATTAACAGCTGGAATCAGCATGCTGCCTCATATTCGGAGCTTCTGATGAAGTGCTCGGCAACCTTGCCTGAAGGTTTGACCACGGCGTATTTAAGTGGCTGTGCCTGTGGGTCAGTCTCTTGACACTATCATCACAGGCTGGAGCAGGTGTACGGCCAGGTAATATTTGATCTGGAGAATCAAAAAGGCTCAAAAATCTGGAGACGCTTCATGAGAACAAGGTTCTTAAACTGTGAGCAGCACTAATTGCTCTGGGATTGATGAGCTTTGAGCTGCTCTCGGGTTAAACTTCCATTCATCCCCATGTCACTGATGATTATTATGAGCATCAGTTGTTTACATTCATAAAACAAATTGCAGATAAAATTTTAGGAAATGCATCTGATAAATTTACTTATGTAAGTCGATCTTTTTTCTCCATAGCACTTTCATGTTGTGATTATGAATATATTATTTAATCTTTTATTCAATAATATTTCGGTCTGTTAAGGGTTGTCCTGTGAATACCAGCCCAATAAGGCGATGGTATTAGGACAAAATAGGAAGGGATGAGCCAAGCTCTGACATTATTGAACAGCATAATCTCTGCACACACACAGAATGAATTCACACAATTTCTTAAAATACAAGAATTCATTAACAAAAATAAGTCAACTCAAAGTCAAACATATTTCAATCAACAAACTCTTTACTATGCTAAAAACAATCCAACCAAACTACCAAGCAGAGTTAAAGAATAAGGAAGACTAATGGGCTATGTACAATATAAACAAGTTGATTAAAGATGATTGAGAACCATGACCAAAAGAGTGATGCAACATTACTATGCAATGTTTATGTTTGAGAACCAAGGATTATCTTGAAGAATCTGTAAGTGAAGTTAAGTTAGTCTTGGAACTTACTTAGGCAACCATTCACAATGCAAGATCAGATAAAATATTATTTTAATAAAATAATGTTTTAAGAATGATCTGCTGAATAAAACCAACCTTCAGGATGACTAATTCCCAACGGGGTCTCATTAGCTGCCTTTAAAATATTAAAATATTTAAGGAAATATTATTTTGAATAAGAACCAAATCTTTGAGAAATGGGCTTAATTGTGTTGCTTAGTTATCAAGTTTAGTAAAATAATATTTAGGGAAATATTTTTATTTACTAGATTAAAAACTAACAACCTTTTTGAGTAAATGATCTTAGCAGGCAAGCACGAGTTCTTAGCAGTCAGCGGTTGAAGCTAACAAAAGAAACTTATAGTGGACGGCGCGTTATGGCCGATCTTCGGTTTAAAATCACCCTTTAAATAAAGTTTGTCTTAACTAAACACAAACACAGAACACATAAACTAAGCATATGTGCTGAGCAGATAATCTGCTAGCACTAAGATGGCTGAGTTTTCAACATAAACAAAACCAAACGCCATAAAACGAAAAATGTTTAGATTATTTCATTCTAAATTTTTTCTCTCTGCCCAAAACCCAACCTCCTACGTGAACCGTGCTGAGGAAAAGTTGTCTGGACGACTAAGTTGAGGAAAGCTTCCACAGTGAACAAAAGGGTTAACTTGCTAACCTCCGTAGCTGTGGGGTGGGGCGGCTCGTGCTGTAGGCTGGCCAAACTGCACGTTACTGCTGTAGCCATGATGATGCGGTCCCGTTGTCCTTCCTTCAGACCAGGAAAACTGCTCTACTCTGCGTCGTAGTAACAGGGTCTCTGCTGGGAACTCTCTGGAACACAGTTTGCTTCTGAAGACCTCAGAGAGAAAAGTCAAGCAACGCTTGTACCTTAATTACCCCTGTTCATAAATGAATACCGGATACAAAAACAGCAATTAATTCCTACTTAACTTAGTGCATATGATCGCATGATCGTATGACACTCTTGGATCCAGTTTGAAGAGTTATGTCTGTTTGCCCGCAAAGAAACATTAGCACGCTTTGTCCCTCTGTCCAGTTTCGCTGGGGACCTGCATGGAAGAGGTGAGTTTGTTGCAAAAGCGGGGGTTTTTAATTGGACAGTGACGTCACTGGAAGTCCGCTGTTATTGCCCGTTTCTGGCTGAGCAGGAACTAGGTTAATGCGATTTATTTTGAAAGTTCCAGAAAAGTTCTTACTGGCCCATCATGTTGTAACCATGGCTGGGGTCCCAACAATCATCTTTGTTGTTTTGGGTCCCTAATTTTCAGTCATTTCTTTTACTTAAGCTGAATATTGTGACATCCCTTCCTAAATGGAGATAATGAGATTAAAAGGACATATAAACACAATAATACGAAAAAACAATGAAATGCCTGAAGTTGTACATGTTTAAATGCTCCCAAGGATTAGGTAGATATGCTCTGATTGGATCCTTAATGGCCAGTGTACAAGACAATAACAAACTTAGAACTGGCCCCAGGCCAAGGCGTTTTTGTAGACATGCAGACAAACCACAGCTTTATTTAACATTCATTAACTTTCCATTCAACCAGTCAGTAGCAGTAAAGCCAGAAATAGCAGAGATATTGTCTCTGTGGGCTACACTTCTAGCTGAAAGATGAAAATACAAGACACAGACCACTTGGGTTAGTGCTGGGGGTCATTTCACCAGGAGCAGTCCTCTGAATGATGGATGTGATAAATATGGACATGAATTCAGCTGTGCTGAATGATGTGACATACTTTGGAAGTTCACTTGAGATGTAAGAGTTTGTGTAGCCTCTTAAAAAATGTCATGATATAAATGTTGTTCTGTAGTGGTATTTCTAGACATGAAACTGATTATTTTAGGCTGATTATTGTTTCTGCCTGTTTCTACATATTCTGATGTTTTTTTAATGTATTCAGTGTGGAATAATCCTGACTGAGTTTCATCTACAAGTCCTTCTAAAAAAATTAGCATATTGTGATAAAGTTAATTATTTTCTATAATGTAATGATGAAAATTTAACATTCATATATTTTAGATTCATTGCACACTAACTGAAATATTTCAGGTCTTTCATTGTCTTAATATGGATGATTTTGGCATACAGCTCATGAAAACCCAAAATTCCTATCTCACAAAATTAGCATATTTCATCCGACCAATAAAAGAAAAGTGTTTTTAATACAAAAAACGTCAACCTTCAAATAATCATGTACAGTTATGCACTCAATACTTGGTCGGGAATCCTTTTGCAGAAATGACTGCTTCAATGCGGCGTGGCATGGAGGCAATCAGCCTGTGGCACTGCTGAGGTCTTATGGAGGCCCAGGATGCTTCGATAGCGGCCTTTAGCTCATCCAGAGTGTTGGGTCTTGAGTCTCTCAACGTTCTCTTCACAATATCCCACAGATTCTCTATGGGGTTCAGGTCAGGAGAGTTGGCAGGCCAATTGAGCACAGTGATACCATGGTCAATAAACCATTTACCAGTGGTTTTGGCACTGTGAACAGGTGCCAGGTCTTGCTGAAAAATGAAATCTCCATCTCCATAAAGCTTTTCAGCAGATGGAAGCATGAAGTGCTCCAAAATCTCCTTATAGCTAGCTGCATTGACACTGCCCTTGATAAAACACAGTGGACCAACACCAGCAGCTGACATGGCACCCCAGACCATCACTGACTGTGGGTACTTGACACTGGACTTCTGGCATTTTGGCATTTCCTTCTCCCCAGTCTTCCTCCAGACTCTGGCACCTTGATTTCCGAATGACATGCAGAATTTGCTTTCATCCGAAAAAAGTACTTTGGACCACTGAGCAACAGTCCAGTGCTGCTTCTCTGTAGCCCAGGTCTGGGAAATGCAGCACCTGTAGCCCATTTCCTGCACACGCCTGTGCACGGTGGCGCTGGATGTTTCTACTCCAGACTCAGTCCACTGCTTCCGCAGGTCCCCCAAGGTCTGGAATCGGCCCTTCTCCACAATCTTCCTCAGGGTCCGGTCACCTCTTCTCGTTGTGCAGCGTTTTCTGCCACACTTTTTCCTTCCCACAGACTTCCCACTGAGGTGCCTTGACACAGCACTCTGGGAACAGTCTATTCATTCAGAAATTTCTTTCTGTGTCTTACCCTCTTGCTTGAGGGTGTCAATAGTGGCCTTCTGGACAGCAGTCAGGTCGGCAGTCTTACCCATGATTGGGGTTTTGAGTGATGAACCAGGCTGGGAGTTTTAAAGGCCTCAGGAATCTTTTGCAGGTGTTTAGAGTTAACTCGTTGATTCAGATGATTAGGTTCATAGCTCGTTTAGAAACCCTTTTAATGATATGCTAATTTTGTGAGATAGGAATTTTGAGTTTTCATGAGCTGTATGCCAAAATCATCCGTATTAAGACAATAAAAGACCTGAAATATTTCAGTTAGTGTGCAATGAATCTAAAATATATGAATGTTAAATTTTCATCATTACATTATGGAAAATAATGAACTTTATCACAATATGCTAATATTTTGAGAAGGACCTGTATATACATTGCAGTCTGTATGCTTTATATACATATTTAGTTGTAAGCGCTGTTGCATTGTCGTAAGAAGGTCCACGGTTCCAAACCTGGCCTGTGGGGTCTTTCTGCATGGAGGTTGCATGTTATGCCTGTTTACGCTTGGGTTCTTTCTGCATACTCCAACTTCATTCAACAGTCCAAAAACATACAAGTTAGGTTAATTGACCCCTTTAAACTGCCAAAATGTGTGGGTGTGCATGGTTGTTTGTATCTAACAGAGTTGCTCTGGGATTTGCTTGCAACCTAGTCAGGCTTAACCCTGCCCCTTGCCCAAAAAGCCACTGGAAACAGTGCAAAGATTAGGCTGGTTTAGAAAATGGATGGATTTAATACCTCTCCATATTTGTTATGCATATAATTATCCTGTTAATGTTTAATTTGCAAGTAATTTAAATTTCAAAATGAATAAGCATGTAACTGCAGTCCATATACCCTAAAAACAGTACAATTTTGAAGCAGATGCTAACTTTAGCATCATTAGCGGTCAATGGTTAGCCTGTCAATGCATTATTACACGGTTTACAAATTGTATCTTGCTTTATACTGTAAATTTTTTTCTTTATCGAGTATTGACAATAACACAAGAACCACATCCTGTCTTACTTCAAAATAAGAGTCTCAACATACAGGATCTAAGTACTCATATTCATGTCCAGGGCTCATTATTATAGCTTAACCTAAAACATCAACTAGATAACAGGAAAGCAAGATAGACTTCACTTTGATAAAAACTATTAAAAATATATCAAAAATATTAGTGCCCGTTTAAATAAAAACAAATCAACATTTCCTGTGAAATTTGCTAATATATTGTTGAAATCCTTTTGACCATTTCTCATCAACTCTGAAGCTAATTATTGGCTATTAATTTAACATGGCAATGAGGCCTTGACAATTAAAATCTCCTTCCTCCTCCACAGAAAATTAAATTAGTGACAACAGGAGGAAAAGGGGGGATTTGGGATGGTAGAGAAGGGCACTTGTGTGTAGGCATCATGGATGAGGGTAATGCCCTGAAGATCTTTGAACACACTCACACACACATACAAAGCAACTGAGCCCTCTTGCCCCAGTATTTTGGGCATCCATCCAGTTTCACATCAGCAGCTCACCCCCATCTGCCCAACCCTCTTTGGACCTAACAATGGCCACCTATGTTCCCACAGAGAGAGAAAGGGATGCCGCCAGAGCCCTCTTTTACAGACAAACACACACACTTTACAGTTTGCCCGACTTGACAGGGTCCACATGGAATGCTGTGTCTTCCATGTGTTTGCCCATTCATGCACCAGATATCCAACCAACGGTACACTCTCCCAATATGACTTGACTGGCAAGAAAAAAAAAAGAAAGTGATTGAGAAAACAAGTTTTTAACACACACACCTCCCTGCACAACGGGCCTTTCTTGAGGTGAGATGTTTTTTAGAGGCTAGTCACAATAAAGAGCACGGACAACAACGCTATTGTAACCACAGCTGCTTTTTGTGTAGACTTGTAGAAGCAGGATGCTGATGTTCACATTTTCTGACTAAAGAACAGATAAAAAGCAAAGATGAGAGAATTTGATGAAGATGTATAGTGAAATTCAGGTCAGGATTGCTCTGCACCAGCCATCTGGTGTAGGCATTTTCTAACTTAACGGGTTATATTACATGCTAAGAGCCCACAGGGGGGACAATAGAGAAATTACAGCCCATCGATCAGCTAAAACTAACAGACAGGCTACTTTGTGGTGCTGCCAAAATCAAAATTAAACCATCATACAGTAAAATAAATCCAATGAACTACATAGAACTGTTATGCAATTCTTTCTTTGTTTTTTGAAAGCCCTCGAGGGAGTTGAGGGGTCAGAGCAGGCCACAGATCAGCAGGGAGGTTGGCATCTCACTCAAGGACACTTCAGCTGACTGGAAGATTTAAAGTCCTGAACATCTTTTCAAGATGTGACACCACTAAGTATTCCAACACAACCAAGCAGTGTCCACAACCACATATTTACTATGTGCGGAAAGCAATGAAAGGCATATAAGGAGACAGCTGCATGAGATCCTACTCAGTTACAAAAGCAAAACCTTTTGTAGATATACACTGGGGCAAAAAGGACAATTTTTAGAGATTCCTTCAAGAAATTACTTTGGCATTTAAGAATGCCAAGGTCAGTATGTAATAAAAGGTTTATAATTATTTTAAAGTAATTGCTAAGGAACTGTCTAAACGTCTAAGCTTTTCATTAATCTGTTCCCTATTAATTACTTTCATGATAGCTCCCATTGAATATCACAACTATATAGCACTTTGAAAACGTATTACTACCCAAAAACTCATTTTACTCTGACATGTTACAACCATTAACTTCAATGTATTTTCTTCAGATTTTATGTGATATACCAACACAAGCTAGTGCATAATTTGGAAGTTGCAGGAAAATGATACATCTTTTAAAAAAATAAATAAATATCTGAAAAGTGTGGCCTTTGTTTTAAATCACCCTGAGTCAACACTTTGTTGAACCACCATTTTGCTGCAGTTACAGCTGCAAGTCCTTTGGGGTATGTCTCTACTGGGTTTGCACATCTAGAGACTAAACTGTTATTAAAACTTTCTCCCTGACCTGTCTGCTTTGTTCCTTGGTCTTCATGATGCAGATTTGTTCACTGATTTGTTCTAACAAACTTCAGAGGCCTTCACAAAACAACTGGATTCATACTAAAATTAAAATTACACACAGGTAGGTGACATCTGAAGCCAACTGATTGAACAGGAATTTATTTAGAGGTATCAGAGTAATAGGGGGCTGAATGCACATGCACACCACAATTTTCAGATTTTTATTTGTAAAACAAATTGAAACCAATGTTTTATTTTTGACTGCTGGAAAGGCATCCAGCACCACATTCCCACAAGAGCATTAATCTGTTAACTCTGTGTTGGTCTATGACAAAATGATGAAGGTTCAAGGGTTTTGATTACTTTTGAAAATTTTTTGTAAAACTACAAACTGCACCTCGAGCCTTAACTGATTCCTGCAGCTATGAACTCACCAAGACTGAACAAATGGAATCGGATGTAGGTCAAATCCAGAGTTCAGTAAAAGGTGATTTTTTTGGAGGTGTCTACATTTTAAGCTGGAGCTGATGTAAGCACTCAGCTTTGTTAAAGCACAACTGTTTGGATTGCATCAGACTTTACAGGTGTGCCTGATAAAGGGGTTGGTGGGGGTAACAAACAGCTTGCTCTTCATTCTGAAGCATGTAAATGCATTTGTGTATCTTGTAAAACAAATGTGTTTTGACAGTTGTTATGCATTGTTAATATCTTTTTCCTTTATCGCTGAGGAAGATCTCTGACTAAACACATACTGACAAAAAAAACAGACCATGTTAGAGACAAATCACTGACTTTGTCCTCATAAGAGCCTTTGTCATGACTAAATAAATGCATTAATCAAACTGACATTTTTAAATGACTCTTATGAGTGGATGTCCTCAAGATGACCACTTAAGTGTTGCAAATTTTCTTGCAACATTTGAATTACTCAGGTTGATTAATGCTGACGTGAATACTGCAGCGCTTATGCTTGACATTAAATAATGAGCACACTGCCACTGCCAAAGGAATATGTAAACAAACTACAAGGAAACCACAGCTCAGGGAACTGGTACTTACATTAACTTCCACCGTAGAAAATAGTTTTTTTCTTGGCCCTTCCTCTCAGTTGTTTTCATAAGATGTTAAGTAGAAAAACAGAAGGATCATTAGAATTCAAACAGTTTTATGTGATTAAAGGAAATGGTAACATCAAACGTCTTAAATTCATAACCATGTCCTGGTGACTAATTGGTAAGCAACGCCTATTAGGCAAATGATGATTGTTGCCTGCTCATTATTACACTATTACTCCATCATTAAAATAACATTATAGACCCATTCTGTAAAGAATGCAGTTACGCACAAAGACATTTGAGGCAGAAAAATCTGCTGATGGGTTTGGGGAAATTAAACAAATCTGCATGTGTTGAAAGTAGGGGTGCACCGCTGCAGTTTTGTGGCTGATCACAAATTACCGATCTTTAAAAAGCCTGACCCGCTGATTCCGATTTTTGCTGATGCAATTTTTTTTTTATAACTGACAATGTAAGGTGTTATAAGGTCACAATATACCTTCAATGTTTAATTATCTTATTGAAAAACACTTAACAATATCCGTGAAACAATACAAACTTGTTTTAACTGCACATGAGGTGGTGCTCTCAAATATAAGATCGGTTTCAAATGTAAGCCGATCACCAATCTCCCACAATTTAGGAAATCGGTGCCGATCGATCGGTGCATTCCTAGTTGAAAGAACATGTGAATGCATTGCAATGATTGCAATATCAGATCACACAGATAACAGAGTTAGCAGTGTAGGGCAACTGGTGGATCAACATCAGTATGGTGTGGCAACCCTGGATGTGTGCTGTGTTGATAAAAGACGTTACTAGGGTGTGTCTCAGAAATAGTTACAAACATGGGATAAGTCAGTATAGAAGCACTTTGCCCTTTGGCTACTCCAAATCAGCACCAGAGGTGACTCGTAATCACATTCTATGGTTTCCTGTATCATGATGTAGTGGTGTGGTCTTGGTCTTTGCTACATTTGTACTTGGCCTTGTCTGAGACATGCTAGATTTTCTATTTTTCTGCAGGCCAGACAAGACCACTTCTTAACATAATTTTTTACCGCTACTTAGTGGGAAACTCCTGGCTGCATTCATATGCAACCAATAAAATATTTACTTTGAACATTTCAACGCTTCAGCTTGTGGGCCTGCTCATGATGAGAAGAGAAGAGGGATGAGGAAACAAGAGGAAGAAATATTTTCCAGCGCAAACATATGGATGAATTCTGCTATCCTATCACTTCCACTCACTGCCTGCTGCTAATTCTAAATCGGTTAACATTTAGCTGGATATGTGTGCTCTGCAAAGTTGTCTGGTTTGTCCCTTTCACTTGTGTACTAGCTTGTCAGATTTACTGGACAAGTAGCATGTAGTTAAGGGTCTGCTGATATAGAAGTTGGGATTTATCTAAATGTTGTGCCACTGCAACCAGTTATCATATGCCTGTCTGGGTCTTGGTCTAGAAGCAGTCCTGTATGGGGGAAATTTACTGCCAAAAATCAAGAGTCAAAAATAAAGAGCACATATAGAAACTTGAGAGCGAAGTTTTGATCCGAGCAGAGAGCAAGTTTGCGCACATGGAGGGTGAAGTAAGCAGGAGGAGAAATTATCTATGCAAGAAGCACTAGATCAGAGCGCAGAAACAAAGATTTGAGAGAGAACAGAGAATATTTGAAAGAAAGCAGAAGTTTTGAGTGCAAGCATTACTAAGTTTGAATATAAGCAGAATAAAATCCTGCTCTCAAATTGAAAATATGTGCTCTTGATTTCTGGCAGTAAATTCCCCCCAAAGTCTTGGGTTAGTTGGTCTTAACTCCAACAGTGCTATGATGCCAGCAGTAAATCCATTCACACAACTTTTTTCTTATCCATCCTCACCCTTCAGCATTACCATATGCACACAGTCATCATAAATGATAACGTAAAACTGAGAATCACCACTGACCATGATCAGCCCATGCTTTGCAGTTACAACACCAACCAAAGCTCAGCTGTTTTTGCTCTGGTATTATTGGCAAGCAATGCCTGACATAAATCCCAAACTACAGCTGATTGTAGACTTCCAGACATGTTTCAGGCGGAGACAGAGTGTTGTAAAAAGTCCAGTACCTTCATCTTGTTGGCAGCAGCACATGATATGGGTTCATGTAATGCTTGGTGGAAAATATGCCAAATCGTCTTGGGTCTGGTCTGTTTGGGTGTGTTGAACATTCTTAATACACATGGGTACCCTCATGTCACTATCTGTTCCTAAATCTTGCCAATGTGAACATCCTAACACCTGTGTGCGCCACATGCCAAGGAACCTCACAATGCAGGCACCTAATCCCATCCATTGAGGTTCATTGTATAAGCCCATAATGAACCCCCAATCATACTCCATCAAGTGCCAGTAAAGCTTCTGATGTCTATATGAGGCCTAATATGTTTCTCATTCATTTTCAATTAATTTTCAAAATTTTATTGAATGTAACAGCAACTAATAACAGCAATATTGACTATGTATTTTTTTTTTTTTTACACGCTCAAAGATGTGGACAGAAGACTAAACTTATATGAAGTAACCCCTTCTTCGGCGACCTTATTTCCATCACTCCTTATTCATCCAGAAAAACATCCCTAATTTCATACAAAATTTGTAATTCAAAGCAACAACACGCTACTACGACTACCTGGAAAGTGTTGCCTGACTCGTGATGCCATTTATGCCCTTTGACAATAAGACATCTCCTTGCAAACTGAATAACTTACAGTATATACTCATTCATTTTGGATGCCTAAATTTTCTTTTTGTCATCGAGTGTAATAGAGATACATGCTTAAAGCATCAGAGATAGAAAGTGAAAGAGAGAGGAATGTAGGCGCAGGCTGATATAAGATCAGCCTGATACTTGTATAAACCTGTTTCATCTTTTCTCTAAAGGTGTCTGCCTCTCAAGAGCTGCATCATTTCTTCCTGACGTGTCAACTCTCTACAAAGGTGTGCTTTCCATTCTCTTTTCCCCAGTGATTCAAAGACAAGCACTTTAACAGCTCTGAAAGACTCCTTACAGTTTATCTTTTGCTCATTTAGCTGTGAACCGAGGAAGTGGCTCTGGGAAAATGCCACAGAAGCCCCATGTCAGACGTCGCTCATGCTGAGAGTGTGTTTGTCAAAGGTATTGTGTGTGTGTGTATGTGTCTCAGGAGGACAAGTCCTTATGGGTGACTGGGCAGGATGGGACTGGAGTTGTCACATGGAAGGGCTGAAGTTGCACACACACTCATACCGAGACCCACACACAAATCCAAAATAAGTGGGTGTCCCAGAGTGGTCTGTTGTGGGATGGGTGTTATGGGATCCCTGTCGCACGCTGGCTCACAGGGATTTAGTAGTTTCTGCCCATGTAAGAAAACATAATGCTATGTTATGCAGGGAGCCAAATTAGAAATGTTCAGAATACAATGACTGAAATGTAATATTTACATGAGCTATAAAATACTGCAGTATAAGTGTGAGCCATAATAGGATTCTTTGCGTGTGAATATTGTCCGCTGTTTGTTATTCAGTTCCTGCTAGAATGGTCACCTGCTCTTCTAACTGTGAAACAAGCCAACCAAAGAGTATGAAGAAAACTGAACTGAAATGAGATTGTTGGTGTCAATCATTTAGCTCCAAAACTGTACATTGTACTGTGCAAAAACATAAAGTATTTCTTTAAAATGATGACAGTAGCTGTAACGAAAGCCATCACAAAAACAATGGACGGAAATAAAAGATATTTATAAAATGGAGAAACATTTCAGTTATTTCTTCTGTAAATCAAACCATAAGCGAAACAAAGATATAGTTGAGTGTGAAATTTGGTTCAGATTTAGCTATCAAATGTAGGTTACGTTGTAGGGGAAAGAAAGTGTCTGTGCTTCAACAAACCTGATTTCAATTGATGGCTGATTAACAGGATTTGCTGAACTGCAACCATCTGAATCAGGTGTGTTAAGGCAGAGAAACATCTAAAACATGCAGGGCAGTGTGCCCTGAGGACCAGGATTGAAAAACACTGGTTTAGGGAAAAGTGATTGGATTCTAACATGGTAAAAGGATTGCTGAAGTCCCTATATCTGTGGGATACATTTTAGACCTTAACACGTATGTTCAGAAATAAAAAAGAGCAAATTAATCTGTGTCAGGGATGGGTTGTCACAATCCTAAAGTGTATGGGTTTTGATTTTATTTTGTGTATGTTTTATGACTATTTCTTTGTTGTTTATTATGTTCTTTAGATCTTCCTTAAGTTATTTCCTTATGCTTATAGGTGTTTTCCTTATTAGTTAATTTTTTTTGTAATTTAGTAATTTAAAAGTAATTTTCCTGATTGATGTCTGTTAGATACTTCCTTGGGTTTCTCTGTGTTTCTGCTCCAGTCATGTTAATTAGCCTCCCTCCTTCAGCTGCTCTGCTTTTCTCTCTGCCTCAGCTGCAACTCATTTCCTGATTAACTCTTCTGGTTTGCCTGTCATTTATCTGTCCCTGCCTCAGTATATATGCTATCATGCTATCTGGTTCTCTCTGTTCTTCCCTGGTTTCCTCTGTTGACTGCGTGTTCCCCGTTGCTCTGCTGCCCTGCTTGTTTCTGCCTGCTCCATGCCTGTCATTCTGCCGATGTTCCGTGTACTGGTCTTTCTATAAGTTCCTTTTATTATTAAAACTTTTCATCACTCCAGCTACGCTCTGCATTTGAGTCTTTCCTCTACCACACCATGACAAAATCGGTGTACACAACAGATAAAGAAGGGTGCAAAACAATCCACAGGCACAGGAAGAAAGACAGCAAGGGGGCTTGTTTTGAGGGAAATACTGTATGCTGTTTGGGAAGAGTTGAAAAATACATTCAATAACAGTGTGACAATATACAGTCATTCGATAAATTAGAATATGTGTTCCAATGAGGATTGTTTGTCAGATTAAGAGTATTTTTTGAAAATACCAACCTTTAAGCAGCTATAAAACATACCTTTCAAAAAGCCAACATTTCTATATTGAAAAGGTTTTTTTTTTGTTGGTCTGATGTAATATTCTAATCCTAAATGTCAGACAATCCTCATTATTAACAGAAATAAAGGCTTGAAAACATCAGTTTGTGTACAGTTAATCTATATAATGTGATTCACTTAATGACCCAAGTTACTAAAATTAGTGAACTTTTCAACAATATTCTAATTTATTGAATGGGTCTGTACGTCTTAATGAGAGCAAAATGAGTGAGTAGTAAACAATTAAGCCACAAACTGGATTTATTGTTTTAAGAAGGCTTACATTTATAGCAACAAAATTACAAGATAACAGCAGAAAGTTTAATATCCCTGAGTATATTATGTAACTGGGATTCAGTTAAGCAATTAATGGAAAAACATTTTTTCTAGTATAACATGAATCTGTTCTATACAAAATGTTTTTCTTATAGTGCAAATAAAAATCTAACCAGCACAAAAACGTTTTGCAGAGTAAACAAGGATTTGGTCAATGCAGTTGTATTCAGCAGCAGCCCGTAGTTAAACGGAAACGTTGCGGAGTGGAGTTGGCAGAAAATCACATCTTGACGAAGTAATTTAGATGCTATTGATTGCTAATATTTAAACATCTAACGTTAGCTTATGCTGTCTGGCATGTTTACAACTTTACTTCTGCAGTTACAGGACCATCAATGACCCTTTTAAAGCCTTCCCAAAATTCAGAGCATTGCTTTTGAAGATGTTTTCCATCTTTCCAGTAGCACTACAAATGCTTCATGTTTGTTACTGTTGTTTGCTACTCGGCTTTGTAGCAAAGCTAGCATTAGCTAGCTTATTGGCATCAGGGCTTGTTTGCATCCTTCTGCTTTCCCAGGTCATCTGCCTCATGGGCAAAATCTGCTTTGATCGTTACCTTTTGGACTAAATAGGGCAATTCAGAGAAATAATTGTGTTGTACTTTGTACGCAACTTAGTATGTTTAAACAACACGATTTTAGTGTACATTACATCAAAGTATCCATAAATAGAAAATCTTTTAACAACATAGGATCACTTAATTGCAGTATTATGTTTTTCAGTGTTTATAAATCAGAATTATTGTTTCAGAGTCATTGTTTCTTTTTTTTAGTAGGTAGCCAAAATGCAGCCACACAAATGACTCAATGCAAAGCAATCACGTGCTGTGAGCCAGTTTAATTGGAAGTCTATATTAGTCAGCTTTGTAATGCAGCTGGACAACTGAGGAATTACTTCCTATCTTGCTTTAAAATAAACATACTGTATATCCAGGGTGTAAAGACAAAAACAGGCACCATTTTATAAGATGTTCACAATAATAGCTTCATCTAAAACAGCCACTAAAGAATGCTTTGCATGACAGACTTTACTTTGAAGAGAGATATCATGACATTTTAATATTGCATCATATCCCGGTGAAAACACAAATATTCTATCAGACATTCCTCATTTCCAACCAATGGTACCTAGCAGTGTGGAGCAGGGGCACTAAGTCTGAGAAGAGAAAGAAGCTAAATCTGGTGGGTGTAAACTTTAGCACACAGCTGAAGGAGTCATTTAAAAAGATTCCTCCCCAGAGCATGTTAGGAAGGGGAAGATGTGGGTTATTCTATGAGTGACAACAGGACCTCCCACTTTAACAGGCACCATGATGAGGCGTGACCACTCCTGACAGGTGTTTTGTCCCACTCACAGCGGCAAGATGTGGCTATTGTAGAGGCCTCTTCCAATAAAAAGCCTGAAGAAATCCCACACCGAACAGGACGAGCAGCTCTGCTCCCCACATCAAACATGGTAGTTTAGGCCTTTACAAACCACCACAACTCACCATCAATCAATCAGTGAGTCAGTGTTAAAATGAAGGTTACAAAAAAGCACTGAATGGAGCCACAAAACATCAAAGCCACACAACCAACCATGGCTCAGTGTTTTGTACTTTCTTTTGGTTTCAGGTGTTTTTAGTCCTAAAAGCTGCTTGAATTCACAAGATGGGTCGGGAATTTAATCTGCAGAAATCTTTTCTGAGCCTCAAAAAGGCTACATTAAAATCCTATTACCAAACACAAAGCTCCCACTGTTTCTCAGTAATGCTACAATACACTGCAAATGTACTCTCTTTGTTCTTGTAAGTCAGATTTTGTGATTTTAAAGTTGGAAATATAACAAGAACACCCTCTGAAGTCTGAACTCCAACTTAGAAAAAAGGTGGTTGCTGAGATGTTGCAAGTTCAGTATCCAATATGGCTGCCGTACATGCTTAGTGAAAGTTGCAGGTATGAACTACTTCTTCTCAAGACTGTTTTTATATAATTGAATCAGCTTCACATACACACTCAGAACCACTGAATTAGGTACTCACAAATAGTGAATCAGCCAATCCAATGGCAGGTACTCAATGTATTTAGGCATATAGACTTGGTGAAGCAGACTTGCTGAAGTTCAAACCAAGCATCAGAATATGGGACAGATGAAATTAAAGTGACTCTGAACAAAGCTTGGTTATTGGTACAAATAGCCATGCCATCAATAGTATCTCAGATACGTAGACCAGCTGGTGTGAGTATCTCAGAAACTACCGATCTACGGGGATCTCCTGCACAAATATATCAAATATTTTGGGCTCCAAACAAGAGAAAATATCCAGTCAGCTGCAAATGTATGGATGAAAATGTCTAGTTGAATTTAAAAAGAGAATTGGTGGACTAGTTTGACATGATAAAAGGGCAACACAGCAGTAGAAGACCACACTGGGTGGCACTCTTGTAAGTTAAGGACAGTTTGCACAGACTCATTAAAATTACAAAATAGAAGGTTGCAAAATCATTGCATGTTCCAACGAGTCCCTATTTCAGTTGGCAGGGTCGCAATTTGATGTAAACAACAGGAAACATGGATCCATCCAATCTTGTGTCAAGTGTTCAGCACTGCTGGCAGCAGTGGTGTAATGGTATGAGGGATATTTTGTTGGCACCCATTGGGCTCTTTAGTTTATTTGTAATCTGTTTATCACTTTATGACTACAGTGCACCATCTTCTAATGGCTATTTCCAGCTGGATAATGCACCCTGTCTCAATGCTCAAATCATCACACAGATTTCTTGAAACTTGACAGTGTGTTCCTGTACTTCAAAGGGCTCCATAGTCACCAGGTCTCAATGCAGTGGAACATCTTTGGAATGTGGTGGTATGGGAGGGATATTCACATCATGGGTGTACAGCTGACAAACCTGCAGTAACTTAGTGGTAGTCAGCACCACATAAAATACCACTGCCTTTCTGACTTGTACCTTCTCAACCCGGCAGTGACATCATTCCCAGATCCAAGCTCGGACTTTCAAAAAAACCGAATGCATCAAGTTTAACAATTTCCAATAAGATTTTGCCTCAGTTTTAAGGTGAATTTAAATAGAGATTTTCAAAATCCAAACCTTTGTGCTCCACCTGACTCTGATGGTGTAGCAGCTGGAGCTCAAAGTAGCAGGGGTTTGACTGGAACTGCTCAAACAGGAAGGGAAGGGCCCTGAGTGGGTAATACATGAAAGAACAAGTCCATCATCTCGGAGCATTAATGACAGACTGAGTGGCCATTGTTTTGACTGAAGAGCTCTTTCAATATACATAAAAAAAAGCACCATTCTGGGACCTTTCCTGATAATGGCACCGAATCCCCCGACAAACTCTGGCTGTTTTTCCTTCTGATCTCAGTGATGTTAACATCAGTGGAGGACAAGATCCCGTTAAAGCTCAAAGACAAAATCTTTGTCCTTTGATCGCCCATTCAGTGTACTTGAAATTAGTGCTCTTTATCCACAGTTAGCTCCATAAAAGACCAGACAGTTGAAGTGTTGGGGAGGTAGATTCAGGCGCTGGGCTCAACTTAATTTTAACTCCTCTCTTAAAAGGAAAAAAAAGGTGAAACTGAGACCATGGTTTTCCTAGTCTCCATAAATGCTGTTGTGAAGTGTATGAACTGCATGCCAATAATCAAAGCAGGGTAGTTCTTTTGCAAATGCTTGTGAAGTTTAGGAGTCATGTGGAACCTGAAAAAACACCAACTGGATGGATGGATGGACCGTTTTCTTCACTTTATTTTAGTTTTTCAAACTTATTCATCTCTGGAAAATGTGTAATTCATTTTCCACACTTTTCCAGACTGAGTAGGAACCTTAATTTATACAAAAAGCATTAATTCCTCCAAACGAAAGGGTCACAGATTGGATCTTGTTCTGGAAACTGGATGTACACATGGAAAGGCTCCATGAATCATAATTAATTCATGTATTGTCTTAATGACAAAACACACGTTCTTGGCAAAGCGGACAATAAATTAAATTTATTTACTTCCAAATATCCCAAGCCACAAATTATTTCAGTAGATCAGATGGTCCTTACAGGTATGAACGGCATGAGGGGGAAGTTACCACATGTGGTTTGGGGACAAAAGAACATGGCCATTATGGTACAGAAATAGAGAGAGATTAAAGTAAAGGGAGTGGTCTTACCTGGTAGGGCGTTGGCAGGACAGAGGAGGAGACAGCACATGAAAGAGAGAGAAAAATAACATTAAACTCTCCTTGCTAAACCTTATATCAACACATCTGTGGAGCAACAATCACCATACTGATACCATTCTGTCTAGACAGAATGGTATCAGTTTTTTGCTGTTTCCATAATGTACACTTGCGGTAAAAAGTCTTCCACTATACGACGAAGCACTTTATGTCAAGACATGAGGCATAACTCATCAATCACTTTAATTTTTAACAGTAAAGATCCATCTTTACATTCAGACTGCCACTGTAGGGATCCATCCCACTGGATCACCACCAAACTGCATTAAGGCTTCTCTCTTGGTGCTGCTAACTAAATAAGTATTGATTCTTCTTGCATTCATTATCCCATTTTAGCTGATGTTGGATTTGTACAGTCTCCAAAGGTTTGTATATTATGAAAAATGCAGTATCACCACAGATTATGGAAAAAGAAACGTTTTGCGTGAATTTCACATTGAGTTACATGCATTAAGTCACTTTTTTAAACAATACGGTAGAAATCTAGAAAAATGTCAGGGGATGATATTGTGCTGCAGTCCCTTTGGATGACCTCCTTTAGGCATGGGTCAGTTAGAGGTGTCAAGGTACACCAAACCTTTAAAGGCTACAGTTAAAACCCCTAAACTTATTCACCAAACTATTTCCTACAGTTTAGAGGCCCTTCAATAAGATGTGAGACAAAGTCCACAGTGACTGGAGTTTCTTCCAGTTGTATGGGAAATGGAGTAATACAGCACTGCCCCTCCACCACCTGATGCTGAGCACTTTTGGAGCGGGCTACTCCACATCCAATCGCTTATAAGAAAGATATTTGATTATTAAAACAAAAATATTTATGTTAACTACGATTGCCACTTGAATACCTTGTGTTACTCTGTATTACTGTCAAAGCCTGTAGTATTATATTTCTTGAACGAATCAAACACCACATAAACCACACAAACATAAACAATCAAAGTGTTTGCTGACAATAAATTAACCCTGAACTGTAGCTAATATATGGCATGAAAGGCATTGTTAGAAAAAAGATAATGTTTTAATTTTTTATTCATGCTTTTGCAGCTGTAGAAATGTTGCTTTTCTGTTTTGAAATAAAGACATTAGATCATGTAAAATATTTTAATCTGGGATATTCATAGTATTACAATGATTGTTTAACACAAGGGTAGCATATCATAAAAAGCTCATACCGGCCCATGCTATTTTGGTTCTGTTTTTGCTATTTCTGTCAGGACTTGAGCAATGGACGAACCCAGAATGCAGACTAGCAGGCAGCATGACGGTAGGTGAAAAAAGATTTAATAACAAAAAAACTCACTCAAAGGAGGAGGGAGGAACCAAAACAATAAACAGACAGGCAAGACAGGCAAAAACAAGACATGGGCAGGCTGGCGAGACAGGCTTCGCGTGAATAACAGGACAAGAGCATGATCTGAAAGCAAGGCTTGAGCATGATTTGAAAATGTTTCCGCCAGGAATAAACAGAACGGAGGTGTATATATGGAACGTGAACCAGGTGAAGAAAAGAGCCAAATTAGTTTGGAGCAGGTGAACTGAATAAAGTTAATTGACAGGAGAAAACAAAACGTGGCTGGAGCAAAACAGAGACCCTTGAATACAAACTAGTACACTATGAAATTAAAGCATAACCAGATACAAAAACATAACTTGATAAGACACGAACAAAACAAAAACTAAAGCATGATTAGGAAAATAATAAACAGAAGCATGATTGAAAATCTAAGAATAATAATAATAATAATAATAATAATAAACAGAAGAACGATTCAAAACCTTAACTGTGAAAAATATAAAGAAAAAACCCGAAACCAAAAACCAAACAACCCTAAATCATAACAATTTCCTTTCTTTGCTGTTAACATCTGAATTATCTTCATTATTTTCTTTTCCATTAACCATCGGTCTACTCTTTATAGTATGCATTTTGATGTACACTAGGTTGCAAAAGGATTTTTTCTGTCTACTTTTACATGTACATGAACATTGATGACATCCTCTTCTTAATCTATAAGGTCCAATTTGTTGATGGACTCACCATTGCCAGCAAAAGCAACTTTAACTATTCTGTAAACATCTTCCTCAAAGTTTAGGAGTGTGTTCATAGTTAGATGAGAAAACCAGAGTTTCAGCCTCCACTCTAATACATCCCAAAGGTGTTCAAGTAGGTTGAGGTCAGGACTCTGTGCAGGCCAGTCAAGTTTCTCCACAACAAACTTTATACACGTGCAGCCATGGAAGTGATTGGGACACCAAAATTCATTGATTTTGTGGTGTGACCCAATGCTTTTAGCAATATAGTGTATTTCTGTGAGTTTGAGGTTTATGTCACTGAATCCTACCCCCACCTGGATCCACTCCTTAATCACCTCTTCCAGTGTATATACACTACCGGTCAAATGTTTTAGATACGCTTTATCACCTAATGGGTCTTTTTATTTTCATGACTGTTTACATTGTAGATTCTCAGCAAAGGCATCGAAACTATGAATGAACAAACATGGAATTAAATAGTAAACAACAAGTTTGAAATAACTCTAAACAGTTTTATATTTTACTTTCTTCAAAATAGCTACCCTTTGCTCTGAAGACTGCTTTGCCCTCTTAGCATTCTCTCCATGAAGTGGTCACCTGAAATGGTTTTCCAAAGAGTCGTGAAAGAACTTCCCAGAGGTGCATTGAGAGAAGGCCAAAGGTTAATATTTCAGTCACCACAGCAAAGGGCGGCTACTTTAAGGATTCTAAAATATAACATATTTAAAGTTATTTTGCAATTTTTGGTTTGCTACATAATTCCGTATGTGTTCATTGAGTTTTGATGCCTTCAGTGAGAATCTACATACAATGCAAATAGAAAACCATTAAATGAGAAAGTGTGGCCATTGTTTGATTTGGCTTTAGACCGTTCGGCTTTTCGACACTCCCTGTTTTCACTTCTTACCAGTGGAGCATTTCTCCGCTAAGATTTCTTCTTATCAGAGACAACCTTCACCTTAATGGGAGCAATGTAATCCATGATGTCTGAAGTTTTAGAGTGTAAGTTATCTACTAGCTAATTTACTGAGTTAAAGTGGAAGAGGAAGAGTAAACTTGGTTAATGACTTCTGTTGCACTGTCCTTAAAAAAGGTTTTCTTGTAATAACTCTGGCTAATTGAGTCAGTGGAAATTATGCTTGTAAAGATAAAAAATAGAAAACAAAATGGTCAGATAAGGCAACATCAATTACAAAGATCTTTGAAATGTTTAAACCCTTACTCACGTCCAAAATATGTCTCCTTTTGTGTGTTGGCTTTTAACATGTTGAGTCAAACCAAACCGATTCAACTCATTTTGACTGTACATGTGCCTCCTACTGAGTTTTTTTTTTTTTTCTTCTATTATTAGAAACTGCTCTGGGATTATTTCAATTGTTACGGACACTGAGACAGAAACTAAAAGGAAAAAATAAGAAGCACGTAAGAGAGAGAGGTGGGGCAAAAAGGAAAAGGGGAGAGAAGGAGAAAATGGAAAAGAGAAAGAAGGATGAAAAGAATACAAGATAATACCCTGCTTGCTTCTACATCTGCAGAAATATTCATATTAACAGCTTTTTTAACCTACTGAGTTTAACGATGTAATTATTTATGACGTATTTAGTCAAGCAAAATGAAATAAACTAAAGAAAACAGAAAATATTAGAATGTGTATGTCTGTTTCAGAAAGTATGTATTCCACGAACATCCCTACTAGACGAAAACTATTTTATGTTGCTTTGGCAAAACTAGATCTTTATCTATTGCTACTCTTTGACAGCTCTGTGACAACCACTGAAATATTTATAACCAACAGCCATTATGGCCATTATGCAGAAGCTATAGTGGCCACCTTACTTTTTCCATATTTCAAAAATGTCTTTGGTAGTTCTGCAAACCTGAGTCAAGCTCTGTGACCCAGAATATGAATGAATGCTGAAAAATCAGATACAGTGCAAAGATCTGATAAGACTTCAAAGCAGGCAGTGGGAAAAAATATGATAGTGATACAACAGAAAAAAAATGTTACGAACATAAGCTTTGGAGCTTAACCTAAGACCTTGGATTAGCAAAGCCTGATTTAGCTGTCCAGAGTGTATGTGAGTATAAACCCAAAGCACATATCATGTGCTTCGCCTAAAAGCTGTGACTCGTGATCATGATTGTAATTTTTCTGTGACAATTGTTCCTTTGTCTGAACCAGGAGGAACTTTATCTTTTTGAAAATACTCCCCAGGTGATGATAATTGCAAGGGGGGGATGTCATGAAGGAGGAGAGCTGAGACTATGAGAGAAGCCCCTGGTTTACTGTGTATCCTGGTGCCTTGATCAGGAGATACCTGGCAGAGGGAAAAGAGCTCTAGACAAAACACAACTGCTCTCCTTTTTTGTGATTCCATTCTCCATTACAGCCAGTAGTGAAATCCATTCCCAACCTTTAGAATAAGTCAATTTACCGTGTTTCTGAGGTGAACGAAGAAAGTGCAGAAAAAGCCAAGGTGGAAATCAAGGTATGTGTCATGAATTGTCATGAATGTCATGACAATGAATGACAAAGCATTCATGTCATGAATGCTTTGTCAGAAACTCCAGAAGACTCAGGTGGGGGCCTCAACAATCTCCTGGATCAAAGACTACCTGACAAACAGACCACAGTTTGTGAGACTGAAGGGTTGTGTGTCTAACCAGGTAGTCAGCAGCACAGGAGAACCACAGGGGACTGTACTCTCACCATTCCTTTTCACTCTGTACACCTCAGACTTCCAGTACAAGACAGACTCCTGTCATCTGCAGAAATACTCGGATGATTCTGCAGTCGTGGGGTGGATCAGAGATGGACAAGAAGATGAGTACAGGGAGGTGGTGGACCGCTTTGTGGCATGGTGTGGGAATAATTATCTCATCTTGAACGTGACTAAAACAAAGGAGATGATTGTAGATTTTAAGAGAAACAGGAATAGGGCAAACACTATTTCCATCATGAGAGAAGAGGTGGAGGTGGTGCAGGAGTATAAATACCTCAGTGTTCACCTGGACAACAGACTGGAGTGGAGATGCAACTGTGAAGCCATCTACAAGAAGGGACAGAGCTGACTGTACTTCTTGAGGAAGCTTAGGTCCTTTGGTGTTTGCAATAAGATGCTGCATATCTTCTATAAGTCTGTTGTTGAGAGTGTGATCTCCTCTGCCATCATCTGCTGGGGAAGCAGCATCAGAGCCAGGGACTTAAAAAAGCTCAACAAGCTGATAAAAAAGGCTGGCTCTGTTCTGAGGACTCCTCTGGAACCTCTGGAGATCATTGTGGAAAGAAGGATTCTTCATAAAATGAAGAACATCATGGAGAACCCTGAGCATCCTCTTCATGAGACTGTCCTACAACAACAGAGTGCCTTCAGTCAGAGGCTTCTTCAGATCTGCTGTAAGACGGAGCGCTACAGGAGATCCTTCCTGCCCACAGCCATCAGCATCTACAACGGCTCTTTGAGGAAACCCTCATAATGAGCTACAACAACATTTAATTTCCCTTTGGGTATAATAAAGTATTTTTGAATTTGAATTGAATAAAAAAAAAAGTTTAACCTCTCAGGGTCCATTGATCTTTAGTGATTGTTCTGCATACTTTGATTTGTTCCCATGTGTATTGTTTACTTCAATGTGACCCACTTAGAGCTTTCTGTCCAAGTTAGTTTTCTTTAGGAATGCACCGATATGAAAATCTGGGCTGATACTGATATCTGAAAACCAATGTAATGAATAACCAATAGATAGATTTCTCTACCCTTCTGACACTGTACAAAAATGGCTACACCCCTGTAATTGCTTCTCTGCTTCAGTTAAACGCCCTACCATCCCGTGCTGCATCACTATCACCCTCACATGCCGAAACAAACACCACATGGCCAACCCCCACCCGTCCCGAAGACATAGACAGATGGCAATAAGATGGAAATAAATAATCGCTGTTAATATCGGCCCATTTTTTAAAGAACTGATACCGATATGTTAAAAAATGACTAACATCGTCCAATATTGATGGTAATGCAGATATATAATACAGTACATCCCTACGACCAATGTACACAGGCCATAGTCCTCGAAGCAGCGGGTCACGGGTCAGGAGTCCTGGTCTGCTGACGTTTGCTGCAAGTCTTCCCCCGCTCTCTCTCCACCCCATTTCCTGTTTAGCTCCCTTTCAAAAATTAAGAAAAATAAAGGCGAATAGTGCTGCAAAAAAACTATTAAAAAAATGAAAGATATTTAACAGTAATGAATTTATCCAGTATGGCTGCCACCACAAATATAAAAAACATTCTGAAAACCAGTGATTTTACAAACATGTTTCTTCTGTCTAAAAGTAATGTTAATGTTTTGGAGTGGCACAGCTGGAATCCTGACTTGGATGTGATAGACAATTTGTGGAGATAGCTAAAGATTAGGGTGATGGCAAGGAGTCCTTGCAACGTCATCACCAAATAACAATAATCAAAATACTAGTGAAAACATGCAAAAAGCTGCATCAATTATAAGACGGGTTGGATTTCTGTAATGCCAGTACAGATGATTGATGATCGATTCGATTGATGATTGAAAAGGGTTTAGAAAATGCTCTACTTGCCAATTTTCAGTAAAATATAAATAAAACCCAATTAAAAACAATCATTCACTCTTTCTTACACAAGTCAACATCAGTCTGAGTGACTTCTTTTCTCATGAAACATACAGGTCCTTCTCAAAATATTAGCATATTGTGATAAAGTTCATTATTTTCCATAATGTCATGATGAAAATTTAACATTCATATATTTTAGATTCATTGCACACTAACTGAAATATTTCAGGTCTTTTATTGTCTTAATACGGATGATTTTGGCATACAGCTCATGAAAACCCAAAATTCCTATCTCACAAAATTAGCATATCATTAAAAGGGTCTCTAAACGAGCTATGAACCTAATCATCTGAATCAACGAGTTAACTCTAAACACCTGCAAAAGATTCCTGAGGCCTTTAAAACTCCCAGCCTGGTTCATCACTCAAAACCCCAATCATGGGTAAGACTGCCGACCTGACTGCTGTCCAGAAGGCCACTATTGACACCCTCAAGCAAGAGGGTAAGACACAGAAAGAAATTTCTGAATAAATAGGCTGTTCCCAGAGTGCTGTATCAAGGCACCTCAGTGGGAAGTCTGTGGGAAGGAAAAAGTGTGGCAGAAAACGCTGCACAACGATAAGAGGTGACCGGACCCTGAGGAAGATTGTGGAGAAGGGCCGATTCCAGACCTTGGGGGACCTGCGGAAGCAGTGGACTGAGTCTGGAGTAGAAACATCCAGAGCCACCGTGCACAGGCGTGTGCAGGAAATGGGCTACAGGTGCCGCATTCCCCAGGTCAAGCCACTTTTGAACCAGAAACAGCGGCAGAAGCGCCTGACCTGGGCTACAGACAAGCAGCACTGGACTGTTGCTCAGTGGTCCAAAGTACTTTTTTTGGATGAAAGCAAATTCTGCATGTCATTCGGAAATCAAGGTGCCAGAGTCTGGAGAACGACTGGGGAGAAGGAAATGCCAAAATGCCAGAAGTCCAGTGTCCAGTACCCACAGTCAGTGATGGTCTGGGGTGCCGTGTCAGCTGCTGGTGTTGGTCCACTGTGTTTTATCAAGGGCAGGGTCAATGCAGCTAGCTATCAGGAGATTTTGGAGCACTTCATGCTTCCATCTGCTGAAAAGCTTTATGGAGATGAAGATTTCATTTTTCAGCACCTGGCACCTGCTCACAGTGCCAAAACCACTGGTAAATGGTTTACTGACCATGGTATCACTGTGCTCAATTGGCCTGCCAACCTTCCTGACCTGAACCCCATAGAGAATCTGTGGGATATTGTGAAGAGAACGTTGAGAGACTCAAGACCCAACACTCTGGATGAGCTAAAGGCCGCTATCGAAGCATCCTGGGCCTCCATAAGACCTCAGCAGTGCCACAGGCTGATTGCCTCCATGCCACGCCGCATTGAAGCAGTCATTTCTGCAAAAGGATTCCCGACCAAGTATTGAGTGCATAACTGTACATGATTATTTGAAGGTTGACGTTTTTTGTATTAAAAACACTTTTCTTTTATTGGTCAGATGAAATATGCTAATTTTGTGAGATAGGAATTTTGGGTTTTCATGAGCTGTATGCCAAAATCATCCGTATTAAGACAATAAAAGACCTGAAATATTTCAGTTAGTGTGCAATGAATCTAAAATATATGAATGTTAAATTTTCATCATGACATTATGGAAAATAATGAACTTTATCACAATATGCTAATATTTTGAGAAGGACCTGTACTGTGTCTGTGTAGAGATTTAATAAAGCCCCTATCCTGCCTGTCCTGCAGCTGTGACACAGTTCGACTCAGCATTCTCACACACACACTTTACACCATAATTACACGTAAAAAACTGCAAAGAACTCTGCCTTTAATTCCGAAGGAGAAAGAGTAATCAAGTTCCCAAGCAATCTTCATTACACAGAAAGCACTCAGCTTTATTGAGATGCAGCGAGTGGGAGGTGTCCAGCATTCAGAGAGGATTTATTGATTGCACTTAATGCAATAAGCATGCAGGATCCACTGCAACGATTTTATTAGATTTTTTTTTCTTTACAGCAATGCAGCCAGCAGGTACTTGGCTAGGGACAAACATCAAGGCTCAAACGCAAGAAAATCTCAGAGTAAAGACAACAGGACAAGCTGACAATATACTCCATAAACCAACCTGAGTGCTTTCATCTAGACGAGACATCAAAGTTACAACTTTATATGACTTAGCGTTTGCTTTTTTTTTTTCAGATAATTTGTGGCTCATTTAAGTAAAACTCTTTTAAGGAGATGAAACAATGCAAATTTATGCCAATATTGCATTAAGTATATTTTAAACAACGGTTTCATGTAAAAAAAATTAGCTGAACTGTAAAAATACTGTCTTTCGCTGTTTCTGCTTAGTGGTGTCTTTTTTGTGGTTAAATTTCTAACAGCCACCATAGAAAAAAAAAAGGATAATATTGGGAAAACAAAAAACAAAGAACAATACATCCTAGATTGCAAAATAAGATGAAAATGCCCCGTGTTAAAGCCAGTTTGATCGCACATCCAACATAACATTGATAGATGCAACATAACATGTCAACTGCATCTAACATTTTTTCTAATTTGCACAGATTTAACATCTTTTACTTCTAATTTTAATTCTAGGATTTTTTTTTGCTCAGTCTAATTGAACAACATTTGTTAAAGAAAAGCAGAGAAAGGGCCAATCTTTAGCTCTGACTGGATTTGATCTTCAAATTCAAGTGTTCAACAAAGTGTTGGTTACTTTGTTCCTTGACACTTCTTGCACTTTAAGTTTTGGTCTCTTTCTCCCAGACTAGGGGATGGAAAGGAGCATAGGATGAGGTGGCGATGCATAGATGCAGCATCATAGAAGAGTGTCATAATGCGGTATTTTTGTGTGATGGACCAAAGGCAGACAAGCACGGAGGAAGCAGACTGGGATCAAAAAAACTCCTAACTTCTTTTAATTTTGAGAGTCCACTTACATGCAGCCGAAATGCAGGTGTACAAGAAAATCCAGAATAATAAGGCAACCTCAAAACAGAACCCAACAGGATCCGAAGCTGGGCGAGAATCCAAAAAGAGATATCAAAACTGTCATAGAAAAGACACGACCAAAAGACATGGACGACACCGCGTGGAATAAAGGACAGAGGCAAACTTAAATACAGACAAAGGTGGACATGAAACAATAGGGCAGGTAATCAGAGGAACAGGGAACAGGTGAGACATGGAAGCAGGGAAGCAGAGGGAGCAGGTGAAACAGATAGGAACAAACGAGGACAAGGAGGAGCTTGATGAAGAACAAACTGTAAACACACCCAGAAAATCAGAACACATGGGAGAGAACAGAGACAAAAGGACAGGGCAGGAAAATAACTTCATAACCAAAAACAGGAGAAACAGATCTAAACAGATAATCACCAAAACCATAAACGCAGAGCAAAGCAGAACCTAGAAAATAAAACACCAGAAACGGGAACTCAAAGACTAAAAACATCTGATTAAAACATAAACAAATACTGAACCAAAAACACACTGTGACAAAGAGAAGGTGGATTGGGAAACTGAGCTGGTGCATCAAAAAAATCTAAATCACCCAAGTATTTTCACGTTTACCATTTGCTCACAGAGCTTATCTTATGCCAAGAGGTAGGCATCGTCTTAGTCTGTTACCAGACCCATTTCTGCTCATTCTGGACCCACAGAACTATAGGCACAGGTATGTTCTATGGCTGTACGTTCATTATTTTTTGGATAAATTCACCAAGACAATTGAAGAACTAATCCAACTACCCGAAGAAGGTATAGTACATGTCCTAAACATTAACTCCAGTCTTAATCCTACTGGATACACATAAAGCTCCACTGGGTCAATATACACAGCCAGGCTGCTATAGCCAAACCTTTGGTCACTCATGCCAATGCCAAACGTCGGTTTCAATGGGGCAAGGAGCGCAAATCTTGAGCTGTGGGCAATGTGAAACATGTATTGTTCTCTGATGAGTCCACCTTTACTGTTTTCCCCACATGCGGGAGAGTTACGGTGTGGAGAAGCCCCAAAGAAGCGTACCACCCAGAATGTTGCATGCCCAGAGTGAAGCATGGGGGTGGATCAGTGATGGTTTGGGCTGCCATATCATGGCATTCTCTTGGCCCAATACTTGTGCTAGATGGGCGCGTCACTGCCAAGGACTACCAAACCATTCTTGAGGACCATGTGCATCCAATGGTTCAAACATTGTATCCTGAAGGCGGTGCCGTGTATCAGGATGACAATGCACCAATACACACAGCAAGACTGGTGAAAGATTGGTTTGATGAACATGAAAGTAAAGTTGAACATCTCCCATGGCCTGTGCAGTCACCAGATCTAAATATTATTGAGCCACTTTGGGGTGTTTTGGAGGAGCGAGTCAGGAAACGTTTTCCTCCACCAGTATCACGTAGTGACCTGGCCACTATCCTGCAAGAAGAATGGCTTAAAATCCCTCTGACCACTGTGCAGGACTTGTATATGTCATTCCCAAGACGAATTGACGCTGTATTGGCCGCAAAAGGAGACCCTACACCATACTAATAAATGATTGTGGTCTAAAACCAGGTGTTTCAGTTTCATTGTCCAACCCCTGTAGGTTTCCATGTCAAAATGCTTTTCCAGCCTCTTGTTGTTGGATTATAAATATGTCGTATTTTAATGCTAAATATGACCCAAACACAAGCAGAAGGCAGACAAAATAATGTTTTAGTGGATGTTTAATAATAAAAAGATGAACAAACTCGCTGAAGATGAGACAAAGGTGGAGGATAAAAACACAAGGAAAAAACCGACAGAACACAAGGTAAAAGAACAGGAGGATCTGAAAATGACTGAAAATTAAGTTTTTTTTTGTTGTTTTCTTGTTGTTAGTTCTATAGTGAATAGGTCATGATTTGCAAGCATAGGTTATACGTGTTATTGGATGTAAGCAAATTATTTTTTAAATATTTCTCTTAATAAAGCCATGGGTTTCCTGTTTTTTGCAGATCTGAAGAAGATCCTCAGCCATGTTTTCCCGCTGTTTGGTCCTTCCTCTTCTGTCACCTGAACCACCCACCACACTATCCCCACTGACACTTCTGTCAATTCCTCTTCCCCCACTTCCACCCACCGTGCTGCTCCCCAAGCTAACCCCCTACTCACTGGGTGGGGGCAATAAATACAGAGTGCTGCTCACCAGAGGCATGTTGACTTCTATTTAGCCTCCAACAGCTGTGCAAAGACTGACTAGCGGTGGGATGCTGTTGCTGAAACACTGGAGACTTGAACAAATTTAGAAAATTGTCTTAACAAGAGAGATAAAACCCAGTAGTTGACTTTTTGACAACCATTTTAAGAAAGTTTTTATGCTTTTAATTGATGTGATGTGTTAGTGTTTCTTATTCTTTAATCAATATGTGTTCATGCTGTCATTATTTAAGGTTCTGGATAATACATCTGGGCCAGGGAGATAAAAATGGCTGACAAATGCTTCAAACTCTGGGAGGCAACATGCTAACAATTTTTGAAGCTTTTGTCCAGCGGGCCTGTAAAAAGAGGCACTCTCACAAGGTGACAATGATATATTTTAGCTTGGCCTGCAGCTTTTTCCACAAGGTAAACAAAAATCTGCACGGATCTTCGGCAATATGACACATACAGCATTAGCTTCTGGTGTTCTGCAAACGTCAAGGTTTGATATGTTCTCCCAAGAAGTCAAGTTATAAGGCCTGGAAAGTATTATTTAGCAGAGAACCATTAAGACATTAACTGGTGACCAGAATCAGTCCTGAAAGGCTTTTTTTTTTCTCTTATTATGTTCAGTGAAATCACCAAAACTACAAGCTCTTCACAGTGGAAGCTATTACTGCAGAAAGAAGGCTTTAAGTTAGCTATTTCAGTGTCAGTGAGGTGTTTAAAACTGAAGGCCGAAGATGCATAAAAGGATTAAGAAGCTGTTTAAAAGAAGGTATGTCAGCTGCTTATTCATGATGTTACAACAAAACCTGAATATACTGAATAAACACTGGAAGTATACAGTAGTGGGCACTGGTCATGCTGGAAGGGACTGTCTGCCACAGGACATTGATTCTGATCTATGTTGGGAGCAGTTTTGTCAAATTAGCAAAGGAACAAACTGACCTGGAACCAGCATATTACAGCCTCAAATTGGCATAAGGAGGTTAAAGCTTAAAAGACAAAACACTAATCTTAAATTGGACACAGAAGGCTGATTGGTGCATCTCTGTTATTAGGCAAGCATAAAAACAATTGTTTTAAATTGGTTCCAGTTACCAATACAAATATTATCTGTTTTGCTGCAAAGTAATGACCTGCACAGGACAACAACACACAGCAATGCACCATTCCATTTGTATTGTAAAGTATTCATTCCTGGGACCAGGGCTGAAAAAAATCAACAACCTCAAAAGTTGGAGTTTGGACCTGGAAATGTTTTATTGTTTTTTGTGGCATTAGTGGCCTCTATTTTCTTATTTTGAATTATTTTTATTGTGAGCTGACAGCAAAGGGCTGAGGAGAGGAGGGAAGAAATGCAGCAAAGGTCAACAGGCCAGGACTCAAACCAACGAGTGCTAGCGTCGAGGACTAAGGCCTTCGAACATGGGTCACACGTTTGACCTCTGCGCCCCCTGCCGCACCCAGAACCTAGTTAGTCTGGTGACTGTGAACAACAGTTGGGAAATCCTCCTGGTTTTCTGGCTTTGAACTAGAACATGATTAGACTGAGAATTACATCAATACCAGTTTCAAGTTCTGACTTTCCAGGTGAATGGAACAGTGCAGGTCCAAGACCTGTAGCTGAGGTAACAACAGTGTAGAAATCCGTATGTGAAACAGGTAAGGAGAGAATTTCCCTAGTTTTGAAATAGAACTGTTTTTGCGTCATGGTCCTCTCATGTTACTGTTTGCACAGTTTGCACTAAACTGTAAAAGTTTCTATAAAACCGAGGTCTGAGAAGAAGCCTGAGGTTTAAGGGGTGAAGTATGACCAATAAGATGTTACCCTGAGTTCCAGACCATCAGAGTCCATAACCTGAACATCTGAATGCGGAGTAACTGAAGCAGGGTAATCACACTCTACTAGAACCTCTAACAATTATTCCCTTAAAACAACCCCAAAAATAATATCATTGGGTTCAGCTGCACAAAGCCACAATGGTGGGCTGAAGTCAGAAGGATTTAGCCATAGCCGCTTAGTGAGTCAGTCAGACAAAGCCCAACAAACGCTGACTCCTCCGTGGTCAGCAAATCTGAAAAAGTATTGTATCAAGTTCACTGAACAGATATTCCTTTACTGAACACATACTCCAAACCTATGAGGTGACACAAATGCAAAGGAAGGTCATATAATCTTCATTCTGCCCTTGTCCTGGGTTATCCTTCATTTTCTCCTGTGGCCTCACTGCACATAGCTGCTCTCGTATTCATCAGGTTTGATTGGGATACCGGGAGCACGGTGACCTGTACTTGACACTCTCTGAAGACGTTAGTGCAGAGCGATACATGGTGGGCTGGGTTTACCGAGACGGATGAGCTCTATTTATTTGGACAATAAGCACACATGCTGGATGTTTTACTCTTTTTTCATCCTGGGTCCAGTTCTTGTTTAGGTTACTGCTGAGTTATGACTGCATACAACCAGCTCTGGATCACGTCACAATGGCCACACTTATCACCCACCAGGTAAAAGGCCTTATGAGGTTTCTTTAGGTCCATACTCCAAAATATCATTTATCACAATTCAAACCATATTTATGTAACATACAGAAGGATTTGTTTAGCATTTTGATGCCTTTTAATGTGAATATAAAAATATGTAATCATTACAACAGACATCTTTACTAAGGGTACTGACTAATGCCAAGACCCTTCTAAAGGAGGGGATATGTAAAGCTCATAGTTGCTTTTCTTCAAAGTGTAAGTTCTTTATTGAGATGATAATTCCATTACACCTTAATCAAATTATGTCTCGCCATTTCCAAGCACGCAAGAAAGCTAAGCTAGATGTTTCTTTCTTCTAGCATCTGAAACAGACTCCAAATTTGACAACAGCAGGATTAAAACTACCACTGCAGTTTATCCAAAAACCAGGACCGATGCCAAGATGTTTGAGAGAAATAGGCTACCCAGCTATTCCTCTTTTGAAATTGTCCCTGCCATTCAGTGACAAACAATAAAACTAAAGCACAGCTTCCCCTACATTGGATGGACGTCTAGCTTACAGTTACAGTGTGGGACAAACAATGCCCTCTATCTGTTTCATCCAAAGTGCCATATTACTTCTTAGAGAACAGTAAAAAGACTAAACAACTAAACTGTGTAATAACAGATTGTAATTAATTAATTATAATAATTTATTCAAGAGTTAGTTGGTCAAATTGATCTTTTAAATGCAGTCCAATTACATGAGAGTTCTGGTCCAATTTTAAATCAACAGTTTCTTGTTGTAAATTTATGAAGCACTTCAGTTGTCAGCGGTTACTAAAGAGCAACTACAGCTGTCCGAGTTGAGAAACATGTTCATCTGTATGGGTTAGGCAGACGATTCACAGCTGTACCTGGGTTGGTGCAGGCCGTGGAAAATTTTTATTTATAATAGCTACTTACAGTTTTAACTGACCTCCATTAAAGAGCGCATGTTCATTCCACTCTGATGAGAAATGATGTAAAATGAATATGTTGCCTGCCTCTATTTGTGACCTGTTTAATCAACAGCAGCATTTGTGCGTCTGAGACTGCCATTAAATGTGACAAATAATGAGTCTCTTTCCAAACCTGAACACATCTCATGTTTTAGTAATGATGGAAAACAAAAAAGACAGGGCTTTGCTTGTCTGAAGAAATACACACACGTGGCTAAATGTCTTTTCTTTGTTTTTTATTACACAGCCTGAACTAATTGGTTTATATGGATTGCATATTGTCATCATATTACAGCGAAACATTTCAAGAGGAAAAAAGTAAAATGGTTGAAATCTAGGATGGTTTATTTTAGTGTTCCTGATTTTTCTATCTAAGAACTAAAAACCCCAAATAAACAAAAACACTGTGTTACAGTGGTGGGTCAACTTTAACCCCCCCCATGCTCCCTACCCAGGTCAAAGCCAAGCCAGATAAAGGTGTAAAAAGCCTGACAGTAGCCTGTTTTGGCTTTTAATTCAGTTTCACTTCTTCCTCTTACTTATCAGCCCCACCTCTATGCTGATAAGGATAGAGGATATGTATGTAAGGTATGTAATTTGCACCTGAAATTACATACCTTCAAGTATAGCTTCACAGTTATAAGGCCTGCATGCAAACGTTTGGTACCTGTGTAAAGATAAGACATAAAAGCATATTGTTCTTGTTGAACCACTATTGGAAAAAATTAACATTTTGAGCCTTGCCAAAAGTTTTTTCTAAAAGAACATTGCAAAACACAATGGAAATTCCTAGGAGAACCCTCAGGTTGCATTCATCTACATCTTCACTATAACCGGACTAATTAAGTTGAAGCATATATGCTCCACAAATGTTTTAGAGGGCAATGTGTCAGGCGGAAATAGCAGTTAGGCAAAGGGTGCCAAAACGTTCCCAAATGTGTTTTTCACCTCATAAAAAGGAAATAAAAGGGAATCTGGTCAAAGAAAACTGCTGATTTCCATTGTAGGAGTCCTTCTGCTTAAGACATAGCCTTTGGTTATGACGTTTACCCTGTGTATCATCAAAATGTACAGTTGCAAACATAACTGGAAGCTAACAGAGTAGCGTGCAAGCTAGCAGCCGGCGGACTGCAACCAGCAGACTGTAATGTTCAAGCAAATTACATCATCACAGAAGGTGCTAGAAAGACAAGTTATGTCTTGTTAGAAAGGTGAGTGTCTCTAGTTTGTTATGATATGAGACATGTGGGGGTGCTGCAATAAGAAAGGTGCTTTTTGTACCGTTTGTTTACAGAATCAGCAATGTCTGAGGGACCTTAAAATGTCATTGCCTGTGTTTAAGTTGCTGTAAAACTAAAAGGTATTTGTGCAAAACTCATTTGGGGAATTGTTTTTTTGAAGATTAAAGTCTCCTCTTGCGATATATTTAAGAAAAAAAAATGGGTGCAGTTTTACAGACCGCCCAAAAGGGGCGTGGCCTAGCCTAACCCTAGTGGATTAGGCTTTGAATGACCCACTTTAAATGAAGCTTGAGAGGAACGTTACCTGAGTGCATTACAAACAAGTGGTAAAGTGGCTGCCTAAGATACTCAAACATAGGTATTTTTTTAATTTAAAAACGTACCGATGATTGCAAGGTCTAGTTAGAAGTTATGCTGTGCAACATTAGATATGAGGATCAATCTTCCACAGTCAGAATAAAAAACATGTACTATCTTAACGTCTGTCACAATTTAGGTAACCTTCCGAAACTTACCAGAACTTCAACAGAAACTTGAGGATGAGCTTTCTCATTTTGTAAAGGAACCATTTAAGGCTTTATTTGAAGAACTAAGTAGACCAAGTCTGGATATCTTTTTTAGCTGTGTGAGAGTTTGAAATTTAGTTTCAGACTAGTGATGAGAACTAATTTCGACATCTTATTATACATGTTTTTATGATGCTTAAAGGGAAGTGACCAAGACTATAGCAATATTCAAACGAATGCCTTCACAATGACAGATGCGTATTCATCTATTTGCATGTTAGGCTCTTGGTTCCCGCAGACCTCAAGCCTAAAGAACTACGTGACCTGAGGCCCTGTCCTTTCCACTCTCCCTCCACTTCAAGGCTTTCACCTTTGACTTCTAACAATGAGAACTTTCATGGCTCTGTGATCTTGCTTCCTCTTATCTTCCTTTGTCTGCATACACACACATGTATGCAGACATGTGTGCAGACATGTGCTTGTGTGTTCAAAGGGAAAAAAAAGAGCAAAACATCCGAAGACTCCTTCTGTCTGTTTTCTTCGGGGATTTGACCAACACCTGCATATCTGTGACCCATTGAATAGACAATGGGCAGTTATTGGCATCAAGTAATAGCAAGGTTTTAAACGGCTAGTTCCATAGCTGCTAAAAGTGTACGCCATTTCTATTGTTCTAAGTCATTCCAGTGAGATGCAGGAGAAACTTTACTGACTGTATGTAGCATGGAGAAATGCTGTTGCCGCACACTGCCAAGCCAGCTGGCTGAAAGAAGGCTAAACAACTTTTCCCATGCAATATCTTCAGTCAACAAAAACATGGATGGTTATGGTGTATAAACGCCTGGGCTGCAGGCTGGCTTCTTGAGAAGTTAACCTGACTTAATAACCAACTAACATCAGCTTGCTAGACTTGTGTACATAAAGAGCCATGGGCAGCAAGAGGCCGAGGTCACTGGGCAAGACACAAATTGCAAAAAGACTGCATGACACAAGGGCTGCACAAAATGTATTGTAGCAAAACCAGTGCATGCGCTATTAACATGAAAGAACGACTTGGACTGCAGTAAATATTAGCTAACTATATGTATATAACTGTATGTATAAGATTTGGAGACTTGTTTATTTTTTGCAAGTCATATCGTCTTGGCAACATTCTCCAACATCGAATGGTTCTCTGATATCTTGCAGCTCCTGTATGACTTTCTGCGCAATTTGCTCACAACATTAAGAAAGTGTCTATTCTATATTTTTGCTTCAAAATATAGACGTCATTAGGGTAAGTAATAATCAATATTTATTCGTACAGCAGTAGGTATAACTGTTGCTTTTCTGTTTTAAATAAAAGCAATTAGATCAAGTTAAAATATTTTGGTTTTAAAATGTGTAAAAATAATAATAAAGTGCCACTTTTGTACCCTGCCTCTCGCCCATAGACTGCTGGAGATAGGCACCAGCTCCCCCGCGACCCACTATGGAATAAGCGGTAGAAAATGACTGACTAACTGACAATTCTGCCATTGAAATCTTGTACCAATCCACGCTTACCACTAAACATGTTGTCATGTGATCAAACCAAATTAGGTCATATTGGGACGGTGGACAGGAGTGCTTCCTTCATGGTTTCACACAACCAGGCAGTGTTATGCATTATTCACAAAACAACTCCATAGTCTTTACTCGCAGCACTGAGTGCCTCATCAGAACAGCAGTGAGACTCTGGAAACTCAATGAGATAAGAGGCTTCATCAACCAAGGACATTCCCTCCCAGACTGAGTAAATATTGAAATTGAGGTCAGACAGTGGCCTGTTTAGCCCAAAAAGTCTGTTCCTTTCTTTTTCAAAAACATACATTTTACTTTCTCAATAACATTTAGAGTCTATGAACACTTCAGTTTTAAAGGGTGGGTGTTTATGTTTAATGGCAATAATGCGATTAACATAATAGAAAATTGTCCGATAGATTCTCTCAGTACTTCTTGAGGCCTTTAATTAGCCGGTGTTGACACAGTCCTCTTCCTGACACCACCATGTTTTCCAGTAGTTGCTCAGCTTTGTCTGGAACAAATAATTAAAACTTTCCTTATAGGAAGAGAAATGTGATTTTACTTTGAACTGATTAAACAGAATCTACATCCCTATTCCATTCAAGAAATAACGTGTTTGTCGGTGCTGCCCTGGGCTGTGAAGTCTGCATTAAAAGTCTAAACAATGCAGTGCTTTAAGCTTTCAGCCTGCAGGACAGGATTTCAGACAGTGAAAACACTCCGAGTTTACACAGAAACAATATAAGGCCTACAAAACGAAACGTGACTCGACTTGTGGTGGCTGCAAGTCGGCTTACTGAAATATCTTTCTGATGAATCAAGCTGATTTTAAGTGTCCTGTACGTTTCACTGCTGATTGCATGTGTGTGTAGACGTGTGTGTGTGTGTGTGTGTGTGTGTGTGTGTGTGTGTGTGTGTGTGTGTGTGTGTGTGTGTGTGTGTGTGTGTGTGTGTGTGTGTGTGGCATTGCCAGTAAACCTCCCAGTGTGACTTCCCGGCAACATACAATGAATCAATAAGAGGAAAAAAAACATGCAAAGGTATATTTCCATCTTTTAAGAGGAATCCTTTTATGTTGGTGACAGCATCACGACTGGATCAATGCTGCAGCGAACATTGCTGACCTGCAGAAATGAATCAAGACAAAGCAATAAGGTATTTTTAAATGTGTTGGGGGGAAAAAAAGCTTGCCTGCTGAACATGTGTCAGGAAGGAGGAGGGGGATGAAAAATGGATCCCATTGTTGCACAGGAATAAGTGCAGCGTCTCCCTGTCACAGGTATTCTGCTGCATAAGGAAAGCTTTGTACAGAGAAATTACAAATGCTGGTCCAAACATGACGGGAAGTTCCTCTTTCTTCTGTCCATTCAGGAGTCAGACTCCTTCGAGGATCTCGACCTTGGTGCAGCTCTCACTAACCCACCTTCTGCTTTATATGTTTTCGTGAAGTGTTCGTATACATTTTTGTTCTGTCATAGCCTTGAAGATGATGTGTCAAAGAATTTGGACAGCTTTCCAAAAGCAACCATTTTCTTTTTGGGCTGTGCAGGTGCTCAGTGGAAACTGTGACTCGGTGGGTTGAGTAGCTTCCTTCAGTCACATGTCAATGTGCCTCTAGGCAAGGCATTTTTACCTAAAGTTGTCTACCGGTCTCTGTATCAGTGTATAAATGTGTGTGCATTTGTGAGTGCGGCTGGGTGAATGTGGCTCTGGTATAAAATGCTTTGAGCGGTTGGTATGACTTGAAAAGCGCTGTATAAATCCAGTCCATTTACCATTTATCAGCTTGTCAGATTTCCCTATATTTAGATCTGCCAGCCAGTTATGGGAAGTTTTTTAAATGTGCCGTTCTTTGTTTCCTCTCATTCCCTCTAAACCAATAACAACGGTCACAAGATCTTTGTTATGATCTGGAGGACCTTCCAATCCATTCATGGGCCCTGCACGGTAAAGCAGGTACAGCCAATGGATGACTGGATAAATGTTTGATCAAAAAAGTTTTATTATCAGACAAAAATAAACTGAGTAAATACAAAAGGTAGTTTCCAAATGGTGATTTCATGTATTAAAGAAAGAAACATTTCCAAACCAATGTAAAATATAATTGCTCCCTTGTTGAATAGTACATTAACTGTAATTATCCATTTTTTTTATTGGTATAACTTTTTTGGAACATTTTATTCAATATCTAGACAAGCTAAATTTGCAAAGGCCAGTTATTTAAAGGGAGACAACATGATCATATTTTTGACTCCCCACAGAGATTTTCAACAACAAACACACTACTTCCTGGGCATTCGAGTTTCAAACAAGTTGAGGTAAATTAACATTTCACTGAATATTTTACGACAAGCACAGAAACAAAAGGACCTAAAACAGCAGGACTTCTAATAAATAATTGAAGTTTTCCTGACGTCACCTTAACCCAGGTTACCCCCGCATTTCCATTAAAGAATTCCCTTTTCCTCAGCGACCCCTCCTGTACCCGGCAAGTTTAGATACAGTGGCACTGATTGATTTCTCATGGGTTCAATGAGCTTTTCTCTGCAAGGAGATTAAGTCATCTCCCCAACCAAAGCTGACAGTCCTTCTGAACAAAGCAGAAGACCATTTCTGGAATTAGGCAAGCTCCTATGCTGTGGAGTTTAAAGAAATACATGAGACTATAACTAAGTGGAGTTTTGGACAAAAAAAGACTCTCAAGAGCTGCAGTCTCATCTCTAAGATGAAAGTCACCCTAACAAAGTTAAAAGGAACAAAGTGCCCATACAGAAATACCTCCCATTAAATATTGTCCATCTCTTGAAAACAACATTATTATGCTTTCACAAGATTGCCTGTTCACATCTTCCAAAAGCAGACTTGAGAGGAACACTCTCTGCCTAGCCAAGTGTCAGAGGTTAAACATGCCTCATATGTCAATGGGACAGTAACAAGGCTTACTCCCCTCTATCCCTGTCCAAGACTGTGTCACCCAAACACCCAACAGTGACCGCAGCTGCATTCCTGCAGCTCGGGCCTCAACAAACAGCCACATTCACCTAGAAGAGGCAGCTCGACCTGCTCGAGCCAAAGTCGGCAGAGTCTCACAAACCACTTTGTCTTGTTTCTTTTACAACCGGGACCAGACCACACACATTGTGGCCATGGCCACATATATGCGCGCTACACCAACATTGTTCACATGGTAACCGCGGCGCCCCTGAAACATTGGGACGGAGAACACAAGATGGTCACAATTTTTAAAGATAGTGAATAGCTTCAGTTCACTGTGACAGAAGGGTGTGTGAAGGTAAAAGCAAAGTTCCAAATACCATTCTTAAATAAACGTAGAAATGCACTAAAACATCATGAGATTCCCTGTGTCCTAGTCTGTATTTTGAGCTAGGGCCTATTCCAGGACAGTTATATAATAAATTACGACAGCGTGTAGCAGACACGGTGCGTGAGAAATCCAGACAGAATCCCTCTCATTAGATATTCAAATAAAGGGGATTATGATGAAGCTTCAATAGCGTTCAAATCGTGTCAGCCATATATAACTGCTTCTAATCCTTCTGTTGGCAAAAACACACTTTTGTTCTCAAAAACCCAAACTCATAAGGAATGTGTCAGCTTCTGTTAGATTTCTGAGCCAAGAAGAGACTATTTGATGAGGATTGTGTTAACAAAGTCAACAGAGCTCTACTCGTCTAGAAGAAGTCTTTAATTTTATAATAACTAATTTTGACTAAACCTTGTTTTAGTGGTTACGAAGCTGTTGCACATAGCTGGCAGCGTCTACCTGAATACATCTTAGTGAGCTATGGAAAGGTTAGGATCAGGCTTCTGAATTCCTCGGATTTTGTTTCTGCCGGTTTTCTATTGGATTGGAACCATTTCCAATCAGTTAGCACACCATATATAATAGGTTACAACAATGCTTTGGTGTGGAAGATTCTACTAAGGGCTCAAAGCAAGTTATATATAAAACAAAGGTTGAGGAAGGACAATGGATGTAAGGGGTGAAAAAGAAGCTATTTTTTAAGTGAGACATTTTGGCTCTTCCTCTGTTGACTGATACTCTTAATAGAGTTCAGGAGATAACAGGAAGGCTAAACATATTACAGCACAGTTGTGCTGTTTCATTTTGAGCTTTTAACCTTTGTCATGGAACAAGGTGTATCTTGAAATATTAGCAGCTTTTTTTTTATTTCACGGTGAAAGCAAGGATTTGAACTCTCTATACGGACATTTTAGTGGTACTAAACATGCTGATTCCTAATGTAAGATGCTGAAAACACCGTAAAATGTCAATACCATGATCACTTTATTTTCTGTGTTTCCCAGCCACTCCTCTCTAGAGCATACTGTGGGACATCACCTCCACTCCTAGTATAAATAATAAATCAACACAGTTGGCACAAAGGCTAGAAAAAATGGAAATAAGAATCCTGTTAATTATGAGCCTTAAAAAATGGAATAAGCTAAACTTGGCATCGGCACATCAAAGCTTTATAAGATCTGGGAACCAGAAATTGGTCTCCAAACTGATCGGTGCATCTCCAGTTTTAACCTTCTGACAAAAGGCACGTTGACTGGAGTTTCGATCCCTGCTGTTTGTTAGCGTGTCTGGACATTCAAATTAGGATACAGGAGTGACTTTTGAAAAAGCCACGGTCTGTGCCCAGTCACATAGCGGCTAAACGGCAGTAGAAAAAACACTAAAGCTGCAGTCATCTCCAAACTGGAACCACAACGAGGTCCAAGTCTCCAAACCCACAGACGACGTTCTGTATGTGCACTGTACTGTATGTCCCACTATTACACTAAAGCCAGGACTCAGATTCTGCAACAGTGGCAGGATATCTGAAATTAAATGGCAAAGGAAATAAAAATTATTTATTTCTAGTCATACTGACTACTCAAAGCTTTACACTAGAGCTCCATTCACTAAATCACACTCACATTGATACACCAATATGCAGATCAGTAGGCAACTTGGGGTTAAGTGCCTTGCCCAGGGACACACTGAATCTACAACCTTCTAAGTGCAGGATGACTACTATACCCTCCGAGCCACAGTCCCTGTAGTCCTTTTTGATTTTTCAAGCCTAACAAAAAAAGTTTTCAGTATCTCTTAAAAAGATGAAGACATGCCATTAATCTGCTTGCAGCCTGAGTTAGATCTGACTTTTCCCACTGTTTTCCCCACTGATACAACACTGTACAACCTGTCCCTATTACTGTTAATTTCCAAAATCATCAGTATCATGTCACTGTCATGGTAATGAGCATTTTACTTGACAACAAGATTTTCTAAAGGAGCAGTGGAGAGAGCTGAAGCTCGTTTAATTACGTCGCAATGAGCTGCTTATCACAACCCCAGCATCTCCAGCACTGTATCAGTCATTGGTTTGTTTTCAAAGAGGAGAGGTGTTTTCAAGCACAAACGGATTTCTATGAAGCAGAGCACGATCCACAATTTATTCTTTGCTGTTTGTTTAATTTGAAAAACCTTACCGTGTGAACCTAATTGGATCTGCATATGAAAACCACGACAACAGTGGTGAATAATGCAAATGAGGAGAACTTAAGCCATGTAAATTTTAATAATCAATCAAACCCGACATGAAAGTCAACGTAAGCAACACTTCTGGTTAAGAGAAGATTAAAATAAGCAGGTCTGGCTAAGGGGAATGAGTGTTCATTATGATAACACTAAAAAATGGTGTTTAAAAATCGGACTTAGTATCAAACTAAATATCTTAATACATGATGGGGTTCTAAGGTTTTGCTTGTGTTTGTTTTTGTTAAACTAAATTTGTATAGACCAAAGTCTCTCAAGAATCTAAAATATTTATGAGTGTCAACATTTTTAAAGTTATTCCCAGCAGGGCTCCACGAAAATGGATCCTTTTCAGTAGCGATGCACCAATTGAGTATCTTATAGCCAATTTCCATTCACCAATTTTTGTACAGTGTTGATCTCCAGATAACTGATGAAGTCCAAAGTCACAGAGCTGTCTCTCTTTCCATCACTGAAGATCCAAAAATAAAATCCTACAAGTTTTAGGATAGCGGTATTGATCAATAAAAAATAACTAAAAAGAACTACAGCATATTTAAAAGACAAATTACATCTCACTCGCTAATTTTTTTGTCACCCTGTGTGTAAGAGAGAGAGCAGTCTCAGTTTCACACCTCTGCAGTTAAACAGCATTTTAATATGGTCACCAGCGCATTTCTCTCAGACGAATTTGCGCATCGGCGCAAAATTCATTTGACTTTCACACTTGAAGGTAACTTGCTGCCAAAGAGTAGAGATGGGTGCCACATATACTGCGGCTTTTAGTCGATGCAGTCACCTAGGGTTCAATTCCTGACCTTTGCTGCATGTCTTCCACTATTTGCTTTCTGTCTGTTTCCTGTCTGGTTACTGTCAATAAGGACCGGTAGTGCCACAAAAAATTTAACTAATAAAAAGATCTAATTAAATCATTATTTTTATGTTCCAACAAGGCCATTAGGGAAAAAAGAGAGCAAGTCAACTCCACATGCAATTGCCTTATCTAACAAACTGTAGAAGTCTTTTCCAAAACTTTTACTTAAGTTAAAAGTTATCTTCAAAAACCAAATCATTTTAAAGAACAGATATCTTCCATGAAGGTCCAGATTTTGGAGTGAGTACAGGTCCTTCTCAAAATATTAGCATATTGTGATAAAGTTCATTATTTTCCATAATGTCATGATGAAAATTTAACATTCATATATTTTAGATTCATTGCACACTAACTGAAATATTTCAGGTCTTTTATTGTCTTAATACGGATGATTTTGGCATACAGCTCATGAAAACCCAAAATTCCTATCTCACAAAATTAGCATATCATTAAAAGGGTCTCTAAACGAGCTATGAACCTAATCATCTGAATCAACGAGTTAACCTTTGAAACCATTTTTGTTAGAGTTTAAGGATGTAATAGGGCAAACTCCACTCAGAGCTGGGGCACCACCTAAAAGGAGCACAGTCTGAGCTGGGAGCCATATGCCTTATATTATGAGCTTTGTTTGTAGAGAGCCAGACTTTGTTAATCTTTAAAGCAATCATGACTAATAGTTTTTCAGACTTTCTGATGGTCTTTCAAATTTTTCTTCAAACGTTTGGTTAGTTTTTGTCTAGTTCCTGTGCCTGACAATACTGGAATGCTGTGCTGTTTGTGCTGTAAAATGAGGAAAATGGACAAATGGAGGACAAATTAAGAACCATTTGGCCTATTATAATATTTACAGTAGATAAAGATTACCGAAGGGGCTTTAAGAAACAGGAAAAAAAAAGAGAAGACCTAAACCATCCTTTCAGTTGATCACTTCCTGTATGCTAAGTTTTCAGCTAATAGTTCATTGGGAATCTGTTGGTGATTAAAATACTATTTTATTTACATGTGGACTGCATATCGTTATTAAAAACGATGACACAAAAGTCCACTTTGCACAAACTCCACTCTGGCCCTTGGTGCTGGAAAACCACAAAAAAAAAAAAAAGTTAAAATGGGATTTTCTACTTTCTCTTGTCAAGCACTCCTTTAACTACAGGTCCTTCTCAAAATATTAGCATATTGTGATAAAGTTCATTATTTTCCATAATGTAATGATGAAAATTTAACATTCATATATTTTAGATTCATTGCACACTAACTGAAATATTTCAGGTCTTTTATTGTCTTAATACGGATTATTTTGGCATACAGCTCATGAAAACCCAAAATTCCTATCTCACAAAATTAGCATATCATTAAAAGGGTCTCTAAACGAGCTATGAACCTAATCATCTGAATCAACAAGTTAACTCTAAACACCTGCAAAAGATTCCTGAGGCCTTTAAAACTCCCAGCCTGGTTCATCACTCAAAACCCCAATCATGGGTAAGACTGCCGACCTGACTGCTGTCCAGAAGGCCACTATTGACACCCTCAAGCAAGAGGGTAAGACACAGAAAGAAATTTCTGAATAAATAGGCTGTTCCCAGAGTGCTGTATCAAGGCACCTCAGTGGGAAGTCTGTGGGAAGGAAAAAGTGTGGCAGAAAACGCTGCACAACGATAAGAGGTGACCGGACCCTGAGGAAGATTGTGGAGAAGGGCCGATTCCAGACCTTGGGGGACCTGCGGAAGCAGTGGACTGAGTCTGGAGTAGAAACATCCAGAGCCACCGTGCACAGGCGTGTGCAGGAAATGGGCTACAGGTGCCGCATTCCCCAGACCTGGGCTACAGAGAAGCAGCACTGGACTGTTGCTCAGTGGTCCAAAGTACTTTTTTCGAATGAAAGCAAATTCTGCATGTCATTCGGAAATCAAGGTGCCAGAGTCTGGAGGAAGACTGGGGAGAAGGAAATGCCAAAATGCCAGAAGTCCAGTGCCAAATACCCACAGTCAGTGATGGTCTGGGGTGCCGTGTCAGCTGCTGGTGTTGGTCCACTGTGTTTTATCAAGGGCAGGGTCAATGCAGCTAGCTATCAGGAGATTTTGGAGCACTTTATGCTTCCATCTGCTGAAAAGCTTTATGGAGATGAAGATTTCATTTTTCAGCATGACCTGGCACCTGCTCACAGTGCCAAAACCACTGGTAAATGGTTTACTGACCATGGTATCACTGTGCTCAATTGGCCTGCCAACTCTCCTGACCTGAACCCCATAGAGAATCTGTGGGATATTGTGAAGAGAACGTTGAGAGACTCAAGACCCAACACTCTGGATGAGCTAAAGGCCGCTATCGAAGCATCCTGGGCCTCCATAAGACCTCAGCAGTGCCACAGGCTGATTGCCTCCATGCCACGCCGCATTGAAGCAGTCATTTCTGCAAAAGGATTCCCGACCAAGTATTGAGTGCATAACTGTACATGATTATTTGAAGGTTGACGTTTTTTGTATTAAAAACACTTTTCTTTTATTGGTCGGATGAAATATGCTAATTTTGTGAGATAGGAATTTTGGGTTTTCATGAGCTGTATGCCAAAATCATCTGTATTAAGACAATAAAAGACCTGAAATATTTCAGTTAGTGTGCAATTAATCTAAAATATATGAATGTTAAATTTTCATCATTACATTATGGAAAATAATGAACTTTATCACAATATGCTAATATTTTGAGAAGGACCTGTATTTCACAGTGGCTGCTCAACATTTTTGGCACACACTCACTCTGATTGAGACCATGTGGGTGTTAAATGATTTCCTGCATGTGGGTTGCCTCTGCCGATAATTAGAAACTTATGGCTCAATGAAAAGCTACATAAAGTAAACAGATCGAAGTGCAAACCAAACAGCTGTGTGTCCCCAGAGCAGTATCATGTAATGTATTAATAAGGGGGTTTAAATGAAACACTAACAAACTAACAGGTGCCTCTCCACTGCTGTCAGAAGTTTAAAACACACCGTTTCCTTTTAAGGCTCTGGGAGGGTTTATTGAGTGGGAACATGTGCTTCGGGGATCTGCATCTTGTTAGGTATAATAGCTGCAAGCCTGCACTTGGATCTGGGTTGTGGTGCCTAAGCTTTAGCCTGACATCAGCTGAAGTAAAGCACTTACCGCAGTGGTAAGTGGTGCAGAACCACCTGGTTCACTTGATCAAGTCTAGAAGTCAACTGTTTACACAATGTAGACAGGAGTCAGGAGCTTGGAGGAAATTGGCAGGAGGTGTGCTAAGGCTTTCCAAACAGTTAGTCATCTCCAGATGGAAAAGAGAAGCACTTCCTGGGTCAGATGAAATGATGTGGTGTGAAGGAGCAGCAGCTGTCGTAAATGGGGAACGGAGAGGCTGAGGTTAACAAGGATTGGCAGGGGTGTTCCCATGGTAGGGCCCCAGCAATGAGATGGATTAAAGGGAGAGTGAATCAATCTGTATGAGAGTACGGAATAGGAGGAGACCACGGAGGGAGGCCAAAACTGATTGAGTACTATCAGAAACATTACAGGCAAATAATACCTGGCATTTGGGAGAATTTCTGTGGTCTTAATGGGCAGAAATGTGCACAGCTGGATCATTGAGGAGTAAAATGCAGGGTGAACCATACAAATGGTTGTATCTGCTTTATGAATAGTAATACACCGATTTCAATTTTGTGGCCAATTTCTGATCACTGGTGTTTGTTGCACTTTGACCTGCTTTTACTCTCTGTGAACTATGAAACAAGAAGATAAATGGACAGCACTGAAAAAGTTTGTAAATCTCTGAACATCCTTCTATGAGCAGCCAATAACTCTTAAGCTAGGCAATGTCATACTACCATGTCTAATAGGGTTTTATTATTATTTTAAAACTAGGACAAAATAATCATGCAGATGACATTCTAAACTGACTTTAGCATTTTATATTAGCAATTAGCACAGTTAGTGCTGCTGGTGTTACCTAAAATGCAGATCCTGACTTTAACTTTGAGAATTCCCAACCCTGCATATTCAATCAGACAGAGGTTGTTCAATCTTTCTATTATCTGCTGAAAGGCTTGCTTACTAAAATACCAAACATTAAGTCTTCTTCACTCAGTTACAACTTTAACAAGGAGTGTTTTTGTTAGCTTCGACTTGTATTCATTGACTTGGAAAAAAAAATCTGATTTTTAAGTTTGCAGCCAGTCACTAGCCAGGGCAGGTTGAACTGAAAATTAGCCAATTCCAGTCATAGGTCAATTTCCTGATGCATGTCTGTTTATAAAGTGTAAAATATGAATCTGACAACTGGCTACATGTGAGAAATAATTTCTTCGAAGTCTCACTTTCTATAGCTAAAAATAATTTAGAGAGAACTGCAACCCGCTCCTTAATGCGGGCGGCTAATGAGTTTGGGAAACACATCTAGCAGGGTTAGCGAGCTAAAACTTTAAAAAACAAAGGCTTTTCTAAGGACTTTGACACTTCTTTTTACACCTTTGTGGCAAATTTCAGAAGAGACAGAAAAAAACACGCTTTTTTTCCTCTTTATGACAGTTTTCAAGATTTGGATGTTACCATTTGTTCTCCAAGATTTCCAGCTGGACGTAGATAGGCAGTAATGTCAGCTTAACCTGCACTTGACCCACATGTTTGACACTGAACACAGCTAATGGGACGGGATCCATTCCATGCTTTCTCTGCATCCATTAGGCATAAGATGAATGGTGGACAACTGAATGTTTTAAGGTGCTGACCAGGGATAAAAATGGCACGGTGTCTCACCAATGATTTTGGAGACACACTTGTAAGGTGGTAGGTTTTATAAGCAAGATTCTTAAGCTCAACAGCGCTAAATCATTAAGCAAGACTACGATAAAGACACAAATTTTCGGTTGAAATCAGAAATAAGGAACCCCTCAAAGATCTAGTCTCAAAGATTTAGAAAAGGCTTTTTAACTCTTTCCATTATTTTATTTTTTCCTCTGTTTTGAATTCCTTGAGATAGGGGCCTGATGTTTGCATTTTTAGATTTTTTAACCTACTTCATGTTGTCACATTGGTTCTATTTGGGAGGATTACCTGATACTACAGGTCCGGCTGTAATTAGGCCTAATGTGACTTGTTAAATTGAACTCAACTTTCCAATAAATGTTTATTCAAAGTTAATTCATGATTTAACAAAGGGGTCAACTGCTTTTCACACAGGACCAGGTTGATTATTTTTTTTAACTTAATAAATAAAATCATTAATTACAAAAATGTCTTGTATTATTCTAGTTATTTTTGCCTGATATTAAAACTTTTAATGATCATAAATATTTGCATGTAACAAAAAAAAAAAAAAACAAAGGAAATCTGAAAGGAGGCAAACACATGCAGCAGGTTGGAGAGCATGATGTGCTCTCGGGTCTGCCTTTGGTCAAGAAACACAATTAATGTTAGATTCTAAACTTCGGCATTAAATGGAAACAAATTTAAAGTATATTAGACGCCTCATCAGCTTTGGAGGAAGTTACATTTCCAGCACGTTACCATGGTAACAGAGCCAGACTAAAAGGGACCCAGCTTTGTGATGCTAAAAATCGTGAACGACAGAACTCACTGGCTCTTTGCATGGTTTATTTAGTGGTCATTTACAGATCAGTAGTTTTTTGTTGTCTTGTGTTGGTTATGTCTTTCAGACCTGCATCAGTCATTTAAACAGAAAACATTGAATCATTCTACATTAAGCCACTGATCTTAGGTTAGGATCTTTAGTTTAAGATGCCAGCAGATACCGATCTTTCAATGTTGGAGAAAAATCTTAAAGTTGGTCAGATCCCACTATTTGGATTGGCCTCATGTCCTCATAACCTCCTTTTGTATTTTGCTCCCTACTGGACTATAAGGCAGTAGCATACGCCTTTGACATCTGTTTGTCACTTTTAAAATAATTTTAAATGGGAAATTTTGATTACCCTGTGCAAGTCATGTGTCCCCGAGCTAAGTGTTGATCTGACTGGACTGCTTAACTTTTAGCAGGCTGAGAATCCCTGTGACTTTCCCAGGGCTCATAAAGCAATCCCAGGACTTCCACTGCACAGTAATGAGCAGCTGCAGGGCTCAGGTTCAACCACGGGGTTACCCACAACCAATGCAGGCCTGGACTGCAGCCCAGACAGTAGAGCAGCGTGCTGTCCAGTAAGCCCCCGGGCTGCAAACACAAAAACCATTAAGTAGAACAAAAGACAAAAACAGTACAACTAAAGCTCAAAAACCTCTCCATTTTCCCGTTGGGTTTAGTCTTGCTTTTTTTTCTGTGAGTGAGACCACCTGTCTCTAGATAGCCTCTAGCCCATCTTGCTTGTTATCAGCCCCACCTGACAAATCCAAACGAGCAAACACTGATTCACTGCATCTGCATTTCCGACCTTCAGTCACAGCAACCTATCGGCGCAGTTTTGAAATGCCTCCACCCGTTGGGATGGCTGGAAAGAAAGGACCTAAAAGCTTCTGCCATGAAAGATGGTTTATGCTTAAGAGGCCTGTTGCACCAATCGGTGCTGGTATTTAAAGCATATCAGTATCAGTTCACTGCAATACACAGCAATGCGCTCTCTGGCATTTAAAGTGGAGAACTGTCCTTTCGGTAAAAGTGCTCCACAAAATAAAGTAGATGTATGTATGTCTTTAGTAAACAGTCACAAAAGGTCAAGTGTGCAGAAAAAATTTTTAAAATGCCAAGTGGCACTTTAAGTGTAATGTTCATATGTGTGAGCAACAATCAGCACAAATAAACCTCCTCCAGTCCCAGTTATCAGCTTTTATATAAGCTGCTATAAACTACTATATTAAACTTTAAAGTGGCTCTTTCTGATTTCAGAGGACATATTAATCTTTTCATGTATGTACAGAGCCTTGTAAAGGTATTCATATTCCCAGAACTTTTTCCCATTTTGTCAAGTTACCTCAAACATCCATCTTTTTAATGGGAGAATTGTGAAGTGAAAGGATACATCTTAAAAAAGTGTGGGGTTTATTTATATTTAGCCCCCCTTTACTCTGATACCCTTAATGAATTTCAGTGCAATCAATTGCCTTCTCCAGTTATTAAATACAGACACATTTAATAAATCATAATATGCGTTCCGATGAGGCTTGTTTGTCAGATTGAAAGTACCTTTTGAAAATAACCTTAAGCAGGTACAGTATTAAAGATACTTTTCATTGAGCTCACATTTCTGTTTTTAAATGTTTTTTTATTGGTCTGGTATATTATTTAAATCTTGACAGAAACTAACACTGCACATCACACTGGATACATCAACTACGATGAAACATGGTGGTGGCAGTATTAAGCAGTGGGGATGCTTTCCTTCAGCAAGAACAAGGAAGCTTGTCAGAGCTGATGGGAAGATGGAAGGAGCTAAAAACAGGACAGCCCTGGAAGAAAACTTAGTAGAAGCTGCAAAGGACTGGAGACTGGGGTGGAAGTTCACAGTCCTCCAGGAAAACAACTGTAAACACACAGCCAGAGTTTCAATGGAATGGTTTTATTTCAAAGTATATTCATGTTAGGGCGGCACAGTATTTGAAAAATATGAAGTTGTGATATACTTCTTGAATATTGCGATAACACTATTTATTTATTCATTCATTCATTCATCTTCTATACCGCTTATTCCATAGTGGGTCAGAACAATCAACCATGCACACACTCATTTACACCTAAGGTCAATTTAGAGACCAATTAACCTAACAGTCATGATTTTGGACTGTGGGAGGAAGCCAGAGTATGACACTATTTATTACAACCCAAACTTTCCTCATATCTCTTTGTTCTTTCCATCCTCTCTTTACCCCTCTGCGCTTTCTGATATTGATGCCTAAGATGTCTATTGCCTGTTGACATAAGTGGACAAATATCTAAATGTTCTAACCTGAAATATTGTACCCAACCAAACTGCATCCATGCTGTCTTTTGTCACTAAGACAATGCACACATCACAACAGTTACGATTTTGATTAGATATATTATCTCGTTCTAATTCAAGAATGGCCTAGTCAAAGTTCAGACCTAAATTCAATTGAGAAGCTATGGCAACACTTAAAAATGTATGTTCACATCTAATTTGGCCAAATATTTCAGTGTCAAGATGTGCAAAGATGGTAGAGATGTATCACAGAGGGGAGCAAAGGTCGATGTTAGAAAACCTTTTAAGATTTTTATCTGAAATTAACCAATCATCCTTTTTCCTCCACTTCACGAGTATGCATTGTATTGCATTGGTCTATCACATGAAATCCTAATGAAATACACTGAAGTTTGTGGTTGTAGTACAAGTCAATGTGTGAATACTTTTACAAGCCTCTGTGTGTAGGAACACTTCTTTGTCTGCGCTCTCACATAGGACGGCTGGAAAAAAGACGGATGGACTTGTTTGCTTGTTGTATGTTTCCCTGAAAAACAGCAGCTCCATTTAGAGATCCCCAGGCTAAGTGATGTGCCTTTTCCTTAAACCCATTCTTCCGCTGTAATATTGCGAGGAAAACACCCGGGTCTACTAAATAGGGTTTTGTTAAGACCTTTATGTTGCAGGTAGCAATTTAGTTAGCGTGCAGCTTCAGTCAATTCCACCCAGAGCGTTTGAAGTTTGGGAGAATAAGATCTTGAACAGATCAGAACAGCTCAGCGGTCGTTTGACAGAATAAAACAGGGAACATAACCAGTCGCAGTCGAGATTACAGAAGTAGATTGATTTGTCAATGTTTTAAAAGAAATACGACTGTAGGAAAAAAAAAATGTATGAGAAGAAAAACAAATCATTACCAGTTTAAAGGTTTTGTTTTACAGAATAGCACCCTATTTTTATAAAATGCATCCTGGAGCATTAGCTGATTAATGCATATCATCTATTCAACCTTTGGCTCCTGATGCATCCTCAAAGTGCAGTTTTAAATGTCAGCCCTAATTTCATACGCAATGTCTGGACTTTCCTGACACTGTGTCATTGTTGTCAGATGGCAACAAGTCCAAGCACACTCGCTGTCGCCTAGGCTATTATTTAAACAAATATTCTAAAAACTCTATCCCACTGACATCATAAATAACTATAGGCATGGGAGAAATGTACACAAGTCAACAGAGGGATAAATACTCATAGGCCGCTGTGTGTTTTATAGTTAACTTGAGCTGTTACTTATTTAAGGAATGTAATCAAAGATTGCGACTGGTTTGTCACGCCTCCATCATCCACTGAAGAGGTTAATAATAAATGAGCAGGCAGGTAACTTCCTGTAAAAAAAAACGTCTTGTTATGTCTGGCGGCTTTGTGATGCAGGAATGTAGCCGATGTATCATACTGAGATAAGACTCCTGCTGGGAGCAGGGGTCAAAAACTAAGATTATGTGATTCCTGAAGGTAAATAAGTCAAAGTGTTAACAGGAAGCACTAACTACAATTCCACAAAGGTATAAAAAATGATTTTGAGGTGTTTTTGCACCCTTGAGATTAATTGTCCTCTTTAAAAAAACAGAAAACACAGTCTACCACATTGTTTGTAATTAACAATAAAATGGAGATGAACAGAAAAATTGGCTGGTGCCTAATCGCAAAAACTCAAAAGTCCAATTGGACTTTTTTTACAGGAGCAAACAGATGGAACTAACAATAACACACTTTGGTGTGGACAGTTTTCAGTTTCCCTGACGTGTTTTAAAGTGAGAGAGGAAGCACAAAATGTGTGAGAAGAGATTTAAAAGGAAACTGAAACTAACTGTGCAAATCAATAGAATAAGATCCATAGTTACTGTGTTTTAAAATAATAGTAAAACCCTGATGATTCCCTGTGATTCTAATATAAATAATTCATTCTTAAAGAGAAATCAGAATTGAATCCACAAGTCAAGTCTTTACATAAACTGGAGATGTGAAATTGGCCATAAAACTCATAACTGCATCTCTACTGAAAAGTCATTGGAGTTGTTAAATAAAATGCGATTGCATGTAAAGGTTACCTGCTAGATTGTGGTGGTTACCATTTCATGCATAGACCAGTTTCACTCAGAAGCCCTTTTCAGCTGACCCTTTCAAGACAAACCTTCCATCTTCTGTCTTGGTGTCCCTTATATAAGGATCCATGCAGAACGGAAAGGAGGGTTAAAGCTGACCCCTCCCTGCCGAGCCAGTGAGGGACATAGTCACAGCGGCAAGTTTTGGGGAGTTTGTCCCCAATAATTTTCCTTAAAGCACTCCACCGGATTTATCTTTTTCGAATTGTCAGAAACACAGACACTCCTTCACCTGGTACAGTCAGCTGTGTTTAATGACGGGGGCCTCAAAATAACAAAACAAAGAAGATGAATGCTTGGAAATTTTCACAGTAAGAAAAGAAATAACAAATGGTTATGGCCTGGAAACCAGAGAAGCACCACCTATCAGTGGTTCTAAGGTATCAATGTTTTAAAACACTAGTAGGCAACAAGTTGAGCAATGCCGAGTCTAATGTTAATTAAACTGTCAACTGAAACAACCCTGTTAATAAGCTAACATCAGCTTGTCAGGCTCCTGGTGTTACTTTTAAATAATTAAGTCAAACCTCAGTCTTGGGGTCCATGTTAACTTGCCCCAACACACCTGATGTAGGTGTATGAATTACCTCAGCTCTGCTCTCATCGCATCTCTTAATGACTTGTTTAGCAACACATCTATGCTATGAAACTACATTTTGTTACTGTATATTCCTAGCTCATCCACTCTGACCCTTTATACTCATATAAACAACACACTGATGTCAATCAGATTTCCCTGAGTGGACAGAGTGAAACTCTTAGCCATTGCTCTCCTTATGGTACCACTGTCTTAATTTCAAGCAGAAAATAAATAAATAAATGAAACCTTGTTAATATTCAGCAACACTTTCATGGTTGTACTCTTTTTATCCTTGAGAATTTTACGACTTTTTGAAGAGCATGTTCTCTAAGTGGACCCGTCAGAACCTTCCTCTGGTATTGGATGTCTGCCACCCGCTACACTCTTGCCACTTATTCTCTCCCAGCCCTGATATGTGCTTAATGTTCACTTCGGGCTCATCCCCAGCGCTGTGCCTCACTCCAGCTCCCATTCCCCCTCTCACTTGGCCCCACTCTCTCAGTCTCAGCACAATCAAGTGCTCCCGTCAGCGATGGGCATTTCATTATCCGAGTGCCAATTTGTTAGCAACCAGGCAGGTACAAGAGCACTTAAGCAGAAGCTGGAAACTGAATGTAAATGAGAAGGCTCATATCAGTGCCCTAGCCCTAACTCAGTATGTGCTTAATATTAGAAGCTGTTCACTAAATGTTAGCAAGTTGGGGTTACGGAACGTCCATTTGGACAAAACATGTTTCCAAATAATGTCGTGTTAAAAATCTGATTTGTGTCACACTTAACAGACCAGAAATTGTCTCCTGTCTTATGTCCTATACATATAATGTGTTGCGGCCATTCTGGTTTGTATGGATATGAATGATCTACAGTGCTGGTCAGATGTTTACATCCATTCATCAATGGTGTGAAAGTCATACTAATCTTAGGATTATATTGATGCTTTACAACTGTTCACTTCTGGAAATAAATAACACAAAAAACAGAACTGGGCACACAAGTTTGAATTTATTGTTGGTTTTCTCTAATTCACACAGGTTAAAAGTTATATACAATAGCATTAATTGTATGCATACATCCCAAATAATATTTTGATGAATGTACCTTGGCAATTATTATAGCACCGACAAAATTAATGCCTAAATCTGGCTGGATATTTGACCACTGCCCTTACAAGAAATGGTTAAGATGGTTTAACCAGTTGGGTTCCTGGCATAGACCCAGCTTTTAAGCGTAGTCTATTATCAGTAGGGCAGAGGTTGGAATTATTGTCCTGTTGGACTCATCTGACCCAAACTGCCCCCCTCAGATAAGAGGGAATTGGTTAGAATATGCAAGAACAATCCAGAAACCATTAAGACTCAGGCTGATTCTAAACTGGAAAGTGCTGGAGCACCAGTGTCACTGTCCACATTGGAGTGAGTTTAATGTCAACGTGAACTGAGACTGGTGCTAACGTAAAAAGAAGTCCCTGCCCCAAAATCAGCACCTTTGAGCTCAACTGAAGTTTGCAGCTGCCCACATAGGCAGGGTCAGATCAACAGAGATTGTTTGGGGGGGTCGGGGGGGGTCAAGGTGAGGCTTTTAAATGTAAGAACACTGAAATCAAACACAGTGTTGGTAGCCTCATGCAGACAGTCTGTTTTGCTTCCAGGGGTATTGGTTTCTTGTACAAAGTAAACAAAACAATAAGGAAGGACTTTTACCTCCAAATTCTGTAACTTCACATCAAATCTAGATGCTAGATGGTTGAAACTTGGACATAACAGGATTATGATCTCAAACACACATCAAAACTGGTTTTGGAATTGATAAAGCAGGCCTGTAATGGTCCTAACCTGAACTCTTGAAATCGTATTACATATATATTTGTGTCTGGATGTCTCATTCTGAATCTGTTTAGATTAAAGAAAATCCACCTCAAATTCAGGCTAATGGATCCAGTTCCATGCTGTATAACGATCCCATGGTTCAAATGCATCAATTAAAGACCCAAACTACTATGAGATTCATGCTCATGATGGATGAATACGACTTATAAGCTGCACTTTATCTCTCTGCATGATAATGCTATCTTTTAGGGTTAATGCAAAGAACTAAGCCTAAACAATCAAGGGTAAGAATTTCAACAAAAAAAGAAGTACTCCTGATTCATTTATCAGGTTATGGTCAAAAAATGCGGCTGGTGTCTGCGAGACTAGGGAAAACGTCTGCTTTTAGTTCTTTCTGTGTACTTGCAGCAAAGAGAGTAACTTCAAAAAGTGTCTTGGGCATTTTAAAGAGTGTAAATCAATATGTCTAAGTAGCTCCCATAAATAATAACAGCCCTTCCGGGCCTCTGCCAGTGGTCGACTGTCCGTTCCTTTGTCCTATAAATGTCACTGTAACTTGATTTAGCATGACTGATTGAGACATATTCCAAGTCCCTGGAACAACTGGTTTATTAAGGAGACCTCTGCTACCAATAAAGACTACACAAATGTTAAGCTTCAACATAGATAAAAGGCAAACCTCAGAGGTAATAACTTGAAAGTGGGAGCAATCAAGGGGCACACTGTATCTTTGCAGTCCTCAATTAGTTTATGTGGAATTAGGCATCTGTAGCAAGCCTCCATTTTGGTAAGGTGTCTTCAAACAAGACAGTGAGTAATTCCTCGATTCAAGATTGTAACTGACCACTGACCTCTAATCTTCATCTAAAAGGGAAATGTCATAAAATGTTTAATAAACTGCCACATTACAGGATTAACTGATTTTAAGAGAGGTCAGACTGCAGTGGAAATAAATATGTCCATGGCCACATAGTACAATGGGTTTAATAATGTCCAGCAGTGACCTCCAAAGTGACTACCAGCTTTCTGTCCCATCCCCCAGGCAAGAGAAGGAGGGAAACAGCCATCGTCAGGTAAAATGACCCATAATGCCTCCTGAATAGAGCGGCTAACTTTACGTGGCCAAGTCATTAGGGAGACAAAAGGGCCGACCATAGGGAGAAGTACACCCCCAACACCCGGTTGCTGTGTCCCCTTCCCTCAAATCAGAGAGGATCTCCAAATGTAGCCTGTCCCGCAACACCGGCATCTGCCTCACCGTCACTCTCAGTACGCCTCACTCCTCTGCAAGCGATGGAGCAGAACAGGACACTCAAAGATGGAAAGGAATGAAGCAATGTGATAAATCTGGAATGGAAAAAAAGGGACCAGGAGGTTTGTATTTGGCACTTGCTCAGATGAAGTAATCTAAGGGTGTATTCACACTTGCCACTTTTGGTCCGCTTTAGACGGACCAGAGTTTGTTTCTCCCCTTGGTCCGGACCTTTTGTGCAGGTGTGAATACACTCAAGCGAATCCTGGTCCGGACCAAACAACCGGACCGAGACCTACTTTTTGAGGTGGTCTCTGTCCGCTTTCAAATGGACTCTGGTGCAGTTCGCTTATGGTCTGAATGCGAACCGGCCCCAATCCGAACCAACTACAAAAAGCGTACGTCTCTTTGGACATAAAAAGCCTTCAAGTCTTCAAAAAGTTGAATAAAGTTGTGGTCCAGACATTAATGTGGCATGTTGTTTGTGCAGGCACTCAGAGCCCGGCAGAGTGGCCGCAAAAATACTTCCACACACAGACAGGCTCCAAGAAACGCAGCAACGCAGGCCTGGAGAGTGCAGACATACCGAGCTGCATGGCAGCGGAAGGCATCTTGGTTTCCTCTGAGGTTTGACAAGCGCTAACTAGGAAATATCAGGCATCCTGATCTCAAAGAGGAGCATGCTGATTCTTTCAATCTACTACGCATGGAAAACTAATACCAGATGAGGAATTTCTGAATGTGATTTATATAACAAGTCGAGTAGAAATGTATTAACTAGTTCTAAGACAGGTCTTCTTAGTATTTGTTCACTTCAATGACAAACACATTTACCTTGAACTTAAAGTGACAGCTAAAAATTGCTTTTCCTCCCCAGGTGAGGGGCTGTCATTACCAGGGTCAAGCTGCTCTGGCAAGCAGGACAACAAAACAAAGCAGATCAAAAAGAAGCAGCTTGAGCTCTGGAACAGACTTTAAAAAGAAGCAACTCACAGAAAGCAATAGTTCGACTTTATTTCGCGAGAAATTCTGATGAAAAATCAACCAAAAACTGAAGACATGTCTACCTGACTCAAAATTATCATCAGAAAATATTCCATAAAATAATTATACATCACTATATATGTGTGACATGAATGTTCAGGGAATGTAAATATTTAGCTCAAGTGTTAAGACTGTGTTTCAGTGGAAGATGACCAAAGTCATCCATGTATCTCTGTAAAAGCCCTCTTGGTTCTTTCAAAACGCTCTTTAGGCTTTGATGTGCAGTTTGCAACAAACTGATTCCAGAGTGGCTCTGATTCTTCAGAGCCACTTTGGTCTTTCCCTCCCAATCTCTATCCTCCCAACCGTTTCCCTCTCCATGAACTTGAGTGCCCCAAGCTGGTGTACAAATCAGGCTCATTCTTCTCTTTTTTAATCACTTTTCACTCAACCGACAACATTTTATCTCTAAGAAAGAGAAAAGGGGAGGACAGGGTAAACAATATCCCAAACGTGGAATTGCAATCTGCTTAGCTTCAGAGCTTTGAAAATCACCCCATGATGGAAGACAGGTGGTTGGGAGGGATGGTTTTAGAAGGCAAAAAGTCAGCAACAAAGGCTGCCACCCCCATCCCCGAAAAGGAAACTGCCTGCCCCACCAGAGGTTGGCCTCCAATGCTTTTGTCAACACTGATCTGAAAAGGAGAATCTCTGGCAGGAGCCCGAGGGTGATCATTTACAATCTGCTTCATCCCTGAAGGCACATTTCCCAGACACAATTACCATCAACTTAGAAGCTAAACTTCAGCTCATTCCTTCCTAATTCCGATAAGAGTTTTGTCTCCAAAGCTCGGTTTGGATAGAAAGACTTCTTAATTTCAGTTTCTTTTAATTCAGACGACTGGCATCAGAGAGCAGGGTTTATTAAAAAGCTCAGCCTCAGGAGGATTTCTACTCTGCTCCGCTGCCCAAATGACAAAAAAAGCCAGCAGCCCTCTTCATCCCTGTGTAGATGCAAATACACAAAGTAATTTAAATGTGCACATCATATACAGAAGTACAGGGAGACACGCAAAAACCAGACACATACGTCTCAGCTACCCGGCTATCTGCGGCATCTCCATCATTAAAACTGGAATGGGAAAAGGGACTCTCCCAGGGAAGAGGTTTAAAATAAAACTCTGTCAGTTACTCGCAGGGGTGGGTGGGGAGGTATCCTCCTTTATCAGGACTGTTTGCGCCTCATTTCAAAGCAGCCGGCTGATTTGCATGGTGGATATCATTTTGGCTCCTTCTGTGGAGTGATGGTGGGAGCTAAAGGGAGAAAATTCAAAAAACATCAGCTGTGACTGACAGTAGGTAACCCACCATCTGCAGACCTTTAAAAACTCAGATGCATTATGCATAATCAACACAGATTATGCATAATTTATTACCCACTGCAATTTGAAGGTATTTGCTTACTCCTCTTGTTTTTGTGTTTAATTATTTTTCTTCTAACTGTACTTAATGAGAGCCAATTAAATCAATCCCCTTGGCATTTTCTTCTGTGTTAATTTAGGCAATAACAGTACTTCTCCCGAAGCAAAACCTGACTCCCACTAAATGCAGGAGTCAAAAGAAATAAGTGTTCAGAAGTAACTGCAACTCAAAGGTTTGTTCAGCACCAAGTGAAAGGTGATCACTCTGTAGCCTGCAGGCAGGACGAATGGAACAGCGAAAAACTCTCAGTCAAAAGGCGAATGAAGCAAACAACTAACCACAACTGGTATTGCAGCGGTCTGAATGCTCAGATACTGGTCGTTCCTTCATGCACAACTTTTTGGTCTAACTGCTTATGAACAATCCTTAACATTGCCTCATTTTCAAAAAGGTGCCACAAACTTTGTAGAATTTAGTACTTATTTTGGTAGAACGAGGACTGTATGGTAATCGTTTGAAGACGTCATTAGCAGTATGCTCCAGCTGCAGTCACACTGTTACTGCCATGTATTCTGCCGTATCTAAGAATGGGTTTATATGTGGGACTAGAGGTAAAAACATACAGCAAGTTTGCATTTTGTGGAACTTCAAGTTCTGTCATGTCTAGAGAAATATGTATGTTCCTGTTTTGTATATTGTATGTGCAAGAGGATGCGGATGAAGGGTGTGAAATGTACAGCTACTGAGTCCGTATTGAATAAGTTGTTTTGACTGTAATATCACATCTGTTTTTTTTTAAATCCCTAATAATCAGGAAATGAAAGATCAAGGCTTAATAAATATCCTATGAGGGCTAAAATATTCAATGGGCTAGCATCAGTTGGAGCCACTTGAGACATTTAGCAGGCCAAAGTAATTGAATCTTCATCAGTGCAGACTAAGTGTCTGCATAGAGCAGCATGACATACATGATTTGTTATTATTGGTTCAGTGCTTAGACATATATGCAGCACTTGCATCCATTCTTGAGCAGTGGTGGACACGTATAGTACATAGGGCGCTGTAACACAAATGCAGCAGAATTCTGCAACATGCCCAAAAAAACTCTGTTGCAGCCAGGCTTGCCTGGTCATCAGATTGCATATGTTACATCATTGCATGCATAGAAAATGGATTCTGGATATATTTATTTAATACAACATATCTTTATACACCATTGAAACACAGGGTCGGTATGTAATAGTGTAAAAGGGGGTAATATACACCATAGCCAGTATATTGCTGTCTAATATACTGGGTATATTATGGACAGGTTTCAAACAACATGCTCTTTTAAACTTGTCAACAGCCAAACATATATTTTTATATCTTTCAAATACTCAACACTGATGCAGCTTTATGCTAAATAAGTAATCACCTCCTGATTTAAGAACTTTACCAACTAGGGTACTTACATTAACTGCTGCCTTATGTTGGACCTTGAGGGGACATATGGAAGACAAATTATGTATTTGGAGAGATGGTTATCTTTATTACAAGAAAGTTTAGGAAATAGCCAATCAAAAATAAAACATGACTAAGATACAACATGCAATCTGGAAAGGGAAATACACCTAACCTGAAGCCATACCTGGTTAAAGTGTTTAGAATATTCGTTTTCCCAACAGGGGGCGCTGTGCCGGTCCGTTGTGGTGAAGAGAGAGCTGAGCCGAAAAGCGAAGCTCTCAATTTACCGGTCGGTCTACGTTCCTACCCTCGCCTATGGCCATGAACTTTGGGTCATGACCGAAAGAACGAGATCACGGATTCAAGCGGCTGAAATGAGCTTCCTCCGTAGGGTGGCCGGGCACTCCCTTAGAGATAGGGTGAGGAGCTTGGCCATCCGGGAGGGGCTCGGAGTAGAGCCGCTGCTCCTCCACATCGAGAGGAGCCAGTTAAGGTGGCTCGGACATCTATACCGGATGCCTCCTGGACGCCTTCCTCGGGAGGTGCTCCAGGCACGTCCCACCGGGAGGAGGCCCAGGGGACGGCCCAGGAACGCCTTGGGCTCCCCCCGGAGGAGCTGGAGGAGGTGTCTGGAGAGAGGGACGTCTGGGCATCTTTGCTGAGTCTGCTGCCCCCGCGACCCGTTCCCGGATAAAGCGGAAGTCGACGAGTACGAGTTTTCCCAACAGATGTGCTGCTAAAAAACAAATAAGGCTAAACTGGTTTGTATTACTCTTGAATAACAGCCATTCTTAAGCAGTACAATACAGATTACTAACTCAACTATTCAGATGATTTTGAATCATTAAACCAAGTGTGTCGTCTAATGCCTGGTAACATTTCAGATTACATAACTGTGCTCTCCTGCTTCTGTTTCAGTCAATTAGAGTATTTGTACAATATACAAATCAGTTTTAGTTAGGAGAAATATGGAAAATCTGAGTTGTTGTATGTGAATTTATCATATTTGTAAGGTTTTGGGCCCATGCTGTCAACTAAGAAAATGCTTCCATTGAAGTCTTTCAGTGAAAAAAAAAGAAAAAAAAAGGACAGATGCTAAATTAGGCTTATATCCATTCATGATTCTGAGCTGTGGGTTGTCAAATTGACAGTGGGAATTTGTGCATTGTGTACACTTGTTTAAGGACATTGCTGGACTGGGGATGGATGTGTGTGTGAGTGTGTGTGTGGGTGCGTGTATGTGTGTGTGCACAGTGACAAGTGTGTGGAGTTCATTATCATGAGGTCTATGAGCATAGATGAAGTCCAGAAGCATTCAGTTTCTTCTGTTGTCAAAGTGGCTCCTTCTTCATTCTTTACTTTCCAAAAACATAAAAAAGGAGCAGGCATAGGTCCTGCTGGCAAACGCACCAAAGCAAAGAGGAGAACAAAAAAAGGAGGGACAGAAGGTTCAAGGAAGAGAAAACAGAGCAAAGAGAAGAGAGGAATCGCCTCTTAACTCAGGCCATTGTTTAGATGCAAATTTGAGCTGATCAGGATTCTGCCAGCATCCTGACCAGAAGACGTTCAGGCTGAAGAGTTAGTGAGGGACAGCCAAACAAGGAAAGACATAAACTGAGAGCAAACGTGTGTTCAAGAGTGTCTCCCATACCTACAGACATGCAGAAACCCAGAGAGCAACAAAGAACCAGCGACTGTAGAAGGAGAAACAGTTTAAGATACACATAAAAAGCTCCTATTGGACATGATTTAGTTTACAAACATACACATATTTAAATACATGTTCTGCTCTGACACCGAGTTTCAGCTTTCTTCTCAATCCAAAGTTTCCAATGAAAGTAAGAACAGAGGACTTTATGGTATGGGCTGAATTATGGTTCTGGACACAATACTGATTCACTTTGTAGTTAATGTGTTCATAGTTATTTTAATTGTAAAGTCCAGCTGCTGTACGTTTATTGACAACAGAATCAATGTCTGCTATTTTATGTAGTGCTACTAGTAGCTAATTTTGGATATTGTAATTTGGATATATTTGGACAAGAAAAAAATAACAATAGAAAAGAAACTGTTAAAACGGTAAGTATTTTTGCATATTCAACATTTCAAAGTCAGTGTTAGCTAAAACAGCTGGCACGCCATTTTAAAATACGTTTTTTCCTAAATAAATGCACACAAAAACACAGAGTAGACACCAGTTATCTCCTGTAGATTGAAATCCTCAACTTCTAACTCTTATCTTCCCTTTGAAAAGTCACACTGGTAGCATGACCAGCTGTCGGCTACTTAATAAATACTTCATTCCCAGGACAGCTAACAACAAAAGGTGGAGGACGAGGAGAACTACTCCAAAACGTATACTCTGAAATGGTCAAAAGAGACACAAGCACATTTGCCAATCAACTGGGTAATTAGTCGAAAGAATGTGTCTCCAGAGGGTGATGTGAACTCGTCTGACCCTGATTGCACCTCCGAGCCCCTAATCCAACCCCATACCCTTCAGCCCCAGGTAAAGGCTAACTGATCTCTGACCTGTTGCTTTCCACTCCTAACTGGAAGAGGATGTCAAGAGGATGGACACTCTCACACTTGTTTGAACCCTGGTTGAGTCAGAGTAAATTCCTTGAAGTCAACAGGTGAAAAAGGACCCACAGGGTTTTGCAGTGTGAATTTTGTTCTGATTCTGATTAACACTGACTTAGATGAAGAGGAAACTAATGCCAGTTTTGTCTCAGATGTCAGTTATTTCAAATCTGAATATTTTCCAATGGTGTAAAGTTATTGTTTCAAGAAAAATGCATTTTATAGCCAAATAAATTCCCCGGTTAATACACACACATACACACACACTCTTGTTTTGCTATATGTAGTGAGGACCATCTGTTGACTCCCATTGACTTCCATTGATTTTCAGTCCTTTTCAACCCTTTCTATGCCCTAACCCTGACAATAACCCTAAACCTAACTATTACCATTGCATGTCTAACCCTAACCTTAACCTAAACTCAATTCACACCTTAGTCCTAAACCTAACTGTTAGCAAAATAGGTCGTGAGGACCAGCAAAATGTCCTCACTTTGGTACAAACGGTCCTCAATTTGATGGTGAAATCGGGAAAATGGTTCTCACTGTGATGCCAAGACAGGAACACACACATACACACACACACACACACACACACAAAACATCTGTTCAGAATAAAGTAGAGAATAAAAAACATTTAGTCTTCAAAGATTAGCCTTTCTGACTTTTGGAGAACATATCAACAATTACTCTGTTCATCTGAGGCAAAGCGAGAGCAAATATTTAAAGACATCCATTAAAGGAGAAGACCTATTTTCTACTAAACACTCAGCTCACATGCTGAAACACGTCTGCTCTCGATGAATAAAGATTAACAACTGACCTTTAGTTAAACAACTGCAATGACTCACATGCATGGAAACATGAATGTATATGTTAATTTCTGACCTCAAACCTGAGCACCCAGTGGAATACATTTCCATTTATTTATCAGTCTTTTTCCCTTTAAACAAATAAGACTAAGGTTGATGCATTTCATTGTTCTTTTTCATGTGATTTGCTTCACGTGTTTAACGTTCTTAGGTTTAGGAGCAAATCTAAAATGGGATATGCTGAAAAAAGATAATCAAGCTATTTTTGTTCTTGGCTTTCATTCTTTTCTGAAGTGAGTTTTAATTGGTCTAAGGGAATAAAAGCATCTTTTTTTAAAAGCCATTCACAGACTATATTACTGAAAGTGTTCAGTCTTCTGGTTTAACATACACATATAAACGTGAGTGATGTCCAGTTCCTAATCCCTAAGGTTTAATATGATGTCTTTGATGTACTTGAATGTGTCACTTATGACACCCCCGTTTCGTATAGTGCATGTGTATTGGGAGGAAGGCTGTGAAATATACTGTTTGACAGGAACAACATAGGACACTTTTATTTTTAGTGCGATGACATGTCTCGTTTTTTCACTTTAATGATTTTTTTGCAGTGTAAGTGAAGCATAACAAGTGCCATTGAGCTGCATGCATCTCCACATCAACGTTGGGATCTGCACTAAACTTGCACTCCGGTTAGTGTAGTGCAAACTACTGTTGTGCTGCTCATGCAGTTCTAATAAATGGGTGTCTGAGTACAGGGCTGTTGGAACCGCTTTTAGTCAAGCAATGTTTAACCCCTCTGTGTTTATATTCAACCGTGCATATGCTGGTAAAAACGAACATGCTTTCAGACTCTGCCGTCCTTCCTGTATAGCGGACGTTTACAAAAACGGAGATGTGGATGAAGCAGCAGAATTCCCCACCTTACAAACAGGGCATGCCATTCTGTCGCAGATGTTGTTTTAGACGACAGTAACAGCGAGCATAAATCAGGTGTCAGAAAAAGTGGATTTTTTAACCTCATTCTTCATTTCTAATTTAGTTCCTTTGTCTCAGTGGGAAGAGTAGTTGTCTTGCAATTTGAAAGATGTGGGTTCGATTCCAGCTTGTCCTTCTGTCACGTTTGCCCATTGACAAGGCACTAAACCCCAAGATGCCAACCAATCTGTGTATCGATTTGTGTGTCTGAATGTTAAGAGTGCAGTTGGGCGAATGAAATATATTGTAAAAACTTGTTGACAGGTAAGTTTGACAAGAAGCGCACTATATAGTTTTATTTATCATTTTACACCTCTAGCCTTTAGCTCATACAATGCTTTTCCACCCTCATATCTACATTCTTATTAAATTTTTTACCTTAAATCTTTACCTTTCCTCTCCATCCTCCTTTTGTTCCTAATGCTGTCATGATGCGTCTATGCTTTCTTTCTTGTCTTTCTGCTCTAATAGAGTTACATTAACTCATTCCTCCTCGAAAGGGTTTCCCTCTGCTGGACTTATGAAAGGTATCATTTGTCTCTTTTGAAGAACAATGTTTAGCATTTGCTGTCTCCACCAAAGATCGGTCTAAAGTTTTAGAGATGTCAGTGAGGCCACTAGATCTATAGAGTTAGATTTACAGATACTGGTAACTGATCTTAGGTAACTCATCTCATTTTTTGATTACAACCAATGAGTTTAATTGCCGCTCCTACATTCATTTCAGAGCAGCCTTAACTTCACTCAATTGATTTTAATTTGACATTTAAATTAATTTCATTCCATTAATTAAAGTTTTATATATATATATATATATATATATATATATATATATATATATATATATATATATTATGTTCTATTAATTATTAATTATCTATTAATTATTTTTATGCTACAAATTGATTAAGGTGATTTTGAGGCTCATCCAGTCAGTGTACCGATAACTAAAAGCTGTACAACTCAAATATGTATTACTCTGGACTCTGATTTACTGTTGAAAGTAACCACAAAGCAATGGCCAGGACAGAAACAAATAATATTATCTTTGTCAGATTAGCAGATAGTGAAGCCTGTTCCTGTGTGACAGAGTATGTACAATGCAGTGAGATATCCTATGTCAGATATCACTATTGGCCTCTGAAAGACTTCACTTGCTTGCCATTGCTGGCTAAAGCAACAGGAGCAGGCCAGAGGAGTCTGACAGCCTGGAGGGAACAGAGAGCTGGGAGGAGGATAAACTGTCATCATTAACAGTAACCACCCCAAAAAATGCATTTTCTAATTTTTACAGTTCAGACAAAGCACCATCTTAGATTCTGTTCATTAATTTATTTTAGTATAATCCTCACTGCTGCTTGTATTAACCAGTGCTCCCTGATTCTTTAAGGTAAGTTTCATTAAGTCAGGTAAAGTCATCCTAAGGAATAACTGAGATTAATTACACTATGGACATTTTAAAAGCCACACTCGATTGATTGAGCTATATTTCAAAGATAAGTGGAGTCAACATAGATGAAACAGATTAATTTCATATGTTGGTTTGGATTTTTTCTTTTTTGCCAGCACAACAAATATTGCAATCTTCCTGACACACTTTGCTCACTTTTTTTGTTCAATGTTACATTTTTTTAACCTTGTTATCTTTATGCCAATATCACTCTATTTCAGATCTGCCATGCATTTCAATGGCATTGGTAAATTACACTCATGCATGGCTTTTCTACAGATTTGTCAAAGTAGCATACATAGTTTGATCTCCAGCTAAACCAGGCTGTTATGTTTTTGGGACAATACGTTGCTTAATCACAGGCAGCACTATGCAAAGGTTTTGTCTGCACTGATGAGTCACCCAACTCAGAGTGCTGGGTGCTTGAAAGAGAAAGTGAAACAGACGACATGATCTACTGTCTGATTCATTCAGCTAATAATCATCTGACCTTATGTGGTCACTCCTTAAAAAAGAGCATTGCAATATAGTTCCCAGACAGTCAGTTGATCCTTAAATATTAAAAAAAACATCAGTAAGGTGACATGACTGCAGAGGTATCCCATCCTGAAGCAGTTGAACAATGTGCATTCCACACCCTTTATTCAAATACACATGCAGTATTCAAAACAGGAGCTCATCAACTGCAATACACAAACCTTAAAGATAAAACAGAGCTTCATGCCACACAAAATCAGTTTTATTTCTGCAATTTTAGACCTGTGTGATACACTTTTTTTATTTTCCGACATGTGAAATAGGAAACAATGCGGCAACAACTTTAATCTCCATGTTGGCAAATATCTGAGGCTATTTCAAATACTGCATGCATCTCGAGGGGCTCAGTGGTTCCCTACAACTATTTTCATGCTTAAAAATGTATTACATACAGAATTTAAAAGTTTTAAACTTGCAAAAGTATAAGAGTGAGGTTTGTTGAATTAGGTCAGAAGCTGAACAAAGTGCACCTGGTTGTTAAGAGTTTGACAGTTTTACAGAGCATTGGATTCCAGCCTAATTATAGGTAGAAAAGTAAAGTGAGACAAGAAAACTGTGAGGAAAAAACATGACAGCTGTGAGAATACAGAAGAAGAGGGCCAGGAAAGGGGACATGAGTTGGACCGCAAAGGATATTAAATCAAAGATTAAAGGATGGAGAGGTGCAAACAGGAACTAGAAAACCGACATGAGATGGACATGTGTTTAGGTCATCCTCATGATCCGTTCACAGGATTGAGGATGATGAATGAAAGCAGGAAGCAACATAAACAGATAATGATAAACACAGAAGGAAATGTAAAGGACAAGTCACAAGAGAGAGAGAGAAGTCTTTAACCTGGGTTCACATTGAATGCGCTTGGATGGAGAGGTAAATGAAGGGTGGAAAAGGAAACAACTCAGACAGAATTGTTGTCTAAGAAGCAAAATAGGACAGGAAAAGCTTGCACATCCCATGATTTGTTTTGTGAACCTAGGACCACAAACTGTCAAGTCTTTTCTACATCCTGCTTGTACCACACTGCGAGGCACTTCAAGTCTTAAGTGGCTGAGATTAAACCTTAAAAACATGCAAATCTAATCTTCTTTAAAAGTCCTATTTTATATTTACATTCCCTATACGTTTACAAGTTACACCTTCTAACTTTGAAGGAACATAGCACATCATCCATAACACACCATCCAAAAGTGAAACATGATGGTGACGGCGTCATACTGCAGGGATGCTGTTCTTCAGCAGGGACAATGAAGCTGGTAAGAGTTGATGGGAAGAACTACATCAAACATACAAATGGCTAATGCTTTGCAATTTCTTATGTTTCTGCTAAATTTTATGTCAAAGTTAAAGTTTTGTACTTATTTTGTTGTGGGAAACATTTTTAAAAGAGGTCTCTAATGCGAAAATAAACTTCTGTAACAAATATAGATGCTTCCTTCTGCTGTGTTCTCTTGATATGAGAAGCTCTGGAGTTACAGCTGAGCTGACCTAAATACAAATCACATTTGAGCCCATGCAACCAACCCCCCTCCACACCCTCTTTCCCTCGGGTGTCTCCTCCAAAACCCCTTTCTCTAAACCCGATGTTTCTGCCGTTGCAACAGCAAGTAGCTGCACTTGCCACAGCAGCTGCCCTGTTCCAGAACTGCAGCCTTGGTATCAGGAATTTTGTCACGGATCCAGTTCCCTGGAGGGAGCCCAGTTCTCATGCAGGCCTCTGAGCCTCTCCAAGCTCTTTATGTCAGGGATAGAAGAGGGATGGTTCCGGGTCACCGTACATCCAAGGCCCAGCTCAGAACCTCCTGTGTCACTTTTTAATTTCCTGACCTATCTAAAGGAAAGCTTAACTGGGACTTTGATACGACATAATAATACGACGGAAATAAAAATATTCGTCCATACTCTTTCATTTTTTCTAACTTATCCAAACTGGGAAAATACAAATTCCAGACTCTTTTAGACTTTTCCAGAGTGCATAGGGGAACTGCATGTTTGTATTGTCATTATACTCCTGTTTATCATACTTACAACATACTCATAATGATGTAAACTCAATCAAGATTCAGGGACATAAGTCTTTTCCACTGTTACTTCAGGGCTGGCAACCTGAAAAGTTCTAAAACCACTGCCACAGCAAAGTGACTACTCACCTATGCAAATGCTTATATAGTTCAAATAGAAAAATATGAAAATCTGAACAGGTGAGCCACAATTTTACATCTGAACTGTCTTAGAAAAGTTTTATTAGTGCTCCTCTATTTGTACTGTTGCATTTTTGCCAAAGAAAATACAGATCCAATAAAGCAATAAATAATCAATTATTGTTGAAAAAAAAGCAAGCATGGCAGTTTGCATCTGATTCACGCTGCGTATGGACATATTCGATTTTACAGTCCATGTTACTGTTCACACTCTTGGATCATATAATGACAGGCATGTTGCTACATGTGAGATGCTAGCATGCTTAGAGTATACTGCACTATCAATACCATCTGTGATTCTTTTCACCAGCAAAGAGATACACTTCTGATCTTTGCTGGGATATAAGCCAAGGTGAGCAGACTGTGGTAAAGTGGTCCATTCCTGCTTTGCTCTCTTCCATCTTTCATGGCTTTTTCATTTCATAGTCCTTTATCACCATGCCAAGCCGGAGCAGCACTCCCAGATTTTTAATTAAAATCGAAAATCTGCAATAACGCTGGAGACTCCGGGTTAGCTGGCAAATGGGTCCAATGGTCTTGCTTCTGTTTTTAAGCCTCTGTTGCTTGTTTCATCAAAGCCTTCCATCAGGCTTTCCCAATTGTCCAGTTCTGTTCACTTCACTGAATAAAGGGTCTGACATAATCCAAACAAGATATGCAAAGTTATAGAGGACACACCTTATATAAAAGAGTTCCATCTAGCAAATGAACTCTACAGCATTAATCCATTCAAAGAGGCTGAGAAAAATCAAAATACTTTAAGTCACTTCTCTTGACTTCCCATGACTCCCCGAAGACAAAAGGCTGCTTGTGTAGACATGGACTGGATAAAGACCCTGGTGCCTTACTATAGTTGTCTGGGCGCGGCCGTATAGTGTTATCGCACACTTTCCACAGGCACACTAAAATTCCATCTACCCCCTCTGGAATTACCCCGAAAAGCTATATGTTTCTCTACCCGGGAAATTAGGGGGTTGTCGAGTTTCATTGCGCAGCAGTAACGATTTAATCTATCTGCAGATTTTCTCTGTAAGATTAAATTATGAGCAGGTGGCGGCACAGCTTAATATTTTAATTATAAGGCAGCAAACATGCAGCAGGTTTTCCCAGAACGTTTTACAGCAAAGGCAGAACACCGTGCAGGAAATAAAAAAGAGCCTCCATTAACTGTGAGGAAATCATGAAGCTTGAAATAAATATTAATCTATGGGGAAAACATGTAGTGGAGCAACATTCAGACCGGACATTAATTTGAACTTTAACCAAGCTTGAGGCTTACAATCTGAGGATGCTTTTAACATAGGGCTCAAAACGAGTCGCAGAAAAAACTGGCAAGTTTGTTATAAATGACTGCCAAGACAGTCAAACCCTAATCCTAAACCTAGCCATGTTGTTATCATTCTATCATTATCTCTTCACATATCAAGAAGGTAAGGGGGGAGAGAGGAGGCAGCCAGGTTAGGAATTCCATGCCTCCTCCTTCTACCAACAGTGGGAAAAAAAGCTCAAAGTACTCCATGGCTCATTCATTGACAAAGCAAAGGAGCAGGAGGGGGTGGAGGTGGCTCAAACAATCATCCCACATCCCACCCACCCCGTGAAGCATTCCACTGTTCTGTCTGCTCACCCATCATTAAGCAAGACCACCTGCTGGTAAATCAGAACCCTCATCATGTTCTCAAGAAGCCCGGTTTACCCTATTACCAGTGAGCTGGTGCACTGCTGTACGCACATATATAGAGTTAGTGTTACACTATGCAGAAAAACCCTGCCCAGATACATTCCATAATGACACTATAGATTCAAATAGACACAACACAAAAAGGGATAAGGAAATGATCTTTTTTGCATAGCCGTGTCTCAAAAAGTTGGAGAAGGGGAGGAGGGATCAGGACTGAAGAAAGAAACAGTGCTTTGTTGCTATTCTCCATCAGGGCCTCCAGGGAACGACTTTGACATCAAGTTATCAAGAGCTGAAACAAAAGCGACTGATAAACAGAGCAAGACAGATACGATCTCCCTGTGCACTCAACACTTCTCCATCAAGACGGCATCCTGTCTCCCAAAGGCCCATCAATTCCACCTTCTTTCTTTGTTGTTGACAAATTGGAATGAAAACGTCAATAAATACATAAAAAACACTTTTTTTTTTCTGTTGGGAGATCATTCAAACATAAAAAAAACAACTTCAGGTATGTTCCCAAAAAGACTCCTGGTGACTGTGCTGGATTGTTTAATGGACGATCTGTAAGCTCTCTGGCTCAGTTTTAAGGGCGTCAAACTTAAGAGAAACTCTTTGCCTATTAACCCATGGCTTAGTTTGACTAGGCAAAGCTACATGAGTGGTTTTAGGGATTTTTTAAATATTGATTCAAAGCACCTTGATGGAAAAAGTTAGAAGGTGCTGTGTTCCTTTGTGGTAAGAGAATAGACAACCTTTAAGAGAGGGGAGTGGAGCTATGTGTGGTCAAATTTGGAAATAATGTTCTATAAATAACAAACTCACACTTTTTAAAGCCACACTATCCAGCAGACAGCAACAGGATACCTCTAACTGCTAGAGGAGCTTTTATATGGTGGCTAATGGTTGTCAATATTAAATCAAAACCTCATTAACATCAATATTATAAAATCAGAACACACTAATTAAATATCTGAATACATTGTTATCGTGGTAAAATTCAATAAAAGGAGCATCAACACAATCTGAGTTTTGAAATACGGCTACTTTTCTATCCACTTCTAGCAACTACTTCTGCTGCAATGGTAGCTTTTTCTTGTATGAAACACTCAATAATACTAATGATCTGCTTAAGTTGCATATCCACAGAGAATAAAAATCCCAGCAACCTTTGACATATTTCCTTATTGGGCATTTTGGACAACTATTTTTCTCATTTCCTGTAGCAGTTAGCTGTGCTAAAGTGTGAAAACTCTTACTACAGTAATTAGAGCTAGGAATGTACTACCTATCTGTGCTATAGACCTACAGTAAGTCGATCCTGTATGTAAACACACATAATACAATTATTATCTGCCTAACTGTTCTCACATGCCAAACATTAATCGAATAAAGATAAACATCTTTACAATTAATTCCTTAACAGGATTTTAAAACTGATACTTTACTAACTAATGCTATCTTGCGACGTAAACAAACTTAATACAATAAATATCTCCTTTTAATTATTCTCAGAAAACAAAAATCAATAAAATAAGCAAAATAATCCTACTTCCCCTATTGTAATTTTAAACTGCTAAGGTACTAACTTGTAGCAGATAGCTGTGCTTCAGTGCTAACGTTATTTTGCATTTAAACACAAATATTACACTAATTATCTCCCTACATTTTTCTCACATGGCAAAAATCAATGAATTAAGCTTAAACCTCCCTTTAACTTTTGAAGTAACAAATGAATGGTAGTTTGAAATGACTACTTTAGTGTCTTCCTGTAGCAACTAGCTGTGTTGCAGTGCTAATGCTAGCCTGAAAAGTAAAAAAAAAAAAAATGAACCAAACAGGAAATTTGGTATTACCGTTGTCCTTTTTTTTTATGTCCTCATCAATAGTGTTACAGCTAACAAGGCCCTTGTTAGCATTTTGACTTATGAAAAAAATTTATTTTCTTTTTCAGGGTTCATGTTACTGCTGAGTCAAGTTGTTTTATATGTTGCCACCACAAAGATTAAAGGGCAGCTGCTCTGGCAGTCCTCCACTTAATAATGATTCTTCCACATTATAACACATGAAGCTAAGTGTGTAATGGAACCTTGTAAACACTTGTTTATGGAGTGCACATTGGTGGCCAACAGATAGCACACATCCAGACAGATTGACCATAAAGCTGCTGGCAAGTTAAAAGACATAAAGTCTAAAACATGATTCCCGAAGGCAATTATCTTCATGCATCCATGGTCCAACCTAACAAACATGCCCCCCCAAAACAAACATTCCTTATGCTCCATGAGTTCACGTGTACAAACAAAAAATACCTTTTTTTTAATTTAACTTTACATCACTCATCTTGATTTCCCTCATGCCAAGGCTTTCACAAAGCCTTTTCTCTTCCACCTCAGACAATGCACCTCCCCACCTTTACTCTGCCAGGCATTCCTGGGTCTATCCTAGCTATCGAAAATGTCAAGAATGAGGAGAGAAACAGAGGAGGGTAGCAATGAGCACCGCGGCAGGTAGAGTCTTGTCCTGCTGCGCACACTTCCCACAGTCTCCGGAGTTGCTTTCATGGAACGGATGGGATCTGACTTGACTCCCTTAATTAAAACTCTTCACTTGAACAAGCCTCAAAGGTCATTCTCTTCTGGATGAAGGCATTCAAGCTAATTATCAGGGCTAGTTGTATTGCAAAAACAACAGAAAGGAGAAGTTATAGAGGGGAAGGAGATGAGCGGTGTCCTGAACTAGGACTTATGGGATCATCGGTGGATGAGGAGCTCCATGGAAAAGGTTCAATCTTTCACATAGGTGTTTTAACATAAGTGGTGTTTGATTGCTCTTTAAAATATTCTTTTGCCAGTAATCTTTCAGCTGCAAGACAGTATGAGCAAATCAGGTTATGCAAAGCATACTCTCTTGGAATACAAACCTGAAAACAAAAACAGCACATTCTAGACAGTCTAGCTCCCCTTTCTTCTCCAGCAGTCTGAGAAGAAGAAGAAAAGGGGTCTGAATAAAAAGGTTAGCCGAGCAGTGTTTCGTGCCTGGACAGTCCAACAGAAGAAAGTTTTATGTGTGTGCCAAATGGAATTTAACACTGCAAACAAGCTCCAAGCATTGGAACCTTTTGCCACCGAGAACCAGGAGGCAACCTCCCCTTACCAGTCCGCAAGATCGATTCAAACTCGGAACAACTGCATAGCTTGTCAAGCAGCAAAAAACAGTTAGACACCCACAGGTTCACCACTTGCCGGTGTCTGACAAATAGTCAGACAGTCAGATAGTCTGACAAATTAGTTATTAATTAACTCATGAGAAAAACAGTTATTAATTAACCTGCATCATGCTGAAAGCAATGTGGTTAATACCCTCCAAAAACCACCACAGTCACATGTGATCGCCATTTATCTAATGATTTGAGACTTTCTTTAGACTCCTTGCCTTTTTTGTGAAGTGCTTTACAATAATGTTAACATCTAGAAACTTGGAAAAAAAAACTTTGCATAAACCTAAAGCTCCTAAAATCCCTTGTGTGTTTCTAAAAGCAGAGGAGTTCAAATTCTGACCTCATAAAAATGAAAATCACGAAAATCACCATGTTCCTATAGGTTGTTTATCTGTCACTTTTTCCTCAAGGTATCATTGAAAGGCTGGAGCCACATCACAGAAACAAAGCTTCTAAAATGACTCTGACAGTCTTGTTTCATGAAGTTTTGGGAAACTTTACCACCATGAGCCTTAGGCTGTCTCATTGTAGAAAGCCACATGTAACTGAAATCCAAGCTGTCTTTCAGACGGTTCTTCTCATTGTAAGCCAGCACATCCTCAATACTTTAAGATGTACTCCAACATCTATGCAATGTTAAAACTTTCCAGCTCAGGTGTACTGGTTTCTTACCTTCGACGCAGTGTTCAACTTCCTCTAGGTTGCGAAGAGTAATCCTCATCAAGCTTGAGTTGAGCATCAGTTCGTTCTTGTGGTCCGGCCCCACGGCCTCCGGGTCGAGGTTGAGAAAAAATATGCGAGTGTCGCCTGTGGCCACCTGGTTGTCGCAGATTCGAGAATTCCCAAACCCGCCAATCGTCACTTTGTTGCCTCCATCCAGGAGGATCTCACGGTTGATGCTGGACTTCCCTTTCAAGTAGCGCCACACTCTGACCTTTAGAAAAGGAGGGATGAAAACAGAGTACGGTGCATGTTTTATTGAATATTACAACAATGATATAAAGAAAATAAAAAAGCAGCAACAACCTGGTGGTATAAGTGTTCACACCCTCAATCTGGTGCTTTGTTGAAAGGACATTTCTTGTCCACACCATATCGTCTTTGGCTAGGCCATTCCAAAATTTTAATTGCTGTCATTAAGTTTTTCTTCTGTTGATGAGGATTCTTTTTATTGATAAGGACAACAAGTCTACTACCATCTGAAGAAGGGTAAACCTAGAGCATGACGCTGCCACCACCATGTTTAACTGTGGTTATAGTGCTCTTTTGATGGTCTTCAGTGTTGTTTTTTGTGCCAAATATTCATTCAACATTGTTCAAAATTGGTTTCATCAGACCATAACAGGTTCTGGGAGATTTTGGGTGGACATGGACATTTTCTTTGGATGAAAGGATTCTTGTGCAGCCTTTCTCTTTATTCTTGATACAAGAATACAGAGGATATTTGTCATATGTGGGCAGAAATTCCTTCAGCTCCTTTAGAGGCTGCCTCTCTGGATTAAAAAAAACTGTTATATGCTGATTTAATTTAAAATATATACAGACATTTATATGTCAAAAACAGAAAGACATTAAAATCTTAGTTCTAAAATTACCCAAAGTAATATATTACAATGTTCAACTGAAAATACACCCATATGGTCACAATATTGAAGCTACAGCTACATTTTAGCCATTAACAGCCATGAAGATCACTTGTTAATAATCCATCGCAAACCTTCCAATGTAATATGTGTGCAGCAGCTGTGCCTCACATACCAGCTTGCTTTCTCTGCTGATTAGATAAAGATGTTTTATAATATTCCAGTCTCAGACTTAGAAGTCCTAATTTTTGTAGCCTAGGTGTGACTTGAGTCCAAGTCCCAAATTCAAGTGACCACCTATGGTTTTGGAATATATAAAATCCTCCTACTAACTTCATTATGGAACGTATTATGGAATACATGTATTTATTTAGGAAAATCTATTTAGGAAATTGAGTATGTACAATGTAAGCACATGCATTTTGGATACAGATTATAAAAATCTTATTGGTATGGACATTTGGGTCAATAAGATCAGTGGCACTAAGCAAAGAATGCTGGGAGATTTGTACAAAAGACAAACAAAAGGCCCAACAAATTGTGGGTGACCCAGATCACCCCCTATTTGGTAAATTGTTAGGCTTCCCTCTGGAAGGAAATTTAGAGCAGTAAGAGCAACCAAAAACTTCTATAAGAACTCTTTCATACCAACTGTTGACCATTATCTAGATATTGTGCCCATTGTGTGTTTATAATTTTAGTGTGCTTTGTCATTCAGTGTGAATGTTTCCTATGTGCCTTGTTTTTTATGCATTCTTTTAACTACCATGTGAAGCCAAAGATAAATTTCCACATATGTGGACAATAAAGATGAACTTAACTTAAATGAAACTTTTGTGCAATCAGATTTAACTAAAGCAGGCTTTTTAATACCACGATACCTGCCATTTTAAGTGGGGCGTGTACACTCTTAGGATGCACTGCACAAAGCAAGTTCGCTATTCCATACCACTATTAAACTCCAACCTCAATAAGTCAAGGCTTAGGGTCAAGCAGCTTTTAATGTGTTTTTGCCATGACAGACTCTCAACCAGATCTAGACTTTGTCTATCTCAGAAAGCAAATACATTCTTTGTGCTGACAGAATGGACGTTTTTAGGTTACATATTCGCCATCTTGTCCAATTCCGGCATTTTGTGGATGGTTTCTGTTTACAGGATGAGCTGTTGTTTTTTTAATCTGCCCCATTCATTGGTCGGAGAGACGGGAAGCGGTGGAAAAAGAGGAGCAAACAAGCTGACCAAACACAACTTGTTTAACTGTCAACAGTTAAAACAGAATACAGAGTGGCCAACCACAAGTCAGCCTGGTGCAAACGTTTAGTTGCACAAAGAAGGAAGGAAGAAACAGAAGGGCGTATACTTCCCGACTAAAGTTTGGATTTGTGCAGCTTTAAATCTCTTTACTGTCATTTCATTGTATACAAAACAGCATACATTCCTGGCGATGGTAGTGTTAAAATCTAAGAGAGTGTTAAAAATCATTCAACTTTTGATGCTGCGTTACTGTTTTTGCCCATGCTGCAAAATACATCAAATCACTGCCCTAACTGCAATATCAATATGTGAAGTAATGTAATTACACATGATCCCTGCATGCAACACTTGGTAGCCGCTTGCATTTCAGATCAAATGCTTTAATGCTCAGTATGCAAATGAAATACTTGGCCAGTCAGACGGAGTTTCACTGCCCTTGATCCCTGACATGGCTTTGAGTGGCTGAAATTGTTAAGCACAGGGAAAGTGGTAGAGGAGTCACGATGATGGAAAAAAATTAAAAGAGAGAGAAAGCTAATATCATTCTATTTAAAAAAAAACAACAATATTGTAATGCTAAATGTTTTCCAAATATTGTGTAGCCCTGCGTTTCATGGAGAAGGTGTGAGACGTCTCTGACCATGTTCAAAGCCATGTTCCTGCAGCGACCCTAAGACAGTTCCCTCTAAAGAGAAGCTCCCCTCACCATCCTTTGCAAGGCCATCAGACTGATGTCCTATAATGTTGTCAATCATTTAGACACAGGTGTTACAAAAATAATATAGCTTCAGGACCTGGTATCGCTTAGATCTCATGCTTGATTACATACACAGATCAGGCATAACATTGTGATCACCTGCCTAATAGTGTGTTAGTCCCACTTTTGCTGCCAAAACAGCCTGGACCTGTTGAGACACGGACTCCACAAAGATCTAATGATGCTCTGTGGTATCTGGAACCAAGATATTAGCAGCAGATCCTTTGAGTTCTGTAAGCTGTGAGGAGGGGACTTCCATGTCTTAGGTTGGTTTATCCAACACATCCCATAGATGTTTGATTGGATTGGGATCTGGGGAACTCCTCAAATCATTCCAGAACCATTTTCACTTAGTAGCAGGGCGCACTGTCCTTCTGAAAGAAGGCAGAGATGGGGTTGCAAAGGGGCTGAAAAAATGAAGGTAATTTCCAGAACCTTTCTGTGTGAGGTTAAGCTGTGAAAGTTTAGATTTTTTGTTTTCAAATAAGAAGCTTTCAAATATTATACAATTGAAACTGTTTAATATCCAACCGTTGATATAAATACTTCGTTTTCTCATATGCAGACATCTGTATGATATTTGCAAGTTAGATATGAATACCATACATCAAATACCACCCAATCTAATGTACCCAATAATATAATCCAACCTTGTTGTACTTTATGTGGAACTCAGACTCAAATGTGTGGCTTCAATAATTTTGTGCTTTGGACTCAAAAATCTGGTGTTGGTAATCTCGGGTTCTTGGTTGTGCAATATGCATGTAATTGGGGAACAGCATAGATATACTCACTTGCATTAGCATGAAATTTGCTTGGTTTAGTCAAAAGTTTGCCTGTACTATATTTACAGTACCTGTAAAGGGTCGACATTCAATATTCCCATTTATTACCAATATCATTACCATAAATTCTTGTTAATTCCCATGGAATGTTTCCAACTTTGAAAATTCACAGAAGTTTGCAACCCCAGACACAGACTTCAGGGATTACAGTTTCTATGAAAGGATGTACATGGCAAATATTCTTACGTAGGGGTTACATGACAAAGCAACATCCAGAATGATGACAGGATCCAAGGTTTCCCTGCAGAACACTGCCCAAACCATCACACTGCCTGTGCTGGCTGGCCTTCTTCCTGTAGTGCATCCTGGTGCCACCTAAGCCCGAGTAGTGTGATGCACACGTACACAGCTTTGATAGCTGTGATGTAAAAGATAACATAATACATCAGAGCAGACCACCTTCTGCTATTGCTAGTCCAGTTCTGATCTGATGGTCACACGCCCATTGCAGATTCTGTTGGCAGTGGTAAAGAGTCAGCTTTGACCCCCTGACCCGTCTGCGGCTATGAAGCACTATCAACAACAGACTACAGTACACTGTATGTTGTGACGTCTTTCTACCAGAACCACCATTAACTTTTTCATAGTCCAGGAGGGAGGAGCAGTTTGACCTACAGTAGCTCGATTTAACCCCATGAGGCCAGCCTTCACTTTCTAAGTGAGCCAGGAACCCGTTACCTGTTCACCACTCTTCCTTCTTTAGACCACTAGATACTGACTACTGCAGAACAGGAACGCTCCACAGGAGGTGCAGTTTTGGAGGTGCACCACTATTTGACCACTATTTTGTCGAACTCACCTAAGTCCTTAGTGTTGGCCATTTTTCCTCCTCCTACCACATCAACTTTGAGGACTAAATATTCACTTGCAGCCTAATATCTTCCACACACTATCCGGTTCAAAAATGAAGAGATAATGAGTATTATTCATTTCACTTTCTCTGTGGCCATATATAGAAACTGCAAACCAACATTTTCTACCTAATATAAGAGTCTGTTTGGTAACTTTAGAGTGAACTTTCACTCTATTCCCTCCCTAAAGACCCTTGTGCCACTGCCGCAAGTCATAGATATCTGGTCAGTGGTGCGATTTGTCAGCACCACCATAGAATAAATCAAGACTCAGAATATTTTCCCTGCGGCTACAGGAAAAGTGACAGGTTGCATATTTCCGGGCTTTATGGCAGTAGTGAGAGTTAACAGTCAGAGAGCAATGAGTATGCAGCTTCCTGCAGCAGTATGTTTTGGAAGATTACATGCTCGGTTAGGCCTGCCTCATACCTGTGTAATGGGTGAGTGGAAATAAAAAAAACTGCATGTACTGTATGTAATCCTGAAGGCAAAGTTTAACCGCTGCCAAATGGCGTTCGGAAGGAAAGCTTTAGATCTGGGACAGAAACTCATACTCTGTCCTGGCCTGATAGGACGACTTCTCTAAAGTCCAGAAGGCCAGTGAGCAGGTGTCTGAGCGCAGCACTGCGGACCACTTCTCATGCGTCCTCTGATCCCACTTTTAGACACTTACCTTGCAGTAATATGTATTATGCACCGGGTCCACGTTGAATATTTCGTCCACGGTTCCGGTCAGGACAACGTTGGCTTCCTCCTCCCTGTCCTCCAGGTCTTTCTCCGGGCAACTCGCGGCGCAAGGCGGCAACAGAGAAACCACGAGCAGTCCCGCCAGGAGCAGCGCTGCCCGGCCGGTCCGGAGTGTCCGCTGCGAAGCCATGACCACCGCACGGATGGACCCGGTGAAAAAGTTAACTTTTTCTTCTTAAATTGAACCTGGGCCGCCCGGTGCGTTCACGGACTAACTCCACAAGTATATCTGAGCGTGGTTTTTAAATGCTGCGCCGATTCCTCCTTTTACGCAACTTCCAGGCGTTTAAGCGGCGTCTCTTTCACCTTGCAGCCCTGTTCGTCGCATCTGCAGCCCGGGTTCAAGATCCCTCTCTGCCGCCGCCGGCTGGAAGTGCAGGAGGGAGAGGAGGAGAGAGGAGGGAGAAGAAGGAAGGGGCAGGGATCTCTCGCTCTCTTTCTCTCTCTCCAGGAATGCAACTACTCTTCTGCCTCTCTCACACTATCACTCTTTCACACACACACACTCGCTTAAACACACACACTTCCCCAGGATTTCCATGCAATCTGAATTGCTGATCCCACAAGTGAAGTGAAGTGAGGTGGGTGTTGATGGCGGGGGGGGGCGCATGCCGGGGTGCCTGGAGAAGGTGGCTATCCAACGCCGCCCCCAGTCGGACAGACAGTGTCTTTACCCCAGATCATTATCAGTGACCCCTCCTTAATATGTCCAGTGAAGGGGGGTTATTTAAACCTTGGGTAGACCTTTTTTTTATGTTAAGTAATCAAAGAGAAATTACCTTCCAGAAGCAGGCACTGTTTTAATAAATACGTAGATTTATTTATATGTTCCTGTGTCATTTTTGTCCTATGTAGTTTACCTATCCTTCCACTACTTTTAACAACAAAACTTCTGAAATGCTCTTACAACTTTTGACTTTGTCACACTAACACTATCAGCATCCCCCATCTGGCAACCCGTTTAAAAACTTTCTGGATGCATCTTGGATTGTAATCTTTCCTAGATTTATAGCCTATCAATGAATAAAATCGGATTTCAATACAATATATTATAATCAACTGTAGCCTAGAGATCTTACGAAGAGTTGGAAGCCGAGAAGAGTCTTGATCAGCATTATAACCCAGCCTGGGTGACCTGCCATATTTTATTACAGGGATAATAAGGTTATAAGCATGTAATAACCTGCATTAGATAAGTTTTGTGGTATCTTCATTCTCTATAACCCAGATTAGTTTGTCCCAGATGATGAAGCCAACAGCAAGTCCAAGATGGGCCAAGACCAAAGCAGACTTCTACTATGTTTAAACAGCTCCAATCTAAGAAACAGTGCTTCATGCTAATGCTATATTATGAACCTTTAATCAGTCGTCAAGCTTCCATCGGACAGCTACTTACAGAGAATGTGACGATTATTACACAGGATTATTTCTTTGAAGTGCTCACACTATGCCCTAGACAGGAAGTGCCCATTCCCCAGTGACTCAACATGTAAACAAGCAATAGAAAAGTTATTGGGGGCACAACAGAAAGGTAACTTATAGTTGCTGTTTTTGGTTTTCTGCACTCGTCCTGCTCTCTATCACAATGATGTTGTACTTAGGGAGCTATATCATCCATTTCAAAAACCTCGAAATTTGTTTGTATTTCCCATCAATGAGCCAGACTTTCCTTATCCTTCAAAGTAGTCCAGATCAATAGTTTTTCCAGCTTTCTGAACGTGTCACAGTGCTGAGCTTTTAGGTTTAGTTTTCATTTGTGTTCATGTTTTTCAGCATTTTCTTTGTTTATTATGTTCTATAGTTTTGCCATACTCTGTTTTTATTGGTGCCATTTGGGTTTTACCATAGAGTTCATTTCCTTTTGCTCCTTATTTTAAGGTGTATTAGTTCATTCATTTGTGTTTCTCTTGAGATCCCTTTTTATTTAGATTGTTTCCTGTTTGATCTCTGTTTGACATTTTTCCCCAAATGGTTTCTTGTTCAGCTCCACGCATGTTTATTCGTCTTTTCTCCCATTCTCTGCTCTGCTTTTTCCCTTTTTCTCAGCTGCGTCATGTATCCTCTGATTGCTCTGCATTCTCCCTGCCACCAGTTGCTCCACATTTCATCTGATTAGCTCTTCTGGTTCATTGCTCATTTCTCCACCCTGCCTCTGTATTTAAACTCACCGATTTTCTTTGCTCACTGCTGGTGTTAGATTTCCTGTTTCTCCTTTCAAACACCAGTAAGTCCACATGTGTTTCTTTTTATTAAGGAACTCTTTTTTTTTTTTTTTTTTTACCTCTTTTCGCACTGTTTTTGAGTCCTTCACCAAACAAATCACGACAGAAGGTCTTTCAAACCATTTTGTTTTTTTTCCAATTTTGGTTTGTTTTCCAGTTTATTTTAGATCCAGTTCTTGTACCTGACAATAACACCATATTGGCAGCACATCGATGTTATTTATTAGTCATGTTTTTAAGAGATAAAGGAAAATCCTGACCTGACACTTGACCCGATTGATGCATGATCAATTTGCTGATTGACTACCAAGTGTCTAAATAAGAGATCTTTGGGATATATGCTATTTTAAATAGCTTTATTTGTGACAGATGGCTATTACCAAAGTGATTCAGTTCAACACTGGTTATCATCTCCCATAAACAATACATTTGTTCATCTCCCAGCTTTAGCAGGCATTTTATTCCTAAAGGGTTTGTAAGTTAAGTTATAAAAGAACAAGTAAGTTGTCAGAAAATATGTGAGGAAGCATTTAAAAATCTAAGAAAAAACGTTAAAGTCCTGAAGAACCACTGATCAACACCTTTTTGAAAACAAATCCTGATTCCTTTAACTCAAAATACAAACTTCTGGGACTGGCTCAAGGCTTTTGCATTGTTCTTTACCCCCCAAAGTGTTTTAAGGTTATAGTTAAACTGTTTCTAACTTGGGTTTAAGCATCAAATAATTATCACCAGACACTCAGCTGACTGTTATTGTTTTGAGTCAGTCTTGCAGGTAACCCCACACCCACCAACCTCTTGCAGCAGCATGCTGTTTTCAGCTGGTCTCCAATAAGCAACAGGTATAAATGCTAGAGCTGGTATGGACAACCTACCACCAGTTCAGGGGCCCAATGTGTGTCTTCTGATGATGGGAGAACAACACTCAGGCAAAAGTGGACAAATGGGGGGGGGGATTTGAACCTCACATTCACAAGAGTTTTTGGTAACAAAAAGAGATTTTTGAAATCCCTAATGACCTGAGTGAAGCTGGTTCCCACACAGTCTTCAGATCTAACAAAACTTGTGTCAAATGTTTGTGTTAGGTTAATGCTGGTTTGTGATGAGGAAAGCTTTAATTTGTGCTTTTATCATTTTAAAGATACAAAGGTCAACCAACCTTCCCCATGATTTAACTCAAACAAAATTGGTGGCAATCAATTTAACTTATTTCAATTTTTTATATAATTTTTGTTTTTGCCACCTTAATTTTGAAGATATTAATGTTTAAAGGTCATCCTAAGGTGAGTGTGAACTGTGAGCAACATGACTCTTAGCCAGCACTAACAAAAGTATTAAAGGCACAAACCAGCAAAAACTCTTTCCTGACCTCTGTAAACTTAAATTAATATCTTTAAAATTACGTTTTTTGCAGGACAAACCTTTGAAACCATTTTTGTTAGAGTTTAAGGATGTAATAGGGCAAACTCCACTCAGAGCTGGGGCACCACCTAAAAGGAGCACAGTCTGAGCTGGGAGCCATATGCCTTATATTATGAGCTTTGTTTGTAGAGAGCCAGACTTTGTTAATCTTTAAAGCAATCATGACTAATAGTTTTTCAGACTTTCTGATGGTCTTTCAAATTTTTCTTCAAACGTTTGGTTAGTTTTTGTCCAGTTCCTGTGCCTGACAATACTGGAATGCTGTGCTGTTTGTGCTGTAAAATGAGGAAAATGGACAAATGGAGGACAAATTAAGAACCATTTGGCCTATTATAATATTTACAGTAGATAAAGATTACCGAAGGGGCTTTAAGAAACAGGAAAAAAAAAGAGAAGACCTAAACCATCCTTTCAGTTGATCACTTCCTGTATGCTAAGTTTTCAGCTAATAGTTCATTGGGAATCTGTTGGTGATTAAAATACTATTTTATTTACATGTGGACTGCATATCGTTATTAAAAACGATGACACAAAAGTCCACTTTGCACAAACTCCACTCTGGCCCTTGGTGCTGGAAAACCACAAAAAAAAAAAAAAAGTTAAAATGGGATTTTCTACTTTCTCTTGTCAAGCACTCCTTTAACTACAGGTCCTTCTCAAAATATTAGCATATTGTGATAAAGTTCATTATTTTCCATAATGTAATGATGAAAATTTAACATTCATATATTTTAGATTCATTGCACACTCACTGAAATATTTCAGGTCTTTTATTGTCTTAATACGGATTATTTTGGCATACAGCTCATGAAAACCCAAAATTCCTATCTGACAAAATTAGCATATCATTAAAAGGGTCTCTAAACGAGCTATGAACCTAATCATCTGAATCAACAAGTTAACTCTAAACACCTGCAAAAGATTCCTGAGGCCTTTAAAACTCCCAGCCTGGTTCATCACTCAAAACCCCAATCATGGGTAAGACTGCCGACCTGACTGCTGTCCAGAAGGCCACTATTGACACCCTCAAGCAAGAGGGTAAGACACAGAAAGAAATTTCTGAACGAATAGGCTGTTCCCAGAGTGCTGTATCAAGGCACCTCAGTGGGAAGTCTGTGGGAAGGAAAAAGTGTGGCAGAAAACGCTGCACAACGAGAAGAGGTGACCGGACCCTGAGGAAGATTGTGGAGATGGGCCGATTCCAGACCTTGGGGGACCTGCGGAAGCAGTGGACTGAGTCTGGAGTAGAAACATCCAGAGCCACCGTGCACAGGCGTGTGCAGGAAATGGGCTACAGGTGCCGCATTCCCCAGGTCAAGCCACTTTTGAACCAGAAACAGCGGCAGAAGCGCCTGACCTGGGTTACAGAGAAGCAGCACTGGACTGTTGCTCAGTGGTCCAAAGTACTTTTTTCGGATGAAAGCAAATTCTGCATGTCATTCGGAAATCAAGTTGCCAGAGTCTGGAGGAAGACTGGGAAGAAGGAAATGCCAAAATGCCAGAAGTCCAGTGTCAAGTACCCACAGTCAGTGATGGTCTGGGGTGCCGTGTCAGCTGCTGGTGTTGGTCCACTGTGTTTTATCAAGGGCAGGGTCAATGCAGCTAGCTATCAGGAGATTTTGGAGCACTTCATGCTTCCATCTGCTGAAAAGCTTTATGGAGATGAAGATTACATTTTTCAGCACGACCTGGCACCTGCTCACAGTGCCAAAACCACTGGTAAATGGTTTACTGACCATGGTATCACTGTGCTCAATTGGCCTGCCAACTCTCCTGACCTGAACCCCATAGAGAATCTGTGGGATATTGTGAAGAGAACGTTAAGAGACTCAAGACCCAACACTCTGGATGAGCTAAAGGCCGCTATCGAAGCATCCTGGGCCTCCATAAGACCTCAGCAGTGCCACAGGCTGATTGCCTCCATGCCACGCCGCATTGAAGCAGTCATTTCTGCAAAAGGATTCCCGACCAAGTATTGAGTGCATAACTGTACATGATTATTTGAAGGTTGACGTTTTTTGTATTAAAAACACTTTTCTTTTATTGGTCGGATGAAATATGCTAATTTTGTGAGATAGGAATTTTGGGTTTTCATGAGCTGTATGCCAAAATCCTCCGTATTAAGACAATAAAAGACCTGAAATATTTCAGTTAGTGTGCAATGAATCTAAAATATATGAATGTTAAATTTTCATCATGACATTATGGAAAATAATGAACTTTATCACAATATGCTAATATTTTGAGAAGGACCTGTATGCTCAAGATCTTCTGTTGAGTTTTATTTTGTTAGTATCAACGATATCACCACCTGGTGGCAGAGCAAAGATATTACAGCATATTTGTTTAGAATCTAACAGTGTAGCTACTTTTCTTCAAACTATAAGTAAATGGTAAATGGACTGAACTTATATAGCGCCTTTCCAGTCATATTGACCACTCAAAGCGCTTTGCACTAGAACCACATTCACCCAATCGCACTCACAAACAGGCACATATTCATACACCAACACACATAGGCAATTGGAGGTTAAGTGCCTTGCCCAGGGGCACATCGACATGTGGCAGGAAGCTGGAATCAAACCCACAACTTCTTGGATTGCAAGACGACTACTTTCCCCCACTGAGCCACAGTCGCCTCAAGGGTTTTCTTTTTGTTTCTGAGGAACTTAAAAACGTCATAAGTCCTTCATCCCTTATTCAATATGTTATTCATTTCTATTGTATTTACCCTTTATTTATACAGGTTGTCTCAATGTGATCCAAGGTCACATTTACAAGATAGAGCTGTATTAACCTATGACTGTCATTCAGTTCAGATCACTGAGGCCTGAAGCCTTCCCACCATCTTAGAAGACCACTGACACATGTGACAGAACCAGTGACACAAATTGTACGTTTTTACTTAGGGTTCTTTTGATGGTGAGATCTGTAAAGGATAAGATGCACTTCTGTAAGATTATCTCAGTCATCAAAGATCCAAACCCAACATGTGTCATATGTTATTAAAGATTCCCTGTTATGTGATAAAACATCCTATGTTTCAATCTGTAAATGCAACCATATGTTCTGGTTCTGTCTTTTCTTCTTAACGGAGGACAGAGCTAAAATTTCCTCCCCCTCCAAAAAGCTGTAATTTTAACTACTGATCTATTCCTGGGAATATGACAGGCTTGGTTATGTGAAGTTGCTCGTGAGGATATTTGCAGAAAAAAAGTCAGTTGCAGCAGTGGCAGTTTAGTTAACCAGATTATATCCAATGTATCTCTTGAAAGACAAACAATCATTTGTCACCAAATGTTTTTTATGCAGTAGCTTACTGGTGAACTTCCTCTTCAACATCATTCAAACAGAAGTAATTTCCAAAATGATCTGATGACATAATGTGAAATTAAAAACTGGAGTGAAAAACAGACTTTGGTGTGTATAAACATTTTCATTGGCCTCCACATTGGATCAAAAAATTCTATGTAACAGCAAATGAGCTTTTTAAACCGAAAACATACCAAAATAGGAAATACAGTGCACAGCAGTTCATTGTGAAGTATTAATTATTATTTGTTTGTGTTAGATTTTGACATGGTTTGTTACTGTTATTAATGTTTTAAATTTTAAAGCATAAATGGGCCTCTTAGCTTCTCTTTTTTAAACTTTTTAAAATAAAAACACCCATCTAGGTTTATTTGTTTATATAGACCCTACAATCTGACTCTCTTTTTTTTAAAATAATGTGCGTATTATGTAAAGACAGGTGGGATCATTGTTCGTGTTCACAAACTGGACCTGTTGATCATTTTTAGTGGTAGCAATGTAATAATACATTCAGCTCAAGCGAATTAGACAAGACCAGATTTAGGACTAAGTTGAACGGAGAAAAATCAGAACAACCAATCAAACCAATTACCAGTTAGTCCAACCAGTAAGAACCTTTGAGGGTGGATACATGGTTGGACATGACCCTGAACAGGCTGTGGGTTGAACCATTTCAATGTCTATTAAGACATTGAAAAGGCACACCAAAAGTGGCTAATGTGAAAAATGCCATAGAAAGTACAATGTATACAACAACCATGAAGGTAAAGACAAAGAGTTAAGGGCAAGAGGATGACAGTCGAGGGTAGAAAACATAGACGTCATAATCAGTGAATGAAACAAGAGGAGCTACAGGCATCACAAAAAAACTGATGGACAGGACAACAGACATGATATCAGATTTGGAAAGAAGTGACAGAAAACTGGACGCCTAAATGTTTGGGAGATCATTACTGAAATGCAAAATAGTCACAAACAGATTGGAGCTGGTGTCACCAAGCAGAACATAGGCAAAAGGAATGTCAAAAAAAAGATATGGAATACTAGATATGAGTCCCACAGATCATGATCGAAGTTCATTCTGATGCAACTTTACAAACCTCAGTTATGGTGCTATATTCATTTAAGAGAGATGTTTTCTCCAAACTACCCATTGTTTTTCTAATTATGCTCTCATCAACTTTAACATATAACATCCTAGCTAAGGCTGATTGTGTCTATGTAGCTCTTAAAATGTTAACCATTTTTCCTAAGTATTGCACAATTTGACCTTGGACTGAATATGCTGGGAAAGCCACTCCTGAGATGATTGGTATCTCTTAAATGTTCTCCCAACTGTGAATAATCTTTCTCACTGTAGAATAATGGGGTTTAATTGCTTTGGAAATGTTCTTAAAACCTTTCCCAGGTTGATGGGTGGCAACAGTGGCTTCTTTACAGTGAAGCAGACTACATATTTCAGAGGAATCTTTCAAATGAATATCCAAGCACCAAATTTGGCACAGATCCACCTTAGACATCCTGCTTTGAAAAAGCAAACCAGCCATTTCAAATTCAAGATGGCTGCCCAGTTGTGTTTACTCTTAAAGACAGCTAACATAGAGGGTCTGCTGCACCTGGGAAAAGTTAGAATTTATTCAGGCTGGACAAGAAAAGAGCTGCAACCTGAGATCTGGAACATGTAGGAGCCAATTTGAATGGTGACCAGGAGCTGTGTTTGACTTAGCAACAGCTGCATTGCTGCACCCATGTGTGTCTTTGCATGTTGGTCAATCAGAGTCACAGTGCAGAGCAGAATTGAAAACCAACCCAGCCTTCTGGCCTGCGTTCTACTCATGTAAGTGATATCTTCCACTGTGTGCCACGTAAATAATGCACCATCAGTCTCTAAGTTGTTTTTTTTTTTTTTTTGCTCTAGCAGTTGTTTTGTATCAGCACCCTTGATTCTAATAGTACTGGCTCATTTCGTCTGCCCAGTAAGTCGTGCTTTTCATTGCATCATAGAGAATGTGCAGTCCACACATACTTTAGGAGCACCAACAGAAAAAGACATTCCAGTTTTATCACACAAGCCTACTGGTGCTCTTTTGTTGTTCTGGAAGACAGACCCACACCTCTTTATCAGGTATCAGCTTGAGAGTGATGGAGGAAGACTCTGCTGCCTGGTTATCTATCTGCCTCAGATTACAGAGCTGGTGTTTGATTTCCTGCAGCGAAGGCTGACCTCGCTCTGCATCACTTTAAATCTGGCTGGAGATGAACCAACACCGTGCTTGGTTTAAAAAGGCAAGCCTTGTCCCAAAAATATCTTTAAACCAATTGTTAACAGATTAAGACCTTTTCTCTTTATTAGTGTTAAATATGACATCAACAGGTAGTTATCCAAGGGTTGCACTGTCATATACAGGCTTGTAAAACTATTCATTGATTTCTTTTAAAATTTGTTGTCATTATGTGATAGAACTTTTCAAAATTATTTACGCACAAAAAAGTGTGGTATTCAACCCTATTTAATTTGACAATCCTAAATAAAATCCAGTGCAACATTTAAAGCAGGGGTCTGCAACTCCTGTCTTGGAGTGCCACTGTCCTGCAACTTTTGGAAGCACCCCTCCTCCAACACACTTGAATCAAAAGGCTGAATAACCTCCCTGGCACGTCAACAAGTATTGCAAAGACCTGGTCATTAAACATTCATTTGATTTAGTTGTTTTGGTGCAGGGATGTAATTCTAATGTTAAAGGACAGTGGCACTCCTGGACTGGAGTTACAGAACCCTCCTATAGAATCTGTGTAATTTAATATCAATAGATTGAGCTGTCCCATGAACGGCATCAGAGGTTTTATATACATTTTTATATATAAAACAAAAATTTTAAAATGACTTTCTCATTAAATTGTTTATTTATGTTTATGACTATTTATATTGTACATAGATTCTCACTGAAGGGCATCAAAGCAGTAAATGAACATATATGGAATTGTGTAGCAACAATACAATTGTAGAAGAACTTTAAATATGTTATATTTTAGATTCCTTAAAGTTCCTTTGCTATAATTACTGAAATATTAACCTTTGGTCGTCTCTCAGTGAACCTCTGGGAAGTTCTTTCAAGACTCTTTGGAAAACCATTTCAGGTGACCTCCTCATGAAGCTCATGGAGAGAATGCTAAGGAGCAAAGCAGTAATCAGAACAAAGGGTGGATATTTTGAAGAATCTTAAATATAAAAATATTTTGAGTTTTTTTACACGTATTGTTTGCTACATAATTCCATGTGTGTTCATTCACAGTTTTGTTGCCTTTAGGGATAATCTACAATTTAAATTGTCATTAAAATAAAAAGAATCATTAAGTGAGAAAGTGTATCTATAACTTTTGACCAGTAGTGTATATAGAAATGAATTTAGTTTTTAAAAAGACCCATAGTGACACTGTATGTTAAAAAATCTGTGGACCTGGTCAATACAGCCTATAATAAGGGAACCATTTGGATCAAACCCCCAAAATACTAAAACAAACAGACTTTTCACAGTATTCATGTTGTGTCATGAAATATAGTAGGAAAGGCACGGTGCATGCAACAAGATTAATCAGGTAAACAATGATTTTTACTTAACTAACATAAACCCTGGATGGCAGGCAGGATATAAAATGGCAGGATGAAATGTAATATGGTCTTGAAAATTGTCTCTGAGCTTTAATAAATATGACATCACCCATGATCTGCAATGTCAATCATGCTGAATGTATGGATTAAGGCAAGGCAAGTTTATTTGAACAGCACATTTCAGCAACAAGACAATTCAAAGTGCTTTATATGATGGAAAAAAGTACATTGCAGTGACACAAAAACATAAAAAGTACTTTGCAGTGGCATGATAAAGTAAAGTAAAGTCTGACTACAGACTTAAATTAATAAATACACGCAATGCTTTTAGGCCCACATTTTCTTAACATGAAACCAAGCCTTTTTCCCTGGGGAGGAGGCAACTTTTTGGAACTGTTCTGACCCATGAAGTGTCTCGATAATGGAGGAATATTCCTTTTTAAAACTGGTTCATGCCTGGACCAAAAGTCAGAGACTTCCTGGTACTCGGTACCTTCCTCCTAACGTCTTCTAGGAGAGCAAAGTCCTTTACGCTGTCTGTTCCAAGGTGGAAAATACTAGTTAACCTTTACCCCCAGTAGAAACTTTTAATAATATGTTTTAGTTAATAGTTTAAGTAGAACAATCAAAATCAACTCCAAACTGATGGGGTTTTAACCAACATTCAGCATTTTACAGTCTTCTGGGAATTTGTTCCAGATTAGTGGACCATAAGAACTGAATATTGCTTCTCCATGTTGGGTTCTGGTTCTGAGGATGCAGAGTAGACCTGAACCAGAGGGCCTGAGTGGTCTGGAAGGTTGATACAACAACAACAACAAATCTTTAATGTGTTTAGGTGATAAGCCAATCAGTGACTTATAAACTATAACAGAAGTATTTTAAAGTCTATTTTCTGAGACACAGGGAGCCAGTGTAAGGACTTTAAAGCTGGGTGATGTGCTCCACTTTCTTAGTTCTAGTGAGAACTCAGACAGCAGCGTTCTGGATCAGCTGACTTTTTAGGCAGACCTGTGAAAGACACTGTTGCAGTAATCAATTCAGCTAAAGATAAATGCATGGATGAGATTTTCCAGATCCTGCTGGGACATTAGTCCTTTAATCCTGGAAATGTTCTTTAGGTGATAGAAGGCCGATTTAGTGATTGTCTTTATGTGCCTCTTTAGGTTCAGGTACAAGTCTATCACCACACCCAGATTTCAGGCCTGGTTTCTAGCTGTGGTAACTGAAGTTGTCTGCTGACTCTTTATCACTCTTCCTTTAGTCCAATAATTTATTCAGTTTTGTTTTTATTCAAATTAAGAAAATTATGGGCTGCATGGTGGTACAGCACAGTTGCCTTGAAGCAAGAAAGTCCTGGGTTCAATTCCCAGCCTTGGGTCTTTCTCCACGGAGGTTGCATGTTCTCCTGGTGCATGCATGGGTTCTCTCCCAGGACTCTGACTTCCTCCCACAGTCCAAAAACATAACTGTCAGGTTAACTGGTCTCTCTGATTAGCCCTTGGGTATGAATGAGTGTGTGCATGGTTGTTTGTCCTTTATGTCCTGTTTGTCCTGTGTTGCCCTGCAATGGACTGGCGACCTGTCCAGCCTGTACCCTGCCTCTCTCCTGTAGACTGCTGGACATAGGCACCAGCTCCCCCGTGACCCACTATGGAAGAAGCAGGTATAGAAAATGGATGGATGGATAAAGAAAATTATGTCACATCTATGTATTAATTTGTTTAATACATCTACCCAAAGCTTGAATAGGTTCATAGTCACCTGGTGACATTGTATTGTAGAGCTGTGTATCATGAAACATGTAAAATATGAAAAGCCTAATTAATTGAACTACCCAGTATGAGATTCTTTAGGGTGTTGAACCAGAACACAACTTTGGTGCGCCACTGAAATGGGATTTTATTTTATTTTTTTCTTTGTAGTCTGGTCATAAAAATGTAATTCCACTGGAGAAGTGAACACACATAAAATGAACATGCTTCAAGGTAAACAAGTAGAAAATGATATACCTTTGTGGTTTGTGTTAACTGTTTTCTTATAGACCTCAAACCAGAAAGATTTCTTCTGATATTTTCAGCTCCTCCACATTGTGAAGCTTGTTCTTTTTTGTTGATGTCTTTGCAGAACACACTAACCTGTTTAGTCTGACCTTTGGTGTACTGACACACATGGAATCCGTATTACAGTTCAACAAATAAACATTTGAAAAATAGATGTTTGCACAATCACAATTCATCTTAACCTTCTACACAAACTGGGAAGAGGCTTATTCAGAGCTAACTGGCTTCCAAAGGGATTTATTTAGTTTTCTGTTTTTGTATACTGCAGATGAGTTTAATTCTTTTGCCTGCTGGTAGTTCCTGCATGCATGTGCTAAGGGCAACATGCTTGTAATTAACAAACATTTCTGCCCATGTTTGTCAAATCATCAGGATTTTCATCATCAGGTTATCCAAAATGATCTGTTGATATGATATCCAAATTGAATCAAGGTTTCACAAACTGTGTTTAAAGGAATCTCTGTCCAGTATAGTGTGATGTAGTTATGTCGTGATGGGGTTTTCTTAGACTCTGAGATACACAACCACGAGGACAAAGGCAGCGTTTTAACAGTTTATTTAGAAACACAGATAAAGGTCGTACTGGAACCAGGGCTGGAGCTGGCGGACAAACGCGGGGTCTCTCTGAAGAAGAAAGACAGAAGCTGGTAAACACTCTGGGTGGAAACGGAGAAAATGTGAACGTGTTCTTTAGATGCTGACTTACAGGGGTGGGGTTCTTGGCAAGACCGGGGGAAATAAGTCCTTCTCCACGGTGGCTTGAGACTGACAGGCTGTGAACAGTTTTTGGAGGATGAAGTGATTTGTTTCTTCTCTTCCAGGAAACTCCACTATGTTTGGAAAGTTTTAACATTGGAGGTGGACAGGCAGGTTGACGGCTGGTTCTTAGGTGGCTCCTGAGAAGCTGGGCTTGGAGTTGGAAGCAGAGAGGAGGCTCAGGGCTGAGGTGTCGAGATTCTAAACTGCTCTGAATATGACACGAGTGAAAATGGAGACCAGAATGGTTCCACATCTTCCTTCAGCAAATGATGATCTGCAAGGCAGGGGGAGAAAAAACAAGGAGATCAGAGAAACTGCTTGGAAACAGGACTGCAGAAGAGCAGAGGTCTAGTTGTTACCACGCCAAGTGAGAGAACAACCTGATACCTCCTTCTGGGTTTCCACTCCATAGCTGATTGCTCTCAGATGAACAACACCGGTGCAGCAGCACCTGCCAGTCACACCCTGCACAGAGAGAACACAGCACACAAAACACAGCCTGCATGCAGCCTGTACACAAACCACCGTGGATATGACAAATTAAGGTTTGACCACTTTATGTGTTTTAGATTTAGAACTGAAGATAATCAAATGCTCTCCAGGTTTGTGAAAAAAATGTGAAATTCACCTTTAATTTAGCACTAAATCAGAAGCCGTGAATTATATAACAACTTTAGTGTCATTACCGAGCCAGTGGTGTATGACTATGTTTCCTTATGGTACTTGCACTGTGCACAACACAAGGGGCTCTGACTCTGCACTGATTGGAAAAAGCACAGTAGAAAAAGCAATAGAAAACTTATTTGCTGTCAACTGACATGTTGCTTTTTTGTAGCTTCCCAAAGGCCATGGCACCCCAGGCAATGTGCCACATCACGGATATCAACAGCCTCCCCTACTTTTACTAACAGTGTGTATTACAAACAGATACGTTTAATGCTAAACTAAATTTGCTGTCTGTAATTTATGCTTATTGAACAGCTGTGGCCTGTTAAGATTCTTATGCTATTAAAGAGTGAATTATATGTTTTCCAATATTCTTGTAACTGCATCCAGATTTCCCAAAGACTGCAGAGATGGAGCACAGAGGTAAAAGGGTTTCAGTAAACAGGTTGCTGTTGCTGGCTGTCTGACAGCATGCCAGATGGTCGTCTGCTTTGTGCCGTCAAGTCTAAACAGGAGAGGGGGCTTCACACCTAGTTTTTATTCCTGTATGTTTACGGGAATGTCAATTTAATCCCTTGTGAAGCACCTTCTTATTCATTTTTCGTTTCCCAGTTTTAGTCAAAAAGTCTTCAAACCATTGTTAGCTACAGAGAAGGTGATTGAGTTAGAGGTACAGTGCATCTAAAAAATACATTCCCTCCAACAGATTTCTTGTGTTTTTGCTTCTTAAAGAACCCCAGCAAGTCCACCTCTGACAGACAGAGTGGCCTTGTCAAAGTCAGGGGGGCAATCAAACATTCGTTTAAGGATCTCAAACATTTAGGTACTGCTCTGCTGTATAATCCAAAAGCACCTGGGCTGAAGGTTATGAATGGCTGACTGGAAATTCTCCTTTAGGATTTTCTGATATAGAGCAAATCAGAATCAGAATCAGAATCAGAAAAGCTTTATTGCCAAGTACGTTTTTGGACATACAAGGAATTTGTTTTGGCGTAGTCGGTGCAATACAATACAAATTAAACAGTATAAACATATCTACAATATAATATAAATATATGTGCACAGTTTTAAGTGAGTGAGAGTAAATATAGAGCAGTATAAGATGCAAGAGCAGTACAACAGTGCAGGTGATCATTGTGCAAGTAAAGCAGTGCAAGTAAAGCAGGAGTCCAAGCTGAGCGTTAATGTAACACATAGAGTTACAGGTTACAGGTGTCCTGTCAGCAAAAAAAGGGGGGGTGTGGGGGAAAGGGAGAATGTCAGGGTGGTTTCCGGGCTTTGTTAACCAGGCTGGTGGCAGATGGGAAAAAACTGTTCTTGTGGCGTGAGGTTTTGGTCCGGATGGACCGCAGCCTCCTGCCAGAGGGGAGAGTCTCAAAGAGTCTGTGACCGGGGTGGGAGGGATCAGCCAGAATCTTCCCTGCCCGCTTCAGGGTCCTGGAGGTGTACAGTTCCTGGAGCGACAGTAGACTGCAGCCAATCACCTTCTCAGCAGCAAAATACATAGTTTCCATCAATAACAAGTCCCTCAAGTTCTGAAGTAGCAGTACAGCCCCAGACCATTGCCCTACCACCACCATGTTTGGCTGTTGGCATTATGTTCTTTTTCCAATATTGTGGTAGTTTTAAGCCAGATATATCAGACAGAAACCTTTCAAAAACTTCCCTGTTTCTTCTTATCACATGACATAATATTTTCTCAAAGGTCTTGAGTGTCATAAAGGGTTATTTTTTGGGAAAGTATGAGAGAGGCCCTTGTTTTCTTTTTGGTCAGCAGTGGTTTTCACTTTGGATCTCTCCCATTGATGATTTTTGTGCCCAGTCTCCTCTTTTTGTTGAATCATATACACTGATCTTCACTGAGGGAATTGAGGCCTACAGAGCTATAGATATTAATGCATTCTTGGAATATATTTGGTATGCTGGTCACTCTTGGGAAGGTTGTGCTCCATTAGTGAATGGCTCTCGCTGGGTTCACCAGAATCCCAAATGACTTTGGAACCCTTTCCAGACTCATAGATGCAAATGGTGTTTTCTCCATGTTTTCTTAAATTTCTGTAGATTGAAGTATGATGTGTTGCTTTTTGTTATTTTTAAACCTACTCCATGTTGTCAGACAGGTTCTCTGAAGATACGGGGTGGAGCCCTTTTTCAGATTAAGCCTGGTTGGTTTGGATAGCTTTTCTCACTTAAATTAAATCATCATATGAAAACTGCTTTCTGTTTTTATTTAGCTTATATTTGTCTGATATTTGAACTTGGGTGGGAATAGTTTTTTTCAGCACTGTACTGTTCTTTTCTTTCTTCCTTACATACCTGAATATCCATTATCTTTTAAATGACACTCAAGGTCCTTAAGGTTTTTCTCCATTATTAGAATGTGTCCTATCTTTGTGAACTGCCATAGATAAGGTTGAGTGGAGACAAGATAATGAAGTGTCTATAAGGAAGACCATGTCGTGTAAGTCTGCTTAATTATAAAGGAACCAAATAAAGTCTCATTACTTAGTGTAGTTTCTCAAATCTACACAAAAATGTATTCCTGATAAAAATTTTGATCATGGCCAATTAAAAAATTGCAAGAATTTGCTTTTTGCACTGTTGGGTCTGGAATCTGGATCTGGAAAAAGGTCTAAGTAGAGTTTCACGATGCTAAAAGAAGAAATGGGAGCAAGAAACAAAAACATTTGAGTAGGCAATTTATTGAAAACAAGAAAAAGGCTGTTCATCAGCTGATCAAAAGTTTAAGACCATAGTAAGACCATAGCTAAAAAGTGTGAATACTTGACAGAAAATGACATGGAATCATCAGTTTTGCACAGATTTTGGCTTTTAAAGGCTATGGTTTTAAACGTTTGATCAGCTGACAAACACCTGTTTGAGTTTAAATAGAGTCAATAAATTGTATGCTCAAATGTTTTGCCTCATGCTCCCATTTCTCCTTTTAGCATCTTGAAGCTCTACTGAGAACCTTCTTAAGGCCCAACGGTGCAAAATGTTAATTATTGCACTGTTTAACTGGTCTGAAGATTTTGATCAGGAGTGTGTATACTTCACAACTGTGCTGTTGTCGGCCTGCTACACATTTAGCAGCGATAGCAGGATGCAATAGATGGAAACCTAACCTCCAACGCAATATGCAAGCATATGTTTCTGTAAATCATTATGTTTGAAAACAGCTGGGACTTGTTTGTTGGCCATATTGACAAGCCGTGAGTGATAGCAAGCCTCCTTCTATCAGTTTGTGACGTTCATCTGCGCCCACTCATTTATGCGGAGTGGCCACAAATTTACAGATGGCCATTTTGTCTAATGGATACCATTCATTCATTCCCATGGCAGGCTTTGGCAGTCGCTATCCCAGGCCCATTAGGAAATGAGCCCACAGTCATGCCATCCGAGACAAATGATGGCATCAGAACTGAGTGACTCCTGCATGACTCAACAATGCTGGACTCATTCTGCGTTCTGTTTCAGTCAGCTACCGTTGCTATAATGAATGTATTATGATGTGAAACCAGTCTGCTAATATTGTACCTTGTCACATCCTTCCTGTTTTGCACATCTAAAGTGAAAAAGTAAAAAAAAAAATCACCTACATACTTGTAGGGACTTTAATACTTGATGAACAGGATATTTTGATGCTGATACAACTTAAAAGAAATCAACTCAATAGATTAGACTTGAAATTCCTCTGCAAGGTGTGATTTAGATGTTGTAAGAAATAAATATGTTTTTGTACCAGAAGGTGGCCTCTGTACGTGTATGTGTGTCTGCAGTTGTCCTTCCAAAGTCATGGAGCTGAGCAGAGTTCCAGAAGACAAACTAAGCACTCTGGCAAGAAAATGCAGCATCATCATGGATTCCACCTCTGCAGAGTGTTCGATCTAAAGCGCTCGTCAGGTTGCATTAGCTAAATGGCCACTGCGTTGTCTCTGAGACACGTTGCACTTTTTCATCTGATCAGCCTTTCTAATTGAATTCAACCTGACAGCTCTATCATTCAGGTCTGAATTGGACCCAATTGTATTTAAAAGAGTACATCTAAATGTATTGTGGGAGTAAATATTCAAAAGTCAGGTGAAGAGGCAGCTGGAGAGACTGGACCGGAATCTTTTCAGCCTAGCCTGACCAAGGAGATGGTTACAGTGCTGTGGAAGACATGATGTCTTGTTACAGTATCAAATAAATGTCATTTATCTGTCCTCCTTCAACATCATGGCAGTCCAAGAGAGATTCCTATTGGCCGACCAGAGCGAGCACATTTCAGGACCCCTTGCATTGATCACCTGGATCTATCACCACCTGACAAACAGATCCACGTTTGTGAAACTGAAGGGTCATGTGTTTAAACGGATGGTGAGCAGCAGAGGAGCACCACAGGGGATTGTACCCTTTACAAATCCTTGTTAATCTGTACACCTCAGACTTCCAGTACGGGTGATAGTCCTATCATCTGCAGATGACTCTGCAGTCGTTGAGTGTATTAGGGAGCTGTTTAACAGCAAAGTGTTACAAACAAATGTTTAGTCATTTCAGTGAACATAATTTTTGTCACTGTTAATTGCATTAATATTACTTAGGTAGTTATTTTGACTGGAACATCTTTAGAGGTTCCACTCTCAGTAGTTCTACTCAGGGAGATCGTTGGTGGTGCACCCCCTCTGACCTCCATTTCCTGTGTAAGAATTTATCATGTAACAATCCAACTCAAAAGTGCAGATTGTTTAAAGGTTAAATAACATTTGCATAACAGCATTTGCATAAATATATATTATGTTTTGAGGTTGAAGTTGTTTTATGATGGTAAACATCTGCTGTGGTCTAGGCACTTCTCGGATTAGCTGTTAGCTTCAACCTCCAGGACTAACTAACATGGATTTATTACACCGAGGTTTTTTTTTTCCATGAAACCAGTTCCAGTGAAAAACTGGTGCCAGTGTTTGCTCAGCAACAGTCTTTGTGTTTCCAGCACTGCAGTGTCTGCAGGCTCTTGCCTTTTAAAAACTAGCCCTAACTTTGTTCTAGGCCAGACAAAAGAACTGCTTTTACCAGGAGTTAGAGGCGGTCTAAACTGAGACCAGCAACCAATCAAAATATTATGAACTCCATTTCAAAAAATCAAGATTTATCTTGACCAGCCAAATGTAAGACAAAAATAATAAAAACATAATAATATTAACAATAAGAGTGAAAATCAAATTAGCATCAGAATAACTCTCTTCTCTTATCTTTCAGCTGTTTATTTTGATACGCTTCATCACAGAGTTTAAATAGATCAATCTGATGTGCTCACAACTCAATTCTTTTCTAATACGATCAGGCCATGTTAACAAAGGTGCTGTGTGTAACTTTCCAGGCTTTTCAGGCTGCTTTTCCCAATCAGAAACCAGCTGGTTAGGATTGTGAAAGATTGAGAAATCGGTGCTTGCTTAAAACAGCAATAATAAATTAAGTTGGTGATGTTATTACTGTCTGCAGGGATACTAAGATTAGTAAGGTGACTTATGTAGTTTAATTGCCTCCATGCACTATGATCCTCCTTAAAAACTCAGAATAGAACAGAGGGAGGATCAATCATTTAAATGACGAGACCTTTATAGTGTTCTTGGGTTGCGGAGAACTAAACTGGTTATTTTATTAACCAGTTAAGAAAAGGCTCTAGCACCGATTAGGCCCTGGAACGTCTGTGGTGGAAAGAGATTTATCAAGAGATTTACCCACTACACTCACATTTCTAACTCCAAAGGCATTTTTTAACAGAACCACATTTAAACTATTTGGAACTGTTGCTTCTGTTACTGCTTCAAGCAAATCAGTCAGTAAGTGATTTTCTACCGCTTATTCCATAGTGGGTTGCAGGGGAGCTAGTGCCTATCTCCAGCAGTCTATGAGAGAGAGGTGGGGTACACCCTGGACAGGTCGCCAGTCCATCGCAGAGCAACACACAAACAACCATGCACACTCATTCATACACCTAAGGGCAATTTAGATTAACCAATTAACCTAACAGGCATGTCTTTGGACTGTGGGAGGAAGCCGGAGTACCCGGCGAGAACCCACGCATGCACGGGGAGAACATGCAAACTCCATGCAGAAAGACCCCCGGCCGGGAATCAAACCCAGGACCTTCTTGCTGCAAGGCAACAGTGCTACCAACTGCACCACCGTGCAGCTCTCAAGCAAATCATTTATTCTGAATTTTTGTTGAAGTTAAAAGTTCATTTGTAAATGTCTCCAGAACTAAAAGTACACAACCTCCTAATTGGCAACAGTATTTCAATTTCCGACATGGTTCTGACAAATTCTGCTACCAAAGGTGGCTTAATGGATGTGCTATACTGAAGACAGGCATGTTGCCAAGGCAGGTGGGCAGATATATTCAGACCAGGAAATGGTCCTGGGCTGTCCCCAGGTAGGGGGATAAAAGCCGCCTCCAGCAACCAGAACCAGATGTTACCTCATGAATCCTTGCCCAGGAATCTGTGACTCATACAAAATATCTCCTTCTCTGAAATCCTTAAGAACCTGTAAGAGACTGGAAAGGAGAAGAATATGTAGAGGAGAAGGAGAACAAATACTGACAAGCGTGACAGGGGGAGACGTGTATAAAGCCATGACTTAGCAGATGGAGACATGTACATTGGTATGGTGGGTTGGGAAGCAAGTGCACATAAAAGTTCACCTCTTCCACCTTCTATTCCCCCTTTTTACTAGTGGATTGAATGACGGGCTCCATCATTGGGAAAATATTTTAAAAGCAAAGCTGAGTGAAGAGGGAAGGCAGAAAATATACAGGAGCAATGCCAGAGAAATCAAAGCCTCTGACAGATAACAGTGTGCTCGACATCCTGTCTGTCACTTAGCAGGAGGAGGAAGGCTGCTTGTTAGGACAAGAGCCGCCATGGCTGTGAGTGCAAACACATTTCTTTTGCTCAAGTGGTTTTATATGAGTGTGGAAGTTGAGCGACTGAAAATGTGTTTCAACTTCTTAATACGCCCCTCTGCCTTTTTCTCTCTTAATCCCATACACACACAACCCTTTCAGTGAAATCGCATGTCTGACTGTAAGGTGAGTGCATGTCTCAGTGGTGAAATATGTCCGGTTTGGCCTGGCTTAACAGGGGAAGAGAGACCCTTGGGTGCAAACGCAAGGATTTGCTCTCCTTTTGTTTCCCAATGCCTCATTGTTTCATTCTGTTATTATTCTCCATGTAAAGGTTGCTCCAATTGTAAAGGCAGCTGGTTGTTTTTTTTATTATCTCCTTCACATTTATGACTACATTAACTCATAAAATAAATAAATATTAAAAACCTGCTCTTAAATGTGAGAAAAAATCAAATACTGGTCCCTTTTAATTTAAATACAAAAATGCTGAGAAGGTGTATTGTACTATTCTGCACTGTAGTTTCAGAATACCATTGAAAAACTGAGCTCTCCAGTTTCTGTTTAAAAAGCTTGTGGCTCCACGATCAGGCAGCTGGGATCATTAGAAAATAAACAAAAAATACAGTGAAATATTGAAGAAAGCCTTTTCAAGGCTGCAAAACCCTTGGGACTGGGGTGGAGGTTTACCTTGCAGAAGGACAACAATCCTAAACATAAAGCCAGAGCTACAATGGAATAGTTGAGATCAGAGTATACTAATGTGTTAGAATGCCCCAGTTAATTGGAGTGAAAAAATTGCTTTAATTGTAATGTGTGCATGTGGGTTGGGGGGGGTGGGGGGGGGGGGAGTTAGTAGCGCTTTAACAAGTTGCTAGTCTAAAGTGACAAATGCTGATTTAAATGTTGAAAGGGGACATAGATGGGCAATGTCTCCATCTTGGGGCAGACATTAAAAATGTTGGTGGAGAAAAATAGTCACATTTGTGGTAAATAACATTTGAAGACATCTCTAATTTAAGCTTAAGTGTAGAAAAATCCTACATTATGAAAATAAATGTTTTTAACAACATTATCATTGGTGCCATTATTGGTAACCCTGAAAAACCATTCAAACATAATGTACCAGAATCCTTTTAAACCTTTTTAGTTTCTACTTCACTTTTTTAAGGTAACAATGTCTTTTCTTATTAGTAAACTGGTAGACTGTTTCTGTTTTCATGGGTTATATATGGGACATGACATGGAGGCCTCTTTCTTTTAGCCACTGGTCATGAAGCTACACAAACACCTATTTTTATCTTGCCACCACATTCAGGGAAAAAAAAAAAGATCTATTTGAGGAATCCAATTCCAAGACTAAAACTCATAGAGTTTTTATTTGATGAATATGGCTTACAGCTAATAAAAAGTCCTTATCACATTAGAACATTATATACAACCAGGCAAACAAAGACCTTTCAGTACAGGATGGCCAGTTTACTAAAAACCTTGTCCTTGTATTTTACAGTATATGCACACAATACTAGGTCAAGGCTCCTTTTGCATGAATTACTGCATCATTGACGTGTTTCTTTGATAGCGGCTTTTAGCTTATCTGCATTTTTAGGTCTGCTCTCTCTCTCTCTTTTTCTTCTTTATAGAGTCATAAAGCAGGTATGTGTAGTATTGTCAAAGTGGTGAAGTCACAAGTCCTGCAGGACAATTTAATTAGCATCTCCATAAAGATGTTCAGTTCTAAATTTACTTGGCAGATGACAGACTAACAGCAGCAGAGGACTTGGAATCTGTGCCTCTCTACTCCTCCTCCACCTCTGGGACCTTGATTTCCAAATGAAATGTAAACTTTACTTTAATCTAAAAAGAGGACTTTGGACCACTGGGAAATGACCTTGGTAAGACACATTTGACATAGTCTCTGGTGTATTCCATGCTCTGGATACACCTGTATGTTATGGCTCTTGAAGCACTGACTCCAGCTTTAGTCAATGGCGTGTGAATCTCCATAAAGTTCTAGAGTGGGCTTTGCTTTAAAACCCTCTCTATCTTGTGTGTGTGTGTGTGTGTGAAAAAATAAAAGAAACAATCTTTATTGTCATTCAAAGCTGTTAAGGGGTCAACTTCATTAGTAGGTATGATCCTTATGTGACAGTTAAGGGAAATGTTGCAATAATATAACAATTTTGCTATCCAAATTGTCAGGAGGGATACCTGGCTTGCACCCCGTTTTTATTTTTCATATAAAAACCGTCACGTAAAAAAGTGGCAACCCAGATGGGACTGAGTTTTTGTGTTGAATGACAAAATATATAATAAAAATTTTAAAAATGATGAGCACAGAAGCAGATAAAATCGAGCATCCTTTAATTACTTCCTCTCCCCCAACGGTGATGCCCCCTATACGCTGCACAGCATATACTCTTCTGGACATGGAATTAACCGGCTTGGATTTGGAATCCACCGTAGCACCACAGCCTCCAAATCGAAACAAGACACAAGCTGCACCTGAAATCTCAATAAAGGAGTTTAAAACAATCATGGAAGATATAAAAGCTGATGTTAAAAGGGAAATAAACAACATGCACATAACAATAAAAAGTGTGGGAGAATTACTTCAAGCCCAAGAACAAGGACAATACAAACGCATGGATGCGCAGTTGGAATATGTTCTTTCACAAACAAAAACTTCTCTTGGTTGTTAAAGGAGTTCAAATCCCTGCTCACCCCAGTCACAGACAGTATTTCCGCTCTGCAGGAAGAGGTTTCCCGCCTGCAGGGGGAGATTTCATTCTGTCAAGCTATAATCAAATCTATGTCAAAGGAAATTGTGACAAAAATTCACCCAATTTAGATGTGTGAGCAGACCACACCAATGGATGAATCCGTTCAAACAATGTATAAGGATATGTCTGAATCAATGACACATATTAACAAACCTTGGATGGAATCTACTGTTCGGCCTGGGTTAACAGGAACCCAAATGACAGCAGGCGGCACCACCTTCACAATAAACAGAATACAGGACTTGGGGGAAAAATCCTGTAAAATTGTTGTTTCCAAAATATGGTAAATTCGGAGACCCTTCTGATCCTTTGCAATACCTGGAACGGTGTGTGGATTATTTATCCTTGAATGCATTGACAGATGAGTAACGTATGGCTACATTACGGAATGTACTGCAAGGCACAGCTAGAGATTGGTGAGATGTAGCCAGACAAAGCGAACATACCTGGGCTGATTTTCGAAGACAGTTTCAAGCTGCTTTTCTCTCGGAGGACTATGAAGATGAGTTAGCAGAACGAGTGATGACCCGAGTTCAAGGAGAAAAAGAGAGCATCAGAGATTTCATATATATGTACAAGTGTTTGTGCAGACGATGGAAACCGCACATTGAAGAAGAAAATATTGTCAAGTTGATCTTGAAAAACAGTGATCCCTCATTGGTCAGTCAGCTAAGGAGTAGTAGAGTAACAACTGTGGATGAACTTGTTCGTCTGGGACAGTAACTAGAGAAAGATCGAGACAATCAACAACAGTATGAACACCGGAAACAAGCCAAAACACCACCTAAATCAGTGAAACATAGACGTCATCCTGACAACACAGTAAGGCAAAGACAACTCAATTACACCCAGAATCACAATCGCCCCTCTCAACCATTCTGTTAGGTTTGTAAGGATAATCATTCTCCTGCAGCCTGCCCACAGGTTGTAACTAATAGATTCTCTTTACCTTCAAACCCTCCGCGACCAACTAACAGTACAGGACCCATTCATCAGCTCCAGGCCCAACGACACTTGGCTCTCTCACCAACACTGGATTTTCCAGTGAACGCTGCTCTACGCCCACTTCTTCCGAGCCAGTTGATAATTCCCATTAGCATAAATTCCTGGAAAGTTGCTGCAATTTTGGATACAGGTTACTCTTAGACTAATAAATGAGAAAGTATGGAATGAACTAAATGGAGTAATCAAGCTTTGGACAAGAGAACCTTTGTATCTAGCAGATGGAGAAGGACATCAGCCTTTGGGATGGAGTGAAATCCCCATTTCATTACAGAACCAGTCAATTAATTTACCTTGTGTTATTCTGTCTGCTCAACACCTCAAGTTTCTTGTAGTGGTGGGTCTTGATTTCATTTCCCTCTCTGGTCTGCAGTTTGATGTTTCTGGGAAACGTTATTGGTTCAAGTCCAACAGAAAACAACAATAGGATTTCTCACCAGAATTTGCATCATGGCTGAAAGAGCAGTTTGCTTTTTTCTCAGCCATTGCTCCTGCCAATTTGATTATGCTGGGGACAAATGAAGAACTTTTTCAGAAAGCAGTCACTAATGCTCACCTGGATGATTTTGGTAAACAGTCATTGCTGTGCCAACTGCAGAAGAATTCTGACATCTGTACCACCAGCCTGGGACATACAAATGCACTCACCCACAAGATTTACCTTTCTTATGATGTGCCGATCAAACAGAAACCATATCGAGTTTCACCTGTTAAACTACAGCTTATTAAAGATCATGTGGATGATATGTTGGAGAAGGATATCATTGAGCCATCCACATCACCATACGCTGCTCCTGTTGATTTTGTACTTAAAAAGAATGACACCAAGCTATGTTTTTGTGTGGATTTCCGAAAACTAAATGCATACACCCACACAGATGCATATCCATTGCCTAACATTCAGGAAATTTTAGAGTCCCTTTCTGGAGCCGTGGTGTTTACAACCCAAGATTTGAACAATGGCTATTGGTAAGTCTGCATGGACCCAGAAAGTTGGGAAAAAAACGCTTTTGTGTTCCCACATGGGTTTTTCCAATTTAAAGTTATGCCATTTGGACTGAAAAATGCACCAGCCACCTTTCAAAGATTGATGGAAGTGGTGTTAGGTGAGCTCTGGGGAAAAAACTGTTTTGTGTATTTAGATGACATTATCATCTACTCCCCCAATAATGAACAACACAGTGTCGACATACAATCAGTACTGAATAAACTTCGCTAAGCAAATCTTACCATAAACATGAAAAAGAGTCTGTTTTTCTGTTCTTCCTTAAAATTCTTGGGACATGTTGTTTCTGGATCCGGAATGGCAGTAGACCCGGATAAAATTAAGGCTGTTCAAGAATTTCCTGTTCCACAGAATATCAAACAGCTTCAGAGATTTCTGGGAATGGCTGGTTGGTGCCACCGCTTTGTGCCTAATTTCTCGGCCTTAATGGAACCTCTAAACGCTCTGAAGTGAAAGGGAGCATGATTCATATGGACACCATCGTGTCAAGCTTCATTTTAAACCTTGACGGAGCGTCTGATCTCTGCCCTCATCCTTGATCATCCAGACTTGAAAATACCTTTCATTGTCTATACAGATGCCAGTGATGTGGGTTCGGGCGCTGTACTAATTCAACAAACTGGATTGGGCTCAGAACAGGTCATTGCTTTCGCCAGTCGTACTCTCAACACAGCTGAAAGAAATTATTCAACAACTGAACAAGAATGTCTGGCTGTGGTATGGGTCATTGAAAAATGGAGACATTATCAGGAAGGACGAAATTTTACAGTTGTAACAAATCATTCATCATTGGTCTGGGTTTTTAAAACTCAAAAAAACAGCACTCGTTTGATCCGGTGGGTTCTCCAACTGCAGGACTTCTCTTTTACAGTGGAAAATCGAAAAGGAAAGTATAACACAGTTCCAGATGCTCTGTCACGAGCTCCGATTGACACTTACAACCATTCTCCCCTTACTTGTGCAGTGGTACTACAGTCTATGCGAGACACCTCTCGTCAACTACTAATTTCAGATGACAATATCTGGAAAGCCCAACAGGAGGATCCATTTGCACAAGATCTGTTTCAGAAAATAATGGAAAAAGGACCAGTGCAAGAAACACCAACTATCAATTACACCGTTGTAGAAGACAAAATCTACAGAGTTGTCACCTTACCACATAAAACCCTCTATCAGGTTTATATACCACCAGCACTTCATCAACAATTGTTGTATCACTACCATAATGACCCCTTATCTGGACATTTTGGGAGTTATAAAACTTATAAACGCTTGCAAGCCTTGGTATACTGGCCAAGAATGAGCATTGATGTTCGAGAATACGTGAAAGACTGTCAAATCTGTGAAACACACAAACCTGAAACCAGAAAAGCTCCCGGAAAATTATAACAAACAAACGTGAATGCACCATGGGAATTGATGGCCGTGGACTTTATGGGAACTTTTCCACGGAGTAGTACTGGCAACATTTACCTCCAGGTTTTTGTAGATTACTTCTCTCGGTGGGTAGAAATGTTTCCCCTCCATAAAGCTTCTGCAGAGATAGTTTCTCATTACTTAATCAAATAAATTCTAACACGATGGGGTGTACCACAATTCATACTTTCGGATCAAGGACCACAGTTCGTTTCCTCCATTTTTAAAGACACCTGCAAAAGATGGAATCTCACACGGAAGAAAACATCAGCATACCATTCCCAAACCAACCTGACGGAAAGAATTAATCGTAACATCAAAGTTATGATCTCTTCCTATGTCAACGACAAACATAAAAATTGGGATAAATACTTACCAGAGTTTCGTTTCGCTCTGAACTCAGCAGTTCATGAGTCTATGGGCATGACCCCTGCTGAGTTAAACCTAGGATGACCTCTTAAGGGGCCTTTGGATGCAGAGCTTCAACCCATTCTGTGTGACTCTGATACTTCTGTCTAAACCACTGCAAAACCGATGTTAACCTGAAGAAAGCTAAACAAAGACAAAAACGAAACTATGATCGAGGAAGAGGAAGAAGAGATGGCAGTTTTTCAGAGAAGGATAGAGTATGGATCCGCTCTCATTCCTTGTCCAAAGCAGACAAATCATTTACTGCCAAACTTGCTCCTCGATGGAAGGGTCCTTATCGCATAATCAGAAGAACTGGACCTATAAATTACGAAGTGGTGTTAGAAACTGCTGGAGAAGACCTTCGTGTGGTTAATGTATCACAAATGAAACCTTGTTACCCTACTGCCGAAGAAGTGGATAAAACAGCGCCAAATAATCCTGGAAATATTTGATGAAGAAAGTGATGAAGAAGATTTACATGACTTCACTTCTTCTGACCTGTTGGCAAATTAGATTTATGAGACATGAACCTACAGAGTACTTTTTTTTTTTTTGATGTGAATAAATTTCTATAATCTATCCTTTAGCCTTCTTGTGTATGTATGTACAGTGCTTGACATTAACACCTGCCAACCCGCCAAATGCGGTTGAATTTTAGCAGTGGCGGGTAACACAGCCACTCCGACTAGCCACTTTGGCGGGTTGAATTATATATATAGTTTTTAATTGTAGTTAAATGCGACACTACAACTCCCATGAGCACTACCTGCGTACAGTGTTTGCTCTCTGGTCCATTCATGACCGACGTCGCTTTAGACACACGGTCCCTGTGAAGAACACTGGGGAGCTAATGTTTCTACCTTGTACACCGTCAGTGTTGCCAAGTCCGCTTATTATAAGCGACTTTAGGCTTGTTTGTTTCTAAAGTCGCTTGCAAATCTCGTGGGTTGCGGTTTTGTGGGCTTGGTTTTGAACGTCAAGTTTCGGCTTGGCATTCCTTCCGAGTGAAACCCCTTGGTTATCTCCCAGCTCCCACAATAAAGCAAAACACAAGCGGTAAATAGTTTGTCCTTTCCACGTCGCTGTCTCCTGGTTATAACTCCCACCACAGTTGACGGCACACCCCGAACACGCTCACGCTAGAGCCCAGAGTGACAGGGAAACGAATGATGAGACAGCGTCAGAATAAGATGCAGTAAATGGGGAAAATATGGGACAATTTTTAATACAGAGTGGGAGAAAGAGAGGGCACTGCAAGACAGGATCTGACCTGAGATGGGAGTCTCCCTTCTGATTCAGCAGTGTGAAATATGTGTTCACCATGCCTTTTCTTTTAAACAGACATTAAAGAAAGTTTTTTCTTGACTATGTTTATTGTCATTTTGTTGTTAGGTTTGCAAAATGCATTTTTCTTTTAATCAGTTGCTATTCAAAATTTTAAGTTATTCAAAATGTTTATGGTAAAAGTGTTAGTAATAATTTTGCTTTTGTATAATGCCATAATAAATGTATACATTTATGCTGTTTACAAGCAGCCTCTGTTTTACACAGTGGTGTAAAGCCAGATGTGCTTCTTTTGAGCTTGTTTTGATAGAGCTGGTTGCTTGTTTCTCTCACAACACCTGGTACCATTGATCACTGCACATTTTCATATAAAAGGAGCTTTACACAGAACCTTGTCTGAGCTGAATACTTGATAATGACCCGAAGTAGTAAACATTTTATGTAGTCTTGATATAATTGTGTAAAAGGGTCATTTACATTTAAAAATGGTATAAATCTAGTTAAAGTAAACTGTAGCATGATATAGTCAGCTTTAATCATATTAAAGAAATATTCAACAACAAAATTGTGGCTGTTGAATGCTAGTAACTTTGAAAAACCACTAGCCACAGTGGCTGGTGAACGAAAACGTTAATGTCCAGCCCTGTGTGTGTGTGTGTGTGTGTGTATATATACATATATATATATATATATACAGGTCCTTCTCAAAATATTAGCATATTGTGATAAAGTTCATTATTTTCCATAATGTCATGATGAAAATTTAACATTCATATATTTTAGATTAATTGCACACTAACTGAAATATTTCAGGTCTTTTATTGTCTTAATACGGATGATTTTGGCATACAGCTCATGAAAACCCAAAATTCCTATCTCACAAAATTAGCATATTTCATCCAACCAATAAAAGAAAAGTGTTTTTAATACAAAAAACGTCAACCTTCAAATAATCATGTACAGTTATGCACTCAATACTTGGTCGGGAATCCTTTTGCAGAAATGACTGCTTCAATGCGGCGTGGCATGGAGGCAATCAGCCTGTGGCACTGCTGAGGTCTTATGGAGGCCCAGGATGCTTCGATAGCGGCCTTTAGCTCATCCAGAGTGTTGGGTCTTGAGTCTCTCAACGTTCTCTTCACAATATCCCACAGATTCTCTATGGGGTTCAGGTCAGGAAAGTTGGCAGGCCAATTGAGCACAGTGATACCATGGTCAGTAAACCATTTACCAGTGGTTTTGGCACTGTGAGCGGGTGCCAGGTCGTGCTGAAAAATGAAATCTTCATCTCCATAAAGCTTTTCAGCAGATGGAAGCATGAAGTGCTCCAAAATCTCCTGATAGCTAGCTGCATTGACCCTGCACTTGATAAAACACAGTGGATCAACACCAGCAGCTGACACGGCAACCCAGACCATCACTGACTGTGGGTACTTGACACTGGACTTCTGGCATTTTGGCATTTCCTTCTCCCCAGTCTTCCTCCAGACTCTGGCACCTTGATTTCCGAATGACATGCAGAATTTGCTTTCATCCGAAAAAAGTACTTTGGACCACTAGCAACAGTCCAGTGCTGCTTCTCTGTAGCCCAGGTCAGGCGCTTCTGCCGCTGTTTCTGGTTCAAAAGTGGCTTGACCTGGGGAATGCGGCACCTGTAGCCCATTTCCTGCACACACCTGTGCACGGTGGCTCTGGATGTTTCTACTCCAGACTCAGTCCACTTCTTCCGCAGGTCCCCCAAGGTCTGGAATCGGCCCTTCTCCACAATCTTCCTCAGGGTCCGGTCACCTCTTCTCGTTGTGCAGCGTTTTCTGCCACACTTTTTCCTTCCCACAGACTTCCCACTGAGGTGCCTTGATACAGCACTCTGGGAACAGCCTATTCGTTCAGAAATTTCTTTCTGTGTCTTACCCTCTTGCTTGAGGGTGTCAATAGTGGCCTTCTGGACAGCAGTCAGGTCAGCAGTCTTATCCATGATTGGGGTTTTGAGTGATGAACCAGGCTGGGAGTTTTAAAGGCCTCAGGAATCTTTTGCAGGTGTTTAGAGTTAACTAGTTGATTCAGATGATTAGGTTCATAGCTCGTTTAGAGACCCTTTTAATGATATGCTAATTTTGTGAGATAGGAATTTTGGGTTTTCATGAGCTGTATGCCAAAATCATCCGTATTAAGACAATAAAAGACCTGAAATATTTCAGTTAGTGTGCAATGAATCTAAAATATATGAATGTTAAATTTTCATCATGACATTATGGAAAATAATGAACTTTATCACAATATGCTAATATTTTGAGAAGGACCTGTATATCGCTCGTTTCTAGAGGAAATGGCGGTTTCCTGTAGAGCGGTGCAGAAAAAAAAAAAACAATATCTTTCACGGTTCCGCCAGCGTTGCGAGGCCGAGTTGGAGGTATTGAGTTCAAGGTTGAGGCTGTGTAATCCCTCACCTGTGCTAATCGGCTAATAGCTCTACTTGATGCGCGAAGGTTGGATCTGATCGTGGACGGGGCTGCTTCATTGCTCTCGATGACTGGGTGCCGGGGATCCTGGGGGTGTGGCGCTTTGCTTCTTTAAGATTCTCAGGAGACCTGTAAGTTTATTCATTCTGATAGTTTTATTTTTATTTGTGGACATAGGATGACATTTTGGGTCTGATGATTTGTTTTATGTTTAAAAGGGGTGGACAGGTCATGGATTCCTGATTCTGCTTGACTGAAAGTACATGTAAGATTCTGTTCGTGTTTTTGTTTGTTGTAAACTATGAAGTGACATTTTGGGTCTGATGGTTTTATCCTTATGTGACAGTTAAGGGAAATGTTACAATAATATAACCATTTTGCTATCCAAATTGTCAGGAGGGATACCTGGCTGGCACCCCATTTTTATTTTTCATACAAAAACCGTCACAACTTGAACACTTAAAAAAAAAAAACTTTTTCAACTTTCTCCTTTCATTCAATTATTCTTCATTAATTTGCTTTTATACAGCAGTCGGTGAGCAGCCAGCTTCTTTACTAATGGCCATGTGAGGACTAACCTTCTTGAGGAGGGTGTCAAAGAATGTCTCTGGTGGACAAGTGCCAAGTCTGCAGTCTTCCCATGACTGTGTATGTTTTATTAGTTCTATGTAATAATACATTTTTTTCATAAACTGAATTTGGGGTCTTCCTTAGTCGTAAATCACATCCATCAAAATTAACAGACATAAATGCTTTGTGTAATGAACGTATACAATGTATAACTTTAATTTCTTGAACCAGAAAGCTGAAATTAAATTAACTTTACACAATATTGTAATATATTGATATGCAGCTACTATTAATAGCAGTGGTTACAAATACCAAAGTGAATTGTGCCGCCAGTGGAGTGCTTGTAACAAACTGTTATATAACATTTCAAATTGCTTTCATAGTGTCTGCTGGGCGTGAACACATCACAGATGTTCCCTATCTCTTAGGTGTGACTTTAAGCTTAAATTTATCCTAAATTAGCTTATAACGGTCATCTGGGAAAGAACTGAAAAAAGAAAATATTCTTTATGGAGCTCAGCGCTGCGCTCAGCCTTGCGCAGTTTGCGCAGCTGAACCCTTGTGAGAATTTTTCCAGTGCCCTCCTGTGGAGTCGCTCCAACAGACATTCCTCTGTTAGCCACCATTGAGCTGTCCTAGTTGGACAGTTGTACAATGAGAAATATCCTGTATAAGTCCAATAGCAGTTAAACGGCCGGCATATTAATTCAAACACGTAAGTAACACAGAGAGCTGCTACTATGCGCTCTGTAGGAGCTACATGAGCTAGCTTAACGTTAGCACCGGGGCTAAAGTTAGCTGAGCAAAACAAGAATGACTGTCTTGCCTCAACTAGAGTGACTGTAAGTGTCCGAGCTATTCGAGTGATGTAATGAATCAAAGCTAGCAAAGTCTTTGTTTTAAATGTTTCTAACTACCCGTCAAAGTTTGCAGGTAATTTTATTGCTAACCTCACACGCTAGCTCGCTAGCTAGTTGTAAACAATGTTGACCCAAGATGTCATTTATCACATATATCTTAAACATACTCATTTTATAGATGTATTGTGCATTGACGTTTCTCCTCGTCGGGGTTATGTTCTGCTAACACAGAATGATGTTGTGACGGCTCACCCGTGTTACATTTTGCACAGGTAAAACCATGGTGATCATGTCGGGGACAGCCACTGTGCTGCAGCAGTTTGTCAGCGGGCTGAAGAGCAGGAATGAAGATACCAGAGCAAAATCTGCCAAGGATCTGCAGCACTATGTGACCACAGAGCTCAGAGAGGTATCACACGTTAACAATTCACACATTTCAATATTGGACGGCATTCATGATCACATCATGGCTATTATTGCTTCTAAATACTACATATTTAAAGCAAAGATGTGTTCCTCTTAACTGTGGATATCCTATGTTACAGCATGCCTTTGTGACATTTTAATATCTGTAATACAAACTGCAATGTTTGTTGGTAGGGCAGCACAACTTGTCATCACATTATAGGTGTTTACAATATCAATATTGCAAACGTTTTGGATGTTTTGTTTGTTGCCCACAATATTCTAATTTGGCATGGCCTAGTATAAAATTCTCTAGACATGTTAACCTTGACTTGTATTTGGAACGAAAATGTAAAGCATGATCTGATTTCTGTAACACAAAACAAATGACCAGCATTTATTTATACTGATGCAAAATATATTATGCATTGATTACTATTACTAACTTATTATGTTATGTTTTTTTTCTATTTTGATATGTAGTCTAAAGCAAAAATATAGAATAAACGCCTGCTATAAATAATGTGGTTATTTAACAAGCTGAGAAGTCTAGGGCTATCTATCCATCTATGTACATATGTAGTAACCTGCAGTTGATTGACAGATTTGTAGTTTTGCCAACTGTAGCTTCAAAGAGCGTTCCCTTAACAGGAGCAATGAGCGACGCTCTTTTAGTTTCCACACAATGACTGTACTTGTTTTTCACGTCTGGATCCATTTGCAGACATCTGAATTGGTCTTTCTTGCAAGCAAGGGAAAAGTGTATTAGCCTCTTTTCAGTCAGCTGACCGGCAGTGGGGACAACACATGGGGAATGGGACATGGCTACATTAAAACTATGGTCATTCCAGCACGTTTTTGAAAGGATTTTAACCACAAGAACAGTTTGGTGGAAGTTATTTGCAGTTTAAAACTCTAACTTGGTAAAACCTTTGCATACCTGAAACAAGGAACTGGCCGACACCTAATTCCAAGTACTGTAAATTTACGCTTTGGATGCAAATAATATAAGAAACCTGTTGCATAGGCAGCAGAGGCTCACACTTGGTATAGATATGAGTCCAAGATGCTAAAGGTCACAGAGAGAGTTGTAAGTATTGAAATGAAGGAGGAGAAACAGATGTGTAAGAAGAATGTGAATTAATGGCTTCTGATATTGTCGTCGTAGTAACTAGTTGTAATATTGTCATCATCCATCATGATTTCCTAACTTTTTGCCGGGCTTATTTGTTGGCATGCCATCATTAAAGTGTAATGCATGTCTGTTTACCGCTACCTGGGCCGTTTTCTGTTATGGTAGTTCTTTTGTATAGAGTCCTTATAATATATTCATAGACAATCTTTATACAAAAAAAAATGTACTTTATATTTATTTAATCCCTGTCCTTGTTTTATTGTTTCTGTGCCACAGTTGAGCCAAGATGAAGCCACTACATTCTACGATGAGCTAAACCACCACATATTTGAGCTGGTATCCAGCTCTGACGTGAACGAGAAGAAAGGTGGCATTCTTGCTATAGGTAAGCTTCAGGCACAGGTTTCTCATGTAGGTGGTTAGAACCTGGGTTTTGTATGAAATTTGCATGTGATTGTTGTGGTTTCCTTCCAGTGAGTCTAATTGGAGTGGAGGGAGGCAATGCAACCAGGATCAGCCGATTTGCCAACTACCTCCGCAACCTACTCCCTTCCAGCGACCCAGTGGTTATGGAGATGGCCTCTAAAGCCATGGGCCACCTATCCATGGCCGGAGACACTTTTACTGCTGAGTATGTGGAGTTTGAGGTGAAGAGGGCCCTGGAGTGGCTGGGAGCCGACAGAAATGAAGGCAGACGCCATGCAGCGGTAAGTCGCCTGCATTCGACCCTGACTGTGGTGTTTGTTGTTCAAGGACCACTGCTTGTTGGGGGGTAAATATGAGGGCAGATCAGACCATATGAGGCATTGCTGCTGTGACAGTTATTAGGAAGCTCTCTGGAGTGTGAATAATAGGTTTTGTGTTGTAGTCTTTTTTTTTTTTTCTTGTCTCAGCCTGTTTCCACATTGTTAACCTATTTTTTGCCTTTAGTTTAAGAAAGTGGTTTTAAAAAACATGGAGTATTTTTGCCTTGTTTACCATTGAGTAGCAATTATTTTCCATAAAGGGTGAGAAAATGATATGAAAACACTAATGTATAAGTATTGTTAAAATCTGATTTCCTTCGATTTGAGGTAACAGTTCACTTTAGTTCTTAAATCTACTCACCAGGAGCACCGTGGGATATGCTTAAACAATATAGAGTACATGCATTTCCTGATTGTTGGACTAATCATATTTACATTCAGAGTTCTAAAGAACCTCCATATTATCCAGAGTCTTTAATTAATGTGGTTTCCAGAGTTTCCGTACAGCTCAGACTTATTTACCTGTTGAGGAATATGACTTTGACCTTTTTCTGGTGTTTCATTTTAAACTGTATTAAGCTTGCTGTTGATTACGAACAAGGTTTTCTCTAACATGCCGTTTTTGCACATTTTAAACTCCTTGCATACACTGGTAATACAAGAGGTTGAAGGTTTAATGGAAAGTTTACAGAATAGTAGGTGGTACTGCTTACATAGATTCTTATTCAATGAGATGTAGAGGTAATTATTCTGCTAAAACACAATTTGTAAATATGTAGATTTGATCGTTCTTAGAAGTTGCTAAAATCTTTATATTGTTTTTGTTCTACGGTGTCTTGCATAAATATTCAGACCTTAGGAACTCTTCTTTAATTTTTCCATTTCATTTTTAAAATTCTGCGCTGGGTTAATCCACCGCATATTTGAGCTGGTATCTATTTTTGTTTTCAGCCCCTCTGAAGTCAATACTTTTTTAGAACCGTGTTTCTTTGCAGTCACAGCTGCAGGTCTTTTGGGTCGTGTCTCCGCCAGCTTTCGATATCTAGAGACTGAGGAATGTTTCAAAACTGATAAGCTTAAAGAATGGGATCTTCAAGCCTATCAGTTTTGAAACATTTTGACCAACATAGATCTAAACCGTTCTATTATAGCTTCAGCTGTTCAGGCATTTTGTATTGCTAGAGGCTGAATTTCTAACCCAGTCTCAAGCTTTTGCAGCTTAGAACAAGTGTTTATCACCATCCTCCAATCAGCTCTGACCGTCTTCTGGGGTTATACTGAGATCGAATTAGACACAGCTGGACACCATTTAATTATGACATTTCATTTTATTTAGGTGTGGGGTAAAATCAAACCCACTGTGAATTTTTCATATTTCATTTGTAAACATTTTTGAAAAGTCTGTTCCTAAATATGCACCACTTTTTGTTCCCCCACCATATGAAATCCTTATAAAAAATATTCTACTAGTTTGTAGTTTAAAGGGAAGAAATGTGGAAAAGATCAAGGGGTGTGAAAACTTTACAGTGTAAATATATAGTTTTGGCAGTCCTTAAAGTCACTGAAGTGTGTATTTTTTAAACATTTTACTGCCTTGAGTAGCTTAACATGAATAATATTATAGTGTTATTAGTTTTATAAACTGGAAAACATTGATGGGACAGAGTGGCTTTGTGTCTCCTCCAGGTGTTGGTGTTGAGGGAGCTGGCTGTGAGCGCACCGACCTTCTTCTTTCAGCAAGTGCAGCCCTTCTTCGACAACATTTTCTACGCGGTTTGGGATCCCAAGCAGGCTATTCGAGAAGGAGCGGTGTCTGCTCTGAGAGCCTGTCTCATTCTCACCACGCAGAGGGAGACCAAAGAAATGCAGAAACCACAGTGGTACAAAGTAAGTCTTTGACCTGTATACTGAAAAAGCCATGTTAAGTATTATTGGAGAAGCATCTATTCAATATTAGGGTGCAAGCTTTTTCTGTTAAGTGTGTTTTGTGTAACAGCAAACCTTTGAGGAGGCAGAGAAAGGGTTCGATGAGACTTTGGCCAAGGAGAAAGGGATGAATCGTGATGATAGAGTCCATGGTGCTCTTCTGATCCTTAATGAGCTGGTCCGGATCAGCAGCATGGAAGGAGAGGTGAGTTTGGATTTCACTCCAGGCACCTCGTTTGTGTCAGGAAGCTTAACATTTCCCTCACTGTTCCCTTTACAGCGAATGCGTGAGGAGATGGAGGAGATCACACAACAGCAGCTAGTCCACGATAAATACTGCAAGGAGATGATGGGATTTGGAACAAAGCCTCGCCATATTACGCCCTTCACCAGCTTCCAGTCGGTGCAGCCACAGCAGTCGAACGCCCTGCTGGGGTTGTTGGGCTACAGCATGCCTCAAAGCTTCCTGGGCTTTGGGGCCACGCCGGTACCTGTCAAGAGCTCCCTGGTGGAGAGTCGGTACTGTCGTGAGCTGATGGAGGAAAGATTCGACCAGGTAGGTCTTATAGTTGGCGGAACAATATAAGGCCAGTGCTGTTTGTTTCAGCGTATGAAACATAGATCTACTTTGCCTAACCAGGTGTGTCGGTGGGTACTGAAGTACAAAACCAGTAAAAACCCTCTGATCCAGATGACCATTCTCAATCTACTTCCACGCCTAGCTGCCTTTCAGCCACATACCTTTACAGGTGGGACATTTAGGTTGATATGCACTAAACTACAGCTTTGTGCAAATGGTAGTGAATTTTACAAATTATTATTATTATTTCTTTTAACTTTTACATACTGTAAAAAAAAACAGCAAATAGGTGTAATAATGTGCTTTCTGATTAACTATTGGATGTACAGACCAGTACTTGTCAGACACCATGGGATACCTGCTGGGCAGCCTGAAGAAGGAGAAGGAGAGGACGGCAGCCTTTCAGGCGTTGGGGCTGCTGGTCGTGGCTGTCAGGACAGAAATCCAGCCGTACCTCATGAAGATCCTGGAGATCATCAAGGCTGCCCTGCCTCCCAAAGACTTTGCGCACAAGTCAGTCATTTAAAACTGTTTCCTTTGGTTTTTACTAGACATGCAAGATCAGAATGTTGTGTCTGATTTTCAGTTTCTGGTTTCTGTCAATCTTTGACCTGCCTGTACAGATTTTAGCCAACGCCGACCTTATTTAAGAGCTATTATGTAAGAAGGCATAAGAACGGCATTCAGAATAGCCTTTTCTAACGTCCCTGGGGTAAATGGTCATTATTTATATTAGCAGCAGAGATGACGTCACAGCATGTGTGTGAGGGAGCAATGGCTGAAAAATAAGGCTTTACTATAGTATTAAAAAAAATCACAAAACGATTGCATAGCTGGTTTTCTACACTGTCTTTTGCAATATGTAGCAGTGATTAGCACAGTAAGCTGTTAACATCAGTCTCTGTATATAATAATAGAGACCCTTACCTTAACTCTCAGAATGTTATAATGCTGCTTGTTTCCAAATCCAGCATGTTCCATTACTGAGGTTGAGAAGCAACAGCAACTTTACTAAAGTTTCGTTCTGCCTTCCTGTATCTGCTGAAAATCTCGCTCTCTTGCCCTCACCCAGGCACGTCTCCGCTTGCCGTGCAAAATATAGTTTCCATTTATATACAGGTCCTTCTCAAAAAATTAGCATATTGTGATAAAGTTAATTATTTTCCATAATGTCATGATGAAAATTTAACATTCATATATTTTAGATTCATTGCACACTAACTGAAATATTTCAGGTCTTTTATTGTCTTAATACGGATGATTTTGGCATACAGCTCATGAAAACCCAAAATTCCTATCTCACAAAATTAGCATATCATTAAAAGGGTCTCTAAACGAGCTATGAACCTAATCATCTGAATCAACGAGTTAACTCTAAACACCTGCAAAAGATTCCTGAGGCCTTTAAAACTCCCAGCCTGGTTCATCACTCAAAACCCCAATCATGGGTAAGACTGCCGACCTGACTGCTGTCCAGAAGGCCACTATTGACACCCTCAAGCAAGAGGGTAAGACACAGAAAGAAATTTCTGAACGAATAGGCTGTTCCCAGAGTGCTGTATCAAGGCACCTCAGTGGGAAGTCTGTGGGAAGGAAAAAGTGTGGCAGAAAACGCTGCACAACGAGAAGAGGTGACCGGACCCTGAGGAAGATTGTGGAGAAGGGCCGATTCCAGACCTTGGGGGACCTGCGGAAGCAGTGGACTGAGTCTGGAGTAGAAACATCCAGAGCCACCGTGCACAGGCGTGTGCAGGAAATGGGCTACAGGTGCCGCATTTCCCAGGTCAAGCCACTTTTGAACCAGAAACAGCGGCAGAAGCGCCTGACCTGGGCTACAGAGAAGCAGCACTGGACTGTTGCTCAGTGGTCCAAAGTACTTTTTTCGGATGAAAGCAAATTCTGCATGTCATTCGGAAATCAAGGTGCCAGAGTCTGGAGGAAGACTGGGGAGAAGGAAATGCCAAAATGCCAGAAGTCCAGTGTCAAGTACCCACAGTCAGTGATGGTCTGGGGTGCCGTGTCAGCTGCTGGTGTTGGTCCACTGTGTTTTATCAAGGGCAGGGTCAATGCAGCTAGCTATCAGGAGATTTTGGAGCACTTCATGCTTCCATCTGCTGAAAAGCTTTATGGAGATGAAGATTTCATTTTTCAGCACGACCTGGCACCTGCTCACAGTGCCAAAACCACTGGTAAATGGTTTACTGACCATGGTATCACTGTGCTCAATTGGCCTGCCAACTCTCCTGACCTGAACCCCATAGAGAATCTGTGGGATATTGTGAAGAGAACGTTGAGAGACTCAAGACCCAACACTCTGGATGAGCTAAAGGCCGCTATCGAAGCATCCTGGGCCTCCATAAGACCTCAGCAGTGCCACAGGCTGATTGCCTCCATGCCACGCCGCATTGAAGCAGTCATTTCTGCAAAAGGATTCCCGACCAAGTATTGAGTGCATAACTGTACGTGATTATTTGAAGGTTGACGTTTTTTGTATTAAAAACACTTTTCTTTTATTGGTCGGATGAAATATGCTAATTTTGTGAGATAGGAATTTTGGGTTTTCATGAGCTGTATGCCAAAATCATCCGTATTAAGACAATAAAAGACCTGAAATATTTCAGTTAGTGTGCAATGAATCTAAAATATATGAATGTTAAATTTTCATCATGACATTATGGAAAATAATGAACTTTATCAAAATATGCTAATATTTTGAGAAGGACCTGTAGCTTCTTTTTTGTTCTTTATTACTGCTAAATCCCTTTGAGACACAGGATCTCATTTTTAAGAGGGATTTGTTTTAAATAGACAAGGTAAAAATAGTTATGTGTTTTTACCTTCGTTTTAATTTAATTTAATGTGCAGATACTGAAAATAGCTTAGCATGACCAGGTACTTCTCACATACATTGTGGTGAATTCACTGATTGGAAAAACATCCGTTTTTTTTGACATCTGAACTTTTTTCATTACATTTTGCTAAAAGTTTCCCCTCATGTTTTCTCAGTTATTGCCTCAGGAAACCTAAGTTTGCTCTGTAATCAAAGAATAACTGACCAGCTGGTGTTAGGGTAGGTTGATTAAAATAATTGTGAAGTTAAAAAACATTCAATGATTGTGGAACGGTTTGACCTTTGATTTGTGCAGGAGGCAGAAGACCATACAGGTGGATGCAACAGTGTTCACTTGTATTAGCATGCTCTCCAGAGCCATGGGTCCCAGCATCCAGCCAGACATCAAGGAGCTTCTGGAGCCAATGTTGGCTGTGGGCCTCAGGTAGGAAACATGAAACAACAGTTTTGACGTTTTGAGAAGAATACACACATGAGAATTTGTGTTTGGATTTAGACACAAACAACGCAACCTCACAGATCTTTGTATTGTTTTCTTTATTTTCTTTGGTTTAGTCCGGCACTTACGGCAGTGCTGTACGACCTGAGCCGTCAAATCCCCCAGCTGAAAAAGGATATCCAGGATGGTTTGCTGAAGATGCTGTCCCTGGTGTTAATGCACAAGCCTCTGCGGCACCCGGGAATGCCCAAAGGCTTGGCTCACCAGCTGGCCTCTCCGAGCCTCACAAACATTCCTGAGGCCAGTGATGTTGGCAGCATCACCCTGGCTCTGCGCACTCTGGGAAGCTTTGAATTTGAAGGTAAGAATCTAAAACAACTCACTGATTTCCCAATTCTCATATTCTTTTTGCACTTTTTAAGCCATTCAGGGGTTCCCACATGATCTGAAAAGATGTGGATTTGATGTAGTTTAGTATTTTTAAGCCATCCATCCATCCATCCATCCATCCATCCATCCATTCATCCATTCATTCATTCATTCATTCATTGCTGATTTCATGTTTAATGTTTGCCCAGTGTTGAAATACTTGCTTTTTTCCTGCTCTCGGTGGAGGAGGACGCTTTTCTCTGTCTCCCGCACCCCCTCCCATATCTGCCCTGCTTCAGCTCTGTGTCTTGTCTTTGGAGCCTCTTCTTGCATATCTTCCAAATTCTTAGTTATGGATTTGGTCAGCTGGTCTCTCAATGCAATTGATCAAATTTTCTCGACGAGAAGACAGGGTGAAGGAGAGCCCAACTTGTCTGGACGGGACATTTTTCTCCGGATACACGATGGACTCCTGGCAGAAGTGGAGGATTGTGTGTTTGTCGATAATGTCAGTCGAGGATGTTGAAGATATGTATATAATTGGATGTTTGATATCAGGATTTCTGCTTTTTGGAGTCAGCGGTTACCTGGCATATCGAGAAATTCGGAGAATGTCAGCAGCTGTTCTGGCCATTGTAAGGCTGCCTGGCATGTATGATGGGATCTTCAGGGCGATCAGCACTCAGACTGAGATGTTACGTGAGCTGAATCGCAGACTGGATGTGATCCTTATACAGGATCGCAGGCAGGTTGCGGTTCCTGGACTCAGAGGTGAAATGGGATAAATCTTGGAGAAAGTTGTTTGCTCGGATCTGGCAGAAAGACCAGGAATTTGGCTGTTTGGATTCGCCTTTGAGAAGCACCAGTGAGACTCTCAAGGCTGATGGAAAATTAAGAGTCAGCCTAACCCAAATAATTGTTGTTTTTCTGAATCTGGCTCCCCTGCATGCCCTTGATGGCTGGTTATCTTCAACTTCTCCTGGAAGTTATGTAAACATGACGCTCTGCTCCCTCTGCCCTCTCCCTTCCCTGAGGACATCTGTGGACCTGCTCAGAACTTTGTGGCCGGTTGATGAACATTCCAACGTACCATCAAGGACAATGGCCTCTGTGACAGTGCTTCATGGACTTACTTGCACACAATCACTTGCACACACACACATGCTCAAGATAAACATATGCACCCCTCACACCACCTTCACCGTTCCCAGCATGATGTTGTTTTGTCAACTTGTTGCTTCTTTGTGCTGAGGTTTTTTTGCAATCTCAAACTGTATCCTGCTAAGGATAAAGTGTGAAATATTTTTTCCCTCTACTTACCTAATGTGGCCTCTTTTCTCATCTAGCAAGGGCAGCACCTGTGAGTGGGCAGCAAAGCCTCGGTGACCCGTCCCCCCTTGTCTTGTGTCATGATGTATGTTTGGATGGGTTGTACTGGAATTCTAATTTCCCGTCGGGGATCAATAAAGTATCTTTTAATTGAATTTTGAATTTGAATTTACATTCATGGAAAATTTGTATATTTTCATTTTTACAAATGGCATTTACAGGAAATTGGATTCAGGTAATGGATAAAAAAATAATTGCTGGGACTTATTCATAAACCTATTGATGCTGAAAATGATTATTCCCGTAAACAAATTTGGATTATTGGTGGAAACACTGAATATTTCCAAGAAATTGTTTAAGACATCATTAAATAGAGCATAAAAATCAAATCAAAGCATTGAAGTGTTGTAGTAGCTGATCCTGTTTCATTAACTGTTTTGTGGTCCAGGACACTCTCTGACCCAGTTTGTACGCCACTGCGCTGATCACTTCCTGAACAGCGAACACAAGGAAATCCGAATGGAGGCAGCCAGGACCTGCTCGCGACTCCTCACGCCTTCCATTCATCTGATCAGCCAGACCGCTGTGCAGGTGGTCGCAGATGTGCTCAGCAAGCTGCTAGTTGTTGGCATCACTGATCCAGGTGAGGCAAGATGGAGGTGATGATTTATTAACATCTATCACCACAAAATGCATAAATGTTTATTTCTGATGAACAATCTACTGGTTTGCACTAAAGGTAAAATTAAAATATAACGAGAGTATTAAATTAGAAAACTATTTTTTGTCTTTTTTTTTTTCTCCTGCAGATCCAGACATTCGATACTGCGTTCTAGCGTCTCTAGATGAGCGCTTCGATGCACACCTTGCCCAGGCGGAGAATTTGCAGGCTCTGTTTGTTGCTCTGAATGATGAAGTGTTTGAAATCAGAGAGCTGGCGATCTGCACAATAGGACGCCTCAGCAGCATGAACCCTGCTTTTGTCATGCCCTTCCTTCGTAAAATGTTGATCCAGGTAAAAGAAGCCCAACAGAGAGCTTGGTACCAGTGGTTTGCTGTCGTTCCTATAATGGGTTTTACACCTTTGGGAGTCAGTCATCAGAAAACATTTCAGCAGTTTTCACATTCGACTCATCTTCAAGTTAATTCAGTTTTTCTCTAAATTCTAGCAGTTTGAAAGTATGTAGTTTGTTTTTAGTGTTTTTAAGGTCTGGATACGTATGAAACAGTTACACAGTATGGAAAAACATCTGTGCTTCCAGACTCCGGAAAACCAGAATTCCTAACTATAAGCTGTTCAAACAAGAAGAGGGATTTTCGCAATCCTTCGCATATAAAAGATGGAAAACCCCTGGGGTTACCTGACTTAGTTTAAGAACAAACTATGGAAGTGCAGATCAAATGCGAGGAGGTTATTTTGTTGTGGATGAGACTTGTCAGTCAGAAATTAGTCTAGCCTTAAAACAAATGCTTGGTATTTTAACATTTTTGTACAGTGAACACAGTGTTTGAATTCAAAATATTTAACCTCTGTAGATATGAAAGCATTTATAAAACAGCTACATTTCAGTAAGGGGGGTTAATATGTCATCTACTAATGTTTCAACACCCTTTGTCATGGCAGATCTAAAAATAATAATTACATATAATAGAAAAGGGAAGTCATTTTCATTAACAAAGCAAGTAAATGATTTCCAAAAAGATTTAGGAAAGTTATTCTGAAATTCAATTTTTTTGTCTTACATTCGTAACATAGTTCATAAACAAAATTCTAAAATAATTTTTTACATTAGAAAAGTCCAAAAATCCAATATATTCTGCTGTAATTTGTCTTCGAAATCTTGCTCTCTGCAGTTTCATACAGATGCCTCTAGAGGGCAGCAAAGCCCGTAAAATGGCAAACGATCTAATTTAATTCTCCTCAGTCAGATGGCATAAGTTTGTAGACTTATTGTCAAAGCTTAATTTTAATAATTACTCATGTTTCCTTACATAGACTACAGTACTTTATTAGAACTTTGGATGTTTTTTTTTGCAGATTTTAACAGAGTTGGAACACAGTGGTGTTGGCAGGAACAAAGAACAGAGCGCTCGTATGCTCGGACACCTGGTCTCCAATGCACCCCGCCTCATACGACCATATATGGAACCCATTCTCAAGGTAAAATACTGCAAGTTTTCCATATTACCTTATAACTGTACGCTGCACTTTTATTTACGCTTTTCTTTACTGTAGACTTCCTTTAAATGAGTAAAGGCCAAAGAATTTTGCAAGCTAGTTTAAAATAAATATTTATAGTTTTAAACTTGGTTTAGAACCTGCTTTCATTTTCTGTTTGCAGGCTCTCATTCTGAAGCTTAAAGATCCAGATCCTAACCCTGGAGTGGTGATCAGTGTCCTTGCTACAATTGGCGAGTTGGCCCAGGTAAGGCTATTTGTTCAGGTTCTTGCTGACATGTATTAGCATGAACATTTTACATCTGCACAATCTTAAGATCGAATAAATCTATTTAGTGTGGACAGAAAAACATCGTTTGCATGTCTTGAAAGTGTTTTTTATAGAGATGAATAAGGTAAAATATACAAATCATTCCCCTCTATCTTGTTCCACCCTTTCTAGGTGTTTAAAAGGCTCCCTCAGAGGAGTCGGGATAGAACAGTTAGAGGCAGCTATGCTTTGCTTTGCAGACAGAGTGCAGGAGATGCTCAGGTATACCGAGTCTACACAGCTGACTCCTTTCAGGTGGAGGCAGAGGTCCAGCTGTTGAGGAATCAAGAAGCAAGGAAGGCCCATGAGAATGTATGGAAAAGAATAGAAAGCCATTGTAGACTAGGATAGTTGGTCAGATTCTAAAATATAAGTTCTGTGGCTTTAATCCGGGGAGATTTTGGACTGAAATGTCTTGGAAATGTTTAAAGAAACAAACAGGAACCTGCTGTCACTTGTAGACAAAAATAAATAAAGGAGTAGCTCATTATTTTTCACCTATTATTGTTCCTCAGTGGAGTAAAATTACCAGAAAATGACGAGCCTCTTCTGAAGTTTTATATGATTCTGCTGTCAGAAGCAAGATGAATAAAGAGATATTTGTAATGTGATTTTATTGGTTGTGTTTGTGGTTCTTTAGGTGAGTGGTCTGGAGATGAGGAAGTGGATGGATGAGCTGTTTCCAATCATCATGGACATGCTGCAGGACTCATCCTCATTGGCTAAGCGCCAGGTATAGACAGCCAGCCCATTTGGAAAATGGAAATCGAAGACTTTTGTTGCATTTTAATAATAAAAAAAACGTTTGGATATTGGTTCACCTACATTGCAAATACAATGAAACATCAAATGTTTTATCTGTATTATTCTTCTGTACTGGCTGTTTAGAAGCATCAGCTGTTTGTTTCTGGCCTTCCTCCAGGTGGCGCTTTGGACACTGGGCCAGCAGGTGGCAAGTACAGGCTACGTGGTGGAGCCGTACCGCAAATACCCCTCCCTTCTAGAAGTGCTGCTCAACTTCCTGAAGACTGAACAAAACCAGGGTATAAGGAGAGAGGTATGCACAGGTGTATACAAAGGGGCACAGGGGCAGGAACAGCCTCTTTCAGCATAGTATGAATAGATGATTTGCTGACGTAACAGTCTGAAGCCTTAAGGTCTTCAGTTGTCATGAATGTCTTAAATTTAGAGTTTGTTCTCGTACAAATGAGTTCATGTTAAGCACCAAAACTAAATGCTTCCCCCATATAGAAATACAGTGGAGAGAACAAGTATTTGATACACTGCCGGTTTTGCAGGTTTTCCCATATTTAAAACATGTAGAAGTCTTTAATTTTTTCAATTGTGAGTGGTAGAATCTAAAGGAAAAATACAGAAAATCACACTGTGTGACTTTTAAGTAATTAATTTCCATTTTATTGCATGACAAGTATTCGATCACAACCAGTAAGAAAGTAAGAATCCCAGCTCTCACGGGCCTGTTGTTTCTTCTTTAAGAAGCCCTCCTGTTCTCCACTCATTACCTTTATTAACTGCACCTGTATGAACTCGCTCTCTGTATAAAAGATCTGTCCACTCAATTAATCTCCAACCTCTCCACAATGACCAAGACCAGAGAGCTGTGTGAGGTCATCAGAGATAAAACAGTAGACCTACACAAAGCTGGGATGGGCTGCAGGAAAATGGTTAAGCAGCTTGGTGAGAAGGCAACAACATCCACATTTTGCTTAAAATAGCTCAAGCTGAGTCAATTGCATGCAGGGGATCTAAACACCAAATTTCAAGCCTTGCCACACATTCTTAATTGGAATTAGGTCTGGACTTTGACTAGGTCATTCTAACATGTGAGTATTTTTTGATCAGAACTTCAACCTTAACTCTGACTGAGTGTTGAGGGTTGGTATCCAGCTTGAATGTGAATCTCCGCCCTGTTCTCAGTTGCTTTGTGGTCTCTAACAGGTTTTCTTCCTGGATTGTCCTGTATTTAGCTCCATCCATCTTCCTGCCATCCGTAGCCATCTTCTCTGTTCCTGCTAAAGAAAAGCATCTGTAACGAGAGTTTTAATGGCTTTCTTTCAATAACAGCTTTCTTCTTGCTGCTTTTCTATAAAGATCCGAATGATGTAGTAAACAACTAACAGTTGTCCTGCCATTATTAGATGACTTCTGAAGGCGTACAGGAGTTTATGGGTATCAAACTTCACCTTTCAGATTCTTGCATTTAGAAAAATTTGAAAACCATATATTATTTTCCTTTCATTTAGTGTTTGTGTTGGTTCAGCACATAAACTCCCAATGAAATGTATGAAGTTTGTTTTTCTAATGTGACAAAATATGAAATTGTTCAAGGCGGATGGCGCTGTAATTTTATCCAGTGATCGTCAAAACAAACTCACAAAGACCTGCTGTTAGGATTCCCTAACAAAGACATGCGAGCATGATTTAACTGAACACTGCTGTCTGTGTTCCAACAGGCCATCCGCGTCCTGGGTCTTCTCGGTGCTCTGGATCCCTACAAGCACAAGGTGAACATCGGCATGATCGACCAATCACGGGACGCCTCTGCTGTCAGTCTGTCTGAATCAAAATCCAACCAGGACTCGGGTAGGTCTAATCGAGCGTACTAATGCCACTGAGCGTGTTTCTCACCAAGAGCCACATTGTGGGTTATTTCAGGTTTTTATTTGCGTTCCCAGAAATTTACAGCAGTATCAGATTTTCAGTACAAAGCTGGACATATCATGAAAGCACTTTTTAAACCTCAAATCACACCAATCTCTGTCACGTGAATACATTTTATGCCATATTTACAGTGTGTCTGTCAGTCTGGTGAATATGTTTTAGCCATCTGTGTAGATTTAATACTTCTGGGAGTACTTATATTTGAGGATCACAGCAAATGTGTTTGACCCAATTTAAATGGTAGAAAAAACTACAGGAAAATTCATTTATGGTTTAAACTACTGGGAGGGGTTTATAACACAAGAATAAACTCAACTTCTGTTCACAAAACTTGCCTGATGCTGGATGTTTTAAGCATGGTAAGCCCTGTCCAGAATCTTTAGAGACCAGCATGAATTCACATTAAAAATGAAAGTCTAAGAACGGATATGATTACTTTTTATTTAGTTATTTATGTTTTGCTGTGTCTATACTTTTTTTCTTGCCATTTTAATGGGTGTGACCCCAGAGCGCCCCCTATTAACAAGCTGGCACCCCGATCAAAATAAATCAAAAGGAAGTTCTGTTGCAGAAGTCAATTAATTCATAATCTCTGTTTAATTTAATCCTAATTTCAATCCAGCTGCTCTGTGAAGGCATCAAAGGTTTGTTACAGAACATTAGTGAACAAACAGCATCCTGAAGACCAGGGAACACAGCAGACAGGTCAGAGAGAAAGTTCTGGAGAAGTCTAAAGTAGGTTATAAAGCATGGAGCACTGTTTAATTATTTATTCATAAATGGGCAGTTATGGCACAAGTTCACACCCAGTGAAATATTGCCGGCCAGCTAAACTAATCAGAAAAGCAGCCAAGAGGTTCTGTGGTAACTCTGGATGAGATGCAGACAGCCACAGCTCAGGGACAAGAGTCTAACAGGACAGTTAGTAGTTTATTCCAGAACTCTGGTCTTTATGGAAAAGTAAGAAGAACAAACAGACATTGTTGAAAGTAGTCCGTAAGATGTCCCGTTTGCAGTTTGTCACAGGCCATGTAGGGGACACAGCAAACATGTGGAAGAAGGTCAGATGAAACCAAAATCGAACATTTTGAATCACTTTCAAAATGCTGGCAGAAAACCAACACTGCACATCACCCTGAACACACCATCCCTACAGCAACAGAAACATGACAGTCGCAGCATCATGCCGTGGGGTTTTTTCTCATCAGCAGAGGAAGGAAGGCCGGTCAGAGTCAGTGCAAAGAGAGAGTGAACTAAATTCATGGCAAGATGATGAGACACAGCAGCAGTAATTTGTGTTTGCTTAAAAGAAAAATCCCAACAAAACACATGGAAATTTGTGTTTGCAATAAAACAAAACGTGAAAAGAATGAATGGGGTATAAATACTTTTCCAAGGCAATATACTGTTGTTCATTGATGGAGCCTCTATGAAGCCTTAATATTCTTCACTTCAAACGGTGAAATAAATATCTAACTGTAGACAGTGGTTTTAAAGGGTCTTACCAGTATGGGGGTTTATCTCGTAAATAACAGTTGAAACTCTCATGGTGCTTTAGGAGGATTTGACTGGAAATTTCCTGCCTTCACTAACAGGCCATCATTTATGATATCTTGAAAATTCATGATGATGACAGCAAAAATGTCCGTCTGTCTTTTGTCATTTTAAACCAGACCGTGGGCCTCCTCTTCTCACATTCACTCATGTGTCTCCAAGTACGATCTTAGACAGTAATGCAATGGCTTTACCAGTTTGTTCTTGAACTAAATGGACTGTGACCAGTACTGGGGGTTTGTATATCTGTTGGCGGGTTTGTCAGGGTCACCGTCTGGGGCACGAGCCTCTTAGATGCTGTATGCGAGAAGACGGCAAATATATCCGCTGCCTCACCTGACTTCAAGTAACACTCTTCACATCTAAACGGAGCACACGAGTCATAAAACTGATGAAATGCTGTCTTTTTGCTAAGTCAAAGTGTTGTTTTATGTGCGTTATTATGGCGCTGGAACAAATCATTTTTCCTATATAGCTGAATGCTAAATTATAACAACACTGTTGCCTTACAGAACTGATCTGAGTCTTGGTGAGCTGTTAAGTTTGAGAAATGTAGGCATCTTACACATCTGTTTGTCTTTACTGGTTTAGGTTTGTGATAATAAAATATTGAATAGAAAAGCTACCTTGCTTTAACTGAAAGTCTCAGGAGACACAACTCTACACTCAGTTCCAAAGATTTGTATTTTCAGGTGCCTTGTAACACTCAGAGTCATGAAGTTATCGCTGAACAACAAGGTTCATCTGTTTTCCTGAAACAAAAACTGGCTTCAGTCAGTTATATCAAGTGATGTCACGTTGCATTTGTTAGAAATTAGCAGCACTGCAGTGTTTAATGCAGCCGGGGTGACATCCACTAACTCTAGCACTTTGACATCTCAATAAAAGGAGTTGTTTAATTAAACTGTAAGAACGTCATGATGACAGTTTTTACAGTTCAAAATCTTATCTGTTTAGATGCTGGCAACCAAACCATGTTTATCAAATGTTTTAAATTCTTACAAAAACATTAGTCTCACATTTGTTTCTTTTATCTATGATCATTGGGGACAGAGCATGAGCTTTAGTCGTTTATTTCTGCACTGTTGCTGTTGTTTTATTAAAGGTGCATCTTAATAAATTAAAATAACATGAAAAGTACATTTTTCTCTAATTCAATTCAAAAAGTAAAACTCATACATTTTAAATGTTCATTACTCACAGTGTGAGATGTTTCAAATGTTTATTTCTGTAAACTTTGATGATTGTGGCTCACTAGCTGATGTAAACCCAACATTCAGTTTCATAGACAACCTTTTAGTATTACATAGGACCAATAAAAAGGTTTTTTAATTCACAAATGATTTGCTTCTGGCCAGTACCTGACACCATCCACATGGAGGGTAATCCACAAACAGTCATTGTTGGCGGTAATAGGAAACCAAAGGCCAAACAAGCAAAGCCTGACCATATTCCTTTATTTGTTTACAAAACAAGATGGACAACACACAACAGACTTGTTTTGCTTTTGGTGTTGTACCATTCCCAATCACAAAAAGTACACTTAAATACAGTATAAATCTTGTATAAAGTTGAAAACAACAACAGCACGCAGGTCTTAAATTTGACGGGTGAGCGGAAGTCAGAAGACTGCAAGAAGGGGTCCACCAGTCATCATTGCTCAGCCAATTACCAGGCCCCTAACAATACCGGGGTACTCTGAAAGTCCTACCTCCAGACCAGGACCTTTTATCCGTAAAACGTGAACATGAGAAACTGAAATTACTTGAGTAAAATTGTGTTGCTTTCAACATCCCAGGAAATGAAAGTCCCTGCAATGGAAACGGGGCCTCATATGTATGCGATAAATCTATACAATATATTAGTTTCTCTTTTTTTAATGAAAACTACTGAAAATAACTTTTTAATGATAATCCAATATGTCCGGATGTGCCTGTATTAGTTGCTAGAACCTCAGTCTCTTGGATGATCTCTTCCTGCAGCGGATTACAGCACCAGTGAAATGCTTGTGAACATGTGCAACCTGCCCCTCGACGAGTTTTACCCCGCAGTGGCGATCGTCACTTTGATGCGGATCCTGAGAGATCCATCGCTGTCCAACCACCACACCATGGTCGTCCAGGCTGTCACCTTCATCTTCAAGTCGCTGGGCCTCAAGTGTGTCCAGTTCCTGCCGCAGGTCATGCCCACGTTCCTCAACGTCATCCGAGTTTGTGATGCCAGTATCCGAGAGGTAAGCAGGACATCAGATAGCTAATGATGCCTTTTTTTGTTTTTTTCACTGCTCAGGTCTAATATTTTACACTGTGTGCACTCTTCTAGTTCCTCTTCCAACAAATGGGAATGGTCGTGTCTTTTGTGAAGATTCACATCCGCCCGTACATGGACGACATCTTTACCCTCATCAGAGTGAGTAACTTTAACAACTGTTCACTTTCTTTCGCTGTAATGTAATCCTTCTGTCTTTCTTTGAGTCAGGCAAACAGTTGCAAGCTATGAAATGCATTCAGTTGTGCTTCCTACTGTCCTCATTAGAAGGATTTTAGCACACGTGGTGATGGACATAACTACCACAACCGAAGAAGATAAGCATTTGCATTTAGATGTATGTTTAATCCACCTCGTTGTCTAGATTTATAAGAAGTTTGTTTCCCTTCTCTGTAACCAGCCTATTCAAGCAGCAGTAACTATAGCTGATTTGTGCCCCCCTCCCGCCCCCCGTCATGTGATGTAGAGCAACTGCTAAAGCCATTGTCCCTGCACTTGTACAAATACACTTGCGTCGCACATAATCATATAGAAAGGAAAATGCTTTCCGTGTATCAGAATCATGGTAACCCTGTAAGCGAAACCTCTGCAGTGGTGGTAACTCCTTCTGACGGAAAATAATTGAGAGAACTACACTGCTGTACCTTCTGTCCCAATGAGTTAATAAAGGGCAAACAAAACAAAGAATCTATTCATTATTGGTGCAGTTCTGCTTCTGCATCCAGATGAGAGGGCTGCTAAAGTTATTCAGGATGTACTTCCACAGGCAGGGAAGGGGGGGGGGGCGGGCGGCTGCCTGCAGCTCCTGTTTAACTTTGCCAGCTCTCACAGCTGAAGCCCACCGACTGATTCACATATTTCCACTTTAACAATCCTTAGTTTAATTTCTTGATGCACAGCATGACTGTGCCTAGATTTTCAAACACGGTATCACAAACAACGCAGACACACAGTATCAGTTCCACCTGACAGGAAACTGTCACCTTTTCCTGCCGTCTAATCGTCCTCTTTCCCTCTGGCGTCGGGAAGTTCAGGGATTCCAAAGAAAATTCACTCCACATTTACTCTCACATTCAGATTATTGGTGGAAACGCATTCTGACCCTCTTCTGCAAACTCAAAATCTCAGCGCTTAAACTGAGCAAGGACGATGGGTTAAAGCTGTGTGCATACATCTTAATAAAGTCAAAATAACATCAACACTAAATGCACAAATGAATGAATTACGATTCATTAACAAAGACAGCGAATGTTGCTGGTTACTGAGCATTCCTCTCTGAAAATCTGAATAAAATGTGTCTGTGCAGACATTGTCCAGAAGAACAGCTCATTTGGTTAAAACGTGATTGGAGAGGGGAAAACATGGAGCAGAATACACAACCCTTTATTAAAAGAAATCTGACTACTTTTTATAAAGATATTTTTGTGCTTAGTTGATTGTTAAGTAGATTGTCCAATTGTTCTGGGCTTAAACTACCTCTTCACAGGTGCCAGAACCTGCCTGACTGCATGCAACACAGATATGAAGCCATTTTTAGAAACAGTGCTATACAGCTACATATTGTTTCGCCGATTCAGACGAACATTTCAAAGGTTTTGTTTTAGTTTCTAAGGCAAATCTATGGCTTTCTTTAGAAACTCAAAAGATTTTTTGAACAACCCAATTTTTCCTTCTCCCCATTTTCTGTAGATTGAGAACAAATCTGATCCTTTGTTCTTCATATTTTGCTTTGGTAGAGAAGGCGCAGCGTTCCCAATGCTTTTGCCTGTATGGGAATAAAATTGACTGATTTTAAACCCACGGCTATTATTTTGCGCTAAACCATTGGCAAATGTCTCTATCTATGCTCATTCCTGTTTATACACTGGTGTATTAACTTTCAGCCACGCATATGAAAATATACAGCTATTGTAATATTTACATTTAGTTATTATATCACCCAGCAGAGTTCAGAAGACAAATTTTTAGGCAATTTGGCAAATTTTACAGAGACTGGTTTAGGACTTGTTCAGCTCCACTACATTTCAGCATCACACATGGTAGCCACCAGGAGATGGATTTCTATCATCATGTCAGTGAGGCTGTAAAATCACATTGTAAAGCTCTGGAGGGGGGCCTGTTATTGACTGCAACCCTGCTTCCATTTCTTTGTTGTGTTCTAATTAATACCAACATGTTCTGATTTGCTTTGCAGGAGTACTGGACACCAAACAACCCCATGCAGAACACCATCATCCTTCTCATTGAGCAAATTGTGGTGGCGCTGGGTGGAGAGTTCAAGCTCTACCTGCCTCAGCTCATCCCACACATGCTGCGTGTCTTCATGCACGACAACAGCACAGGGCGCAGTGTGACCATCAAGGTAAGAGATGCGTCCTCTTCTGGCCAGCAGCTGCCTGAACGAACCAGAACGCAGCCAAGTTTTTGCCTCAAACGATTGACTTGCTGTCTGCATGCCGATCTGAACTGTTCAGACATCAGTCTGAATATTATTGCTTTAATCGGCTGAATTGCTCCAACAAATTTAGAGTTTAGAAAGAAATGAATCAGGAGAATCAGGACTGAAGCCATACCAACATTTTTTCTTCTAAATTGTTTAATGGCAAAGTGCCCAGCAGGCTTCAGGAAATATAAGAAATGGAGTCATTTAATCTCAACTCATGCTTTTCACTCTGGTTATAAAAGAGGTTTTTGTTTGCTTACTCATTAATGTGGACTGTGGGCAATCTTTGTTCTCCTTCTAATACAATTAGCCAGAGGTTTAATTAAATTACGCCTCCAGCTCTGTTTTTTGATTTAAACGTAAGGAAATAATCCAGTCCTGCTTAGAAATGCTTGGTAACTGGTAAATAAAAACATACTATTAGTTTTAATGCTTCTTTTCATCCCTGTCTGTGAAGCTGGTGGTTTATGTCAGTTCTTTCTGGATGGTATGTACACTGCTCAAAAAATAAAGGGAACACTTAAACAACACAATATAACTCCAAGTAAATCAAACGTCTGTGAAATCAAACTGTCCACTTAGGAAGCAACAATGATTGACAATCAATTTCACATGCTGTTGTGCAAATGGAATAGACAACAGGGGAAAATCTTTGGTGATTAGCAAGACACACTCAATAAAGGGTGTCTGGGCTCTCCCTTAGAGATAGGGTGAGAAGCTCGGTTGTCTGGGAGGAAACTCAGAGTAGAACCGCTGCTTCTCCATGTCGAGAGGAGCCAGTTGAGGTAGCTCGGGCATCTGGTTAGAATGCGTCCCGGACACCTCCCTGGTGAGGTGTTCCGGGCACGTCCCACCGGGAGTAGGCCCAGGCGAAGACCCGGGACACGCTGGAGGGACTATGTTTCTCGAATGGCCTGGGAACGCCTTGGGATTCCCGCGGAGAAGCTGGCCCAAGTGGCTGTGCAGAGGGACGTCTGGGTCTCTCTGCTTAGGCTGCTGCCCCCGCGACCTTACTCCGGATAAGAGGAAGACGATTAATGGATGGATGGATGGACAGTTACTCACTACTTCGGTTGGTCTATCATATAAAGTCGTAATAAAATACACATTGCAACAGGGCAAAATATGGAACAGGTTGTTTAGCAAGGTAAACTTATAAAATTAGTTTTTATCTATAGTTTAGTGACGTAATATTTAATAGTAGATCAGCACACTTAGGAAATGAAATAACTGATTTAGTTTACATTTACCAAATACAAATGATAGTATTGAGTAAAAGCTGAAGATCGTCTGGGCCATGTTCACAGTAAACATCGTGTTGTGCGAGGAATGTAGACTTATTTGGGTGAGGAGGAGTTGGCAGTGGGCTTGGATAATACACAATGTTCTGGACAAACAATCCCAACACATACCACGGCCACCTCTCCTCCATTAACGCATGCCGAAAGTTCACATGGCGAGACAGCAGGAAGCTGAGGTGACGGCATGAAAGTATTTATGCATTCATGTGTGTGTGTGGGAGGGGGGATGCTCAGCTGAACATTGTCATAAAATGATGGAGGGATGTTTTTCTTTTCCTCTCCATTTGGTCCAGAAGGAAACATTATTCCCAATCCCTGACTATCATGAACCCCCTGCCCCATCTTATTCTAAGGATTGGGCTTCAGACCCACAACCAAGTTACAGACAGTCCAGTCTGAGATTGCATTTTCTAATACTGTAAGCACCAAGACAATAAAGCATCAAAGGAAAGAGAAGCAGATGACTACTTATGACTTTGTGTTTATGCTCTTTGCCTAAACCATGATTTAGCATTGGAGGGAAAACCCTGACAACTGCTGGCAGTAGCTGTTGAATCCAAAGAGTGTGCTACTTACAGATTTATGTTCCCTTTGAACTGACATATTATAAGAGAAAGGCTTAAACCTGAATGTTCTCGATGAATACTGATGAAAACCACAAACCTAAAACAGCACCCCAATAAATCAGCTGCAGGTTGAGCTCTGGGCTTTCTGAGTGGAAAGTAACAGCGGTACCCTTTTTTCAAACAAAACCTCTGCTGGCAATGTGAGCAAAATACATTTAAGGGATAAAATCTGACATATGGTATGGATGCTGTGCTTTAATTGTGTGATTTATGATAAATAGCATGCTGCACTTTCAGTTAATTCGATAAAATACTGCTGTATGCACATGCAGGTTTCATGTACCACTATTAAAAAAGGGGCCCTTAACTCCATTCCTTCTCAAATACCACTACCACATACCTCCAGGGGTTGATCTAGAGTACATGTTTAATGTTGGAGTATTCCCCTTATTCACATTAAGAGGCAGACTCCCTGTAAACCTTTAAGACAAGGCATTTTATAAAATAATAGAGTAGCTAGAGTTACACTTTTAACTGTTGCTTTCATTAACTTTAGTGTTTCCTGTTCATAGAAAGTGTTCTCTCCACTATCGCCCCATGCTTTCTCTGGATGTGGAATTGCAGCAAATTCAAGATCTGAGGCAATCTGCTGGTTTCCTTAGAAAAACAGTAATAACAATTTACAATCTACTGAATCTGACTAGATTGGATCAGATTGAGCTCAAACTGGATTGTAACTGGAAGTAGATCTGAAGGAACAAATTGGGATTAAATGGGATTGATTTATCATAGCAGCCAGCAGAAGACAGTTATCATATTACTTATCGCTGTCAGGGGTTAAAAATTAACGATAAACTTTGAGAGATGATGTTTGCAAACCTCAGCAACTGACAGCAAGGTCTAAATTTTAAACTATTTTTCACAGCAGCATCAATAAATATGAACATATTGGGAAATATGATTGAATGCAGTTACTGTACATTGTGTAGCGGAACAACTGCTCTACTTAATGTAACTGCTGTACTAAAGTAGCCTGTTCAATAAATGATAAGTTCCATTTTTACATCAATATTTTATTTGTGGAAAGCTCTGACTGCAGTGACAGATGTATTGCCAGAAAGACTGATGAATTTTTAAATACTTTTTATAATTTTGGCAATAATTAATACTCGAAGCACATTGAGAAGCCAAACAAACAGTAAATAATACTAGAATAATACACTGCTCAAAAAATTAAATTAAATAACACATCCTAGATCTGAATGAATGAAATATTCTCATTGAATACTTTGTCCTGTACAAAGTTGAATGCGCTGACAACAAAATCCCACAAAAATCATTGATGGAAATCAAATTTATTAACCAATGGAGGCCTGGATTTGGAGTCACACACAATATTAAAGTGGAAAAACACACTACAGGCTGATCCAACTTTGATGTAATGTCCTTAAAACAAGTCAAAATGAGGCTCAGTATTGTGTGTGGCCTCCATGTGTCTGTATGACCTCCCTACAACGCCTGGACATGCTCCTGATGAGACGGTGGATGGTCTCCTGAGGGATCTCCTACCAGACCTGGACTAAAGCATCTGCCAACTCCTGGACAGTCTGTGGTGCAACGTGACGTTGGTGGATGGAGCAAGACATGATGTCCCAGATGTGCTCAATCGGATTCAGGTCTGGGGAACGGGCCAGTCCATAGCTTCAATGTCTTCATCTTTCAGGAAGTGCTGACAAACTCCAGCCACATGAGGTCTAGCATTGTCCTGCATCAGGAGGAACCCAGGGCCAACCGCACCAGCATATGGTCTCACCAGGGGTCTGAGGATCTCATCTCGGTACCTAATGGCAGTCAGGCTACCTCTGGCGAGCACATGGAGGGCCATGCTGCCCTCCAAAGAAATGCCACCCCACACCATTACTGACCCACTGCCAAACCGGTCATGCTGAAGGATGTTGCAGGCAGCAGATCGCTCTCCACGGTGTCTCCAGACTCTGTCACGTCTGTCACATGTGCTCAGTGTGAACCTGCTTTCATCTGTGAAGAGCACAGGGCGCCAGTGGCGAATTTGCCAATCCTGGTGTTCTCTGGCAAATGCCAAGCGTCCTGCACGGTGTTAGGCTGTGAGCACAAGCCCCATTTGTGGATGTCGGGCCCTCATACCATCCTCATGGAGTTGGTTTCTAACCGTTTGTGCAGACACATGCACATTTGTGGCCTGCTGGAGGTCATTTTGCAGGGTTCTGGCAGTGCTCCTCCTGTTCCTCCTTGCACAAAGGCAGAGGAAGCGGTCCTGCTGCTGGGTTGTTGCCCTCCTACGGCCTCTTCTACGTCTCCTGGTGTACTGGCCTGTGTCCTGGTAGCGCCTCCAGGCTCTGGACACTACGCTGACAGACACAGCAAACCTTCTTGCCACAGCTCGCATTGATGTGCCATCCTGGATGAGCTGCACTACCTGAGCCACTTGTGTGGGTTGTAGAGTCCGTCTCATGCTACCACGAGTGTAGGAAACTCATTTCGGCCGCTTGTATTCGTGATCTGGTTCTTTCGGTCATGACCCAAAGCTCATGACCATAGATGAGGGTAGGAACGTAGATCGACCAGTAAATCGAGAACTTCGCTTTTTGACTCAGCTCTCTCTTTGAATCCAGCTCTCGTTCGTATCCGCGACAGACCGGCACAGTGCCCACATCACTGCTGACACAGCACCAATCCGCCATCGATCTCCCGCTCCATTTTTCCCTCATTCATGAACAAGACCCCAAGATGCTTGAACTCCTCCACTTGAGGCAGGATCTCCCGTCCTCCACACTACCCTTCCTGAATCTGAGGTTTGACTGTCCGATGGACCCTCCTCTCTAGAACCCCGAATAGACCTTACCAGGGAGGCTTAAGAGTGTGACTCCCCTATAGTTGGAACACACTCTACGGACCCCCTTTTTGAATAGGCAGACCACCACCCCTTTCTGCTAATCCAGTGGACCTGCCCCCGATGTCCAGGTGATGCTGCAGAGTCACATTAACCAACACAACCCTACAATATCCAGAGCCTTAAGGAACTCCGGGAAAATCTCATCCACCCCTGGGGCCTTGCCACCGAGGAGCTTTTCAATCACCTCGGTGACCTCAGCACCAGAGATCGGAGAGCCTGTCCCAAGGTCCCCGGTGGGATTGAGAAGGTCTTCAAAGTACTCTGCCCACCGACCCACAACGTCCCAAGTCGAGGACCCCCCCCCGACGCTGGATGGTGGACCTGAGTCTCCTCGACGCCGTATGGCAGTTGTTTTCCATGGCCTCTCCGAACTCCTCCCACACCCGAGTTTTTGCCTCAGCAACCATCTGAGCCACATGGCGCTTGGTCTGCTGGTACCCATCAGCTGCTTCTGGAGTCTCACAGGCCAAAAAGACCCTATAGGACTCCTTCTTCAGCCTGACAGCATCCCTCACCGCCGGTGTCCTCCAGCAGGTTCGAGGATTGTCGCTGCGACAGCCACCAACAACCTTGCAACCACAGCTCCTGTAAGCCGCCTCGGCAATGGAGGTGTGGAACATGGCCCACTCGGACCCAATTTTCCCCACCTCCCCTGGAACGTGTTTGAAGTTCTCCCGGAGGTGGGAGATGAAGTTTCGCCTCACAGGAGACTCCACCAGGTGTTTCCAGCAGACCCTCAAGATTTGTTTGGGTCTGCCAGGTCTGACCGGCATCCTCCCCCAACATCAGAGCCAACTCACCACCAGACAGTGGTCAGTGGAAAGCTCTGCTCCCCTCTTCACCCAAATGTCCAAGACATGCGGCCGCAGATCAGATGACACGACAACAAAGGCGATCATCGAACTGCGGCCTAGGCTGTCCTGGTGCCAAGGGCACATATGGACACCCTTATTCTTGAACATGGTGTTAGTTATGGACAATCCATGATGAGCACAGAAGTCCAATAACAAAACACCACTCGGATTCAGAACGGGAGGGCCATGCCTCCCAACTACACCCCTCCAGGGCTCACTGTCATTGCCAACATGAGCATTGAAGTCCCCAAGCAGAACAAGGGAGTCTCTCGGAGGGGCTCTCTCCAATACCCCCTCCAAGGACTCCAAAAAGGGTGGGTACCCACATTTCCTCTTCGCGCTGTGCCCAGCCACCAGACGCTCGCCAGCATGCCCCATGCTCCAGATTGGGGCCCCAGTGACCCGCGTCCGGGCGAGGGAACACTGTTTACATCTATGGTAATCATCGTAAGGGGTCTGTGAGTAATTGTGTGGAAGGAAAATATGATGTTTTCAATCTATTTTAAAATTAAAAAAGCTCAGATTTAGTCAGATTTGTTGAAGAGCATCGGGGAACATCCGCTTACAGGTCTTGCTGTTGATGTTAAATTGATTTAGGTCTGGAGTAGGCTTTGACTTGACCGTTCTAATACATATGCTTTAATCCAAACCATTCCATTGTAGCTCTAGCTGTGTGTTTAGGGCTGTTGTGCTGCTGGAAGGTGAACCTCCTCATAGCTAGATGTTTCCATCACCATATTTCATTTCCTTCCCCTAGAAAATGATGCACTTCTTTGTGTTACTTTATAACTAATAAGCTCAATAAAGCACAGTTAAGTTTGTGGATACAAAAAAAAGCCAAAATGTTTAAAGGATATAAATACATTAGTTTTACTCCTTAATGTTCCTGGAAGTGCGTCATTTCTGCAATCATCTTGATAAAATAAAACAAATCAGCTTTGTTTAGTGGACTTACAGAAAACCAAATCAAATTAAGTGGATTAATATATCCTCATGTATTTGACATGTTGTGGATTTACATTATACTTGTTCTAATGTTTCCAGATGCTGAATGCTATCCAGCTGTTTGGTGCAAACCTCGATGACTACCTTCACTTGTTGCTGCCTCCTATTGTCAAGCTGTTCGATGCCCCTGATGTGCCGCTCCAAGCTCGCAAGTCAGTACTACACACGGTGGTTCTCTTTTAGTTTTAGTGAATGGTTTATTGAGAAAATTGAACACATTATAGCTTGATCCCACTGTCGGCGTTATGCGGTATACGTTCAGCTAAAACGGGGCTTAGCTTATTTGTACATGAAAAGTACAGAAACAACAACTGAAATTAGAAAATTTGCTATCAGCCGTTCCACTGTATAGAAAATGATTCACAAGTGGAGGACCTTCGAAACAAAGGCCAACATGTCCAAACTTGGACATGTTGGCCAAACCAAATACATCCTTCCAGGTAAATAAAATCTACCTGATGTGAAGACTAGAGGTGAAAGTGTCATGGTTTGGGGAGGCTTTGCTGCAACAGGACCTGGCCTCCTTTAGAATTGTCCCTGTTTCCACACATCTGAATCAAAACAACAGGTTATTGTTAGCCCTCTGTAAAACTTGATAAGATGGTGTTTTCCCAGGTGTTTTTCTTGCAAAAGCTCATCTAAAGGTTGCAAGTTACTGCATCACTTGCACCAGTTACACCCCTTTTTTATATCTATTATGCTTTAAGGTGTTTATAGCAGATTATTTAGTGGAAGTATTTTCTGTTTTCCTCTCTGACTCAGGGTTGCTCTGGAGACACTTGACCGGCTGACGGAGTCCTTGGACTTCACGGACTATGCGTCACGCATTATCCACCCAATTGTTCGGACACTTGACAGCACGCCTGAGCTGCGTTCCACTGCCATGGACACCTTGTCCTCGTTGGTGTTCCAGCTGGGAAAGAAGGTAGCCACATTAGTCTGTTAAGCTCCCTTTTAAATGTAGCTATAACTTAGGTGACCCTGCTGGCACATATGAACACTTAGTCTGTATTACTTCCTGCCAGACTGCTTATGTCATCGACCGTTTCCCAGCGGGAGGCGAGGTTTATGAGAGTGGATGAGGTCACATTTAGCCTCCCCTCTCCTCACAAGCCTTCTCGTTCTTATCCCTACACACTTGTGTTGTTTTGTGGTCTAACCTCGGAACCACCAGCCCTGCTGTCAGCTATGTATGGCAGCAGGGAAAGCCTTTGATCTAAGGTTAAATTCCTGATGGTCATTTATTTCGAGCTCAAAGCAAAGATTGGCTGCAGACTAAACCACATAAAACACATGATGAGTTGTATTTACTCTCTCCTGTTTCCAGTACCAGATTTTCATTCCTATGGTGAACAAAGTAATGCTGAAGCACAGGATCAATCACCAGCGCTATGACATTCTGATATGTCGCATTGTGAAGGTAAGTAACTCCAACATATTCACATTATAAAGGTTTTAATTCATGAGCATTATACTTTGTTGAGCATTCTCTTGTCCCATCTGGTTTGGATATTTATTTTTTCAATGACACAAAAGGCTTCCACATGACTTAAACATGAATGACATTATCATAAAAACATGCTAGGTCCAAAGTTCTGTTTATCAACAGCCCCGATGGGAGGAAATGTCTTTCTATGTGCATTCATAAAACATGTTGGGAAGCTTTGATCAAATGTTTGAATGTGTGTGGGCTGTTTGTGTGTGGGCTGTGTCAGTCATGCCTCTGTGTGTTTGTCGTTATGGTAGGGCTACACTCTGGCAGAGGAGGAAGAGGACCCTTTAATCTTCCAGCACCGCCAGATTCGGGGCAATCAAGGTGATGCTCTGGTCAGTGGTCCCGTAGAGCCCGGCCCTATGAAAAAGCTCCATGTTAGCACAACTGCCCTCCAGAAGGTAAGATGGCACAGTTGGCAGTTTCCTTTCTCCTAAAACAACCCATTCAATGGTGACAGATTGCACATACAAGCCTAGGGTTTGCTTACTGGAGTCTTTGCTGGTGTTGATGTTGCACCCAGTAAACAGCTCTGACTACAAGCCCACAGTTTATTTCTGCTGAAAAAATATGGATCAACAAATCAGTGATGAATTAAAATGGAAACTTCATCAAAACGAGCAGCACAGCTCAATGGCTTGCAGGCGCTTACTTTTAGCGCACACGTGGGGTCACAGAGTGGTATGAATGCGAGGCTGCTGGTTTCAATATTCTCAGGTCTGGAAAAACTGATGCTCCCACGCAGTTCCCAATGAGTCCACAATTTTGCTTTTTACAGGCCTGGGGTGCTGCTAGAAAGGTGTCCAAAGATGACTGGCTGGAGTGGCTGAGGCGTTTGAGTGTGGTCCTGCTAAAAGAATCCTCCTCTCCAGCATTGCGATCGTGCTGGTCTCTGGCTCAGACTTACATCCCTCTTGCCAGGTACACATTGACTGACATGTCTCCTTTTCAACCTCCACTTCCTCCACTTAATAGTACTCTGTTCTTTTTTTACGTCTGGGTTTTTTAATCTCTAACAACTGTGATAAACCATGATGGCTAAATGTATTCCCATAGTTCTTTTTAAGGAGAAGGCATAAGTAAATGTGAACCTCTCTTTGCAGTACAGCTGTAAAACATCATCACATCCGGCCATACAATGATCCAATAGCTAAAACCTTCCTGCTTCTGCAAAATATTCACATTTTTACCAATCTGCCTTTTCTGTATTTCACAGAGATCTCTTCAACGCTGCTTTTCTGTCCTGTTGGTCTGAGTTGAATGAAGATCAGCAGGATGAGCTCATTCGCAGCATCGAGTTAGCTCTCACCTCCCAAGATATAGCTGAGGTCACACAGACGCTGCTTAACTTAGCAGAATTCATGGAGCACAGTGATAAGGTAAGGGACAAACTGCATAAAACCACAGGATTCCTGGAAATGCACCTTAAAAATGTATTTCATGATTTTTAAATCAAGTCTAAAGTGTAGAACATCACACCATAATGTCCGCCATGTAAAGTTTTAAAACCCCCAAAATTCTAGGTGTGTAGCGAATAATAAAAAAATTAAAAGGGGAGTATATTTTTTTTTTTATTTTGTGACTGCATACCCCGCATTTTCTAAATGACATCAGTGTTAAACATTAGGGACATCCCAATCAGGATTTCCTGTCCCTGGTACCAGTCCAAGCAAGGTCCAAACACTTAAACTGCTCACCTATGGTGTTGCTGGCACTGCAGCACTGCAGCCCCAGCCTCCTATCAGCTCACGTCTGGCTCCTCTTTACAATGTTTTCATCCAGAGGAGTTTGCTAATGTGATAGGCTAATGCTAGCATGTTTACTTCCTGTTTTTAAATGATTATTTGGTTCCAATCAGATTTCAGTGGGGTTCCAGTTGATGGTTTGAGGACAAAGCCTATAGAAAAAGCCGTTCTCCTGTGGGATGAACTCAGACCTTAGCTTTGAACATCATAAAATTTAATGGCTAGTATTTTAGCTGCTTTCTAAATGATGTGTGTATGGGGGTGTGTGTTGGGGAGCACAGTGTGCAGAGCAGGTCGCATGACATAGACAAAGAGCCTCATCTGCCAAAACAGTCTCTTTCACTGTGAATTTCATTGTAAAAGCTGAAAACCACTTTAATTGTTAGGGATAACCCAAATTTAATGTACACAACCTATAATTCTGTTTTGCATATAAAATAAGGTTGTGCAAAATGTGGCTCTACAATTCGCTGAGGTTGCCACTGACATGGTATAACGATACATCCAGCTAATGAGACGAGATACAAGGGATCAGATCGGACCACGTTAATATTTCTGCTTGCAGCAGAATTGTAATTTGATATTACAATGAGAGAATATGCAGCATTTATGTAGCTCTGTCTTATTGACCACTCACAGCACTTCTTGACTGCAAGCCACATTTAGCCATTCACAAGCACAGAAGACTTGCACATGCTAGTTACACTCAAAGTTTCTTTTGATACATAAGACTTTTATATTTATACTTTATCTGTTGAATTAATTGTGTTTAGATATACATCACATCAGATGTACCTCAGTTTGAGCTAGTTCAGACTAAGCCTTCTGATTTTAAACAAGTAAAATGTAAACAGGCCCGAATTCCTCTTCAGTCAGCCAAACATCGTGAAAGCAGTACAGTCAAATTTGCAATGGGTTGAATTTTTCTAGCTTCCAGCTTACATCTTAGCATCTGATTACTTCACTGGAAAAGGTATCTGTTTGGATGACAGACCACACAAACTGAGCTGTTCGTAAAGACGGCTACTCAAACCCAGTGAAAATAAGAACTTCAGCTGCTAATTGCCGTGTTGAGGTTAAATTAAAAATGACTTATGTGTTTTTACTCAGTTTTCGTTTAGGAAAAAGAAAGATTTGGTTATTTTATACGGCTCCGTTTCCTTTTCCAGGGCCCCCTGCCCCTCAGAGACGATAATGGCATCGTTCTGCTTGGAGAGAGGGCTGCCAAATGTCGTGCCTACGCCAAGGCGCTACACTACAAGGAGCTGGAGTTTCAGAAAGGTCCCTCTCCTCTCATCTTGGAGTCTCTAATCAGGTAGGATGGCTGAAAATTATTAAAAGCCAGCATGGCCTTTGGAAATATGTAACTAATTCAACCTATTAAAAACACAATCTCTTACTGAAAGAGACAAGCACCATTTTCTATTTATTTGTTCACCTAACTTATTTGGTTTAAATTCAAAATGTGATCAGAGGTGCACAGAATCACATTACATTTTGTTGTTTTCAATACACATACTTCCCTCTGAAAGTCAAGGTTCCCTCTAATAAATTGGCAATAAAAGGATATTGAACTTCTCATATCATTCTTCGCTACAAGGTTTTGATACCTTCTGTCATCTTTTCCATGCAGTTCCTTCTCTTTTTTTCCTTTTTGTGCTGTTGGCATGGCATGGAGAAATGTGTTTTCCAGGCATCTTATTGGACGCTTGCCTCCTTTTCATCTATGAGTGTCTGGACTAGTGTTTCGTTGGGGCCTGTTTTCGATTTCTTTTGGAGCCGTGATGATGATGAATGACGGGAGCCGGTACTCTGGTGTTATCCCCATCTGGTTCTCACCTCTCTAAGATTTCCCATAAAAGATTTTACCTCGGCTTTTGCAAAAGCACAGTGAAAGCCTTGCTTTTACTCAGACCGGGATCTGCTAGGAAAAAATACTGTAATTTCTGCAGCAGTTGTTGATGTTTGTTGGTGACTTTTTAACTATGTTTTGAGACTTTCTGTTTTTGCTGTTTTTGAAAGGTGTGGTCAGTTAAAGTCTGGCATATCAAAACTTATGCAATGTACAACTTAGCAACTTTTATAAAATCTGAACCAGTTGTTTTATTATATATTATAGCTATAAGAGATTTCTTGATCAGAGCAATGACCTGCCCAAAAAGCTAAAAAAAAAAAGCTGCCCAGAAAGATAAAAGAACAGTGTTTAAAATATTGTTTCCTAGCCTTGTTTTTTTTAGCAGACTTTCAATTATATTAGGAGCAGGGTGCATTGTCAAACTGTGTGAGAGAAAAGTTACTGAATAGAGTTGACATTTTTAACCGTCTTTTGAATCCTAAATTAGCATGGTTAATGGAGCCAGCATTGCAAAAAAGACATTCTTCATTGATATTTCCTACAAAATGTAGCCATTTTCCTTAACTCTGACAATTGGAAAGGGCTGACAACATTTCCAAATCTTGCATGCTTCATGACAGACAAGGTTTGAAAGCTCAAAAAGAAAAAACAGAGCAACAGCCTTCTCGTTATCTGCTGAATGTCTCTCTTTCTTACTCTCCCGCAGCCTGATTAACTGCAAACGTGTTTGTCTTGACATGGGTTAGAAAACACATTTTCCTTTTAAATAGCTTCCTACATTTTTACACACCTCACTTTTACTGAAGCTAGATAACTTTGAGACTTCTTCCATCAGTAACAGCTTCCAGACCGTAGAACGTTGTTGCTACCGCCACCTTAGAATTCTTAGCTATGATGCGTTCATTGATTAGGAAAAAAGGCGGTTAGGGCACCCTAACCCATTGGCTGATCAAGCTGAAAACTGGTCGATTTCTATTAGCAGCTGATTTCTTGGTGCATTTGTAACAGCCGTGTTCTATTGTATTACCGTTGTTGTGCCCTACAACTTGAAACACAGGTAAAATTGCTGGAACTTAACATTACCATTGCAAGTAGATGCATTTTAAATATTTTTTGTGACATGACTAATTATGGCTTGAGTCTAAATCAGAACTCGTTTATAAGTAGCATCTGTTTCAAAAGTGATCACTCATTGATTACTATTTACTAACTGCTTCAGCCTAAAATATGTTGGAAAGCCAGTATTGAAGCAGTTTTTAAAGTACAGTCCAACCTTTTGCAGCTAGTTCTTCTGATTCCATAGATTTTAGTTTTCTCTAGGAGCCTTTAATACTTATTATAATACAGATTATAACAGGCTATACTCATTAACGTTTAAGGTCAAACAAGGCCAGCCAATTCACAGCAGCCCAACATTGAATACTTCTTGTCATAGCTCCCTTTATGGTGATAAAGTCTATGGTAACTGGCTTCTTGTAGTTGCTCCCTGCACTGCTGCTTAATGGCACATTTTATTTTTGGGGTTCACATATTTGGAAAAACCCTTAAAATGGACTCAGTTTAGTCACCATTAGAATATATTTTAATGGTTCTAGTTTTCTTCTGTTAATTTTTCTTAAAGGATAACATTTGTGCTTTAATTAGGTTTTCGTTGAATGGGTCATTGTGTGAATTGTTAAAACAGATTTCCGATTTTTCCCTATAAGAAATTCCTTCTAGGTTGTAAACATAATGAAGTGGTGCTTTGCTTTTCCAGTAGGGGACCTCAGGAGTATTTAACTAGATGGCAGAGCATGTGTGGTCTCTTTCCTCTTTTTGGGTCATGTGTCCTGGGGCCTTCAACCAGGATGTCAGCTGCTGATCCTGGCATGAATGAATGGATTTCTATCACTTCTGGATTTACCAATACGTAAAATGTTTTATGTGTAAAATGCTTGTTTGGTTAAGACTTTGTGTTGCGTTTCTTTTAAAAAATATCTTTATTTTTTCCATCACATTAAACGGCATCATTTAAAACCTGTACACATTTTACAAAATACACATTTCCATTTCCATTATTAACCTTTATCAAAGACAACATTCATAGGAATGCCTTTCTTGATAGGTCATATCCCATCAGCAATTTACAAACACTTTTCTTTAAATCTTTAAATATGTCCTACAAGTCCCCATGACTTCCACTGTAAGCAGTATTAACTAAAACACAACCTACTGCTTCCAAGAAAATGAGAGAAATGATTAAAGTCCAGTAGCCCATAAAGGACAGTGGTTTAAAATGGCGTATTTCAATGCTTAAAAAACATAAATGTTACTAATAAAGGCAACAAATACCTACAATTTACAATCAAACACAACTTAAAACATGAACACATTCATCTGACTGTAATTCAAGCAGACCATCACGAACAGCCATTTCACTCGCTTTACTCTCAAGTAAAAAAACCAAAAAAACAAGAAAAAACAGTTTGGTCCTACAGGTATTACAGAGATCTGTGATCTTGATCCAAGAGGCACAGCTGAGGTACTTAGAGTTGGAAACCCACCGGCCGGACCTTCATTTCCACTCTCTTCAGAGAATAGTTGGGGCCGTGCCAGGCGTACCAAGTGATCCCATCTGTGCTCTTTGTGTGCTCGCCGTAGCGGTAAAAAACGCCATTCAGATTGGAGTCGGTGCAGCAGTTGTACCAGTAGCCACCTGGGAGCATTGGAAGGGAAAAAGAATTAGAGTCACAGTCAATTGGAAGGATTTATCAACTTTGTGTGATCTGCTGATTATAAATGCCTTGGTAGCTTTGGCTATGTTGGCTCTTCTAAATTACCTTTGCGCAGGGCAGCACAGTTGTCCACGCATTTGTCATTATCCTTGTTCATGGTGCTGAAGTTGGTGTTGTTGTGGTAGCGTAAGGAGTTTCCAGCATTCCCGCTGTAGTTGGCAATGAAGAGCTTGTAGCTGTTGAGCTCGTTGCCCACGGTGAAAAAGCCGTACTCAGCATAGCGTGTCTGTCCCTCCCAGTCCTTCGTTGGAAAACCCAAACAGCATAATTTAGAGAGGAAAGGTTGTAAAAACAGCGGTTATTGGCTCACCATCTCTCCAATTGGTCCGATTTATTACTAATTTTCATACTCAGTGCGAATTGGCTTAACAAGGTTCTACCTGCCGGTACGCCTGCTTATTTTTGGCCATGAAACAATTCATGCTTGGTGTAAGTTCCAACACATACCTCCAGCTCGATCCGGAGTGTGCTGGGCTGTCTCGTTAGGCGGAAGATGTGGTCATTGCCCAGCCAGAAGTCTCCGCGGATGGATCCAAATCCATTTTTGTACTGCTTCCAGTCACGGTTGAAAGAAGTCAGGCCAATTTTGCGTCGTTGAATCAGAGTCCAACCCCCTCCATTTGTCTCCATATCGCAGAAGACCTGAAACAAAAGAGAATTTGTTTTCCTGGACTGTAGCAGCATGCTGAGGAGAGAGGAAACCACCCTCCACCAAAACCGTTTGACTTACACTGAGCTCAGGTGCACCAAGAAATTCATCTTTAGGTAGCTTGTACTCGCCAGAGATCTTGTAGCTTTTTCCATAGAGCGATGCACAGTCATATATGGCATCTGGAAAGGAGAAGATTAAGTTATGCTAAAAACATATGCAGTTTCATGAGCAGGTTTTGGAAAAAGGGCTTCTGTAAAATGCAGCTTTATGGGTATCTGAGTGACTTTACAGATGCAAAAAATTGCTTTTCAACTCGCAAAATTAAAAGATTTTAAATTAATCTAGGTTATCTGCTACATGGGTTCATAGTTCCTTCTTTTCATGGCATGGTGATGTAATTAAAAGGTTGATGAGGTCAACTTGTACCTGTTGATAATTAGAAACCCCTCAACTTCTTCTAATCTGCATGTCCCCTCCTGTCCTGCTCTCCCCTCTCTGATTGACTCGAGCTTTAGAAAGGCCTCTCTGTTCTCTTCTCCTCAATCATACATGTGACCCGGTCAGACCACACAGCTAAGGTACTGTAAAAACAGAAGGCGTAATGTTTGGCTAATCACTGTTTGGATTAGTTGAGTTGAATCTTGGAAAAGATATGGCTCTGTTGGAGCAATGTATCGACAGCCTTGCAGACGGGACTCTGTAGCACCAGATTAATGCTCTTTACTGCCGTTGTGCAGCTAGGCGTGTGCACTGTAATCAACCTCACCACTGATTTACAGCAGCTCACTGGGGCACAGAAAGCATGGCTGATTATAGCACTTTGCAGCTAAAATAAATGTGTGATTACAGATTTCAGAACTGCCCCACGATCCAGGGGAAAGAGAAATACATTTCATATATGTCCTTTTACTATTAAATGAAAAATGAAGAACAAAACACTCGTCAGGATAGCTATGAGCAGAGATTGACTAATTAATCCGCCAGAGATTTGGATAGGACAATGTTTTTTGGATTTGCTCTGATTGGTTATCAGGATCTCAAATACTGAATAATGTGTTTTTTATTCCTATTTATTAAAATAATCATAAACTTCCCTAGTATTAGTCTATGAACCATCAACCGCAGCATGCATTTTGATGCACGTTTTTTAGTGTAATTATCATTAGTTAAATTAGGGGGTGATCTTGTTTGACCTCTAAGTAAACTTTAAGTGCCCTTCTTGTTTTTAACATTGTTTTTTCTGCTTCTATTTAGCAACAGCTGTCCATCAACCTAACGAAGGAAGGGCTTGAAACTGAACTGTAAACAGTAGAAATTTTCTCTACGTAGCCATTTTTCATCTTGCCAGAGTTTGTTTATAAAAGTTACAAAAATATGCCTAAAGCGATCCAGCACGAGGATTATTATGAGTTATGTCATTTCTCTGTTTTTCATTAAAAACATCAGCTGAATATGACTTCTGCTTTGTTAGAAGCTGTTGATGGAGCACTCACCTGAAGAAGTCTGAGTTACAGACTGCAGAGTTTGCAGCTGCATGATCTCCACGCGGTTGTTGATCTCAGAGTACTTGCCCTCTGCCTCTGTGACCCGGCCTTCCAGCTGCTGGTCCTGCTTGTCCAGCTCCATGATTTGCCTCGCCAGGGTCATCATGTCTTTATTCTGCTTGCGACTCAGCTCCTCCAGCAGGCTGGTCAGATTGGCCACCTGAACCTTGAGAGAGCGCACCTCGTCGCAACACTGAACCTTGGGAGGGTTTGAGGGAGCCAGTCTCTTCTTGGGTTTCTGGGCCCCAGTCTCCTCCAACAGGAGCAGTGCAACACCTAAAGCTATGATGCTCAGATTGATTTTAGGCATGTTTGGATACTTAATCCTTTCAGATTTGCTGCTTTTAAAATGGTTTGTGTTAAAGATTTTGAGCTCCTGTTTCTAAATAAAAATATTCCTAAGCAGCAAAGGTTTAGTGTAGCTAACAGAAATATTAAGTTGAAGTTCTCGTCTTGACCAGATGCTCACCCAGGCTCTGTCCTATTTCTTCAGAGAAGTCCTCCTCTGCATTAGCATCTTAAATATTCTACCAGTGGGTCCTCCCCCTCTTTACTGGTGTGCACCAGTCCTCGTGATGACCCTCTGTAACCATGTGGGTGGAAGACATTTTTTCAACCCGGTCTCCCCTTCTCTGCTGCACGTCACCCCGCCCCCCCTCCTCCCCACCCAACTTTCACTCATACAGCACGGGAATTGCCCATGTCCCTTTGTTCAGTGTGTAAGCTTTCTGGGTAGTGATGATTATTTTTGCTGTGTTGCTGGTTTGTTACAATAGGCCACTGTCTGAACTTGCAGCCCTTTTTTTTTTTTTTTTGCTTCAAAACACTTTATTTTTTGGAGAGTTATTAAATGAAACCCAAAACGTGGCTTAAACATCATGAATGGCCAGTTTGTGGAGAGGAACAGCTGTGGGTAATTTCCCTGTCTGTTGACACACTTAATTTATCACGTTAATGACAGATTTGACTTTATCCTGAGGGCTAACCATTTTTCCTGTAAATTTGGCCTTCACTTGCTACAAAAATGTGTAAAGTCACTAAGTACTGATTGTTGGTTTTTGGATTGTGTGAGAGCCACGCAGATGTTGGTGTCAATATTTTTTCAACTAAACCTGCCGTTACCTTTGGGATAAAAGCTCTATTAAACCCGTAGCAAATAATGTATTTGGTGGACTGTTTTCGAAGAAAGGTAAACCAAAATAAATAATGCTGCCTATAGCTGTCAAACCTTACCTTTTTGCCACGCTGCATTAAGTATTGGGTGATCCAGGTATTGGAGGAATAGTAGTTTAGGTGAGAGGAGGCTACTGCAGTTAATCCTAAATTTATTTATTCCCATGTCAGATTTACTTTTAAAGTAAATCTTATAGTCAACATGTTTCTGCTGATCGAAGTAATATTAAAATGTTTTGAGCTGCCCAGCCAGCGTTCTGACTTAGATCTTACAGAGAACCTCCGAATGGAGCTAAAGATTAAGGCGATGGCAAGGAGGTCTTGCGACCTCAATGAGTTGGAGCTCATCACCAAAGATAAATCATGAAAATACCAGTGGAGACATGCAAAAAGCTGCTCAGTTATTTTAAGAAGACTATTTGGGCAGAAAGGATAACTATTTAACCAACTAGATTTTTATGCATTACTATACACTACTAATTTTGTCTAGTGTTCATTTTATAATATATTTTTTTATTATTATTACACAGTTTGAAACATTGGTCAACGTTGGCCAGTGACAAACCCTTATTGGGTAAAGGTTTACATAAAGGAGCTTTATGCAGGTTATTGCAGTAGGGTAGCAAGCAGCATTGACTGAATAATCATTGAAATGCTCTGTTCATAGAAAAAGAAAAAATCCAGTTGATTCAATATGAATTTTGCAGTTGGGAGTAGGAGTTACGTTTTCTAACACCTGTGTTTAGGTAGAATACAAAGCAGCACTTAAACCAGAGAATGTTGTCCCTGCTGTGTTAACTGGTGGGTTAAACCTCCTTTTAGGCTTAATAACAATAATTGTACATTTTCTGCCTCTGCATTTCTTCTCTTTTGAAGTTTTCAGCATGCCATTGGATGTAGGGGAAAACGATGCCTTTGTAAGCATCAGGATGTCTCCTTTCTGTCTCATCCCATCTTCCCTGATATGGGCCCAAAGTTCTCCTTCATTTCATTATACAGTGTTAACTAAAACAAAAAAGACATTACCCGTTTTTTACATGAAACTTGTATTTTCCTCTCCTGTTTAACAGGTTAGGTGATACTGAATATGATACTGAATTATAAAAGTATGGTTGCAGTGTTTCAAATGTGCTTTGTTAAATAATTGTCAAAAACTACAAAATGTTTCTGAGAATTCCAGGCATGAAAGAGACATCTGGTTGTAAGTTGTCATTTGTTGCCCAAGTGTTTAAGGAAATATTACATAAGCAGAAACCCCATGCTCCTAAAATGCAAAGTGATTTATTTGTATCCCACTCTCACAAACTCTTTTTTTTATTCAAGCAAACAAAAATGATACATCAAACATCCATGATACATCATCTTTGTACCATGCAAACGTTTGAGAACACACAATAGTGATTTATCAGCTTCTTAAGGTTTATTTTACAAGCACTCACTCTTAGTTCTGACGCGTCACCACATTGGCAGTAAATATTTGGATACCGTCTGCTTGTTTTCCCAAGGCTCTGTGTTCCCTGAATGTTGCCGGCCACTTTTTACATGAGGTCACTACTGTGTAATTTCCACATAGTTGTTTTTTTTTTTCAAGTCGTCTTAAAAACTTGACAAGTGCATTTAGCTTCTTGTTTATTTTTAAAGATGCACTTAATAGTTCATTTTCTGCACCCTGTAGTTTTACAACAGGTTGGATAGTACATTTAATTATTAATCTCAAAACAAAATGGACTAAAAAGAAAATCTAGAAGTTTTAATATAGTTTCCAGCTACATTACTATATTTTAAACTTCTAAGCAGTTTGTTTCCAATCCAAAACCCAATAATACATTTAATGTGAGAGCAGGTGGCGATAATGTAGCTTATTAAAGAAGTACAATTACAGAAGACAATCCATAGCATGGCTAAAAGGTGCTAGGCGAACAATTGTTCAAAACAATTGTTTGCACTCTCCTCTCAGTTTTTAACTACTTCTACTCGCCATTAAAAGGGTAATGGAGACAGAAACAGGATAAATCAAGACAGATAAGAAAAAACGAGCAAACATAAAAATGGCTCCATTATTGTGGTTTCTTGGACAAAAAGCAGTTGTGGCCATGAACAAAGCCGACCTCTACATCATTGTTTTAAATAATCTCCAGATATCTAGTCCACATGTGAACACCACAGTTGGAGTTTTTAAACTCTGCACATTGTAAAACTTAAAACAAATAAGCATTTTTTTCTATAAAAACTCATCCAAAAGTCTAAATTGCATGCTTAAATATACATCTTGTTTAACAACAAGACTAAACTCCTGAAATACATCTACAATTTCAACATTGCTGTTGCCAGCTCTTTGGTATTGAAAGTATCTGTGAGCAGCAAATTAGGTGATGATGTCATCACCTAATTTGAATATTTTGCCATTTGCACTTTATTGTAATGTCAATGTCAGAGAGATGACTAAGAATGTGGAAGTATAAGCGAGCATAAAACTTAATAAGTTAAAACTATAAATGAATTTTTATTTTTTAAATATTAGTTTTCTTAAGTCTTGATTTTTGTGCAAGGCTATGGTCTGCTCAAGAACCTACAAGAATGTGTTTTGTACACAATTTCTATTTGAAATGATTAAAAACAAACAATACATTTTTTTTTTATTTTACTGCTGTGATTTATTTTAGACCTGACAATACCCTGAATCTAAAGGTGTGTTCCAACCGAACGCAAATGATGCAACAGGAGCGAGTTATTTACATGTTAACCCTTTCTAAAGGCATGTTCAGGAGCAAATTGAGGCGAAGGATGTGAAGGACGCGTCGCGAACGGCTCAATTAGCGCGAATAAAGCAAAGCGAAACCCGCGATGGACGCGAATTGAATTTTGCTGGAGCAGCAGTTGCTCATGTTCATGTAGGAAATTATATTTTATTCATAAGTATCTATTTTCAGATGCATATGTCGGCAAGCCTGATTTCTAGGTCGCCGATCAGTCATTGGTATGACGGAATAATTATTCAATATGCTACCATGCTTCATTCTGTTGTCTTATCAGCTCTTGCCTGGTGTATTTTGGCGGTCCTCATCCATATGTTTAGGAACAAAAATGTTTATTATATTTAGAAGATTTGGACAGTACAATTTGGCTGTTTATCTGTTGAGCTGAGATTTATTTCCTCATCAAAGACAGATGGGCAGGCATTCTGCAGCGGGGTTGCAGCGCCTGTACTTAGTGTCCAGTGGGCTATTCCGTCCCCCAACTTGGGACAGCAGGCAAACTGGGTCCTGGATAGACAGACGTACCGCTGAAAGCGACCGTGATCCAGATGCTGCTCCTGGAGTAGGTGGTAGTACTCTCCAAACTGGTTCTGTCTCTGTTGAACCCAGGGGCGTCGACGCTGGCGGCGTTGTTCGGCTTTCCATAAATAAAGCACCATGACTCACTTCATGTTGAGTTGAAACTGGCAAGCCGCAGATAGAAGCTCCTCCTATTTGATGACGCAGTTAAGCGAGTGAGGCGTTGTTGCCTGTTGGCCATGCGGATTGCCAGGGAAATGTCAGGCGGTTGACAGCATGCGAATGAGGTGAAAAATGTGCTGAAATCGCAATAGGTCTGAACGCAACTTTAAGGGGTTCAGACTGTGGTGACTTTATGGAAATGCAATTTATTTGCTGTCTTGACATGGAGAGCGAAAGACTACAGCTGGGAAGAGACTGCAGTGCAAGGACTAGGCAGCCTATGAGTGCTTTGGGATGGGTTGGGTGCCAACGCCAGTTCACGCTGCTTGTAGAGAAGAATAAAGGCTCCTACAGAATCGGGTGTACTATGAGCGGTGCAGACTGCGCACTGTCCGCTTTTGAGGTTTCATAGTCGAACGTACCAATTTCCTACATTTGTTCGTGACAATTTGTTCCCATATTGATTAAAAGATGTCAACAACAGTCTTATCCATCCAGCTTTACACGTTCGAGCCAGAGTCTGACCCTCAGCGAAAGGAAAAGGCACAGTACTACTGCTATTAAAACAATGGCCAGCACGCTATATCGGCAAGCAGTAAATTCATATGTAAAATAAAGTTAGCCATTTTAGCATTATTTGCAGCTTACCGCTTTGCTGTGTCCATCTTTTTCATAGATAGAAGGAACTGGCCGCTTAATCAGAGGAACCATTTCCGCAGATCCTTCTTGATTCTGGCAGAAGTTGAAGGCACTTGTCGTTGCAGTGCTTTGTGCAGACAAAGAGGAATTTACCCACTGATGTGCGAACATTTTCATGAAAAATAATATATAACCAGGCACGTAGAAGAGGTTCTGATGCTGGGTGATGGTGTAATGTGTGGGTTGATACACCCAACAACCAAACGTTTAGACTTATTTACTTGCAGCTTTGGCATACTTTAGCTTGGACTACAAAATTGCAGCAAGAATTAAAAATGGCGGATTCGCAAAATTAATTAGCCGGAAGTACTTAACTTTGTCTAGCAGTTCCACAGCAAATACTGTGACATAATAATTCAAAAAATGTAACGGGAAATAGAGAAAACTGAACGGCTCGAATATATGACCTAAACAAAAGTTAAGGATATCGACACAGCACCTGGAGAGACTAGCCTCTTGGTAGCCTCGTAACACTCCTATACTCCTTTTCTGCACTCCTACAGACTCCAAATACATAACCAAATGTATCTAAGGGCTAAAAAAGTGGACCTTTCAGACCTTTCAGAGGTTTTCGGAGATCTCTAGTAACACCAAATAAAGTTGCAGTTAAAATTAAATTGTAGCTAGTTGCTTCAAGAAGTATCTAGCAGTATCTGAAAAGTAACTCCATGAAGCAACAATGTTGTTAAGATGACAACAGTAGAAGGAGAAAATACAAACGGACATTCGGAGCCTTGTCAGAGTGTAGTTGGTGGTACTCCTGGAGCAGTTCTGGCTCACTTTTTCTTTTACATGGTTATGTAAAATGGTGACATACCCAGGACAATTTAGGAGAGTTTTTTGGAAAATATGCTATTTTTATTGATTCCTAGCCAATAAAACAAATGGCTTATGTCTTGCAAACTATTTATCTAGCTATCTGTCAAATCTGATCATATACAATTTATTTTATCTGTTTTTAACAGTTTAAAATAACGGACAATGATTCACAATACGTGGTGGCATTTCCATAAATTTAAACCTTAACGTACTAAGGTGCGTCAGTCCTTTTTGGTAAACAGACGATAACTTTCCTTCCTGGATTTTCTTATTGCTCTACCTGCTGTATGAGTTACATCCTACTGCCAGTAATTCTCTCCGGAAGGATGCCTTTGCCCGGACTCTGTCATTCAGTCTCAGTGCAGTTCCAGTACTTGATACCTTTTATGTCAGGAAAGTTCTTCTGTCATTGCAACAGTTTCTTAATCTCCTTTAACCCTATACTCCAGTCCCATCATGGTCCACGTGAAGTGTGCAAGACTCCTGCTGGAAGTTGACATACAACTTTAAGCAAACTGCAACCCTCCACTGTTGAATTTGCCTTCTCAAAACGCCGACATTTTTCCTTAAGTAAGTTTTTTTACTTTGCCCTTAAAGCAAAGTTGCTGACCCTGCTTTGCTAATTAAAATAGTCATCTATCTTGATAATTGTCTACAGACTAAAAGTATTAAATTCGGAATATGGCTACAGGTATTCCTGTGTCCCCAAATACTCTGGAAAAACATTTGCAATCAAACAGAGACTACAGGGACCAAGCTTTCACCAGAGCAAAGTCAATTTTAGGAAAGACATGAGGTGAAATCGAAGGTCAGGATATCCACTCATGAAAGCTTAGCTCATATACAGTATTGTGAATTAAGTATTAGCCCTCTTGTTGCTTTCTATTTTTGCTATTTTATTCACACTTAAACAAATAACAAATATTTTTATTATTCACCCTCATTAAATAATGAATTAATTATGACTGAGGTTCAATTTTGCTAATCACACCCAGGCCTAATTACTTCCTAAGCTGTGCAATCACTAAATTGCAAAAAAAGTACCTGTCTGACAACATGAAGTAGGCTGAAAGATATGAAACAGCAACACATCATGCCCTGATGCATGGAGATTAAAGAAAAGACGAGAAACGAAGTGATTGACTATCAGTGTCAGTTTCTGGAAAAGGGTTACAAAGCCATTTTTAAGCTGTTGGGACTCCAGTGAACCACAGTGGGAACCATTAACCACAAATCTTAAAAACATGGAACAGCAGAGAACCTGTTTAGGAATGGTGGGCTTGCTAAAATTACTTAGGGTGTATTCACACTTGCCACTTTTGGTCGGCTTTAAACGGACCAGAGTTAATTTCCCCCCTTGGTCCGGACCAAACAACCAGACCGAGACCCTCTTTTTGAGGTGGTCTCGGTCCACTTCCAAACGGACTGGTGCGGTTTGCTTATGGTCTGAATACAAACCGGCCCCAATCCGAACCGACTACAAAAAGCGTACGTCTCTTTGAACATAAAAAGCCACCATAGCCGGTGTGTTGCTTAGCAACGGTACTGGCTTGTTGTGGGACAAGGCACGTAGAGAACGTCGGCGTTCAGCGCGCATTCTCCGACTGGGTTCCAAAATTATAAATGGAACGTCTCAAAGTCTGTGTTGAATGAGCTGCTCTTGACCCTCATAATAATATTGCAGCTGTAATAATGGCACAAATATGCACAACAGAGGTGCTGCATGCAGCACGTCTACAGCTGTTTTCCTAAATTTCCGGGTCTGTGACCTGTCCTGCCCCCATCATTTCTGTCCAATGGGAGCAATTATCATCATTACTTTGTTTACAAGTAATAGTTCACTTGCAAAAAGTACAATGTGAAAACAAACCGCACCAAACGAAAAAAATAAAGTTCGCTTTTGGTCCGGACCAAACAAGCGGACCAAAGGACTTTCCTGGTGTGAATACACCCTCAGAGTACATCGGGGAACCCAGAACGTCTACAGCACTGCAGACTTCACTTACCTCAGTTGAGCTCAGTATTGGTGATTCAGTAAGAAAAAGACGGTAAGAAAAAGGGCTTTCATGGGAAAGTTGCAAGCTCAAAACCCCTAATGACCAAAAACAACACAACAGTCTGTCCCAGAAGACACCTTGATGATCCCCAGGACCTTTAGGTAAATATTCTTTGGACTGATGAAACATAGGTGGAACATTTTGGAAGAATTGCGTCTGTTTGCATAAAATAACCAAAGCATATCAGAAAAGAACATACTGACACTAAACTCTGTGGTGGTAGTATGATGGTCTGAGGCTGCTTTGCTGCTTCAGGATCTGGACAACTTACCTTAACTGATGGACCCAGGAGTTTTTCGGCCATCAGTTTGTGCCATGGCATTACCTTCAACAGGGCAGTTGAAATACTTCAAATGTGTCTGAATTATCTTTATCAGATATTTAAGTAAATTAAATGTTCTGAAACATTGTAGTTTGGCAAAAAATGCTAAATCTGTAACGGATTAAATAGTTTTTTTACAATGCACACTTGTGAATTCTGTAAGCCCAGTGGCATCTAAAGGTTTAATGAAATTATGTGACCTAAGAAACAGTAACATCATTGTTGTAGACATTCAGGTTACTAGGTTATTTACATTTGCTTCAGCTGGAAAATCATTAAGAGAGGAAAATAACATATATGGCTACATTTAAAAGCCATTATAAAATCATAATTTCCTCAACCTTGGACACTTGAGGCAAGCGCCCAAGTTGCTATAAACTAAAGTTTCACAATAACACCATAAGCAGTCTTTTGCATCCCTGTTAAACTTAGTCACGTTTAGAGGTAAAATAAACTGTTCCATATTCTCAGTAATGAAGTGGCAGACTTCAGACACTGGAAGGCCATCCAGAAGTCTGGTGCTCTAAGTCAGGGATGGCTACCAGCTGTTGTCTGTTGTCCTGTACAGAATGCTGACCAAGTTGTTTCTGTCTGTGCACCATCCTATAAACCCTAGTAGCTGGAGCAAACAACAGTACAGAGGAAGAAGATGGATTCGATGCTATCCTCTGGGAATAGTTTCCTGTTCCTGTTCATTTGATTTTATCTCATTTCAATTTTCCTGCCAGGTAATTTTGTTTGGCTTTGGAAAGAGGAAAAACTTTCATTTTGTCTTGTCTGTATGTCTTAACGCGTTTAGAATGACTTTCTCTCTTACAAATTTGAGCATTGTGAATGTAACTTTCAGTCACTATCCAATTTCAAAAAATAAGAATCAGCTGCTATTTCCTTTATTCAGAGCAAAAGCAATCATGTCAAAATAATACAATAAAACAAACATATCAAAGACCTACCACTTGATCAAAAATCTATTTTCAAAGTGTGATGTTGGTAAGCTACAGTTTTTGCATCTGTTTCACCATAACAACAGCATTCCAATGAGGTGAACGTCAGGCCTTTTTACCTTCTTGGGCTGCTGGAGACACTTTGTTCTGCTGGCCTGGTGACCTGAAGGTGAAGCTCCCTGGAGGCACGTGTTACAGCAGGGTCCCAATGTGCTGATAGTTTATTGTACACATCCATAGAATGGTTATTCCTGCTGATGTCTCAGTAGCCTCTTAACATGCCTTACATATTGTTTTATTTTTTCCCTTATTCTAATTTTCTAGTTTTTATGTCCCTTTTTTGTTCTTATTTTTCACATCACATGTCAAACCCATAAGGTTTATATAACACCAGGTTATGTATTTGTATTAGTACATTTTCCCCCCACAAAAAGCTAAATACAAGCATTTTTAAATGATTTACCCTTTTCCCTTGGAAAATAGATGAGTACCTCTTTTTCGGGAATGATGTAATGTTTATGCCTGCAATGTCTGTGCAGGCCAGAGTGGAGGATCTGTGTTGTAGTAATTGCAGTTTTTTTAAATTAGAATTTGCATTGAAAGTAGTGTTGGCAGAGACCTTTATGAATTATTTCTTCCTGTTGCTTTATCAGAGTTAATCAAATTGTAAATGGTTGAGACCAACCCCACCCTTGTAGCAGTATGCCGGTTCTGCAAAGCACTTTACATAAGCCTCTTTCCGAAGACACTTTGAAGTTGGGATCTAGACTTGCTTGTGTTGATTTTGTCTGTCCCAATAAGGAATGTGGGAGTTCAGTTGACTGATTACTGTTTTACTTCTGAGCTGAGGAAGGCAGTCACACAAGCTGCTGTATTGCTGCTTTTGTGATTCTGCTTTTGCTTACAGTTGAAAGCAGATGTTTGAATACAGTCTATAAAAAAATCCAACTTTTTCATCATTCTCTGATTTCCTATTTTAGCTCAGTTAGGATTACCTAACAAGGGAAATAGAACCTAGGATGTTCTATTTGCTAAAGTAATAATACAAATCATAATATTTATAATACATTTTATTTATAATGCACTTTACATTTAAAATAAATCTCAAAGTGCTACAGTTGAAGAAAAGGAACAACTAATAAAATAAAAGCAGGGACATGGAAATGCAGATAAAATAGTCAGATACAAAAATAGATTAAAATAGTAATGAGTTTAATGACAAAAATAATTATTTTTTGCATTTTTTAAAGCTTTTTTATTGCTTTCTTCAGTCAGAAGTTTACATACATTAAGATTATTCTGCCTTTAAGCATTTAGGGAAAGCCCAGATTTAGTCCCTGGTTTGGTTAATTCCTTAGATTTGAGTTAAATGGAAGCACGCCTGTGGATGTTTTTGAAGACGTCTCCTCAAACACGTGTGACATCATCGAAGAATTAAAGGAAATCTGCCAAGACACCAGGAAGATAATTGTGGACTCACAAGTTTGGATCATCCTTGGGTAAAATTTCCAGATGCCTGAAGATGCCACATTCCAACAATAATATGCAAATATAAACACCATGGGATTGCCAGCCATCACACCATTTAGTAAGGCGGTGGGCGCTGACTGAAGCTGCTGAGAGAGTCATTATCCACAGTGAAACAATTTCATACATACAAAACTGGTGGTTGCAGCCATCCAACCATTATTGTCAGCAGTTAGGCTGGTGCTTATCTCCAGTGGTCAGAGAGGCGGGGTACAATATGGACAGACCAGTTAACCGACACCCACGTTTTTGGACTATGGAAGGAAGCAGGACTACCTGGAGTGAACCCATGGATTCAAGGGGACAATATGCAAACTCCATCCTCAAAGACAGTGCCATAGTGCAGCCCAATAGCAAACATCTTTTCCCCTGAACATTTCCTCATCGATATGCATCTTGAGATGTTTTGTGTCTTGTTCAAGGCCACTTTGACACATGTCAGGGATAACACCTCTAATTTTCCAGTTTAAAGGTTTATTCTCCTTCAGTGAACCATGGCTGTGACATGCAGGGTTTGCTATTAGATGACTCAAACATACTGTTAATTTCTCTGTTTTCTTTTATTGACTTGTGTTTTGATGTAAAAAGGAGAACCATATATCCCATTTTCCTGTCCTTCAGTCACGTCTGATTTTTGCCAACAGTAGTGCTGTATAATTTCCTGTCAAAACGCAGTCATGCTTTTACAGATATTCAGCTAAAGAAGTGGGATTGTTTTGAGTCCACTAATGAGTTATTTTATAGTTCACCTTGACTGATGTCTCTATGGTATTGCCTGAATGAGAGGGAGAATTTTAATCCATCCTATTCAACTATAATTCAATAAACAAATCAGGAGAGGCTAATGGCTCATTTGGTGTTTGCATCAAGATGCTGGATATCTTCTATAAGTCTGTTGTGGAAAGTGTGATCTCTTCTACCATCATCTGCTGGGGAAGCAGCATCAGAGCCAGGGACTTAAAAAAGCTCAACAAGCTGATAAAAAAGGCTGGTTCTGTTCTGGGGACTCCTCTGGAACCTCTGGAGATCATTGTGGAAAGACGGATTCTTCATAAAATGAAGAACATTATGGAGAACCCTGAGCATCCACTTCATGAGACTGTCCTACAACAACAGAGTGTCTTCAGTCAGAGGCATCTTCAGATGTGCTGTAAGACAGACCGCTACAGGAGATCCTTCCTGCCTACAGCCATCAGCATCTACAACGACTCTTTGAAGAAACCTTCATAATATGAGCTACAACAACATTTAATTTCCCTTTGGGATTAATAAAGTAAGTTTGAATTTGAATTGAATTAAATTTTTTCCGTTTTGTTTTGTTTTGGCAGTCAGCTCTGAGCACTCGGTCTCAATTCAGCCTCTTTGTGGCCTCTCTTGCAGGTTGACTTGTTTTCTCTTAAACATGAGCTCATCTTGGCTGTTCCACTTCCTAATAATTTATCCAAGTACGTTTCTGCCGGGGGGATCTTTGTTTCAATTGTGTTGTCGTCTTTTCTCAGCTAATAGAAGGTCTGCACTGTTAGGACCTCAAGGTGCTAGAGTGATCAGTTCTTTTCTTCTGCAAGGGATGTTATTGATTTCAATTTGCTTGCCTTTGCATAAGTGGCTCTTAAATTGGAAAGCACTCAGAAGTGTCAGATTGCTATTCATTTTTCCATTCAGCATGTTCTAGGATCAGTTGTTGGTTAATAATGCATGTAGGGATTCAGACTTTAGTTTGTTAGTCAAGTTTTCCAGAAGTTTTTATCCAAACAAAATTAAAGTAAAACATGGTCGGCAGCTCTGATGCTATCTTATACGTAAATATAAGCCAGGCCCTGTGCCACTTAACCCAAAGAACTTCTTCTTCAGTGATTTCTTTTGTTTTGCTGATGTTGAAAATAACCTTGCCAGTGGAAATGCAGAAGATTGGTTTCATCTTTGTTTCATCTCTGTGGATTAAAACTTCCCTACATTAACCAGTCAGCTCTGCTTCTGCTCATTCTTCAGTGGTGTGACCTAATGTCTCCACTGCAATTTTAATGCAAGAGACTTAGCAATGTTCCCTGTTGTGGGAAGCTTCCTTCTCCTTTTAATACTGTGCTAACCGGTACTCAACAATGTGTGTGTTTATGTGGTAATAAATGTTAATTTATTTAATAATAAAATCTCAAAATTTTTCAATTTAACATATTTATTTCTCAATATGTACACTTTATTAAACATATCAAAACAGCATCCAGCAGTTTGTATTGTAACATCTCAGCCTTGAGAAAAATCTCAAATCTTAACCAGGTCCTTCCTCAGATTAGAAGTATTCCTGCTGCTGTTCTTGAACTTCGCATCACAAATATTGCAGCGAGCGTAATCTGCATCACAGCCCTACTTTTGAGTGCTTTTTATCAGCCATGCATTGTTTCAAATTCTTTATTAGAATATACACTGCCTGATCAAAAAAAAAAGGTCACACAGTCTAATATTTCGTTGGACCGCCTTTAGCTTTGATTACAGCACGCATTCACTGTGGCATTGTTTCGATAAGCTTCTGCAATGTCACAAGATTTATTTCCACCCAGTGTTTCATTAATTTTTCACCAAGATCTTCCATTAATGATGGTAGAGTCTGACTGCTGCACAAAGCCTTCTCCAGCACATCCCAAAGATTCTCATTGGGGTTAAGGTCTGGACCCTTTGGTGGCCAATCCATGTGTGAGAATGATGTCTCATGCTCCCTGAACCACTCTTTCACAATTCGAGCCCAATGAATCCTGGCATTGTCATCTTGGAATATGGCCGTGCCATCAGGGAAGAAAAAATCCATTGATGGAATAACCTGGTCGTTCAGTATATTTAGGTAGTCAGCTGACCTCATTCTTTCAACACATACTGTTGCTGAACCCAGACCTGACCAAGTCCAGCAACTCCAGATCATAGCACGGCCCCCACAGGCTGGTACAGTAGGCACTAGGCATGATGGGTGCATCACTTCACCTGCCTCTCTTCTTACCCTGATGCGCCCATCACTCTGGAACAGGGTAAATCTGGACTCATCAGACTATATGACCTTCTTCCATTGCTCCAGAGTCCAATCTTTATGCTTCGTAGCAAATTGAAGCCTTTTTTTCCCGGTTAGCCTCACTGATTAGTGGTTTTCTTAAGGCTACACAGCTGTTCAGTCTCAATCCCTTGAGTTCCTTCACATTGTGCGAGTGGAAATGCTCTTACTTTCACTATTGAACATAGCCCAGAGTTCTACTGTTGTTTTTCTTCGATTTGATTTCACCAAACGTTTAAGTGATCGCTGATCACAATCATTCAGGATTTTTTTCCGGCCACATTTCTTCCTCAAAGACGATGGGTCCCCACTATCCTTCCAGTTTTTAATAATGCGTTGGACAGTTCTTAACCCAATTTTGGTAGTTTCTTCAATCTCCTTAGATGTTTTCTCTGCTTGATGCATGCCAATAATTTGTCCCTTCTAAAACAGACTGACATCTTTTCCACGACCACAGGATGTATCTTTCGACACGGTTGTTTAAGAAATGAGAAGCAACTCATTGCACCAGTTGGGGTTAAATAACTTGTTGCCAGCTGAAACGTAATCGCCTATGCTGTAATTATCCAATGGGAGGCTCGTACATATTTGCTTTGTTAAATCCGGGTGGCGACTTTTTTTTTTTTTGGCCAGGCAATGTTTTTGCAAGATACAAAGACTCTAACAGCCATGCATGCTTTGTTGACGGTACCAGCGGCTACTAACGTCATTACGCTCTTGAGTGTACAATCCTTTGTTCATGTCCAGCCTGGAAAATCACCCACTCTTCCACTCCCTCAGTGTCACAATGATGCGTTTAGGTACCGAAACATGGTACATTTGGATTTTACGTGAATTTGTACTCTCTAGTACCGACAAAAATTGATGGGTACCTATAAAAGTACTGAATTCGGTACCCATCCCTAGTCATTGGGCCAGTAATGCCCCTTTTCCACTGGCTCGATTTGGCCCGACTCTGCTCCACCACTTCCATTACTGTTATTTCAGTAACGGTACCTACTTTTTTGGTACCTCCTTCTTAGCAAGGCTGAGTCGGTACTGTACATGACGTGAACAAATGGCTGTTCACTGATTGGCTGTGGGCGTGGCCAGCCATAAGAGTTGACCAGCATAAAAAAAAACAACCGCTATTTTCAAACGTGCATTCAAGCGAGTGATAGAAACATATGATGGAGTCCGCACAGTTATCCGGAAAAGTCACCCCTTGGAGCAACAACGAGGTGCAAGCTTTTCTGGCGATCAAAGGATTTCAGTTTATATCTTCTTGGAATTGAAGAAGAACCCCAATCAAGCTCACAAATACGACACAAGATGCTTTAAAGCTGTGCCTCCAGTAGGTGTTCCCTTCAGTGGAGCGAAAGCAGGTCTATGGAAATGCAACACACAACGTGTGCGGTAGAGCATGCGACCTATATATGAAGGCTTCAGTCCTTGATGCAGCTGTCCCGGGTTCTAATCCCAGCCCCGGAAACCTGTGCTGCCTGTCTTCCCCTTCTTTCCACTCTGTTTTCTATCTGCTTCTTTCAGAAAAGAACAAATAAATACTAAAGGCTACTAATGCTGCAAAAACATTTTTTTCTTTATAAAGTGCTCTAATAAATATGTAGGTTATGTACTGTGACATAATAAACAGTTGTACATTTAAATATCTCAGCTCAAGCTACTTTTATTGACCTTTATTTCCCAGCAACAAACATGCAATTTACTGAGATATTTTTTTATTTATTTTCTTTGTTCAGACTTTACCATGCTTCTACATTGTTTTGAGTAGATGCTGTTTTTCCCTCTGGAGAAACCGGCATCTGAGAACTACCTTCTTCTTGCCTTCTCATACTTTGTGACCTTGGTTATTAACATTTTTTAGACGGCTTGACAGCTACTAAGAGGAGGCTGTTCATTGTCTTTGCTTGGTTTGAGTAGCCAGTTGCTACCAGTCTCTCTTCCTACCATCCCCTTCGATGTTAGTATTGCCTTTCTCTGTGCTATTTTAATGATTTTCTTTCTACGCTACCCCTTCATCAAGCCAGGTGTTTGACATATAACCTCAGATATCCTTTATCAACCTTTCCCTACTGTCCTCAGGAACTTGCCTGCATACCAGCGCTCTTCACTGCGTTTTACAGATGTATTGGACCAACCTGCGCAGGGATTTTGCAGTTGAGGAAATATAATAGACTTGTGGTTTAAATGAGTGTTTCCAGATGTAGTGGCAGTACGGGTGAGTGGAGGGGTTTACAAATGGGAATTGTGGAGTCTTGACAGACAACTCATCACTCGTTGACACAGTGTGACAAACGTCAGGAGGTACTTTTGCTTTTCACAATAATCACCTCTGCAAGAAAACGAAACATTTATTTTGCATTGTCAAAATTCATTGAGGCATCTGTTAAAATGGTCTGGTTCTGCTGAGAGTGCGTCATTGTTGTAAGCAGTTCCTTCCCTTAACAGTCCTGGATGGCAAAGGAAACCAGGGAAGCTCGAGGATTATTTAACTTTCATCTGATACTAACTTAATTAATTTATGCAGCATTTTTTTCTCCAAAGTTGGAAGTTAAAACCCGTAAGAGCGGTTTAATTTAGAGTTGACTGCAAATTTCAATCAGCAATGTGTGACAAAATCACAGCTGCAATGTGCAGTTTGAACATAGCATGCTGTTAGCCTTTACATGCTCAGAAAAGCAACAGTACAGCTGCAATAAGAGGCAGATGCAGTGGGGTGGAAAAATATTACAACCAAGAAGCATTGAGGCTGTTTTGATGACAGATGGTGGCGCCAGCACCTTGTTGGTTTCTATATGTTTTGTGTTTCTTTAATTTAATTCTTTTCTCTGCAACTTCTGTCTGCCTGATAATAATCGAAACTCTGCTCAGGAGTAAATCAGTAAGACTTGTCTTAAAATGACTCTGTTGACATGAACTTGTTTTTGGCATATCTTACAGCATCAACAACAAACTGCAGCAGCCAGAGGCGGCATCAGGAGTCCTGGAATATGCAATGAAACATTTTGGTGAACTGGTGAGGGTTTCTTTTCTGTTTTTTCTGTACAAAGACATCTGGATATAGTTATTTCACTAATGAAGCAAATATTCACATATATACAATATATATACTGTTGAGCAGCACTCAGCACCTGGCATTTCATTTCTCACCACTGTAGAGTTCACACATTCTCAGAACACATTTCTCACTTACTACTTTTTGAGCTACATAAGCTCCTAGTCCTCCGGGTGTGCAGGTCTTGCTCAACATGCTTTCCTGATATGCATATTTTCACACAGATATTCGATTTACTTGTCTTTGTAAAGTGCCTTGAGACGACATGTGTTGTGAATCGGCGCTATATAAATAAACTAAATTGAATTGAATTAGATGCTGTTCCTTTAGGCCTATTTTCTTTTCCATATGCTGGACATTAAGAGCACATTGTTCTCAGTGTGCAGCATGTGGAAAAGCCATCTGCTTCACTAATCTGAAGTAAAGGGCAAGGAGGAAAAGTTTTTCTCTATAATTGACAGAATGTTTGAATTCTCCTTCATTTTGCAAATGCTTTAAGGGCTTTCTGACTTTGGACAACTGGATGTTTTAATGACGGTCAGAAAGGAATTAAAGGCTTTATCCCCAGGAATACAAACAGAACATTTACCATAAGGGTAACCGTTCACGGGATCTCATTGACTAAAATTCTGATAGCATTGAGGTTAAATAGTTTTGATTATCTCCTTGCCTCTAAACAAGGGATAGAAAGCAACGTGACCCTATTACTCATATTACCAGAAAAAGACATATTATAATCAAAGTTTTTCTTTTTTTTAGTAGCTAGGTTTGGTTTTGATCAGCTGGCATAGCAGCTAACACAGCTAGCATGTACTCTTGAGCAAAAACTCTAACATTAGCATTGATTTGCAACCCTGTTACTATAATCATAGCAACTACAGCAACAGTGCTGCATCCTCTTGAGAATGGACAATGTATTATCTCTAATAGAATACAATTTCTATGTTTAATTTTTAAATGTTTAAGATGTATTACCATTTTTTTGCAGAACAAGAATTACTTTAATGTTGTTTTTTGCCACCAGGTTGTGTAACAACTTCCTGGATGGCATCATTGACCTCAAATTGATGAAATCATGTTGGTTAATTTTCATTAGTTTTATAGACATTTTACCTCAGTATTAATTGATTTCTACCGAATTCTCATATACCAGTGAGCGTTGTTCAAAAGAAGGACTCCAACATCAAATGTGTGACGCAAATGGAGAAATACTTTACTGTGAAATCAGCTGCATGTGTTCTGCAACAGTAAATCTGTAATATGACTGCCAGAAAACCAGATGCTTTAACACCGTTGACCACCACACATAGGGCCACATACAAAGCATCACAGAAGTGCAGCGGCACAGTCAAGAGGTTGTACCCAGCAGGTCTACCCAGGGGTCATCCTAGAGGTGAATAAAACGCACGGCCAGACGAAATGGATGCAGTGGCGGGGAAACATATTTTTTCTGGCTGCTGAGGGAAGATCTCTTCTGGTAGCCCTTTGAGGGCCTACTGACCCTCATTCCTCCCCCAGAAAATTTTACCTCATAAGTATTTGTTCTTCCCAGTTATGTCATGATTTACAATCAAATGTAATGTGTCCGGTTCTACACGGTTACTTTGTGCAACCCTGTTACTGCGATTTCAACCCTGCTACCAGGTCGGTTTTTATTAGAAAAATCTTAAGTGATTTTCTCAGCTCACAAGGATTTCACATATTTTCATTCTAATTGATTAAATATTTATTTTCTTGATGCAGTTTAGGAAATATAAAAAAAATAAATGTTGAAATTAGTAAAGGAAAATGTGAAAATTGAAAAGTTGAGTAAGATAGATTTCAAAAGCTGCTTAAATTAATATGTCAGCTATTATCTGAAATTAAATTAGTGTTCAAATAAAATTTTACTCCTTATATTCAATTATGAAGGATTTGTACCGAAATCTTTTTGAAATATGTTTTTTAAGCGTCTGTGAATCTGTTGTGCCAAACAGAGCATATGACAAATGAAATATCTCATAAAAAGTGTACCCTTGATAGATGAGCTGGAAGAAACAAATTATATGATGGTTTATTATCTGTTTTTCTATAAAACTTAACATAAAATCCCAAAATAAATTATCTTCAAAGTATTTATTAGGGTTTTGTGTATTAAACCAAAACAAGCAAAAATGAGACACATGAGTTCATTTGTTTTGTAAATCAAAATCTAAAATGCATAGTGTATATTCATTTACCACAAATGAAAAGAGTATGGCCCAGCTGCAAACCTACCAATACATGGCTGTCCATTTAACCTTACGGCCTGGCAAAGAGCATTATTCAGAGAAGCCGCCATGAGGCCCATGGATAATTCTGGAGGAGCTGCAGGGATCCACAGCTCAGGTGGGGGACTCTCCAGACTATTAGTGCTGCACTCCACAAAGGTGGCCTTTATGGAAACATGGCAAACAGCAATGTAAAGTAGTTCATAGCTGTCTGATGGCCAGACCAACCGCTGTATTATTAATACAAGAAGAAAGCCATTGTTGGAACAAAACGTCAGTTTAGCACAAGCCATGTAGGGGACACAACAAACAGTTGGAAGAATATGCTGGAACACTGCACATCAACCCTGAACACACTATCCACTCTGTGATGCATGGTTGTAGTGGCGGTATCGTGCTATGGGGATGTTTTGTTTCCAGCAGAGATAGATGAGCTAGACAAATACACAGCAATACTAGAAGAAGAAGAAAAATATCTGGCTGCAAAATACTTTAGAGTAAAAGGTGGAGCTGTAATGTATTACCTGAGGAAGATTAAATACAAATGTATGTCACACACTTTAGTTTTTTATTTGTAAAAAACTTTGAAAACTATGTATTGCTTTCCTTTCACCTCATAATTATGTTCTACTTTGTGTCGGTCATTAACATAAAATTCCCATAAACTACACTGAGGGTTGTGGTTGTAGTGTGACAAAATGTGGAAAAGGTTCTAGACATTGTCATTGTTAGTATAACATTCCTTAGTTCTCAGAAGGTGACCAAAATAATAATTATTTATTTTAAATGGAAACAAGTTTTTTGTGTTTGTGAAAAGCATTTATGGGTTCTCTGTAAAAGCCCAGAGAAGACTCATTAAAAACAGCTTCGCTGTAGAAGTACAAAATGACCGTGTTTACGAGTTGACAATTTGGAAAGCTTTAATGTGGGAGGATGCAAGCTTTTCCTTTCAATTACCATAACAGGAAAGCATCAGGAAGCGTTCCCTGTTGTTAATGTTGATGGTTCCCTGAGTTAATGACAGAACCCACTTTTGGGATACAGGGTGTGCAGTTCAGAAATTTTAGCCATCCAATAAAGCAGCATTAATTAGTTATCTTAACTGTAATTTTAGCTGTAAATTGACAGGAAAGGTTTGGCGCTGATGACTTTCTTCTGATGGTCTGGTTTACTATACAGGTTAGCAGTACTACAGTTGGTGATGTACATGTATGTATGGTTTCACTTTTCATCTGCTATCTACTATATATATATTTCTCATCTTAGGAAATCCAAGCCACTTGGTATGAGAAGCTTCATGAGTGGGAGGACGCTCTGGTGGCCTATGACAAGAAGATCGACATGAACAAAGAGGAGCCAGAGCTCATCCTGGGCAGAATGCGCTGCTTGGAGGCCCTAGGAGAATGGTATGTCATTCGTTATACGTATTGTATCCGCACGTTTATTTTAACTTTTGATATAAGATCCCGTTGGGCTCTTCAGTTATGGTCTAGCCTCAGCTGAAAGAAACAGAGCCAGCGTCTGAGGTTTATGGCTGTTTCATCTCCCACTTTTCCTTGCTTTCTGTGCTTATGCAACCTGTTCGGATGAGTCCTGACATTTGTTCTCTCCAGTGGTTGCCTTGATTTGATTTGATCGACGCAGTTTTACCAGGAAATGCGTTAACTGACATCCAAAGCCTGTAACAGACCGAAGTGAAATTTCTCCACTGCTGTGGCTGGACGTAATAGCATCCATCCCCTGTGAAAGGACATCAATTAGATCACCAAGCATTTTATTACATAAAGCAGACTTAATTTGCTTAAGTAACCATTTCTGTACAGTCAAGTTTTACAAGATAATAGTTCAGCTTAACTCAAGCTTTGCGATTGCATGTGGATGGATGGGACTTGGAGATGATTTACCAGATGATCTAATCATGAGCCTGGGTGAATCAGACTTGAGCAACACATGCTTACACTCTGACATTGTGCAGGTCTTCCTGTTATGTAAAAAACAAAATATTGTTAAAGTGTCTTTTAGAGTGAAAATCTAATTTTATTGGAGCCGGTTAGTGCCTTTCTGGGAACAAAGTTTTGATGAAAGAACAGGTTGTTATGTTTTAGCGAGGCTACAAAGCTGCCATGACATATTAGACAAGTTGTGATATAAGCGTTCTGATTTATCCTGGATCTCACTCCTCCTTTAGGATTTTACCACTTGGCTGTTGATTAATAAGCTCTTAGCATCACCTTTATCTTACTGAGAACTGAGAAAGCTTTTGGTTTAGAGCTTGAACATGTTCTTAATATTAAAACCAATACACTTTAAAAATTACAATTGCAAAACCTAGTTCAATTCCCCTTAATATATTTATATACAGGTCCTTCTCAAAATATTAGCATATTGTGATAAAGTTCATTATTTTCCATAATGTAATGATGAAAATTTAACATTCATATATTTTAGATTCATTGCACACTAACTGAAATATTTCAGGTCTTTTATTGTCTTAATACGGATGATTTTGGCATACAGCTCATGAAAATCCAAAATTCCTATCTCACAAAATTAGCATATTTCATCCGACCAATAAAAGAAAAGTGTTTTTAATACAAAAAACGTCAACCTTCAAATAATCATGTACAGTTATGCACTCAATACTTGGTCGGGAATCCTTTGGCAGAAATGACTGCTTCAATGCGGCGTGGCATGGAGGCAATCAGCCTGTGGCACTGCTGAGGTCTTATGGAGGCCCAGGATGCTTCGATAGCGGCCTTTAGTTCATCCAGAGTGTTGGGTCTTGAGTCTCTCAACGTTCTCTTCACAATATCCCACAGATTCTCTATGGGGTTCAGGTCAGGAGAGTTGGCAGGCCAATTGAGCACAGTGATACCATGGTCAGTAAACCATTTACCATTGGTTTTGGCACTGTGAGCAGGTGCCAGGTCGTGCTGAAAAATGAAATCTTCATCTCTATAAAGCTTTTCAGCAGATGGAAGCATGAAGTGCTCCAAAATCTCCTGATAGCTAGCTGCATTGACCCTGCCCTTGATAAAACACAGTGGACCAACACCAGCAGCTGACACGGCACCCCAGACCATCACTGACTGTGGGTACTTGACACTGGACTTCTGGCATTTTGGCATTTCCTTCTCCCCAGTCTTCCTCCAGACTCTGGCACCCTGATTTCTGAATGACATGCAGAATTTGCTTTCATCCGAAAAAAGTACTTTGGACCACTGAGCAACAGTCCAGTGCTGCTTCTCTGTAGCCCAGGACTGGGGAATGCGGCACCTGTAGCCCATTTCCTGCACACGCCTGTGCACGGTGGCTCTGGATGTTTCTACTCCAGACTCAGTCCACTGCTTCCGCAGGTCCCCCAAGGTCTGGAATCGGCCCTTCTCCACAATCTTCCTCAGGGTCCGGTCACCTCTTCTCATTGTGCAGCGTTTTCTGCCACACTTTTTCCTTCCCACAGACTTCCCACTGAGGTGCCTTGATACAGCACTCTAGGAACAGCCTATTCGTTCAGAAATTTCTTTCTGTGTCTTACCCTCTTGCTTGAGGGTGTCAATAGTGGCCTTCTGGACAGCAGTCAGGTCGGCAGTCTTACCCATGATTGGGGTTTTGAGTAATGAACCAGGCTGGGAGTTTTAAAGGCCTCAGGAATCTTTTGCAGGTGTTTAGAGTTAACTCGTTGATTCAGATGATTAGGTTCATAGCTCGTTTAGAGACCCTTTTAATGATATGCTAATTTTGTGAGATAGGAATTTTGGGTTTTCATGACCTGTATGCCAAAATCATCCGTATTAAGACAATAAAAAACCTGAAATATTTCAGTTAGTGTGCAATAAATCTAAAATATATGAATGTTAAATTTTCATCATTACATTATGGAAAATAATGAACTTTATTACAATATGCTAATATTTTGAGAAGGACCTGTATATAAATCTGAGTGTGTTTGCAAGAATTAGACTGTCAACACTGATAGAAGCGCCATTGTCCTTGAGAAGAGAGGTGGAAGTTTTATCAATCGGCCGCATAGTCCTATCAGCATACAGCTGGTAGGGGAGTGCTGGGGAAGAGCGTCGTGTTTATATAACATCCAGGAGATATTTTGTCGATAGCCAGTTAGCAGAAGTTGCCAAGGCCACATTGGGGCGCCAGATTTAGAAAAACAATAAATGTTGTGGTTCAGGCAGTTGTGAATTTCCGACCACCTTAAGAGTTTTACTGGTATGTCTCAATTGCGAATCCAAATAGCCAAATTTCTGGTATTTTCCGCAGATCTCAAGCATACAACTTCTCCAAGATTATATCCTTTAACCTCTGAGTCCAACCGCTGCCAAGCTGCGATTCTGTTCAAGAATCGTGTCCAGCTTGCAATTGTGCTCTCTTAACATTTCAGTCTGAGTGTTGATCGCTCTACAGACTTCAATCTAACATCGCAGGCAGCTTTGGAAAGCTTTGAACAGCCACCCACGTTTTGCAAATCACTCGATAAGCCAGGTAACCACCAACTCCAAAAAGCAGAAATCCTGTTATCAAAAGTCCAAATATGTACACATTTTCTACGTCCGCGACCGACATCGTAGTCAGGCACACAATCTTCCACTGCTGCCAAGAATCCATTGTGTTTCCAGAGAAGAACGTCATGCCTGGACAAGAGGGTCTCCTTTACCCTGTCATCTTGTAGGAAAAAAACAAATTTTACCAATTACGTTGAGAGTCCAGCTGACCAAATTCATAATTTACAAGTTTGAAGGATATGCAAAGCGAGGCTCTGAGAAAAATACAGACAAAAAGCAGAAGCAGGGATCAGCAGGGAGGGAGGGAGAGAAAATGCGTGTGTCTTCCACCGAGAGCAAGAGAAAATGCACCTATATAGCACCTATTGTCAACCAGTGTCTTTTCGAGGCATTATACATTCCAATTGGATCCTTCTAATACAAGTTCAGTTCATTATTCAAATTTGTAGAAGTTTTCTATTTAAGGAAAGAGTTGCTAACTTTGCAGCAACTCCTCATAATGAGCAGAGCATGCACATAGCGACAGTGGGAAGGAAATTTCCTTTTAAAGGTGCGTTCTGACCGAACGCGTATTACAGCGAGTGATTTACATGTTAACAATATGTAAAGGCGCGTTCAGGCAAAGGATGTGATGTGAACGGCGCGAATAGAGCGAAGTGAAACCAACGTTGGATGCGAAGACAGATGGGCATGGATTCTGCAGTGGGGACACAGCGCCTGTAGTTGGTGTCCCGGAGGCTGATTCGTCCCCCGTGGGGCAGCAGGTCCTCAAACGGGGTCCTGGATATACAAAAGTAATGCCGACGCCATTCATGCAGTAAGTAGTGGTACTCTCAAACTGGTTCCTTCTCTGGTGAACCCAGGTATGTCGACGCCGGCGGCGTTTTTCGGCTTTCCATATATAAAGCACCGTGACTCGCTCCATGTTGAGTTAAAGCAGCGGCAAGCAGCAGATGGGAGCTCCTCCTATTTTATTGATGTGGTGGAGCGAATGGAGCGTTGTCGCCTGTTGGCCATGCGATTTGCTGGCGAAATGTCAGGCGAGCGACACCACGCAAATGAGGTGAAAAATTCACTGAAATCGCGGTTGGTCTGAGCGCACCTTAACAGGAAACCTCCAGCAGAACCTGGCTCAGTGTGAACAGGCATCTTCCACATTTGACTGGGAATTTGACAAGAGATAGCAGAGACACTAAAGACACAGAAGCACTGATCCAGGAGAACTTTCTGTGTTAAAGACAAAAGTAAAGCGTTAATAGCAGTAGTAGCACCTTTAGTAGCTTCATCTAGGAGAGTAACACAGGTAAACAGATCAGCTCAGAGCCTGTAGTAAACTCTATGACATGAAAAACAGACAGTATATAGTTAGTGGCAGCAATAGCTCCTTTGGTTGCTTTGTCAGAGAAAGAGATTAGACAAAGAAAGATAAAGCCAAGTGTATCATCTCTAGAAAAAGAATATGATATTATTGGCAGCAGTTAGCTAGGCTGGTGGCCCCTCTCCACCAAGGTGTTGCAGCTAAACAGATTAGACTTTGGTATCTCAATATTACCCATAATCCTGTATGTCAAGTTGAAATTAGTACTGTGTGAAGTATGCAACTCCAAAGTCGAGTTCACATTTAAAAACTCGAGTGGGACTGTTGGCCATTTCTTCCTGATTTAGATGGGATGTTATTTCCACGAGTGATGGCTTAACGTTGATTAGCTGCACTGCACCCCTAAAATTGTTCCACAAAATGAAGCATTACTGCCAGAAGATTGTTGCAGTTACACACATTTTGTTTACATGCATTTATGTCCTTTGTGTGCATTGGAAGAACACCAAAAAGCAGAGAAAAAAAAGACAAATTTGACCTAGTTTCACGCTTCCTATAACTATCTACAAGCTTCTTACACCTCTCAACTGAAGCTCTGGATCACTCTTTTTTGCAAACTGCTCCAGGTCTCATATATGAAGGGTGCCTTCTCCCAACAGCAATTTTAAAATCTGTTTAATAGGATTTAGATCTGGACTCATTTCTGGCCATGTCAGAGCTCTCCAGAGCTTTGTTTCCATCTATATCTAGGTGCTTTCTGAAGAATGATTTGGGGTCCTGTTGAAAGACCCTTGTCCTTGAACGCCAGCCCAGCTAATCTTCAGATTTCTTGATGGCTTGTACACAGTGAAGACACCTAATGCTAGAGGCAGCAAACAACCCTAAAACATCTTTGTACTTCCCCCATTCTTGACTGTAGGTACTGTGTTCTTGTCTTTGTTCGTCTCATTCCATTTTCAGTAAAAGCTTTACCAAAAAGCTCTACTTTGGTCTCATCTGTCCACAAGATGTTTTCCCAGAAGGCTTTAGGCTTACTCACATACATTTTGGCAAACTGCGTTCAGCTGTTTTTTGTCTCTGTGTCAGCACTGGGCTCCTTCTGGGTTTCCTGCCATAGCTTTTCATTTCATTCAGATATCGACAGATAGTTTTGCACTGACACTCATGCATCCTCAGCCTGCAGGACAGCTTGAATTGCTTTGGATCTTGATTGGTGATGCTAATCCACCATCTGGACTATCCTGCATTGCAACCTTTCATTAATTTCACTCTTCCATCTACATCCAGGAAGATTAGATGCAGTGCCATTGGTCGCAAACCTCTTGATTATGTTGCGTGCCATGGACATAGGAACATCCAGATCTCTGCAGAAGGACTTGTAACCTTGAAATTGTTGATATTTTTCCACATTGTTGGTTCTCAAGTCCTGAGATAGTTCTTCTTTACTTTTTATCTGGTTTCAGTTGTGGTTTTTACAGTATATAGACATTAAGTGTAATTATATAAACTTTAGAGAAGATAAAAGCTAAACATTATGTGCATATATCATTATGTGCCCTCTATTTTATTTAGGTTGTGATAGTCCAAGTATGCCTTTTTTGTTTCACAGCAGAGTAGCTGTCTACTCAGGCTGTGAGGTGTTCATTGTGTTCATCAGTGAGACAGTCTGGGGGAAGAAGCTGTCTCTGTGTCAGCTGGTTTTTGCAAATATTGCTTCGTAGCGCCAACCTAAAAGGTAAAGGTCTAAACAGTTCATGTCCAGGATGTGTGGGGTCTGCAGAGATGTGTTCTGCCCTTTTCTTGACCCTAGGCCTGTACAGGTCCTGATGATCCTCTCTGGAGACCTGATTGTTTGTTGCAGTTTGGACTTGTCCTGACCTTGTCCTTTTGCTTTTAAATCTGTTTTTATGACTCCATTGACCTGGATGACTGAGACGCTACTCCAGGATGGTCTGTTCTGACCTGTCCGATATAGAACCTACATTTTCTATATTGACGCAGAAATCTGCATAGATGAAAAGAAGCAATACACAAACTTACAAGCATTCAAATAAATTATTTCTGTTGTAGAAATCCTCTTCTTTGGAGGAATCCAAACCCCTCATGTAGGGTTGTTTGTAAAGTTTGTCAGAGCTTCATTCTCTGGAACCAGAACCCTTCATATAGCCATGTATGTGTGTACTCTTCCATAGGTGACGTACATAACAGAGAAAGGCTCAATATTTTGACGGACACCTCACTTCACCAATTCAATCCAAAGAAATGGTAAGGTGGATTTACAGGCTTGTAAAACAGCCTGTCAAGTACCTGGTGGAGAAAAACAACGTTGAACACAAAGACAAGACTCGTAGCTTTCCACCGCCAGTTTCCGTCTCGCAGTATGATGTGTAATTACTGAGATACCAGCAGTGTTTGTCTTAAGATAAGTTCTCCTAATTCTAAAAAGAAAAAGGCACTGACATTACCCCCACCACACACACCCACGTTCTCGTGCCGCCCCCCCGATGGAAGAGTCACCAGGCGGTGACCCACATCACCCATTTAACCCAATGATTTAAACCCTTGTTTGTAATTGACTCTGAAAATCTGCTGTCAACATACACACACACAAGGTGAGCAGATCTTTTATTGTGTTATGTAACAGGCAGATGGAAAATGACTTCAGTGACCCCTGTCCAAACTGTCCTTTCCTCTGACTACACTTGTCTCTTCTCCATGTCTTTTTCATGCAAGTTCGATCCAGCATCCTGCCTGTTAAACACATGCAGCGAGTTTGATCTCCTGCTGCACAATGAATTGATCTTTGTTGAATAATTAGTCTTGGTTAGATGCATGTGTCCCCAGAGGTAACATCTGCTTTTTGTTGGGTTTTTTTGTGTGCTCACTCTTATCAGACCTTTGCGAAACGTCTGCCTGGTTTGAAACGTTTCGCCATACCAACAAAGAAATAAAAATAAATGATGCTTAGAAAGTTTAGTTTTATGTCTAGTTAGGTTTAGTTTCATTTTTGGCAAGAAGGGCTCAACTGTTCTAGCTAATGTTGCTTTCAGTACCATCTCCAAGAGAAAATGTAAATGTGTACAGTATGTATTATGAAGGCCTTTACGTTTGGTATGCTGTCATTTATACCTTCTTACATGAAAATGGATACTTTAAGTTGACACAAGTTTGCTTATTTTTGGTTATTTGCCTTGGTCTCATTCCTGCAGTGTCATTGTAATACTTGCATCTGATTTTACAAATAATTTAATTATTCTGCTCGTATAACTGACTGGTTGTATCTCTGTGAAGGTTGAACTGATCAAATCGAGATGAGCTTTTCCTGATGTATGTTGTTAATGCTTTCCAGGGGTCAGCTTCATCAGCAGTGCTGCGAAGAGTGGACGCTGGTCAGTGAGGAAACTCAGGCCAAGATGGCTCGAATGGCAGCTGCTGCCGCCTGGGGTCTAGGTAATATCCCTGACATCAATTGTCCTTGTCAGACAAAAATTCAAAACACTAACATTAAAACAGGAAACCGTTATTGCATTGTGCATGTCTGAAAAAGTATGGAAAATGTGAAAGTATTAATACTTTAAGACTTAGCCCTGTTCCATTGGAGAAATAATAAATGTCTGAAGTTCTAACAGTAACTCCATCCATCCATCCAGATGTGTATCATGTCCTGTGATAACACTGACATATTGTAATGTGTAGATTCAGCATCATGGGTTAATCCTGTTTTTTTTTTCTCCAGGACACTGGGATAGCATGGAGGAGTACACATGTATGATCCCAAGAGACACACACGATGGTGCTTTTTATAGAGCTGTTTTGGCCCTCCATCAGGACCTCTACTCATTGGCCCAGCAGGTTGGTTACATTATTCCTCAGCCATACAAACTGTGAACAGGATGTACTATGTATTTTTATAAAGCCATGTGCTTTCTGAAAATCTATCTGGTCTTGAAGCTTGTGGAATTTTGCTTCATCTTTATGATTGTTCTTACTATTAATATACTTTTATTAGTTTTTACTGCTGCCCAGAGGGGACTGAATTTTCCTCAGCTCTGACCTTTCAATACCAATAATAAAATGCTCGAGGTTTGTTTATTTTTTTCCCCCTTTTCCATGCGGAACACTTTTGGTGTGGAAATGTTATGAAACAGTAAATCATTACAGCATTCAGCCACCAGAGCTCGTGGCTCCTCTCGTGGGCTTTTCATCAAGGTCTGGTGGAGGTTTGGGTGACGGTTTTCCTATTTGACAAAGGTTGGGGTTTGTAGATGAGCTCAGACTCCCGGCAGCTGGATATGTTTAAAATGGATCGCACCACACCCAACAAGCATGCTTTAGCCGCCAACAACAGTAAACAGTTGCTCATCCAATTGCCCTTTTCTTGTCCTCCCAGCCCTCTTTTCACCATTAAGCCCCGGAGATTTGCTTTGCGTGCCTCCTCCTGCTCATTACAGCTACTCTCCCCCTCTAATTTGGAGATTACGTCCAGGTGTGGCTTCTAGCATTCTGAATCTGCTTGATGCCAAACGTAGAGCTGGAGCTGACAATGAACCACACACAAAGACCAAAGAGGCTTGAAATGCATATGGAGTGAAGAGGTTGGTTCTTAAATGTCATCGTGAGCAGTCTGGTTCTCCGGATGTAGTTCGTAATTCTCACACAGAGGTTCCTTTGATTCACTGGGCTGTTCCCTTTGTCCCTGAACATCCGTAATGTTCAGACATTCATGGGGAATACAGTCTCCATTGTGGGTTTAGCTGTGAAATTGTCAGGATTTTTAAAAGGGCACTTTTGTCCTAAGGGCTTGTCTTCATGCCTCTAATGATAAAGTTACATCACAGAACCCTAAGCTTATGTAAATAAGCACTGCCTTTATGTAGGAGAACCGAAGATTTGGTTAGCTGTTGTTTTGTGCTGCCAGAAGCCAGACACTGCATTTATTGGGAGTCGTCTGGACTGCACATTTCCAGCTTTGCCCCAGCACAGTAATTCAGGAGTAAACAGCACTATAACTGTGTGGAGACCATAAGGAAGCAGCCTCATTGTCACCTCATATCAAGCCCCCTCCCTTAACCCCACCTCTTGTTATGCATGCCTCAGGAGGTGTTTTGGCATGCCATCTCTCCTTTCCATCCCCATGAAAAAGTAATTGGTGGGAGTTGGTTTGAAACAGCTGTGTCCCTGGCCTCCGAGAGCCTCCTCAGTTGTTCTCCCTTATTTTCTCAACCCCATAATAAAAGCTCTCAAAAGCTTCTGCCGATAAGCCCAAGAAATCATCGGTCTTGCAGTACTAATATGTGTGTCCTTGTTTGTCCCTATTTGCTTTTCTCTAGCTCCACTTTCTCTCAGGATCTTTTTTTTCCACTCCTCAGGGTACTTACTGCAAAGAGCCCATCACCGGTATCTGTGAATGTAGATGAGTGCAGTATACGTTAGATAGCTGGATTCCTGCAAATGACTCAGCAGAATACACTAGTACAAAAAAACAAGATGCTAACCTGATAGTTTTTAGGGGCGAATTTATGCTCAATAATGGTCAAACATCGAAAACCAGTTTTCATTGTGTTTCAGTTTGTCACCTTCTACCTCTCCTCTCTTTAGCTCACTATGTGCAAACACGTTAGACAGCTTTCCGAAGCTCATTTGTCCTCCAAGCCCATGGTTACATAACTGCTGCATGGTTGTTCTCATCACCTCATCTACCTCTCCTCATAAAACATTTGGCAGTCTGCTAAACAAGCAGGCCATCGTGTTCTACTTTCACCAATATCTCACCACTGGCAGCCTTTGGTTGGGAAGGACGTGTGCATAAAGCAGTGACACACCTTCATTTATTTGTACAAAATGTTTTATTACCATGCAAGAACCCAAAATTTAAAAAGCTGTAAAGGAAGATAGTCCCGGAAATGTTTTGTTGTATCATGTTGTACATTCCTGGGGTCATGCTATTTTGAGGAAATACATTTTTTTTTTTTATATTTTAATTATTTAAATTAATAGATAGAAGAAGAGAGCAACGCTATAAGGAGGTGAGAGGAATGTCCTCAACCATATACAATTTAATTGGCCGCCATGTCTTAGGACATATATATTCTCAGTATTTTAAGGAAAAGATTTTAGTTGCCCAGTGATAAGAAGCAGAAGCTAAGGATGGTGAGTTCACCCTTCTTTTTTGATTTGAATTTTTTTAACCGCATCTGAAGTACTCTTACAAATGCAAGATGAGATTATGGAATCTAGAGGGACAAAAAAAAGTTGGGTAAAAATATGGCTTCCAACCAAAAAAGGCTGTTTGACATCATTCATATTGTCAAAGGTTTGTACTTTCTTTGTAATTGTGATCCTCAGATAGGTAAACTGCTCTTTGACTGTTTTAAAATGTTAACTTTTGTGCAATTTTAATTTATACCCTAAAAAGTAACCAAACTGTGCAAATAATTACAAAGCAAAGAGAAAAGAAATGAGGAATAAAATGAAACTTCACGATAGCCTTGAATGTGCTCAAAAAATCGAGGAATTTTGCCAAGGGTTCAATACCTGCATCAAATAACAGCGGACTGAGTAGTCAACCCTGTAGTGTGCCTCATTTAAAATAAACTGGTGTAAACCTAGAGTAAACTGAGGCACCTGGGGATATATATAAATACTCCAGGAAATTAAATTTGAACATTTCCAGCACAGTTAATAAATAGTTCCATTCCACTTGATCAAATGTTTCTCTGCATGAAGATAAGTAATGCATTCTGTTATGTTGTCAGAAGGTAAATACAAAATATTGAAAAGAGGCACAATATTAAGGGAGCGCCAACCTTTTGCAAAGTTTGACCAATCATTAAATATAATTGTCAGCAAAAATGTTTTCCAACCTGTGGATAACGTCCTGGGCTTAAATATTAAAATCAACATTCAGCAGGAGCATCAAAAATGTCAAAAGGAGACCAGCTCCATTTGTTTTTTTTTCCTCTTCTATACCATGAAAGCTGCCAAGATGTTGGGAGATAGGCCTGTATGAATGACTTGGATAAAACAGAATATGGTGAAGATTTAATAAACTGTACTGGAAAAACAATCTGATCTAGATGATTGTCCACACTGTAAGGGAGAGTTTGCAGCTGTGATCTTCCTCTTGACTTTTAAACCTCTGCAGTTACCGGCTAAGAGATTGGAAATTCAGCTTTTATTGTTTCTTACCTTTATCTTATCCAAAAATTACAATCAGGGCTTTGTTTAGAAATAGTTTTAAGAGAAACACAATTTTTTGATGGCTTAGATCAATATACATTTAATTATTTAAGATTATATTGTAAATATCTTGTATGAAAGTCATACATAATGAAATATGCATGTTTTTATTTTTATTTTTTTAATCATATAGTGTATTGACAAAGCAAGAGACCTTCTCGATGCTGAGCTGACAGCCATGGCTGGAGAGAGCTACAGTCGAGCTTACGGGGTAAGTTTTTCTCAGAGACGGAAGGAAAAGAAGATCATCTTTGGCTACACTGGCACTTCTGTCCGAGCTTATTTGTGTTTTCTGGTTATGCCAGAGAAATAAAGTATGGCTAAATTTATTTTATTAAACTGAGTCTCTAACTCTCATTGCCGACAGTAAACAAGCTCCTCCTGCTTGGATGTATGTGTGTTTTAACAGTACTTCAGATTATCAGTTAAAAATAGATAGCAACAGTCTGTTACCTATTTTAACCAAATGATCCCAGGAGAACCTTGTGATCCCTGTAAGTAATTTATACACTGCAGCTAATCTTCCTAAATGGTTCATCAGTCTAATTTCTGGTGGAAACTGGATTCCGCATGTTCCTAAAATCAGTAGGGAGAAATCAGCGTATTGTTAATGAGATGGATGGGTCACCATGTGGATTTATCTCAGATTCTTATTTTTTTTTTTTTACCAGCTTGAACTTTCCTGTCACATAGTCTAGACAGGACCTTTTCTTCATCTGTCCAATATGAAAGTTGCAATTCCAATAACGTGTGTGGATATAGTATAAAGATGAAGATAACATTGTGTTTATTTGTTTCCTAGGCCATGGTGTCCTGCCAGATGCTGTCTGAGCTGGAGGAAGTGATCCAATACAAACTGGTGCCAGAGAGGAGGGACATCATCAGGGAGACTTGGTGGGAGAGACTTCAGGTAACTACCGCACATGATGAACAGAAACACAAATATACACACATACACAATCACGTGTGCAAAAGCAAGCATGCAATGTGAAGCAGATGTTGGAAAAGCTACTGCCTCTAATGGAAAACATCCACTCTGCGAGCGTGTTGAGACACAGCAATATCTCAGTCTGATCCATTCTTAGTCTCAGTGTTTTCGGGTCTGTTTTGTTTCCAAATAATGTTTCTATAAATATGAAAACTGTTTAAGAGGAGCCATGAGTCTTGGGTTGCGTGGTAAAGTGCTGTTATCTGTGTTCCCACAAGACAATCAGCCACTTTTAATATGTTTTACAGGATCAGTTCAGTATAAACTTAACCCCGATATTTCTGAAAACAGTCTTTAGTTTATAAATGACAAATTATAAAAATAGAAAACTGCATTCAACTCTTACTATAAGTTGCCGAAGTACTCAAAGCCCACAAATGTATTTTACTTTTTTGAAATAACAGCCACAAACTATTTATTTTAAAGGCATTTTATGAAATAGGACAACACAAAGTAGAGCAGAACTGAAGGGAGTGCGTAACTGTTGACATGACAGCTATTAGTCGTACACGCTACAAATCCCACCTTTTGTAGAACAGTGGTGAAGAAAAAAGCCATTGGTAAAAGAAAGAAGGCCTGTTTGCAGTCTGCTACAAGTCAGGTAAGGGACACAGCAAACATGTGGAACAGGATCAGATGAAATGTTTGAACTTTTTGGCTTTCATGCAAAACACTATTTGTAGAAGAAATATAACACTACACATCACCCTGAACACATTTCCCCACCATAAAGCATGGTGGTGGCAGCATCATGCTGTGGGGATGTTTTTCTTCAGGAGAGACGGGGAAACCCTGTCAGAGTTGATGGGATGGTGGATAGAGCTTAATACAGGGCAGTCCTTTAACCAGACACGTTATAAGCCTGAGAAAACTTGAGACTGGGATGGAAGTTCATCTTCCAGCAGGAGAACAGCCTTAAACAAACAGCCAGAGCTACAATCAACACACACATAATCTGTCAGAATGGCCCAGTCAAAGACCAAACCTCTTGAAAATTGATGTTCACAGAGACTCTCCGTCTAATCTGACAGGGCATGGCGGATCCCAGAAGGTGCCTTCCTGTCTGTGTAGAAAAATTGTTTTTAGTACAATACAACTCCATTAAAGGCAAAATGGAGAAGCTGTATTGTGTTTAGGTTGATAGAAAAAAGGTTGGAGTGAAAGGTTTTCTGAAAAGAAGAAAGAGTCCTGTGTTATTATGTCTTTGTAGCTTTTCCTGCTAGCATTTAGCAGAATGTTATACATCATGTTTGACCATTAATTCTGTTGCCTAACTTTGCAGCCCCAGGTTATATTTTGATATTTGGGTGAAGTGAATATATTATAGAAATGTAGTTGTCATTAAAGATATATTAATAATGACCCACCTCAATAGTTACCTTTCTTCTAGCATGTGAACCCATGCTGAGATATTGTTAATCTGAGAGACAGGAACATTACTAAGAATATTACTCTCCTGGGGTTTCAGCTTACCCTTCACATATGAGCTTTCTTGAGTTGCAGTAGATGCTTCCTTTTTAATCCACTAACAAATGAATTTAATGTGTTTCTGTGTGTTTTTCTTCAGGGTTGTCAGCGTATTGTAGAAGACTGGCAGAAAATCCTGATGGTCCGTTCTCTGGTCATCAGCCCCCATGAGGATATGAGGACTTGGCTGAAATACGCCAGCCTTTGTGGGAAGAGCTTACGTCTGGTCAGTGCTTTGACATATTTATACAAACCTTTCAGGATTGTATTAATTGGCATTATTTAACAATCAGGAGGAATAGATTTTTAGCTTTCTTTAACAAGAAATTACGTTTTGGCTCAGAAGAAGTTAGGTGCAGCTATAAATTAATCGTTATTTAAGCCCTGTCTAAGCTGCCAGTAATGAAAGCAGTGAAGTACTCTCAGTCATGCTGTTTGGAAATTTGCAACTGCATATCATCTTAATGAAAGCAGTGGATTTGTTCCACCTTTAACCTCACTGGTATTCCAATAAGTTAGGGAATATGACAGAAAGTCTTGTTGTAATTTACCACACACGTTTAGAATCAGTAAACATGCTGAAAAGAGAAAGATTTATTACACAATCTGAATATTTGCTGTTTTCAGGATTAAAAAAATATATATTTTTACGCTCATAGCCTTATTTTGCTTATTTATTCACAAACTCTTCTTTTCATCAATGTTTACTTGTCCATGTTTAAAAAAAAGCTCTATTCCCTTTGTTGAGCTAGAAACGTTCTTACAATTTTGCTACATCTGTTACAAATCCTTCTAGGCACTTGCCCACAAGACTCTTGTGCTCCTCTTGGGTGTTGACCCTTCCAAGCAACTCGATCACCCGCTTCCTACAACCCACCCACACGTCACATACGCATACATGAAGTATATGTGGAAGAGCAGCCGCAAGGTGGGAAAATGAACTTCTGCTTTTATAATAGCAACTTACAGACAGCATGTCTGGTCATCACTTTTGTTTGCAAGTTTTAGTGCTATATGTTTATATGGTCCAACCTTCTTGCGTTAGTTACATTCTGTTTTATTTATTCTACAAGATGAACATTTGTATGTTTGAGATTCAACCTAAAACAAAAATTCTGTTATTTATTTCTAGGTTTTTATTCTTATCCAGAAAGTCCATTTTTAATAACATGTTTTGGAGGGAGACTTGGCCAAGTAGGGACACTAATACAAGTTCCACATATTAAACTGGAAATATTTAAACTAAATTAACAACTCAGAGTCAGCGTAATACAGGCACAAGGTCCAGTTGCTCTCTTCTGATCTTTAAACTGTCATAGAGAGACCTTTTATCAAGTTTTGTTATATATGTAGGTGGCCAAATTGCAAAATAAAGACCACAGTTCTGCCAGGTTCTGAAAAAATTCTGGGTACTCGAGGAGTTGCCAGTTTAAGAACCACAAGTCATAGCAGTAGTCTGAAGGTATTAATGTACTCAAATAGGAGATCATTTTCTTGTGAGGGACCAAGCAGTGAAGGCATAGAGGACACAGAAAAGTATCTTTTAAAGTGGGTCTTTATTCCACCCAAACAAATGACTGAACTAAAGCTTTACATATAAAAATATACTAGTGTTGGTGTCTTCTGAGGCTTAATGAGGGCCAAGAAACCAGATGTGTTATGTACAGTTAATTTGTTAAAAAAAATGTGTCTAGAACTAAACAGTAACTAAACAACATGCATACCGATCCATAAAAACATAAAGTCAAGAACCGTCAAAAATCAAACAAGACCCATAAATTAAGGGAGGCCAAAATTACAATAATAAAAGCCCAATCTAATCTTAAGCATTTTTACTAAGAGCTAAATATGCACCCTGAAAAAAAGACTGTCATCCAGCCCAATGCCCAAACATTTGTAAGAGTATGATCTGTTGATACACTGTCTCCCTTGGTTCAAAATACCAGCTTTGTCTGACATATGGGAGCGATTTCTGGAATAAACCCCATTGATTCAGTTTTGTTCACATTAAGAACCAAGTTTAAGCCATATAGCAATGCCTGCAGCAGCTTCAATGCAGTTTAAGGCTTGTCAGCAGCCTGCCTTAAAGAACCGCATACTCAACAAATGTGGTGTGGTTTACATAAAAGAACACTTTTAGCTATAGACATATAGCTATCTTATTAATAAAATTCCAAAATAAAATGGGGCCTAAAATCGAGCCTTGCAGGACTCCTTTTAAAACCATTAGAAAACCAGACTTACATTCATTCACAAAAACAGACTGTTCTATTGGAAAGGTAACTTCTAAATCAGCCCTAGTTTGTTCTTGAAAGGCATTTAAAACATTAAACTGCCTGCGCAAGTTGTTTTTTGTATTTCTAGACATAAATAATAATGTTAAAACAATGTCAGATTGCTAAAAGGATTTATATTGCTTATAAATGCACAAAAGTAAAGGACTCAAACCTTTGAACCCATCAAGGTGTAGCACCTTCTGCCTTTAAAGTGTGCAGTTCTTTTTATTTAACCTAAAAACAAACTCTTGTTTTTTTCTATATTATTATTTAATGCATCCATGTAGTTCCATATAGTTGTCAGTTTAAGAAGTATTTTTCTGATCAAGTTCAGAATCTAGTTCCAATGAAGAATTGGTAAAAACCAAAGAACAACGGCTAAAAAGACTATTGTGCAATATATTTGGCTCCTCCAACTAAATGATCATGTTTCTTATAAGTACACAATATTTATCTGCTATCAAAATGAAATAAACAGAAAAGTACCAATGTGAAAGTAATCACTGGTTCTCACTGTAATAATTGATTCATGCTGCCAGCTTGGAGGTAATTTTGTCTTCACCAAAGTCAGTAAACCTTTCCCAAACACGTTCATAACATTAATCATAGTTGTTAGGGTTACATAAGTTACTGGTTAGCTTAATAAAACAAAACTAAAGCTCTTTGGCACATGTCGAGGGGAAAAGCCTCAATGGGGATAATTAGTTGTTTAAATGCCAACAAGTTCAGTTTTTAAAACTAGATTTATATTAAAACAATCCTAATATTGTTTAAATAATGTCAACAACTCTCAGCAACTACAGTTTGTTTATTTTTTGTTCCACAAATTGCCAAATGATTTGTGTTGTGTTAAGTCTGGAGGCAGGTTGGCCAGATTAGAACCCAGAATCTTTTAATAGAGCACCATGTTGTTTTAATACATGTGGTTTGAAACTGTTTTGGTTAAATAAACAAGACAAGACAAACCTTCCCACAAAGAAAATAATCTTCAGTATAAAATTGATCCTTTATACTTACTATTACATCACACAGCGTGTACTGTATTTGTTAATGTTCTGTTTTTATTGATATTTGGTAACTAAGGTAGCAGGTGAGGCAAAAACAGATGTTGTTTGGCTACCACACACACCAGCTCTAGTATACACACCCCCAGTCACTCACAAACACACCCACATTTACGACCTGTTGTCATGCTGTGCTTGTAGCCTGAGACTGAGGGTCTCATTAGGGGGGCTTAGGTAAGTGTGAGTGTAAGTGTTGCTGCTCCCACAACCAACTGTGCTGCTTAACAGAGATATAAAACACAGGTAAGCAGAATAAATAAATAGCAATGCGCTGTTTTCAGTTTGCAAAATTAGGAAGTACAATGGCTTTGTCACTCAGCATCATTAAAACACATTTTTTGATGGTTGATCAGTAGTTGTAGCATTCATAGCTTATTAATATTTAGATTTTACATATTTTTATAAAAATCTCCCAGCAGAATGCCTAATAAACAGATAAACACATTGTAACCGTGTTGTATCCAAACAGATTGATGCCTTCCAGCACATGCAGCATTTCGTCCAGGGTGTACAGCAGCAAGCCCAACATGCCATTGCAGCCGAAGACCATCAGCGCAAGCAGGAGCTCCACAAGCTGATGGCCAGGTCTGTTCGTGATTTGGGATACAGCAGTAACCGCTGTCGGAGCTGCTTAGTGAAACTAGTTGTAATGGAGAGAATGGCACAGAGCTAAAACACATGCTCAGATAATAAGAAATTATAATGAAAAGGCAAAACCATGTACCTTCTTCACATGGAGATTCTGGGTTTTGATTAGTTGGGCTCTCTGTGGTGATAAGAATAATAATATATATAATATAATAATATCTCGTTACTTATTTGTTGGTCTGAGACATTATTATTATTACTGACAGCCCTGCATTAAGTGACCTTCTCTGGATAATTATAATATATGAAAATTGACTCCATTTGTGTTCTATTCCTCTTTACAAACATACAAGAGGGATGGAGCATGAAGGGAGTGCACTGATTTGTATGTTGTAGTGGCTTTTTTTCTAAAGAGCTTCTCTTAAATTGCATGCAGAGAGTTTGTTGTCACCCACTTCCATCTCTAGCATCCAGGAGTTGAAGAACAAATAATTTCACTGGTGTTCTTCCCCTGTGTTGGAAATACAAAGGGTTCACAAGTATTTCTTCATTTTCCAAAAAGAAAATAAAGAAATAGTGGACACAGTGGAATAAGAAGTTGTTGCTGAACTACGTGGAAAACGCTAAGTGTGGTGGGAGACCAAGTCTGGACATCACCTTTAATACCCTATCTTTTCTGTTAATCATGCTGGTAGCAGCATCATGCTCTGGGAAGGCTTTTCTTCAGCTGTGACTAGGACGTTTGTCAGAGATAGTGGGAAGACGGATGGTTGAAACAAAATGTAGGGCAATCCTGGAAGAAAAACATGTGAAACGCTTCAGAAGACTTGAGATGGAGTTAATTTATAGAAATGTACAACTAGACCTACAATGAAATGGTTTAGATCACAGCAAATTGATGTTAGAATGGCCTAGTCAAAGTCTAGACCTAAATCATATTGAGATTATGTGTAAAGATTTTACTAAAAGGATGATGTGTACAATTACTCTCTGCAGCATGTCTCATCTTGAGCTATTTTGCAAAGAAGGGACAAAAGTGTTACAAAAAAGGCAAAAGGCGGTTCTTCAAAAATAATGACTCTGAGGTGCAGAGTACAAATGCTTGTCAGTTTGAATACCTCTTGAAGGTGCTGTAAATCTCCCTTCACTGTTTGACAAGATTCAGTATCTTGAAATCCTTCCTAACAGAAAAAACGATTCAAGAAAAGGCGGACATTCTAGGTACTAACATATTTTTATGATGCTGGTTGAAAAATAGTTGGATTGCCATCAGAGTCCCAGAAATAAGCTGTTTACAACTCCTCAAAATATCTGCTGCACTTGGGTTCTGACAAGAGGATAATTATCTTGTAAAGAGTTTGTCTGCATTTCATTGTTTTTTTACACTGGTCAAGTAACTCCTAACAGGCAAGAGGTGTGACTTAGGATCAGGCAGGTATAATCCAGCTAAATCATACAAGGTTGTCAAACGGCCATATGTGCTAACATACGGCGGTAGTCCGTATCCTCCCATGCTGTAAATCAAACATGACCAGACACAAGCTTCACAGCAGGCAGAAAAAGGCTCTTTTTCATTTTTCTATCTCCCACATTGCAACCTTCTGAGGAATGCGTGTGAGGGGAAAACACCTGTATAATGTCAGCCAGGATGGCCTCATCCCAGACACTCAAACACACTTTCATGAATGCAGGTCAGCTGCTGGTATGGAGCACACCTGGACTTATCACTTCGTAAATTCACATAATCTCAGACACACTTCCACTCTTGCTCTCTCTTTCTAAAGGATCCAGTGTAATTTTACTGATTCTTTACGTATGCTCAGTACCACTGATATCTGTTGTTTGAATGTTGTTGCATCCCTGGAGACCCTGCATTCTTTTACATGTTCTGTAAAACATATGCATGTTTAACAGATTTAGGAAACAGTTTTGGCATAAATCCTGTAAACCCAACTTCACTCACACGTAGGAAAGCACAGAATGGAAATTATACAGCAATAAGGAAATTTATTGGAGGACCTCTTCAAATGATATTCACACTATTGATAGATGGATACACATTAAAGTGTTTGCCATTTGCTCGCTTTAGTCTGGGTGCATAAATTACACGTCTCGGCCCGGTCATGCACAACTGGTGTGACTTCTGCCTGCAAGCATCTGTGTTTGTGAGTGATGGATAGAGGCATGTTTTCCTTGGTGATGTTCCAGAGCTCGCTGTCTGCTTAAGTAAGCAACAAAATGAAAGATGCACTGTGATGCTCCAACTAAAATGAATGTAATTGTTGCTTTAGGTAGTTGTACTTTTGATAAATCCGTGCAACATTTCCAAGTCTTTAATTATGTAAGAGAACAAGTTGTCTTTAGTAAACTACCATTTGTTTTACTTATAGCCAACTTCCTGTAAGAGTTGTTAACATTAGCAAGCCTACTATTTATGGAAAAAACGTATTACACAGACCTAATATCAGCAATTGCTACGTTTCTTGCTTTCTTTAGGAGAGAAATGCAATGATGCCACAGTTCTTTACATTAGTACTGGAGGAAAAAATTATGTCATCCAGGAAAAGTGACTTTCAGTCAGATGATCTGGTCCGAAGATGATTTTTTAAACCAATTAAGTCATCCAGGTTTTTATGTCTTCATGACATGCTTATTGTCTCATAAAGTGATTAGGTTTTCTCATGAGGTATGTATAAAGACGATAGAGTATCATCAACCCGACAGTGGAGATTTATCCTATACTGTCTACTAATTATATACAGGTCCTTCTCAAAATATTAGCATATTGTGATAAAGTTAATTATTTTCCATAATGTCATGATGAACATTTAACATTCATATATTTTAGATTCATTGCACACTAACTGAAATATTTCAGGTCTTTTATTGTCTTAATACAGATGATTTTGGCATACAGCTCATGAAAACCCAAAATTCCTATCTCACAAAATTAGCATATCATTAAAAGGGTCTCTAAACGAGCTATGAACCTAATCATCTGAATCAACGAGTTAACTCTAAACACCTGCAAAAGATTCCTGAGGCCTTTAAAACTCCCAGCCTGGTTCATCACTCAAAACCCCAATCATGGGTAAGACTGCCGACCTGACTGCTGTCCAGAAGGCCACTATTAACACCCTCAAGCAAGAGGGTAAGACACAGAAATAAATTTCTGAACGAATAGGCTGTTCCCACAGTGCTGTATCAAGGCACCTCAGTGGGAAGTCTGTAGGAAGGAAAAAGTGTGGCAGAAAACGCTGCACAACGAGAACAGGTGACCGGAACCTGAGGAAGATTGTGGAGAAGGGCCGATTCCAGACCTTGGGGGACCTGCGGAAGCAGTGGACCGAGTCTGGAGTAGAAACATCCAGAGCCACCGTGCAGAGGCGTGTGCAGGAAATGGGCTACAGGTGCCGCATTCCCCAGGTCAAGCCACTTTTGAACCAGAAACAGCGGCGGAAGCGCCTGACCTGGGCTACAGAGAAGCAGCACTGGACTGTTGCTCAGTGGTCCAAAGTACTTTTTTCGGATGAAAGCAAATTCTGCATGTCATTCGGAAATCAAGGTGCCAGAGTCTGGAGGAAGACTGGGGAGAAGGAAATGCCAAAATGCCAGAAGTCCAGTGTCAAGTACCCACAGTCAGTGATGGTCTGGGGTGCCGTGTCAGCTGCTGGTGTTGGTCCACTGTGTTTTATCAAGGGCAGGGTCAATGCAGCTAGCTATCAGGAGATTATGGAGCACTTCATGCTTCCATCTGCTGAAAAGCTTTATGGAGATGAAGATTTCATTTTTCAGCACGACCTGGCACCTGTTCACAGTGCCAAAACCACTGGTAAATGGTTTACTGACCATGGTATCACTGTGCTCAATTGGCCTGCCAACTCTCCTGACCTGAACCCCATAGAGAATCTGTGGGATATTGTGAAGAGAATGTTGAGAGACTCAAGACCCAACACTCTGGATGAGCTAAAGGCCGCTATCGAAGCATCCTGGGCCTCCATAAGACCTCAGCAGTGCCACAGGCTGATTGCCTGCATGCCACGCCGCATTGAAGCAGTCATTTCTGCAAAAGGATTCCCGACCAAGTATTGAGTGCATAACTGTACATGATTATTTGAAGTTTGACGTTTTTTGTATTGAAAACACTTTTCTTTTATTGGTTGGATGAAATATGCTAATTTTGTGAGATAGGAATTTTGGGTTTTCATGAGCTGTATGCCAAAATCATCCGTATTAAGACAATAAAAGACCTGAAATATTTCAGTTAGTGTGCAATGAATCTAAAATATATGAATGTTAAATTTTCATCATGACATTATGGAAAATAATTAACTTTATCACAATATGCTAATATTTTGAGAAGGACCTGTAGAGTGGAAGCAAATATAGAGTAAAGATAATTGGCCCAAGCACTGAACCCTGTGGTACTCCGTAACTGACTGGGGTTAGATGTATTAACATGAATAGACTGGCATTTGTCCGATATAAATGTTGTAAACTCCCAGCAGAACAGCCAGTAATTACCTTGACTTCAGTGACTTTTATGATCTACAAAAGGTTTGTTTATTTTTCAATTACATGATAGAAAATATCTTTATTGTTAAGCATAAAGAGTTTAACAGTTTATAAAAATAGTTGTAGTCAAGGCTACAGTAGTTTCTATGAATAAAGAAGATTGGTAACTACATCTAGAACGTGTCTGTTTTTGCCTTTTCACCATGTAGATGTTTCTTAAAGCTGGGGGAGTGGCAGCTCAGTCTGCAGGGCATCAATGAGAGCACCATCCCCAAAGTTCTTCAGTATTACAGCAGTTCAACAGAGCATGACCGCAACTGGTACAAGGTCAGTCCCTGCTCCCCACCTTCAACCTTTCACTTTTGGCTTCTGTCTGGTGGCAGTAAAATCCCAGCTGTGTCAGTAAATAATTATCCTGACTGTGAACATTAGACCCATTCTGTTGCCTTTTAGGGCTTTGTTTCAAGGTTTAATTATTATTTTCTGTGTCAGCATGGCTCATTTATTTTTCCTTTTAGACCAAAGTATTTGAAGACGTTCATCTGTTTGCTTCTACAGCATTAGGTAATGATACAGCTGTCAGCATCTCAGCCATTTCTTCACCATGTGTGTGCTGCAGGCTGCAAATGTCAACGTATCTCATACTTTCTCCTCATTTATCTTCACCAGTTCTTTTTTTTTTAAATAATGAAGATGGGTGGTAAGGTTTCTTGCATAACTCTTCATCAAACTCACAGCCATGGATTGTAAATTGCAGCTTCAGGAAATAAATCTGTCCAACAGAAACTGGAAAACGACATCATGAATAAATGTGGAAATAATTTCCAACTATCAGTAAATACCCTCTGTTTGCTATTTTTTTGCAGGCCTGGCATGCCTGGGCCGTGATGAATTTCGAGGCAGTGCTACACTACAAACACCAGAACCAAGGACGTGATGAGAAGAAGCGGCGACACGCCAGCGGTGCCAGCGCCAACAGTGAAGCCAGCAATGGTGACAGCGAAGTCGACAGCACAGATCACAGTCCCGTGCCCTCACCAGGCCAGAAGAAGGTCAATGAGGTGAGAGTTCACACAAGCCTTTTATCATCCTTTTCTGTAGTACCTTTTGAGTGCCTTGTTGCTGAAAAGCGCTATATAAATGAACTTTGACTTGACTTGTCTTGACTCTAAATGCCTCCAGTTCAATCAAAGAATAAATCTGTTGCTTTGTGCCAGACCTTACAAAGCATGATGTGGTTTTCTGTCCCTTTACAGGACCTCTCAAAGACTTTGCTTCTCTACACGGTACCTGCTGTTCAAGGATTCTTCCGCTCCATTTCCCTCTCCAGAGGAAATAACCTGCAGGACACACTTAGGTGAGTAAAACAATTTCATTACAAACAAGGCAGGCTGTCATACGTCACCCATTTATTTAAAATCTTTTTTTCTATATTAGTGTATGGGGGCCCTCTAGTGGCTGATTTTGATTACTCTCTACTAATAAATTTATAATCTGAGAGGAGAGAATCCTGGGTTTACTTTGTTTCCTTTTTTTATTTTTAACACATCCAGGGTTCTGACATTATGGTTTGACTACGGTCACTGGCCTGAGGTGAACGAAGCTTTGGTGGAGGGCATCAAGACCATTCAGATAGACACCTGGTTACAGGTAATCGACACATCATTTTAAAGTGGTAAGGGGCTGCTGGTCAAGAATGTCTGATGTATTGCTACCAATGAAAATGGAAAGGTTGAGATATGGTTAAAAAATTAACACTTATCCAGGTTCCAATGCAGTCCTGGAAAGTCTGGAATTAGTTTTGAGGATTTATACTAGTCTGGAAAAGAAGAAAATATAGATTATCTGGAAAATTGTTATCTTTCTAGTTCCCCAACTACCCTTTTTCTGCAAAATAAATTATCCAAGAATCAATTTCTTTTTCACTTTTTATAAAAACTGGGTCTGTATGACAAAGATTGGCCAATCTCTGAATCGTATGTTGCACACATTCATTATTCCTCCAAGCTGATTTAGATTGGGTTTGGAAGGTCCAGGAGGGCAACTCAGACACGTTTGAGACCCTCAGTGACACTTCCTGTGGTTATCCCATGATGGATCCCAGTCCATAGAGCTGTGTGTTTTACATAGGGTCACCCCCAGTGGGACGTGCCTGAAAACCTAAAAAACATGGAAGGGCCGACTTAATTTGTCAGACCTTTGTACCTTGGCCCACTTATGAGTTTATTCTGCTTCTTTTCTGCCTTCCCAGGTGATCCCTCAACTCATAGCTCGTATCGACACACCTCGAGCACTGGTTGGTCGTCTCATCCACCAGCTGTTAACGGACATTGGACGATACCATCCACAGGTACTCTGCCACAGGTTTTCATTAACACAGCGCAGAAAAGAGCAAAGAAGGCACTTCATTGCTTGTGCTTTTCTCCAGGCCTTAATCTACCCGCTGACAGTCGCCTCCAAGTCCACCACCACCGCCCGACATAATGCTGCAAACAAGATCCTGAAGAACATGTGTGAACACTGCAACACCCTGGTTCAGCAAGCTATGATGGTAGAGACTGAGTCATTTACACATACCTATTCCTATCTCCAGCGGTCATTGGGCAAGAGGCGGGGTACACCTGGATAGTCCACCAGTCCGTCACAGGGCAACACAGAGACACACAGGACAAACAGCCAGGCACTCATACCTAAAGGGGAAAATTTAGAGAGACCAGTTAACCTAGTAGTCATGTTTCTGAAATGTGGGAGGAAGCCAGACTACCTGGAGAGAAACCCAAGCATTCACATTCAACACGCAAATGTCATGCTAAAAAAGCCCAGGCCGGGATTAGAACCCGAGACCTTCTTGCTGCAAGGCAACAGTGCTACCAACTTAGCTGTTGTGCAGCCACTTTCTTTGAAAAATAAAAGAAAGCTAAAAGACTTTTAAATCACATGAGACAATATTTTACTCACAACAGAACATTAATAACATAACAAATGCTTAAACTTTGAACTAAAAAAATGATATACCTTCATCCAACAAATGAGCTCATTTCAAATGTGATGCTTGCTGCAGGTTTTAAAAATTCTTAGGGCAGGGGCAACAAATGGGTGAAAAAGCAAGATGTTTCAAAATGATTCAGCTGGGAGAACATCTAGCAAGTAATTAAGTTAATTGATATCAGGTCTGTGACACTAATAGCTATTAAAGGGATCTTAGAGAGGTGCGGTCTCACAGCAGTAAAGGCTCTCCAATCTGCTAAAGAGTGTGTAATACTTCAAAAACAATGTTGCTCAAAGTCACATTACAAAGGCTTTGCAACCCTTGTCATCAACAGTGCATAACATCATCAAAGGAATAACTGGAAATGGGACAAGACAGAAGACTTTTATTGGTTGCCCGTGGTTTTCAGGCCCCTGCACTACTCTGCATCACTCATCGTCATGATTGTGTCACTGACATTACTGAATAGGCAAAGAAGTACCTCCATAAAGAACTGCTGGTTAACAAAATCAGCCGTGCCATCTGCAGATGCCATCTTAAGCTCATACAAAAAGGAAGCCATATTTGAAAATCAGGCGCCATTGTGTCCTGTGGTGAAAGACTCATTTAAAATGGGCTGTTTCAAAGTGGAAAGTGTCCTATGGTCAGACAAGTCTAAATTTGACATTCTTGTTGTTCACCGCCCAGACCAGCATCCTCCAGGCTAAAATAGAGAAAGTCCTTCCAGCGTGCTATCAGTGTTCGGTTCAGAAGACAGCATCTCTGATGGTATGGGATGCATTAGTGTAGTATTGATAGCTTGCATGTTTTGGAAGGAACTATGAAAGCTTAAAGCATTCATAGACGGTTTTAGAGCAACAAATCCTGCCCTCCAGGCGCCGTCTATTTCAGGGAAGGCATTGTGTATTTCAGCAGGATATTTAAAAGCTACATACTCCAGCTATTACAACACTATGGCTTTGTTTGACAAGAGTCCTGGTGCTGTACTGGCCTGGTTGCGGTCCAGATCTTTCTCCTGTGTTAAACATTTTGTCACATCATTAAACAAAAAGTACACCAAAGACGACCAGAAATGTTTTAGCAGCTGGAAACCTCTATCAGACAAGAATGGGACGGAATGCCAGCAACAAAACTCGAAACATCAATGCCCAGACATCATCAATCTGTTTTGAAGAGGTATTGCAACATCATGATAAATATGCTCCTGTCCTAACTATTTTGGGACCTGCATCGGGCATCAGATTTGAAATGAGCTCATTTAGTGGATGAAAGTTTACAATTTTTCAGTTTAAACATTTATGTTATTTACATAAAAGTCTTTTGAGTCTGATTAATTGCGTAAAGCAGCTCCTGCTTGTCTGTAATGTAGTGTAGTGTCCTTGCAGACAGCGCAGGTCTGAAGTTTCCATACACTCATCATGACCATTGGTCATAAATATCATTTTAATCTTGGGCTTTTGATAATACATTTGAACTGTTTTTTTTTTTTCAGGGTGGAAGAGTGAAGCAACACATATCTTTGCTGTGTTTAATGAACAACATTGGGGTGCACAAGTTTATTGTGGATTTTCTCTAATTTAGTTGAGCTATAAATTATACATACATGCTCAAACATATACTTAAAATCCTACCAATATTTAGATAAACGTCCCTCCTGCAGTCCTGGAGCGGTCGCACGGGACCCCGTGTGCACTATTCAAGTTTTCCCCTGTCTCTTTCGTGGTTTTCCCACAACCTGGGCTGCAGGGAGCTCTCCTCATCACATTTCCGACCAGGGCCCTAGATTTTTGGTCATGCGGGCGTTAGAGCGACCCCGCGTGCTGTTCTTTCTGGCGCACCCGTGACATCTGCCTCGCTCTGTACTAGCGCTTAGCCAGGACTGCGGGAGGGTTAACAAGTTGCAGAGAAATCCAGGTTAGATGTGTGTTTGGCATCATTGTCCTGTTGGAACTACCCCACTGTCTCAAAGTTTCAACCCTGTAGTTGTTGAGTCTGGGGATAGTCCTTCTCCTTCACCATTTCATTCGATTTGTACAATGCACCAATATTAATGGCAGTGAAACAAACCCTCAGTTTAGTGTTTTTTTTTTCCACTCATTTTAGAACCTGAAACTAATTTGCTATATAGATTAATTTCACATAGAATTAATTATGTTAAGCCTTTATTTCTTATAATTTTTATAATTATGGCTTTAATGAAAAACCTTAAATTCAGTATCTCAGAAAATGAGAAGTATCTCATGTTGTCACATCATAATTAGCTAGTTAACGTGAAACACCTGCAAGGATTTCCTGAGCCTCTCAATGGTCTCTCAGTCTGGGATAACTGCAGTCTTGATAGGATTGTCAAGCGAAATACATTTACAAATTTGTGGGAGCTTCACAAGGAGTGGTCTGAGGCTAGAGTCAGTGCCTCAAGAGCCACTATGCACAGACAAATCCTACACATGGACTACAACATTTGTGCTGGACTACGGAGAGAAAACTGGACTGTTGTTCAGTGATCCAAGTCCTATTTTCAGATGAAAGTACAATTTTCATTTCACATGGAAATCAAGGTCCCAGAGTCTGGAAGAAGAGTGGAGAGGCACAGAATCCACGTTGCTTGAAGTCCAGTCTCCACAGTCAGTAATGATTTGGGTGCCATGTCATCTGCTGGCGTCAGTCCACTGTGTTTTCTGAAGTCTACAGTCAATAAAGCCATCCAGCAGGACATTTCAGAGCACTTCATGCTTCCTTCTGCTGACGAGATTTATGGAGATGCTGATTTGATTTTCCAACTGGACCTGATAGCTGCCCAGTCTGCCAAAGATACCAAAAGCTGGTTCAATGACCATGGTGTTACTGTGCTTGATGGGCCAGCAAACTGGCCTGACCTGAACCCCATAGAGAATCTATGGAGGATTGTTAAGAGGAAGATGAGAGACACCAGACCCCAACAATGCAGATGATCTGAAGGCTGCTATCAAAGCAATCTGGGCTTCCATCACACCTCAGCTGAACGCTGCATTGATGCAGTAGTTCATGCAAAAGGAGCCCCAATCAAGTACTAAGTGCATAATGATTTTCACTTTCACCTTTTTTTTCCAAAGAAAACATCCAGTCCTGGCAGCTGAAATCTTCCAAAACCTTGAATGAAAATGTGTTTCTGGTCTGTTGAAACCAGACTTGGAACTGCTGAAGGTAAAAGGGGATTTATTTTTATTGTCCACAGCACAGTGAGTCCAAGCATAGATCCAAGTCAACAAAACTTTATGAGGAAAATTCGTTTTTAAAAAGTTTTTAAATAGCCGAACTAGAGTCCAGAACTGAATTTAACAGAAAATCTGTGGCAGTCACCTGAGGAGACCTGTGGACCAGAGATGTCCTCACAATTTGACAGATCTGATTATCTTTTTCATGGTAAAGTGGGCAAATATTGTCATGTCCAGAAAGCAGACAGACTACTTCCAAAAGAGATTGAATGCTGAAACTGAATCATGGTTCAACAAAGAAGAACAAGTTTAATATTGTTGCAATTTCTTTTTTATATACTTCTCCCTCTAACAGACTTGTTTGTTTGTCAGTGGAATTGTACCGTTTAAATGTCATAATAAAAGGGGAAAGATAGTTGAAAGGATTCATCATGTTCTCAGTTTTACGTCATAGCAACCCGACATTTTAACAGGCCTGTGTACACATTTGACTCTGACTGTGTACATAGATGAGTTAATGTGACATTTTGTTTACCGACTGTTGAATTAAATGACCTGTTTCAGATTAAACAAAGAACAAAAACGCTGGGATTTTTCACAGTGAATCAGAAAGTCTGAGCATCCTGGATAGAAATCTCTCTGAATGGCTTCAGTAGAGCTCATGCGTTGGTACAGGGGCTCAAGGTTGTGTTGTGAAATTAATATCTCACAGCAGCCTGACCTTTTATTTGTTGGCTCTCTTCATCCAGGTGAGCGAGGAGCTTATCCGCGTCGCTATCTTGTGGCATGAGATGTGGCACGAAGGCCTTGAGGAAGCCTCTCGTCTTTACTTTGGTGAGCGCAATGTAAAGGGCATGTTTGCTGTGCTGGAACCGCTACACGCCATGATGGAGAGGGGGCCACAAACCCTCAAAGAGACGTCATTTAATCAGGTTTGTGTTGTCTTAGTATGAATTGATCTTTATGGGTGTAGAACCACAAGCTGTGCCCTCCGTTGTTATTCACAGTAATGTTTATCATATTTTATGTTAAATTAAAACAGAAAAAACATATTTTGATGGTTTTTGCTTGTTGCTGTTGAAAGTAATGCATTAGACTGACATTTAGCTCCTCACTATTCATCTCCATTTTTCTTGCTTCATGCTTCAGGCTTATGGCAGAGATTTAATGGAGGCCCAGGACTGGTGCAGGAAGTACATGCGCTCTGGGAATGTGAAAGACCTGACGCAGGCCTGGGACCTTTACTACCACGTGTTCAGACGCATCTCCAAACAGCTCCCTCAGGTCAGTGACAATGTTTCTGCTGCAAATGCTCCTTACACTATTTAAAAAAACACCTCTTTAATAACCAGCCAAGAAGAAATATGTAGCTGCATTTGTTTTTGGCTTATTTTAAGGGTATTATTTTGTTTAGTGGAATATCCAAAGACACTGACTCAGACCAGGGAATCTTTGGAATCTCATGTGAAAAATCCAACATTGAAAATAGGGAGTTTTTGTTGTTAAGAGTTCACTGAAGGAGTATGTAGTTTAATGGCTCTTCAGAAAGCTGGTGCTGTCCTCAACCCATCTCTGTGGTCCTTCCGATCCACTCCAGATCTGATGAGCTTTTTTAATTTTCTCTCTCGAGTTATTCTTCGTTATTGTGATGAATAAATGAATCAGTCTGGCAGATGTTGTCTTAGCTGCATCAGTTAACATAAAAGAACATTTCAAATATCTGTATGATCTTTCTGGCTGCATGCCGATATCGGGGAAATCATTCATTGCCATAAATAATGTTGGACAGACCTGAAAGATGCAGATCTTGCCCATGTTAGTTAAATCAGTTTTGTTCTGCCTTATGTTGTGTGCTCATACATGCAGTGTGGCCTTATGCAGCACAATAAAGCTATTCTCATTCAATCGTCGTCGCAATATCAATGTATGCGGTGTCGCAATCACAAAGCACTTCATGGATGCAATAATTGGTTGGAAATTTAATGTCCAGTGTCAGGAATTCATGCTGTCCAGATCACCTGCATTCCTTGCTGTTATTTTTGCTACACTTGCATGTGCTAGAAGTGCAGGAACTCAGTTCAGTTTTGTTTTTCCTACAAATGTCATCCTAAGGAGCTCCGTGAGACAAATAGGTCCAATATGGAGCTAATATGAAACTCAGTTTTGTCCAAATTATTTTGAATCAGTCCAGTTCATTCCGATACACTCCAAGCATATAGTCAGGTTCAGATCTAATAAAAGATAAGTAAAATAAAGCGCAATTGAATTCATTGATCTTATAATGCCACCTTGTAAAAGGTATTTATCTAAGGAAGCCCAGTTCATCCCATCGAGTCATTGACTTTGGAACAATCCTTCCTTGTAAGCAAGCATGTGGCGACGGTGGTGAGGAACAACTCCCTTTTAACTGGAATAAACCTCCCTCAGAACTAGGCTCATTATAATAGACCATTTCTTTTTACACTAGTGACTGTTAAAAACAGCTGCTAAGTTTCATGCTGCAATTTTTACCCAACATCTTTCTAAACACAAAAATGTTAATAGAACATTGGGACAAGGCTGTGTTTAATTCATTCTGAGGATATGTTTCAGTCTTCTTGTCTTATAAAACCCTCGCTACTACTATAGAAAGTAAGTAACACTTATAAGCATTTGACGTTTCAGGAATGTATGAAAAGTCAATCTACCCTAAGAACCAGGTTCTGTTGCCTCAAAGATGGGAATAAAATGTAGCTGAATGATGTGACTCCTCTCACTATCATCACATTGTTGAAGAAACATTCCTGTCTGCAGCTCCTACAGCAATTAATAAATACAGACGGTAATACTATTTGTCCTCGCAGCACGGCCATGCTTCCTGCTGGGACATTACAGTATGAAGCATGAAAGAAATCGGCAGTGTAATAGTGTGCTGAGGGCAGTGCAAATATTCTTCCACGGGGCATTAACACAGAAATAAATCATCTGCAGGATGCATTCAAACAGCAGATTTAGAGCTAGAACTGTCACCATATGTGGTTGCCATACATTGGTATTAAATATTAAACCCAAAACTCTTTCAGCTCTCTATAAGGTCTCAGATTTAACGCAGGTTGGCAGCAGATTTATAGAGTAACTTCCAAAGTTATGTGTCATCAGTGTACTGTTACATAAAAACAACTTAACAGGATAAAGCATCAACTTCTAAATAAACCAGTGGCTGGTACAATTTGCATATAGCTTCAGGCTTTGTTTTTATACACAACAGACTCAAAAGTAATTGTCTCTTCCTGTCCTACATCCTCACCTCATCTACTTTCCTCACAGCTCACCTCCCTGGAGCTGCAATATGTGTCTCCAAAGCTGCTGATGTGTCGCGACCTGGAGCTTGCAGTACCCGGCACTTATGACCCCAACCAGCCTATCATTCGCATCCAGTCCATCGCCCCCTCGCTGCAGGTCATCACCTCCAAGCAGCGCCCACGCAAACTCACCATCATGGGTAAGATAAGGAGGAAAATGCAACAAAGTTTGTTGCTGTGAGCCCATTATGTAAGGAAAATAGATTAAAGAGGGCTCATTGTGCTACGCATTCTGCAGGCATGGGCCGCCACATTAGGGATATCACAATATTAATAGAAGCTGTACCCAAACAGGAAGCAGCCTCAGGGTCACAATTTATTTAAAATTCATTGACCAGGGGAAGGCTTTGTGTGTGGCTATTAAAAGGAGAGTAAATCATTTTCTGCAACTAAAGCAAGGTCAAAACAACGTTGAAGCTTCTGCTAAAAGAAATCACAGTCCAACAAAAGAACCGGGCTCAGTTCTTCGGGCTTAGTTATGTGTTTTTCATTTGCAATTTCCAAGAGAAACAGCACAGATTGATTTGTCACCAACAAAAAAACATTCCTATCATTGTGCACTAGAATTATAAGGATTATATAAATAAAAAGCAGTCAATCATTCTTCTAATTGTTTAGTCTGCTGTTTGTAATAAAATATAACAGTGAAGATCTTCTGAAATGACACAGGAGCTACTTTGTCTATCAGTCACACAGCTCTGTCTGCTTCACACTGATTAGCTGGCCATTTTGATACCTTGTTCTGATGTAACCCATCAGTGTTACACAGCACAGTCTGTAAAAGATTATAGCCAATATATCATCTGACCTCTGGAGCAGGACGTTAAATTAAGGCCTGTCACCCTGTGCAGGCGGCTTAGATTTACGGCCGATTCTCCATCTCTGCTTATAGTGGCTGTCAGCAGCGGGGGGCTCAGAACAAAGCAGGGAAATGCTTTCTTTTTGTTGGTGAAATAATGGACAACACATCTGAGGGGTTAAATTCATTTTCTTAACGTTTTGCTCACGCAGAGTGATCGGATTAAACTTTACTTGGGTCAGTCTGTTGTGGCGTCCAACTCACTTAGCCAATAAAAGAATCGCTGTGAAGATGAGTCATTTTTATAGTAAACATGCAGCATTCACTATATGTATTACCAGCCCTATCAATGATGTGTAAAAAGCGTCTAAATAAATGTGTCTTTTATTGCAGCAACATAATCCAGAATTTTAGTTTAGAACAGCGTTAATTCTCAAAGCTATCACAGTGCTGTCGGTGATCACTCTTCATACCAGGTGAATAAGGAAAATAGCAGCGGTTTTCTTCATCTTTTCTTAAAAATCTGATCTTCTGTGTTCTCCATTTTCTGGCAGTTCTTCCCTAAGGTGTCAGAAAGTTAATATTGTAAATTATGGCTTCATACGTTCAAATTCTGGTGATGTGACAGCTCCGCTTTAAATCATGCTTCAGGAATAATTAGGCTCTTATGAAATAATTTATTGCCTGGCGAAGCTTGCCAGACATTGCCTCAGGTGATGCTAGCGCAGATCCTGCTGCAGAACAGCAGGGGAGTCAAGTCCATCCATATAATTCCTTTTACATAATACGATAACTCCTTGAGCAAGGCATCAATAATGTATGTTATGGCTCCATCTGCAGGAAGCAACGGCCACGAGTTTATGTTCCTGTTGAAGGGCCACGAGGACCTGAGGCAGGATGAGAGAGTCATGCAACTGTTCGGTTTGGTCAACACGCTGCTGGCTAATGATCCTGCATCTCTACGCAAAAACCTCAGGTAGGCACATGCAGGATTGTTGCAGACATAAACAAGTTGTGTCCACACATGTGCTCCAGCATTCACAGAATGGGTCTGCAAGTGAGGAAAAACAGGAAATAGTCTTTTAAAAATGGATTCTCACCAGTGGAAACGGATCCTTTGGTTTTTAAGAACATGGGAGGCTGAAGGAGGTCCAACTCAAAGAACTCATGTTTATAGGTCCACTGTTACCAACTTATTCATGATAGACAAGAAGAGGAGAAGTGCAAAGAAACACATTTCCACTTTAAGACAGTTCTCTGATTCATAAATAGGATCTTCAGATATTAACATTATCAATACTTCATTATAGAGACTAGAGCTGATTGGTTCCCTCAATTAGAATCCTGTTCCTAGCAACAGGATTCCTAGCAGTATGGAGAGGTTTCGAATATATTTAAGTGTTTTCAAGGTTTGGGTAACTATAAAAAAGGGAAACATTTAGTTTTTCTTGACTTTATTTCCTGTTTTATTGTCTAAATATTGCGTCTGTCTGTCTATCCTCAATACATCTATCCATTCATTTGTCATCCATCAGTCCATTAGTGTGTCCATCCATCCATCCACCCGCCTTGGCTCCTTAAATTCATTGATTATTTTCTGATTCTGTATTTAAGGTCTGACCTTAGGCGTGATTTTATAGTGAACATCTTTGAATTATAGTATAAAAGTGGATGAAATGGATTTTGAACTCCAATTTTTGAATTGTGAATTTGAGTCTGGAAAATTCTGGAATTTTGCTATGAAGAAGTTCAGGAACCCTGTAAAAAGCCTTTAACTAATGTTTAGAAACCTTTAGGTCTACAGAAGAATCTTTAAGTACCGATTCACATGTTTTACACATGTTGAGACCCTGACAAGCTAAAGTGTGTCTGCTTGTGTCTATTTTGTGTCCATCAGTATTCAGCGCTACGCAGTAATCCCCCTTTCCACCAACTCTGGCCTGATTGGATGGGTGCCCCACTGCGACACTCTGCACGCCCTCATCAGAGACTACAGAGAGAAGAAAAAGATTTTGCTCAACATTGAACATCGCATCATGCTCAGGGTGAGAGTTCAGTGGAAGCTCTAATAAGACTAGAGTTGTTTTGTTCTGATCTGTGAAAACACGCCAGTTGTCATGTTTTTAATGCACCACCGCATTTGGGTTCATTGGTAAAGCCTGACCGTGTTTTTAGCCAGGATACCACAAACAGGTCACTGGTATGATGATTCATCACTGCAGAGACTTACTGATGTGACGGTTGGATGCAACTCCTCGACTATGAAAACCCATCTATTCCATTTCCTTTATTCTCTTCATATCATTTTTCCTTTAAAACAGTTCTTTTATTCTTTTAATTTCTGGCCACAATTTTGTTGCACCTATAAGGTCTGGACTGAAAGTTGGACAAAGATTAGTTTAAACAGTGTGTGTGGTCTAAATGTGTTTATCAGATGGCGCCGGACTACGACCACCTGACACTGATGGAGAAGGTGGAGGTGTTCGAGCACGCCGTCAACAACACTGCTGGGGATGACCTGGCCAAGCTTTTGTGGCTCAAGAGCCCCAGCTCTGAGGTGCGACGCTTCTTTACACTCGGAGTAACGGGGACGATCAACATTGTGCTAGATGTTTTCAGAGGCTTTTCTTAGATCTTAGTGATTTCTGGGTAAAACGTCAAGAGCTCTTAATTATACAGCAGATCTAAGAAGCTGGAAATAACACTTTGCTTTGTGAGACGGCCTTCCACTGAGAAACAGGTGCTCATTTTATCAGAGGGCTTCATTCGATGGTAATAAAAGCACTTCATTAACAGGCCCTGAATATGAATGGCTTTTCAGGAACACAACATTTTTTGTCTTCAAGATGTTTGTGAAGAAGATGTTAGTAGTGTGTGTTGGATTTGTTGAAGAATAACTCTTAAAGTGCAGATGTTACCTCTCTTCCAGGTGTGGTTCGACAGGAGGACCAACTACACTCGCTCCCTGGCTGTGATGTCCATGGTGGGCTACATTCTCGGCCTGGGTGATAGGTGAGCTCATCAAGACATCGCCTCTCAGTATCCATAGCAACAAAACAACTGATACGAGAGTTTCTGTTTCCCAGACATCCATCCAACTTGATGTTAGACCGGCTAAGTGGCAAGATCCTCCACATTGACTTTGGAGACTGTTTTGAAGTAAGAGGAAGATTGTTTTTCCAGTACTACATCATTGTTGTTTTACGATTACTGGGAAACCCTCACCCTCGTATTAACACTGGACAGGTGGCAATGACCAGAGAAAAGTTCCCAGAGAAGATCCCGTTCCGATTGACGAGGATGCTGACCAATGCTATGGAGGTATGGAGCTCTACCTAACGCTGTGAGAAACACTGCAGAGCGAATTAATGTTATGTGAGGAATTATTCAAACCAGTTAGACACACCCTGTTGGAGCAGTGAACTCAGTTTCTCATCTTAAACTCTAAAAATATTCATTTGTTATATAAAATAATCCTCCCTGAGCTGCATCAAATTACTTTTTATGAACAAAATAAATATCAGTCTTTTCTTAAGTAGCATTGTTTAAACAGGATTCATAACTCACTCCAGTTTGTGCTTAATGAAGAAAGAAGAAAAGGAATTAAAAATGAATAAAATTCTGCTTTGCGAGAACTTGAGTTTAAGCTCCTGATTTCTTGTTGAAACTAAGATTCATTTCTAACCAAGTTTTCTTACTAAGTTTCCAAACTAAACTACGAAAAGCCTTGTTTTCATCGACTGTGTGTGTTTGTGTGTGTTTGTGTGTGTTTGTGTGTGGGGGGACAGGTGACAGGCTTGGATGGGAACTATAGGATCACCTGCCACACAGTGATGGAGGTATTGAGGGAGCACAGAGACAGCGTCATGGCTGTGCTGGAGGCCTTCGTTTATGACCCCCTGCTCAACTGGAGGCTCATGGACAGTAAGGACCCCGTGAAATTGCTTCCACCTCACACATGCACTCGATCACCGCTGCTGCGGCTGTTGGTAGTTATTGGACAGGTACCTATGTATGTATGTTTACAGAAACGGGTTTTCTACGGTCCTGGTTGGAAAGTTTACATCCACTCATCATGAGCAGTAACATAAAATGTATTTTTGGCTTTTAATGAACTGTTCTATTTTCGAGGTGGACTGATACACCATACTCTTTTAGTCAGTTTTAAAATATAGAATTGGGTGCACTTTTTTTTTTCTTTAATCCAAAAAGGGTCACAATTATACATACAGGCTCAAATATATCCTGTACAGCCAGTCCCACCAATATCCAAACAAATGTCCCTTAGCTGTGAAACCACATGGTTTTAGCATCCAGCTGGGAATACCACCGCCATGGCTTTGGGTTTGAGCTGCTTCAGCCATTGTGGTTCTTAATATTTTTGTAGTGGCTTTTGAGTTTTTTGAGCTTTTCCCAGCACTGCGGTGTGTGGTAAAATTCATGGCTTGTCATTGTTTCCGTTACCTCGGGGAACACTGTCTTATTTCTCCTCGCCCTATCGAGCTGCCGCTGAATATCGCAGTCAAACTCTTACAGCTGACCACGCAAATGACCAATCAGTGAGCATGCGGTCTGTTCTCGCCACATTTCGGTAATGCTCAGCCCCAATGAGACCTGCTGCTGACCATGTACCAAAAAAGCCAGTACTGGGCCTGGAAAGCCAGTTATGGAAATGGTCGCAAAACGAGCCGAGGGGAGTAGAGCCGGCCCAAGTAGAACCCGTGGAAAAGGGGCATATGCACGTAGTTTGTTAATAGTGTGTGGTTAGCGAGGGTTTATCTGCAGCTTTCTGATAAGAGATTTAGTCAAATAATAAATATGTAGTTTAACTGATCGTTAGCACAAATAGTGAATTAGCCAATCACATGGCAGCCACTCGATTCATTTCTGTCCATCCTCTTAGCTTTCTCTTCTTTCGATCAGTCTATTTTCCTCCCCTCTTTAACTCCTTCCATTTTCCTGGGCTTCCTCGCTCTTTTTTAAATTTTCCTCTTCTCTTTGGTCAGTCATTCACTATTGTAAAACACAGACAAAATATAATCGCAATCCCCTCCAAAAATAATAGAATGTAGAGACATACTGAAAAATTACAATTTAACAAATAAAATAGGATTTGTGTTTCAGATACCCTTTAGAAGTTGATTATTTTTAGATGAGAAATTAGGGTAATCATATAATATTAAATATTAATGTTTCTTTAACTATTTCACTAGTTTTCTCAGCTGATGAAACACCTAAACTGCTATATTTAGCACAAAAAAAAAAAACAAGCAACTATTTTTACTTGGAGCTACAAGCTAATACAACAGATGAACTGCACATTTAACCATGTGATTATCTCTCCCTTCTCATCATTCTCAGTTCATGCAGTTTGTGCCTCATTCAGTTTTACTGTTACTGACTGCTTTATTTTTTGGGAAGAACTTATATATGTTGAAACTGAGTAGACAAACACTCCTCAGCCTGAAAGTCTGTGTTCACACATCACAACAATAAATTAACAAAACAACTAATAACTAACTCTGAAAATAGAAACTAAAGGTCACCAATCGATTCCAAAACATCATAGTTTGAATGTTGCAGTTAATCCTTGTCCTTGTCTTTCGATGTGCTGTTTCTTCATAAAAACTTGGTTTATTTGCATTTGGGTCCTCACCATTAGTAAAACAAAACACATTTATTTTTTTTTACCTGGGCACAGTGAATGTTGACCACACTAGTATTGTTTACTACTGCGAACCAAACCTCCATCACAGCAATAACAGCCCAGTCCAGGGCAGCACACTCCGCTCTTCTTCTACTCTGTCTGCAACGTGAATAGCAGCGCGACCAGCTACCGTAACAGCTGCTGTTGTGACCAACATGCTCACTTCCGCTTTCTACCCCTTTTTTTTTCTTTTTCACAAAACGCTAAAATCGGGGACATTTCTGGGGACAGCTTTAGCCGGGGACAGGTCATCCAAACAGAGGACTGTACCCAGAAATCGGGGACGTCTGGCTGCCCTGCTTTACTCACAGTCACCAGATGGGAGCAGGAGATTCACATCATGGTATTGGTTTGGCCGTTGATCTGTCAGGAATGTTTCAGGCACCTTGTTTAATCGATGCTGTGAAGAATTGAGGCAAAATGGGAACCAACTGGATTCTGCTTGGTTGATTGAATGTGAGCGTGGTTCTATAATGTTGACCCCTATGTACAGTAGAGAAAAACTACAAGAAATTTACCCGCTTCTTGTTTTTAAAATTTTTTCAGTGCACTGACAAAAATAAACATTTTAAATAAATCATTCAATTTAGGCTTCTAGAAATTCATCAGGATAATTATTCAGTACGGTACAGTGTCAGACTTCTCCTTAACTTGCGTTTCAGAGATGAATTTATTTCAGACATGTAAAAGTGTTTGGTCAGAGAGCTCTGACTCTTTTCTTCCTCAGATGGTCTGACATGACAAACTGAAAGGAGATTATCAACAAATTATGTGCAAATAATAAAAAACCTCTTGGTTTCCAAAGGCCCATGGTGTCAGGTTTGCCTTTAATTAAACAATAAATAAATATGCAAGAATTTATTTGAGCAGAGCAAGCTGCCTCTGACTCAGAAGCTCATTGGTGTTGTCTCTGTCGTTTGTGTTACAGCTTCAACAAGCATAAGAAAATCTCATGTGTTTAGTTAAATAGTGCAGAGGTTAATGTCTGTGCAGCGGTGGATAGAATTTTTATGGTATCAGTTCAGTCTTTGTATATATTGGACTAATGCTGCTACCTTTATACATGAAATCCAGAATGGTGTGTAAGAAAAACCTACATCTCATTCACCTTGTCTGCCTCTTCTTGCACAGCAAACACCAAAGGCACCAAGCGTTCCCGTACCAGGACCGACTCTTACACTGCTGGACAGTCTGTGGGTCAGTCATATACAAACTGCAGAGAGAACGTCTCACTGTTAGACACAAAAACACAATGAAATGCTTGAATGTGCTGTCATCTGCAGAAGCCCTTGATGGGATAGACCTGGGAGAGACCACACATAAGAAACCAGGGACCACAGTACCTGAATCTATTCATTCCTTCAGTGAGTGTCTTTATTCATCCTCTAACAACACTAGGTTCTGGCCTTTGTTGTGCAACAGCACATGAATTTTCTGTTTTCTTTGTGCTGCAAACAGATTTTATTATTCTGAAGTTGTCTGCTGTTGTTAATCCCAGCATGTTTGTGTTTTAAAGTTGGAGATGGCGTGGTGCAGCCTGAGGCTCTCAACAAGAAAGCTATTCAGATTATCAACAGAGTACGTGACAAACTCACAGGTGAGTTATGCAGCACTCAAACAGACCCACTCAAACTGGAGGATTACTGGTTCGTTTTGCTCATCAAGCTGCTGCAGGAAATACACCTGAAGGCTTATAAAGCAAACTCACTTCCACATTGATCTGCAGATACGTGCTCCTAAAGATGTGGAGAATATTTGAGTCTCTCTGGTGTTATAGCTCAGAGTTCATACACAGTGTTAGCATCCTGTCCTAGGACAGATCCAGTGTCTTAATGAGAGTTTGTTTTCTTTAGGCCGAGACTTCTCCCACGATGAGACGTTGGATGTTCCAACACAAGTGGAGCTCCTCATCAAGCAGGCCACATCCCATGAAAACCTGTGCCAGTGCTACATTGGATGGTCAGTAGTCCTTCCTGCTTCACTGTGCGGTTAGAGCAGTGATGCAAGATTACAGAAATCAGAAGTCATGATAATGTGCGGTGCCTTCCAAAGGTTTTCATACACCTGGACATTTTCCAAATTTTTTTATGCTTCAACCAGAAACTTTAGTGTTTTTTTTATTGGGATCCCTGTAATAGACCAACACAAAGCAGTGCGTGTTTGTGAAGTGATAGGAAAAGGTTACATAGCTTTCAATATTCAGAGTAAAAAAAAATCAGTGTGCAGTGGACCTGACTTGAGCCTGGAGCAGAGGTTCACCTTCAAGCAGAACCGCGACTCTAAACAGACAGACAGAACTACAATGGAATGGTTTTGATCAAAGCATGTTTCTGTGTTAGAAGGCCTGTCAAAGTCTAGACCTATATCCAATTCTGATCATGTGGCAGGACCTGAAAATTGTTCTCCATCTAATCTTACTTTGAGATGTTAAGTAAAGAAGAATGAGAAAAGATTCAGTCTTAATATGCTGTACTTTGTGTTGATTTACCACATAAAATAAAATACATAGGGATTCATGTAATGTGACAAAATGTGAAGAAGCTTGAGGTATGAATATTTTTGCACGGCATTGTACATCCAATTATTAGAAGAATATTCATAAGACTATATTTCTACCGTTAGCATCTCATCATGAATCACTAAATTCTTTTAACCTGTGATTTATTATTTTAAATTTTCAGGTGTCCATTTTGGTGAAGATCCATTAAGGTTGCACCTCGATTTCTCTTTGATGAGACAAGAAGGAGCAGACAGCAGAAATGCTTCCGCTTCAAAAAAACTGTTCTGAGGCCTCGGGTCGGGTCAGAACCCCCAACAGAGTGATTTGGTTGATTCTTTTTCTGTCAGTAATTGTGCGATTTACCTGTGTAATGCTTTTAAGATTATAACAAGCTCTGTTTTTACCTGATTTTCATAATTTATTACTGTATTCATTGCCCAAAATAACTTTCCTAAATTTTAACATCATGATTACTTGCTAAAAGCAGATGGGTATATTGTAATAACTTGTATTTCTTACTTCAAACATGTCGAGTTCTTCTTACAAGACGACCATGGTGTTAAATCACTCTGTATTTATGTGACAAATCGCAACAATATTGTTTGACCTTTACTAACTAAGTTGAAGGATACTTTAAAGGTTACTTGTGAGAATACACAAGTATGTTGATATGAAATGATATAATGTACTGTAAGGACATTTGTTTGCCATTAAAGCTTGTACAGATACCTCTGTGTTTGTGCTGTGTTCACATTACTGAGCAGATCACCTTGTCTGCTGCTTGTATGAATAGAAAGCAAAAAAATGCCTTATAAGGCAAGCTTTTTGGAATAATTTAGTTTTGCTTTTGCACCTCCTCTGACGCCCACTGAGGGCGCTCTGACTCCTTATTAAGATCCTTCTCCTTACAGTTCTCTAGTCGAGCTTTAAGAAAAAAAAACTGCCCCTATCAGGTTGGAGATGATGAGACCAGACCAGATCCCCCATTACAACCAGAACTAATATGTGGATGTTTCCGAAGCTGAGATGAGATTTCTTGTTCTATCTGCCGCTGCTATATTTGTCGTGTCATAATAAATATAGTGGCAAGACTGCAGCTCAACAGGGAGATGCAGCCTTGCACAAATAAAAGTGAATCCAGTGCTGCAAATTGCAGAGGCAGCACAGGAGACAACCATTAATTTATGCTCTTGTTGTGTTATCTGGAGAGAGCAAGGTAGCTACTGTGCTATTTGTTCTCATTGCTATTCCTCTGCTAATTTCTCCATTTATTTCTCCTCTGAAGGTTAATTACTTATAGATAGTTAAGGATTAGGGATCAACCGAAAGCAGCCCATTGATCTCTTCCCTGCCGTGCCCACCTTTGCAATGTCAACTCTTTACGCGTTGGAACAAAGGCCTGGTGATTATCTGTTCATATTGATCGATTGCTCTGTTTTTCCTTGCTTTTCTCTTTTTTTTTACCCTTCCTTTGCCTCCAAACTGGCACTCAGTTCCCTTCTGCTACCAGAGCCTCATTATCACAAATGTGACTTTTCATAGCCTGGGCCACAGTTTCTGTTGTTCCTTTTCTCTCGTGCCTAATTTGTTTGTACTTTTTTTTTAGTTTCTAAAGCCGTTTGAGGGCCAAGCAGGTCAATAGCTTAAGTTAAATAGGCTCCATTGATTGGGAGAGCGCTTTAGCTGTTTACCAACTGTGAAAATGGGCTAAGGCCGACGAAAGACAACCTAGGTGTCTGCGTGGACCAAGTCGATGGTGAAAATTGATACTCATTGGGACACAATGACTCCCGAAGTGAGGGGAGGTGAAAAGGGTTGATAGTGGAATGGTGGGAGGGACACAAAAGCCGACGCTCCATCAGGCTTTCATTTCAGGCTGTCACATGACCAGCCCCACCACCTTGATCCAAGACATGAAGGAATAATGGGTTGAAGCAAAACCATTGCTTGTCTAAACTTTCCAGCTGGAACCAAAGCCTCTCACACTTCCATGTACAGTCACACTGAAATGTTTCAGAACATCAAACTGATGCTAATATCAGATAAATATCCTCAGTAAATACAAAAAGCTGTTTTCAAACAATGACGTTATTTATTAATGGCAAAACTCTCCAAACTAACCTTTGTGAAACTGACCCTTAAGTTTAATTAGTTTCATCCCTTAAATAGAGCCCTGTCTGATAACATGAAGTAGGTTAAAATATTTCAAACTGTAAACAATACATTTTCACATAAGGCCAGGTTGGTATGTCATTTGATCAGGTTTAAGCATGGAAAATAAAGCAAACATTGAAGCAATCTGTAAACAGACAAAAACGTTTTCACAGCACTGTACATTTCTTATCTTCCATCCTTCATTTTCCATTCCTCTGGAATAGCTCCATCTCTGGATGTTATTCCACATCCATGCACCCTCTTTAGCTTCCCATAACCCCCTGAGAAGTTATAAATGCTCCCTACTCCTCTCGAGTGCAGTCAGACGAAGCACACTCTTAAAACAAGGAAGCTTCTAGCTTCCTGTTAAAAGCATTATACGTCTCTGAAATTGGAAGTGTGCTTCTAAATTTAGATGCAATTTCATGGTTTTGACTGATATTTTAACAGTAGTTAAATCCAAATACAGTATAGACTGACAATAACCAGAGTTGCATGAGACAATAAGAGACAATAAAATATCAGAAGGGTTAATAAAAAGTCAGCACATCTGCTCCATCTGCTAAAAGCTTCCTCCCAGACCCTTTGAGATGTCTGGTTAATATTTCAGTTTTCTGCAGGCTTCAGTTGATGCATTGAGAAGACTGAAGCAGAGATTACAGCCAAATAAAACTTTGAATATAACTTGAAGAGAACCATACCCGATATGAGTGCTGCTGTTCAGTTATTTTATGACATAAAAACACAACTAAGCATAAATATTTTTAGAAAAACCTAAAGGAGGATGTTCTATATTTTTGAAATGATGATCTGCTAAAAAATGTTTTTACCACTTGATATCTTACCTGCAGGCTAGAGCTAGCTGCTAGTCCAGCTCAAGACCAACACAAAAGTTTACAATTTTTAAACAGCTCCAAACTGATTGGTTTATATAAATGCTATTTTATACAAAATAAAACATTGTCAGATTTGTATTGAATGGTTAATTTAGAGAGAAGCTGATTATTATTCACATAGGAAATAGAAGATGGAAGGGGTGCACCACCAAAGATGTTCCTGTTTGAAACATGTGCTGAGAACAGAACTAGTGTTTCCAGTCAGAATAACTGCCCGGTCTAAAGGTAAAGTGTCTTAAAAGTTGGTAGCGCTGTTGCCTTGTAGCAAGAAGGTCCTGGGTTCGACTCCCAGCCGGGGATCTTTCTGCAAGGACATTGCATGTTCTCCCTGTGCATGAGTGGGTTCTCTCTGGGTACAATCCAAACACATGACTGTTACTGGTTCCTCTCTGAATTGCCGTTAGGAATGAGTGTGTGCATGGTTGTTTGTGTGTTGCCCTGCAATGGACTGGTGACCTGTCCAGGGTGTACCCTGCCCCTCGCCCATACACTGCTGGAGATAGGCACCAGCTCCCCCGCGACCCACTATGGAATAAGCGGTGTTGAAGATGAATGAATGAAATTTTATTACTCCTGTAGCCGTTACACTGACTGGAAACACATGACGTGTACCATTTTCAGGATGTGTTTCATACAGGAAGATCATTGGTGGCACATCTCCTACTTCCCTCTCCCGCGTAAATAATTAGCAGCTTTTCAAATAACCTCCTGTTGTAAACATGATGATGGTTTAAAGGTTCATAAAATAGCGTTTGTTTTTCCCTTATAATATTTTTGACATCAGAGTTCTAACATGGTGAAGGTCCACTTTACTTATGGCACCTCTTGGAATAGCCATTAGCTTCAGCCTCCCGGACCAAGTATACTGTACTTGTAAAAAGTCCAGCCATCTGGAATATTTTTAAGACAGGATTTTTTCCAGTCAAATGTTTTGCTTGTTGGGATTCTCCCCAGCAAAAAAAGAGGTTTCCCACAGCTTCTCCCAAACTAACCCTGATTTCCCCTCTGAGATGGGAGGGAATAACAGAGGAATTAACAAGCAAATAGCCAAGTTGAACTGCTGAATGAAGGACCCAATTAGTTTTGTCTTCAGGGATCACTGCACCTGTGATGTGGTAAAGTGCGCGGGCCTGAGCTGCAGCCTGATGACTGTGAATAGGACACGAAAATGTGTGTCGCTTACAAAGATCTGTGAAGAAGTTTAGCTGGAGAAGAAAGCATGCAGCAATTTTCTTGATTAATAATTAGGAAACAAAACACTCCTCTGGTCCTGCTGTGGTTATGAGAACACTTTGGCCCTCAAACTACCTCCTCTCTAATTTCTTTTCTCTAGCCAACAGCTGTGAAAATAGGGACAGACGGGTGATATTGACCGCCAACCGCAGAATTTCGATTGCAGGCTCTGATGTCGTTGAAAGCTGGAACCTGCAGGCTGGACTCAGGCTGTCTCTGTGCACTGTGGTGTGAAGCCACTATCGATGAACTTGACAGCAGTTTAGCCCGCCTGAGATCTGCTGGCCTCTGAGGATGCTTCAGAGGCATTCTCCTGCCAGCTTTAACCTTGTTTACCCTGCCTGTTAATGTTCCTCGGAGCGGGGACAACAGAAATGCAGAAGGAAACATTTTCTGTTTTTGTTAACAGTTTTTGTCAGAGAGTAGGAAGGTACAGTATGGCGTTCTGAAAGATTCTCACAGTTAGCTGGGGGCAGATTTCACACCACAGATGATCTACATCAACAGGATTTTTTTATACATGTCAGTAAAGGTGCAACTTTGGTTTCTCACAAACCTTCCTATAAAGGGTAGTATTATGTAACTCATTCCTGGAGCAACATTTACTGTTGTGTTTATTAATTACCAGTATTATCTAAACATCCTCATCAACACTAATACTACAAAATACAGGACACTTTTTATTTTACCTAAATGGTCAACACATACAGGGGTTGGACAATGAAATTGAAACACCTGGTTTTAGACCACAATAATTTATTAGGATGATGTAGGACCTCCTTTTGCGGCCAATACAGCATCAATTCATCTTGGGAATGACATATACAAGTCCTGCACAGTGGCCAGAGGGATTTTAAGCCATTATTCTTGCAGGATAGTGGCCAGGTCACTACGTGATACTTGTTACACCTTTGTTTTGTTTGTATTACATGTTCATCCGCTAGGGGCACTGGTTTGTGAGAAGCATATGTTTGAGGAGTTGGTACTCTTCTTTGGGTGGGTGAGTCCGTTCGGGGAAGTGTGCATGGCGGAATAAAGTTGAGAAAAGAAACAAGTTATTTTTTACTGACTAACTTTGGTAGCAGAGGATGGTTAGTAACTACAGAGTTCCACCAACGTTTGAAGAAGGAAAGCCTTACGAAAGCTGGAAGAATGAAGTCAACATTTGGACAAGAGTTACGGATTTGGAAAAAAAAACAACAAGCGCTTGCTGTCGCCCTGGCACTGTCTGGAAGAGCGCGGGACACGGCGATGGAAATTCCGGTAGACGACCTAAATAAAGACACTGGAATGATTATATTGTTCGCCAAACTAGATGACTTGTTCCTAAAAGAGGAAAAGGACAGGATCTATGAGGCGTACTCGGATTTTGACCGAATCATAAAAGAAGTTAACATGTGATGGCGGACTATATTATTGATTTCGAGCAGCGTTACTCGCGCATGACAAAATACAACATGGAGCTACCTGACGGAGTTTTGGCTTTTAAGCTTTTGGACACTGCATTTGGATATGACGGACAGACAGTTGGCTTTAACGGCATGCTCAGATGTAACATTTGCTTCTATGAAGTCCGCTTTGAAGAGAATATTTGGTGAAAAAAGAGGCGCGGCAGCAGAAGGCATTAAGGTGCGTTCACACCAAACGCGATTTCTGCGAAAGGAGCGGCCAATTTACATGTTATCCCTATGTAGAGGCACGTTCAGGAGCGGCGCAGCGCGGTGCGAAGGATGCGGAGGGCGTGGTGCGGAAGGCGCGGCAAGCGAAGCGGGAGCGGAGCGGCGCGATGGACAAGTTGAAAAATCTGAACTTTTTCCTGAATTCGCGTCGCGTCAATCAATCAGGGACTGGATGTGGCTGTGCCGTAGGAAATGAAGGACCAAAGCGGAGAAGAAGCAGTTGTCAATGATGGAGGACCAGATCATAGTGGTGGTGTGCGGCAAGCCAGAGTTGTATGACTCAACTAATTACTTTTACCGAGACAAGTACAGAAAGGACCTGGCCTGGTTATGTTTAGGCACAAATATCTTATATTTAGGAGATGTGGACATTAAAAATCGGCTGTTTTTATTTACTCACCGAAGACAGATGGACAGGCGTTCAGCAGCGGGGATACAGCGCCGGTAAACCGCGGTGAAGTTAGTTTGAAGTTGGATGTTCAAGCTCCGCGGAGTTAGCGGCATCTAGCTCAGGGTTGATTTTCCACGATTGTTTGGTTCGGAAACTTATTGACGGTCCCTAGTGAACCACCGCGCGTCAGAAGAGGGAGCAACAGAGAGCAGCTAGCCGAAATCTGGGTGCCTGACTCGGATCGGCCGTGGGCTGGATGCCGCTGGCTCCGCGGAGCTTGAGTGTCCGGTGTCCGGCTTCGGGCTGGCTTCACTGCGGTCGCCGGTAGTTGGCGTCCCGGAGGCCGATTCGTCTCCCAACGCGGGGCAGCAGATCTTCGATCTGGGTCCTGGATAGACGGAAGTACTGCTGAAATCGACCGTCATCCAGATGTAGCTCCTGGAGTAGGTGGTGGTTATCTCCGAACTGTTCCCATCCCTGAAGAATCTGGTGAACCCAGGGACGTTGATGTCGGCGGCGTTTGTCGGCTCTCAACAGGTAAAACACCGTGATTATACGTGAAATCCATGTCCGCCATGTTCAGTTGAAATCAGCAGATGGAAGCTCCTCCTATTTGATGACGCGGCGAAGCGTTGCCGCTTGTTGCCGAATGCCAACGCGGAGTTCACGCGGAATGTTAAGCGGGCAAAAGCACACAAATGAGGCGAAAAATTTGCAGAAATTGCGTTTGGTGTGAACGCACCATTAGACAGGAGTCCGTGTTTGCAATGGAGCAACGGGGGCAAAAAGGCAAGTACTGGCGGCAAAGTCCCCATCAGAAAACTCCACAGCCCAACACACCGCAGCCCGGTACAAACCCGCTGGATAAGTACGGACGACGGTCGAAATGTGCAGTGTGCCAAAGTACTTTTCACTGGGTTAAAAGCTGTCCGCACAAAGCTGAAAGTGTTAAAATTGGTGATGATACAAAAGACATGGAAGAGTGCAATTTAACTCTGTACACCAAAGAATCACCAACAGATGCAGAAATATTCATGACAATGTTTTGGCTCGGCAATAATAGACACTGCTTGCACTAGGACAGTTTGTGGACAAGAGTGGCAGGACAAAAACACTACTGTATTACAAAAGAAAAGTGTGAAGAGTATGAAAGAGACAGAAATACAGAGTCACAGGCCCTTCAAGTTTGGAGATGGAAAAATCGTCTACTCCATAAAAAAGGTAGATACCTGCTAAAATTGGCAACACAAAGTGTAATATAGAAACTGAAGTAGTACCTGCTGACATCCCGCTGCTTCTGAGTAAAACCTCATTAAAAAGGGCAGGGACCGTTTTGGACATGGAAAGGGACAGTGCAGTGATGTTCAACCAGCCTGTCAAACTGGACTTTACTAGCTCAGGTCATTACTGCGTGAACATTGTGGACAGTGAAAATAGAAATGTTATTCACTCTGATAAGCTATTAGAAGCTACTGAGGAAGAAATACTGACTACAACAGACAAGATGAACACAAATGAAAAGATGAAAGTTCTGGAGAAACTTCATAAACAGTTTGGACACGCCTCTGCTGATAAAATACAGAGACTTTTGACTGGTTCTGGTAACAAGGACACAGAATACAACAGCCTACAGAAAAAGGTTGTGAACCAGTGTGATGTGTGTCAAAAATATTGTAAGACCAAACCAAAACCTGCTGTCGGCTTACCATTGGCATCTACATACAATGAAACAGTTGCTGTAGTTCTGCACGAACTTGAACCTGGGGTCTGGTACCTACACATTATTGACCAGTTCACCCGTTTCAGTGCTGGTAGTGTCTTAACCACAAAGAAGTCTTCAGAAATAGTCAAATGTTTTATCCATGATTGGATCAGTGTGCATGGCCCATCACAAAAGTTGTTCAGTGACAATGGTGGTGAATTTAACAACGAGTAAGTGAGAGACATGGCCGAGAACTTTAATATTGAAGTTAAGACAACACCTGCTTACAGTCCGTGGAGCAATGGACTGTTAGAGCGCCATAATCAAACTCTGACAAAGATCCTACTGAAAGTCAATGCAAGTACTGGATGTGACTGGAGCATTGCCATAGACTGGGCTCTTATGGCAAAGAACTCTATGCAGAGTGTCCATGGATACAGCCCACATCAGCTGGTGTTCGGGCAGAATCCCAACCTGCCCTCTGTATTAATAGACAAAGCTCCAGCTCTAGAGGGCACCACCAAGAGCAAATGGATTGCCAAGCACATTTCAGCCCTGCATGCTGCAAGAAAGGCTTTTACAGAAGCAGAATGTTCAGAAAGGATACGCAGAGCACTAAAGACGCAGCTGCGACCCACAGACGAGCGATATGAAACTGGAGACAAAGTCTTTTACAAAAGAGTGAATTGTCCAGAATGGAAAGGACCAGCAGTGGTGATTGGTCAAGATGGTGCAGTCGTTTTTGTAAGACACGGAGGCACCTGTGTCAGTGTGCATTAACTCAGATTGAGAAAAGTTACTCACGAGAAGGAAGAACCTCAAATTGCCTGCAATGAGGAGAACTATCAAGGACAACATACAGTGGACATCATTCAAGAGAATGTAGGAGAAGAGACTATTGCAGTAAATCCTGAGAATCATCCTTTGCCTGCTCCTGTAAATGCAGAGGCAGTGAGACCGCACACTGGGAACACCATCATAAAGACAGGTCAAATTGTGACATTCAGAAATGCAGATGGTGTCTCACGAAAAGCTAAAGTGTTGGGGCGTGCTGGCAAAGCAACTGGGAAATACAAGAACTGGTTTAACTTGGAGCTGTTGGAGCCGGCAGAAGTGGCTGGCAACAGTGAATCAGCTGATATGTCAAAGTTGGAGGATTTTCAAGTCCAGGCAGATGCTGACGATACGGATACACACGAGGATGTTTTTGTGAGTAACGACATGTCGTTTGATGAAGCAAAGAAAAATGAAATAATAAGCTGGAAACAAAACCAAGTGTTTGAAGAAATTGAGGACAAAGGACAAAAGTGTGTCTCCACTCGTTGGGTGTGCACTCTGAAAGAAACTGAAAATGGTATAATACCTAAAGCAAGACTTGTTGCACGAGGATTTGAGGAGCTGCAAGTTTCTGACATACAAAAGGACTCTCCAACCTGTGCCTCAGAGTCACTGAGACTGCTAGTGGCAGTTATATGTAAAAAACACTGGGAACTTCACTCTATGGACATTAAATCTGCCTTTTTACAAGGAATGCAACTGTCCAGAGACACTTTTATCAAACCTCCTCCAGAGGCCAAGAGCACAGGTGTGCTTTGGAAACTAAAAAAATGTGTGTATGGTTTAGCTGATGCTTCACTGTATTGGTATAACAGGGTAAAAAGCATCATGATTGAAGCAGGAGGCATTATGTCTAAGGTTGACCCTGAAGTTTTCTATTGGCTGGATGAGCTGAAAAATGTCCTTGGCAGTGACGCGCCCATCTAGCACAAGTATTGGGCCAAGGGAATGCCATGATATGGCAGCCCAAACCATCACTGATCCACCCCCATGCTTCACTCTGGGCAGGCAACAGTCTGGGTGGTACGCTCCTTTGGGGCTTCTCCACACCGTAACTCTCATGTTTCACATTGTCCACAGCCCAAGATTTGCGCTCCTTGCACCATTGAAACCGACGTTTGGCATTGGCATGAGTGACCAAAGGTTTGGCTATAGCAGCCCGGCCGTGTATATTGACCCTGTGGAGCTCCTGATGGACAGTTCTGGTGGAAACAGGAGAGTTGAGGTGCACATTTAATTCTGCCGTGATTTGGGCAGCCGTGGTTTTATGTTTTTTGGATACAATCGGGGTTAGCACCCGAACATCCCTTTCAGACAGCTTCCTCTTGCGTCCACAGTTAATCCTGTTGGATGTGGTTCGTCCTTCTTGGTGGTATGCTGACATTACCCTGGATACCGTGGCTCTTGATACATCACAAAGACTTGCTGTCTTGGTCACACATGCGCCAGCAAGACGTGCACCAACAATTTATCCTCTTTTGAACTCTGGTATGTCACCCATAATGTTGTGTGCATTTCAATATTTTGAGCAAAACTGTGCTCTTACCCTGCTAATTGAACCTTCACACTCTGCTCTTACTGGTGCAATGTGCAATCAATGAAGACTGGCTACCAGGCTGGTCCAATTTAGCCATGAAACCTCCCACACTAAAATGACAGGTGTTTCAGTTTCATTGTCCAACCCCTGTAGATCTGTCCAGTGGGAACCGCACCCTTCACCCAATGATTGCCGGAGGCAGGGATCATTAGGTGAGGGGTGAACCTGGACAGATTGTTGGATGCCACATAGCAAAACTCACTAAATGGATCAGAAAACAACTTCAGAGTTTGAGGCCTCAGATACATGACTTTGGATTTTTTAAAATCTGTTTCTATGTATATAGTCTGTGAGATTTAAATTCAATTCAGCACCAATTCACAACACGTCGTCTCAAGGCACTTCACAAAGTTGATTCAATCGAATCATACAGATTTCAAGTCAGGTACATATATTCCTATTTATCCTAACAATCAAACAGTGAAGTCAGGTTAAGCTTATTATTCAGATTCATTAAAAAGTTTTTCTATCTAAAGAAACCCAGCAGATGCATTAAGTCAGGGACTTGCTGCATTCACTCCTCCTGGATTAGCATGTAGCGACAGTGGGCAGTCACCTGCATTGACATTGCAGCAATCCCTCATACTGAGCAGGCAAGTAGTGACAGTGGAGAGAAAAACTCCCTTCTATCAAAAACACAGTAACTATGTTGCACCAGTAAGTGTCGATACCATCAACAGTAGCCGCATTAAAATTCAAAAGATCAAGGCAACAGCTGTGCTGTGTCTTCAAATTTATAAAACTGTTTCTAAAAATCACTTGTTAAATTTAAACCGCTACTTTCAAACTTCCTGTATAAACTAGCTGTGCTACAGTTTCTACATAAAGATCAGCTGTGTTACTTTTCATTTCTTTCCCCCTTTATATTATTATTACTGTTGGCATCTGGGTAGTGTTTTTGCTTATGAAAAAAATACAGTATATACACTGCTCAAAAAAATAAAGGGAACACTTAAACAACACAATATAACTCCAAGTAAATCAAACTTCTGTGAAATTAAACTGTCCACTTAGGAAGCAACACTGATTGACAATCACTTTCACATGTTCAAATGAAATAGACAACAGGAGGAAATCTTTGGTGATTAGCAAGACACTCAATAAAGGAGTGGTTCTGCAGGTGGGGACCACAGACCACTTCTCAGTACCTATGCTTTCTGGCTGATGTTTTGGTCACTTTTGAATATTGGTGGTGCTTTCACACTCGTGGTAGCATGAGACGGACTCTACAACCCACACAAGTGGCTCAGGTAGTGCGGCTCATCCAGGATGGCACATCAATGCGAGCTGTGGCAAGAAGGTTTGCTGTGTCTGTCAGCGTAGTGTCCAGACCCTGGAGGCGCTACCAGGAGACAGGCCAGTACACCAGGAGATGTGGAGGAATCTGTAGGAGAGCAACAACCCAGCAGCAGGACCGCTACCTCCGCCTTTGTGCAAGGAGGAACAGGAGGAGCACTGCCAGAGTCCTGCAAAATGACCTCCAGCAGGCCACAAATGTGCATGTGTCTGCAAAAACAGTTAGAAACCGACTCCATGAGGATGGTATGAGGGCCTGACGTCCACAAATGGGGGTTGTGCTCACAGCCCTGCACCATGCAGGACGCTTGGCATTTGCCAGAGAACACCAGGATTGGCAAATTCGCCACTGGCGCCCTGTGCCCTTCACAGATGAAAGCAGGTTCACACTGAGCACATGTGACAGACGTGACAGAGTCTGGAGACACCGTGGAGAGCGATTTGCTGCCTGCAACATCCTTCAGCATGACTGGTTTGGCAGTGGGTCAGTAATGGTGTGGGGTGGGCCGCAAGGCCCTCCAAAGAAATGCTCGCCAGAGGTAGCCTGACTGCCATTAGATACCGAGATGAGATCCTCAGACCCCTTGTGAGACCATATGCTGGTGCGGTTGGCCCTGGGTTCCTCCTGATGCAGGACAATGCTAGACCTCATGTGGCTGGAGTGTGTCAGCACTTCCTGAAAGATGAAGACATTGAAGCTATGGACTGGCCCGCCCGTTCTTCAGACCTGAATCCGATTGAGCGCATCTGGGACATCGTGTCTCGCTCCATCCACCAACGTCACGTTGCACCACAGACTATCCTGGAGTTGGCGGATGCTTTAGTCCAGGTCTGGGAGGAGGTCCCTCAGGAGACCATCCCCCGTCTCATCAGGAGCATGTCCAGGCGTTGTAGGGAGGTCATAGAGGCACGTGGAGGCCACACACAATACTGAGCCTCATTTTGACTTGTTTTATGGACATTACATCAAAGTTGGATCAGCTTGTAGTGTGTTTTTCCACTTTAATTTTGGGCTTGACTCCAAATCCAGGCCTCCATTGGTTAATAAATTTGATTTCCATTGATGATTTTTGTGTAATTTTGTTGTCAGCACATTCAACTTTGTACAGAACAAAGTATTTAATGAGAATATTTCATTCATTCAGATCTAGGATGTGTTATTTGAGTGTTCCCTTTATTTTTTTGAGCAGTGTAGTATTCTTTGCTGCTGGTAGTATGAAGGTAATATGGAGTTATTATTCTCCTAAAAAACATTCTATAAACAGATTTTGGAACCAATATTTAATAGAAGTTCAAAGCTGCTACTTTTCTAATTTGTTGTAGCAGCCAGTTGTAGTGCTCATTCTATCTTGTATATAAACAGTAACAGCAAGCTAAGATTAGGTTTTATGTGCCATTATTTTTTTTTTACTTCCATACTACTCTACACCAGTTTCACATTGAAGAAAAACATGTAACTTTCATGTTAGGTTGTTAAATCATTCATAAGAGCAGCTTCCCACCTCTAACATTAAGGGAATCTGGGGTTCCCAAAGTAGTTGACAGCTGAAGGGGATTATTAAGAGGAGTTGGTGTCATCATGAGGAAATACACAGTAGTTGCTGTGGCTACAGTGCTGTAACCACTACTGAAGAAGCAGGTAGACATGACATGAAAAACTGGGGCAGCTTACATGCTTACGTGCATTTTCCATGTCGGCAGCTCCAAATACTGTTGGAATATTATATATATATATTATATATATATATATATTATACTTGCTTTACAAAGCATGCAAAAGAATCTGACCTTTTAAAAAGTAATCTTGCTCATCTGTTCACAGATAACCATATTTCTATCTAATAAATGTAAAAAGCAATGTTGAGTGCAGACTTCTATTTGCAGTCTGACCCCCGCTGTTAAATTGTGGAGAAGCCTCACATTTAAATAATTACAGACATGTTTTTTAGCCTGTTAGATTACCAATGTAGTTTAACCTTTCATAAATGACCACTTAGAACAGTTAAAATCAGACAATGGTATTGTTCTTAGGACCATCAGGTGTAATGCTAGTTTTAAATGTCTAATAAATAAACAGAAAAACAGCACTACTTTTATAGACAAATGTGTCTAAAACGGAGCTGTACAGATCTCTAAGTTGATGTGGAAAATATTTACCTTAAGATGAAGATGAAGATGAATTATAAAGCACTATGCTACAGTAGCAGCTGGTGTCCCACAGGATTGTTTTTCAAGCCACAAATTTATTTAGTCTTTAGAAATTACAACAGAAAAGATATGATGGTGAAAATCATTTATACATATGCATTGTTCAGTCATGTCGCCGTGTTTTTACAAGAAGATGTCTAGCAACTTTAACTGTCACTGTTAAAGGTGAAACTGGGCCTTAAAGGAATAGTAAATATTTTTAAGTATGGTTCTGTTGAGAGGCAACGAGAGGTAACCATTCAGTGTCTTCACTTTGATCAAACATAAATTAGATTCCAAGTTAAGAGATGGTTTGCTGTATTATTTTAAAAAGGTAACTTCATTATTCGGAACCATAACCTAACAAAGACGTCATTTTTAACCTGTCCTCTGTGTCGATTTGTATCTAATATGCCATCAAAGTAATTCATCTAGCTTGACACAAATAAAGCAAATGTATACAATGACTTGTTCACATAAATAACTAGAGAAACGTATTGATTGAGGCTGGGTTTTAATGTCCATTTTGGCGAGGATCAAATCAAGCTGCCGTTTTTATTTTTAAAAAGTCATTTGAAGTTTACTTCTTCTCCATCTGTGCAGCTTTATTGTCATTATATGCACACTTCAGCTGGATTAATTGGAATCAGTTCATTAATATGCAGCACCATTCATGGTGATAAAAGATTATGTACTAACCACTACACCCTATACCCATCTAACATGGATTAACCTCTTTAACCCACTAAACAAAACTGGAAATTGTTGCATCTATCCCTCTATTGACTCATACCACTATTTATAATTATTTCAATATTGTTTTTAAATACTTTTGAGATTCATTTATTGCTGCTATAACAAGACTTTTTTTTCTTCTTTTAATGAGTTTGCATGTCCTGTGTTACTTTTATCCTTGGGATTGTTTCATGTTTGTTAGACATGTCAAATATTTTGTGTTTGAAAATTTGATTTGATACAGTTTTTTTTGCTTGTTTTATTCTATGCTGACATTTGACCAGGGCTCCCCTGGGAGAACAAATGCTATATTTCAGCAGAATAAATCATTAATGGGTTAAATAAGGGACAGAAAAACAAGAGAAATTGCTTTTCTTTTCTTCTTTGTTTATGGATATTTAGATGAGATTATACTCTGTGTCAGGCAAACATGTATGTTTTAGCGATCAATATGCAAAATAAATTAGACTATGCAATGGGCCAGAGTCATTTGCCAGGATTTTACTCTGTTATGACATTTCTTTTCTGCTGACATCTTGATTTGCAGCAGTTTTGCAAGCACTGCAAGCTCCAACAAACAGGTCACCATACTGATTTGAAAGTGAAAACAAAGCCAGTTCTAATTTTGTTTGAAGAAAGTGAAAGTGGTCCCAGTACTCATTTGCATCTTGGTTACAAGCCAACTAGCGTGCGTTTTCTCTCAGTGACACAAGGCAGGCCACACGGAGGTAAAGGTCTGTGCTAGCCGTCAGCCTGGTCAGTTGAGTCATAACTGTGTCCCATACAACAGAGGCTGGGTTGCTGTGCAGCCACAACACTGAGGCTGATAATATTACTCTGGTTATGATACAGTTATTGGACAGCATTGTGTTTGCTCCAGCTGAGCCGCTATGTGGGTACCGACACGTCGCAAAGCTGGTCATCTACAGCTGTGTGTGACAGCCCCCAGGTGTGAGGCTGTATTAATGTGCTTAGAGAGGCTGCAAACTCAGCAGCATCCTCCCCTTGATGAAGATTCTTAAAGCATTGTTTGTCTCCGTGCTCTCTGTAGATGCAGTTCTGGGTATCAGAGGCTCCCACTGACGCAATTCAATCTGACATTCCTATTGCATCTCAGCTTTTATATGGTTGCAGAAAGAAATGAGAGATTGACACCACATCCTTACACTTTTAAAACAGATTTTCATCTAAATTAAAACCAAATGAAGATACGGCAGCAGTTAAAATCTGAGAAAGCTTTGTGACCGTGGGAACCACTCTTAATATATTCCTTTATATCATTAGGTACTGTCCAGTTTAGATCATTATTGTCTAATAATTTTCCATGTGCACATTCGTACCCCAAATATTGCATTAAGAGGATGTATTTTATGAAATTCTACTTGATGCTTAAATATATTACAAGAATATGGTAGTTGTAAGTTTTGCTCATAATATTGTTTTAGATGGTGTCTGTGAAAGATTGTTTGGATCAGCAGTTGAGGCTTGGTTGTACCATTATGGAATGTGCCTCATGCTAGCCAAAGCATGCTAACCGACACCTACTGTATATCTGTATATAAAATTTAAACTAAAATAAAGCACAAGTACAGCAGCACAAATATTTGAAAATCTACATAATCCTATGTGCTTATGTAGACGTCAACTGGGACTTCTGTCATTTCTTTAAGAGTAACAGGTTTACAAGCTGTAGTCAGACCAAGAACTGCCTGCATCATCTCAGGTCCATTTCATCACTAAAAGTCCTCATGTCTTTGCTGGTTGCAGAGAACCCTCATCCTTGACTTTTTTTAACCAAGTCTCTGGTTGTTCTCTGGCTTGATTCTCAGACAAGGTGTTGTTTTCTTTCAGAGCTGTCAGTGTCTGTATGTTTTTGTTTTCACACCCTGTTCAGAGGATGTGTGAAAATCTCTGGAGTGGAGGGTTGGATGTCTCTGAAAAGGCACCGACCCACGTGAAGACGCTCGAATCACATGTCCTCTGCACGTGTCGTCCAGTAGCTATCTCTTGAAAGCGTACACATGCTCTCGGTTATGCATTACATTGTTTTTGTGTGTGTGTTTCTCAGATGCATCTGATAAAGTAGCCACTCAGCTGTATTAAAGCCATAAGCATTGTTGTTTGCTGAGGAGCTGAAAGCCATGATTGGATGGAGATGATCTCAGAAACAGCCTTCATGTCTGGCTGTCGGATTGCCTCGGGTCCCCTCACAGCAGTGGACTTAATCGTTCAGCCTAAGTAACTTGTTGACACAGGACTGTCCTCCAGCTGTCTGGGTGGGTCGTGCTCTTGTCTCCCCTGCACAGATTTACTCACTGGGGGGATTTGCTATTACATCTCCTGTTATTATTTGCCATAAAAATGCACTGAATGGCGACCAACTCTGAGGTGCAATAAAAAGCAGTGGGGTGTGAGATGGCGTCTGTGCATCATCAATCAGACACACTACTGAAACATTGGGCCTCTCCTCACTGGCTATAGTGGAAATTGATTTTTCTGTAAGTTTCAGCGATTAGGGTGTGAAAAACGGGGAGTGATGGTGGCGTGGGGATGAGACCAGCATACCTGGGAAGACTGGGACAAAATGGCATGGAGCTATAGGAGGAAATTAAGGAAAAGTTCACGTAGGTCCGTGACTGCTGATCTGACCTTTGCTTTTTTTTTTCATCTTAAATCATTGGTGAGGTTGCTCTAAGGGGGATTCTGCAGCCAGGTTGAAATGTGAACTAAAGCATTCTACAGGATTCATCTAGGTCAATAAAAAATACCTTTTTCACTACAGACATGTTTATGTTCCGATGGGAAAAGCAGCTGTTTAATTAACAGCCCTAATAAAAGCTGTAGCTAAACAAGGCGGTCTGTTTCCATGGTCCTGAGACAGTATATGCTGGATCAAATCAGTCCAACGGTTTTAATTAAATGACAAGACTGACATCCTAGAGATTACAGAGTAAAAAGTCAGACTTTATTTCCTGTCCTGAGGTCAAAAAACATTTGGAAAACTGGAAGGCTGAATGAAATATGAATTTTTAATAAACTGATAAATTCCAGGAGATTTCAGTACAATGTCTTAGAAAACTATTCATACTCCTTTGAATTTTTAACATTTTGTCACTGCACAACCACAGTCTTCAATGTATTATTAAGATTTTACACAATATGGCCAAAGGTATTCGCTCACCCCTGCAATTCAGTGAATTCAGGTGTCTCTGTCACTTCCAAGGCCACAGGCAAACAAAATCCAACTCCTAGGCCTGCAGATTGCTTTTACAAATATTAGTGAGGAAATGGATCATTTGGATCATGATAACATGGTTGGATGCCACCTATGCAATCAGTCCAGTTGTGAAATTTTACCATGAGTAAATATTCCAGTCTACTGTTATATCGGTATTATAAGAACGTGGAAGCAGTTGGGAATGACAGTAACTCAGTTACAACTTACTGGGTCTCATGAAATCACTGAGAAAGTTTAGAGCATGCTAAGGCTCATAGTGTGCAGAGGTCACCAACTTTCTGCAAAGGCAGTAGCTAGAGACCTTCCGAGTTCATGTGGCGTTCAGATGAGCTCAGGAACAGTTTATAGAGAGCTTCTTGGAATGGGTTTCCATGGCCTATGAGCTGCATCCAAACCTTACATCACCAAGTGCAATGCAAAGCACTGGATGCACTGGACTCCACTGGACTCTAGACAAGGCAATCCAATGGATGGGTCTGGGTTTGACAGCTGCCAGGAAAATATGCCTGATTTTCAGTTGTTGGGTTTGGTCCTAGCTTTTAATTCTTTAGCATACCAAGGCATTTTGGACAATGCATGCTTCCGACTTTGTGGGAAACGTTTGTTCTAAGATGACTGTACACCAGTGCACAAAGCAAGGTTCATAAAGGAATGAATGAAGGCAGAACATCACTGGCTTGCACAGGGTCCTGTGACCTCAACCTGACAGAACATGTTTGGGATTAGAGTGGAGACTGTGAGCTGGGCCTACTCGTCTAACATCAGTGTTTGACCTCAAAAATGCAATTCTGGAAGAATGGTCTAATATTCCTATTATCACATTCCTAAGTGTTGTGGAAGAAACCCTTAGACTGCAGGGAGAGTGTGTGTGAACATTAATTATTAAGACTTGCCAAATAATCTCAAGAAGATTTGGATCTGGACTTTGACTGGGCAATTCTAACACACGTACATGTATATCTGTGCTTTGATCTAAATTTCAGAGTCAAATCTTTTCTAGGCTCAAGCAGGTTTTCTTCCAGTACTACCCTTCAGTTATCTCCATCCATCTTCTCATCAGCTCTAAGCAGGTACCCTTTCCACAGAAGGAAATTATCCCCACAGAATGATGCTGCCACCACCAAGCTTCATCGCAGGGTGTTTTGAAAGTCAGGTGTAGTACTTTTACCACACAAAGCTTTTTGCCTAAATATTTCATTTTAGTCGCATCTGTCCAGGGCACCTTTCCCTCTGCATGACTTGTTGCAAATTGCAAAGCTTTCTTCTTGCAGCCCTGTTTTAGGGGCCCAATCTGTGGCCAAAAAGGTTGGCTCTATTCACTAATTAGATGATGGTCACATTCGATTTTATGTAAGGGTATCAAAATTGAGGGGCCTAAACACAAATGTACATTGTAAGTTATAAATTTGTATTTTTCTCTCTTCAGAGCTGATTGGTTGAAGAGATTATGTTTATGCTTTTTGTTTATCTTTCTTATCAACAGTCCTGTTGTTTGCTTTGGCAGGGTAGCTGCCTGATTGTGGGTCATGATTATGACCCACCTTTATTAAATTGCAACTTTTGGGTATTTAGATGTAATGAATACCTAATCTGTTACGAAAAGATCTCAGGTTTAAATCTCAGCTAGCACCTTTCTGTGTTGAGTTTGCATGTGGAGCTGTTTGATCCCCAAAACTATTTACTTTTAAAATAAAAAATCTTTTTCTGCACATGTTTCTTCCCTGTGATTCTCTGCCTGAATAAACTGACACACACGCATTCTGCTTCATGGTAAAGAGAAGCGGTGTCCAGCCCATCTAGCTTCCTGGCCTTATCTTTACTTCATTCACCATGCATCATCCATACACATTACTGTGCAGTAAGCTATGAATCAGGGCGCTGTTCTTATCATAACCCAGGCGTGGTGATGTTTTGAGGCATGCTTGTGCTCTGACCCCCTTCCTACTGTGTCTCCAATAAGCATAACCATATCTGACAAGGCCAGAACTGTTGAAGGAGGGTGGAGGATTCTCTCTTCCTTTAGGTACATTACCAACCTTCTGCTCACCTGGCTTTTTTCCACAGACACTATTTGGACTTTGCCTCTTCCTCAAAAGGGAGCAGCTCTGTTCTTTCTGTTTATCTTATTTATTGTGTTCTCAAGCATTTTCTTTTACCCCACTTGTCTGCATCCTTGGATTTTCTGTATCAAGGTAAAAAGTAAACAGTACCTCCCTATGTGGAGATACTGAGTAGAAATACTGTACCCCTCTGTGAAACAGTTTAATGTATGTTTCTAGGCTTGGCATTTATTCTCTACATTTAGAAAACACCTATGGTGCCCCGCAAAGCTCTTGATCCCACTTTACCCTTTTCACCTTTAAGTAACATTACAACCCCAAACTTTAATGTATTTTATTGGGATGTTATGTAACAAACCACCAAATAACGATCTATCATGCATTGGAGAAGTTTAGAGCAGGATTAGGTTTTAGAACACTACCCTAAAACATTCAAACATCTCACAGAGCTTTGTTCTGTCGAACATCTGAAAAAAGAAAGAGTGTAGCAAATCTACTACAAATATGGCTGCCCACCTAAACTGGGCATGAGTATATTAATCAGAGCAATAATCTAGAGGTCCATGGTAACCCTGGAGGAACTGCAGAGATCCACAGCTCAGGTAGAATAATTTGTCGATGTACCTTTTAGTCATCCACACCACAAACTAGTGGACTAGTGGCAAAAAAAACATTTGGAGATGGAGATCAGGTCAGATGGGACCAAAATTAAACTTTTGGCCTCCATGCAAAACAGTATTTGTGGTGGAAAACTAGTGTAAGACTTATGTTTTATTTTTTAAAATCATGTTTCTTCATTGATTCTACATTTGTCATATTCAGAATTGATTATACTGTACAAAGAAATAAATGCTTCCACTTTGGCAGAGCAAAGCAGAAGGAGAGAAGAACTGTTTGCTAATCTAAGAAATGGTGCAGTTACCCGGCCCTCTTCTGATTGCTCATAAGAAAATAATGAGAATAAGCTCATGCAGACATCAGACATTGAACCCTCCTTTGACCCACAACTTTTCTGTCACACCTCAAATGTTTTATCTTCCACCTCAGCCATGGACGCTTCAGCTTCTACTTCTACATAATTGCCTTCAACCAAATCAGAAGATACTGATGCTCCCTTTGCCTCCCCCTTCCACCAGTGTGTATCAAGAAGTCAGGTGAAGAGACAACTGGAGAGACTGAACCAGAATAAGGTTTCAGGTCCAGATGGTGTCCCTAGAATCCTTAAGGCCTGTACAGAGCAGCTCTGTGGGATTCTGCTGCACCTCTTCAACTTTAGTCTGGCCCAGATGAAGGTTCCAGTGTTGTGGAAGACCTCCTGTCTTGTTCCATTACCAAAGAAAACTCACCCATCAGTCCTCAATGACTTTAGACCTGTTGCCTTGACATCCCACATCATGAAGGTCCTAGAGAGACTCCTGTTAGCTCACCTGAGTAAGCAAACCACAAACCATCAAGACCCTCTTCAGTTTGCTTATCGCCGTGGAGTTGAAGATGCCATCATACAGTTATAGTTGTGTTGGCTTTAGCTCCAGTTCAAGCAACAATTACAGACACGCTTGACAGTTTTTAGGTGATTTATTAAGAAACACAAGGTAGAGAACTTCAGGTTTCTGGACCGGGATCTGGACAAACACTGGAAGGTGAAGTTAAGTACTAGTTGGAGGTAAGTTTATGTTGAATGTGGAGTTGAGCGACAGGTTGAAGGAGCGGCATACTGTTTGGTGATGAAGATGGAGGGCCAGGGAAGGTGAGTAACTCTCTAAGTGAGATTGACAGGCTGGTTGTGTTTGAGAGGTTGCGCTGGCAGCGCATTAGTTTGTCCTTCTCCATAGTGAGGCTGTTGGAAGAGCCACAGCAGACTGAGGGTAGACAGGCAGGAGAGTGATGGATTACCGAGCAGCAGCATAGCTAGGATCCGGGAGGACGGAGGAGCAGCGAGGAGTCTAGGAGCAGTGGTATGAGGAAGGATCTTCTTGGAAGTCCTCGAGATGGAGGAACACCAGCCATTGAAGTAAAGTTCCCAACACAGGCTGTGGAAACAGGATCTTGGAAGCAAGGAGACAAAGGTATGATCAGAGATCGAAATTCTTCGTGAAAAGGTCTGCAAGACCTGGCCTGATTACCGCCTTATGGGACTGATCTTCATAGATCACAAATAGCGGGTGCTAATTTGCGTGTACTACAACAAAACTTGCATGTGCAATAAGTGGGCGGGTTGCATGTGATTTTCAAAGATTGTGCGTGCAATGTATAACAGGTGCAAAACAGGTACAGACAGCCCTATTAAAATGAGGAAATTGCATGTGCTACTGGCAGGAACAAGAGGAAAAGCAAAGAGATCTTCTGCTGTGTTTCTAGAAATATTATTTTTTCCTTCTGTTTTGTTCAGCCCTTACTTTTCTGGACTGTTACAGTTAATTAACTTTTGTTGTGCTACTCACTACAGGTTTGTCATCTGCCCTGACGAGAATTCTCTTATCTTGCTCAATGCAACTCAAAAGACATATCTTTCTGTTAATTATTTTGTCTCCCTTGATCTTTTAATTATTTTTGGAGACTCACCGGGTTCTGATGTTTTTTGACAGTACATGTTTGAAGAGTTCGGAGTTTATCATAAACAGCCACAATATTTAATCCTGAACATAATATTACAACATAAAAATTGATCATTGTAGGAGTTGGCAATCTGTATGTAATAGCTTTGCTAATTTTAAAACTGACCGTCACATAACTGCCCTGCAGAAAAGTTAAATCGAACATTTATGTACGGAAAAATATATAATTAATTATCCAATGATTTTACCAAATTTGTTTTGTTTGTTTTGCCAATATTTTAACAATATACAATGTGTTTGACTGCTTAAATATTTTTTTGGTGACACAAAATAATTTTTAACTGCATAAACAAAACCCTCCCCTGGCATATGTTCATATTTAAACACCTGCTAAGAAATTATTTTAGCATCTAGTTTGCAAATGAAGGATTTAATCTGCCTTATAATGGCTTTAGCTCTTCTCTATTAATGAAATTATCAACATCAAAGCACAGTGGGCTGTGCGTGATTTGATCAGTTATGTGCGCATTTTGCCATGATCAGGTTTGTGTGCATTCAGCCCTGACAGCAATGTTACGCTGGAATGATGTAGAATGAAGTGTTGCAAGGAGTTTTACCTTAGGAGAAATATCATGGCTTCTGTTTGTGATTGGCTCCAAATCAGACCTTAGATAATCCTACATAGAATCCCCTATTCTCATCTATTTTTAATATATTTATTTTTGACAACCCAAGATGTACAGAAGATTCTCTCTCCCTGTTGTCTGTCTATCTATGCCTCCTTTTGGCCAAAGTGACATCAGACATTTTAGCGTCCCAGTTAGCACCTGCATTTCAAACGTGCTAAATCCACATGCAAAAATTGCGCCGTCAAACCGTTTCAGGCTTTGAAAATTGCTTTGCGGATGGTAAGGAATGACATTTGCATATCTTCCTCCCATGAATTTTGCGTTTGGGTCATTATCATTTTGCATATTCATGAAGGCAGACATGCTAAAATGTTTGCGCCCGCAGTTACGCTTATTTTGCACACGCAACAGGTTTGCGTGCGGTTTTGTACACTCACACCTTTTGAATTTCAGGCCCCTAAGTGATCAAACAATTTGGCATCTTTCTCAGAGATCCCTGCTCATCCTAAGTACCTCCTGGTTAGCTTAACGAGCTGCAGCTACGTAGCCTGCCAGTTGCACCCTTCTAGAGAGATGAGAGAGGCCAACAGAAGATAAACAACACAAACCTGTGCTTCAACAAATCAACTATCATCTAGCTAGCAGCACTGTGAGGATCATGTTCTTTGATTTCTCCAGTGCATTTAATACAATTCCACCTGATTTGCTTTGTCAGAAACTCCAGAAGACTCAGGTGGAGGCCTCAACAATCTCCTGGATCAAAGACTACCTGACAAACAGACCACAGTTTGTGAGACTGAAGGGTTGTGAGTCTAACCAGGTGGTCAGCAGCGCAGGAGAACCACAGGGGACTGTACTCTCACCATTCCTTTTCACTCTGTACACCTCAGACTTCCAGTACAAGACTGACTCCTGTCATTTGCAGAAATACTTGGATGATTCTGCAGTCGTGGGGTGGATCAGAGATGGACAAGAAGCATAGAACAGGCAGCTGGTGGACCGCTTTGTGGCATGGTGTAAAAACAATCAGTGGAGGTGGTGGAGTATAAATACCTCGGTGTTCACCTGGACAACAGACTAGAGTGGAGATGCAACTGTGAAGCCTTCTACAAGAAGGGACAGAGCAAACTGTACTTCTTGAGGAAGCTTAGGTCCTTTGGTGTTTGCAGCCAGATGCTGCATATCTTCTATAAGTCTGTTGTGGAGAGTGTGATCTCCTGTGCCATCATCTGCTGGGGAAGCAGCATCAGAGCCAGGGACTTAAAAAAGCACAATAAGCTAATAAAGAAGGCTGGCTCTGTTCTGGGGACTCCTCTGGAACCTCTGGAGATCATTGTGCAAAGGATTTTTTATAAATGCAGAACATTATGGAGAACCCTGAGCATTCTTTTCACGAGACTGTCGTACAACAGAGTGTTTTCAGTCAGAGGCTTCTTCAGATCTGCTGTAAGACAGACATCAGCATCTCCAACAGCTCTTTGAAGAAACCTGCATAATATGAGCTACAACAACATTTAATTTCCCTTTGGGATTAATAAAGTATTTTTGAACTGAATTGAATTGAAGCATCTGATTTGTACTTTCTGATACAAGAACATATTCACGACTCTTACACTGTCATTGCAGATCACCCTGAACCCACCATCCTCACTGTGAAACATGGTAGTGGCAGCATCATGCTTTGGAGAGGCTTTTCCTCAGTAGGGACTGAGGCTGGGGTGGAGTTTCACCTTCGAAACATACAGCTGTTAGGAGGTCTAATCAAAGTTAAGAACTAAATCCAGTTTGGAATCTGTAGCAAGACTTGAAAATTTCTGTCCAGAGACACTCTCCTTTCAGTCCAACTGATCTTGAGCTATTTACAAAGACAAATGGGCAAAGATTTCACCCTTTAGATGTGTAAAGCTAGTAAAGACATACCCCAAAAGATTTGAAGCTGGAGGATAGGTTGCATATAAATGTATGCAACTGTTTTCAGACTTTTATTTATAAAATAATTAAAACCATGGCTATTATGCTTTAACTTACCATGTATGTGTTTCTTGGTGTTGATCTAACATAAAATCCAATACATTCAAATTTATTTCAGGGCTTTGAATACTTCTGCAATGCACTGTGGGAATCCTGAGGGCTTGGATACAGGAGGCACATACACTTAAATGAATTGCATGAACTACCCACATACTGCATATACTGCTTTTCTAACTTGATCTTGTGTCTACAGGAATAATGTACATGCGCCCATTATCTGGAGAAGGAGCTGCCAGAGCGTGAGAGGCATCTTTCGCCTGACTGACTTTCATTTACAAAGTGGCAATGTTACTTTTGTGTGGGGAAATGAGATAGCACTGCAGCAGACAGTGGGCTACATTATCCGGAGCTGGGCGCACATCCGGTTTTCTCCTTTCTCTTTATCAGCGGCTTTTTCTCACATTGTTCATCAGCCTGGGAGACAGGCGGGGGGAAAAAAAGACAGTCTCTTAGGATCAATTAGTCTCTTGCAGGGAGTTGTGGAGCAGAGAGGGAGCTGGGAGACAAAAGCCATGGCCATGTTAGCACCACACAGAGGTGATAAAGTGACATAGTCTTTCTTCCAGGCCATTAATGTGACAAGCACTCGCTGTCCAGGGAAGGTGGACCTGACAGTGGAGTGGTGCCGCACCAGGATGTGAAGATAGCTCTCAGAAGAGCATTGCCTTCTTCTTTTTGACACACTTTCTCCACCTCTGAGCATCTCTACTCTCTATGCCCTCTTTTGCCAGCTGTTTTCATTCAATCTCCATCTTAGTGCTCTCCCAGGAGTCACTTTTGCTCTCCCTCTCTTCGTCTATCTCCCCTCACTTTCGTAAAAAGCTGCCTCCATTTAAAGTTCCTAAGTCCTCCACACACATCCAAATTTCTCCTTTCATCTTTGACTCTGCTGCTCTCTTTTTTCTCTAATACCTCAAATCTTCCATCCCCTTTTTCTCAGTATCGTCCATCTCAGGTCTCCCTATCGGACCCAGCTTCTCTTCTCCTGTAAAAGCTCATCTGCTCACTCCCCTCTTCAGGTGATTGAAGGTGACACAGGTGATCCAAAAAGAATTCTCCTCTATACAAAGACAAAACAGAACACAAGCCCAGCAAAGCACAGGCAGGAAAACGCAGTGTTTTGGGTAGGTGTCATTTGTCCTTAAGACACAGTAAGCAGGGTGGGAGAGTAATATGACTAAAGCTAGATTTATTTTACTGGGGTGTTCATCAGGATGTGGTTGGTTTGGATCACTGTGTGCTGTTTGGAGCCAGTTTTCATCAGGCTTAATGGGTATGTTAGGTATTTTGAATCAGCAGTGTGACCCAATAGCTATATAAAGTGTTGTCTTGCTGAGTAACTTATAGGTCATCTGCGGCCTTCTGGTCATCTGCCTTGTTGGGTCTGGTGTCTCTCGTCTTCTTATTGACAACAGCCAATAGATTTTCTATGGGGTTCAGGTCAGCGGGGTTTGCTGGCCAGTCAAGAACAGTAACACTATAGTCATGAACCAGCTTTTGGTACCTTTGGCTGTGTGGGCAGGTGCCAAGTCCTGCTGGAAAATAAAGTCAGCATCTCCATGCTGCTTGTCAGCAGAGCGAAGCATGAAGTGCTCTAGAATTTCCTGGTAGATGGCTGCATAGACTGTGGACTTCAGAAAACCCAGTGGACCAACAGCAGCAGATGACTTGGTACCCCAAACCATCACTGACTGTGGAAACTTCATACTGGACTTCAAGCAACATGAAAATAGTGCCTTTCCTCCAGACTCTGGGGCATGCTTTCTAAATGAAATGCAGCATTAACTTTCATTTGAAAACAGGACTTTCGACCATTAAGCAACAGTCCAGTTCCTTTGCTCCTTAGCCCTGGCTTACCCTCCGTGTATAGGGTGTTGATGACTGTCTTCTGGACATCTGTCAAGTCAGCAGTCGTCCGTATGGTTGTGTGGCCCATGACCCAGAGTGAGAGCCCGTTAAAAGGCTCAGGAAATCTTTGCAGGTGTTTTCAGTAAATTAGCTGATTAGAGTGTGTTTCCAATAAAGAACATTTTATAGTTTCTAATTTTCTGAAACGTTGAATTTTTTGTTTTCTTTAACTGTAAGCCTAAATCATCAAAATTACAAGAAACAAAGGCTTGGAATATATTACTCTATATGTAATGATTCTATACAATATATGAGTTTCTCTTTCTGAGATGACTGGCAAAAATATTGCTCTAACAGTAGCAGAAAAACATACTTTTAAGCTTTGAAACATTGGACAGAAAAGGATGGTAGGTGCCTGGCCTTAATTTCAGCTGCAACATTCAGACAGTAGGGTCTGAATTTGTCATAAACATCATAAAAGGATGAATCTATCCTGTCCTGTTCAGGTTAATGGTGTAATGATGATTAGGGGATATTTTCTTGATACACTTCGGGCCCCTAAGTACCAATTTAGCATGATATAAGCTCAAAATCTATTGCTGACTATTGTTGACCAAAGTGAACCCATCTTCAAATCTGGATAATGACCCTAATCTTACAGCTCAAATCATCTCAACCTGGTTTGAGTTTATTGTACTCCAAGGCCTCCACAGTTACATGGTCTCACTACAATAAAGCACCTTTGGGATGTGGCGTGACATGCAGGGGTGAAAGTGGTATAAAATTCTTGCCGGTACATATATATATAATGTGTGTGTGTTAATTGTTACTCTCATCTGTGGCCCCTCGAGATCTCTCTCTCTCTCAGCAAAGTCCAAACTCAAACTAATCAATACCGGGATCAATATTTTACTTTACTGTAAGCTGTCTGTATAAGGCAGAAATTAGAATCACTTGACCATGTAGAATAAAGAACTGCCATGTATGAAACAATGATAAACCATTTTGTGATGCATAACTTTTCATCTTCAGTTTCTTTTGAACAAAGAAGTTCTTGTTGTTCTCTGCATTTTGGTCGAGTTTTGATTTCAGTTAAATTAAAAAATTGACAGTAAGGTTGTTTTTGTGGTTTTTATTTAAAAGACTGATGGTAAGTGATTTATTGTTCATCCTGTCCTATTGCAAGCAGCGGCTTTTTATGTCTGTGCACCACCTGTGTAAAATCTCCCAGTCCATTAAATCGAACGCACTGATCTCCTTGGCAACCGTTCTGTTTTGGAGGTAAGCGCGCATGCGCTCTCGTGTATCGTATGTGAAATCTCTGGTCGTAACAGTGTTTTCGAGCTGTACTGTGTTGTTGTAATTCAGCAAAATAACATGAAACACAACTAGTTTCTCTCCCTTTGCTTTTAACTGGGGTATTTAGCAGCGAGCAGACAGACATTAATCGTAGTGGTGCTCGTTTTAAACGCTGGCCGTTCATAAAAGGCTCGAACTCCGAGGGGAGAGAAGCAAAGCAAGAGCATTGAGGCTCCCCATCATAGCAGAACAGTTCAGAAACTATTTGGAATGAGGGGAAAAAAGCTATATTTATAAACAGATTAAGTCGTGTTTTAGACTGCCTATTGGTAGCGGATCTGATCTTCTTTGTGTGCTCGTGAATTTTTGCAGCCGTAACTGGTTCTGGATGACGGCTTCATAGCAGACAGCTGTTCTTCCCTCTTCCCGGTACTGCGTACCGGCGCAGAATCTTTTAGTGGTACGCAGTACCGGACCGTTCCGGCTCACTTTCACCCCTGGTGACATGGGATTCACATCTGACAAATCTGGACCAGAATTTTTTCAAAACCTTGTTGAACCCATGCTATAAAGAATTTAGAGTACTGGAGGACACAGAATAATTGATTCCCTTTCTCAGGTCTTTTTTTAAATAAATAGGAACTACAACTTTATTGTTAATGTTATGTTTGGGTGGTCCCATTGAAGTTAAAATGTATGTTTTTCTTACAGTTTACACTGCCTTGCAAAAGTATTCATACCACTTAGAATCAGACTAAGAATCAGCTTTATTGTCAAGTTTGTGCACACAAACAAGGAATTTGACTCCGGTCCACTTTGCTCTCAGTGAAGATTTTTTTTCTCCAAATAAATGAAAATAAAAAATATTAACTTTTACCACATATTGTACCCTTAAAACTATGAACTTTTATGTATTTTATTGAAATTTTATGTAATAGACCAACACAAACTGGAACATAACTGTGAAGTGGAAGAGGAAGGATACAGGGTTTTGTAAAGCTTCTCATGAACAAAAGTCCAAAATGTGTGTATTTGTATTTGGCACCACTCTGATACCCCTGAATAAAATCTAAGCAACTGATTGCCTTCCAAAGACAGAGAATCCATCTGTGTGTAATTTAATATGAGTATAAATCCAGCTGTTCTGTGAAGGCCTCAGAGGTTTGTTAGAGAACATTAGTGAACAAACAACATTTTGAAGACCAAAGAAGACAGCAGGGAGAAAGTTGAAGTTATGATTCTCGCACGTCTGCTCTACCCTGTCTCCCTGGCTGCAATCAGCAGATCAGATGCACCTGGTGGCTGCTGCAGTGTAGTGCAATCTGTGGAATGCCATACACCTGTGTCTTCCCTGATATATACTGACTCTGACAAGCAGACGGTGCCAGATTTTTGAAAGCCATTGTGTGAGTAGATATCCAGCATTCCTTCCTGTCAGATCATTGTTCTTGACCTTGCCTTGCCTTTTGGATTTATGCCTCTGCCTGCTCCCTGTCGGACTATTTGGATTTTGGTTGCATCTGGTTTATGCCTCTGCCTGCCCCTTGCCTGATGCCTCTTGTTCCGATCGTTGACCCTGTTTCTGTCCTTGGATTATTGAGCCAGCCTAGCCCTCGGATTATTCAGCCTGGAGTCACTTCTTACATGTGCTGTGGAGATCACCGCCTGCTGCCCACTGAGGTTTCCCCTCTGGGTTTCAAGTTCCACTCAAGACAAAAGCAGGTTAGTGGCTTTTCTGATCCCTGCAAAATCTGGAGAGACAACAAGTCACTAATCCCTCTTTCTGCCTCAGTGATTCCTGGAAGCTGTGAGGAGTGTTACCTGTGTGACATTTTCCTGTGGCTGAAAAACCTTTTAAACTTTCAGTACTGTGTCTGGCTGAATCTTGGGTCTGCCTTTTTCTGATTCATAGCAGTTGTTTCATACACTGTTAAACCCATCATCTGAAAATGGAAGGAGTATAGTGCAGCCACAAACCTGCATAGATATGGCTGTCCACCTCTGTACTATACAGGTCCTTCTCAAAATATTAGCATATTGTGATAAAGTTCATTATTTTCCATAATGTCATGATGAAAATTTAACATTCATATATTTTAGATTCATTGCACACTAACTGAAATATTTCAGGTTTTTTATTGTCTTAATACGGATGATTTTGGCATACAGCTCATGAAAACCCAAAATTCCTATCTCACAAAATTAGCATATCATTAAAAGGGTCTCTAAACGAGCTATGAACCTCATCATCTGACTCAACGAGTTAACTCTAAACACCTGCAAAAGATTCCTGAGGCCTTTAAAACTCCCAGCCTGGTTCATCACTCAAAACCCCAATCATGGGTAAGACTGCCGACCTGACTGCTGTCCAGAAGGCCACTATTGACACCCTCAAGCAAGAGGGTAAGACACAGAAAGAAATTTCTGAATAAATAGGCTGTTCCCAGAGTGCTGTATCAAGGCACCTCAGTGGGAAGTCTGTGGGAAGGAAAAAGTGTGGCAGAAAACGCTGCACAACGAGAAGAGGTGACCGGACCCTGAGGAAGATTGTGGAGAAGGGCCGATTCCAGACCTTGGGGGACCTGCGGAAGCAGTGGACTGAGTCTGGAGTAGAAACATCCAGAGCCACCGTGCACAGGCGTGTGCAGGAAATGGGCTACAGGTGCCACATTCCCCAGGTCAAGCCACTTTTGAACCAGAAACAGTGGCAGAAGCGCCTGACCTGGGCTACAGAGAAGCAGCACTGGACTGTTGCTCAGTGGTCCAAAGTACTTTTTTCGGATGAAGGCAAATTCTGCATGTCATTCGGAAATCAAGGTGCCAGAGTCTGGAGATAGGAATTTTGGGTTTTCATGAGCTGTATGCCACAATCATCCGTATTAAGACAATAAAAGACCTGAAATATTTCAGTTAGTGTGCAATGAATCTAAAATATATGAATGTTAAATTTTCATCATGACATTATGGAAAATAATGAACTTTATCACAATATGCTAATATTTTGAGAAGGACCTGTAATCTTCCTGCAGGCCTCAAGAGAAAATGCATGTTTAAGGGACATCCGTTTCTCACATACAGCCAGAGGAAAAACCTCTGATGGAAATAGCATTATTCTGGAATGATATGCATTCAGGTCCTCCTTCTAAGCCTTTATCCTTCCAAGATAGAAACAAACACAAAACACCCCCACAGTTTGACCACTGTAGGATGCCCAGCAATGAGTCCTTTACATCTAACCATGTGTGAAGTGTGCAAATGTGTTTTATAAATGTCAAAGTACTTCCTCCACACCGAGTTTGACATCTTAAAAATGCTTTAGATACGAGCATGTTGATAGATCACGGAGAGCCTGACCACTGAGTCATTTTCTATCTTTTCTGCTTGACTGTCCTCTGCTCCCGGAAGACAAAAATAAAAAGCTAGCCATCCTTTAAAACGTTCCCTATGTTTGTCTCATCAGTGTGAGTGTGAAACATCTCTGGATGGTGAGTAAACTTGTATGCATGGACAAGCTTTATTTGTGCAGGCCCATCACACACTCATTCCCAATTGGGGAAATTGGTTGAACAGGGGACGAATCTTGCAACTCGTTAATTCTGCTTGGCATGTTCACTTCAGTGGATTAAAACACTGTTATGTCTGCTTTTATAGGACTTTGTTGGTGCAGGACTATTTCACGCCCGCGGCACTGATTTTCACAATGCAGTGACACATACGCACTGTCCCCCCCGCCCTTACTGTCGTTTCTTATCAGCCTTGTTTCTGTGACTTGTCCGCTCTAGAGTTTGACCTCAATACATTCATCCAAAACAATGTTATGGATTGATCTGCTCACGGTAAACCGTACTGCTACCGATGTTACAACATTTTTGAAAAAAAATCTGTTACAATATAAAGATGGGGCAGTGGTGGTTTGGTAACGTCCCCTTAAAGTAAAATCTAGGTTAATCCTTGATTTTCAGAGCTGAGTTGGCACATTTCTGCTTGGTTTGGTTCACTTATCTTGGTCTTGTTTGTGTAAATGATAATTCTAAACTTAGATTGCATGCATGCTTGTTTGTATCATTTGTCTTTATGCTGACCATCTGATATACGGACAATCATTCTAGCATATGAATGATCAGCCAAGTTTTTAAGGTCTAATTGGAAAATGCCCCAGGACGTCTATACCCCATTGCTGGTGTAGATCCTCGTTCATCTAGGACATTACAATCCTAAGTATGTAAGTAGAAGGCAACTGGACTTTTTCTCTGGTTTTTGGAAGATGTTTGGCTTCTCATCCAAAAGGCTTCTTCAGTGCTGAACATTGTTGGAAAGAACATGCTTATAAGTTGTAATCAGAACAATCACACTAACTGGGCCAACAAAGTCACTAATGGGGCCATTGAGGACATGCTAGTTAGTTAGGCCCTACCTTCTATTTAACTCAGTGTTTGGATCGTTGTTGCTTGGTGATCCAATATATATATATATATATATATATATATATATATATATATATATATATATATATATATATATATATATATATATATATATATATATATATATATATATATATATATATATATATATATATATATATATATATATATATATATATATATATATATATATATATATATATAATATATATATATATATATATATATATATATATATATATATATATATATATATATATATATATATATATATATATATATATATATATATATATATATATATATATATATATATATATATATATATATATATATATATATATATATATATATATATATATATATATATATAATCGCCAGTCCATCGCGGGGCAACACACAAACAACCATGCACACACTCATTCATACACCTAAGGTCAATTTAGAGTGACCAATTAACCTAACAGGCATGTCTTTGGACTGTGGGAGGAAGCCGGAGTACCCGGTGAGATATATATATATATATAATCACACAAAATGTTGCCAAATGTTTGTGATCCTGTTTTATGTTGAACTAAAATAAAAGCTAAATATATGGTTAAAAAGGACAAATACTTGTGTTATATCAAACATTTTCTATTTTAAAAATCCTTTAATGTCTGTGAAAATTGTGCCCTGAAGTATTTTAGAAGGTGTCCATCTGCATCAAATGCGTGTACTGTCGGGCCAAATTTGTACCATTCTTGAACTGTGATCGGGGGCCGCACGAATGGCCCCTGGGCTGCACTTTGGACATGCCTGTTGTAGGGCAAACACAGAGACAGATGAGGGAATCATTCACAAACTCCAACCCAATGGCAAAAATTGGCAGTTAAACCTAACATGCTTTATGGATTTTGAGAGGAAATCAGTGATAATCCATGTACAGGGAGAACATGCGAACTCCGCTTAAACAAATGCACCAGTATTGGGTTTATTTTTGATTGGGTGTGAAACCTGCATGGCATCCTTGTCACCACTGTTAAGTAATAACCAGTTTCCACTTTGCCGCTAAATAAAATGGATGACAGCAGTCACATTTTAGCGTTTCTGTGGACATGACTGGAAACCACTGGGAGGTGTCATCACTTCATAAATCCCTCTTTATATTCATCCATGTTGAACAGTACAAAAAATAAAAGAGGAAGGGCTTTTTTTTCCCATGAACTGATCCTTTAATGAGCCACTGAGCTCCATCTTACTGTAGCCATATGAAGTTTTATGTCTTGAGGCAGTGATGTCAAGCTGTTCAGTTGCTGTAGAAATGAGCACATTCTGTGGATGCCCACAGTTCCTGACACTTTCTCTTCTCGCTGGTCCACAGGGTCAGACAAGCCTGTTTAAGCAGCTTATAGCTGTGGCTGTCCACTGGCTGCTGTGGAGGAAAGGAACTTATTGTTTGTATTATTAAACTTCAGAGAACTGCACACAGACAGAAAATTTCACCACACCGGCACTATGCGCATAACAACACTCATGGCTAATTTGTCTGCTAGCCTTTTTTCACCATCACCCAACACAATGCGTACACACACACACATATTAACTCAGTTTCCTCCGCCCCCTTTACGCCACGGTGACAGCTTTGTCACAAAGATGAATTCATCGTCAGCACAGCAGCCAAAACAAGTAATTTGATTGCCCCAACCACAAATTAAGTTAGTGTGATTCAATTTTCGATTTGGGCTTCTCCTCCAGCCATACATCAAGGGAGACATATTTCATTACACAGCAAAACCACAGAGAGGGAGGCAGTGGTGGCCCACTCCCTCCATAAGAAGACATTATGGCAGAATTATGGCATTTACTCGATACCGCTGCAGGTCCAGTCAGGACGGTGATGGCTTTGGTGCCAGTCGCTGGGCTTGTTATCCACAGGGCAACTCTGCCACACAGAAAACAACCGACATATGCAGCTAGTTTGGATAGCTGCGAGCCAAGTGTGACAATATGCAGGAAGGAAGGCCTGGCTGCACCAGAAATTACATGGAAGTGGTGCAGAGCTCTGAGATTTATAGACTATGACAAACAATGCACAGTGTCTTGCAAAAGTATTAAGACCTTTTAAACAATTGCATATTTTGTCTTATCACAACCACAAACTTCAATATATTTTATTTGAATTTTACATGATGGAACATGACAGTAGTGCATAATGTGAAGTGGAAGGAAAATACACATGCTTTTTAAATTTATTTTTTTTTTCAAATGAAAATCTGAAAGGTGTAGCATGCATTTCCATTAGATGCCCCCAAGATCAGTACTTTGTACGACACCATTTTGCTGAAATTACAGCTGCAAATCTTTGGAGTGTTTCTCTACTAGCTATTCACATCTTAAGACTGAAATCTTTACCCATTCTTCTTTGCAGAATGCCTCAGGCTCAGTCAGGTTATATGTAAAGTGTTGTCACAGATTCTCAACTGGATTTAGGTTTGTTCTTTGACTAAAAAATTCTAACACAGGAATATCTTTTGAAACATTTCATTTTAGATCTGGCTGTATGCTTAGTGCTATTGTTATTAGAAATCTCCACCCCAGCCTGGAGTCTTTAGCAGCCACTAACAGGATCCCTTTCAGGATTTTCTTGTATTTAGCTACATCCATCTTTCCATCAACTCTAACCAGCTTCTGTGTCCCTGCTTCAGAACGCACCTCCATCATGATAATGCCACTACCATTTTTCACTGAAGAAATGGTGTGTCCAGCATTAGTTTTACACAAATTGTATTTTATGTGGGTACCCAAGAGTTGAATTTTGGGCTCATCTGATCAGAATCAACATCTTTGCTGTGTCACCTACATGGCTTGTGGCAAACTGAGAGCAGAATATCTTATAACTTTCTTTCAACAATGGATTTGTTTTCTTGCCATTCTCCCATGAAGACCAAATTTGTTCATAAATAATAATGATCCTTTCTGCAGATTATTTACATCTCTGGATCTATGCAGATCCTATAGATGTGACATTGTTCTATTAGCTGCTTCTCTAATTTATGCTATGTTTCATGTTTTCTCCATTTTCAGAGGATGGATGGAACTGGATGGATGGAACCATTCAAAGCCTGCTACAAACCTCTCACAAATTTCTGCCTGACCTGTCTGTTATTTTTCTTGGTCTTCGTGATACTTTTTGTTCATTTATGTTCTCTTACAAACCTCTGAGGGCTTTACAGAACAGCTGGACTAATTAGGAGACTTCTGAAGTGAATTGATTGCACTGGACTTTATTCAGGAGTATAATTTTACTTGAAAATGAAAAAAATTCTAAACTATGTATCATTTTCCTTTCACACAATGGTATTCTACTTTGTGTTGCACTTTCACAGAAAGTGAAGAAGTTCAAGGGGTATGAATGCATTTGAATGGCACTTTATATTAAACGAATAATCATGTAATACTCATTTAAGATATCTGTGCCCCTATTAGAACTCTGGTACATTCATAAAGTCTTCCACTGTCTTACCTTCCCACTAACCTCCTTTGTTTCGCCTCCACTATAAGCTTTCTCTTCGGGCTCTTGACTACTAAATGGATTTGAAGCCAGAGAGCTCAATCAGTGCCCACCACAACCGCCTTCTCCTTCCATTTCCCCACAATAGAGCCAGGACATTCTAATTAAACCACAGGCTGTTCTTCTGAGTAACTGCAGTTTGAAAGCTGTGAAGTGAATATCCAGTACTTGGCCATTAATTCAAATGAATATCACAGATGTGGTAATGAAATGTGCCTCTAGTTTTTTTGCGTTCATGTGTAGATTGTTGTTTTTCACAAATTAGATTGCCATTGTGTTTAAGAGGTACAAGAGAAAAATAACTCTAAATTAATCAGCTGCGATCAGAAGCCCTGATAGCTTAGATGTAAAATTGTTTGAAAAAATTAGAAATGAAATCATTCGAAGTCCAATGTGGTGTCCAACACGGTAATGTGCTGTGAGATGTTTTCTTGGATTGAAGAGAAACTTTCTTGGCATACCTCTTTTTCTCAAGGGGAACCTCAGAGACTGATTTTGTTTTTCTGCTCTGTCGCAGCTCTGTGACTGGCAAGTCAGTCTTGCAAAGCCATGCGCAGTATTTGAAATGCAAATGACTGACACTTTTTGTTGAAGCTAGAGCCAAGGTGCTTTTGATAAAACTGAAGATCTGGGATGTATTTTCTGGGAGTAAAGGTACAGTTCTGAAGTGGCAGCTTTGTGCACTTGAGAACTGGAAAATGTCCAGATTCTTGACCTTTGGAGTAAATCACTCCCTTTTGCTGACTATGGAGTTCTTTGTTCCTGATAAAGTGTGACCTGATCAGCACCTTAAACTCTACAGATGTCACCAACTGTCTGGAAGCAATCCTTTTTTTTGTTTATGAATTTTTAATGTCTAGTCCTGCTTATCAGCGCAGGGTTGTGGGTGGAATGGTGCACTTGACAGGTCACCAGTCAATCACATGGCTACACAGAGACACACAGGACAAACAAACCACACACTAGCCAACCCGCATGAGCAGAACATGCAAACTCTTTGTAAAAATGCCCCAGTCGGGACGAGAGCTCATTGCAGAGCTGCCGAGCAAGTATAGACATTGAATGAATGGATAATTTTAGTATGGCATCGAAACTTTAGGCTGCATGAATTCCCTTACTCCTCCTTCATGTGTGGCCGTTGAAATGAGTTGTAAATACATATAACGAGGTCAGACAAGACTGCCAAATAAGTGTTATGTTTCTAATATAGCTATGCTCCTGGGAATCTGAAGGTCACTCCACGTAAAACTTCTCTTAGAAAGTATTTTAGCAATTTAAACCCAGGAGGAGTGTTGCTCACTAGAGGGATGCACACATCCCATCTGACCTGGAAACCTCTCCAGGGGTCCTGGTAACAGTGCCAGCTCGTGAATATGAATGAAGTCAGTTTCCGTGAAGGTACATGTCATCAATTGGGAGAGTTCATTAACCAATTAAATTTATAAATACATGGTCACTAAATGGACTTTATCTCGTCTGGGTTTTGCAGAGACCCTGTGGGAAATTAAGGTAAAAAATGAATTACCTACTACCTGAGGTCTCTTGCTCTCTTTGCATTCTGCTCTCTCTCCCTCCTGAAATTCAGCTGCTAAATCTGCGGCCCATAGAAACAGCTCTCTTTGGGGCCTGAAATAGTGTATATCCATAATCCCTGGCCAACACATCCATATATAGGGCCACTGACAAATGGGAAAACATTCCCTTGTGAGTATTTGCCTGTTAGATGGATGCGAAGATATTTAGGATTGTTGGATAATAGAAAATCAAAAATAGCACTGTGCTTAGAAAAAGGAACAAAATGGGCCCTGTTTGTCTTGTGAGCCTCCTAATTCATTCAGTTTCCTCTGTCCCTAAAATGATCTCTCACAACGAATTTTCAAGGCTGACTGCTCAGGTACAACAGAGATATGTTGCCTATCATATGACGCAGGTTGCATTTGTTCTCTGAACAGGATGGCGAAGCACTCCAGAGACAGAGTGAGCAGAGGAAGAGGAGGAGTAACGGAAATGCCCACAGAGCGTGGATCATTTCTGGCAAACAGGTATCTGTTGTATCTCCCTCTTCTTCCAAATGCCAGGTTTGTGGGATTCCAAATTATGGCTCTGAATTTTTGTGCGACTGCCTCACGGTTGATTACCCTCGATCTGAGTTTTCGCTCTGCCTTTTACTGTGCTGTGGTTTCTGCCTCTTTTCATTCTATTTGTTTTCCTTTATTTATTTATTTCAATTCTGCCTGCTTATGCCCAGTTTCTCACTTCCCTCTCTGTTTCTTTATTTTGCTGCCTACATTTTTCATATTTTTCCAAGCATGTAATATAATGACAAATTTCTAAATAAATCTTTGAGTACACTGATAAAACAAATTGCTAGTATTTAACGAAATGACCTCCTTGAACTTGAATTTGCATGCATTTTATTTTTGGTAGATTTTAAGAAATGTTGGGAGTTTAACAGTTAATAGATAATTAAATATGTTTGTTAAATTCTAAGCGTTTTTTTCAAATGTACTTAGCTTCCACTTAGCTTTAAAAGCAATCAAGTTCACTTTACATATTGTTCTTCAAGATGCCTATGCATTTTTCAATTTATTTTGCTTTTTCATTGTAAATTATTATTGTACTGGATAAAATAAACACAACAAACCATACATTTCTCGTATGTCTCATATGACCTTAGTATACAGAGTGGAGTATGGTTAGCTATGGCTAGTGTGCTCACAGTACAAATTACATCTAATTGGGGTTTTCTCTGTTTTTATTCACATTTCTTAAACTGTTTGGCTGCATTAATACTCCTGACTAGAATGTGAGAAATCTATAAAGGTTTCTGGATCATTTGGCAACAAAACACAGTGTAGTGGTTCATGATGAGGAGTAAGATGGACTACAATGGTAAGATTTGATTTTCTGGCACCAGCTGTGTATCCTGCAGGGTCTTGCAAAACTACTATATTGTCTGCTAGATTTAGCCTCGAATAATTGCCATGCAGACAGGGTCATGATGGGTCTAGTCAAATCAGTTAGCCCCACTATTCCTCCACCTGCAATACTGCCTATATCATCATTTCACTCAACACCAGTGGGACAACTAAGCAACAAATATGATCCCAGATCCATTAATTATACACAAAGAGAGAGGTGTGTTGTAATGAGCGAACAAGGAAACATTAAGAAAGTAACACTCAGATTCATTAATGCACAGGGCGTGTAATTAAGTACTTGACTTGTGTAACAGTGGATTTGTTTGTCATTTTATGACTGCTGTGCTGGCATGTAACAAAACTAATTTAGGTGAAACTAGTAGAGAAGGATTTACCAGTGGTTAACAATCAAATGAACACATTCAATTAGGAATAATAAATAATTTCCTAACAGTTTAAGTTTTAATGATTTTTTTCAAAATATTTTGTGGTGCTAGTGTCCTTCACCAACAACAAGTAGACAGGAAATGACCAGAAGGAGGAAGGTCAGGGATTGAACCACAGAGAGTCACCCTGGTGACCAACAGCCTATGACTCTGCCACTTATATATTTATAATCTTTATCTTTGTCACTGCTCACTTCAGCATTGCCACATTAGCATTTATGTTTGGCTTGTAGATGGTCAGAGGCCATTTCAAGCTGAAACATATGTTATGAGGTTTAGGTTGTATCTGGAACGATGTATTCTGTCCGAGTTGTATTTCCGGGAATGAGTCCTTCAGAGTACATAAAAAAGCTTCAGAAAAGATGCTCATCCAGATATTGTTAACTAGAGACAACACATCGCCTTGAAAGAAGCTTTTTTGTGTTAATCCAACTATTCTCACTAACCCCTCTGACAAATTAGCTGATCTGGATGTAGACACTAATATATATATATATATATATATATATATATGTATAGTTTAACTTTAGCGTCAGCACTGTCACTAATGCTGCTTTCCATTAACTTTGGAAGTCGAAGGTTAATGTCGAAGTTCACGTCATTTCCGAGTTGTAGCGGTCCAGTTTTCCTGTTTGTTTTCATTCGTATTGCTTGCAACTGTTACAGCAGTCTTCTAACAACAACAATAACACTGTTCTATGTGGTATTAAGCATATAAAGGTCTAAAGGGACCATAGACGTCTAACATAACATTGGTATAGATACCAGTCTTATCTTAGACGTCTGTGGTCCATTTAGACATTGTTTAGATACATTTTCAACAAAGAACTCTCACTGCGATGGTCGATTAAAATAAAAATAATCTTATTTAAAACCTGGTTTTATGGTATAAGATGTTCAGAGGTTTTTCCTTTCCGGTCTGTGGGGGAAGAAAGCCAGACATTACTTTGAGACTATGGTGAGATCTTGTAATGTACTACTTTCTCATCTAATCTTAATGCTTTAATATTTCATGCAGTTCAAGGCCTCCTTTGTAATCTGCCGCTGCAGCACATTTCTGGACAGCATTTGAATTATGTGCCTGCTAGCCATTCTCTGATTCAGGGAGGAAGCAGTCGTTCCCATGAAAAGAAATGGGGGTCACTTGTCATAATGGTGGAACACTTCTCTGCTAAATGGATGCTAAGATTAGCTCTTTTGAGAAAAGGATGAGTCATTATAATCTCCACGCAAAGCAAAGGAAGCAGCCATTCGACATTTAAGTGGACAGCGCTGTGATTCCTGCAACAATAGAGCACAAGTTCCTGAGGGAGGTTAAAGTGAAAGGCAAATGGCACCAAGGCAAGATTTTTCCACTGCATATTCTAATGGGATTTTTCTCCCTGTTTTCCCCCTTCTCCTTTTGCTTTTGAAAGCTGCATTAACTGCTCCTCCATGAAATGTTAATTGCGTTGCTGCTAGTAAGAAAACATGAGAGGAAGCTGGAGAGACACGGCTGCTGTTTCAGGACAGTTGAGTCACTTTCCCTGGGAAGCGGCTTGACGAGCAAACACAAACTTCCTGCTGTGGCCGTGTGCTTGGCTGACTGCCACTCTGCAATTTAACTCTCTGCCTAGGCATCTCTGAAGAAGGATGGTTATACTAATGGCACAAGCCTCACAGTTTTACTTATGGTGGAAAAAATATCCACATAAAATACCATACAATCACTTAGCCTTGTGATTTCTCTCCAGATGACATATTTGTAATTAAGTTTTAGGAAGCTGGAATTTATTCCCCCCATCTACAGACAATGGCGTTACATGAAAGCTTTATAATGTTTTTGGACTAATTATTTTTGACTAAGCCTTTATGTTTTGAAGCACAGAGAATTAATAAGATCTCAGCTATGAAATTCTTAAATGTATTTAGATTCAATTCAGCCTTCTCCCACAGCCCAAAATCCTGCATGTTAGAGTAACTGGAGGTAATCCTGCCTGGGTTTACAAATACTTTCCTTGTTTTTTTTATATTTTTTTTTAAATGGTGACATTAAATTATAATCTGGTCCAGATTTTTTCAGATTGTTAACCAAGTCTCAGATAGGCACCACCAGCTACCCTGCAACTCTACATGGACTACGATGCAGGTATGGAAAATGGATGAACTCATAAAACTTTCAGCCTCGTCTGACAGTGCAGAGCCCACCAAACAGACAAATGAATGGACATCCACAGATGCTCCAGATGTTCCCTGTGGCTTACTATCTGCTCTGTGTATAAGGTCCATTAAGTAAAAAGGTGATTCTAGATTCTAGGAGTATGCGCATGCATGGTTGTTTGTCTCCTGTGCCTCAGTGTTAGCTTTGTAATGGACTGGCTATTTTTCAAAGGAGTAGCTTCCCCACCTTTCAGCTAATGGCAGCTGGATTGATACAAAGAAAAACAAAGCTGAAGAAACACAAATGTAATTGGCAGGAACATCACAGATCTTCCTGCACATCATGTTTCTGCACATAATACTGCATTCTCCTGCTGAGTCAAACAGTCGAGAAAAAAACACATAAAAAAGGTGTTTGTTAGATAAAGTAGCTTTTAAATGCAGCTGAAATGTAAGTCAACATTTTTCAAGACAAGGAGAACATTTTGAAAAGGTTGCACTCATAAAAATCTAAATACATAGATCTAAATACAATGTGTTTACATTACCATAAAAAATCTACACAATAAATCTGCATAATAATTATTATAGGAGCCACACATATGCTTCCAAGGCAGTGCATAATATGCTGACACGTTTGATGTTCCGCAGTACTTTAATGCATACAGGAGTATCATGGCTGCACAAAATAATAATTCATGTGACTCATTTTAAACTAGTTGGCATTTATTTTATTTGGGCCCTCAGGGCTTATTTACATTAAAATTGTAATTTCAAAGTAATTTTCTTTTTTGGGCTTTGATATGTATTTATAACATTCTTTGTTCAATAAATACTACAACCTTCACCAAAGTAAAGGCTTAGTGTAATGCAATAGGTTATTATTATTTTTCTTTTTTATTTGTCTGGCAGAGTATCACTCAGAATTGTTGTCTGAGTGCCAAGAAATTGCCCAACAGATTTACTTTCACAAGCGGAGCATCACAGCTAATACTTTAAAGCTCTGCTTGATATTTATAAAATAATCTTTATTATAAACTTCTTTGGGAATATTTTAATTGTAACGGACACGGAGACAGAAATGAAAAGGAAAACAGAAGCTTGAAAAAGAGAGAGATGGGGCAAAAGGGAAAAAGGGGAGAAAAGAAGGAAAGAGTGGAGGAGAGAAAGAAGGATGAAGAGAATAAAAGACTAGACCCTGCTTGCTTATACACCTGCAGCTGTTTTTTTTTTTTTTAACAAAATAGCATTTATGAATGTAAAATGTACTTAGTGAGAGGTGCAGCCCAATATAGAACATCTGTGTATCTGTCAACACGTGAAGCTTAACACCTGTGAGTATGAGTGTGGACGCGCTTTTGTATACAAGGTTTCTCCACAAAAATATGCAATAGGGAGCTTGAGGACCCACCGACCTGCCCCGTGGTCCCCGGGCGGACACTGAGGAGATCCGAGCCACAGACATCCAAAGGCCACACAAAGCACAGGAACCCCAGGAGAACCATCACCAGGACTACCGCAACCCCTCCAGAGAAGAGCAGTGGAGAGTCCCAGGGGAGCCACCCAGCAGCGACAGTGCAGAAGCCCCAGTGAGCCACAGCGACGAGTCCACAGGCCCCGCCAGTAGCCGTCCATGCCCGAGCAGATCCAGCCATGGACCCAGAGACCCAAGACCTCGGTACAAACCACCCCCCAAGCAGAGGCCCGACAGAGCCCAGGGTGCCAGGCCCCGGCAAGCAGCCACCGGGAGTGAGCCAGCATACACCAAAGCACCCGGCCGCGGACACCGAGAACCACAAGTACACCAGCGGGCAGAGACTCCAACCACCGGCAGGTAGTGTGGTGGGGAGGAAATAGGCCCCCCATAAGATGGGAGGGCCTAAGCTGATCCAGGAGAGGGAGCAGTCCAAGACCCAACCTGTCAAAAAAAAAAAAAAAAAAAAAAAAAAACAGGCACTCAGTCACAATCACCCGCTCCCACCCACCTGCATACACATAAAATCACTTGCACCCAATGTAAAGACAAACAACAATGGAATGTCATACACTCACTCACACTCCCCATGCATACTCTATACTCCCAGGTCCAGGTGCCGGTACCCCCCAGGGGCAACCAGCCCTCGGACCCAGGAGGTGGTCCCCTTCCCTCCTGGGGCAGAGACAGGCAGACAGCGCCGGCACCGCCCAGACCCGGGCGGCCCCGGCCCGGCCCCCGCCCCGGACCCAGTCCCCAACAGCCCCCATCCACCTCCGGAGAGGGGGCTATGTACAAAAGAGAGGTCCACATGGCCCAAATCAGCCCGCCAGCAATAGGTTATTAAAAATGATGCACATCTGACATGATATGAAACTTGGGATGGGGTCGGGGTCTTAAATGATCGGTATTCAAGTCCCAGACAAAACTGAGGACTGTTTGACTGTCTGTGATTTTCTATCAACCACACCCTCAGTAACCGTGCAGCCCTGTTTTTTGTATGCCCAATTTTTAAACTTGAAATCGTGTGTTTGAGTTTTATGGCATACAAAATTTTATCATAGCAGAGCTGCTAATTTTTGAGTGTAGGTTTTATTGAGACAGGGGTGCAGCTGGGATCAGATTTAAAATAGACTTTGCACCGTGCAATTCGGTGCTTTTTTGGCAGCACTAGTAGCCTTTCATTTTGTTATTTTTCCAAAGTATGCAGACAATAGTAGAATGATGAGAAGGGGGAGACATGTAGGATAGGTGTTTGGGTTTAGGCCTTGTTCATCAGGGTGTTAGTTGGTGCAGTGCATGTTTCCTCATTTTCTCGTTTTACAACTTTGAACAATATTTGACTACGACAAGCCTCAGTAGTAAGTTCAGCAACTCTGAATCAACTCATAGTCGATGTGAAAAGATGACCCATCAGTCGCCTCTCTATGTGCTTCTTTCCTTTCTACCTTACTTAAAGTGTAATTTCAGGAGCAGAGATTAAATTACTGCCTATCATTTCTACAGCTCTTACATAGACTGATGGCTTTCAAATTGCAGTTGAAGATCATCAAAAAGCAATCCCTGTAATTCCTACTTTTACTGGAGAAATGATTCAGTGAAACCAATAAATTTTACTAGTAACATGGAGCATGAAGGGCTGAGGGCTTACCTGCTGGCTGCTTTTGCTGTGGAGGAAATATGGGGCTTCTGTTTGGCTGACAGATACTAAAAATTAGTTTGTCTGAAACAGCAGTGGTTATAACATATTAATTGACCTGTGCAGCAGGGATAACAAGCACAGCGTCTCTCTTTGTGAAGAAATGAGTCTTAAAACATAATTTTGGATTTTTAAGGAAACGAAAATATTGAACATTTCTTTATTGTAAACATGGGCCTGGTTTTTACAGGCACTTTACATACAAGCAGTTCCTGTGTCCTAATAAAAGTATTCATACCCCCTTAACCTTTTTTACATTTTGTCATGTTATAACCACAATCCTCACAGTATTTTATTGGGATCTTCTGTCATAGACTAATACAAACTTTAAATTGGAACAATAACAGTACATGTTTTTTTTTTATATAAATAAGAATACATAAAAATCTAGTCCATCAATTTTTAAGTTTTACCACAGATTTTCAACTGGATTTAGGTCTGGACAAGAATATTCAGACACATGAATGTATGTTTAGGGTCTTTGTCCTGGGGGAAGGTAAACCTACATTCCGGTCTAATGGCTTTTGCAACCTCTAACTGGTTTTCTACCAGGACTGTCATGTATTTAGCTCCATCCATCTTCCCATCAACCTTGACCAACTTTCCTGTCTCTGCTTAAGAAAATTGTCCTCACAGTATGATGCCCCCACCACCGTGTCTCACCATGGTTTGTTGTGTTCAACGTGATGTGCACTGTTGGTTTTTTATAATCTAACTCTGCTTTAAACTTCTCCAAAACTTTCCTGGTCTTCATGATGCTGTTTGTTCACTAATGTTGCCTAATGAGGCCTTCACAACAGCTGACCTTTTATTGTGATTAAATACCACACAGTGAGATGCCTTTCCCTCATTAGGTCAATTCTGAAGCCAATTGGTTGTACTGGATTTTATTTAGGGGAGGGGTGTTCACAGTGCGCCCCAGGGCCATTTGCGGCCCCTGGACTGATTTTGTGCGGCAGTCGACTGTATTTTAAGAATGATACAAATTTTGCTGCTATGCACTGTTGGTTGATGCAGATGGAGATCTTTTATTTGTAATTAGGGCAACATTATTAAAAATTTTATCTTACATAGGAAATTTTACAGTACAACACAAAGTATTTGTCTTTTATTAACTGCACTATTTGCATTCTCTTTAATTTCATGGTAAATATGATCACATCTGTCGATTGGCTTTTACTCAGCAGCACCAAAATCTGCTTTTAATGTGTTGTCTTTAAAGAGAGTGAACCGAATCATGCTCTTGTTGCTGAGAACAAACTACGCTTTTTCTAGCTTATTCAATCAAGCCCAAAGAAATTTGCCATCTTTATTTTAATGAGGGAAACCTTTTTAAAGTTTTGGATCAACAATTATTTACACATCAATTTCCTATAGAGAATCTGTACCTGCCTTATTTGTTCAATGACAATATTGGAATCTTATTTTATTGTTGGTTAAAAAATCACAATAAAACTTTTATTTTAATTAAAAAAAAACTGTTTACTCAATTTTGACCCATGTGACAAAACATGATGATTTAGGGGTATCAGCTTTTTCTAAACAAATCATTAAAGAAATGTACATTTGACCTTGACAATCGTCAAATGTTCAGCATTAACTCATCTTTTCTCTAAGTTGATTTGCAAGTATGAACATTTCAAGGAGATTCTTAAATCTAAATCATCGGAAGAGTTTGTTTGCAAACCTCTCATGATAACCACAACCCCACCATGCATGTCTTTTTTTGTGCCTGCCCTACATTCTGCTGCCATATTGTTTGCATTCAAAGACAGTGCCCACACAGCTGGAGGATAAGCCAAGTCTGAGCAGATAAAGCATGTTGCCATTGGCTGCTGCTGCTGCTGTAGCCTCTTTTCATTTCCCTGTGCCTGTTGGGGTGTCAGAGGATCCTGGCCACAGCTGGAAGATGAATACTGCTGCACCGCTCCACTTTGTCATGGTGTCCAATAAGGCTCTAAATGGCTTTGAGAGACTCTCAGACTCACATAAATGGGATCTCAGCAGCCCCATGTAGACTTGTGTGTACACAACAGACTGCTGAATCTTTAAAGTTGTCAGCGACAAACATTCCCAATAGATCTAAAGCTTATTTGAATGAACATTCATATACAACATGCTGACGTAATCATTAGTTAAGGGAAAATGTGATAATTGACAAAAACAACGCAGAAACCGTGAAGGAGGCTAACACCTTGTGTGTAATCTAATAAAACCCACTACTGAACAGTTTTTGAGCTGAAAACTCTAAAATAAGAAGAAAATCTTTCAGCACAGCTTCCTGAATCTTGAGTTTGGATGTTTCTACACCAGGGGCAACAACACCTACTGCTCTGTCTCGCTGTTTTCATGGAAACGCATCAAAGAGGCTGAAAGACTGATGGAAAGAAAACAGAGACAGAATGGGGGGAAAACAAGCTGGAGACACTTTGTTACTGTACTGTTGCTCTCTTGATTTTCCCCGCTGCTTTTCTGGGCTGTGACACCGAGCTCTGTCACTCGTCTCACTCCCCTTTCTGTTGGAGGCAAACACCAAAGTGGAACAAGGCATGTAGGTGCTGTTGCACCATGTTGAATTTCAAGGCACTCGACTTGCTCAAACCAAACACATTTGTAGATTTCAGGGTGTGTTTATACATTTTCAGAGCTCTGTAGACATTCACTGCCCCATGTTCAGGATGTTGTGCGTGATGAAAACAGGACTGACACATGAGAGAGCCAAGGGCGGTTTTGAAACAAGATTAAACCAGAGACGCCCGTGGGCCTACAGGCAATGATTACAACAGCGGCCATTAAAAGAAGCTGTGATGGAAATCCAAGGCGGCATATTCAATGGGGAAGAGATGGGCGAGAGAGGCGGTCACGGCCGCCTTGTAGATGTAAGGCAGTAAATGTTGGAGGGTTGGGAGTAAGTGATAGCAGAGCATGTGCAGCAGCAGGTACTGCTGACTGTCACAACATAGCAGCAAAACACGACACCAGAACAGGAATGTAGCAAGTAGTATAAAGAGTTAAAGAGTAGAAGTCAGATATTTACATACACTGCATAAAAAGACATATAACATTTTCTCTTACTAGCTCACACTAAATCAGACTTTTTCTATCAAAATTATTTCTATTTTCTATATAGTCATAAGATGCACTTTAAGATCTTTAGAGAGTGTTTTGCTTTCCATCGTTGGCTGATTTACACATTTTGCACAAAAGCACATCTATCTCTAGGAACCAGAACCTGTGTCCTTCCTGAACAGTTTGATGGCTGTTGATACTTCCATATAACTCTGTAAGTAGATAAATGTGGTACCTTTAAGGCATCTGGAAATTGTATCCAAGAAAAAAATCAGACTCATGAAGATCCACAATTATCTTCCCCATATTTAGGCTGATTTCTTTCAAAGTTTCCATGTTGTCACACAAGGAAACTATAGGTGAGGCATTGCTTTAAAATACATCTGTAGATGTGCCTTCATTTAACTCAGAAGCTGATGTCAGAAGCCCTGACATAATCATTTAGGCTTCTCAAAACTGTTTAAAAGGCACAGTAATATAAGTGTACAAAGAAAATCTTCAATATTCAGGCATTTAGCAAATATAAATAATTTTGGCAATTCTTACTGACCTAAAACAGAAAAAGTTTAATGTGAGTTTATGTCAGACAGTGAGAAAAAAGATGTTTCTTTATACTTGTCATGTAAATATCTGGTTTCAAATTAGTGAGTTAGTGAGTTTTGATTGGAGAGCATTTGTATCGCCTAACATTTGTGCTTTTCTACAACTACAGTTTTGATGTCAGATGTTCTTATGAGACTCATATGCAGCCATAATTATAAACTCAATAGACATTTTATTGGGTGCACCATGCTAGTATCAGGTTTGATTGTTTTTCAACAACCTTAATTCTGGGTGGCATAGATTCAAAAAGGTGTCAGAAACATTCCTCAGAAGTTTAATGCAATCTTGACATGAGAGAATCATGCAGCTGCTGTAGATGTCAGCTGCACACCCATTATACAAATCTCCTGTTCCACAAATTCAAAATGTCCACAGTTGGATAGAGATCTGGAGGCTGTGGAGCTCATTTGAGTACAGTGAACTCAATGTCATCCTCAAGAAAGCAGCTTGAGATGATCTGAGCTTTGTGACAGAGTGCATTATCCTACTAGAAGTATCTATCAGAACATGGGTTTCCTGTGGTGATAGGGGATGGACATGGTCAGTACCAACAGTCAAGTAGCCTGTGGCTTTTAAACAATGCTCAACTAGCATTATTGGACCCAAAGTGAACCAAGAACATATCATCATCCAAGTAATTTGACCATCCACCAGCCTGAATGGATCCATGCTTTTATGTTGGTTTCACTAAATTCTGACCTTAGCATCTAAATGTTGCAACTCAAATTGAGACCAGGCAACAATTTTTCAATCGCTGGCTCATTTTGGTGTGCCGGTTTGGTTTGTAGCCTCAGTTTCCTGTTCTTAGTAAACAAGAGTAACACTCAGTTTGGTCTTCTGCTGATCCCAGTTGATCAGCAGTTTCTGAAATACTCAGACCAGCCCTTGAGTCACCAGCAACACAGTGGGTAAAAGAGGGACTAAACTGATTGTCCGTTTAATAAGTAAAAATATTTCTAAAAGTGTGGCTGACATGAATTTCTCACTGGATGTTTGTTGACAACCCATCCTATCCACACATGTAAATAAATCATACTATAACCTTTCATAAATTATTTGTGATAAAAAGGAATGACACAGGGAAAAATATTGAACACAAACTGAAAATTGTTTTAATAATTTGTAAAAAAGCCTTTGTTGGGGAAAACAGGTTTATGTCATTTCCCGCAAGGAGAAACTAGTACTTCTAGCAGTTTAGACATAAATGGCTGTGTGTTGAGTGTTTGAGTGGACAGCAAATTGACACTGTAACACAAGCTGCACACTGGCTCCTTAACATCATATCAGGGTCATATCTTCAGTGTTGTCCCATTAAGAGATATAAATTATTTACAAAGAATGTGAGGGATGTACTTACTTTTATGAGATACTATATGTCCTAGCAAGGCCGAGGCAGAAGCAAAGTTCTACCACATCACTGCCATGATTGTGTTATGTGGTGTTTTGGTAGAAGTCCATAGTTTCAATGGTGACGAACACTGAAGTTGTAACAGTTTGTGTTACAGTGAGCTCCCCCAGTAGGTGCAGCAGGTTTATGCTGTTTATTTCTGTCCTCATTTAGAAAAATGCTTTTACCTACAGGGCACACATTCATCAAGATACAGCAATAGTTTTTCCCCCCTTTTGAGTTAGCTTCAGGCAATAGCACAAAACCTAGTCATAAAACATTTTTATAACATCATGGCTGCATAAAAGAAAGAACACTAGATGGTTAAAATTAGAAAATAAACATGGGTTAGCACACATTCATTTTTGACTGTCTCTTGTCTTGATTGCAAGTCATTCATCTACCATACACACACACATAAATATAATGTAATAAAATTGTGTTCCCTAAAAATAAAATAAAATCTTTTCATTGACTTCATGCTTCTCCAATGTATAGATGTGACCTGGGACAGAGGCCCGTTTCTATTAGCTACTCTTTAAAGTGGGGATGACAAGAGAACATTCCATTCAAGTAAGGCAAATGTGTGCTGGTCTAAGTGAGAACCAAGCAGCTGCTCCCTGCAAACTTACAGTCAGAGCAATATAAAAAAAAAAAAAAATAAAATCAACTTTCAACGCTTAAAAGGGAGAATGGAAACAGCTAAGACAACAAAAAAAACAAAATAAAACTTCACATTCCATTGAGAGAACAGCAGTCATTTCTTTTTTGTGCAACATCTACTACAGTCAAAAGATTTAAATATTTTAAGGCTTTTTACAGATCTTTACCAAGGACACCAATAAATGTGGACATCACTACAGGTTGAATGCCACCCAGCAGATGAATTAGTAACACACAGATTTTAAAAAATGCAATGCATGTTTGGCATCAGGTAACAAAAGCTTCTAACAGTAGGATAAATGCACAAACTGTTAGAATGCAACAATTGTTTTTGATACAAAACAATTTAAATAAGCACTTGCTGTGAATCTTCTACAGTTGGCAGAAAAAAAAAACAAACAAAAAAAAAAACCTCAAATTAAGTAGCTCAGTGTGGGAGCGATAGATCACTGGCAGCTTGCCAACTCTAGTCTTTAAATGACAGGTTTCTCTAAGAGGATAAGATAATTATTTCATCCAGGCTGCAGAAGAAAGGCATGATGTAGCAAAGGTCTTTCAGTGTGTTTGGCAGGGAGTTCTGTAATGTATCTTAAAATAGAGAACAAGAAAGAGCTGCACATCCTTGACTTGAAAAGCAAAGCCCTGGAAAGATTTTGCGGCATATATTTATGTCATAGTTTTAGAGGCCGACTTGACCCACATGCAGAAGACACTCAGAGAACAGAGGACCATTTAGGTTGTTTATTTTCTTAAAAGACCAGAATAAAGGATGAGGTGTGACTGTCAACAGGAAGCTGCAAGAAGATAACAGGACGGGTGAGATTCTAGCGTTAGACAGTGGGAAGTAGTTGCAGAAAGCTTACTGTTCGGGAGCGGCTTGATCCGCCAGGGAGATGGCTGTCGAGTCTGGGGATTGTGGAGAGGCTGTGCAGGATAACCGCCTGGAGCTTCTGTGGACAGTACGTGGTGGGCCACTGGAGAGTGGACGGGGTTCACTTCAACGCGCCTGGAGAGCTTGGTTCAAGGAGAACTGCCAGCTGATAACTTGATCCAGGGATTCTTCAGGTTCGGGTTCGGCTATGGAACGTGGCTTGGCTTGGTTCATAGGTGAGCAAACAAAGAGGTAAGTCAAGATTCTCAAGATTCAAAATGATCAGAGCAAGGATCAGGCCAGATTGTTGTACTGAAGTTGGCAAAACACTCAGCCAAAGAGGTGCTGCCAAGCCATCCTCTTGTAGCCCTCCAGCTGATCACAGAAATGAGCCACACCTGTTGCGCCCTCACTCACAAACCCTGGCGGCACCTGGTGGAACATGGTTAGCAGCAAGCACAGCACACAAACGCACCCCAGACCCTGACAATTTACTTCATGTTCTGTTCAGCAAAGGGAACAAAAACAAGTAGACAAAGGTTTATCAATATTCATCACAGGATGTTTTCTTCTTTGCTCCATAGATCTGCAATTTGAGCCGTGCTCTTTGATGGAATCTTTCAGCGTTAGTCTGAGAGGTTTATATTTGAGTTAGGTTATATAGCGGCCATTACATCAGCTAAAGACAAACCACAAAGTCTGTTTTTCTGCACCTGCTGTTATTTGTAGGCATCCTGTCATTACAGTTGGTGCTCGGTGAAATGTTGGGAAAGTGTCTAGCAGACCTAAAAGTTTTACCTAGTAGGATTTAATTAGCGCTTTTGAAAAAGGAACATCTCTCCAGTTTCTTTCTCTGTCCTTGGTAATCAGTTCTGCGCCATTAATGAGAGGATGACTATCGACTGGTGGAGCGGGCTCCTGATAATTGAATGTGTAGAGACCATTAAACATTCCTAATCAAAAATAAACACTCCAGAGCCACAGATCTTTTGCAGAACAATATGTAGCTACAATAATGAAAGCGCATTTATTGGAAAGGTAAAGGAGAGCTCCACATCTTTCCTTGTCCATAGTTTTCTTTCCTTTTTCATCCTTGTTCATTTTCATATAACTGCTAAAAGTTCAGAATGGGAAAAGTTCAGAAAATAGCTGAATTCCTCAGGGCATGGAACCATATTGGATTTTTTAGGTTAGCATTCAGATCCAAGTAGCTGAAAAGGGGACGAACAAGAAAAAAACACAGTAATTGAAATGTTCTCAGAGGCTCCATTCCACATGCAAACAGGTCAGTAAATTACTAACAGTAACCGTGGCACGGTGTTGGAAATCAGTGCCCCTCTATTGACTCAACACTATTGATCTGACTCCCACATCACCACAACTCATATGAAGTCAGTGGGTCAATATTAGTAGTTAACAATTCTTACCCTGTACGACCTCTGCTTGAGCGAAGCAGAATGATGGCTTTAATAATGTGGTGTATTTAAGGTTGAAATGGAAATTTGTGAAAAGCAAACAATCTGATAAAACATTTTGGCCCAGTTAGAAAATGTTGAGGTGGGTAAAGACAGTGAAACTGAAAGATGAAAACAGTAACACCTGTATTTTACAGTGGACATAAAAAGTCTGCACATCTTTTCAAGTGAAAAACAAACAAATTTGTTATTAAAAAAAAGGTGAAATGATCTATTCTTATAGGTGTATGTAACTTTATGCTGATACTTTGTATAAGCATGTTTTCATTAAATTTGAGCTTTCAGTTTTGCTCAGTAGCATACCACGTCTTGGCAATAGTTGCATGATGCTGCCACCACCATATTTCACCACAGGCATAGGGTACATTTCATGATAAGGGGTGTTGTTTTTGTGCCAAGTGTACCTTTTAGAAATTGGCCCACAGTTCAAGTTTGGTTTCTTTATCTTGATGGTATATTACCCAGCTCTACGTGATTTCTGTGCAAGGAAAAGCTTCTGCCTTTCAACCCTTTTCTTTTGTATTCACATGTGAGCATACAAGTCTGCTGTCTTGTCTTTAGAAAATTCCACAATTAGAATACTATTATTTTGTTTTTTTCTACAATAATTTTTGACTGTCTTCATTGTACTGAGTTGTAGGAATAATGCTGTAAATATTTGTGTACCCTTGTTCTGAGTGATATATTTGTGCAGTGAGCTTATATTTATTCTTTGCAAACTTTGGCTTCATAGAAAGAATGTCAGCAAAAATACTATTAGGACAGGTGAACTTTTAGTAGATCAGATTCAATATAGCCGATGTTAGGCGTGTACCCCAGACAACTCAGTAATGTAATAGAATCGGTTTGTACAAGACTGCGGACATTTATATAAGCATGTTCTTGCAGCTTTATTATTTTTCACATTTTTCCCTCAAACAGATTTGTTTGTTTTTCAATTGAATTGCACACGATATATGTCAAATTAAAGGTGGAAAAAGATTTTTCAAAGTATACATGAAACCAATAATTTTTGTTTTGCTTTGAAAACATATTTTATTTTTTCTACATTTATTATTACCACAGTTTAATCCTCTAAACATTTACCAAAAAGCATAAGACATGGACAAAAACAATATTATGTAAAAAGATTTCTGAGGCAAAAAGAACGAGCCGAGGATTTTAAATATTTGTCAATCAAGCTCTGTGATTCCCAGTTGGATTTAATAACACCCCTGAGCTGTAGGTGTGTAACTGAATTAACTAATAATATGAAGATTAACCAGTTTTGTGTCACAGTAATATTTTGACAATAAAAGTTGGTTTTCATACAGTGTAATAATTATACACTGAGACAATCTTTCATGGATAGAGGAGACCAGAGTACAGCTCTTCTAAAATACATGTTCGTTTATACACTTTTTAATGGATGAACTTGTTTGTTGTTAGTTTGTTTAAAAAATAACAAGGAACAAGGGCGGGCAGGCAGGCAGGCCTTTAGTTGTTGATCATGTAATGTACTGTAGCTTTAAACAATCAGATTTGAGAGATTCATCACATTAGTATTTATGATAAATGATACAAGCTTCATTATTTTTTACTTCCACATAGCTAATTGTAATTATATTAAATATTTTAATGGTAGCAAATTTTATTACATGCAAATCTTTATTGTTTTGTTCTGTTTATGCTAGATGTTTTTTTTCTTTCTGTGACATGCATGAGACAGGCGAACCAGACATTTACTTGAGTAAAACCGTCAATGTTAATATCATCATATGTTAATAAAGCATACTGACATGGCCTTAGTCATTTTTTGTCGAAAATAATTTTTTAGCCTAAATCATCTGCTAGATTTTTTGTATTTTAATTCGGACTTTCAGTCAGCATTTGTTTTCCACAAAGTAGCTACATTCATGAAGCTAGTATTTAGCAAAGTGTGGAAGAGCTCCAGAACCTGTGGCTGTAACAAGTAACCAGGCTGTAACAAGTAACCAGGCTCAGTATGAGCGGCCATCTGCCACGACCGACTGGGGGTTAGAGAGAACAGAGCAGAGACACAAAGAGAACAAAGAAGCACTGATCCAGGAGTACGATCTATGGGAAGGAAAAGTAAATGTTAATGGATGTAGCTCCTTTAGTCGTTTCACCTAGAAAGAAAGAACAGATAAACTCTGAGCCAGTTTTCAAGGTTAGAGTCTGAAAGAGAGCACATACAGTTTGTCACAGTAAAGCTCAGTTAATCGACATGTCTAGGAGAGAGAAAGGGTTAAACACTAAAAGACAGGGCTATGTGGATCATCGGTAGAAGGTGAGCATTAAGTTGTTGCCAGCAGAAGCTCGGACGATTCCCCTCTCCAGAAAGGTGTCACAGGTAGACACAGAGCCAGGCCAGTGTAGCTTCTAGGAAGAGAAAAGAGAGAACAAAGTTAAAAGCTGAAATAACAGCAAATAATGCAAAATTGGAGAGTAGTGTGAGAATGTAGCGAAGAGGGTGAAAGTGGTCATCATGTCCTCCAGCAGCCTAAGCCTATAGCAGCATAACTACACAGATAGTTTCAGTTCAGATTATTTAGTTAAATGGCGCTTATTTACAACAATGTCGTCTCAAGCCACTCCACAAAGGGTCCCATTGATGGTCATTGTTATACTAAAAACCACAAGGATTGAGATACCTCTCTCTGTCAGACTAATTATAACCATTGGAAAAGAGAAGGGGTCATACAGGTAGCAGAAATGAAGGGTGTGTTTGCACCTCAACCATAACTGAGGCGGTTTAGGCTAAACCTGACTCCCCCTTACTCCAACCAACAGGGAGCGAGGAAGGCTCCATCCCTGATAACCTAAGCCACTCTAACTATAAGCTTTATCAAAAAGAAAAGTTTTAAGCCAAGCCTTAAACGTAGACAGGGTGTCCGCCTCACGGACCAAAACCGGGAGCTGGTTCCGCAGGAGAGGAGCCTGATAACTAAAGGATCTGCCTCCCATTCTACTTCTAGAGACTCTAGAAACCACCAGTAAACCTGCAGTCTGAGAACGCAGTGCTCTGTTAGGAACATATGGGACAATCAGATCTCTGATGTATGATGGAGTTAGATCATTAAGGGCTTTATATGTGAGGAGGAGAATTTTTAATTCTATTTTGGATTTAACAGGGAGCCAATGAAGGGAAGCAAAATAGGAGAAATATGATCTCTCTTTTTAATTTTCATCAGAACTCTTGCTGCAGCATTTTGAATCAGCTGAAGGCTTTTAACTGCATTTTGTGGACATCCTGATAGTAACGAATTACAATAGTCCAGCCTTGAAGTAACAAATGCATGGACTAGTTTTTCAACGTCACTCCTGGATAGGGTATTTCTAATTTTGGCAATGTTCCGGAGGTGAAAGAAGGAAATCCTAGAAACCTGTTTAATATGGGATTTAAATGACATGTCCTGGTCAAAAATGACACCAAGGTTTTTTACTTTATTACCGGAGGTCAATTTAGTGCCATGCAGGTTAAGTGATTGACTAAGCAGTTTCTTTTTTAAAGACTCCGGTCCAAAGACGACAACTTCTGTCTTGTCTGAATTTAGAAGCAAACAATTTAAAGTCTTCCAAGTTTTTATGTCTTCAAGACATGCTTGTAGTCTATCTAACTGGTTGGGTTCATCAGGATTTATGGATAAGTAAAGCTGAGTATCATCAGCGTAACAGTGAAAATTTATCCTATGCTGCCTGATAATTTGACCTATTGGAAGCATATATATAGTAAAGATTATTGGCCCAAGTACTGAACCATGTGGTACTCCACAATTAACCCTGGAGTTTAAAGATGATTTATCATTTACATGAACAAACTGGAATCTGTCAGACAGATAAGATTTAAACCAGCCTAGCGCTGTTCTCCTGATCCCTAAAGCATATTCAGCCTTTCTAAGAAAATATTGTGATCGACTGTATCAAATGCAGCACTGAGATCTAACAGAACCAGTACAGACACAAGTCCATTATCTGAGGCCATAAGAATATCATTAGTGACTTTCAGCAGAGCTGTTTCAGTGCTATGATGAGCTCTGAAGCCTGACTGAAACTCTTCAAACAGGTCATTGCTGTGTAAATGCTCATACATTTGATTAGCAACTATTTTCTCAAGAATTTTAGATAAGAATGGAAGATTGGATATAGGTCTGTAATTTTTCAAGTCATCTCGATCAAGCGAAGGTTTCTTAAGTAAAGGTTTAATTACAGCTACCTTAAAAGCCTGTGGTACATATCCATTTACTAAAGATAGATTAATCATATCTACAATTGGCCTGGTATGGTGACAATATAAATGTGGCAGGAGATTTGTTTCTCTAGGTGCCATGTACAGATTAACTATTTGAAAATGAAAAAATATTTTCCCCCTGCATCATCATTTGGGGTTTGTGGAGCTTCCATAACTATGTTAAGGTTCTCGATATTCCATTCAAATTGGTTTGTGTTGTTCTTTCAAGGTCTGTTAAACCTTAAAAGGGCATATGTTTCTTTGACTTCCTGCAGCAACTTGTCAACATGACTCTGTGTGCAGTGGAGTGGAACAATGGGGTCTAGTCCACGTCCCATCTGACTGGCATGTTGCTTACATTGTCTAGATAAAAAGAATAAGGTAGGATCTATGCTTGTAAAAAATAAAAAGACAATGAAGACTAAAATAAGCAGACATCTGTGTGGAGCAAAGAGTGAAGTATTTCAAAATGCCACGCTTAGCGCTGCTGTAGCTATTCGCAGATAAAGAACCAGTATCCAGATGTCAGAGTCCATGTTTGCAAATTTGGCTCATTTGGATTGGCTGGAAGCTTTCCCTATCTATTTGCACTGTATGAGCTCTCGAAACCATGTCAGTTATGACATTGATTTTAATCAGTGTCCGGTTTGATTTAGTCTGAATTTAATGAACATACCCTAAACTCAGCTTTATTATTTTATATATAAAATGCTGTTTTTGTCATAATCTGCCTGTGTTTGTGGTTTTGAGTTTGTGTTCTGTTTACCTTCTCTGCACCGCCATGTTCTTGCTTTATTTCAGGTCGTTCAGGTTTATTAGATTCATTCTGGTGTTTAGGTTTTTTGTTACTTGCCTTGATTTCTATGCTTTAGTTTGTGTTTCCTGATAGATCTGGTTCCCCCCTGTTCATGTTTTTTTTGGCAGTTTCATTGTTTACTTATTTCAGTTATCTTTGTTTTCTGTTTCCTCCCTGCACTCCCTGCTCATCATGTTAATAAGTCACTGTCCCTCAGTTACCTTCAGTCTCTCTCCGACTAGCTGATCCTGACTTCTCTCTGATTAACTCCCTGCATTTATTGGTCCATTCTCCACTTCCTCTCAGTACTTGGTCTTTACTATTTTCATTGTTCTCCACTGGTTCCTCCTGGAAACAACCCTGGTTACTACCCTGATGTCCTTTTATCCCATGCTCCTGTTATCCTGCCCATGTCTCACACCTGCCTGTGTCCCTGTACCTGGTCATTCTGTACGTCTGTTTATTATTTAACCTTTCTTCACGTACTCCACTACACTTTGCATTTGGGTCCTTCCTTAACACACACTATGACAGTTTTCAGCCTTTTTCGTGTGCTCATGCAAAAAAAATTAAAATGTTGAAGGCAGGTTTGTGGCAGAATTTATTAGAAGGAACTATTTCATAAGTCTACCATAAATCTGTAAACTCAACAATTTGAGCAAACACGGAAGAACGAGAACAAAATGGACAAAAGTGAAAGGAAAAAATAATAATAGATTAACAGGAGGGTAAAGATAGGGTACTGATAAGCAACTGAAGCAAATTGAAAAGGAAAACCTCACATTTCAAAATATAGTTTATCTTTTGGAAGTGGGGTTGTGTAAATAACCAATGAGTAGTCATTATCTTGTTTGCAGAAGCCACCAACCAGAGTGATTCAAAAAGATAGAAGTTTTAATGAGGGGATGTACAGGGGTTGGACAATGAAACTGAAACACCTGTCATTTTAGAGTGGGAGGTTTCATGGCTAAATTGGACCAGCCTGGTAGCCAGTCTTGATTGCACATTGCACCAGTAAGAGCAGATTGTGAAGGTTCAATTAGCAGGGTAAGAGCACAGTTTTGCTCAAAATATTGAAATGCACACAACATTATGGGTGACATACAAGAGTTCAAAAGAGGACAAATTGTTGGTGCACGTCTTGCTGGCACATCTGTGACCAAGACAGCAAGTCTTTGTGATGTATCAAGAGCCATGGTATCCAGGGTAATGTCAGCATACCACCAAGAAGGATGAACCACATCCAACAGGATTAACTGTGGATGCAAGAGGAAGCTGTCTGAAAGGGATGTTCGGGTGCTAACCCGGATTGTATCCAAAAAACATAAAACCACGGCTGCCCAAATAACGGCAGAATTAAATGTGCACCTCAACTCTCCTGTTTCCTCCAGAACTGTCTGTTGGGAGCTCCACAGGGTCAATATACACTGCCGGGCTGCTATAGCCAAACCTTTGGTCACTCATACCAATGCCAAACGTCGGTTTCAATGGTGCAAGGAGCGCAGATCTTGGGCTGTGGACAATGTGAAACATGTGTTGTTCTCTGATGAGTCCACCTTTACTGTTTTCCCCACATCCGGGAGAGTTACGGTGTGGAGAAGCCCCAAAGAAGCGTACCACCCAGACTGTTGGATGCCCAGAGTGAAGCATGGGGGTGGATCAGTGATGGTTTGGGCTGCCATATCATGGCATTCCCTTGGCCCAATACTTGTGCTAGATGGACGTGTCACTGCCAAGGACTACCGAACCATTCCTGAGGACCATGTGCATCTAATGGTTCAAACATTGTATCCGTGTATCAGGATGACAATGCACCAATACACACAGCAAGACTGGTGAAAGATTGGTTTGATGAACATGAAAGTGAAGTTGAACATCTCCCATGGCCTGCACAGTCACCAGATCTAAATATTATTGAGCCACTTTGGGGTGTTTTGCAGGAGCGAGTCAGGAAACGTTTTCCTCCACCAGTATCACGTAGTGACCTGGCCACTATCCTGCAAGAAGAATGGCTTAAAATCCCTCTGACCACTGTGCAGGACTTGTATATGTCATTCCCAAGACGAATTGATGCTGTATTGACCACAAAAGGAGGCCCTACACCATACTAATAAATTATTGTGGTCTAAAACCAGGTGTTTCAGTTTCATTGTCCAACCCCTGTAAACTAACCATAGACCTTTTGTGATTATGAATATGAATATGAATATATTATTTAATATTTAATATTAATACTTTAGTATTTCATTAAATAATATTTCGGTCTGTTAAGGGTTGAAGAGCAACAGTTTGTTTAATAGTTTTTAGTTGAAATGGAACCTCACAAACACATAGAATAGACTAGAATGGAAAGGAATAGAATAGAATAGCATACCCTTTATTGTCCCACAGTGGAGAAATTCTGGTGTGCCAGCAGCAAAGCGAAAAGGCAAATAGAAGCATGCAGATATACACAAAAGTAACAAATATACAAAATAAATATATATATGTTGTGATTTTTAATATAAATATATTATTTAATATTTAATATTAATATTTTATTAAATAATATTGCGGTCTGTTAAGGGTTGTCCAGTGAATACCTGCCCAATAAGGCGGTGTTAGGATAACATTGAAAGGGATGAGCCAAGCTCTGACATTATTGAACAGCACAACTCTGTACACACAGAATGAATTTACACAATTTCTTAAAATACAAGAATTTATTATCAAAATAAGTCAACTCAAAATCCAACTAAACTACCAAGCAGAATTAAAGAATAAGGAAGACTAATGGGCTATGTACAATATAAACAAGTTGATCAAAGATGGTTGAAAACCATGACCGAAAGAGTGATGCAACATTACTATGCATAATTTATGTTTGAGAACCAAGGATTATCTTCAAGAGTCTGGAAACGAAGTTAAGTTAGTCTTGGCACTAACTTAGGCAATAAATGGTATACCTTCAAACAACCATTCACAATGCAAGATCAGATAAACATTATTTTAATAAAATAATATTTGTGATTTGCTGAATAAAACCAACCTTCTGGATGACCAATTCTCAACGGTGTTAAATTAGCTGCCTTTATTTGTTAAAATAATATTTAAGGAAACATTATTTTCAATAAGAACCAAATCTTTGAGAAATAGGGCTTAATGGTGTTTAATTAGTTATCAAGTTTAGTAAAACAATATTTAGGGAAATATTATTTCCTAGATTGAAAACTAACAACCTTTTTGGGTAAATGATCTTTATTAGCTCACACTTAGTAGGTAAGCACGTGTTCTTAGCTGTTAGCAGTTGGAGCTAACAAAAGAAGCTTATAGCTTATCATCAGAATCAAACACATAAAATTAAGATACCACTAATAAAAGGGTTGAAATACATAAGCGTGGACAGCGCGTTATGGCCGATCTTCTGTGTTTAAAATCACCTTTTAAATAAAGTTTTCTTAACTTAAAAAAAAAACCCAAACACAACAAATAAACTGAGCTAATCTGCTAACACTAGATGGCTGAGTTTTCAATACAAACAAAACCAAACGTCATAAAAAGAAAAATGTTTAGATTATTTAATTCTAAACTACTTCTCTCTGCCCAAAACACTACCTCTTTTGCTGGGGTGAAAGTGAGCCGGAACAGTCCGGTACTGCGTACCACTAAAAGATTCTGCACCGGTACACAGTACCGAGAAGAGGGAAGAATGGCTGTCTGCTATGAAGCGTCATCCATAACCAATTAAGACTGCAAAAATTCATGAGCACACAAAAAAGAACAGATCCACTACAAATAGGTAGCCTAAAACACGACTTAATCTGTTTATAAATATAGTTATTTTCCCCTCATTCCAAATAGTTTCTGAACTGTTCTGCTATGCTGGAGCCCATGCCAGCCGAGAGACATAGTCCCTCCAGCGTGTCCTGGGCTGTCCCCTGGGCGTCCTCCCGATGGGACTTGCCGGGAACACCTCCCGAGGAAGGCGTCCAGGTGGGATCCGGTATAGATGCCCAAGCCACCTCAACTGGCTCCTATGTGGAGGAGCAGCGGCTCTACTCCGAGCCCCTCCCGGATGGCCGAGCTCCTCACCCTATCTCTAAGGGAGTGCCCGGCCACCCTATGGAGGAAGCTCATTTCAGCCACTTGTATCCGGGATCTCGTTCTTTCGGTCATAATCCAAAGTTCATGGCCATAGGCAAGGGTAGGAATGTAGACCGACTGGTAAATCAAGAGCTTCGCTTTTCGGCTCAGCTCTTTCTTCACCACAACGGACCGGCACAGTGCCCCTAGTACTGCGGCAGCCGCATCGATCCGTCTGTCAATCTCCTGCTCCATTCTTCCCTCTCTTGTGAACAACACCCCGAGATACTTGAACTCCTCCACTTGAGGCAGGAACTCCCCTCCAACCTGAAGAGGACAAGCCACCCTTTTCCGGTCGAGAACCATGGCCTTGGACTTGGAGGAGCTGATCTTCATCCCAGCCGCTTCACACTCGGCTGCAAACCGCCCCAGCGTATGCTGTAGGTCCTGGCTAGAGGGGGCCAGCAGGACGACGTCATCTGCAAAAAGAAGAGATGAAATCCACTGGTCCCCAAACCGGACCCCTCCAGCCCTTGGCTGCACCTAGAAATCCTGTCTATAAAAGTTATGAACAGGACCGGTGACAAAGGGCAGCCCTGCCGGAGTCCAACATGCACCAGGAACAGGTCTGACTCCGTGCCGGCAATGCGGACCAAACTCCTGCTCCGCTTGTACAAAGACCGAATGGCCCCTAATAAAGGGCCCCCAATTCCATACCCCTGGAGCACCCCCCCACAGGGCATCACAAGGGACACAGTCAAAAGTCCTCTCCAGGTCCACAAAACACATGTGGACCGTTTGGGCAAACTCCCATGAACCCTCAAGTACCCTGTAGAGGGTATAGAGCTGGTCCAGTGTTCCACGGCCGAGACGAAAACCACACTGCTACCCCTGAAGCCGAAGTTTGACTATCAGCTGGACTCTCCTCTCCAATACCCTGATGTAGGCCTTCCCAGGCAGGCTGAGAAGTGTGATCCCCTTGTAGTTGGAACACACCCTCCGGTCACCCTTCTTATGAAGGAGGACCACCACCCCAGTCTGCCAATCCAGAGGCACTGTCCCCGACCGCCATGCAATGTCGAAGAGGCATTTCAACAATGAGAGCCCCAAAACATCTAGAGACTTGAGGTACTCAGGGCGGATCTCATCCACCCCCATAGCCCTGCCACTGTGGAGCTTTTTAACCACCTCGGTGACTTCAGCCTGGGTGATGAAAGAGTCTAACTCCGAGTCCCCAGCCTCTGTTTCCACCAGGGAATGCGTGATAGCAGGATTGAGGAAATCCTCGAAGTACTCCTTTCATTTCCCGAAAATGTCCCCAGTCGAGGTCAGCAGCCTCCCACCCCTACTGTAAACAGTGTTGGCGAAGCACTGCTTCCCCTTCCTGAGGCGCCGGACTGTTTGACAGAATTGCTTTGAGGCCAATCGGTAGTCCCTCTCCATGGCCTCACTAAACTCCTCCCAGGCCCAAGTTTTTGCCTTTACCACAGCCGGGCCGCGGTACAGCCTCTCGGTACCTGTCAGCCGCATCAGGAGTCCCACTAGCCAACCACAGCCGATAGGATTCCTTCTTCAACTTGACAGCGTCCCTTACTGCTGGTGTCCACCACCGGATTCGGGGATTGCCGCCATGACAGGCACCGCAGACCTTGCAGCCGCTATGGGCAGCAGCATCGACAATATGGCCGAGGGCTCTGCCAGGCATTCCCAACAGACCCTCACTATGCGCTTGGGCCTGCCAAGTCTGTCTGGGTTTCTCCTCTTCCAGCAGATCCAACTCACCACCAGGTGGTGATCAGTGGACAGCTCAGCTCCTCTCTTCACCCGAATGTCCAAAACATGTGGCTGAAGGTCTGATGATACAACAACAAAGTCGATCATCAACCTCCTGCCTAGGGTGTCCTGGTGCCAAGTGCACTGATGGACACCCTTATGCTTGAACATGGTGTTCATTATGGACAATCCGTGACTAGCACAGAAGTCCAATAACGAAACGCCACTCAGATTGGGAAGGCCACTCCCCCCGATCACGCCTCTCCAGGTGTCACTAGCAATTCCCATGTGGGCGTTGAAATCCCCCAGCAGAATAATGGAGTCCCCGGGAGGGGCACTATCCAACAAACCCAACAGGGACGCCAAGAAGGCCGGGCACTCCGCACTACCGCTTGGCCCGTAGGCCAAAACAACAGTCAGAGACCTGTCCCCAACCCGAAGACGCAGGGATGTGACCCTCTCATCCATTGGGATAAACCCCAACACGAGACAGCTGAGCTGGGGGGCAACAAGCAAACCCACCCCAGACCACCGCCTCTCCCCGTGGGCCATTCCAGAGTAGAAGAGAGTCCAGCCCCTCTCGAGGAGATAGGTTCCAGAGCCCATGCTGTGCGTAGAGGCGAGCCCGACTATTTCTAGTCAATATCTCTCGACCTCCCGCACAAGCTCAGGCTCCTTCCCCCCCAGCGAGGTGACATTCCACGTTCCTAAAGCCAGCCTAAGCATCTGGAGATCAGGCCGCTGAGGTCTCCACCTTTGTCCGCCGCCCAATCCTGTTTGCACCGGTCCCTCACTGTTCCCCCTGCAGGTGGTGGGCCCACTGGGGGATGGCCTTGCGTCTGTTGTTCGGGTTTGGCCCGGCTGGGTCTCACGAGGAGCAACCCGGCCACCAGGCACTCTCCGACGAGTCCCGACCCCAGGCCTGGTTCCAGGGTCGGACCCCGGCTCTGCCGTACCGGGCGACGTCATGTGCCTCGATTTAGTAGTCCTCATGAAGGTGTCTTGAACCGCGCTTTGTCTGACCCGTCACCTAGAGGCTGTTTGCCATGGTAGACCCTACCAGGGGCATTTAAGCCCCAGACAACATAGCCTCTAGGATCATTCGAGCACTCAAACCCCTCCACCAGGTTAAGGTGGCAGTTCAAGGAGGAGTTGTCCACATGTTTTTCTCTTAAATCTTGCTGCTCTCAGTAGGTTTGTGGCAGGATACTCTGTTGCCTCATCTCAGAGTATTTCAGTTTAGAAATTAGTGACAGAAAACAACTGTTAAGTAATCAAGAGCTGCCTTCTCTGCTGTGGTCTGCTTGTGCGCTTTAATCTGTCCTTGGATTTTATTCACCCTAGTTGTGTCCTACAGAAAGTTCTGTTGTTGAGCTATAAAGAGATGATCCCTCAGATTAAGATGGCAGATGTAGGCTGGTAACTGTGAACGCCACCGCTTTAAATGGCAGGATTTGCTCCTTTGAGGACTAAACCATTTCTTTCAGATTGTTTTGGGATTAACAATTATGCTCTTTATTCTGGCATTTTATGCTGTATCTTTATACACAATGACATGAATTGATGTGTAACATTATGACTTAAAAAAAATACTACACTAACTAGGCAAAGGAATCTTGTTAAAACTACATAAAGTAGTACACAAAAATACTGCCAAATTACAGTACTGCAAGTAAAGTATTTCTTCAAATCATAATGTAGTGTATATATACTAATGCTGAAATATGTGCAAATCCGTCTGCCATCAGCAGTCCTCTGGGCAACATTGAGCAGACACAGAAAACAAAACATTGTGTTGCATCTAAATAATGTAAAAATATGGTTGAAAAGTAAAAGATTTCCACACAAACACATCTACTGATGTCTAAACATATTTGAAAGATTTTTGTGGTTGATCAAAGGGGCAAACCAACCTGGACTTTCAGTGTCTTAGATAAGGGTACATTTTGGCAGGACCTATGGGGTTTTTATACAAAGATGCATATAAAGATCCCCAAATAAATATGAAAATTGGCTAACCTTAAATTGCCAGAAAAAAGATATCCATGGACATCTAGTGTTCTAAGAGAAGAATTTATCTATATCTAGAATTCCAAAGGTCCATACTCTGATCCAGATCCAAACCAAACATCTAGTAAATACAAACCTAACCCACATCTTATTTTTAGAGCAGATATTTTGTAATTATTCTTTAAAGGCAGACAGGAAATGAGGTGAAGAATTGGGAAGACATACAGCACAGTTGCCATGGCCGGGACTTGAACCAGGGGACAGCCGCGTCGAGAGCCAACTCAACCCAACTAAATACTTTTTAGGTTAAAGAATATGTTTGCTTTGCAAAAAATGTAAGTCAGAAAAAGAAATTTGGTAATAAGTAAAAAATCTCATGAGACCTTTAGGGATCTCATTAAAGGTAGAAACTAGGTTGCTTTGTATTATTACTGTCCCTTGGTATCCTGGTATAACTTCTACCTCAGTTGTTTTGAAGAAGGCAAAATAAAAATTTCTAGTAAAATGTAGAGCATTCATGTTACCCTTTCCTATTAAAACAGGGCAGCTGCAGGTCACAAACAGTTGTGTACATTTAGTCCCATTTAATTAGCTTACAGTTACAAGCAAAGTTAATAAAACGGATTTTGTTCCAATTGTTCCTGACCTTATTTAGCATCTTTACACTTTGCTGGGCAAAGTGTAAAGATTGCTGCAAACAAGTCCCAATTTTGAACAAGAATGATCAGAATTTTGTGGCTGTTTCCAGATTTGTTTTTATAAATTTTTTTTAACCTGCCTTCATATAATTCAATGTCATTAAATTTTTGTATGATGAGCAAAGACAATGTCACGCCTTGCGTAACAGAGTAATTACTAGCTAGTTTTGTGTGTATTTCTATAATAATGTAGATCCTCCACCATTTTCCAGAATGCTGCCAAAATGTGACAGGCAGAGGTTAAAAGCTCACACTGAAAGAACAGAGAAATGTTTGAGAAACATATGTGACACCTGAAAAATGCACCAAATGTGTGAAAAAGGAACTCTGATTCATTGTCTATGGGAATGCTTCAAGATCCAAAACTTCTGGAAAGATGTTATTAAATGTTTGTCAGACTTGTTTAAATTCAGTGCACCACTGAATGCCAAACTTTATGTGCTTGGAGTATACCCACAATAATTTGCATCTACATTAAAAACAATTAAAGTGCTGGACTTTGGATTTGTGCCAGGAAAATACTAGCTCTATGTTGCAGAAGTATAGATGCACCTTCATTACAAATGTGGATTTGAGAAACGGGAAGTTGTATTGGCTTGGAAAGGCTAATATACATTGCTAAAGGCAATCTCTGTGTGCCATGTATAGGTATCATGGAGAAGATGAAAATGTTAACTTTTACAAGAAGAGACACTTGTATGTCTTTATTTGTTAACACTTCACAACTGTATGATTCAGCTTAACTTGATGCAAGGTGGACATGGACGTTTCGTTCATCTATTTTGCACATGATTCAAGTATATTTGTGTAGTACGTTTGCCTTCACAAAAATAGACATCAGTGGGGACAGGAAAGGAGGCTCAACCATCAGTCTCTGGGTGCTCTACCTAAAAAAGAGTGCAGAATTGCATGCATTGGGCTGTTGTTGCTGCCATGGCAGACATTTCCTTGGAAGATGGAAGAATAGATTCCATTAAGTATCCATAAAAGTAAACATCTCTCTCCCAGTAGAAATATTGAAGACCAAAAAGTTGAAGGTTTTGCTGTGGCCCTGACAATCTTCATTGAAGATGCATTCAAAAGCACAGCGCCTCCCTATGAATTTCATAGAACTGCCTTTTACAGAAAGAAGGGAGAGATACCCTTCAAACAGGTGCCCAGAGACTCTGAGGTGGCCAGCTTAACAGGATCTACAAAGTGTTGCTTTGGGCATCGTGTTTTTTTTTTTTTCTCACAATGTTGCTTTACTTTTTTGTAAAATGTTGCAATAGTACAGTGTCTTGTAAACTGTTTGTATACCTCTTGAAGTGTTTTACATTTAGTCTCTTAAACAATGTGACCTTAATTTCAGTGTAAATCTAGACTTTGAGGGCCTAAGAGGTTTGTTAGGGCACAGTTGTGAAAAGCAACATCATGAAAACCAAGAAACAGGGAGAAAGTGTTGGAGAAGATTAAAGTAGGGTTAGGCTGCAAAACAATTTCCCAATCTTTGAACATCTAAAAATGGAAAGAGTATGGCCCAACTGTACATCTACCAAGACATGGTTGTCTACCTAAAACTGACAGGCTACACAGGGGGAGCATTAACCAGAGAAGGAACAGCTATTAGTTGTGCGCTCTACAAATCTAGCCTTTATGGAAGTGTCGCAAAAAGAAAGCTATAATAATTCTCACTTGAAGTTCGGCGCAAACCATGTACAGCGAAGCCAAACATTGCTCATACTTCTGGAAAATTTTGATATAAAGTTATTTTCATTCAATCAACAAGTTTGTTTCTAAATAAAATGAGACAGGCGTCTCTCAGACGATAAAATTATGTCAAATGAGGACCAATTAAAAATGTAGCTGTTTTTACATTTTGTTAAGAAATTCCATGTCCAAATGTATTTCTGCCCTTCTCAATAATCAATAAAAAAATCTTTATGGGAATTAAAGAAATCTAAACCTTAGAATTGTTTGCCAGCTTGTTGCATGGTTCCACTTGTGCTTTATCTATTAATCTTTGTAAATGAAGGCAAGGCAATCCAAGGCAAGTTTATTAGTATAGCATATTACCTGTAGAAACATGTTTTATAATTTTTAACCATTAGTCTGATTGGTAGGGCCTTTTAAACTTTTATAATCTTAAATCTTTTAATATAATTTATGAAGTATTTATAAATTTATTATTAATTTAATTATTTAACCCATTCATTGATGCACCCAGAGCTTTTTGGTCCATTTTTTAATTTTGTTTTACGTTTCTCCCTGGGGAGGACTCTGGCCACTCCTAAAGGTTAATATTACTTCCAATCAGAAGAAACATGTATACAATTTAAATTCAATTCAGTTTATTTATATAGCACCAATTCACAACACATGTAATCTCAAGGCACTTCACAAAAGTCAGGTACATACGTTCCAATTAATCCTAATCATTGAACAGTGCAGTCAGATTCAGTTATTTATTCAAATTGGATGAAAAAAATGTTTTATCTAAGTAAACCCAGCAGATTGCATCCAGTTAGTGACTTGCAGCAGTCCCTCCTCCCAGATGAGCATGGAGAGTCAGTGGACAGTCACTGGCGTTGACTTTGCAGCAATCCCTCATACTGAGCATGCATGTAGCGACAGCGGAGAGGAAAACTCCCTTTTAACAGGAAGAAACCTCCAGCAGAAGCAGGCTCAGTGTGAGCGGCCATCTGCAACGACCGACTGGGGGTTTGAGAGAACAGAGCAGAGACACAAAGAGAAGAAAGAAGCACTGATCCAGGAGTACTTTCTATGGGAAGGAAAAGTAAATGTTAATGGATGTAGCTCCTTTAGTCGTTTCACCTAGAAAGAAAGAACAGATAAACTGTGAGCCAGTTTTCAAGGTTAGAGTCTGAAAGAGAGCACATATAGTTAGTTACAGTAAAAGCTCAGTAAATTGTCATGTCTGGGAGAGAGAAAGGGTTAAACAATGAAAGACAGGGCCAGGCCATGTGGATCATCGGTATGGGGTGAGCATTAAGTTGTTGCCAGCAGAAGCTTGGACGATGCCCCTCTCCAGAAAGGTGTCACAGGTAGACACAGAGTCAGGCCAGGTGTAACTTCTAGGAAGAGAAAAGAGAGAGAACAAAGTTAAAAGCTGAAATAACAGCAAATAATGCAAAATTGGAGAGTAGTGTGAGAATGTAGCAAAGAGGGTGAAAGTGGTCATTATGTCCTCCAGCAGCCTAAGCCTATAGCAGCATAAAGACAGAGATAGCTCAGGATAACCTAAGCCACTCTAACTATAAGCTTTATTAAAAAGGAAAGTTTTAAGCCTAGCCTTAAAAGTAGACAGTTTGTCCATCTAGAGCCCACTGATGGCCATTGTTATAATAAAAACCACAACGATTGGGATACCTCTCTCTGTCAGATTGGCCATAACTATTGGAAAGGAGAGGTGGTCATACAGGTATGGAGGGTGTGTTTGCACCTCAACTATAACTGAGGATTAAAGAATACTTTAATCCTAAATCTGCTTGGGGTAAAGAAAGGTAATTCTACGAAGTATTGACTCAGGAGGGCTGAATACAAATGCACTCTACTCTTTTAAGATTTTACTTGTAAAACTTCTAAAAAGCGTGTCTTCGTCATCGTCGTCTTCTGCTTATCCAGAACTGTGTTGCAGGGGCAGCAGCCCTAGCAGAGACACACAGATTTTCCTCTCCCCAGACACCTCCTCCAGCACTTTGGGAGGTAGCCTAAGGCTTTCGAGGGCCAGTCGGGAGACATTGTCCCTTCAGTGTGTGCTGGACTGTCCCCTGGGCCTCCTCCTGGTGGGTTGTGCCTGAAACCCTTCACAAAAGAGGTGTCGAGGGGGCATTCGAAACAAATGAACGAGTCACCTCAGCTGACTCTTCTTAATGTGGAGGAGCAGCAGCTCTACTCCCAGACCCCTTCCGGATGGCCAAGCACTGCAGGTGGTGGGCCCACTGGGACATGGCCTTAATGAGGATGGCTTTGTCCGGTCAGATCCCAGTAGGAGTAACCCAGCCACCAGGCACTCGCCAACAAGCCCCGACCCTAGACCTGGCTCCAGAGTGGGCCCCCGGCTCCACCGTACCAGGCAACATCTCTTGCCTAATTTTTGTCGTCGTCATGCTTTTTGTCAAGCCCATCACACCAGAGCTTGTTTGCCACGGGAGACTCTACCAGGGACATTCAGCCCCAGACAACATAGCCTCTGGGGATATCTGAGTACTCAAACCCCTTCACCACATTAAGGTGGTGGTTCAATGAGCCTGTAAAGCATGGATGTCCATTGTTTTCATTCTACTTCACAATTATGCACTATTTTGTGTTAGCCTGTCACATAAAATACCAACAAAATACATAAAAGTTTGTGAATGTAACAGGACAAAATGTTAAACTGTTACAAAGCACTTACTAAGGATTTGGGTTGTGTGAAGATAGAGCATTTTAACTTAATTATTATTTTTTCCCAGCAACTTCTGAGCTGGAGATCATATGTTCATCCAACACATTTAATGGTCTCCTCTTGAATAGGAACAATATTTTTGTGAATACGGTAGTTTTACCCTTGACAGGATGTGATAACAGCTAATTTAACAAACAATAACTCTTGATGAGTATCATGTAAAATGCTGGATAAATTATTTTTCATTCTACACACCTGAGAGGTGACTTGTAAAACCAATCAGAGGACTGGTGAATGAGTTTAGAAGAAAAAAAGAACAAGAGGTGCACATGAACGGAAAAAATGAGGAACTGGAAATGGAAAAGTTAACAAAAGCAACAGAAACCAAGAGTTTGTTCCATTCACATGATTGAAATGAGGAGTGCTGTCCGCTTGGAAACCAAAAAGATGAAAAAGAAAGAAAAAAATTCAATAGGGAAGTAGCTGCAAAATCAGAAGGGAAACAAAAACCTTGTGTGTGAGGCAAGATTCATGTGTGACAAATGAAAAGCCCTCTGCCCATATAATAAATAATATATAGGTAGCCACGAGAAATGTCCTTTTTCAAGACGTCCTGCTGCAGGAAGCCGCACAGTTTGAGCAGAATATTGAGAAAAGAAAAAGGGTTGACAAAGAGCTTTGGAAGCAACAGATGGACAGGAGCCCATTGATTCAGAGGAGACGACTAGGATTGATATCAGAGTCCAAGACTAAGAAGGAAAGATGCACGCTGTGGTAAAGAGAGCTGACGCTAACAAGAAGCTTAGGATGAAAACAACCTTTTGTCCAGATCAATGGATAAAAAGACTAAGAGGAGCATCTGAAGGCAAAACATTAGCCAAATTCCAGAAAAATACCATAAATAATAACAACATGCACACAAAAGATGATGAAGAAAGCAGAAAAGTTGGGGGTGGGTAAGAAGAGAGAGATCAATGTTAGAGAAAAAGGTAACCATGCAGAGGATGTGCAAGACAGTTCAGTTGGAAACTAAGAATATGATCAAGGAAACTTCAGAAAAAGACAGAATAGTGCAACACATGAAGAGGGAAGCTTCTGATGCAGAAAACCATCCTATAATTACTCCAGGCTCCTGTAGGACTGAATAGGAGGATCCATCATTGATAAATAAAAAACTGACATTCAAGAATAGTTTCACGCATTAAAAGGATGAGAGAAGCTTCTCAGCTGAATAAATAATATCAATAAAGATGTTTCAGAAAAATAAATCTGTGTGCAGCAGAAAACACACATCCTTACAACAACGGAGGCTAAGAGGAGAGAAGCTGATGGGATTGTCAATGACAGGACAAAGATGGAATGAACAGCAGACCTACTAAAAATGCCTGAATATGTTTGTAACCGCTAAGGCCACCAAACACCTCATTATGTTGGAGCTTACAGCGTCCTGAAAAGGGCATATTGAGGAAGCCATTGAGGGGAAGCATGTCAAGTACCAGGCATTGGTGGAGATGTGTAGGGGCAAAGAATGGGAAACAATTTACAAATCCAAAAAAGTGGGCTGCAGAATATTTGCTAGTAGTGCCATCTGCAAAGTTCTCAGCCAACTGGGCTTTGCAGGGATGGCCAGAAAGAAGGCCATAGAATCTGCTGGGCTGCTGCTGGAATGCAAGTCGGGGCCTGATCCACCCTGGGCGAGGGTGTATGGTTAGAGAGACATAGTGTAAAGGACAGGTCTGTACACTTAAATATCTTGTTACAAAAGAGCCAAATGGTCTTGTAATCTTTCAAAGGGATGTTAATCAATAGTTCTCGAGGCATTCAAAACTTTCTTGAGACTTTGGCTGCTCACGGTGCTCATGCACAGTCCTGTTTATGACAGCAAATTGTTTGCTGTGAAGCTGACAAATAGAAAAGCTGACAAGTGGAAGACAAAAGAATCATCTACAGTAGATGTAAAGTATCTGAAAGTTACATCCCCCAGAAAGAGGAAAAAATACATTGAAGACATGAACGATGCATCTTCCTTCAGTTGTAATCGTGGTTCTTAAACTATGGTACACCTTGAGGTACCTTCAGTGGTGCTCAGTTATTTGCAAGCTCAATACTAATTAATTTCCTTTGAGTTGCTCTGGTTGTTCTATTTATTTGTATTAACTTTGGGATTTTGCATTTTTGTTGATTTCACAATATTATTTATTGAAGTAGTTTATTTTATTACTCTGGGTTTTATTGTATCTTGAACTGCTCTTTGTTACAACGTTACTACTTAAAAATTACTGTATGAGTAAAGCTGACAATAACATTAAGTTGTTCAATACTACAGATGAGTTGTTCAGTCACAACAACACTTGCTTAATCAAAAACTTAATAAAAGGGAAGAGGAGTGGGGGAAAAGTTAAAGAACTCCCAGTAAAACTGAGAAGCTGTCCACATTAACACGCCTTCCTATGCTGTGTGAAATTTACGTCTGAAGTCTAAACTTGGATGTGGCAATGACATCAAACCCAGGTTAACTTTTCCTTTGTGCTCAATTTTCTGTGATGGTTTTGGTTGTTTTTAAACGGACTCAGTTAAAGAAATCCCAACAAATTGTGTCTTTGTCTGCTGGTGAGAAAGATTATGTGTAGAACTGGTTCTTTCCATATTGTCAGTTATGTGTAGATATAGCACTGGAGTTTATCAACCTTATCATTTTTAGTTTAGAGTTGATTGTCTGAACTAATAAAACACAGAAAAATCTCTGAAAATGTTCCATTACTGGGCTGAAAATTAATGAACATGCATCCAAAGTTCAAAGAAAACCTTTGAAAGGGCTTCAGAAAGCCAAAAGAAGTATTGATTAGGATCATTTTAAAGGATTAATAGAAAGTCTGGCTCCTTAGAAGTTATACATAAAGAAGTAATTGATTGACTTAACACATTTTTTCTTTTGTGCAGCCAGGCAGAAAAGAACTACAATACATCCAAGCAAAGAAACAAAGTTAGCAACTAACTACCTTTCACACCCTTCTTTACTTCTCCTGCTGAAGTTTCCTGCACCTCTAAAGATCTGCTTTGTACAGTATTACGTTAAGATCTTCAAGATAGTCCTTTTGAATTCTCCAGATAATTACGCAGTATGTATCCACCCACTGTGTAAATCATTTGCATTAGAAGAAACATCAATTTGAGCAGTTCCTGTGAGTCACCATATGGCTCTCTCTGCAATGTAAACAGTGAACAGCTGGTACCTGTGGCCTGTCTTAGTTTGGTAAAAGCTGACAAATTACATCCCTGTTTGCATTTATCACTGTTCAGGCTTATCAGTTCTTTGGATGCTAATTTTCTCTTTTTTTTTAGTGATTTAACAAATGTTGCATATCAGCTGTAACAATTTCTCCACTTGCAATATAGAAAACTATGAATGGCTTTAATTTACAGAACAAGAATCAAGTAATTTAAAAAAAATCCATGTGTGGTGTGAAGTGTTGCAAAGTGAGTGTTTGGAGATTTGTCTTATTTCTCATTCTGCTACTACAGATTTCCTGGAGCCAAACACTTTATTTTCACCTAAATTTCACCTGACTGTTTTTTCTGGAGTTGACCCAAACCTCTGACTTTCCTCTCATAAGTGCTTCTTTAAGGTGGACCAACAGTAGAGTCTCCCACTCACTCAGAGTGCAGCTCTGCTCACACCAGAAATAATTACTGCTTCCCTCTGGAGCATTCACAGAAAAAACATTTCAGAAAAAAAACTGACTTTTCTTTGCTCAAGGATGTTTTTTGTTAGAGAATGTCATAAAAATTTGAGGTTTTGCATAAAGATATCAAACCAAGAGCAACTGCTTTTGTCTACTATCCTCTCATCTCATAAAAGTGTCTCCCAAAAGAGTAATTGTTCTCAATTTCATGATTATTCATGTCTGATTAGATTAATAATAATCCACCAGCACACGCCTCTTTGAATCAATCTCTAAAATAGAGTCATAACAAGCGTAGATGATCAGCGTGGTGGTATGAGGCAACGGGTTTCTGAAACGCATTTCCAATCTTAAATTCCCACTGGAAACTGGAGATAGAGCATCTGTGTCCTCACCCGGGTTAAGATTAAATGCGAATAGAGAGTATCCTTGATTAAATTCCTGACGTGTTATACTCAGTGGAAGATCTTTTAGATGTTGTCCTGTAGCCGTAAACAAGTTGTAATACTCGCTCACTGAACTACCTTGGTTAAAATTGGGCTGGAAGGCTTTAGCTGGAATTTGTCTGCCATCCTTACACAAAGCTAAATATTCCATATCAAAAATGATTAAAGTCAAACGGATTGAGATCGCGTGTTCCTGTAAAAGTGTCATGATCCAGTAATGCAATCACCACATACTTGGGAAAGACACCTAAGAAAAGATTCTCTTGGTTGCATACCCTTGAATTTTCAGGGATAGAATATGTTTTTACATTCACACGTGAAAGTGGATAGAGAGCATTTGCTTTCATTAAAGCTGAAGCGTGCCCCAGTCATACAGCTGGAGAGACAGTAATTTTTTTGATAAAAAGAGATGCTCCTAATATCCTGAGTTTGAAAGTAGAGTCTCTTGCGGCCATGATACAAAAGGCATTGTTGGCTCTTGTTAGTTTAATTTTGAGGTCAACACAGTTTAAAAGAAGTCTCTCACAGAAAAATATGTCTGCATGCAGGGGGCCTAGGAGATGTACCTCCCTGGAATTTGCCGTAAAGCCTGCTCTGCTGTTAAGACCTTGGTTAGGGCCGTTAGTTGTAACAATAGAGTTCAGAGCACCTGCAGTGTCTTTATAAAAAAGACCAGAGCTAAACTGGGTTTTTAAAGAATCCTCAGAAAAGTTTAACAATGTCTCAATCATGGCTCTATATGGATGTGTAGCGCTGGATTGTGAAATCATTCGATCTCCGAGAGTGACGTCACACTGACTGAAGATGGTGTTTAACGGGTAGTTGATGAGCCCTACAGGTGCATCATCCGGCAGGTTTGTTCCATTCTCGTTAGTAATTTTCACTCTGAGATGCAACAGCGTATTGTTGAGATCTAGATACTTTTCTCCATCTCCCGGAATGAAAAACTCGATCGGGCCTCCATCGGTGGTTGCTGATAAAGGCTGGATCTCGGTGTAAATTTTATCTTCAATCAATAGCTGCGTCATCGGGGCAGAAAATAAGTCCAACTCTGCCAGCGTGCACTCTGATGATTTGTTATGTAAAAGAGCCATTATTTAAATATATCAAAACTTGCGGATGACTTCCTTCCTCTTCGTTTGTCAGCTGCGACTGATCTCCTTTTTCGCGTTTGTCGTTGTTTTTTAACCGTCCTTAAACGATCACCAGGGGGTCTTGTTCTGGGTCTTTTGGATAAAGCCATAATTCCTGAACCTTCTTTACCTTCGGTGCGTGTAGAACCACTCATTTTACTCACGGCTCTACTGATGACATCCGAAGCGATATTTGATGCAGCCGTTTTAAGATGGGGTTTTGCAATAGCAAATCCTTTTTTAACCAGAGGGGATACGAAGCAGAATAATTTTGAAAATAATGATCCAATTCCGTACATTACCGGAGCCCCATAAAACCCTGGCAGATTACCTCCTGATTGACTTACATAGTAATTTACAAAGCGATTTGGATCACGTCTCAGACTTAGATGTGCCATGTTCTCTCTTGCCTGCTTGATGCAGTGTTGAAGGACCAGGGTAATATGAATGATAACCAATCAGTCTTAGAGGTTATATATATCTCTGTTTATACAAATAAAATTTATCTCCGGCTACATTGTGATATCACCGGTTTGAAGTGTAGTCTTACGATGGTCTTACCATAGACGAAATTTACAGGAACATTTTGGTCCGATTTAATTTCTATATGGATATTTTCAATATGTCTTCTGGAAACTGGAAGGTAGTGGGCAGGGTTAAACGTCAGAGTAACCATATCACTGAAGTTGCCTTGTACTTTGACAGTCCGCAGTAAAGGCGCAACAGTGTCGCCTACTATTTGCGGGCTGACCACGTCGCTGTAACAGTATAGGTGATAGAAACCAGCCTTTATATCTGCCGGAAAAGGAGCCAGTTTTGGTTCAGATACATGAATCCATTCCCCTGGTTTCACGCCCATCATATAAGCTAGAGTGTTGAAGAAGCGTATTTCATACGGACCGCTTGCTTGAAATGCAAATCTCTTTTGAACTTTGCTGAATTTAATGCGGATACCCGAGTTCATTTTTTTGAAAAACATTTCCATCTCTGTCTCGAGTTGAATAACGCTGTTATAGTAGCCACTTCTGATCCTTTGCGTATTGATCTCCACATCGCCAACCTTCCTCCATTCAAAGTAGGCATCATAATCCGGTAAATTATGCCATGTATGAGGGTATGAAATCTCTGCTAATGCAACCATCCATTTGCCTTCTAAATCAATATGTTGAGCTAAATTTACACAGAAACTCGAACTGGTATTATTTTTAAACACTTCCTTGCTAGCGTTAGAGGGAAGGGTAATGTAAAAACCGTCATCCTCTGCCTTGCTGTCCATGATGCTGTATGAATCGTTAGGTGTTAGCACACACCTATTTTATACGTTTCGTAGTTCATCAAACTTGATCCAACTGTTGAATTTCTCAGGCCAATTTTTCCAGCGTACAAAAACCTGTTTGACACCCTTGACGGTGCGTTGACTTAATATTTTCTCCACTTGATACATCTTGTCCTTAAATATTTTTACTTTTTGAAGTTCCTCAGCATAAAAAGAACCCTCAATAGGTTCTCCATCCAAATCTTTGAGTTTGTATACAGGAGGAGATCGGGGTATCCGCTCATGCACGTTTGTATTTTTTGTCAAACACTCCACGTACCTTGGATATTTTGACAAGATCCCCCTGTTTAAACATTGTCACTGAGGCCCTGCAATATCTGTTGGAGGTAACATCGTACAGATTCTGAAACACTTGAAAGGCATTTTCTGAGGTCACTTCCATTGGGCTCATCTTAATGCTGGTGTGGTAGCTGTGGTTGTAGCTTCTAGTTAAATTTTGCAGGACGTCAATGTACCGCCGGGTGTTGTTAGCAGTAAAATATCTCCACATCCTTGTTTTTAACGTACGGTTAAACCTCTCAACCACAGAGGCTTTTGCTTCACTTGCTGTGGCAAAATGTTCAATACCGTGCTTCTCCATTAGAAGCTTAAATTTCTTGTTAACAAATTCTTTCCCTGCATCAGTCTGAAGTTTTTTTGTGACCTGACTTTCTTTAAAAACTGATTAAAAGCCTTTAGCACCTCTGCAGCAGTTTCTTCTTCAAAACACGTATATATGCCCTCTTTGAAAAGATGTCAATGACTGTTAATAAATAATTGTAACCGTCATTTTCCTTGGCCAGAGTTTGCATGTCACAGAGATCGGCTTGGAACTGTCTCAATGGTCTGGTGACAAAAACTCTGTTTCTCGGGAACTTTATTCTTGCAGGTTTATGTAGAGTATAGATATCTTCTCCCGATAAAAAATCTTTAACTTTTTCAACCGCTACATTCTTCCCCGTTTCATCTTGTATAACCCTCCTCAACCTTTCTAAACCCCCTAAACTTCCCGGATTTGATGGGTTGTAATATACATTTTTCATGATCCTTCTTTCAGACATCCCAGTTTTATGCTCACTCTGACGACTACTTGTTAAATAATGAAAAAAACAAACACCTGAGGGTATATTTATACTTCTTTTTTTGTTTTGTACCCGTATTTAATAGAGAAACAGAAAAAAAAAAAAACACATTCAGATAATAAAGATCAATTCAAACATTGCAATCTTTAAAAAAAACAAAACTGTTATATACAGGGGTTGGACAATGAAACTGAAACACCTGGTTTTAGACCACACTAATTTATTAGTATGGTGTAGGGCCTCCTTTTGCGGCCAATACAGCGTCAATTCGTCTTGGGAATGACATATACAAGTCCTGCACAGTGGTCAGAGGGATTTTAAGCCATTCTTCTTGCAGGATAGTGGCCAGGTCACTACGTGATACTGCTGGAGGAAAACGTTTCCTGACTCGCTCCTCCAAAACATCCCAAAGTGGCTCAATAATATTTAGATCTGGTGACTGTGCAGGCCGTGGGAGATGTTCAACTTCACTTTCATGTTTATCAAACCAATCTTTCACCAGTCTTGCTGTGTGTATTGGTGCATTGTCATCCTGATACACGGCACCGCCTTCAGGAAACAATTTTTGAACCATTGGATGCACATGGTCCTCAAGAATGGTTCGGTAGTCCTTGGCAGTGACGCGCCCATCTAGCAAAAGTATTGGGCCAAGGGAATGCCATGATATGGCAGCCCAAAGCATCACTGATCCACCCCCATGCTTCACTCTGGGCATGCAACAGTCTGGGTGGTATGCTTCTTTGGGGCTTCTCCACACCGTAACTTCTCCACACCGTAACCTGTGGGAAAAACTGTAAAGGTGGACTCATCAGAGAACAATACATGTTTCACATTGTCCACAGCCCAAGATTTGCGCTCCTTGCACCATTGAAACCCATGTTTGGCATTGGTATGACTGACCAAAGGTTTGGCTATAGCAGCCCGGCCATGTATATTGACCCTGTGGAGCTCCCAACGAACAGTTCTGGTGGAAACAGGAGAGTTGAGGTGCACATGTGGTTTGTCCTTCTTGGTGGTATGCTGAGATTACCCTGGATACCGTGGCTCTTGATACATCACAAAGACTTGCTGTCTTGGTCACAGATATGCCGACAAGACGTGCACCAACAATTTGTCCTCTTTTGAACTCTGGTATGTCACCCATAATGTTGTGTGCATTTCAATATTTTGAGCAAAACTGTGCTCTTATCCTGCTAATTGAACCTTCACACTCTGCTCTTACTGGTGCAATGTGCAATCAATGAAGACTGGCTACCAGGCTGGTCCAATTTAGCCATAAAACCTCCCACACTAAAATGACAGCTGTTTCAGTTTCATTGTCCAACCCCTGTATGTATACCAGTAGAAAGCCGAGAGAGAATACAGAAAAGACAAAACAAGTCATCAATCGTCTGAGATCGGATCGTAGTACTCTGAAACAGAGTTAAGCTGCTTGAGACAGTCATAACCGCTCATCTTATCATACATATCAGTGATTGCACTATGGAAGCCTTGTACCGATTTCAGTTCATATAAAACCGTCTCTGCAATCGTTTTCACTCTGAAGTCATCTGCTTGTATGCGTCGAAGTGTCAGAAGTTTCCGAATAGCAGGAAGGAGCTTGGGGTTTACGAGTCGTCGCACGATGCATTGAAAGTTGACTTGGTAATACTCCTCCTCCAATATCTCCAGGCACTAATGCTGTCGTTGGCTCGGGTGGTTCGTTATGCACCCGTAACAGGTTTCTTTGACATAGTTCAAACAGGTTATGTTGAATAAATGAAGTATTGCTGTTTTCACCGTATTGATGAGATCGCTTGAGATCCAGCCGTCAATTTCATCACCCTGATTACTCTCCTCCTCCTCTGGTGAAGGCTGAGGGGCAGGTATCGGGTCTGGAGTTTGTGGGGAGGGTGAGTAGCTGATGGTTGCCTCATCCTCCACGATCACCCTCTTGTCTTCAGGTTGGATATCTGTGTGTACAGACTCAGCCACGCATAGCGGTGAATAGAGGTCGGGTGAAGGCGAATGATACGATCTGAGGTTGTATCCTGTCGGTGTCCCTGGACTGAATAGGGACTCAAAGAGCTGCGACGATGAGGTGGCTGGTGAGTAGAGGTCTGGAGAAGGTGGATGATACGGCCAGGTGTTGAAGCTTTCATCATCATGATCAGGAGAGAAGACGGTCTCTTCTTGCTGGTTGTAGAGGTCCCAGTATGGTGTTTTCCCGTACGCTCCATACATTCTCAAGGTCTGCCGCCCGCCGTTATGAAGAAGAAGAGTCTGTGAGCTCGCAGTTAGACCCTGATATATAGCGCAGGAAGGTGGGAGGGTCCTCAAGAAGGGGAGTGGGTTCTCAAAAGAGGGTGGGTCCTCAAAAGAGGGTGGGCTTTAGATCCACAACAGGGAACGTCAGGATTCTTTTCACTGACATAACATCAATCCAGCAGCGTGAGTTTTCGAAAAGGTTGGAAAGACGCTGTCCAATTTCATTCATCTTCTCAACCCAAGCATCATACGGTAGAGCCAGCACAGTCTTGAATACACCGCAGTTCTGATTGAATGCCTCCAACACAAACAGATCTGAGGGGGTCGTCTGGTTATTCTTGCGTTTGCTTGCCTGAAAAGACCAGCAGCCATTTGCTGTGGTTTTTGACCCCCACACTGCACTAAAGAGAGGTTCTCTCGCAGCTATTTCAACATCGGAAGGACACATTCTCATCCTTTTCGCTGGTTGAGGAGAGCTTTCATCTTCATCCTCCCTTTCGTACACTGAGACTGATTCAGGGTTATTGTTAAGGTGTGGGATTGCCAACCGTAACACAGCCCAGTCGTTGTGGGTGAGAGTACACAGAGCCAATGATCCATTAAATACCTCGTCTTGATCCAATTGATACAGGCAGAGCTCTCCTATTTCGTACATAAAAATATACCCCCAGCTACCGCTCAGTCCATATGGTTCCAAAGACCACTGTTCCTGCAGAGTGTTGAACGGAGGCCTTTGCACCTTGCATAGGTAATATGTTGATTTCTTCGGGGCATCCATTTCACGGCGCGTATGCCTGTAGACGGTTACTGGGGTTTCACACAGAAGAGACGTACGTCTTAGCTGACCTGAGGCCTGTTTTTCATCCATTGTTGTTGGTGAAGTTGAATCATCATCTACAGAGTATGTTATGATAGGAATTCCGATAGGTATCTCAGACGAGGAAATAGATGATGTAGATGGTTGTTCATCATCTTGGCACACCTTGCTTTTCTCCCCGGTTTGATGAAAAACTCTCTTAACTCTAACCATTGTTCAACAAGCGTTCTTTTCCAGCAAATGCTGCAGGTAAATTGTTGCGTTTTCCGCTAGTATTTAAAACAAACAATGAAGAACACCCCTCTGTTTTTTTAATTCGTTGATTCTAGATTCGCCCCCTAATGACGAAATCCTATCAGCGTGCATAGTTATGCCCCTTGGCCACACCCCCCCGAGACACCTTAGCAACAGCACAGACGTGTTAATTCAATAAACAGGGAATGGGAATTGTCAGACAATGCTCCAGACTTATAGCCGGGAAAATAGCACTTTCCTCTTAATTACTTTTTGACTACAGTTGGTGTGAAGACTGTCTGAGACAATATGCAAGAAACAGCTGCGGATGTCTGAGGTCTGGTCACCTATTCATTAAACAATGGATGTGTATTGACTGAGACAATGCGCAAGAAACAGCTGCGATGCCTTAATTCAATAAACAGTGACTGAGGATTTTATAACATTTATTTTATTTTTTTTCAGTTCATTTATTTCTCTGTTTTTTAGATCATCTCTACAAGTTACTGGTGCAGATTAGATTACTCCAACATTTGAGCAGAGGAAGAAAGGTTCTGTATCTACTTTTTTGTCTCCTTGTTTTTTAGATGTAAAAACATCCATCTAAATAACCCCTGTGTTAAAACAAAATTAATTTACAATTCTGTCAGGTTCTCTCTTTTTATCAGAATTTCGTGTGATGTGCCTGCATTAAATTGACTGTTCCTTTAAAGTGGAGAAACTGCATGCTTATTTTTTTTTTCAGTTCATCTCTACAACAGAAGCCAATTCATCCTTCTTTTCTAAATATCATCTAAATAACCCCTGTGTTAAAACAAAATGAATTTACAATTCTGACAGGTTCTCTCTTTTTATCAGAATTTTGTGTGATGTCCCTGCATAAACCTGAGTGACCTTTTAAAGTGGATAAACTACATGTTTTGTTTTTAGATGTAAAAAACATCTAAAAACATACAATTAGAAATATTCACTTCCTTGTAATGACAACATCCGGCTAATGACAACATCTGGTTAATGACAACATCCGATTAATGATGATATCTGGTTACGTCACAGGAATGCCCAGCCACTGGAAGTCCCACCCTAGGATGTCCCAGCCACCAGATGTCCCGCCCACCTGTCAAAATTTTCACGCCTCGTTTGATTGAAGGATGTATATTTAGTCTCTAGTATATCATACTGATCTGTAAAGTTTTGAGGTTTTGGATAATTCTACATTTGATCTTTTTTGATAATAAAATTTTCTGGGACTTCATACTGCAATTATATAGAATTCTCACTTTCAAGTCTTTAGATTTCTCATACTAGTGGGGAAAGCACAGGTGTTGCAGGCAACATTTCCCTATCTCTATCCCATTGTCCTCATTAAAATGTGACAGTAAACAATTCTACCTGCTCCCAGCACCCTGAAATGGAAGCAGCTGCCACTAATTTGATATTGCACAGTCATGTGGTTCATGTGAGCACATATCTAGAGTCCAAATATAACCTAAATGTTCCTTCTTATGAACAGGAGGGAGAAAAAAAAAACATGGTCAGACTTAATGGGTAGCTTCACAGCAGGTAAACTGAAAAGGTAGGTTAATGTGAGTTTGGAAAATTACCTCTAAAATTTCTTACCGATACAATACAATGTCATACTGACATCACATGCCAGAGCCAAATTACGTTGCTATTAGTTAGTGTTTAAAATTGGCATTTAAAACTTAATCTGATGGATTTGACTCAATTAATCTTTGCTCTATGTTGGTCAATAAGAGCAACAATTTGTTTAATAGTTTTTAGTCGAAATGGAACCTCACAAACACATAGAATTGACTAGAATGGAAAGGAATAGAATAGCATAGATATACCCTTTATTGTCCCACAGTGGGGAAATTCTGGTGATGTGGAGGAGCAGCAAAGCGAAAAGGCAAATAGAAGCATGCAGATACACACAAAAGTAACAAATATACAAAATAAATATATATATGTTGTGATTATTAATATAAATATATTATTAAATAATTAATATTAATATTTTTATATTTTATTAAATAATATTTCAGTCTGTTAAGGGTTGCAATGTGAATATCAGCCCAGTAAGGCGATGGTATTAGGACAAAATTGAAAGGGATGAGCCAAGCTCTGACATTATTGAACAGCACAACTCTGTACACACACCGAATGAATTCACACAATTTCTTAAAATACAAGAATTTATTAACAGAAATAAGTCAACTGAAAGTCAAACATATTTCAATCAACAAACTCTTTGCTGTGCTAAAACATCCCAACTAAACTACCAAGAAAAATGAAAGAATAAGGAAGACTAATGGGCTATGTACAATACATCAATATATCAAAATGGTTGAAAACCATGACCAAAAGACTGATACATGTTTGAGAACCAAGGATTATCGTGAAGAATCTGGAAATGAAGTTAAGTTAGTCTTGGAACAACTTAGGCAATAATTGGTATATCTTCAAACAACCATTCAGAATGCAAGATCAGATAAAATGTTATTTTAATAAAATAAAATTTTAAAGAATGATTTGCTGAATAAAACCAACCTTCTGGATGACTAATTCCCAATGGTGTTTAATTAGCTGCGTTTATTTATTCAAATAATATTTAAGGAAATATTATTTTGAATAAGAGCCAAACCTTTCTGGGTAAATGATTATCAGCTGACTCATAAAGGAGGCGAGGACGTGTTCTTGCCGTTAGGGATTGGAGCTAACAAAAGAAGCTTATAGTTGCTACCAGAATCAAACATGTACATTTAAAATACCACTAATATGGTGCGTTATGGCTGATCTGTTTTTAAAAACCACCCTTTAAATAACGTTTGTCTAAACTTTAAAAACACAACACATCATTAGCTGAGTTTTTCAACACAAACAAAAACAAACGTCATTAAACGGACATTTTTTTTTAGTTTATTTAACTGAACTAATCTTCTCTGCCCAAACACTAACTCTTATGTTAACCGTGCCCAGGAGAACTTGTCCTGGGTGTTGAGGAAAACATCCAAGTGTGGGTAAACAAATGGTTAGCTTGCAGCTAACCTCCGTAGCTGTGGGGAAGGGCTTTTAGCTGGCCCGGTCGAACCGTACGACATAGGCACGTTCGGCTCCTTGAGTGGCCGCGATGCGGCGGGGTAGCTCTCACAACCTGGACGTAGACGCAGGAAGGCGTGCAATGCGGCCTTCTTTTCGAGGGCGTGAGGAAATCCGCTTTGATCAGGGCTGCTTCTGGAGGCCTCAGAAGAAAAGTAAAGTCATGCTTCTCTTATTACACCCTTTATATGAATGAATGCTGGATACACGAACACCAAATCATTACTTAACTTCATTGGATGTGATCGTAGTCACTCTGGATCCAGCAAGGAGACATTAGCGTGCTGCCTCTACTTTCAGCTCTGCTGGGGACCTATGTGGAAGAGGTCAGTTTGTTGGAACATGGGGTTTTTATTCAGACAGTGCTAGCAAGGAAGTCCAGTATCCACTGGGACAGGTGGTAGTCCACTCCTAACAGTTCCAGCTTGTCCCCTTAGAAGTCCAGACTGGGATGGAGTCCTCTGAAATGGAGGGGGTGGGAGATAGCTAAGACATGTGACGTTCTGTGAAGAAAAGCAGGCAGGTGTCAAAGATGGGGTCAACAAGCATAATTGGGCTGGGTGAGGTGTAAGTGTCATATCAAACCTATTAAAGAATTGGTTCAGATCATTCACCCATCCTAAATCTTCTACACCTTACCTTCATGAGGGGCACATTGCTGTCCACACGGAAGTTAATATAGTCAGTAGTGCAATCTGTACTGCTGTCAAAGTCCTCCCCATGAGGAGGACAGAGCTCTTGCAACACAGTGTAGCTGAACCAGTCCATCAGAGCTTCTACAGTTTTGTCAGACCATCTCATCTCTTCCCCATGCTGGTCACAGCTGGTTCTATGTGTACAAGTAGTTTATAAACAGGCTGGAGTTGAACCAGGCTGTGACCCCCCTGGGAGAGATAGGTGATGAGCTGTGTGCCTCCTTGGTATTGGCATAAAATAGCTCAGTGTATTGTCTCTGGTGTAGCAGGTAACATACTGAGTAAAGGTGGGGAGAGCGGAGGACAGAGAGACATGATTAATATCCCTGGATATCAGGAAAATGGCCTGTGGATGCTGTGTTTGGAGTTTGCTGGTGACTGTGTGGAGGACATCGCAGGCTGTTGTAGCATCAGCTGAGGGAGGGACATACACCGTTATCACAATAACATGTGTAAACTCCTGCAGGAGATAATAGGGCCTCATGCCAGCAGCTAACAGCTCAATGTCCTTACTGCAGAGTGTCTCTGATAGTTAAATACCCAGAGTTGCACCATCTATCATTCACAAACACAGCCAGACCCCCTTCTCTCTTCTTACTGCTCTCCTTGGTTCTGTCAGATTAAAATGGAGTTTAAACGAAAATTCAACATGGAAGACTCACCACCCCCGCCACATCTAATCACTCCTCACTGGCTGCTCCAATCAACGGCAGGTCTGCACTCGTCCTCAGCCAATCATCTCCCAGGGCATCACTTTTAAAGACCCTCTGCATGGAAAACACCGCTCTTCTGCTGTGCTTCGACGATCAGCTGCGACATGTCTGACTAGTTTCTGGCGACTTGGCGGTTCCTCGTACTGTTTTTGACGAATTCCGCCCTCCTTCCTCCACCTCCTCCTCCGCTTGTAGGAGCGTTCGGCTGGCCTCCAGCCTATCGGCCCCTTTTCCCCTCGTCTCAGCTCTGGGCACGTGGAAAGCGCCTTAAGAACTCCTCCAATCCATCTACTAAGTGTTGCTGAAGTCACCCTGCCTTCACTGCGGCTCCCGCCGCTGCGTCACCCGGCCCGGCTTCTCCAGTGGTTCTCCTCCGATCTCGTCTCTCAAACCAATCTTCCCGCTCCCCAGGCTCCGACGTCTTCTTCTACTCCGGTCATCCCACAATCTTCCCTGCTTCATTCTGGATTCTCTCCAGAGTTTCATATCTTCTTTACTCAGCTCCTCCCGGAGTTCACCTCCAATTCTGCCACATCAGCATTTCCTCAGCTCCGACAACGTTCAACTCGTTCAATTTTCAACATCTTACTCAGGCGTTGCTCCAAATCCCGTGGGGGCAGCTCATTCATCTAGTTTCTCTAATATACTATCTCCCGAGGTTGATCACTGTTTCGCTTTACCTGATGGCTTAATGCTGTGTTTAAATTATCTACTCCTCACATTTCTAAGAATTCCTTTTGGCAAGCTTTCAGCCGCCTTTAAGCATTTCAGAGACGTCTTCTGCTCTGTTATCTGAGCGTAGAATAAGTGTGATGCCTATTCCTCTCTTATCGTCGACCTTCTTTTCAAACATGGCTTCCAGATTTTTCTATCATATCACAAATCCTTCTCTGCCAAAGCTGCGTCTAATCTCGCTCACTCAGGAGTTTGCCTAGACTGGTTTATTCTCGCCACTGAATTTTGTCATGACCCAAGCTACCTCTGATTCCTGCGGCTAAGTTTGCCTCGTTTCAGTTCTTTTAGGTCTGTTCCATCTCGGTTTATAAAGAGGGTCTCTCAAACGGATGGTTCTCAATCCTCTCGTTGTCAGAGCCTTGCATATGAACACATCATTATAGCTAAAAAATATACTGAACGTAAATACCTTAAGTAACTCGATCAATATGCTGCTTTAAATCTTTTGCTTCATTATTTACCATGAATTTTACCATAAATATTTACAACCCCCATTTATCCTTGACAGTCTTTCCCTTGAGTGCTTTTACCACATATATTTATTAAATTTGTAACCATCGCCTTCTATATTTTCTCCGTACAATAAATTAAATGCAATGCAAATTATTTTAATCGTCTGAGACTTTACTTGGCTTATTATATTAAAACTAGTAAACCTTCGTATTAGCTCCCTCTACCGGGGGGATGTACTTTTAAAAGCAACTTGTTTTCTCCATAGAATATTTAAATATTAATTTACGCATTCGAACATTTATACCAACCTTCTTCCTTTATTAATCAGGCGCTAAGGAACCATTTACTTTTTAATATACATCTTATCTATATTTTATCCCATCTAATCGTGGAGCACATTTTCTTTCTGCATATCGGGTTGACGCTGCGTTGTTCACTTTGAGTCAACTGATTTACAGCACCTTCCTGGTTTAAGTGTTTTCAAATTTAAGCATTGACTGCATTAGTGCCGCAGCAAAATAACAAACTCTTACTAAACAATCCATGTACTGTCAATATTAGTAAGTTCATTTAATGGACGTAGCTCTTACCTCCAGCGATCCTGGCTGGTCGTAACTCATAACTCCATCATTTCTGCCAGTCATGTTCCAAGTTTCTAATCCAGTCGTCATGCCCTGTCTCATTTTAAATTTTCAGGTCTTCTGCCATCTCTGTCCATCAGCCTACTTTTACCCTACTCTGATTATTCTTCTCTCCTTCCTCTTTCGCTATTTGCCAAACACTGCTGTTTCTGAGGTCTATCTCTTTTTACTTTCAAACCTTATTTCTTCACCTGGCAAACTTTGAGAAATGTTGAGCATTGGTTTACATTCAGTCCTAGCTTCATCACTCATTGCTTGAACTTCATCGTTTTAAGCCCCCCTACAGCCGCAGCTCTTTTGCAGGCATCAATTTTCAAAAAAAAAAAAAAAAAATCATCTTTCTGAGCCCACTCTGAGCTTTTCTCTCATTACGCATTAACTTCTCCTCAAATACATCTCAAAACATTGTATACTGCAATGCGCATAATTCATCAGGTTGCTCCTTTATTTCTCGCCTTCTGAATCTGGTTAATTCCGTCCCCTTTCTGCTAGATTTGGCTTCCTTAGATGAGTTTGCCGCTCTGACCTGTTTTTCTGGTCCTCTGTTTTGCAGAACCGGAATGGTATATCTTTCCTTTATGATGACGTCGTCACGTCAGCAGACTCCATTCAGTTTTGAACGAATGCGAACCCACGGATGCAGCTCCGCCCATGTGTTTTGGGGGATTTCTTCAGGGTCCATGGTTCGCTGCCATCTGGCCACTTTCTTTCCCCAATCCGAACCATCGGCCTTTATGAGATAATCTCCATCTCTATTGCATGCTGCGCCTGGGGCAACTAATGGAAGGAATGCATAGCCACTTTATGTGACAATGCAGCCGTAGTCGAAGTAATAAAGGCCGCTCCTCTTCTAAGTCAATCATGCCAGATACCACCTTGAAGACCTGATACTCGACTAAATTCATCCCTCATTTCAATCAGCTAATTATTATTGTTATTATTATTATTATTAATTCAGGCTTGGCTCCCTCTGCTCAAGTCTGATTCCCTCGCTTAGCAAACTTTTTCAAACTTTTGCATCGCTCATAATACTCCTCTTTACCCCGTTTGCATTCCTACCTTCTTAGCTTTTATTACTTATTGCTTCGATGTCCGGCATTTCAAACTCCCTTACTTTAAGAGTTTATTAGCTGGCATAAACTTCTCTCCTAAGGGCCACTTTTCAAACTCATTCCAAGCCTTTTCTCAAATCATTCCATTAAACCTTTACTCTGTCTATAAAATCATAGCATTCCTAAGCCAGGTCCGAGGAGACTTCTCACTCCTCCCATCTTAAAGGTTCTTCTCCTAGTGCCCCGTTCAGGCCCTTCTTCATCTCACTTAAATTTCTTATTTCCAGCGCCTGTCTTTTAGCTTTTATAGCTTCCTTAGAGTAGAGGAATTTACTACCCCATCAAGCTCATCCGATTCTGCTAGAGTCCTAACTACTCCTCATCCAAAGTTCTATCCCGATTATTTTAAAATGTATCTTAAACATTCTAAAAGAAAGGTCCTTGCTTTTATCTTCATTGCTCGTTTTAACGGTCCATCCTGCCCTTTTCATGTCATGCTAAATTCGCCATCAAACGGCACAAACTCATTTCGAATCGGGGCGGCCACTTCAGCTGCCTCACCAGGAGTTTCGATTTCTTCACTCCAACAACTCGGCCGCTGGTCTCCTCAGCGTTCTCTTCGTATGTCTGTCCTTGCCTCCAATCTGTCTTATCCACTCAACAATTTATCAGTTCTTGGGTAACAACTCTCACAATTACTGGTGGTGGTCAGCCTTATCCAATCCTTTCCTCTAGCTAGATCAATTATTAATCTTCCTTCTCTATTCCTGGTTCTCTTATATAACCATTTCAAATTTGCATATTTTATTCTCCTATTTCAATTCATGTACCATGTTTTTGGACAGTTTTATTCTAGTTTTCTCTCTTTCAGATGCAACTGGATCTCTGCCACTGGCAGGCAATTCCAACCAGCCTCGTCATGCTCCTCATTCAGCATCTTCAGGCTCATCACTGTCTACGCCATTGGCAGGCGTTTCATGCAGCCGTCGGGCTCTCACACGCCATTGGCGGGCATTTACAAACATGCCTTGGCAAGTATCTCAATCCTATGCCTTGTCAGGCATTCATCTAACCACCTTGACACTGCCAGGTGCAGCCCATCTTCACCCGACCTGGCATCGGCCATCCACGCATTATCAGTCATAACTCAGGGTAAGCCCATTCGAGACTAATCATTATAAAATTTTGGTCTGCGTTTTTCTCCCCGCTTATCTCAGATAATCAATAACTAATCTCCTTCAGTTTAGCCTCAGCCTGGCCTCGGCCCTTTTGGGGGAAGACGTACCTAATTATAATCCTAAAATGTTTATTCAAACCTACTTCATCCTCAGCGTTTACGTCTCCCTCAGGGGTCCGAGCGCTAAATAAATAATCTTTCATTAATAAATTCTTTAACCGTCTTCTTGTTGTTTCTCCTTTATGTGAGTCTTTCCAGGTTGAATTAAAACAATCCATGTTTATGAGTGTGCCTGGAGTTAGCGTGGTTAGCCGCATCTCAGTTAGAATAATTAGAATACTATTTCTGTAGTCTCTCTTAAGCTGGGTTAGCAATGCCAATTTATCCACTTTGTTGGGAAGGGACCTCACATTTCCTATGATGATGGACGAGATGATGGGTCTGTACCTTCTCCTCAGTTGAAAAGCCCACTGCTGGCATGGGTCCTGCATCTCTTCCTCCTCAGTTCTCAGGAAATATCAGGTCACTCGGTGGGAGGCAGCACAGCGGAGCTACTGAGAGCTAGCAGCTAATCTCTGGTATACACAAATGGAGCATGCCCACTCACATGGTCTCTGAACACAAATGCAGTTGTCCAAAAAACTGACAGCTCCATAATTTGTTCGACAAGCCAGAAACTTGTTTGTCCAACAGATCAAGCTAGGGAGCATGGTGGTTGAGTGGAAGCCAGGTGTTTTCCATCAAGTTCTCATTAGCAGGAGGATAAGAGGAGCTTGCTGTCAGTACTTCTTTGCCAGAGTGTTAACCAACAGTGGTAATTCTCTAGCCCCTTCTTTGTTCCAAGTTTTGGCTTACTTGTTCTTCTTAAGTCCTGTGTTTTTGCTCCAGTTTGACTACTCGCTCTCATTACGTCCTATGTTTTGGCCTTCAGGTTTCCCTTGGATTTCGGATCCTGAGTCCAGTTCCTGCCTCATGGTTTTGTGCTCACCAGCAAGCTGTCAAGAATCTCCTAGTTTCAAGTTCTCTCGCTGGCAGCATTTTGGGTTCCACCTCTGAAGTCCTCCTGTGATCAAACCCTGCTCACCCTCCACTGTGCCCCTGTTGAACAAACATCCTGGAAGAAACCTACAAGGAAGCGTTTGCTTACCTGCCTTCTGGAGACTCATCGTTCATGCAAGTCAATTACCTTCTAGAATAATCTGAACGCTCTAGACGGACCACCTGAGTCTCTGACCCCGCTCATTCCTCCCTGGTGGATCTCCAACTTCTACCCAGTAAGCCTCAAATACTCCTTTCTCTGCCACATTCTGAATTACCCATTACTCAACCATCTTCTTCCCCTCAGAGAGTTCCTGTATCCATTCCCGGTCCCAGTCCCTGGTTTCCTGGTCACTTTTCAATATTTCTACAATAAACCTTTGAAAACATTATTAGTCTCCTGAGTGTGCTCTGCATCTGGGCCTAATCTCTACCTAAAACCATGACAATATAGCCTTTTTTTTAATATAGTCAAGTCTGAAAGAAATGCTTACAGTAGATAAAATATATGTGTTAGAACAGTGCAAGGTTCCACTGACAATACCATCTACTGTATATTCACTTTACCCCCACATGGCACAACAGGCTCAACAGATAGACAATTACATTAGAAGAATGAAGTTTGTGGAAAAGAAAGAAAATGTACTCAAGTAAGAGTAGCATTTCAAAATAGTATTAGTCAAGTCAAAGTAAAAAGTACAGTGTAGTAAATCTACTCCTAAAAAATAAATTTCCTTGAAAAAAACCTAATTCACGTAAATGCAACGAGTTACTAACCACCTATGGTCCACAGTCAGTAACAGCTTTTAGACCGTTGTTTCTTTCATTGTTTGTACTTTTGCAGCTTTGATAATTTGTTTCCAAACTTTTTATGAACAAAAATAAGTGGTTTTCTTTGGGATGTTTCATAGCATCCATCAATTTAATGAAATCTCTTATTTTGAATTGAACTAAGTCGCTTTAAGGTGAATATTTTATACAGTAATAATATTCATACAATTCACATATGTCCAAAAACAATTAAAAGCAAGTATTTAAATTAGCCAGAAACCTGAAAAAAAAAAGATGTGTCTGGAAAAATTTGACAGTTTCTATAAGCCTGTCAGTGACAGTGATAGATTGCGACTAATTACACCGTAACCCATGCTGGGCCGTCACTCAGACACACTGAAACATGGTTCACAACCCAGATAACTAGCTGAGCCCAGCTGCAGATGAGACAGGAAAACAAACCCACTCTCAGCAGTTGAATTCTTCCACTAGTGACTCCACCCTGTATACCAAGCAAAGCTGCTGCAGCTGGTTTCAATGATGCACAAATCAGCAGGAGCTCTAAAACAACACCCGGGCCAGAAGGTGAAAAAACTGCAACGTTTCCCTGTATTATTTCGACAAAAATGCATGATCTTTGCAGAAAGAAGGGTTTCAGTCATTTTTCATCTGCTACAGCGCTGATGTGACAGACCTTGGCCCTGGCCCGATACGACATCATAAAAGCCATTCAGGGAAAAGCTGATAGCATACCAGCACACATGGGGGGTATCTCTACATCTACTAATAAAGCGCACATTTACTGGTCAAGGAATCTGGAATGTGAGCATGAAGGTTGGTGAGTTATAGTTATGGTCTTTATGCAGCAAGTGAGCTTTAGTGCTCTCTCAGGAGATAGACGGGGCTCTTCTGGGTTTGGTTGTTTTTTCTCACAGATGTTCAGTGAAGCAAGTGCACCTAGACTTTAGATCATTTAGACACGACACTCTAAAAACTACTAGGTCTTCAGTTTTAACTCAACTGTGGCTTTTATGCTGTTGGGACAGGAGTTGGGAAATGTCTGCTAAACATTGTGTCTCCATTTGTTGGGTTTAAGAGGAGTCAAGAAGGAGCCTCATCCTTCTTCACAGACCAACATCTTGAACTAAAACACAAACTGATTGGTCTTGAATTAACCTTTTACACATAATAAAATAAAACTCTGTAAGATTGTAAACAGTGCTGGTAATAATGTTAATAATGATAATGTTGATGTTAGTTGGTTGTCCAACCTAGTTACTAAAAGCAGAGGGAATCCTAAGGTGCTACAACATTAGTAACATTGTTACCTATGCTTTCCTGTTGCTCCCATCTTATCTGACATAGTGTGCAAATTTACTTTCTTTCGTCACTAGCAAAGTCACTTACAATAGAAAAAACTTACTTCTTACTCAGCTGTCTCTTTGTTCATCCCTGCATCAGAAAGAAGAGTGAAGAGAATACAAGATAACACCCAAGAAGACTACTTCTACACCTGCAGAAACATATACAACAACAGCATTGTTACAGAAAGGTGCACGGTACTAATAAATGCAAGAATAATTTTGTGGTTACTGCGGCTAAACATAGAACAGACAGGGGGCCCCCCCTGGCTCTGTCGGAAGGGACCCCTCATGAACCACAACATGAATCTCCCCACAGGGCCACCCCAACCAGGACACAGATATCAAACACATGCCCCTGATTCCAAATGCCATGAATACCCTCCCCACAGGGGCACATCCCCACAGATGAGCTCCACTGCCGAAAAGCCAATGAAGACACATCCACACAGCATAAGCTCTACACACAGCCCTGCTCCAAGCATCCTTGCTGCATCCTGCCCTTCACCACACAGCTCACTGCGACTGCAAGAGAAACTTGCTCCAGCCGGGTAACAGGACCAGCCCGACCAACCGCCCCAGACCTGAGCACAACCTGCCAGCCTCTCTGGTGCAGGTACAAGATGTGCTCCATCTCTCCCCCCACCTGACCGTGACCGCAGCCAAGAACCAGGCTGGGGACCAGAGCCACATAAGGAAGCATTTAAGGAAGGCCCCCACAGCTAGCCAAAGACAGGGCATCCTGCCAACCCCACACTTCAACCCCAGATACCTGATTCCCAACCCCAGCCCAGACCCCGACCAGAAGGCCTGCTCCCTCTCCCGGCCTCCAACCCCAGATGGCAAACACCGAACGGGGTGTGGAAAGACAGCATGCTTACCTCCGCCTGCTCAAATGTGGTGTTGATGCGTGTTGTTGTAGAGTGCATTGAAAAAGAAACCCGACGGGAAGAGGGTCGTACATGTGCATGTCATGAAAATGTTATAAGTGAGAGTGTCTAAGTTGTACATTACAATTGGGGCCCAGGCTGCCATGGGACCATAGAGTTGGAAAACCCTTGTGGCACTCCAATGACGCACCCACGCCCCAGGGCCCTACACGAGTGGTAGTGTGATAGAGCAGCCGGAGAGAGTGTCTGGAGTGGTAAGGAATGGGGCCAAAATGTTCTCCCAGGGGGAGCCTGCTCCCTGGCTGACCCTAATAGGCATCCTGTTCGCCGAGTTCCAACAAAGGAGGGAGGCACAGGCACATCCACTGTGCCCAAGGGTACTGATAGGCACTAGGCCCTGAGAACCGACCGAAAACTGGGACCAACATCCCCAGCCCCTCCAGGAACTGACCAAACAGCCCAGTCCCCGATGCCCCCCAGCCCGGCACAGGACCGCAGTCACAACCAGGCCAGCAGAGCAACAAAACATGCCTCACACCAACAACAAGGTGGCCAATAAGCCACACCCAACCCAAAATGACAGGCCCACCCACATGCAAATCCCAAGCCAGCATAGGCACATGCACCCCTCAATAGACAAACGAACCAAAACCACCAGTGGCAGTCAGGCAGACCCCGTGACGCACCCACCCCACCCACCACCTGAGCTCAAGGGGAAAGACACTGGCCCAACAAACTGAAGGGTGCCACATAAAGGCCACAGCCCGCACCACAAAGAGGCTCAATCCCACCCCCGAGACACGGAACTACCAACATCTAGGCCAGCCAAGCAAAAAACAATAGAGCCATGCCAAGCCGCAGTTCCCCCCAAGCCTACGCCACAGCAACAGTGACACCACACATCCTTCCATTAGTATGTAGGGACACAGTGAAAACCACCAACCCCAAGCACACACCACCCACCAAGAATCACCCAGCAGACAAGCAAACCCCGCCCCAATACAGGACCGAGAAGCCTGATGCAACTGCTAAGCCCAGCGACACCCACCACGCAGCACCCACACACAACAGCCAGAGCCGCACCGCGCAGGACCACCACCATAGCCTGCCATACAGCGGAGGACATGATGCAGCAAAGGGCACCCAAAGCAAAAGCTGCGCACAAAGCCCAAAATGTGCAAAAAACCACCAGCCTCCCAAAAATAAAGCCCCCCTATGAAAATGCACCCCCGAGAAAAGAAGACCCACAGCATCCAAGCACAAGAACACATGCCCGACACCCATACACCAGCCAAAAGTATCCCCGCGAGAGAACCCACACCGAAGCCCACAAAAGGCTGAGAGCCCACAGAGCCAAAACCAAAACCCACAGAGAAGCCGAGACCACTCCACCCCAAGAACAAATAAATTTTCACAGCACTTTATGTTCAACATTCATACTTTGTCTGAACAAATCATCATGAAGTTAGTATTAACAGGCAATATTTTATATAGTGTTCTTTAATAGGTCCTGGGTACAAATCCTGGTGGGGACATTTTCGTCAGGCTTTTGCATGTTGATATATCATTAATTTTAACCCAAAAAAGTATTGTTTAGTAATATAGGTTATACTTTTCAACCTACTCTTTAGTAACCTTGACGATATACTTTACTAAATCTAAGGCAGTTTTTGATTGAAAACTTAATCCATTTAGGTTCCATCAGATCTAAAACCCATGGGTCCAGTTGTGGGTCGATTAGGACTGAATAAGCAAAATAACCCCAACAGGATAATAATCTAATTTGTATTAAACATGCTACAACAGCAGTCTGCAAAGGGACCAACTCCCTCACATTTTTGTAGAATGCCTTTGTGCAACACCATGCAGCCCTAAAGGACATTTTTCTACATAGATGACACAGGAGAAAGCAGCTTACCAGGATATTGTGGCACCTGGTGTGTACCTAGACCTCAGGGGTGCCACAAAAAAGGCTGAATTTAGAATTTAGGGTGGACACACCACAGCCAAAAGTCATAACAGAAGTTCAGGTATTTCATCATGCTGTTGCATGTATATATGAATATATGGGGTGTGCCTGGGAATGAGTGGCCCACTATTAAGGAAAAATAAATAAACCTAGGCATAAGTAAATAAATACATGAACAAAAATACAAGAATAAATCAATGTTTAGCCAGATTTTGAGAATGATGCTGAAAATAAGCATGCCCAGGCCCCAGCACTTGCCTGCCGCTCAGCTCACAGAGCACCTAACATTGACTTGACCCCTTGCAGTTGGATGGCTCGGTTAGAGTTAGCTTACAGTTGCCTAGTCGGACCGAAGGAGCCAAATCTCAACTGCTAGGCTTTCAGGAGAGTTTTCAACCGGAACTAGGTCCTAGAGAATGCCCCTTGCCAATCATCATGGTTTTCATTATTGAGATCCAAGAATAGGTTCTCACCCAAAAAAAGCTGGACTGCTTCTTGCGGGTTGGGGGTCAGTCTCTCCCTTAAGTATCTTGGTGTCTTTTTTATGAGGGATTGGATCATGAAATATGGATCATGGCCAAAAGAACAAGATCCCCCTATAGTAAAGTCACTGCTCCAGTGCATGGAAAGGCATCAGTTGAGGTGGTTACGGCATTAGGAGTAATTCTATGCACTTACTACTTAGAGGATCCAACCCAGTACTTGCTGTATACTATATTTCACTTCTGGTCTGTGAACCCCTTGGGATTCCTCAGGAGGTGGGTGAAAATTGAACCTGAAGCAAGAAATGTCTGGGTCTTCCTCCTGGACCTATTACCCAGGGAGGGATGACCTAAATGTTGTAGGTCATGGAGTTGTCCTCTCCTCTCTATAATTCATGTTCTTAAAACTTAAAACAAAGGGAGGGGAGTCACCAACGAATTTTATAGGGGTGGCAACCTTTCAACTGTGTGTGTGTGTGTGTGTGTGTGACCGAGTGGAAGACGGATCATTTGGGCGCACTGTAACTTAACTCAGGGTGCAGCAGCAGAAACCGAACGTTTCCTCCTCTTCCTCAACGCCTCCTGCATGCTAATGGGGCTGCTCGGAACAGAATGAGACAGCCAGCTTGACTCTATGAGGCGCTTTGATTCAAAGCAACACATCATCATCACTGGGAAATTTCCACAGATTTCTACAAGGCTAATACTGGTGACAAGTGGTCCCAACTTCATCGCCTGGGATCAGTGCGTTTTATCCACAAGGGGTGCTCTGCTTGAGACCCGCCGCTACTCTTTTTTTGTTTTGTTTTTTTAGATTTTATTTTTATTTGGACGCGAGATTTCACTGCACCGATGTGCATATGCGGCCATGCACCTGCGCCTTTTGGTCGTGTTTTCATGATCTAATTTGAATCCGTATTTTAGATCGGTTAGAGATGACGCACCAGAGTGTCCCGATTTCTGTCAAGTTTCCGCTGCTGTTTGGTATGTTCGTCATGTCCGCCCGGCTTCATGCGCGTCTCTCGCTGTAGAACCAGAAGTTGGCCGTGAATAACAATAAGAGGAGTGCGCAGCGCGGAGGACGAAGAGCAGAAGTGACAGCAGCGTTCACGGAGTGTTGAGAGGCTGAATTTACTACCATCATCATCAGCATCTCTGTGCGGGGAATAAAAACTGTGAGGGGGCACTCCTGCAGCCCACTCTCTTCACCCAAACACTTTTTTAAATATTCTGCAGTGAATCCAGGCTTCTGGAACCGCAGCTGCGTAAAACTTGCTCAGATCTGACAACATTGTCTCCTATGTGTGCAACCTGGATGGATATCTGGCTCATGGAGCGAATTTAATAATATTTAAAAAAGCATTGGGGGATTATTAGCAGTCCTTCTTCTATTATACCCTCAAAATGGATTCCTACAACAGGCTTTGGGGACGCCACTGGATAAGCCACAGTTCCGCTGATCTGCTCGGAATCTGAGAGGCGCTTGCAGGCGTTTAAAGTTTGGATAAATCTAAAGCGGGTGAAGGTGTAGGATGCAGTCTGGAGCCAAGACGCTCTCCGCAGGTGGAGGGGCGTCCCTCTGCTGCCTACTTCTCCTCTGGCTCATCTATTCGCATCTGCTTAGAGAAGGTAAGGGCGCTTCCCAGCCTATTTATTACTTTTCCACCAGCAGCAACAATGTCTCAAAGGGCTGACCGGGACAGTGTGGTCAGGTCCTTTCATTTGAGAGAGAGAGAAAAAAAAAAAAAAAAACGCAGTGCAGAATAAAGCAGCCTTTCAGAGACCTGTAAGGCAAGCTCATCGGTTTATTTATGGTGACCTTTTTGAACCTCGTGGCATCTTTGGAATATTATTAGTTATCTATTGTAACGTGCTTATTAGTCTCCACAGTTTATTTTAGGATAAGAAACCCGAGACAGTGAAAAGTTTTAACTTTAGTTTTGCTTTTTAATCAATTCATCGGCTCAGATCAGCAGGTGAACTAATCCTACAGTAAAATCCGATTTTTCTTATATTTAAATGCATTAGAATTAAAAGCTCCTAGCATTTATGTGAATCGACAAACAGCATGTTGCGTTTTCTGGGTTTCATATAAATCAGATAATGGTAAGAGACATATACACTCTTAACTACTGGGTTAAAATAGAGCTGCATATCGGTGACGGTATTATTTAAAATTGTGATGGTGATTTCTGTTGCAAGTAGCCCACATTTTCCTTAAAAATGTCTTTCTTTTCGAACATTATGATGTCGCCGCTGTGCTCCTTGAACTTTTGCATCGTTGCCACAAAAATTAAGATCAATTGTGGGCATAAAGAACGGTGCAAGTCCAGCCAATACGTTATTGGCAAGCAGAGTTAAATTAATTGGATGCAAAATACGATGGTCTAACAAATATTGCATCCAAGCAGTCCTTTGAGACTGGGATATCGCAAAAATGGATATTGTGATGACAACTATAGCTCAATACATTGTGGAGTTGAAAACACTTAAAAAAACTGATTTGGTTTATTTTGCTAAGTCCTGGGGCAAATATGGACTGAAGCAGGCATAGGTTGCATTCCCATAAAGAGAATAAAGAATAACAAATGACATGGATAACTAAACATACGTGGGTTGAAATGAATGATCCGCCCATTCTCTATGGTTTCACCACTGCAGTAGAGCACTTATCTCCAACGGTAAATCCTGAGAGGATGACTCTGTCTTCCTCTCACAGAACAACAGAATAATTATACATCTTTATATTCACTGTATGACTAATTCTTTAATCAAAGTGTGAATATTAAACATAGATAGAACTAGCTTGTGTTCGCTACCTAGCAGGTAAAAGGCTAATGTTAGCTTAAGCGAATCTTGTTCTTAATTTTGTAAAATAAAGTATTTAACAAAGCCCTTTGATATTAACATTATTCTAAAGCTTTGCTTACAATTTTTATTTAATCTAATGGAAGAGTTCCAGTGAAGTCTAGGTCAAACAAACTGGTCACAGTTTTGACTCAATGGCTGGTTAAAACTACTGAACACCGGTCCTAACAGCGTGAACATTTATTTTAATAAAATAATCCAGTAATTCCAGTAATTGTTATATGTCTTGATGTGTAAGATGGGGTTGTCTTGTTATTCCTTAATTTTCAGTAGGATTTAAAAAACTACTATTTCCAAGCTATCGAATAAGTCAAAAACCTGCAGCACCACTTTTGTCCGTGGAAAAAAAAAAAAAAAAAAATATATATATATATATATATTATCTCTTAGAAAACTGAAAGTTGGCATCGGCATTGCTAATAATAAAACAACTTTCAATAGCTCTACGGTATTAAAGGTAGCTTCAGATGTTGTCTGCCAGACTATTTTCCATGGATAATATAATAATGTTACACAATGTTCCCATTATTCCTGCTCCAGACTGGGAAAGGCCTAATTTCTGCCTTCACTGTTTTAAATTTCTTCAGTTTAAGCTACATCTGTCCACACCACACTTTGCTACTGAATAAAACATCCTGTGCTACAGTTGCACCCTCATTCTGACAAAGAATAGAAAGCAAAACGATGTTTCCGGGCAGTTTATTTGCTTGCTGCCCATGATGAGTATTCTGGATTAAAGTGCTATCGTAGGCGCTGTAAGAGAAGACTTAAAGTGCTGGAACTTGTTGGGAGATGTTATACACCAAGCTTGCAGATTAGATCTTTTAATCAAGCCTTGACCGGCAGCATAATTACCACTGTGAAGGAGGGACAGTGCCCACATCAACATCTTTGGCAGCTTGCCGGGAACAAAAGTAGACGGTTATGTGAAAAATGCGTCCTCTCCATCTTTTTCTATCCAAATGCTTATTGTCATCCCTGATCCTCCTCTCAAGGCTTTGCATCTTATCAGAGGAGCCAGCCCCAACCTCACACATTTTTATTGACTTGTTTTCCATTTGAAAATGATCTTGTTAGCACATTATTGTACAAATTACTCAATCAATCTCTCATGATCTTTTCTAGTCTCAGAGTAAAGGGATAGTTAAACCTCTGCATACGATTTGAAGGTTGACATTCTCTGTATGTTCCTTTCTTGTCTTTTTAGCTTTTAGCTGAATTTTAAAGGCGAGATTATCTGCACATGCAATCTTTAAATCCAACTAAACTCTCCTTTTGAACCTGGCTTCTGTGGAATGATCTGTAAAGTTATAAAACTGTTCTCCTCACCACTTTTATACACTAAGCCTTCCAGCATCTGTCATGAACCCAAAAAAACCTTGCAGTTGCAATAACCCCGAGGTCACATCCAATGTAAATTAGTGGGCAGAGAAGATGTGTTGCCTCCACGATCTTCGTAGCTCATCTGTCATGGTGGCAAGGACATAAAATCAAAGAGCAGCTTTTGTCTGTGCATGCTTTTATCCTTGCACTGGTTTCGATAAATGGCAAGTCAGCCACACTTAGCACCAGCAGTTTATTCAACAACAGTTTGGGAATGTCAAGATCTATATACTATATATATATATAAGATTTATATACATTCCAGTGCAGTGGTGCAGTCAGAGTACGGCATCATCCTCTAAAGTCTTTGAGAAAATGTAAAAAGAAAGGAGTACTCTAAAGATCACATGTCCTCTTGTAAAGTAAGATCATTTATAAATATATAGAATTATTTTTTTATTTATGTGAGCATTTAAAGCCAGTCTCAAAATCAAAGAAGCCGTCCTTGGGTTGAAACTATGTAATTCTCTCTGTTTGGATTTTCACAAGAAAAGTATGTTTCACTCCCAGACTTTAATCCAGCATACTGATCTTCATCTCCTCCCAACCTCAACTGTAAATCATCTTGCAATTCACTGTACATTGACTTTCCCGTAAACAGGAAATTCTAATTCACCTCATTCATTCTCATTTATTTACCATTAATTTAACTTGGGTGAGGACTGCTCTACCAGCATGCTTTCAAATGTACCCTATTTTTTTCTGTCTGAAAACTGAACATTCTGAATTTCCTTTTGTTATTTAAAGCATAATAATCGTGTTTTGTGAGCTTCACCTCAGCCTTTGTATCTCCATTGCAGTGTGCTACGAACATGGGCCCATGGGGCCCGTTCAGTGCACAGCTCATGAAAAAATGGTACCTAAAGGAGTGGTGGTGCACCAATCAGAGTTTTGTGGTCTGCCAATATTAATTTTAGCCAATTTTGATTTTTCTTTAAAAAGAGAATAATAAGAAGACACAAAAAGAGCTTTCAAAATATTTTTTGCTTTTCAAGACCACGACACTCTTGTTTGAGAGAGCAGATGCTGTAAAACATAGTTGTACTATTTTAAAATAAAGAAAAAACAATTACGGGGTTCACATTTAAACTGTATTCAACATCTTATATTTTAACAATTAGCAATTATCACCACTAGCATCAATAAAAAGCCATTTGCAGTGTATATTCTGTAGAAAATGAATATCCTTACCATGACTGAAATTTCCAGTATGTTCCTCGGGAGACATAGGTTGAAAGGGTAAAAAAAGAGCAACTTTTCTACAGCGCAATCAGCTATCTCTCTCAAATAGTTATTTCCATCCCTGTGCTTACTTTAAATCATTTTATCTATAAAGGTCACTGATGTTATATAAACATATATATATATAGTCAGTCAGTCATTTTCTACCGCTTATTCCATAGTGGGTCATGGGGGAGCTGGTGCCTATCTCCAGCAGTCTATGGGTGAGAGGCAGGGTACACCCTGGACAGGTTGCCAGTCCATCGCAGGGCAACACACAAACAACCACGCACACACTCATTCATACACCTAAGGGCAATTTAGAGTTACCAATTAACCTAACAGGCATGTCTTCGGACTGTGGGAGGAAGCCGGAGTACCCGGTGAGAACCCACGCATGCACGGGGAGAACATGCAAACTCCATGCAGAAAGACCCCAGGCCAGGAATCGAACCCAGGACCTTCTTGCTGCAAGGCAACAGTGCTACCAACTGCGCCACTGTGCAGCCCCTATATAAACATATATATATATATATATATATATATATATATATATATATATATATATATATAAACATATATATATATATATATATATATAAACATATATATATATATAAACATATATATATATATATATATATAAACATATATATATATATATATATATATATATATATATATATATATATATATATATATATATATATATATATATATATATATATATATATATATATAAACATATATATATATATAAACATATATATATATATATATATATAAACATATATATATATATATATATATAAACATATATATATATATATATATATAAACATATATATATATATATATATAAACATATATATATATATATATATATAAACATATATATATATATATATATATAAACATATATATATATATATATATATATAAAAATATATATATATATATATATAAACATATATATATATATATATATATAAACATATATATATATATATAAATATATATATATATATATAAACATATATATATAAACATATATATATATATATATATATATATATATATATATATATATTACCGTGACCTCGTAGCGTTTAGATATGGTAAGATGGGAATATTATCGGATTTTTGAGTATCAAACCAGCCAGTAATTTTTCAAGGCTGATTAACCAGACAATTACACTCCACCAGCCTTGATTGACTGAGGACAAGTCTGTCAGTACCAAGGGGGCCATGTCCCAACCATACCTAAAGGGCTGGCACTGCACAAGCAAATTTTTCAAAAACCAAAAAGTTCAAACTGGTTTCCTCTCATCCCAGCTGTCTTGCTGAAGCCTAGGTCAACTGTCCATAGATGTGAGCCAAACCCAGTCACCAGGCACTTCGTTCTGGACTGGCAGTATATTTTGAGATCAAACTAGGTCCCAATCTGTTGGAAAATGGCACTTTTAGCTGTGAAAACTATGCTGGGTAAAAATATGCTTCACTGTCTTTCACTTGAGTTTCAATACGTCATTGGTAGCAATACCTTCAGAAGTACCAATACTTTGCACAAACTAATTGTCTCACTGTGCTAGCTACCAAAGGGTAAGTCGCAATGCTCCCCATAGCTGTCACCAGCTTCACAGGAAACTTTCCTGGAAATTGCATAGACACCATGAAGGCAGACGCTATAACACACGAATACTAACCAGTGCGTGCATGCCCATGTGGGCATAAAATTTCAAGCTGGGACACTCACCAAATGTGTTTGATGTAACTTGGCTTAAAGCATGCTCAAGCAGCCCTTGAGTCACTGGAGGACTGCTGTGATTGTAGCTGGTTCTCCCTTGAGGTGCTCCGCCGCTGTCTGACTTGTCAGGCAGCACTATCAGGAGGTGAACCTGTCCTGACTTCTGCCTAAGCTAGCCAAGAAGCAGTGGCCAAAGCACTGAAGCTGGTTACCCGTTGCCACTGGATATGAGTGGCCACAGCTTCACAGCCAGCCTGCTCGACTACCACATTGCGATTGATGGCGAAGGAGAATTGGATGCAGGGTCTGAGATTCTTATCACCGACGAAGATGAGGACAATAAACCACCTCTTGGGTTTGGCCCAGGCTGGGGAGGGAAACTCTTCTTCATATGCCTTGGATGTGGACCTGCACAAAGTGTATAAATGCACCACAGCAAAACTCAATATCTAGTGGCCCGAAGATCAGTCTGAAGCAGCACAGTCACGTTTTGACCATAAGAAGCTGCCAAAAGTTAAGAGAATGGGGGAAGAGTTCCCACCTTTCTTCTTGGAGTTGCTGGAGGAATTTTCAGTTTCCTGGGACAACAAATCGTACAGGGAGAAACATCCAGTGGCAGGCACCTCGATTCTGGATTGCGAGGTAATGGACGACCAAGGTCTTTAAAAATAGCCTGCAGGCTGCAATTTCCTCTGCCACCCCCACTGTTCAGAGGAGTGATGCAATCACAGGCCAGTGGCACCACTGCTCTTTTCCTACAAGAGAAAATATCTTCCCTGTTGGAGAAAGGAGCGATAAAGTTGATCCCTGAGGAGAAAAGCCAGAAGGGTTTTTACTCCAGATATCGCAGGATGCATGCAATTTTAGACCTACAGACTCTAAAGAAGCATCTTATGAGATACAAGTTTAGGATGCTGACGCACACGTCTCTCTTGTGCTTCCTGCAACCAGACGATTGGTATGTATCAACTGATCTCAAGGATGCAAACGTTCACTTCCCGCACAGGAAATATAAAAAATTTGCATTTCAGGGGAAATTCTACAAGTGTCTTGTCCTTCCTTTTGGCCTCTCTCTGAGCCCAAGGATATTTGGGCAATGCACTGAAGCCACTGTGGCACCGCACAGGCAACAGGGTATCTGTGTGGTGACGTATATAGATGACTGGCTCAGCAGGAGGCAGCAAATCACACAACGTTGTTGTCAGAACACATGCTGGATCTGGGCTTTAGAATAAACGTGGAAAAGAGTGTCCTTTTTTTTTTCTCAGACAAACTCTTTTTAGGTCTGTTTCTGGACTCTGCTCAGGCCAGAGTGAAACTGACAGAGTAGAGAGAAATATCACTTATTAACTTTATGTCCCTTTTTGTCAGGGAGAATTTTGTGACTTCTCGAATTTATACACACTTGCTGGGACTGATGGCCTCAGTTTTGAAGTAGTCCCACTGGGCCTACTTCATATGAGGGGAGTCCAATGCTGGGTGGCCTCTCAGAAGATGAGTTCACACACAACTCACAGAGTGAGGGTCTCAGCCACCTGCAAAGTGGCCCTATGTTCCTGGAAAGATTCGCACTTCCTGACTCAAAGTGTCCCAATTGAACTGTGCAGAGCAGAAAAGTGGTAACCATAACCTTTTCTGAGGGTCATCATGTGTTAATCTGGACAGGCAACACAACTCTGATAGCATATATAAACCCGCAAAGGCTCTAAGATTTTCAGCATTTGCACATGCTGGCTGACAAGCTAATCTTTTGGAGAAGCAACCATTTTCTGTCACTAAGGGAAACACAGCCACAACTCCGGGAGTGTTGAACCAGGGAACAGACGTTTTCTCCATTAGAATCCTTCTCCATGCAGAATGGAGACTTCACCCCGAGGTAGGATTATCTGGCTGTGTTACGGGGCAGTTCTTAGCAGAACTTTTTGCATCTCAGGAAAAGACACAGTTTCCGCAGTTCTTTTTCCTGCATAACCAGGATTGGCGTTGGTGCCCTAGGTCATTCGGTGGCCCGAGTTCTTCTATATGCCTTTCCTCCAATTGCCCTCATTCTGCCAAAGAAAGCCAGGGTTCAAACCAAAAGCCTGTCAGTGATTCCCATGGCACCCCACTGGCTGTCAAAGCACTGGCTGGCAGAGGTAATACAACTCCCAAGGGAGAGCTTTGCCCTCTACCACTGCGAAGGAACCTGTTGTCTCAGACAGGGTGTGAAATCCTTCATCCCCACACAGAGAGGCTGTCATGACGGGTCTGGCGTGTGAGTGTGGCTGAGCTTCATGTTTTTTCAGCGCACCCATTGTGTACCATATTCTCTACAGAAAATCTAAGGGTGACCATTTTTCCCAATACTGCTTTTATGCCTAGGTTTTTGGGCTCATGTTCAGCAATGGACTTGGCCCCCACCTTTTTCTCAGTAGAGCAGAAGTGTTTACTCTGGACTCTGTCCAGTACAGGCCCTGCACACATATATGGATAGAACCAAAATCCTCAGGAAAAGTAACCAGCTATTTCTTTCTTGAGCAAAGGGTCACCTGGGTTAGCCTGTGTCAAAGCAATGGAAATCACACTGCATAGTTGGTGCGATTTCCTTGGCTTACAGCTTTGAGGCATAGCAGCGAGGTCCTGCTTGCCCACTCATCTAGAGCGCTAACTACTTTGTGCTCTCTCTTCAGAGGGGTATCCATTCAAGAGATCTGTTCCATGTCAATCTGGGCCTAACCGTGTTCAACAAAGTGCATATGTAGGAAATCAATATTTAAGAGTAAAACTGTTTAAAGATTTTCTCTTTTTAGTTGGCTGTGTGCCAGTCCGAGCTCAGTTTGGTGAGGGCACATTTGGGAACTGTAAGGCTTGATACTATAGGTTTCCATTGTTTAGCTACATTCCCTAAAAGGTATTTCTGTGACCATTAAAAAACCAGATCACAGACATTTTATAATGACCTTGGGTAATTGTGTCGACTTGTAAAAACAAGAGCACGGTGTGTCTCATAAAGCTGTGCACAATGACTGTCTCTCATTTGTGCCATATTAACAATTGCCATTTACAAATTTATCAGGCAGGATCAACAATATTATTAGTAATTCTTGCCTCTCTTAACACTTGTGGGACCAGTTTGGGTGTTGGTGTCAGAGTGACCAAGACAACCACATTGGCTGACCTGAAACGAATCCATGTAGAAGAACGGTATACCATCCCACAGCATGGTGTGACCAAGCTGGCGACCAGCAAGAGAATGTGGTGCCAGGCTATTGTTGTATATGGTTCTCCCCGACACTATTAAGGCATGTGTTTGCTAACAAATCATTCAATTACCTGTATGTCTAATTTCTTTAAACTTCAATAATCAAATTCAATAAATGACACCAATAAAAGTTAATTGCAGAATAAGTGGTTTAGCAAAGGGCAGATAGAATCTAAAAAGGCACAACCCAGATACTCAACTCTGCTTCTGCTGCCTAACTGACAAATACATTTAGCCTATAGTGCCATTTAAAGTAGCCTAAGGCTGCTTTCACCTAGGAAACAGCAGGAGATGCACCCGCCATATAGCCAGAGCCAAAAGCAGGAGAGAAGAGTGCTGAGCAGGGAGCACAAAGGGCACAAGTATGGGAATGAGAGCATCAATTGTTGACAAAAGTATGGTCATTCACCATCAACTGGTACTTACTGATACCAGAGAAAACATATTGGAACTGTTATTTGTGTTAGCTAACAGTTTTTGAAATATAAAAACACATCTCTTTTCTATCAATTTTTTAACATAGGCTTTTATTCTCAAGTTATTTGATATGTCCTTTCCAGCATTCTCTGTAGTGCACTATATTTTTGCTCGTTGCTTAGCTAAATGCAGGGCAGCCCTGCTCTGCCACTGAGCAATATTCATAATGGGTTGGAAAGCTATACACAGTCTTAAGATTTATTGTCAAAAAGCATTGTTACAACAAAGAGATGATTGGCCAAACTCAAATTTTGTACTTTTTGTGCCAAAAGAAACAAAACATTTTTAGGTTCACCAAGGAAGATCTAATTTCTGACTTTTCCTGCTGATGTTTCTTTAACTTGTCAGAACAATTCAGTTTTAAATGTATATGTTTGCTAATCTTCCTGCTTGCTTCAACCCTGGCAATCAGCCTACAGAATCATTTAAACTCTGTGGCATTTTCTTTCAAACAAGTTTCAAGCATTCCGTCTCTGCTGTGTAGTGCCTTCCAAAAATTATTACACCTCTTGAACTTTTGCAGATCCTGTTATGTTAGAACAACATGTGTGGTGTACATTATTGAGAGTTTATGAGACAGACTGACACACAGTCCATAATTGGGAAGTGGAAGGAAAATGATGAAATAGATTTCAAATGGAAAGACCATGACACAGTGCAACCCTATCAAGACATGAACGTCTACCTCAACTTACTTGCTGGGCAAGGAGACCATTAATCCAAGAAGCAGCCAAAACACCCATGGTAAGTTGGAGGAGTTGCATTTAACAGTCTCCCACAACTCTGTTGACATGACAGATATTAGCTATGCAGTCCACAAATCTGCCATTTATTAAACAGTGGCAAGGAAAGACCAAAGGAAGTCTCATTACCATGTTTAACACAGCAAACGGGTAGAAAAAGTGCACTCTCTCAGACCAACTGCGAAACATGGTGGTGCCAGCATCATTGTGTGGGGATTCTTTTCTTTAGCAATAAAAGCTGGTGAAAGTTTCTGATGGGAAGATACAGTGCCTTGCGAAAGTACTCGACCCCCTTGAACCGGACAACATCTTGCCACATTTAAGGCTTCAAACATAAAGATATAAAATTAAAATTTTTTGTGAAGAATCAACAGCAAGTGGGACACAATCGTGAAGTGGAATGAAATTTATTGGATGTGTCAAACATTTTTAACAAATAAAAAACTGTGGGGCGTGTAATATTATTCGGCCCCTTTACTTTCAGTGCAGCAAACTCACTCCAGAAGTTCAGTGAGGATCTCTGAATGATCCAATGTTGTCCCAAATGACTGATGATGATAAATAGAATCCACCTGTGTGTAATCAAGTCTTCGTATAAATGCACCTGCTCTGTGATAGTCTCAGGGTTCTGTTCAACGCGCAGAGAGCATCATGAAGACCAAGGAACACACCAGGCAGGTCTGAGATACTGTTAGTATAAGTTTAAAGCCGGATTTGGATACAACCAGGAGGCCCCTAGGACTACAGGAAATTCAGGTGAATTAATGATCAGGAAAGTTACTTTTTCTTGATGATTACCTCCAACTGTTAAGGTAATCTCCTCCATCCTGAGATGTGAATTGTTCATGCTGTGACCATCCAAAGCTAGCACGTTTCTTGTGTCAGCTGACGAAATAAGTTTTATGCCGTTCTTATTTGCAAATGTTTCGTCCATGAATTCAGTATCTGCTCCTGAATCAATAAACACGGCCCCCTGGAGAGACAAAGAAGAGGTTTGAAAATGGGCAGGAAACAAGAAGGAGGAGGCAGATAGTTGACTTCGGCTCAGTAGAGACCTCCCTTCCTCTGCTGAGCCTGTCCTTTTAGTGTACACCTGAGTACTAAATGTCCCTTCTCTCCACAATAAAAACAGAGCTTGAATCTTCTCCGACAATCTTTCTCCTCAGGGGTAATCTTGGTTCTGCCCAATTGCATGGGCTCACAATTATCATTTTCCTCAGTGAGAGGTGACCGACTCCTTCTCTCATACCGGTGTGCAGAAACCTGAGTTAATGATGAGCGACCCCTCTCATGGCGCTTCTCCTTCCTTCTCTCTGCCAGCCGAATATCAATGCAAGCAGCCAAATCCTCAAATTGTTTCAGGGAAGAAGGATAATCACCGGTCGCTAGCTCATCCTTGATGTCTTCGTTTAATCCTTTCATGAATGCATCCATTTGTGCTGCCTCATTCCAATGGCTCTCTGCAGCCAACAAATGAAAGTCAATTATATAGGTCGAGACAGGTTGATCACCCTGTTTGAGGGACAATAATCCTCTTGCGGCCTCACGACTTGGAATGACCGGGTCAAAAACTCGAATGAGTTCCTTGGAAAAGGTTTCATAAAGATCACAAGATGCAGACCTGTTATGCCATTCAGCGTTCCCCACTGTTTTGCCTTTCCTGCCAGCAGAGATATAACAAACGCCACCTTGGAACGTTCAGTGGGAAAGGATGACGGCTGAAGCTCAAAATGAATTTCACACTGAGTTAGAAAAGCTCGACATTGGTCTGAGTCTCCCCTGAACATCATGTGGAGAGAGGCGTGGCTCCCTTACCTCTGCTGTTGTCCGTGTTACTTGGGCGTAGTTTCTTTGTGACGGTGGCAGCTCGGAGACAAGATTGCCAGAATATAATATGGAAATTATTTCCTCCATGCCGGAACCCAACCAGGAAAGGGTCTCATCAACGTGGGTACGCCACTGTTGTGCTGGCAATGGGTCCATTTTTGGCTAGATTTTTCTGCTATGAATCAGAAAAAGGCGACAGGAAAACGTCACACAGGTAACACTCCTCACAGCTTCCAGGAATCACTGAGGCAGAAAGAGGGATTAGTGACTTGTAGTCTCTCCAGATTTTGCAGGGATCAGAAAAGTCACTAACCTGCTTTTGTCGTGAGTGGAACTTGAAACCCAGAGGGGAAACCTCAGTGGGCGGCAGGCGGTGATCTTTACAGCTCAGGAAAGAAGTGACTCCAGGCTGAATAATCCGAGGGCTAGGCTGGCTCAATAATCCAAGGACAGGAACAGGGTCAACGATCGGAACAAGAGGCGTCAGGCAAGGGGCAGGCAGAGGCATAAACCAGATGCAGGAAACAAGGTCGACAACCAAAATCCAAATAGTCCGACAGGGAGCAAGCAAAGGCATAAATCCAAAAGGCAAGGCAAGGTCAAGAACAATGATCAGACAGGAAGGAACGCTGGATAACTACTCACACGATGGTTTTCAAAAATCTGGCACCGTCTGCTTGTCAGAGTCGGTAAATATCAGGGAAGACACAGGTGCTTGGCATTCCACAGATTGCACTACACAGCAGCAGCCACCAGGTGCATCTAATCTGCTGATTGCAGCCAGGGAGACAGGGTAGAGCAGACGTGTCAGAATCATAACACATCCACTTGATGGTTTTTTAGAATTTTGTATTTTTATAATGTAAAGCACTTTGAATTGCCCTGCCTGCAATGTGCTGTACAAATAAATGTACTTAGTTACATGTCTATCACAGCAATTTCATTTACAAAAATTCCAGTATAATTTATTTTTATATTTTTTTAAATGCACATTGTTTTCTCATAACCCCTTTTGTTTCCACTAGATTTGTTTTGAATGCTTCAATTCTTTTTTATCCACTAATTATCAATAAGGTGTTGTTAGTGGGGTCCACCTTGAAGGTGTTGTCTTTTGGGTCCGTCCAGTCTGGAGAAGTGTCAGGTTATCATTGTCAGGTCAATGAGGTTCATAGGTCAGTCAGAACCTTGGTCATTTGGTCTTGGGTCGTTTTTGGTCATTTGGTCTGTGCACATAATGTCTCATGGATCCAACCAATGATTAGTCAACAAAACTTCCACACAGTGTGATGTTATTTCTCTAGCTTCCACCGGTTGAAGAAAAATGTATTGTTAATAAATTAACTGCATTGCCTAGAACACTGAATTCCTCCTGGATGAGCATCACCTGTTAAAAAAACTTTATTATTATATTAGTCAGTTGTTTCACATATTCAATCAGATCATTAAACATTGCAGTAGTTGAAGTTATTAGTATCAGTAGGTGAAGTTATTAGTATCTCATCTTCCGCATAGAAGGTATCAGTAGGGGGTTGTTTTTTCTTTCCACTGATCACCTTTTCAGCATGCATCGCCCAGTTCTGCCAACTGTTAACCGAGCAGGTGGGTAGATCAATATTATGTTTTGTGACCCAGTTTCGAATCTCAGGTAAAGCATTTGCCTGGAGGGCAATTTTTAACTGCTGTTTATAGGGACTGTCGTCCACATTATCATGTTGCAGTCCACTATTCCTTTTAAACACTTCTTCCATTCTCAGTCTATACTCAATGATTGGCTCTCCTATTTTCTGTTTAGTCTGGTTAATAATGGTATAATCTGCTCTCTGTCTAAACTCTCGTTTAACATTGCCCCACAGCACCGCAAATCGTGCTGTCAACTGTTGGTCGTCATGGGCCAGAGGCAGTCCTGGATTATTATCCTCCATCGGATTCCAGACACCCTGCACTCTTCCCCAATCTATGCCTAATTTTGTCATTAATACTTGTTGCATCTCCACTCCATTTAGATGATAACTTCCTCTCAACATATCCATTGCATTAATAAACCCTTCAGGATCCCCTTTTGGGTGAGGAATACCCTCCACTGCCTTTTTAATGTCCTCTAGGGTCCAGGTTCTATAGACTAACATAGTTCTAGGTACACCAGCAGCAACATTGGGATTTGGAACTTCTATCATAGGAAACAGATCAGCAATGTCATTGAGGCCATCCAGTTTAATTGTCTGTTTTCTCCGCCAAACTTTTTGCTACTGGGGAGCTGGTTATCAAATTTGGGGATCCCTCTCTCATAGTTTGTGAAGTCGGAAAAACTAATGGTGAATATGGTGATGCCTCTTCAGTCAGTTCAGGCACTGTCGCAGCTGCAGCAGCAGGCTTGGGCTGTGGCTGCCTGCCCCTCCCCCTTACTACACCAGTGTTATTGTCTTCTTGTCTGGCAACTGCTATATAAATCTCCTTGCTCTTTTTATCGTTCCCTGCCTTTCTTTTATGAGCTTCAGCAAGCCAATTTTTTGCCCTGATTAATTCTTGGCTGGGTTTTTTCCTTTTCCTAAATTTGTCTTTCTGTTGCAATCTCTGTACCAAATGGGTACAAGCAGGGACCGAAAGATGTCATTTAAACTTATAATCTTTCTACCATTTAGCAAGATTTTTTTTACTGTATCTGGATCTTTTGAGTGTATAAACTTTACATCTCCTTCTGACGGGGGCTGCTTCCGGACGCAGTTCCTCATTTTAAGAGTTTTTATTTTTATATCTATTAAAAACTATTATTAAGAATTGAGTTCTACTTCTAATAATTTATATTAGCACTATTTATTTTATTCTCTGTGCTTTATTATATATACTTTTATCCTATTTACTCTAGTTTATATATAAATATATATATATATATATATATATATATATATAAAACAGAGGTGCATTTATTATACATATCTTGTACCATCAAATCAACAGAATTCCTCAAACGGGGCCCCAACATCTCCCGGAAAACAGGCTTCTAGATCAAAACCTAGTTTTGATCCGGTTTTCCACTTTGAGTTCTAATCTCGGAGAATGCAGGAGTTTTAGACTGAGATTTGATGGCACCTAATATCCAAATCAGAATTCCTTACGACACCTCTCAGCTGTCAACAACTTTATGTTAACACCAGCAAGGTTTCGGGTTGTCTCACTGAGAGTGCCGTATGATTCTGCAGACACACACATGCACCAACACACAATTACTTATAGGCCTAAATCACCTAGACTAGGTTTTCTGTTTTTTATGCGCTTTTCTTTTTAAACTCAGAATTTTTCCATGGAGTTGGTTGCTTTTAATCTCCTTAGGGGAAATTACGAGGACCTCTAAACTCAAAAACTCCTATTTATTTTTAATATACTTAGTTGGTTCCGTCTTACCTGTGCTTTCGTTCACACTGTCTGTCGGAACGTGTTGATCCACCCTCCTGGTGCCCGTCGGTCGATTCGGTGGTTACCAACACAGAATTCACTGCGCAGGATTTTTGTTCTCCAGACGTTCTGGAGGCTGCCCAGACTGGAAGCCCACACACACCGCTGGGCCCGGGGCGGCAGATTTCTAGCGCTCCGGCTCAAAGGACCAAAATAAATGTTCGAGTTGAAAAGCTGAAAATTACATATCAGTGCAAATTAATTAAATTCAAAAATACTTTATTAATCCCAAAGGGATTAATAGACACAAGGTGAACCAAGTAAGTTTGACTTGCAAGGGAGAGACAGTCCTCTGCAGAACAGCAACTTCTTTCTCACAAAGAGTAAGTTCTTGCACCAGCCTTTTATATACAACTCACATTCCAACAAGCAAAAAGTTCGAATTGGTTGAGCCAATTCTTACAAAGATTTCAACATAAAAAGTAGTCATTCCCATATATGGTATGAGCATGTCATGTCCAGAGAGTGATCCACTCCAGACCACATTCCTTAACTTTCCACTCCCTTTGTCCACACTAAAACCAATCACAGGAATCGTCTTCACTATAGTAGAAAGTCAAACATAAACCTTGTTTAAACTAAACAATGATAACTTATATACATTTTTCCAACAGATACGCAGATCAGTAGGCAACTTGAGGTTAGGTGCTTTGCCCAGGGACACATCAACATGTAGGAAGAGGAAGATGGAATCAAACCCACAACTGTCGGGGTCTGGGATTTTCTGTTTGTTTTTGCCTACTATTTACACTACCTTACCACTAGATGCCGCCTGAGCTCCGGAGGTGAGAGGGAGACAGGTGTTCGCAATCTTCATCAAACTGGAGGAGTACAAGAGAGCAGTCGGCCAGCACTTCTACGCCTGAGTGTTTGCCTAATATGGCTCCGCTGCAGATCTGTTCTGGTTCAACTGACTCCTCGTTTGAACTGCTTCTCAAGCTTCAAGATTTCAAGCAAAGTTTTGGATTCCATTCCAGCTGGCTGCTACTAGCTCTCCTACCTCCTGGCTTCAAGCTCAAGCGAACCCTGGCCATCCTCCAATGGTTAGTCATCTCCAAGCCCGTCATCTGGAGCTCACTACCTCAGTAACTGAGCTGCCTTCAGAGAAACCTCACTGCTGCCTTCAGAGAAACCTCACTGCTGCACACTGAGTGAAGGATCAAGAGGAAAATAAATTCAGGCACCTCTGTGGTCATCTTCCGTCGCAGCTCCGACCCCCTCCATGCAAGATCATCAACATCACTCAGTAAGCCTGAAGATACCTTCTTAAGAAAGTCTGTGTTGGTTCTCCATCAACTTACCCAACCTTCTCTCCATACAGTCGGTGTATCCAGTTCCAGTTCCCAGTACACACCTTCTGTAAATAAATTCATTAACTTTCAACTTCAAACTTCAAATTTGTTAATAAAACAATGACAACAACTTTTGGATTGGAAGACAATAACTCTCTCGCACACAGCAAAAGTTCATCTTCCACTACTTTATGTTGCTCAGATGTTTACAGCTGTACTGTGACAAAATATCAAAAGGTCCTGCCCATTTTACTTAAGCAAACACTCGTAGAGTCTAACCAACAATTCCATCTATGACAGGAAATTTGAAAATTTGTTTTCTAATATGCACCAAGAATGAAACATATTTTTTAATAGAAAATATGGTAATACGGTGAAAGTGTTGAGTGTTCATTCACTCTGCGTGTTCATTGATTTGAGACAGACCACAAACTACTTCTTTGCACAGAGTATTTAATAGAGCTCGGGATTTGGTTGTAAAATGACCTCCTCTTCAATCAGCCCACCACAAATACTAAAGAGTACACAACATCATGAAGAGACACCAATGATTCATACACTGCATACATGTTTTACACAATAAATAATGTCAAACTATGATTGAATTAAGAGGTTAGGTGGGTTCTGTGGGTGAGACTGATTGGTCATTAATGGGAAGTGTAGGGTTGAGTCTGTGGATCAGACCTCAGAACCTCCTTTATAGATATGAAACAGTATTGCCCTGGTCTAATCTTGATCTCAGCTGATCAGTCCATACTGTTCTTCTGTTGATGTCAACAACTTTATCGTCACAGTAAGCACCTATAAATTTAGGTCACATTATCACACGCAATGCTGCTAGTCTTGACCTCCTGAACCAAATTCATCTCACTGTAAGTATTCACTGACTTTGTTGTCCTTAAACTATTAAGTAATTCATGTGGCAGTATTCTTAGGGTCTTTGATAACTTCCTGACTGCCTTGAAAGGTTACTTCAGAATTTCATCATCAGACCCAAGGCTATGTCTCCAAATATTAAGGTATTTGTTCCTGATTGCATTTGCAAACCCTAATTTGTTTTTTTATGTAGCTTGTTGGAGGAATGGTTTCTTCTTCTTTGAGTTGCCTTTTGGCCCATTTTGGTACAGGACTCATTTTACTGAATAAGGACTCGTTTTACTGGGTAACAACACTCTCTTACCAGCGTCAGTCAGTGTTTTCACATGGTCTTCTGCTTTTGTTCAGGGGTTGATTTACACATATCTCACCGAAACATGTTCATTTCTGGGACACAGAACTCATCTTTTTCCTGAACAGCACGATGGCTGCACATTCCTATGGTCTTTTATAGGCGCAAATAATTGTTTGAACAGATATACGTGGCATCTTCAGGCATCTGGAAATTGTACAAGGATGAACCTGACCTATGGAGGTCCACAGTTTACCTCATATCTTGCCTGATTTCTTTTGATTTGTCCATGATATAATCATCTGGTATTTCCCAACTTGTTTAAAGAAAGAGTAAAATCTTGATACTCCCTTGATAAAGGAAATAATCATTTGAAAAATTCATTGTTTATTTACTCTGGTTATCTTTATCAAAATTGGTCAGATGATCTGATACATTTAACTGTAAAAAAAAGCAAAAACAGCAGAAAGTGAGTGGGTAAATATTTTTTCTGTGCACTGTAGCTGCGGTCACCTTTTAAATGTAATCAGTGAAAAATCCTCAGTAAACTGTAAAGATTGCATGTAACATGTAATAATGGAAAATACCTTTTGGTTTTATCAGATTGATAGGTTGTTCTGGCATGAGTTGCAAAAGTAGAAGGAATCTTGTTATATATATAAACAAAAGAATAAACCAAATGAGTGAAACTATGAACCTATATCCTGTAGTTAGTGTCACATAAAAGCAAAAAACATTTGTGCATTTTTTACAGCACATGTCACAAGTCATAATTACAGTGTCATTGTGATTTGTTTGAATAATCCAATTTATCCTGCAACAATCTATCTCGTCACCCCGCCACACTGCACAGGCTGTCAAAGGAAATGACAGCTCAGATTTTAAGAAATTATGTCTGCAGTCTGTTAGATTTTCAAAGTGACTCACTGTAGCTTTACAGTCAGCATAGGTGTCCACTGATGACAGACTCACAGTCTGTGTGTCTTTCACAAATCAGACAGATTTTATCCTAGTGAATTATTCCTCATGCTATCTCTGACTTTTTCCATTTTTATCAAATCAGCACCTGCGTAGGGGGATCGAATGTCATCCTGGGTGCACCGAAAGGATGATTTTAAAAATTATGAGTGGGATTTCTCTTTTAACTGTCAGAGTAGGACGCATTCATCCAAATCAGTTAAAACCTTTGAACTAAACACCATTATTCCCTTCTAGTCCTCTTTGAGGCAGCATTTATCATGCAAAGGGAGCACCAGTCTGATTATGACCTTGGCTGTAAATTGTAAGCAAAGCATTTAGTCCTTCTTTTTCTATAGGCTGCTGAGCTTCAAAATGAGCATCTTTAAGGGAAGAGTATGAAAAGACTTTTTTACAGCTTAATTAATTTGGCTGCATACAAAGCTCACATTTCATAGCTCCCTGAATATGAAGTTGTTCTTGCCATATGCTTTGACCTCTTGTGGTTGAGTTGAGTGAATTGCTCAGCTTCTTTCTGTATTGTTATTTTGTACGAATAAATATCTGGGTCCGAAACTGCTCCGTCATCAGCAAACTTGTATAAATGATTGGAGTTGCGCTCCCTCAATCTCGTTGTCCTTCACTGTTTTCTGTCTAAAATATTATCATGTCAGACATTACTGTGCACCAGCACTTTTGGGGTTGTTCACCATCTTCTCTGCGTTTGCATTAAGAATCGGGGACATTTTGATTGAAATTTGAAGTGAGTCACTGGATCACAGCCATCAAAGATGCTATGTCTTTTGCATTCATTCTTTAACTGCTTCAAGCCTGTTTTCATTGGCACCAACTAGCCTAAACTTGATACTTCATCATATATTTGCTGTTTTGCAACAAATATCTATCTAAAGCAATCTCCTTCATATGTTCCCAATGAAAGGACAGACCTGAATTACACTGTTAGCAGGGCATGCATGTACAGGGGATGTTTTCTATTTAAAAACTGCCCTTGGCAATGTCACAGGTGTAGCCTACAAACTGCAAATATAACTAAACTAGAAAGACGTAGAAGTCCTGAAAAATGAAACTACACATCATGCTGCTTTGGTTCATTGACAAAGGAAACAAGTCTAAAGTGGTTAAGTCCCTGTTTCTCCCAAGTACTCCTCTGTTGGTCCCTGCGGGTGAAGCAGTGTATGGACCTAACTGGAGAATGAAATTTGGGGCACACAGAGCACATCTCTGTTATCAGTACTGTTGTACTGCTTGCTGTCTCTTTCTTTGCTTGTGATTGTATAACGATCATTCTTGAAGCAGCTTCAGGGATTGTCAAAACTGAATGCAGTGCTGATTCGAACTTGCAGAGCTTTTCCAGAGGAGAAGATGCAACCTGACACATGATCTTGGTGTAAAAGCTGGTAGTGAAGTACATAAAAAGAAGTTGATGATATAATACCTCAAAACTTTTCCCTCCTCTATAGAGGTCATCCCAGATGTTTCCTCTGTTCCACTTAACTATTAAAACTCCTCTTACAGTTCGTAACTTGCAAGTGTAGATGCGAATGTTGAGATGAGCCTGAAAACAGAGTATGGAAAAGTATCTGTTTCCAGAATTTATCCTTTATCATATTCTCTAAAAGGTCAATCAATAATAATAATAACAACAATAATAATAATAAAACATCAAATAATTTTACATGGAGTAGTGCAATTACAAAGAGTAAGCAGGCTTGAACAGGTGGGTTTTAAATCTGGATTTGAAGAGGGGTATCTGTCAGTGTTACGGATGACTGGTGGGAGAGAGTTCCCCGTGGTGCTGAGGCGAACAGAGGGAACAGTGAGGTGGATCTGAGGAAGCAGGATGAGATTGTGACATGAAAGAGACCAGATTAGTAAGGATGGAGAGGTTTGGTGTGACCTTAAATGTAAACAGAAGGATTTGGAATTTGATTCTGAATTTGACCCGTAGCCATTGGAGCTGATGTAGAACTGGGTGGGGAATGGAAGACGTTCACCACCACGTTCACCAGGAACGGAAACTAGGCCCCCTGGCTCTGTCAGGTCTCTGCTTGGGGGGTGATCTGCCCTGGGGTCTTGGGTCTCTGGGTCCATGGCTGGATCTGCTCCGGTGGAGACAGCTGCTGGTGGGCTCGTCTCTGCAGCTCCCTGGGGCCTCAGCACTGTGGCTGCTGGGTGGTTCCCCTAGGGCTCTCCTCTGCTCTTCTCTGGCCAGAGATGAAATCCCTAAATTCCTTCCAATTGTACGTTGGTGGTCCTTAAACTGTTGGACTTTTTGCTCATGCAAAAGGGATGCTCCTTTTATACCCAATCATGACACTCACCTGTTTCCAATTAACCGGTTCACCTGTGAAATGTTCCAAACAGATGTTTTTTGAGCATTCCTCAACTTTCAAAGTCTTGCAAACATCAAATTCAAACTGAGTGAATATTTGCAAAAGTACAATAAAGTTGATCAGTTTGAACGTATACTTGTCTTTGTAGTGTAGTCAATTACATATAGGTTGAACAGGATTTGCAAATCGTATTTTGTTTTTTTTACGTTTTACACAATGTCCCGTCTTCATTGGAATTGGGGTTGTAGTAGTTGGAATCTGATCCAAGTTGTTGGGATCTGATCCAAGTTTCAGTGTAGGAGGGATAACTACGGTCTTAAGGAGGGTGGGAACAATTCCAGTAGAGAGCCATGACTGAATGATAGCAGTTATGAAAGGGGGGAAAGAAGACCGGACTTAACCAGGATTGTATTGGATCAAGCAAGCATGTAGAGGGTTTAGATGTACTTTAGATGGTCCGTCCATTCATCCATCTAGTTTTCAGTCTTTGAATTTAGCAGGTTCTATTTTTAAAGCCTGACCATAAATATATATCATAATTGATAAAGACATTTTGTAAATATACCTTAAAAATAGGGTAAAAGAGCCGAGAACTATTTGAGTCTAGGAACTATGCTGTGAAAAATGTTTCGGAACTATGTTGGGTATTTAACCTAAAGGCTAATATTTCTTTAAAAACCAAGCTCACATAAACCACACTGTTTGCTCCACTGCTCAGCTGCTCGATTTGTTGAGCTGCAGAAGATCATGGCGGATGTCAGGAAGCGTGTAGCACGGGGTCAGTCAAACATCTGCCTCGCTCACCTGGTGTCCTATTACATGATACTTGCTGCGCCGCACACGTCAAGTGGTGTTAAGGTAATGAGATGCATTTGGTTGCTGCTGCTTTGACGAGCACATGTTCAGTGAGGTGAGTTTGCTGTTCGATGTCACCCTGTGTCGTTAATAACAGACAGAGCTGTGAGATTAGAACAGATGCAAATGAAAGGTTAAGTCTTTAATGCTGACGTAAAAATTAAAGCAGCAGTAGGCTATTAATCTATAAGAACTCACTGGATTTACATTTAAGAAATGGGTTTATACGTCTCTTTAATATGGAATAAAACCAGTGTAATGGCAGATTTAGCATTTTATTTTACTCAAACATTGACAGCGTAACAAAAAAGAAATGGATTTTTCAAGAAAAAAATATTTGTAAAATATTAACAGTTGCCTCAGCGTTTCTATTGCTATATTGCTTTTAGATACAGTTGCTAAGTAAATGATATAAAAAAATGCTGAACATACTAAGGGTTACATTTTGCTGCCACGTTCTGGATCTGGAATAAAATGTCATTTAAAATCAACCTTGAATCTGTGATGAAATATTTTTATTCTGTATTAAGCTTAAGACTTGTAGTAGATTTCAGACCATCACTTGTGTGTCCAATGGTCCTTTTCTTTGTCAGAGTTCTGCCTTCCAGCAGAGTTCAAGACCTACAGAGGACGTTGAGGTTACATAAAGTGTCCTTGCACCTTATAAAGATCGTCTTTTATCAGGTTCTTAATTCCAACAGCCATCAGTCATGTAGACAAGCTGGGTAACATGACCGTCACTCTACCTGTCACTAACACTTACAGGCGAGGAAATGCAGCACAGAGGTCCTTGATAACTCTGGAGGAGCTGCAGAGATCCACAGCTCAGGGTCACAAATCTGACCTTTGGAAAAAAAAAAGGGCAGAAGAAAGCAAATGTTAAAAGAAAGTCATTAGTAGGGGGCAAAGCAAACATGTAGAACAAGGTGCTCTGGTCAGATTAGACCAAAGTCTTGGCTTTGATTTTCTTCAGCATGGACAAGGAAGCTGGTCAGAGTTGGTGGAAAGATGGATGGAGCTAAATGCAGGACTACCCTGGAAGAAAAACTGTTAGAGGGTTCAAAACATTTGGTACTCGGGTGGAGGTTCAATTGTAGCAAAAATGGTTCTACAATGCCATGGCTAAGAGGGAGTTGAATAAAAATAATCGTCACACTTTTTAGACTTATACATGTAAAACAATTTGGAAACAACGTATTATTCCACTTGGACTTCACAAATATGCACTTCTTTGTGTTGTATGTCACATAAAATCCTAATCAAATTCATTATTTGGGTTGTAACATGAAAATGTTTGCAAAAGTTCAAGGGGTATGAGTTCTTTTGCAAGACACTATGTTTTTGCAAAGCATATCAGCAGTGGATGGAATCAATTGAAAATATACCTTCACCTTTTTAAGTTTGCTGAACTTTTGGGTTTTATTGAGAACTTTAAATGAGATTTTAGCAGCATGTCTCATTGCTGTTCAAGTAATGAGCACAGTTATTATAAGCTCAAGAAAAACTTTTTTTCTGACATTACCTGGAGGCATCACTGTCATCTTTGCTGTGTGCTCTATCAGAGAGGAGAGGCTGCACCAAAAAAGCTGTTGCTTTTAGATTAATTGAAAGTGGTTCATGTCTGAAAGGGGCTTAGAGAAGTGCTGTTAGTCTTCTGCTGTAGACAAAGTAAAGAAAAAGTATGTCATGATTTATATAGGCCGGAGCGATAACAATCAGATGGATGAGAATGAATCTTGTCCATTTGTTCACCCCTACTTTGACTTGTGTGAGATATTTTATATTCTAACTAAAACACTGCTGAGTTCAGGCTGATAAACATAAGATTTACATTGATTTATTTTGTTAGATACACACTGAGCATTGAACCATTATTGGAGATGGCTAGTTTATTCATTGTTTTCTAACTTTAACCAGGACTCTTGCCCAGTAAAAGACACGATTTGCTGACATTATTATGAATTGTGTGCTTTTATTAAGTTTTTTATCAGTCAACATGTCCCCTTTATCACAGTTAAATAAGTAGCTTGCTGTTTTTTCGTCAACAACACTGCATAAAAGCAGTTCAGGCTTAAAATATTACTCAATTATGCCATGATTAGAATATTCATTCGCTGTAACCTTAAAAATCAGGGTTTGCGAAAGAGTGAAGTAGATGACTCGGTATAATACTGGAGCCCCCCTTCAATCATTTTTAAAAATGTGATAATCACAGTCACTACAGATCAATTTAGACTGATTACCTGCACCGTGAACATTTAAAATGTCTCCCACAGTGTTTTAAATACTGCATAAAAGATTTGCTGAGCTCATATCTGATGTTGTGCATGTTATTGTGATTGTCATGGTCTCTAAAGTGCTGCCTTGTTGGCAGCACTCCTTTTCAGCAGAGAAGCATACAATGAAGTGAAGAAAATGTACTTATGCTTAATATTGTATGTCAGTGTTGTGATTAGAGCCTGATTAGAAAACGGGTTAAGAATCATTGCCAAGATGTCCAGGCTGAGCCTACACAGCGTGGCTCCACTCCATAGCTATGTCCTTATGAGGAATAATACCAAACTTAGTTTACTGGAATTAATAATTAACAACACATGGCCTAAAATTGGCAGAATGTTTAAAACATTTTGAGACAAAATCCTATTTTTCAACATCGCTCTTTGCAGTAAAACACTGTAAAATATCACATCCTTCCTTAGCAGCTCACAAGTAATTACAATCTATAAAGAGATATTGTTTTAATATGGAAATGGAGTCAGTGTTACACTTCATTCATTGCAGCCTGTCATGTAATTTTATGGCAGATTCCCTGAGGAGAAGCAGAGCATTTCACACACAAGGTCCCAGTTTGGTTTCAGTTGTATAAGAGCAGTGCAGAGCAGTGATTGCCTATTAAATCTGATAAAAGTATTTTATCAGTAAGTACTAACTACAGATGTGACTGCACTGGCGTAATTAAAGACGAAAACCTGAAAACAGATAAGGTAGAATGGCTGGAGAGTTTTTTTGGATGTTATACCTGTTTGAATAAGAAACTGTAAAGTGTTGATGCTGCTGATAATGATGTTTTTTTTCTTTATGCTGCCTGTTCTCAGGGAATGGAAGTGTTTAGAGTTGAATAACTGCATCATGCCCACCAGGTCTAAGCTTTGCAGTGATACACAGTGACTCAGGGGAACATTGTGAAAGAGAGTCATGGCAGCTTCCAGACGGTTCAGACAGAGATATTATGATATTTCTATGCTTGTACCCTGATGGTATGTAGTGTGATCAAAGCACAGATATGTGGCATATATTAAGGCTCTTTTTAAAGCTTCACATGCTCAATCACTATATCGTGTTCACTATATAAAGGACTAAATAGTTGACATAGGTAGCGTTTAAATGCTAGTTCAAATGAATGCTGAGAATATGGCAGCAAGACATAAGAAAATCATGCAATCTTGCTGTCAAATACCATGATGACAATATCAGAACCAACAAATCCACATTATCCTCCCCTGTTTCTTTGTCGTCTGTTGTTATGGTGCTTCCACCTCTCTCTGTGATCTGTACAGGTCCTTCTCAAAATATTAGCATATTGTGATAAAGTTAATTATTTTCCATAATGTAATGATGAAAATTTAACATTCATATATTTTAGATTCATTGCACACTAACTGAAATATTTCAGGTCTTTTATTGTCTTAATACGGATGATTTTGGCATACAGCTCATGAAAACCCAAAATTCCTATCTGACAAAATTAGCATATCATTAAAAGGGTCTCTAAACGAGCTATGAACCTAATCATCTGAATCAACGAGTTAACTCTAAACACCTGCAAAAGATTCCTGAGGCCTTTAAAACTCCCAGCCTGGTTCATCACTCAAAACCCCAATCATGGGTAAGACTGCCGACCTGACTGCTGTCCAGAAGGCCACTATTGACACCATCAAGCAAGAGGGTAAGACACAGAAAGAAATTTCTGAACAAATAGGCTGTTCCCAGAGTGCTGTATCAAGGCACCTCAGTGGGAAGTCTGTGGGAAGGAAAAAGTGTGGCAGAAAACGCTGCACAACGAGAAGAGGTGACCGGACCCTGAGGAAGATTGTGGAGAAAGGCCGATTCCAGACCTTGGGGGACCTGCGGAAGCAGTGGACTGAGTCTGGAGTAGAAACATCCAGAGCCACCGTGCACAGGCGTGTGCTGGAAATGGGCTACAGGTGCCGCATTCCCCAGGTCAAGCCACTTTTGAACCAGAAACAGCGGCAGAAGCGCCTGACCTGGGCTACAGAGAAGCAGCACTGGACTGTTGCTCAGTGGTCCAAAGTACTTTTTTCGGATGAAAGCAAATTCTGCATGTCATTCGGAAATCAAGGTGCCAGAGTCTGGAGGAAGACTGGGGAGAAGGAAATGCCAAAATGCCAGAAGTCCAGTGTCAAGTACCCACAGTCAGTGATGGTCTGGGGTGCCGTGTCAGCTGCTGGTGTTGGTCCACTGTGTTTTATCAAGGGCAGGGTCAATGCAGCTAGCTATCAGGAGATTTTGGAGCACTTCATGCTTCCATCTGCTGAAAAGCTTTATGGAGATGAAGATTTCATTTTTCAGCTCAACCTGGCACCTGCTCACAGTGCCAAAACCACTGGTAAATGGTTTACTGACCATGGTATCACTGTGCTCAATTGGCCTGCCAACTCTCCTGACCTGAACCCCATAGAGAATCTGTGGGATATTGTGAAGAGAACGTTGAGAGACTCAAGACCCAACACTCTGGATGAGCTAAAGGCCGCTATCGAAGCATCCTGGGCCTCCATAAGACCTCAGCAGTGCCACAGGCTGATTGCCTCCATGCCACGCCGCATTGAAGCAGTCATTTCTGCCAAAGGATTCCCGACCAAGTATTGAGTGCATAACTGTACATGATTATTTGAAGGTTGACGTTTTTTGTATTAAAAACACTTTTCTTTTATTGGTCGGATGAAATATGCTAATTTTGTGAGATAGGAATTTTGGGTTTTCATGAGCTGTATGCCAAAATCATCCGTATTAAGACAATAAAAGACCTGAAATATTTCAGTTAGTGTGCAATGAATCTAAAATATATGAATGTTAAATTTTCATCATGACTTTATGGAAAATAATGAACTTTATCACAATATGCTAATATTTTGAGAAGGACCTGTATAATTTGTAGGTATTTACAGAAGTGAGACTACATGAATATATCAATATAGAACAAAATGAATTTCTGACTCATGGAATATAATAATAGAGAACAATTACTACATTTCTAACAATCCATTTTATTTCTTTAAACTGAACACAACAAAATTGTGACAATGCTATTTTTGCATGTACCTTAGCTAAGAGTCAAAATAATGTAGAAGTTAGTATGTCAGTGGCAGTGAGCATGATTGGTATACAATAACATAATGCATATATATATATATATATATATATATATATATATATATATATATATAACTGTGTCACCAGCAAAGCAACCCCACACCATCACACCTCCTCCTCCATGCTTCACGGTGGGAACCAGGCATGTAGAGTCCATCCGTTCACCTCTTCTGCGCCGCATAAAGACACGGTGGTTGGAACCAAAGATCTCAAACTTGGACTCATCAGACCAAAGCACAGATTTCCACTGGTCTAATGTCCATTCCTTGTGTTCTTTAGCCCAAACAAGTCTCTTCTGCTTGTTGCCTGTCCTCAGCAGTGGTTTCCTAGCAGCTATTTTACCATGAAGGCCTGATTCACACAGTCTCCTCTTAACAGTTGTTCTAGAGATGTTTCTACTGCTAGAACTCTGTGTGGCATTGACCGGTTCTCTAATCTGAGCTGCTGTTAACCTGTGATTTTTGAGGCTGGTGATTCGGATGAACTTATTGTCCGCAGCAGAGGTGACTCTTGGTCTTCCTTTCCTGGGGCGGTCCTCATGTGAGCCAGTTTCTTTGTAGCGCTTGATGGTTTTTGCGACTGCACTTGGGGACACTTTCAAAGTTTTCGGAAGCGCTGAAAGGAAAGTGAGAAAAAAAAGATTACTAAAGTATTTTTAAGTTTTATTTTTATTTTGTTTCTGCCCTGAAAGGCAAGTGAGAATTTGTTTTTTCAGAGGCTTATTTTTCTGAGTGCTTGTACTTGTAATACTTAGCTCTGCAACTAGAGGCACTAGAATAAAACTACCAGCCTTCACTGACAGCTGCATTGTTCAAGGGGACATTGGTTTTGCAAACCATAACCAATGTCCCCTTTTCTAAAGGAGATTGTTGTAAAGTAAAACAAACTACAGCGAAAGCACATAAACAGTGTATTTGGTGGCCATGCTGTGTTGTTATCATACCAAGATTGTATATTCATGTGAGATATAGAATGAACTCCAGCATTGATCAAGGATAGGTCTGCAGGACAAATGACCATTGCCCACCATGACTGCTCTTTCTTGGGACCAAGACTGAATCTTGCAAATGGCCTTAAAACTTGCTCTCAGTAAATGCTTATCATAACCTGTCACAATAAATTAGAAAAGGGTATGTTTAATCAACAGGCAAAACTGAAAATATGAACCCTTTAATGATTTATATATGTATTTATTTGCTATATGTACTGTATTGATATTTTGGTTCAATAAAAACTCATTTTTCTATCTGAGTCAACAGAGTGTGAAATAAATCTTGGTTTACTTTTCTAAGTCTTTTTTCTCTTGCCTCAAGCCTGGAAAGGCCTGTGGAAAAAAAAATCGTATTTTTCTAAGTGTGTATTTTTGTAATACCACTTCTGTCCACTAAAAAGGGGTATCGCAGCCAGTGAGCCAGGTGCAGGTGAGTGCAGAAAGTTATATTTTGTTTAAAAAATCTAGAAGTCTGGTTTTAAAAGATGTTTTGGGATGTTTTTAGACAAAAAAATCTTACCTAAAATGCCAGATATGGAATTAGTCCTTTAAAAATGAGCTGCTTTTAAATTCGCTACAGTGGTTTCAGAGACACAAAGGCCCGTGTGAGACCCAGGTTTCAGGTGGAGTTGGCTATAGCTCACCCCGCGGAATATGATCTGATCCTGGCAGAGCGCACTGTCTTTTTACCACTAGCTAATTTTTCTTAATGAAGATTGGGCATCAATGCTTCTACTTTACTGTGTTTTACCTTTTTGACTAATTTTAGAGGTACACGTTATGGTGAAAGCACTTGGGCATTTTCAACTAGTGAAAATAATCAGTTGTGGACATTACCAAGCTATGGTTAGCATTAGCATTCTTGGATCCTTTGGGTCTGATGGAGTTGTTCCCTAAACTCCTGCGTGCTCGTTTGTTTGGTAAAGCTAAGACATCCTATACTGTTACTAATAAAAACAAAGTAATAAAAGAACATGGAGACTGCGCAGTCTTTAGATGCCTGTACAGGGAGAAGCTCGTCCGAATACTTCCGAAACTTCTGAATACTACTCCCAGAACAGCAGTTTTATCCAGAAGCAAGGCGTGTACATTACAAAGAAAAAAACATACAAATGTATGTCTGATTTCTTATCCGGAACTGTCTGGCACTCTGACATTCAGCTGCCTTTTCAGCACTTCCTGTTTTTCCACTTTTGACCTTTCTCTACAGACATATACACAAATATCTTCTTGTTGCAAGGCAGAAATCTTACATACAGAAATAACATATTGTTGTGAAACAGAAATCTTACAGACATATACACAGAGAAGCCTGTTAGCAGGCCTCTAAGTTACACAATACATTTTATTTCACACATTATTAAACATACTTGAGCATAGCAATACAGATCCTATAAGCATAGCATGAATATTTTCCAACAGGTCACAGTGCATTCTGGTGTTTTTTTGACAGAGTTACTATGTAACTTCTGCTCTCTCTTTACTGTAGTATCTGACAAATTTTCAGTGTATGATATAGTGCATGTACTTGGACATTTTTAATCTGAAATGCATCACATTCTAACGTTAGCATGCTCAGGTCAGACCACATGGCTTTACAACATAATTTGTGAAGTAGGGCAGAATGTCTGAACACTACTTTTACTTCCATGTCATAAATTTGTGGTGCACTATACTGAATATAATAATAACACCTATTAATATTGAGTACCACGCCAAAGTGGCTGACTCTCTGATGATCTGCTAATTAATAAGTGACAATCAGAAGACAGCTATAGACCTTTCTGTTAGATGTGTGTTTGCCCCCCATGTGTGTGTCAGTGTGTGGAGTCATGTTGTTCTTAGGTATTCTCATGACTCCAGGATAAGGCCATCAGACCACTGCTTATCTCTGAGAGCTAGCCTCTGTACTCCGTATCAGCTTCTTGTTGTACTTTATATGTCAGTTTTGACAGCATCCAGAGCCCAGCGATAGCAACTGCTGCCATCTTTCACTTGCTGCTGCTGCTGTACGTGCATTTATTCATGTGAAATAGAGTCAAGGCCAAGTGTCTCAGAGCTGCTGAGTGACAGAAACCCACTGTCACATAAAATAACTGCTGTACATATGATGGAGTGCTAGCTGTGGCTCAGGGCACTTCATAAGGCAGCCCTCCCACTCACACACTTCCTACTTCAACACCCCTGCATTTGCTGTCTAACTGTTGCTTCGGGTTTATTGGATGAAGCCCCTTCATCTGCTCAGTGTTGAAGCACGTCACAGGGCGCTGATATCTGGTGGCACCTCGGTCTTTCAAGCAGCCAGCAAGTTTACAGGGGCTTGACTCAGCAGAATGAAACTGAGGTTGGGCTTAGTGGTGGCAGCAAAATGGCTGATGCATTGAAATAAAATTTGCATAGCAGTTTTTTCATGGAGGCGATTGTGTTTTATGACTGTAAAGATTGCTTTAAGCGATGATTTTATTTAAAAACACCACTGAGAACTGCAATCCTTCTATGAATCCATTAATTAAGATGCAAGCCAGTCCTGTGAGCAAACCTTTGGTGACAAGATTGTAATGCAAAAGAGGGAAAAAGTCTGATCTGTGAAAAGATAAAAGGGAATTACCAAGACAAGAAGAGCAGTTTCTCCGTGGACCACAAATATGCACAACAATGTTTACTCAAAGTTTCTGAAGAGCAAACAAGATAAATCTCCTGGAGATTGCCAAGTGAGCATTTTTACACAGAAAAATCAACTCTGCTGATTCCAACTGATTGACAGTCTAAAGAATGATAATTTAGGCCAAACCCAAGGATTTCCTTCCATTAGTTCTCCGTTTAATACACAAAACCATTCACCTGTACCTTTTGCAAGTTGGATAATCAAGACTGAGACATGTTGCATTTTTTTGTTGTGATGCTATTAGTAAGGGGTAGATATAAACCACCTTCACAGAAAATATCATCACAGATTTGTACTGCAAAAATGCCAAAGCCTTGTAAGGGTTACCACTGCAAATGGCTTGTCTGTTGCAGAAAATGATTACAGCTGCATGTTCATATTGTGAACCCTGAATGGTTCATGTTTTTGATATTTTTATAAAAAATAAACACATAAATTAATCTTTCATGTAGATTGCATTTCTTCCACTTCTAAAATTAGATTTTGGAGAAATCGTTTCATTCCAGCTCATGTTGTCTTATGTGTGTTTGGCATGTTAATGCTCTGATTGTAGCCTTGCTAAATAAAAACTGGTCAATAGGAGGCATAGCGAGACAATGGTGTCCATTCATTCCCCAACCCCAACAACCCCCGCCTTTTTTATGTCCTTTGACTGTTATTAAATCTGAGTGAGAATGACTCCTAAACAAATTTAAATATTTCAGAGTGACAGCCTGATGCCTGAGTCTAATAACCACATTTCCTCAGAGTAGGCTATAAGTAGATAAAGGAACATTAAATTATTTAGAATGTTTAGGAAGAAACCAGAAACCACCACAGGCCCACTAGTCTCTGTGTTTACAGTACAGTACATTTTACACTGTCATGCACTCAAATGGTGCAGGCCAAGAATGGAGCCCCTGCCTAAAATGGACGCAATTGATCTAGACTGAAATCTGCAGCTGCCCACAGGAATAAGGCAAATGCCTTCTGGAGAAAATTTATATTGTTAAACAAGACAAAGATAGAGTTATTTAACAATAATGATTGATTATCTTGGAAGGAGTCAAGGTGGGGCATTCAAACCCCCCAAAATGCATGGTGGTGGTACAATCATGCTGTGGGGCTAAATCAACAACTAGATGGTCTAAACTTGGACACAATTTAGGTCTTTAACAGAACTATGGCAGAGACACCCTTAAAACTGGTTTTGGAATGTATACAACAGGAAAACATTATGTTCCATCCGTCCGTCCGTCCGTCCGTCCTTCCTTCCTTCCTTCCTTCCGTCCTTCCCAGAAATGTGGTTTTCAGAGTTTTAGGGCACTACATAAAACTAAAGAAGGAAACTCCAGCAGTTAAACTTGCTAAATTTTAATATGCAAGATTTCAATCACAGACTTTCATCGGGGAAAACCAAGGATAGCACATAAAACACCAAACACCAGATAAACAGAAAAACATTGCTAGTTTGTTTCTTTTTGAGGATTAAGGAAGCATAGCAATTCCTTTGATATTTTTAGTTTAGTTTGGAGAAGTAAACAGCAATAGCAGAAATGCTTTGATTTTCCACTTTCAAAGTACAGTGAAATCACTGTGTTTTGAAGGTAAAACTGGAAAATGGTAATAACGAGGAAACATTACTTCTGCTTTTATATAGAGAACAGACTTTCATTTTACTGCAACTAAAAAACATATGAATAAAATATTTAGATAGTGAGGAGGCCCAGTACAAACCGACAGGGAAATGGAGGAGCAGTGGAGGAGCAGTTTTGTAAATTGTTAACATCTTAATTTAAATGTATGCTATCACACACAAAACCTTAGTTCTTCAATATGTCATACTTAGAATACTTTTACATGGATAAGAAAAATCCTGGTTTTAAATTAGCAAATGCCTCTTTTTTTAAATAAAATATTCAAACGATTTGATTCTGCAGGTGGAGACATATCTGACTCATCACATTTCTTTTCAGATTTGCTCCTAAATGAGGTCACTTTTGAAACGTGGGTGTCTCATGACCATTGGGTAATTTCATGAGTCATTTGTGTTGATCAACAACCCATTCAACCTTTGCCATTACTGCACTCATTTCATGCTCACTTAAGGAACCTCTGAGAACATTCTGGGCTGAGCAGAGGCAGCAGAACGAAGGGGCACCAGTTGGTGAATGCCAAGGACTGACCTGACACGAGCTGCAGGCACAGACTCTTCTCTTTTCTGCCTTCACTGGGCTGATTTAATTTCATTTCACTGTCAACCTGAATTGCCCTCTCAGGCAGCTTTCTGTACAACATAAAAGAGGGAAGGAGGAAACTCCAGCTCATTACAAAGGTGATAGAAGCCTGCACTGCTTTTATCTTGGTTTTCCAGCTCTACCTTGAGTGGAAACACTGTAATACTCTGCAAATGTTATTTCTATGGACATTAATGTAAAAAAGTTAGCTTTAAATTGGATTTGTTCTTCGCACACCATAATTCTTAACCTCAAATGCGATTCATTCAATTATTAAGTGGCTATCTTTCTTCTCATACAAGATTTCAACGACTGATTTAAAATGACGAATCATTTATGCTGCACCGTTTGTTCTTCAAAGCAGTCGACGCCTCAAGCAGTTCATTGTGATTAAAGCTTGTGTATGTATAAACCACAAGATTATTAACGTCTAATAGGTCTCATGAACAAACCAGGAGAGGCTGAATTTGAAATTTAAAAAACTATTAAATATGTTCCCTCGGGTTTCCAAATAATTTGCGAAAATATAACTGGTGCCATGGTAAGTGTTGCATGAACCTGCTGCAACAGGCAGTGCAGAGGGCTTTTCCTTCCATCAATGTAAACAGTCCTCTTTTGTTTCTCCCAGTTATTGGAAGGTTTTTGCTGTGAATTATCAGCGACAGTCATCAGATGTGTGCTGTAAAGCTCCTTGCAGAAAAACTCATTGCTCACCTTGAGAATATTTAGCAGGTGTATGTTTAAGCACCAAGGAGCTGCCAGACATTCATCCCATGCTCTCATGGGAATTTATTTGAACTCATTTAGTGTTTCAAATGAGCAGAATTTATATTTGGAAAATATGTAAGGTCATTATGCAGGTTGTGGAGTAAAATGCTGAGCTGAAAGCTTTGAAAATTATTTTATCAATTCTTTTAAATTGTTGTGAAATAGTATTCACTTCCCAACAGCTTCCTTCTGTCTTTGCTTTATTTTTCACAGCTATATGTTTTTAGATCTTTGCAGATTAAATACAAAACACATCTTTTTAATGATGATGATTACATTTATTAAGGGAAAAGTCATTAAACTAACCTACCCTACCCTACAGCCCCTACAAAAAAGCACTTGCCTCTTAAACTTAATAACTGGTTGTGCCACCCTTGCCAGCAATAGTTGTCATCAAGTACTTGCGATAACTGTCATGTGTCCTTTACATCGTTTCTCGCCCACTCTTCTTTACAGAATTGTCTGTTTAATGTCACAGCATCTCAATTGCATTTAACTTTGGACTTTGATAAGGCCACTCCATAACCATTTTTTTTTTAGCTATTTAAAGGTGAATGTTCTGCTGTTCTTAGGATCACTTTCAAGGTTCATAATTCAAGTGCGCTTGAGCTTAAGGTCAAGAACTGATATGTTCTTTCTGATCAGCTGCATTTTTTTCACCTTGGAACTCCCCTATGGATGCTGTTTTTGTTCCATGTACTTTTTAGAGTTGAATCGTGTACCCTAGTCTTAATTGAGACTATGTGAGAACGATTAATGTTAGAGTAATATTAGTAGGCCAGCCACTCACCACTGTTTCATGTTTTCCTCACTTGTAGATAATAGCTCTCACTGTGGTTTGCAGGCCTTTAACCCTTTCCAGACTGATACATGAGAATTGCTTTGTTTGCCATCTGTTCTTAAATGTCTTTAAGTTAGGACACAATGTTGTTGCTCTTTGAAATCTACAGTATTTGCCTACTTCATGTTGTCAGGTTCTATTGAAAATATTTCTTGATTCTTCTTTGTCTGACCATAATTAGAGCTGAGGTAGCTTGTGAGACTGAACCCCTATTTAAAAAAAATGTGGTTAAGAACTGCATTACATGAAAAAGATGAGAAGATGAAGATGTAAATTTTTTTCAAAACATGAGGAAATAAGTGTCAGAAATTTGTGGCTGGAAAGATCTTTTTCAAAATTTTACTAATTAGTAGGAAGAAATTGAGAAATAACTTTTTTCTTTGCCAAATAGCTACCTTATTAGTTCAGACGCTGTCACACGCTGTCAAAATCTTTTTTTTTCTGGGTGCTTGGATAGAATTATAACAGTAACTCTCAAAAAGCAGAGTTCTCTGGGCGAACCATCACTCTGAGATATTCTGTTCATTTGCAGTCTCAGTAGATCTCAAGTCGGCTTGAAAATTGGTCTGTCATCGAAGCACAGAGCCCAGCAGTCTCCTCTCTGTCATCCAGTCACATTTTATTTCTGGCTGTGGTATGTGTTTCCTTACCTCATTTCAATACTCAAATAAAAAAAAGCTACCCAGTGAACTTCCAATATTTTAAAATATAGTCGAGTACTGCCCACTCGGGCACAGGTGAAATTTAGATTCTGAACACAGGAAGGTTTGCTTTTAAATGATGTGCAAGCTTATTATTTATAACAAAAGGAGGTGCTGTCTTGATTCTTTAATCTTAATGCAAACCATCCTCATCAACCTTTGGCTACTTTCAATTTTGTTACTAATTAGCCAAAGTTCTTTTTTCCAAATGCAGGCTGTCTTTATAAGGTGCACATTGAAAGAGACACATTCAGTTTCATGGTTATGGAACCATGGTTCATGGTTATAAGCTAATTTTGATTAAATAACGTGAAGTATGTTTTACTTTAATGGTACCTTGCAGTTCATAGAGCTGCTGACTTGTAACATTGTTAGCTTTCATCAAATGTGCATATAGACTTAGTGAAGAGATATTCTGGTCTACTGAATTTACCTTGCAAACGTATATGGACCGGATTTTCACATTTTATATCATTAAAACCACAAACCTTAATGAAATTAAATACAGTTTGATGTGATAGAGCCTGACACAGTACTGCATAGCTGTGAAGTGAAAGGAAAATGATACATGTTTTTGAAAAATATTTACAAGTGTCAATGTATTTGGCCCCCTTTACTCAGAGACCCATAACTAATCCTGATGATAGAATAGAGTAGGAACTTTATTACCTGCCTAGGATGTACTCTGCCTCTTGCCCAATGATGGGGTACAGGCACCAGCCCCCTGTGAAGACGATGAATGGATGGATTGATACCTCCTTAATCCCATGGACACAATTGTTATTTTAAAGCAACGTGTAAGATGTTATTGATGATATGTATTGTATACAATGACCCTAAGAACCAACCTAATTCACTTAATTCATCATAATGTAATTTAATCTCAGTATTATTACACATTTTCTGTTAGAGCCTCAGGAGTCATGCAAAACAAATTGCTATATGTTGTGGAAAACTAACAATGCATGTGATTCTAAACCCATTATCCCCTCTGTGAAACATGGTGGTTGCAGCATGATGCTTTGGGGATTCCTTTCTTCAGCAAGGAAAGGGCGGATGGTCAGAGTTAATGGGAAGATGGTCGAAGCTAAATACAGGAAAATCCTGAAATTAATCCCGTTAGACTCTGTAAAACGCTAGAGATTGGTGCGGAGGTTCACCGTCCACCAGCACAATGACCCTAAACATACAGTCAGTCAGTCAGTCATTTTCTACCGCTTATTCCATAGTGGGTCGCGGGGGAGCTGGTGCCTATCTCCAGCAGTCTATGGGCGAGAGGCAGGGTACACCTAAACATACAACCAGGGCTAAAATGGAAGGATTTAGATCACAGCATATTTATGAGTTCAAATTATCCAGTCAAAGTCTGGACATAAATACAATTGAGAATGACACTGAACTATTTTGCAAACAAGAATGGGGATTTATGTCTTTCTTGAACTACAAAGCCAGTAGAGACATTCCCTAAAAGAATTGCTGCTGTAACTACAGTGAAAGAAAAATCATTTAAAGCCTTGTTTTTTTTTTCTACTTCCACTTCATGATTATGCACTATTTTCAATTGATTTATTCAATAAAATGTAAATGAAATACATTAAAGTTTGTGGGTGTAAGAAAAAAAAAAAGATGGCTGTAATAACTTTGTGACAAGATGTAAAAAAGTTGAGATGTCAAGTCGTTCAAGTGGAATTAATACTTAACACTATAAAACATTTAAATCCATTTACCTTTCTTTCAGTGTTTAGTTTGACATATACACGGCGTACATAAAACATAAAACCCGTAAGTGTTTCTGAAATATGCAGATCCAAAGCTAGATTCTCTGCAACAGTGGGTTGATTTCACCTTCAAACATCAGTTGCTCCTAATTATGATCTTATTATGCTAACATTGTGGACCCTTTCTCCTCTAATGTGTTTGACAGGCCAGTTGGCGGTGGGGACCTGCGAGATAGTGATGCTCAACAGAGACAGCAGTGTTCCTAGACGGACAATCGCCAGGCAGACTGCCCGCTGCGCCTGCCGGAGAGGCCAGATTGCCGGAACCACCAGGGCGAGGCCCGCTTGTGTAGATGGTGAGTACATAACTTTGATTATGGGACATGCTCCATGATTTTAGTTTCTGTGAAAACCAAGGGACTGAGAAGTAAGTTGTCTTGTGAGGATAAGAAAGTATTTTATTCTTCCGGTCATCATAGTTGCCTCTTACCCCTTTTACCAAGACATTCGTTAAAACAACATTAAAGTGTGAAAAGAGAGAGGAAAGATCTATTGTCGGTCTCTGGAAAATTAAATGTATTAGGTTTTATTTAATGTGAGCTTGCACTATTAAATAAAAGACAATTCTGGCAGTAAGGTATTCCATCCATTGTTTAACAGCATTACACACGTCTTAGGAGATTTTAGAAAGAAATTTGCTGAAATATCTTATTTTCAGATGTACTTTACTGTTTATTGTAGCTGGGGGATATAGTATGGATATGAAGGGGAAAGTTATGTAAAATGTGCCCACAGATTCATTAAAATATATCTTATATTTATCTTTATCTTCCATTTTAATTGTTGTTTTATTGCTTTGTTTGTACAGTGTCTTTGGTTGTTTTAAAAGGCACTTATAGATAATGCTAAAAAAATAAAATAATAATAATAATAATAATAATAATTATAATAATAATAATAGGGCTGCATGGTGGAGCATTTGGTAGCACTGTTGCCTTGCAGCAAGAAGGTCCTGGGTTTGACTCCCGGCCGGGGGTCTTTCTGCATGGAGTTTGCACCGGCTGCCCCGTGACCCACTATGGAAGAAGTGGTAGAAAATGACATGAATAATAATAATTATTATTATTGTTATTATCTTTTGACAGCAAAGTTTAAAGTTTTCATTGTTTTCAGTTAGCACAGTAACATAAAGCAATTTAGCCGCTAGCAAAAGCTTAACTTATATGATTTTGTTTCAGAAGTACAATTTTTTTTCACACTTAACTCTTGAGAATAGAAGAAAATTTCCTTTCTAGTCTGCTCATAAATCTGTCTCTAAATAGTTTAACTGGTACAAAATAGCAACGTTGATCTTGCTTCATTAGTGTGCTTATTCTTTCTAAAGTAGCAACTGCTCACTCCATTTTTGGTAAAAGGTCTGCACTTGTATAGCACTTTATCAAGTCCCCAGAGACTCCAAAGAGCTTTACACTACAATCAGTCATCCACCCATTCATTCACACATTCACACACTGACAGTGGTGAGCTACAATGTAGCCACAGCTGCCCTGGGGCACACTGACAGAAGAGAGGCTGCCATACAATCGGCCCTCTGACCACCATTAGCAGGAAAGGCGGTCGAAGTGTCTTTCTCAAAGACACAACGACTGAGACGGACAGAGCGGGGGTTCAAACCGGCAACCCACTGGTTACAAGACAAACTCCTACCACCTGAACCACAGTCATTATTATTTGAACAAGAATGTACATTCCTGTATGTATCTAGACATGCATGGGTGATAACAGCAGGATGATAGACCTCCTGTACGTAGTCGTTTGTTAACAAATGAGCTGAATATGTAAAATTAAAACAGTATATATGGTCAGTAATTTTGGGGTCAATCGACAACAGCACAAAGCAGGATTGGGTACCAAGCAGTATTTAAATTTTGCTAAAAGTGTTTATTAGCTTTGCAGTTTTAATCATCATACTCAATGATGAGAATCTGTTTTGATTTGCCAATTGGTGTTTATTACATGTGCATTACAAGCATTACTTTCACTAAACTCTTAAAGTTGGGACTTTGGCACCTTTTTGCCTTCTCTGTATATGGTAGGTTGAAGTAAAACTGCCTCTGTTACGCCTCTGGGCCACCAAGTGAGGGTCTCGGGAATACAGACAGACTAGGGATTTTAGGCAAAATCACTCTTAATACAGATTGAATGGTTTACTCTGAAGTGCGCCAAAACAGAACAAATCATCAGACTCCAGCAAAGGGCAGTTTTTTAATTGGCAGTGATGTTTGAAAACAGAACAAAATTGAGGAGGTGTCACACAACACAAGTATGTTTTATCATTTAGAATGGGAGAGGTCTTATACTGATTTCCTGCATAACATTCTATTTCGAGGCCATTTAGTCCCAGTCTGCACCTCTTCTGGTTCCACGATGCTGGCTTAATTTCTGAAAGTTTACGTGTGCAGGATATCTCTGACCTGATTTGGTCACTTATGAATGTCGCAAGCAGAGATCGGCATGTCTCATGCTCATGAAAAAATTGTCTACTGGTAATTTCACTTTAAAACTAAAAAGATTTAAATAGTACAGGGCTGTGAGAGGTATGTGCTCCCTGTACAGATTTCTTCAGTTTATTAATCACACTTAAATGTTTCAAATAACTTTAAAAATACAAATTACAGTTCAATACTGATTTCATTTAAGAGGAAAATTCTATCCAAACAAACCTGGGCCCATGTTAAAGATAAATTACCTTCTTGTTAAATCATGAATTAAATGTGATTAATGATATCCTAAATAAAATGAATCTGACAACATGAAGTAGGCTGAAAGAAGCAACACCATAAATAAAAACAGACAGATCCCAATGCTCTGTCATGATTACTGCTGTTTGTTGCATTAATTTGGTGTGGAGTGGTTACTGTAAATAATATTTTGATCTACTTATTTTCTGTCATGGCACCCAACAAAATGCAATAAAAACCCGTCAGCATGCCCTTTTCTGGTGTTAGCCTTTCGCTAATGCAATGACAGTATCAATTTGGATGCACTGTTCTGCCACAGCTAGACAGGGACAATGTTGCATTAATACCTGTAGTATTACACTCCTACAGTAGTAATTCTGGTCTTTTTAAGGAAAGAACTTGAAAAATGCTGAAAATGTTTTCTATTATTTTGGGACACTTCCTTTCAAGTCCATAGGAGCAGATCTGCTATATTAATGTTCATAAAAAGATTTCCAAAAATAAAATAACAAATTATAAATTATTGAAATACAGATACAATACACGAATTAAACCGAGGGATTATTAACTTCACAGATTTATTTTTTTATGGCACTGACATAACAAGAACAACATGAAAGATTGCACTAGAAAAACCACAGCACAGGTGTATCTATTAGCATTACGGATGTCTCTGTTCTATTATAGCTCCCATTGTAGTGAAATGTCATCCACAATAGTTGTGCCTTAGATCTGGCACACATGAACTGGTATACAGCTGCTATTCAGATTAATTACACATTTTCCTAAAGCACTATAGTAACTGTTTAGTTACTGTGTCTCAAACTGAGCACCCTTGTTTAGAGAAGTGTTACCAGCTTAGGATGTAAACTCAGACAGAGGCGCAGCCGAGCCCAACCTTCAAGAAACTTAGAGCAATTGTTTTGGGCTTCCTTTTTAGTCCATTAAAGAAACTGCCAGTGTAATTTTGTTGTTTAACCAGCCAATATATTATCTATTCGTGTGTTTCCCCTCTTTTCATTTTATAGACCTTTTAGAGTTTAGTGTGTGATTGGTTGTCTGTCAGGTTAAATTCTTCTCTTCATTTCTTGTGTCTTTAATGTATTCCGCTTTAATCAATATGACCTGTAACAGAGAATATTCAGTGTTCCTCTACCTTGGAGATAAAATTTTATACTTTAGGCCTCTCAAATTAGGTTACCGGTGATTCGAAAGATGAAAGGATTGAAGCCCAGGCTTGTCTTAATCTAATGGTATCACTGTCATAGACGTCACAGTGGACCTCTGTAGCTCCTGTAATGTTAGCACGGGCAATTTAATGGGCATTTTAGAACGATGGCTTGAACCTTGCTCTGTGAGACGTCCAAAGCTTGGGTTTTTGCTTGATATGCTAACCCTGCTTTAAACTTCTCCACAACTTTCTCCCTGACCTGTCAGCCGCATTCCTTGGTCTTTATGATGCTGTTTGTTCACTAATGTTCTCTAAAAAAAAAAAACAATTACAATATTAATCTACAGACAGTTGAGCTGGATTCTATTTGTTGGTATCAGAGTAAAGGCCCTGAATGCCTTGTGCTACACCCTGGGATAAAGGACTTTTTCAAGAACAGGAGACAACAAGGGCTGGCAATATTCAGAAATGTATTTGAATAAACCAAAAGAAATATGTTTCACTAATTTGTCAGTGGTTCATGCATGTGCGGAGGTGTAAATGAAGCTAAAACCCATAAGAAACCAGAAACAATGGGCCAGAGGCAGCCAAGATGACCTTCATGCTCATCATAGGAGCAACCTGATGAACAGCAGACAGAAGCAGCTTTTAAAGGGCTGGGAACACAACGGGCCCACGTGTGTCCCATACCTGATTCCTAGCATCGAGTCTGGCCTCAAAAACTTTAACTTCCACCTTAACATGATTTGCTGCTTTGTGTCTGTCACATAAAATCACGATTAAATATATTTTGGTTTGTGGTTTAAAATGACAATATGTAAATAAATTTAAAGTGTTGTGAATACTTTTCTGTCTATAGTGAATAAGCTGAAAACAAGGATTTGAATTCAGTCTATATTATAATGGATGGAAACTCAGAACTGCCAGTTTGTGAGTTTCCTTTCTGACCTTTAAGTCAGAGGATATTTAGTTTCTCTCAATCATATTCTGAATGCCTCATGACATCAATCAGCTTAGCAATATTTGCTGACTTCTAAACTTATTTATTCACTAAGAATACTCCACTTTGTTTTTCGTAGAACAGAAACTCACCTTCTTCTGGATCAATTTAATATGCTGTAATCCTTTAACAGCATCCGGAGGGGATCACTGTTTGTTTGTGACCTTTAGATAAAAACGTGACCCTTTATGAAAACAGAGCCTTCAGTTTTTGAATGTAGTGAGCAAACAAAAGCTACAAACCTTTCCTAACACTGTATGTTGACAGCAATGTCCAATTGTAGCAACATGTATATAAAGAGAAACCTGCTTAGTATAAGAATGAGTTAAACGTTTTCCTTTTTTCATTACCGTATAACTCATACAATGTGATAGGTAAGTCATACAAATTGTACATAGGATTCTTTTTGCATGTTTGAGAACACAGTGGTCCAAATGAGACTTAGGACTGCAATTTAATATTGCAATTTAAATGTGAAAGAACAAACATTAACATATCTGTTTAAACTTTGAAAACATACCTGATAGAATCATAAATTTTTGATCTAAAGCAAATGCAATCTGAGCTGAAAGTTCATTTTCTGGAAACATTTTCAAACAAAACTCATCAACCCTAATATTCCAGTAGAAAACATTCTGCCCATATGCTCATCAAGGTCCTTCTAGGACTTGAGTGATTGGATGGTCAATTGTAATCAGTATAATTATGTTCAAAAGCATAATTGAATCTAAATATGTTTCTGTGAGGGCCAAATAACATTTTGTTGTGTCTAAGAATAAAATAAAAAAATGCGGACAATCAAACGCATTAGTTTGGTCTCCACTTCCTCAAAATTCCTTTAATTTGGCTGTATATTGACTCTGATATTGAAATGCCCGCAGGTCAGGATAGAAAATTGCAAATACACATTGCTAAAGTAGCTCAGACCTTTTGGGCTCTGTGGGATGTTAGAATATAGAGAACATTTAAACAAACCACTTTTCATAAAAGTAACGTACAACTAAAATCAACAATTAAAAGCATACGAACAATTTCAAACCATTAGTTTTTCTCAAAATAAGATTTAGAAAATCTGTTATAGATAATCTGAAATAGAGCACCATTATATAAGACCAACTTGCAAAAAACACGTCACTGCAGTCGTCACAGAACCATAAGGCAAGTGAACACACTAAAAGACTTCTAACATAGAGGGCATTAGAACTTGAAAGTGTTTGAGTATTTGAGCAAATTGTATCACATCATCTGCAGTCTCCAAAGTTTAGCAACCGGGTTTTGAATGAGTAAAATATACTGTCAGCTAGAGGTATAGTTGTCTAACTACTGTCAGAAAATACTGGAAAATAAAGGCCGCTAGTGCTGCAAAAACAAATCTTAAAAAAAAAAAAAAGATTAACCCCCAGCCTTCGATTGATGGTTCTCAGGCTTTCGAAAGAGTTTTCAACGTTTTTCTTTACACTTTTGCTGCCTTTTCAATCACTGTGATGGTTTGTTGTGTAGTATGTGTTTAAACAAAGTGTCAGACAGTAGTCAGGTGATCATGGAGATTGACTTTAACAGGAAGATCCAGCTACCTGTTCTAAGCTCAGATATGGTTCCATGCATGTCATAAGCTCGTGTATTATCAGATCGTCAGCCTTCCTTTATCGATGTGCTCCCTCACTTTTCTCTATACCATCCCGGCAACTTCTCTGGTCCGTTTCGAACACCATTCCATTCCGAATCTGCTGTTAGCTGGGTGTTACTGGAGCAAACTGGATGCTGCCAGCACACAAAACTGTGGAATCTATCTCAGTCATCAATGAGGCTCACACTGCACTTACAGAAAGTAGGTAAGTGTAGAACAAAAAAGAAAAGTTGGGTCTAAAACACTATTTTTATGATATGAATAGTATATATGTAAATACTACATCCGTTGTAATCCATCATCAGCATGTTATAATCTGCATCAGATTTTGCTGATTAACATATTCATCAGATTAGACAACACAGTAGGATGATTTAAAGTCCGCGGTCTGTGTTCAGTCAATGTTTTATACAACATCTCACTTGTTATGCAATTCTGTATTACTCTGTACAGTTCACAGTGATTACTGGTTTATGACTACCTCTCAAGGTAGATCAGGGGCATAATACTGGTTGGTTGACTTCAACACCCCATTCTGTCGGGATGTTTCAGCTGATCGCAAGGTAAAATAAACACATTCAATTCAATTCAAAGATACTTTATTGATCCCCGAGGGGAAATTAGAATTCCAATACAACCCATCCAAACATACATCATGAGACAAGACAAGGGGGGGACGGGTCACCGAGGCTTTGCTGCCCACTCACAGGCGCTGCCCTTTGTTGATGTAGATCAACAAACAAAAGACTGATTTGAGAGGGACTAAATAAACTCTGCACAGTTTTTATTTGAGACATCTACACAGAAAGATTAGTAAAATAGGGACGTTTAAACTGTTCTGCTTGCTAATTCTACTCCAGAGGACTGGATTAAGAAAAAACTTTAAAAAATACCTTTAAAAGAGCTATTAATCAAGATACATTTTAAAGGCCATCATACTTTTGTCACTTACATAACTGCATACCCAAAAGCCTACCTAAGCCTCAAAATAAATACACTATATTTAAGTGGTCTTCCCTGGCTGACTGGTCCAGATGGCAGCTGTATCGCTCCACCAGTGTGACATGTTTACCCTGTAATTCCTAGCTTGTTTTTATTCTCAGAACAATTCGATGAGCTGCACCAAGCCTAGAGTGTTTTACTGCAAAGTGAATTCTTTTGTTAGTCTTTTCCTTGCCAGGTCATATTTCAAGCTTTTTGGCCCTCTTTTTGTGCTGCTACATGTCATTTTTGTACAGGTTGAGTCTGCACTCTGTACACAGGAGGATTATATGCTTTTTTGCTGCTTGTCCCTGAACTCTCGCTCTAATCTGCAGCCTGACTCTCTCCTGTCGTCTGTTTTTGCTCGACCCGTTGTTGCCATGCCACCACATAACACTGTGATCGTATGGAGCTTGATGACTGCCTAGATAAGGGGGCGCAGGCTGCAGGGAGACCTTAAATGCTGGTTAGAAGCTTCTGCTTTAATGTTCAGTGAAATGACCTAGCAATAAATAGAGCAATGAGTGTAAGGCTTGCAATGATGCAGAAGTGAAAGAGGGGCAATTTCTCACACACACTGTTCTTTTAAACAAAGTCCTTTTAGATGTTTGATTTCAAACTTGTTTTTGAAAATAGATCTTACAGTCAGAAGACAGAATAATGAAGACCAAAGACACAGCAGACTGCTCAGGTAAAACATTGTACAGAGAATTATAGTGGGTTAGGTTACAAATAATACCCCAGGCTTCAAACTTCTCAAAAGGAACTGCCCAAAAACACAAAAGTCCCATTTGTAGTTTGCCACAGGCTATGCAGGGAACACAATACTGTGTGTGGCGAACAACTAACATCACTTATCACCCTGAACATACCAATCCAATTTGGTGGTGGTATCATCATGCTGTGGGGATTATTTTTCTTAGCAGCAACATGGAAGTTGGTTACAAGTCATGGGAAGATGAAACGTTCTAATTATTGGATAATTCTGTATTTAGAGTGTTTTAGATTAAAGCATATTCATGTGCTAGAATTCCTAAAAATTAAGGTTCACAAATCATCTCCATTCATTGTGGCATAGCTTTACCTACTTTGGAAAACAAGTGGGCTAAATCTTCAGTCTGTAGATGTACAAAACTGGTAACACCATACCTGAAAGAACTGACAGTGAAAGTTTTGATTTAGGGAGGCTGAATGCAAGTGTATGCCACAGTTTTGAGACTCTTGTTTGTGAAAAATTTTAAAAACCATGTATCATTTTCCTTCCACTTTAAAATGATGCACTGAATTCTGCTGGTCTGTGATCTAAAAGGCCAGATAAATTAGATCAATGATAATGACAAAATATGAAAACATTTAAAGAGACACGAATGGTTTTGCAAGGCCAAATATTGAACGTTTTGAACCATTAGATAGAAAAACAAAAGATCCCCTTTCATAATAAAAACTCATTCTGCAACAGTTGCTGAAAAACAATTAAAATATGCTAGAGATAAACATAGGGTCAGCTGTTATTTCATTTTATGACAATTTGCAGTACACTAACTGTTGTAAGTTGACACCCAGCATAGCTGAGAAACAGAAATATTCATTAACAACCCATGATTGATTCATCAAAAGCAAAATAATAAATATTACTGATAAAACATTCCTGACCTTTTCACACTCATCTGGGTTTATTTGTAGCAAGGTTGAGGTGTTTCTAACAAGGCACCTGCAATAAAAAAAAACTTTTCAACTGATAAATAATACATTTTGATCATTATAATTACAGAAATACGACATTAAAATGTCTGGCACACTCGTAATCACACCCATAGAGACAAGTTTACACCAGCCACTTTATTAGGTACATCAAGGTAGTCCTTGGTTGGACCACTTATTTCCTTTAGAGTTTCCCTAATTATTCATGGTAGCGATTCAACAAGGTGCATTTTGACAGAACGGCTTGACACAATTGCAGCAGATTTGTTGACTCCACATCTATAATGAGAATCTCCCAAATACATCCCAAATAGGCTCTGTTTGACTGAGGTCTGGTGACTGTGAGGTGAAGTACAGTGACAGATGTACAGTACAGATGATTAGAGCTTTTTGACATGATGTATTATGGAAATCTGCCTGCTACAAATTCATCCATGATTGAGGCTTAATTACCATTAGTCAGAGAGATTTTGCAAAGCTGTTAATGTTTCTCAAGCCCGGCAAAGTTAGTTAGCTTATTATCATGCATGCTTGTTATATCAGAAGAAGCTGTTGTTCAGACCCAGTTATTAAATCTCCAGGAAATTATATTATTTGTGATTTCATTGATTCTTCTCTTAGATGCATGGAGTCATATCAGAGAATATTTCCTTTTTTGTGACATTTCTAAATATAAATGATCTGCCAGTGGCTTTAGCAGAAAATCTAGTGCTACTATTGTTGTGCAGTGGCAGAATTTCATTAGATTAACAGTGTGTCTGGTTTAGAAGTCACTGCTGTGCCTCCTGCCCCACTCTGAGTCTCGTCTGGCATTGCCATGTAAAGCTAGGCAGGGCTTGGCTCTCATGCACCGGGGTGCAGATGGTCTTCTGTGTGATGTAGTTGGAGGTCCAGAGATGTGCTCCAGCAGGGACCTTGGCAGCTGACAAGCTTGGCTCGACAGTTGCTGTCCCTGGACGGGGGTATGACATCTACAGCAACAAAACGGGCCCCCCAGGTGTCAGCCAGATAGATTCTGTGTCTCATCCAGGCACCTGAGTCAGCTGTTTGGCCCCTGCTGCTGCACCGGGCCACCAACGCCACACAGGACATCAGTACACAGGAGATCCAAAAATGGTCGTCGGCTATAACGCAAAGCTGATTCTTGATGTGACATCAAGAAAGCCTAAGCATCAGCATAATCTTGAAAATGAAAGTAATGCTTTTTTTTTTCTTGTTACAGCCACAAATTTCCAGTTGTTTTATTGGGATTCTATGTGACAGACCACCACAAAATAGTGCATTATTACGAAGCGGAAAGAAAGGATAAATACATTTTAAAGTTTTTACAAATCCCAAAAAAGTGTTGCATGAACGTATCTAGACCCCTTTACTCTGATACCCTTAAATAAGATTCTGTGTAACTAATTGTCATTGGTTTATCATCAGTATAAATCCAGCTGTTCTCTGAAGACTTCAAAGGTTTGTTAGGCCAACATTGCTTTTTTATATATATTTTTTTCACAGCACTAGATGCCTTTATTTTTCATTTTTTGACATTAGGTAGACAGGAAAGAGGACAAAGACAGGGGGAGACATTCGGCAAAGGTCGTGGACTATAGCCTCTGCACATGGTTGTGCGCTTAACCCCTACACCACCAGTGCCGTGCCCATGACAGCACTGTTGAACAGCATCACGAAGACCAAGGAACATGCCGTAAGCAGAGCGAAGTTATGGCAAAAGCTGTTATAAAAGCTCTATAAAAGTATTGATTCAGGAGTGGGAGGGTTGTGGTGGGTGGGTTAGGCGGTAGGTTGATTACCAATGCATGCTACACTATTCAGATCTTTATTTGTAAGCAATTTAGTTTTCAGACATCAGATTTTTATGTCTTGGAAAATGGAACATAGAAACACATTTTTTCCTCATACTTATTTAACTTGGCAAAAGCTATAAACAGTTTGCATACTTTTTAATACTACATAGTAACTCAGTGGATGGAAGCTTTTATTCACTCCACATAAGCCAGCATGTTACAGAGACCTATTTGATGGATGAAGACAGGTTGAAGCCAACATATTTTTGGTGAATGTTTTACAGTAGCATTGTCATCAAATCTTCACTTAATCAAGTCCTCAATAATCATGCTTTCACTCGTGGTATGAAAAACGTTTGAAGGTCCAAGCTAGTGAGAGCCTTGGTATTGTGGCAGGAGCATTTATTTTAGCCAGTCTCCGACGCTCTGCCTGCTGGAATGATGCACTCCATGGTTAGTCAGCACTCCCACCAGCTTTGCCAGCTCAGCTTTTATTCAGTGCCCTGGAAATTGAGTTTTGCTGGCCCTGTAATGTACTCATAACTACATCTGCAACCAACTGATAAATCTGCGCTTTGTTGCACCTGATGGATGGCTGTGAAAATGAATTTTCATCACGGCATGTTGCTGTGTCAGGGGGAAGGTCAATTCAGATTTCCCTGCTTCTCCGCTCAGGGTGAAGCCGTAATGACCATTCTGTCTCTGAATCTAGTTGTGAACCTTTTAATATTTTTTAAGCTTGTTCGGCTCACCGAGTTGACAGGTTTCCAGATTGTTTTGTTCCACCTTTGCGTCTCCTGGCTGCATGGCTGCACTGTGAGAGCAGACAGAAAAGGTCCTCCTCTGATGTGATAATATATTTTACTTACTGAGGGAGAAAATCTTTGTATTCACAGAGCAGTGCTTGTTTGAGCGTGCCTCTGCACTCGCTGGGTTACTGTTTGGTATTTCAGTAAGCTTGATAAATAAAGATGGCATACCTTTTTTGCAGTAACGCAATGAGGGTCTGTCAGTCTAAATACCAATTTTAGTCACCTAACAAGGCCTGAAAAAGGAATACCTCTCAGAAAAATGTCACCAGGCCTCCCGTTCCACTCTTTCCATTCTCTTTTACCCTCTGCTCTCCTGTGGACACTGCGAATAGTATTTTCTCTCTTTCAATTTGCCGACCATGTTAGCACGCTCTACAATGTGCTGCCCCTAGGGATCATGGGCAGGCAGGAGCATCGGCCCCGGTCAGGCCCGCAGAGAGCCGATAACCTTTCTGTGTTGCTTTAGCACGTTGTATAAAGAACAATCAGTGCTTATCAGCATCGACTACAGACGGATGCTAATTCAATGTCATGCAGGCAGCCTTCAGTGGGGGAATGAGAACATCACAGGCTAGCACTCTGACAACCTGACCTCTGCTGCAGACAAATGACTAATGAGAATGGTGAAATGCTTTTTATTGCCACTCCACACTGTAATCCTCCGCCTCTAATCTCTTCTCTGGAACTGCAGAGAAAATTTTATTTCAGCTTTACCCTGCAGCTGTCATTTGCAGAATGCTAACAGTAGAAAAGTAAGAAAAGGCAATTATTCCAACTTCATAATGATGAGAATGGATAAATTCAATATTTACCACCTAATCGCCGTGGTATCAAAAATAAACAGGGAAGGGCTAGTGAGCCACCTACACAAAACGCATCTCCTATGTAACTACAGGATTTTTAAGTGAGTATGTTTTCAGGTGTTGGGAATAGGGCTGCATTATGCAAGAACTAAGCTTGCTTGTTAGTCAGGGTTAAAAGGAGATACTGGATGTGGGAAGATAACTTGTATAACAGGGGCTGGGGACAAATTCGGCCCAACTGTTTCAGAAAATAATATCAATGCAGGATTTTTAGTATATATCTCTGCCTCTCGCCCATAGACTGCTGGAGATAGGCACCAGCTTCCCCGCGACCCACTATGGAATAAGCGGTAGAAAATGACTGACTGACTGACTGTTTCAGAAAATAATATCAATGCAGGATTTTTAGTATATATCACCTTTTTACTAGCATGCTATTCTTGCAAATCTAGACAGTCCATCTTTCACTGCCAGAAACTTCACGATGGACCAGAATTAAAACCAGCATCCTCTGAAAAACCTTGCCAAAGTATTCATATTAATTAAACTATTTCACATTTTATTACATAACAACTGCAAACTTTAATGTATTTTATTGGGATTTTAGACCAACACATAAAGGATATTTGTCATATTTCAAATTAAAATGTAAAATTCAGCTAATACTTTGTAGAACCATATTTTAAGTCTTAGCTCATTCTACTTTGCGAGACAGTCTGTGAACATACATTTTTAAGTGTTGCCACAAATTCTGACCCGTATTTAGATATAGACTTTGACTGGGTCAGTCATTGATTGAAATTATTGTGTCTCTGGCTGTATGTTTAATTTCTTTTGCAACCTCGCATAGATTTTTCACCAGGACAGCCCTGTAATTAGCTTCACCAATTCCCTATCAACTTTTAAAATTTTTCTTCCTCTGAAGAAAAAAAATCTGCAGAGCATAATGCTTACTTTATCGTAGGGATTAAGTTAAAACCTGAATAGTGAACACTAAATAGTGTTTTACAGTTAGGCAAAAAAACCCACTAATATATATATATATGTATATGTATATATATACATATATAGTCAGTAAGTCATTTTCTACCGCTTATTCCATAGTGGGTCGTGGGGGAGCTGGTGCCTATCTCCAGCAGTCTACGGGCGAGAGGCAGGGTACACCCTGGACAGGTTGCCAGTCCATCGCAGGGCAACACACAAACAACCATACACACACTCGTTCATACACCTAAGGGCAATTTAGAGTTACCAATTAACCCAACAAGGAATGTTTTTGGACTGTGGGAGGAAGCCAGAGTACCCAGTGAGAACCCACGCATGCACGGGGAGAACATGCAAACTCCATGCAGAAAGACCCCAGGCTGGAAATTGAACCCAGGACCTTCTTGCTGCAAGGCAACAGTGCTACCAACTGCTCCACCGTGCAGCCCATACATATATATATGTATATATACATATACATATATATATATATATATATATATATATATATATATATATATATATATATATATATATATATATATATATATATATATATATATATACATACATATGTATATGTATATATACATATACATATGTATGTATATATATATATATATATATATATATATATACATATACATATATATATGAAATAATGTCAGCCTCTACCGGGGAGCTTTCTGGGGCTAAGTGTCTTGCTCAGGGACCCGACAACTGAGACAGATGGAACGGGGGTTCAAACTGGCAACCCACTGGTGACATGACGAACTCTTACAACCTGAACCACAGTTGCCTCTACTAATTTGCTCCATTAGTATTCTCTCCATGAGCTTCATGAGGTGGTCACCTGAAATGGTTTTCCAAAGAGCCTTGAAAGAACTTCCCAGAGGTTCATTGAGAGACGGCCAAAGGTTAATATTTCAGTCAATATTTATGTTACTATGTATGTTTTAAACTATTTAAATTGATATCATTCTGTTACCTATATTTTGAGAATGTGTTTTAGAAAAATATTAACTTGGACTAACTAGGCTTTCTCTTTTTTAGTTGCATAACTGTCCAGAACAGAAAAACCTTGCCCATACTGGACAGATGCTGGACCTGCTGCACAAATTTTCACTGTCCCTTTTACAGCTCAACTTTATTTAATCCCACAGAGTTGGGTCTGAACAGCAGCTGGGGATAAATAAGTAAGCAGACCAGAAATTGTAAAAGTTCAGTTTTAAGCTAGTGTATTCAAAGTTTTGAGGCACCCAACAAACTTCATTTGCATTTAAAATTTTGCTTTTAAAAAGGAAGCCTGATGGCTGCAGGAATGAAGGATCTTCAAAATCTCTCTGTCCTGCATTGAACAGAGAGGAGCCGTCTACCACTATGTTCTGATCCATCGAGGTGCCATGAAGCAGATGACCTGAGATTGCTCAATTTCTCCATCACCTCCCTCTTAATCCATCAGGGACACACGTCTGAAGTCATGTTTGAACTTCATGAAGTCATGATGGTATTATAATACAAAGTTCATTAGGACTTGTATTAGCTGTGGACGTGGCTACATGTAATAGATGTGTATAGACGCATTATTAAAATTGTTCACTGAATTTCTCACATTTCTCAGGACTTGACTTTCTTGCTATCAGCGGAAGCACGTGAATGTTTTTATGTATACATTATTAAATATTACATATTTCTGTGTAAGCATAAAGCATTTATTACTGTTTAGTAGTTTAATGTAATAAACTTTCAAACTGTTTGGTATCGGGGTGCACTAAATCTCTGTTACAATCAGTGCTTTAATTAGTTTTAATAGCTGTTGCTGAAAAATACCATAGGCTAAATTGAAATCAGAAGTAGCCTATTGATACCCAAAGGGAAATTCTTTATATTTATTAGGGTGAAAAAAAGGCAAATTTTTATGGCAGTCGGGAAAACAAGCAGTCTAGAACTGTGGGTCTGAACGTGCAGGACTGAAACAGCGGTTTCCGGTCTGCAGAGACATACTATAGATTTTGTTGCCGTTGCAGGGCAGCTGCGGCTTCCCTTAGCAGCTCTGGTACAGATTTGGACATGGTGATTTGCCACTGTCTCTGAACACAATCTTCACGCTCTCATTTCGTCTCGGGAGCAATGCACACCGTTCTCTAACGTACGCGATGCGTAATGGTGCGGTCTGGGACAGGAGAAGAAGAGCTCCCACTGACGTCACTCTCCTGCACCGCTGGGAAATGTGAAGTCAAATTGATTTATGGAACATTTTTGCGGGCGCAGGCATGAAAACAAAAAAAGCTTTTTCCTCTTAGTTATTTCTTTAGTTGTGTCACACAATGAGCAGTGTTGAAGAAGAAAATGAAAACTCAGTTTAAAAGATCTATTAGCAATTTCATTTATGAGTCAAAAAATGCAGCTATGACTTTAAAATGAAAAAGCATTTCTGTTAATACATTTTAATTTCCAAATTTGACATTTCAAAATGAATTTTGGTCACTTTTTGCTGAGACATCTTTTGAAAATGAAATGTTAAACGTTATTTTATTTACCATTTTAATTAATTTACAAATTGAGCGGTCTTGGAGAAAAAAATAAAAAAATGCAGTTTGAGTGATTTATTTCTAATTTTATTTATGAGTCAAAAAAGGCAGCTTGATTTTGAAAATGAAAAAGCAATTTATTAATACATTTTGGGACACATTTACTTCCATATAAAGTACCGAGTTCAGTACCCATCCTTAATCATGAATAATCTGGTGACTGTTGAAGTAATCACTTTCAATTTTCTCTTCTAACTTCCTGTAGTGGCTAGATATGATGCAGTGCTAGCACTTGCTTAGAAATGAACAGTAATGACAGGCGAAGATTCAGTTTGAACTATTTTTCTTCTCTGCCCTCCTCTAGACTTGTTTACAGCTACAACAATGCATGCACACAATCATATCTAAGGGCAATTTATAGTCACTAATTAACCTAACATGCCCATTTTGGACTGTATGAGGTAGTTGCAGTTCTCCATGAGGATCAAAACATCCACAGGGAGAACATGCAAACTCTAAAAAAGCCATTGAAGGGATTTGACCCCAGGACCTTCTTCCTGCAAGGCTACTAACAGCTATGCCACCATGCCACCTGGTACAGATGTAAAAAAAAAAAGTGAATTGGTTTAGGGAACACTTTCCTATTTTCTGATAAAATATAATTGTAATACCGCAAAATCCTCCTGATTAGTACACACGAATAACGCAGGCATTATAAGGGAAATTAAAACCAAAATTAAAATAAATAAACAGACATTCATACAGATGGGGGAATAGATATTAATGATTCATTCAGGTACGGTGATTATCATTTCAGCTGGAGTCTAGCCCTATGTAGACATTTCAATAACATATACAGTAAGTTTCACAAAACGTTTTATTGTCTTTTTCAATGACATGAACATGCATGAGGAGCGTATTACTCACACATTATGACCTATGTAAATAAAAGGAATAATATTATTTTTGAAAACTTGTAAAGTGTATGGGTTAGACTGCATGTTACAGTAATGTTCCTAATAAAGTGCTGGGTGGATGTATTTGAGAAATTACATACTAAGTGCATGCTTAAAAAAGAGATTGTACAGTTCGGCTTAACAGACAAGTCACTGCTGCATTTTGAAATAAAGTTTTCATAGATTTAACCAGAAATACGTTTCAGGGGTAATTACATCCACAAAATGTCAAACGGAAAAAACAAATTTCAGTGTAGCTGTAATGAAAACTAGCATTAGCAACAGAGTAATTTATGGACTGCCATCTGCTTTGTAAAGGTTACTACCACAGGCAATTCAGACATGCAAGTTCTACAAGAACTTAATTAAAATACTGCAGGATTTGAAACACATCCGCTTCTAAGGGGAACCATTCTGTCTGCTGGGTTCAGAAAGGACAGTTCAGTTTGTTCCAGAAAAAGTTGACATTTGGAAGTCGTTCTCTGGCTTTGTCAGTCTGTCTAATATGCCTCTTTGCCCTCTTGCCTTTTTTGCCCACCCAGCGCGAATCGTGCGGAGCCGTCAATGGTGTGAGATGGCTCCCTGCCTGGAGGGGGAGGTCTGCAGCCTCCTATTCAACAGATCCGGCTGGACCTGCACCAGGGGCAGTGGTCGCATCAAGACCGTCACGGTAATTCGCAGGACGTGACATTATTACACGCCATATGCACTTACAGCAACATGCCTTCATATTCAACGTGAAGTACCCCTATGAGATCAGGTCAGGTATCATATGAAGGCACAGACCTAGGATACATAGAACATGTTTTAGTCAAGTGCTCTGTCGGTACTCAAGTTTAAAGTACTACTCAAGACAGAAAAGTTATGATTATCTGCGTTCCAATGTTTTAGGTTTATAAACATTTTTGCTATTTGAACACATGGCTGAAGCCTGGACTAAACTCTCTGACAGACTCATAAAGTTAGCACATAAAAGATGAAAAAATTAATGAAAAGGAAATCTCTTGGTATGTTAAAAGAAAACATACTGTGCTTCACTATTTATGATAAAAACCTGGCATAGAAGATTTCCAAACTATTATTTGAGCACTTTTAAACTATTACACTATCACACACTTTACCAGACATTAATAGGCACACCTGTTCAGTTGCTTGAAAAACAAAAAGTGATACAGCCAGTCACGTCAGCAAGTGCACTTAGCACCTAGACGTGGAAAAGACAACTTGCTGAAGTTGAACTGAGCATCACAATGGGGAAGAAAAGGGAATTTAAATTGAATGTGCATGTCTGTTAGTGCCAGATGTGCTGGTCTGAGTATTTCAGAAACTGCTGATCTACTGGGATTTTCACATACATACACAACCATCTCTCAGGTTTAAGCAGAATAGTTTGTATCCAGTGAGAGGTTGTGTGGATAAAAATGCCTCGTTATGGTCAGAGATAAGAGAATCTCTCATTCCATATAAGATATGTAAAATGCTATTTCCAAGCGTGCAATACCTTAAAGAACCTTAAAGCATATGGACTTCACCAGCAGAAAACCACAGTGGCACCATTCCTGTCACTCAAGAACAGGAGCTACAATCCACTCCGGCTCACCAAAACTGGACAATTAAAGATTGTGAAAATGTTCTCTGGTCTGATGAGTGAAAACGAAATGAAGGCATGGATCCATCTTGTCTTGCTGGTTCCAGCAGCTACTGGGGATGTAATGGTACGGAGATATTTCTTGGAACACTTTGAACCATCTGAGCAGTTTAAATCTGGCAGCCTGAATATTGTTGATATTGTTGCTGGGTACACTTTGTTTTTAAATGGCATTAACATTCATGCCATTGAGACCAAAGTGTTCCCACCTTCTAATGGCTGCTTACATGTTACATGCTGCTAAGCTCAAATCATTTCAAACACATTACTTGAACATGACAAAAAAAGTTTACCGTACTCCAAAGGGCTCTACAGCCACCAGATATCAATCCGATAGAGCTGGAAATTTGTACCAGGGATGTGATGTTGATAAAGCTGCCGCAACTGTGATGCTATTATATTAATATGGACTAAAATGTTTAAGGAATGTTTACGGATTGTTGACAGTTGAATTAAGACACTTCTCAAGGCAAAACAAATGTCCCAATTTGGTACTATCAAGGTGTACCTAATAGAGTTGCCAGTGACTGAATAGTATACCAGCCTTGCTTTTAAGTAGTGTAGGAAGGTACACTTCCACAGAGAAATAATGCCCCATCATCCCATCCCTATGCATCTGATTCTGTAGCATTTACAGTTTGATGACCAGATAAGCCAGCCACTGATGTGTTTTTAATATGCCGAAAGATTCCTGGGAATAAGCATCACAACTCAGAGACGATATTGTCAAACCACCCTATATATGTGCCACTGCAATTAAAACCTATACAGGCACTACTCAAATGTCACCTCAATGGCCCAATAATAAAAATTCCTAATCCCATTCTATGCTAGGCAGATCTACTTTTTGATTAATTAACTACATTTTTTACTACGCCGTCATTGTGGGTGATAATTTATACACTGTCGTATCAGAGGAGAAAGCAAAAAAAATGTTAAAGGATAAAGTGATTTTTTACAAGACAAGCAATGTAGTTTTGTGTCATGGTTCCTGAGGGATAAATTATCCAAATGAAAAAAACAGCACATCTCTACTAACTGGTATTCAGGTATGCCAGGTAAGCAAAAATCATTGCTTTGAACATGTCTTTAAAAACTGCTCCAATATTAGTTGAAATGGAGTTGTTCTGAGTTTGGGTAAAGAGTGTACCTCCTGTAAGCTCTTCTGCAAACATCCCTGCTTTTTATCTGTATTATTTCTCTACTACAACAACTTGTTTTAGTAAAATGACTGCACTAAGTGTAAGTAACAGGTGTAAACACAGGATGTTTGTAAAACCGGTTGAATTCAATAAATGTTTTATATAGCTCCAATTAAAACTTATCATCTCAAGGTACTTTACAAAAGAAGTCACTGCCATCCAACCATATAGGCAGATTCCAAGTAAATTACTTACATTCCATATTGATCCTAATCATCAAACAATGCCATGTTCCGTTTATTATTCAAAGTGGTTGGAAGGTTTTTATCTCAAGAAACCCAGCAGATTGCATCAAGTCACTGACTTGCAGCATTCACTCCTCCTGGATGAGCATCTAGTGACAGTGGACAGTCGCTCGCATTGTGCCGTTGACTTTGCAACAATCCCTACTGAGCATACATGTAGGAAAACTCCCCTATAACAGGAAAAAACCGGCTGCAGAACCTGTCTCAGTGTGAACGGCAATCTGCCACAACTGACTGGAGAATTGAGAGGACAGCACATATACAAAAACACAGAAGCCCTAATCCAGGAGTGCTTTCTATGTTAACGAAAAGTAAAAAGTTAGCTGCTGTAGTAGCTGATTTAGTGGCTTCATCTAGTAGAGAAACACAGCTAAACAGATAAGATGTGGAGCCAATTTTCAAGTCTATAGGATGTAGGAGAGCACACACAGTTAGCCGCAGCAAAATCTCAGCCGATGACAACGTCTAGGAGAGAGACAGGGTTATCTTTATTGGCGGAAACCCTTTTTAAATTACAAAACTCATATCTTTCAAAGCAGGAATAGGTCACTGTTTTTAAAACTCTTGCAAACCTAATGCAATGGAAAAAAAACATCTGGGAACAATGAGATGACAGGAGTTTATACACACTGAGGCAGGGTAGGAGAAATTGCAAGCAAACCAGAAAAGATGCTTAGATGGAATGTGGACCAGCTGTGGTAGAGCGAAGGTGGAGTAGCTGAAGAAGGAAGACTGATTACCTGCAGAAAAGCAGAAGCAGAAATACAACAAAACCCAGGGAAAATACCTAACAGAAATCTCACAAAAAATAACTCTGGATGAATAAAGTACAATAGCAACCAATAAGGAAAACACCTAATAATAATAATAAGCATATAAAAATGAACAAAAGAAGGCGAGACCTAAAGAACACACAAAAACTCAAAATCAAAACTCAAACATCTCAGGATTGTGACAAAAAGCACATCTTTGAACCAGATCTTCAGGTGTAAAGTTGCATCTTGCTGTGTCCCCTGTTCAAACCTGATGAGGCCAAATTACTGGCAGATCTCCTTCAAACAAAAGCAACATTCATTCTGTAGCTTTACTTTAATGATAAGAAATGTTAGTTTGAGCTCCTATCTTTTCTGTTGGTTAGATCACTTTGTTCCATGGTGTGATTTTAGTGAAAAAACAGCAATTGTGTGTTGCTGGTTAAGTCTGACAAGATAATGTTAAAAATCTTCTAGAAAGCCTTAATATGCCCTACATTGCTTGTAGTAATAATATAACATCACAAGCCTGTTTAGGGAGACTGACTGTTTTAAGAATTCTTGACAGTTTCAAAAAAATAATCTTGTCTTAGTGTGATTGTTTGCACATTTAATTGACTGAAACAGTCCACTACGAGAAATTACCAAATCTACAGACACTCAAAAGCATACTTGTCAATAAGCATGAACATGTTATTTACGATAAGATAAGCAATGTTTTAATTGCTTTCGCGAATATAAGATGCACTTGTTGGCGACAGTCATCAAAGACTGTTGATTACGTTTACCCTGATGAATAAACGTGTACTATCTATACTAACAAATTAATACAAGTTTTGGGTGTTAATTTAGTACTGCGGATCCTTACTCAAAGTCAAAACCATTGGTTCAGAATGTGCTTAATAAACTGTGGTTAGTAATCAGCCTTTTCAAGACTCGCCATTATTTTAATAAATCAGATGTAGGGGATCAGTTTTGCATAGCAGAGAAGTGAGGTTTTGTATATTCTCATTCAGCAGAATGAGGATTAATATTTGTATAATTATAAGCCTGCATGTATAAAATGATGCTGAATGTCTATTAACTAGGTGTACTCACTGCTGCAGAGGGCCACGCACAAAGCTGGATGTGACTCTGCTTCTTTAAGTCTGACTTAATATCTGTTCTAGTCTTTGTAGTTAGTCATAAATATTATATTATTCATGTCTCAAGAAGATGTATTATATTATTATAGTATTTCTGTTCTTCCCTAAGTCATTAATAAAATCCACTTAAGCTAAATGGGATCCTATAAATAAGCTGTAAACATGAGCAACTGATGGAAAACATCTGCTATGACATCATGAATCTGCATGCTGCAGTGATTCGAATGTTTATCCCTTTCTAAATGTTTAACACACTTGAGTTAAACTGACAAAAGATTAATTTATTATTATTCTATTATATTCGTATTTTTATGGCAAACAGAAAAGTAAGGCTGAAAAAAAAAAAACAGCTGACCTCTGGCTGACTTTGTTAGAAATGTAAAGAAACAAACGTATAAAATTTTTAAAACCTCCAATATGGTGTCATCTGTTTCTCTGTGAACTCCATAAATGACTCTAAGGCTTCATCCCTGCCAATGCTGCAGTACCGACTAAGTAATGACTAATCCCTGTTTGAGACAATGTACAGTGGCTCAAACCAACAGTATCTTGCTACTCTGGTTTTAGGTTAATATATTCACTTTTTTTACTGAAAAGAAGCACTATGCCAAATGAAATACAGATTTAAGGAAAAAAAATCAAATAGAAAAAAGAATAATAATCACTCTCCAGGCTCTATTTTTTCCCTTGCAAGTGGCTGTAGCCATGGCTACAGGTTTCTCTGCTACTGTGTAGATCTCATTAAACCACTTGGCCATTTCACACCATACACCTCTATGCATAGCTGACATGAAGCTGCCATATTCTCTGAATATACCATACAGGTGTGTTTCTTCACCAGATGGTTTTCAGACAAATCTTTTTAATGACATAGTAGAAATGTATGAATCAATGAATGGTATGTTTGTCTGGAAAGGACCATACCGTCTTCCGTAGTTCTGGAATGGTTCTTCACTTTATATTCGAGTTGTAGATACTTCAGACAGCTGAGAAGACATCCTTGAGTCCTGGCCTTGTGGGGGTTGTGGCATTAGGGAAATGTCAATCAGGATTACAACCTGGTGTTCTACAGCTGTAACTCTATTTTTTAAATGTGGTTACACCACGAAACATAATTAAAAATCCTCCAAACACAGGTAACATGTAGCATCAACAGATGTTTAATAAATAAAGCTGTTGAAATGGAGGGTTAAGGAAACGCCCCAGAAACCTAACCTGTTTTTTGGCAAAGGCTTCTGCAGTTTAATAAAATTTTTCTATGTGTGAAGGAGTTATGTTGGTGAGATGGAGACATTTGATGGTTAAATTAGTTTTTTAGTTCATTTTAAACTTTGTGAACTTAATATCTAAATGTATTGTTATTACTTTGAGCCTAAAGCCTTGGATAGGCTTTCTGCAATGGTAAGAGTGCATGGAAAACACTCTTACCAAACAAATGTAAACAAACAAATCCAGATTCCACTGAGTAATGCCAGTTGATATAATATCCTGGCTGAGTTATGAACTAGAAGTTATTTTGACTCCGCCACACGTTTTTCAGTTGAGTTGATAAATCATATCGAATGGCAGCAGAAACACTGAGATCCCCTTCAGGTATTAGGTTGTCAGAATGAAAGAGGAAGACTAAAGTAATATAACTTATAGAGACAGCGCAATCACAGCATAATGCAGCGAGGGATGACATGAAGGATGGAGTCAGAGAGACGTCTGTCCTCGACATCAGGTACACAATGCCAGAGGTCAGTCGGCGACCTGGTCAGTGAATTTTCAGTCTGGCTTGTCTCTCCCATCTGATGTTTCATTTCCCTTGCTCCTCTGCTCCATCCGTCTCGCAGCCCCTAGGCAGCTGTGGCAAATTTACCACCATGCTGTATAATGTGCCCTGACAGCACTCTCAGTTTAGTGCTTTTGCCTTGGTAGAGACATTAACACAAATGCATATTGCTTGTCTTGCTCCATATTTTTAATGAGCTGTTGCTGAGCAGTGTTATTGCTGAAGTAATCATAAGTGATGCTCGTGTGTCTCCTTTTTTTTGTCTTCTTGAGGAGACGGGGATGTTGAGGATTTAGCTGCAGAAGACAGCAGATGTCCAGGGGTATTTGTAGTAAGAACTGAAATTTGAGCAAAGCACATGAGAGAGAATAAATGAAAATTAGAAATCTTTGAAGAGGACTGATCAGGCAGGAGTGTGAAGAGAACAGCAGTTCCCTCCTGTCCTTATCTGTGAGCAACTAGTGTCTTCCAGACAGTGCGAGCAGAAAAACTGTTTTCACATGACTAGTAATTTCATTCACCATTTCACACAGCAGCATGTAGTGTGACTTTGCTGGTCTCTGAGATATGATAATGGCTGTATTCATTTTGTCATGCTGAGGTGCACAATGTTTGCTGGAGGTGTACTTAGTAGATAAAACAAAGTGACAAACGTGCATGATGGTGCTGTATTATGCAAATGTTGTGCATGAGATAAATGTAATTAACATATAACGTAATACATATCAATTATGTTATATTTCTATCTGGATTTAACATATCTAAATACAATATTGAATCACTTTTTAAAGATTTTTTAATGCATTTAAATCACCACCATTTTTTTTAGTATCTAATCCAAAAGTGTTTTATTTTAGAGTTATTTCTTATTTTTAAGCAAGTCTCCTTTTTCTATTGTGCACTGTTGTTTTGTACCTATTTTGCTTGTTTTTTTTTTTTTATGAAGCTCCCCTCAAATTAATCAATGCACATTCACTGATAGCAAATGTTGACCAGTTTATCCATCTCAGAAGAAGACATCTAAATTACCACAGGACAGATTACTGTGTAATTAGGTTTAATCCCCAGCTGAGGAGCCGGCATGTGACTCCCTCCACTTTATCTTTTTGATACCACTCTAACAATGCTGGATAATTTCTCTGTGAACTAAATATGCTGTTTTTCTTCAGAGAATTCTCAAAACTACCATTAAATTATTTTACTGTCTTTAAGGAAGGGGTCCATAAAAAACTGTCTGAAGACTTCCAATAGTTGAAACTTTACCAACTTTTTAACAATGGTTTGCTGTAATCTTGGCCCAATCTTGCACAAACCGTCTCCTACAGAAATGGTAGATTGGCTGGACATTCGTATTGCAATTATATCTGCAGATAGTTTTATGAATAGATAAAAGTCCATCTGGAAATTGCATCTATGGATGAACCAGACCAGAGGTACACAGTTTTCTTCTTGATATCTTTAATGATTTCTTTTGATTTTTCCTTGATGTCACTCAAGAAACATAGTGGAATTGGTTGTGGGTGATTTCCTTCTCTAAAAATAGATGAATATTTAAATAAATATATTTTAGAACCTGGTAAAGACCAGGTCATTTATACATTAAAACCCCAGAATTGACAGTTGTTGTACTCTCGTTTTATGATGACTATAAGTTGTGTTCCATGTTACTGTATACAGTGTGCAACATTAATGTCTAATGCTACTTACCCTAATGGTGAATGTGAATCCCTTCAACTCCCAAAAAGTACAAAGCGGGTGACAAAGAAAATAGATAGATTTAATTCAAACTTATGGAACAGATCAGTCTAAAGGCCAAGAGTTCTTTTTAACTTTAATACCATTATCATCATTTTTATATTTTGATAAAAACATTCAGTGTTGTAACTACATCACACAGACTCATATTACACACTAACCTAACACCTGCAACTCCTACTAAACACTTTGACATCCTCCTCCTCCTCTTCATCCGTCTTTTCTCGTTTGTGCAGCCCACGGTGGCACTGCCAGATCACTTCGGCCTAAACTACTAATGGAGTTTGTATATGCGGCCCACTCTCCACTGCCAGCTAGCCATTAATATGAATTACTCTCTAGAGGCCCAAAACCCCCTCCCCATGCCTCCCACCCCTTTTCGGAAACAAGCTGGCAATTTGTCTTCACTAGTGAGCCGATGAAAGGCCTACATATGATATTCTCTGAGGTGGATAGTGCAAATCAGGAGGGCTGGGAAACAGCATTATGTGTTAGGTTCCAAGCACTTGACAGCAGGATGTGGATGTGAATTTCCAGGTGACAAAGCAGCTCAGTGGTGTGTTAGATCTGTGGACAAGAATGGATGATGCACATGTTTGTCAGGAGGATCTATGACAAGACCAACAAATTTAAGGATGATTATATGTTTTTACTTATTTTTGGCAAATCCGAGGGAAGTGGTATTGCTTTGATTCCTCTTTGACTGGTGAGAGCTCAGATATCAACTCTTACTTGTGTTTTGCCAAAGTGACAATCTCAGTTTGAAATCATGTGTAAAAGAATAAAAGCAGTTTTTCAAAATATTTCACTGATTTGCTGACTTTAATTATGGCATGTAAGTGTCTTATACCTTGATTTGATCATTTTCAGACTGTTATTTTAGGTGCATTTTATCCCATTCACAATACTTGACAGTCTCTTAGAAAAGAAAGCATACACCCACACAACAAATGCTAGTATGAGCTTGTGGGTTGCCTGAAAGGAAGTACAACAGTTGTAGTTGGAAATGTTTTGCCATAAGAAAGGAAAAACTGCAAAATGTAGAGCTTGCTCTCTGAAATACACAAACTGAGTGACCTACCAGGTCAGAGAGGCTTGCATCCATTTTTTTCTTTTGCCGTTTCATTTTTTGTGGTTCTGGTGGCTCTCCTCCAGCTATGTCCTCTTTGTTTCAGTGTCAGCTGAAGCAAAAGTGGGTGGAATGTATAGTCCTGCCAGTGTTGCTGTTAATATGAAGCTATCACAGCTAGTTGAACACCGCAGGCGTTTGAGAGGATGGCATTTGATAGAGGTCTGGATCCTTGTAGGATTAGGAGAATTAGAGATATAACAGAGATATTCTGCTGCAAAACTGTTAAGATCGTAGAAATATAAGTCAATTTTATGAAGGAGATTCTTACAAAAAGAAGTGAGGGAATTACAGAGGCAAGGGATGTGGTTTGTGGGTGCTGTTATGTAATGATTTGTAGCACATCAGTCATTAAAGCCTCAGTGTCCACAAGCCATTGGGCAGCCAAGCCATGAGTCGCCATGGTCACCGTTGCGCTGGCAGTCCATCTGACCACAAACACACTCCTAATGAGATCACACCTCAAAGGACGGGCAATGCACTCCACAGGTCTATCATCGACGCGACTGCCTTTCTGCATCTTCTGGAGTTGAGCCGTTGATTACTGGAGGATTCTCAAGTGCTGTGGGAGTGAGGACAGATCAATGGCTAGCTCGCTGTTATTATTGTTGGAAGGCAAACAGAAGGATGCTGCGAGTAAGAATAAATAGAAAAGCAATAAAATGTCCAACTGAGCCTTGAGTGCTTTGCTAAATAATAACCTGGCTTGTCTTTTATTTCAAATGGTGTTTTCCCACTGAGCAATAGAAGCTGTTTCAACTGTGATTTAAGTTCTGGTTCTTATTCAGCCTTAAAAGTAGCCAGCTACATTTAAACTGCGTTAGATCCAAACTGTTAGGTCTTTGCACTATAATTTCTATAAGACAAAATCAAATTTGATTTTTTTTATTCGCACAGTACATGCACAGGCACATCTGGTGGAAACCTTTCATAAAAAAAAAAACAAAATAACAATACAATCTTTGAAGTGACTTGAAACTGACAAAACCTTATTATTTATTGAACAAAAAACTAACTTTTCAATTTATATTTATATATATCTATATATCTATAGATATATAGATATATATATACATATATCTATAGATATATACATATTTACATGTATATATATATATACATATATATCTATACATATGCATATACTCGTACTCGTACTCGTACTCGTCGTCTTCCGCTTATCCGGGACCGGGTCGCGGGGGCAGCAGACTCAGCAGAGACGCCCAGACGTCCCTCTCTCCAGACACCTCCTCCAGCTCCTCCGGGTGGAGCCCAAGGCGTTCCCAGGCCAGCCGAGAGACATAGTCCCTCCAGCGTGTCCTGGGCCGTCCCCTGGGCCTCCTCCTGGTGGGACGTGCCTGGAACACCTCCCAAGGAAGGCGTCCAGGAGGCATCCGGTATAGATGCCCGAGCCACCTCAACTGGCTCCTCTCGATGTGGAGGAGCAGCGGCCCTACTCCAGCCCCTCCCGGATGGCTGAGCTCCTCACCCTATCTCTAAGGGAGTGCCCGGCCACCCTACGGAGGAAGCTCATTTCAGTTGCTTGTATCCGGGATCTCATTCTTTCGGTCATGGCCGTAGGTGAGGGTAGGAAAGTAGACCGACCGGTAAATTGAGAGCTTTGCTTTTCGGCTCAGCTCTCTCTTCACCACAACGGACCGGCACAGCGCCCCCATTACTGTGGCAGCCGCACCGATCCGTCTGTCGATCTCTCGCTCCATTCTTCCCTCACTCGTGAACAAGACCCGAGATACTTAAACTCCTCCACTTGAGGCAGGAACTCCCCTCCAACCTGAAGAGGACAAGCCACCCTTTTCCGGTCGAGTACCATGGCCTTGGACTTGGAGGAGCTGATCCTCATCCCAGCCGCTTCACACTCGGCTGCGAACCGCCATAGCGCATGCTGTAGGTCTTGGCTAGAGGGGGCCAGCAGGACCACGTCATCCGCAAAATGAAGAGACGAACTGGTCCCCAAACCAGACCCCCTCCGGCCCTTGGCTGCGTCTAGAAATCCTGTCCATAAAAGTTATGAACAGGACCGGTGACAAAGGGCAGCCCTGCCGGAGTCCAACATGCACCGGGAACAGGTCCGACTTAGTCCCGGCAATGCGGACCAAACACCTGCTCTGCTCGTACAGGGACCGGATGGCCCCTAATAAAGGGCCCCCGATTCCATACTCCTGGAGCACCCCCCCACAGGGCATCACGAGGGACACAGTCGAATGCCTTCTCCAGGTCCACAAAACACATGTGAACCGGTTGGGCAAACTCCCATGAACCCTCGAGCACCCTGTAGAGGGTATAGAGCTGGTCCAGTGTTCCACGGCCGGGACGAAAACCACACTGCTCCTCCTGAAGCCGAGGTTCGACTATCGGTCAGACTCTCCTCTCCAATACCCTGGCGTAGGCCTTACCAGGGAGGCTGAGGAGTGTGATCCCCCTGTAGTTGGAACACACCCTCTGGTCACCCTTCTTATGCAGGGGAACCACTACCCCAGTCTGCCAGTCCAGAGGCACTGTCCCCGACCGCCACGCAATGTTGAAGAGGCGTGTCAACCATGACAGCCCTACAACATCCAGAGACTTGAGGTACTCAGGGCGGATCTCATCCACCCCCGAAGCCTTGCCACCGCGGAGCTTTTTAACCACCTCGGTGACTTCAGCCTGGGTGATGAAAGAGTCCAACCCCGAGTCCCCAGCCTCTGTTTCCACCACGGAATGCGTGATGGCAGGATTGAGGAGATCCTCGAAGTACTCCTTCCACCGCCCGATAATGTCCTCAGTCGAGGTCAGCAGTCTCCCACCCCCACTATAAACAGTGTTGGCGAAGCACTGCTTCCCCCTCCTGAGGCGCCGGACGGTTTGCCAGAATCGCTTTGAGGCCAACCGGTAGTCCTTCTCCATGGCCTCACCGAACTCCTCCCAGGCCCAAGTTTTTGCCTCTGCCACAGCCCGGGCCGCAGCACGCTTGGCCTCACGATACCCATCAGCCGCCTCAGGAGTCCCACAAGCCAACCACAGCCGATAGGACTCCTTCTTCAGCTTAACAGCATCCCTTACTGCCGGTGTCCACTACCGGGTTCTGGGATTGCCGCCGCGACAGGCACCGCAGACTGTACGGCCGCAGCTACGGGCAGCAGCATCAACAATAGATGCAGAGAACATGGTCCACTCGGACTCTATGTCTCCAACATCCCCCGGGATCTGGTCGAAGCTCTCCCGGAGGTGGGAGTTGAATACATCCCTGGCCGAGGGCTCCGCCAGGCGTTCCCAGCAGACCCTCACTATGCGCTTGGGCCTGTCAAGTCTGTCCGGCTTTCTCCTCCTCCAGCGGATCCAACTCAGCACCAGGTGGTGATCAGTGGACAGCTCAGCCCCTCTCTTCACCCGAGTGTCCAAAATATGCGGCCGTAGGTCTGATGATATGACAACAAAGTCGATCATCGACCTCCTGCCTAGGGTGTCCTGGTGCCAAGTGCACTGATGGACACCCTTATGTTTGAACATGGTGTTCGTTATGGACAATCCGTGAATAGCACAGACGTCCAATAACAAAACACCACTCGGATTCAGATCGGGGAGGCCATTCCTCCCGATCACGCCTCTCCAGGTGTCACTGTCGTTCCCCACGTGGGCGTTGAAGTCCCCCAGCAGAATAATGGAGTCCCCGGGTGGGGCACTATCCAGCACCCCCGACAAGGACGCCAAGAAGGCCGGGTACTCTGCACTACCACTCGGCCCCGTAGGCTGAAATGATAGTCAGAGACCTCTCCCCAACCCGAAGGCGCAGGGATACGACCCTCTCATCCACTGGTGTAAACCCCAACACGAGACGGCTGAGCTGGGGGGCAACAAGCAAACCCACACCAGCCCTCCGCCTCTCCCCGTGGGCCACTCCAGAGTAGAAGAGAGTCCAACACCTCTCAAGGAGATGGGTTCCAGAGCCCACGCTGGAGGCAAGCCCGACTATTTCTAGTCGATATCTCTCGACCTCCCGCACAAGCTCAGGCTCCTTCCCCCCCAGCGAGGTGACTTTCCACGTCCCTAGAGCCAGCCTAAGCATCCGGGGATCGGGCCGCTGAGGTCTCCACCTTCGTCCGCCACCCAATCCTCTTTGCACCGGTCCCTCACGGTTCCCCCTGCAGGTGGTGGGCCCACTGGGGGATGGCCTCGCGTCTCTCGTTCGGGCTTGGCCCGGCCGGGTCCCGCGAGGAGCAACCCGGCCACCAGGCGCTCTCCGACGAGTCCCGACCCCAGGCCCTGGCTCCAGGGTGGGACCCCGGCTCTGCCGTACCGGGCGACGTCACGTGCCTCGATATTTTGGTCCTCATGAGGGATTCTTGAACCATTCTTTGTCTGACCCATCATCTAGAGCCTGTTTGCCATGGGAGACCGAACCATTTATATATATATATACATGTGTGTATATATATATATATATATATATATATATATATATATATATATATATATATATATATATATATATATATGTATATATACAGGGGTTGGACAATGAAACTGAAACACCTGGTTTTAGACCACAATAATTTATTAGTATGGTGTAGGGCCTCCTTTTGCGGCCAATACAGCGTCAATTCGTCTTGGGAATGACATATACAAGTCCTGCAGATTGGTCAGAGGGATTTTAAGCCATTCTTCTTGCAGGATAGCGGCCAGGTCACTACGTGATACTGGTGGAGGAAAACGTTTCCTGACTCGCTCCTCCAAAACACCCCAAAGTGGCTCAATAATATTTAGATCTGGTGACTGTGCAGGCCATGGGAGATGTTCAACTTCACTTTCATGTTCATCAAACCAATCTTTCACCAGTCTTGCTATGTGTATTGGTGCATTGTCATCCTGATACACGGCACCGCCTTCAGGATACAATGTTTGAACCATTGGATGCACATGGTCCTCAAGAATGGTTCGGTAGTCCTTGGCAGTGACGCGCCCATCTAGCACAAGTATTGGGCCAAGAGAATGCCATGATATGGCAGCCCAAACCATCACTGATCCACCCCCATGCTTCACTCTGGGCATGCAACAGTCTGGGTGGTACGCTTCTTTGGGGCTTCTCCACACTGTAACTCTCCCGGATGTGGAGAAAACAGTAAAGGTGGGCTCATCAGAGAACAATACATGTTTCACATTGTCCACAGCCCAAGATTTGCCATTGAAACCAACGTTTGGCATTGGCATGAGTGACCAAAGGTTTGGCTATAGCAGCCCGGCCGTGTATATTGACCATGTGGAGCTCCTGATGGACAGTTCTGGTGGAAACAGGAGAGTTGAGGTGCACATTTAATTCTGCCGTGATTTGGGCAGCCGTGGTTTTATGTTTTTTGGATACAATCCGGGTTAGCACCCGAACATCCCTTTCAGACAGCTTCCTCTTGCGTCCACAGTTAATCCTGTTGGATGTGGTTGGTCCTTCTTGGTGGTATGCTGACATTACCCTGGATACCGTGGCTCTTGATACATCACAAAGACTTGCTGTCTTGGTCACAGATGCGCCAGCAAGACGTGCACCAACAATTTATTCTCTTTTGAACTCTGGTATGTCACCCATAATGTTGTGTGCATTTCAATATTTTGAGCAAAACTGTGCTCTTACCCTGCTAATTGAACCTTCACACTCTGCTCTTACTGGTGCAATGTGCAATCAATGAAGACTGGCTACCAGGCTGGTCCAATTTAGCCATGAAACCTCCCACACTAAAATGCCAGGTGTTTCAGTTTTATTGTCCAACCCCTGTATATATATGTATGTACTATTTAATTTTCATCTAAATAGCTCATCTTAGGGTAATAGCTTCAGTATACTGTTTTATGTAGTGGTTGTATAAACTGTTCCTTTATTTCTCACATACACCTCTAATATTTATTGCCTCCAGAATCGCTTGTAAACAGTTTTATTCTCAGTGGGATGTAGTCTTCAAATGAGAACATCTTCGATGCTAAAATTGCCTTTATTAGACGCTGCGGCCCTGTTACCCCCAGCATCTATTTAGCCTACATAAAATGCATAATATGAGAAGTAAACTAGGTTTTCTCTTGAATAGTAACTCCTGAAGGATACATGCATGAGAAACAGGCCTTGGGCAGAGGAATATGTAATAAGTGTTTTTGGTTTTATTATAGCAGGAGAGTAAAGGTCATTAGAGAAGTGTTTGCGTCTTCAAAAAGTGCTTAAGAATGAGGTCAGAAGATTTACAGATATCAGGGGTCTATGTTGCAGTCTGGTGCCCCACATACTTATACACCTTAAACCTTTTTTTCTCATTTTGTACCATTGCAGCCACATATGTTTATGTTTTTTCTTGGGTTTTTATGTGTTAGACCAACACAAAGTTGTGCATATTTGAGAAGTGAAATGAAAAAGACATATGGTTTAAAAATGAGAAGATAAAAAGTGGGGTGTGCATTTGTATTAACCTCCTTTTAATCTAATCCCTCACAATTAAATTCAGTGCATCCAACCAAATTTGTTAGAGAACATTACTGAACAAACAGCATCATGAAGGCCAAGGAGCACAGAAGACTGGTCAAGGAGAAAGCTGTGGAGGAGTTTAAAGTAGGATCAGGTTAGAAGCCATTGTTGAAGGAAAGCCATACAAAGTCATTTTGCAGTTTGCCACAAAACATTAAAGGAACAAAGCAAGCATGTGGATGAATGTGCTCTGCTCAGATCACACCAAAGTGGAATGTTCTGGTCAACACGCAAAATGGAATGTGTGGCAGGAAATTAACACTCCACCCCCATGGTGAAACATGGTGGTGGCAGTATCAGGCTGTGGGGATGCTTTTCTCCAGCAGGGACTGGGAAGCTGGTCAGAGTTGATATAAAGATGGATGGAGCTAGCTACAGGATGATCCTGGAAGAAAGTCTGTTAGCGACTGCAGAAGATTTGAGACTGGGGCAGCAGTTCCTCCTTCCTGGAGGAGAATGACCCAAACATACAGCCAGAGCTACAATGGAAAGGTTTAGACCAAACGATGTGTGTGTGTTACAATGGTCCTTTCATGCGATGTGATGGACTAGCGACCTGTTCATGGTGTAACCCGTCTCTCGTCCAATGACAGCTGGAGATAGACACCAGCTCCCCTGTGACCCTGAAAAACTGGTACAATTGATAGATGGATGGCTCTTCTAAGAAAAGATCCAAATCCAAGTGAAACATCTATGGTTTCATCACAGATGCTCTCCATCCAGTCTGAGTAAGCTTGAGTTATTTTGTAAAGTAGAACGGTCAAATCTCTTAAAATGTGCAAAGCTGGTAGGGGCATACCCAAAAGACTTGCAGCTGTAACTGAAAGATTGTTCCTACAAATGATTGGCTCAGCGGGCTTGAATGCAAATGAATGCCACACCTATTTCAAGTTTTTATTTGTAAGACTTGACAGCTTTACAGCTTCATGATGTTTTTTCACATAGAATGTGAGATATACAGAGGTTTGAGGTTGTAATGTGTCAAAAAGTGAAAGAGATCCAGATATATGAAATATTTAGCTTGTCCTTAAGTATGTTTACTCTTTCTTTAAAGTCTGTGTAATCCTGCATAACTACTTTATTCTGACTTATTTAGTTTTATTGTCTTAAATCAAATAAAGTTATATTCAGCAAATGTTTTACATTTCGCTACTCTGTCAAGATAAATTGTAATCTATTATCAAATAAAAACATTACTTTTTAATTTGGTTGTAGAATCGGACCATCTCTGTCAAATACTCTGCAGAGAGAAGAGCATGAGTCCAGCTTTAATGTTTCACTGGCTGACCTCCAGGCTTTCATACACATGTCTGCTTGTGAAGTGACAGCACTCTTGTCATATTGTATCTGACAGCCTCTCGCTGGTTCCTCGGGGGTAACATATTGTAGATGGGCTGCTTTGCCTTTGGATATAGGCCGACATTCAGAAAAATGACTGATGCTCAAACAAGGCGTGTGGCCCTGCCAAACATCCTCGTCGAACACAGAGGTTACACTTACTAAGCAAATGTACGCTTCATTCCTGTTTCATTTACAGGTCTTATAATTTGTCAGGACTCAAAGAAAAGTGCACACCTCATCTGTTTGTCAGATGTTACATTGTGATCATCAGTCTTGGTGAGAAGGCGCGTGGAGTGATGCAGAAAATGCCTAGAAATATGTTAGATTGATAGAGATATTCACAAAAGAGAGAAACGGCTCAGGATTCCCATTTCACTTTCTCATACTTACTATCAAAGGTGTTGTGTTATTGTCCTCATACACAGCAGGAAGTTCTATGATTATATTTCAGTCAATACTTCCTCTGGCAGTTATTCATATGGAATAGAGAATACACTATTCAACTTGTTCTGCTATTCTTTATTAAAAATGTGCTTTTGTCAGTTCGGCTTCAGCAGGCATATGTTAGCCCCCCCCATTTGAAGTTCTGTCATTGCAGGGCTTTGAACTGCCACTTGTGTTTTACCCGGCATGTCGCTTGTCTCCGGAGTTTTGTCTGGTGTGAAATTGTCTGAGCTATAGGCCACATTTCAACTCTGTTGTTTATTAATAAACACTGGACACATTCAAGCTAGCTTAACAGCTCTTTCTCTCTCTCTCTCTCTCTCTAAGCATTGCAATTCCTGTGAGCTATTCAGGCATTTTGTTTGTGTGCATTTTAATAAGTTGTGCAGTGCTGTTGTCCTGCTACGCACCCATCTATAAAGTCTTGTATTCTTTCCAGCTGAAGTGATTCTACAATCAAAAGTAGAGGGCTCATTGCATTGGTGATGGTGGAGATTATTGAAAATGACAGTTTAAAAATGAAGTTTGTAAAGCTTAAAAGTTTTAAGCTTAAAAAAGCTTAACAAGTTGATAAAGAAGGCTGGCTCTGTTCTGGGGACTCCTCTGGAACCTCTGCAGATCATTGTGGAAAGACAGATTCTTCATAAAATGAAGAACATTCTGGAGAACCCTGAGCATCCTCTTCATCAGACTGTCCTACAACAACAGAGTGTCTTCAGTCAGAGGCTTCTTCAGATCTGCTGTAAGACGGAGCGCTACAGGAGATCCTTCCTGCCCACAGCCATCAGCATCTACAACGGTTTCTTTGAAGAAACCTACATAATATGAGCTTTAACAACATTTAATTTCCCTTTGGTATTAATAAAGTATTTTTGAATTGAATTTTGAATTTTTTTAAAGTGAGTGGTCTTTTGTAATACAAGATAGCAGGGTAAATTGCTTCTTAGATTAAAAACATCCCCGTTTTTACCTTTAAAGCAAGCTTCACTCACCCGGTGAGTGCACTGTATTGATTTGTCACAAAAAGTATCAAAAAGCTTCTAGACAGCCCTTTATGAAGACTAATGCATCTCTGTCACTCACTTTTTAACAATGGTTCAGAATTTGGCAGAGCTTACTTCTGCAGTGGTCTCTGTTGCTCAGAAAAAGCACATTATTTATTTTACTTTTGTAGTTTTTCAAAAAAGATATTGATACAATATTCTCTCAGTTTCTAATGGTAAATACAGCAATGAATATGGCCTTTTGTGCTTTACTTAATAAAAGGTCTGTTAAAAGTCAATTAACTGTTCTAAATGCTTGAAAAGGTAACCAGATGGCCAAAAATCATTTTTTGATTCTCCATGGCAACATCTAAAAACGTTTTATGAAATTAAGCATTTTTTTGTGCTTTGGGGTCACAACAAAATGTTGTCAAATCATTGTTAACAGGCAAATGGTGGGAAATATAGTGGGCTCCCAACTATCATCCTTCTGTCAAGGGGACAAAACAGTATGTTTGGTGCAAAACCTAAATCCTGATGCTGTGGTGAATATCTGAGTTAAAACCTGAAGCTGTAGTAGAAGTAGTGGAGATTACAGCACTCATTGATCAGTATAGCAGCTGTTTCACACAGAGACTGAATGTTGCTCGGAAAAGAAACATCTCTGTCCCCCGGCATCTTTTGGCTCCCTTGGCTTGTTTTAGGTGCTGCTACCCTCCCAAGTACTATTCGATCTCCTAACATCTAAAAGAAGATTATTCTCTGGATATGAAAAAAAAAATCTAAACTGCCACTAAATGACTTGGTTGCTAAATACTTTATTGGAGTTGAAGTACTTAATTAATACTGTTTACGACATAACTGATAGTTTAGTTTATTTGACACTTAAAGGCCAATGAGGTTTAATTTAATGTGATGAGAACCATGAGTACATGTATTATTGAATTCAAGGAAGGTATAAGAACCATGTAAGCCGATGTGTTTAACGTGGAAGAAAGTCAAAACATATGAATACCACAATGCTGACAGTGGAAAAAGTACTTTAAATGTTTTTTTTTTAATAAATGCTGACTTTTCCTCTTACGTTTTATTGCTTATAGGAATATAGAATATAGTAGGAATACACTTGGTACCTTTAGAGTGGTTTACTTTTTACATTATTTGAATTCAAAGTATCACTTTTTTTTATCTTTTTTTTTTTACCCCACTGACTTCAACCCACATTCACCCCACTACTAAAATTGCCTTTGTTTTCCCAGTGCATGTTAGTTTCATTAAAAAAATATAAATACATTATGTTTTACTCCTGTAGTGTCTGATAACACATTAGATCTTGAGGCTTTAGGTTGGGCTTGGAGGACATTTCTAAACCAAAGCCATGTGCTGAGAGTGACCAAAAAGGGCAAGATATAAACGCCTGAGTGTCCTTATACTTGGAACTCTATGCTTAGGGGTAACAAAGCCAAACATGGGAAACTTTGTGTGCTATCTGAAATGTGTATAAAAACGGTCTGTGTTCATAGTTCTTTGGGGAATTCTTCTACATTCAGCTTAAGATTCCTCCAGATTGGTGCACATATCTGTAATTTTTGATATGGACCTTGTTGAAACAAAATCCTCCTTTGTTCCTCTAACTCTGTACCAACAGAGGTTCTTCCCTGGAGCATTCTCACATAGGCAGTTTGAAGGTGACCAAATCCCCAATATACAACACTTTCCAATCCAATTATCCAATGGGGCCCTACTGATTTCCTAACAGTTATAAAAAATCAATTTAGAGGCCCTTGAAATGGCTTGATTTGCATAATTTCTTGCTGTATCAAATCTGCATTAATTTTAGTAAAGTAGGCTTTATGTTCAACAATTGCACACTGCAACAAATCATGATCCATGTCTACTAGAAGAGCGGCTTATGCATGGTTTAACAAAGAAGTCTGATATAACACCCCAATTATTTAGCAGCATGTGTTTTATATTCCATTCTGTGATCCCAGAAGTCCACAAATAAGTCAATAATTTGAGCTTCTGAACAGCTACTGCATATATTTTTAACAGAATGTGTGTTTCATATAATGAGCCGCCCCCCCCCCCCCCGAAGATGCATTGCAACTAATCGGGTTTTGCTCCTATGGGGACATCCTTTGGGGATGCTCCAGTGCAAGCTCAAACTGTTAAAGAAAATCATCCACGCCTTATCTTCAGTAAGCTTTAGCCTAAAAACAAGGGCAGCTCTAGTGGTAGGTAATCACTGGGCCCGCTGTAAGGCTCCACTTGATGAAACCAGCAACATCCTATTCAGAGGGGCACTTGTCAGGAGAGGACCCTGGGGAGAAAGTTTTAGTTACTGCAATGATGGCACAGAACCTGCGCCCTTCACAGCAGGGTGGGCTGATAGTGACAGTTTTGTGGCTTGAGGTAGCAACAAAAATGCACTTGTCTCTTTCTTTTGAGTACAGAGCAAAAAGGCTGTCTGTGTCTTTGGGTTGTAATACCCCTAATGCACCAATGTCTGCTTTCAAAGATCCATGTTGTGCTTCCATTCAAACAGTAAAACCTTTCCATTCATGTGCCCTGTGTTCACATGTGAAAAACAAACGGGGGCCCCCCAACCTCGGAGACGGGGGTCCAAGTGTTTAAATTTCACTGCAACTTTAGCAATTAGCAGAGCTCTCATTCTCGCTGCTATCTGTGAATCTCCCTCATCCATCGTGCCGGCGGGAGATAAATGCATCTTCGATGTCCTTGGATCCTCTGACTTGTAAACACCATAGGCAATGAGTGCTGTTTGCCAGCAAGCACGGCGCACAAACAGCATGCTTCATCTCCCGCCCAGTTGGTCCCGTGGGGCAAAACTCACCTTGTTACCCTTTTAATTAGTGGCAGCAGTTAATAGTCCCGGTTGCCTCTGCTGCCTCAGCACTCCTGCCCTGACTTCGAGAATCCCTCCAATCAATAGCCAACACTTGGACTGAGACAGGGAAACAAAGAAGATGTAGGGACGGACATTGTGGGGGTAGTTCGTATCATTATTTACAGGCAAATCAAACAACATTGTTTTGAAGCAACCTTTGGGACCACTGTTAGAACAGCCATCCCTAGTTTTGTTTTCATGTGCCTTTAAATGCATAATAAGGCCTGCAGGTTTTTATGGGTGCACTGCCCTCAGTTTCTCTTTTTCCCCCTCTTCTTCGAAAATGAATGTAATCAAAAAGCAAAGGGTTTGCTGATTCTATTGTCCCCTTATAAGCTTTTATCCCTTCCAACCACTCGCCTCCAATGCTTATTTCTTTTCTTGTTTTGATTTAAAGATGCAGTGGAAGTACTTAGCATTTAGATGACATGCTGCGGGAGAGGTGTGATGGATCAGCACCTCTTCAGAGGACTGAATTTCTTTAAAGGCGCCGGGTCTGGTCCGCCAGGCGGGACGGACAGAGCAACAGATCACAGAACGACAGGCAGGGGCAGGCAGCGGAATACCAAGTCGGACAGAGGCTGGCACAGCCGTGGGAGAGAGCGATGGCAGCGGTTGCTGGGAATGCCAATGCTCTGCCCAGACAGTGGTCTTGCTGAGGCTCCTCTGATTGGATAAACACACCATTACCTTTCTGATTATAATTAGCCGAGTCATTATCTACACAAAAGTGGCTCATTGGCTAGTTCGGAGAAGGCATGAGAGCAGTTTTCAGCCTGTGGTCAGGGGAAAACAACATGCTGTCTCCTCCATGAGAGGACTATAGGAGCCGAGATATTGCATTAACAAAGAAACAAAGTGGAACACTGTTTATAGTCCCTTCTAATGTGGTAAAGAAATTGTAGCTTTTAATCAAAGAAAAGAAAGATTTCCCTTTCTTGAATAGAAACGATGAGGTGTTTATTATGTGTTCTTATGTCCAAATTGAGGAGAATGGCACCTTTTTTAAACCGGCGGCAAATAAAAAAGTCAAGGTAAATTTTTCTTCTAAGATTCAGCTTGAAGACTAGTTCTTTTAAATTATCTTACTCCTACTCTTAATCTTACCTACTTAAAGAAAGTTTAATGAAATGTTTGTGGAGGCTCTATTCTTGATTTTGACGCTCTACTTTTTTTTTTTCAGCCTTTACCCAAGGAGCCATCGTAGGACGAAGAGGAAAACAGCAAGTATGAACTTAGGATAATAAATCCTAACTTATCCAGATTTGCATGCTGATTACTTGACCCCCTTTCAAGACATTGCCCAGTGTGGGATTCTGATGGTATGATTACTTTGAGCAAAAAACTCCACATTTACGTTGCAGTAAAAACAATTTTTTTTTTGAACAAAGGTAATTTCATTTTTGATGCACAGATACATATGGAGGCAGCAAATAAGACTCATCCATTAAATTCAAAAAGTTACAAATGTCCAGATGTTCGTTGAACGGATCAACCTTTGCTCTCCATTCATCATGCATTTTCCATAAAACTCGACCTCTCTTCACCCCGGGTTATTTTTCAAACCTCCATTTTACAAACAGTCTCATATTTAGTCAGTCACAGCCCCAACACTGTGAGGCCATACTGAACAGCCATTGACCTGAGACACTCAGGGGATTCGTAAAATGCAACAAGTCTCTTTCTCTTAATGCCAGGTCAGAGATACATTTTAAGAAATCATAATTTTTAATAACAGAAAGTCATTTTTATGTCTGCATAGTTAAAGCTGTATATTTCAGCATAAATAACTGCCTCATAACAACCCCACAGCTGCAGGTTTGGCAATTTTGTGGCAACAGAAATGAAAGATCTTCATCTGTTTTAGTCATAAAGTTTTGCTGCAAAGCCTGTTTGGAGAAAAACCCAGGTTTTAAAACCTTGGCCAGAACCTGAGTTGGGTCTTTCAAATGTAGAGGGTAGAAACAGTTCATCTTGCATGATTAAAAATTGTTAGGGTTGCATGGCTTACACCCCTATATGTCAAGATAGTCCTATTAAAAGTTGGTCGGGCTTAAGCAGATGATTCATGCTCGCATGGCAGGTAAAAACATGGAGAAATGTGCAAAAGAATAAAACAAATCCCTCTCCAGGGAATGCCAACTGAGTATCTGTGAGGCTTTTATATTCTGCAAAACCACAAGTGTTTGGAAGCTACACGCTTTATGTCTCCTAGCCAATATCCTAAGATTGATTTTTCCCTCTTCCACTGAGAAAACAAAATGAATCACGTACAATTACCAAGGACACGGAGAAAAGGGGAATTGGTGGAGTCATAAATATTTATTTGCCCGGCCCTGAGAGTTTGTGCAATTCTATCTGGATTTGCCAAGTTATATTTAAGTGTCTGCATGAATTATATGGGCAGTCCTCGGGTGTCACATTTGTCCACTGTCGCCCTGAATCATTTATGCATTAACATTTATAGATTTATCCATATAACATATTGATGGTGCGATCCCATTATCTTTCAGCGAGGTTCTTCTGATCAAGTGATTGGTTAAATTAAGTTAAATCAACTAGGATCTCACTGAGGGTGAAATATGTTCACAGTCAGAATTCATCATGAAACTGCCTTTTGGGTCTTTCTTGCTATCAAACACATAAAAGTGATGTCAGATCTGTTTATGTGGGCAATGATTTTTGAAATGAGAAGCAAATAAAAAATAAAAAGTTAAAGTGTAAAATTAAATCAAATTAATAAAGGCAGTATATTCCTCGCTTTGTTGTAGTAATAACTAGTTTATGTTTTAATACTACTAATAAATGTGTATATGTAGATGAGATGTCTAATACAGTATGCCAGGGTCAAAGTTCAAACTAATCTTCTCTCTGTTACAAGTTCAAGGTTCCAATGGCATGCTAAATGAAACTAAACTCAATCTCAAAAGTCTACACACCCATGTCAAATTTCCAATTAATGTGATATTAAAAAATATAGGACCACAGTGAGAAGAACTGCTGATAAAAACAAAACTAAAACGGGTTATGGGGACTGCCAAGAGGTTGACATCAACACCAAAGAAGCTGTATGAACTTTGTGTTGTTTTCTACATCCGACAGCAATCTCCTGTGTTCTTTGTGTGTTTGGACAAAGAAATAATGTTGTGTTTCCAAAGGAAATATCCAGGCCAAGCTCAAATACTTAAAAATTACTTAGAGTAGTCATCCTGCAACCAGCAAGTTGTGGGTTCAATTCCAGATTCCTCCTGTCATATGTCCATGTGCCCCTGGGTAAGGCACTTGACCCCAAGTTGCATACCATTGTCCTTGTCAGTGTATGAATGTGTGCACATTTGTGAGTGCTACTGGGTCAGTGTGGCTCCAGTGTAAGCGCTTTGAGTGGTCGATATGACTGGAAAAGTGCTATATAAATTCAGTCCATTTACCATTATGGAAAAAAAACTGTTGTGGTCTGATGAAAGCAACGTGCCTTTTTAGTGCCACTATTCCGAAAAGGCTTGTCTGCCACCAAAAACTGGTTGCTCTACAGGGTTGAACAGAGTTTTCTGTCAAGATGGATTAAATGGTAAATGGACTGAACTTATATAGAGCTTTTCCAGTCATGCAGACCACTCAAAGCGCTTTACACTAGAGCCACACTCACACATTCTTACACTGATATGCAGATTGGTAGGCAACTTGAGGTTAAGTGCCTTGCCCAGGGGCACATCAACATATGGCAAGAGAAAGCTGGAATCAAACCCACAACCTTCTGATTGCAAGACAACTACTGTTCCTACTGAACCACAGTCACCTGGCTCAGTAGGAAGTAAATGATTAACAGTTCCAAAACCTTTAGCTGAAGATGAAGCAGGATCTAATTTTTCAGCATTACATTGAATCCCAGCATACCTCAAAATCAAACAATAGAATTGCTTTAAATGAGAAAAAGCCAAATGTGAAGGAGTTGAGTTGAGAGCTAAATCTTACAGGCAATTTGCAGGGTCCACTAAAGAAGGCTTTGGACAAGAGATGTCCTCCCAATCTGATTCATTCAATGAACGTTTTTTGGAAAAACTTGTCGCTGCCCAACAATGCTGCCCAACTTTGTGTTGGTCTATCAGATAAAATCCAATGACGTTTGTTGTTGTAACGTGACAGAATATGAGACCTGGGCGGCGCTGGTGGTGTGGGGGCGAAAGCACGCGACCATATACGGAGGCTACAGTCCTCAAATGGCAGCTGTCCCGGGTTCGAGTCCCGGACCCGGCGACATTTACCGAACGTCTCCCCCTCTCTCTACCCCTCTTTGCTGTCTACCTACTGTCAAAAAATGGAAAAATAAAGGCCACTAGTGCCGACAAAATATTTAAAAAAAAAGAATATGAGACCTGATGCTGAGTCTAAATGAGGGCTACTGTATGTGTAGCTTGCTACTGGAAATCCCCTCACTTAGAACGTGTTTCTAATGCTATAGTCTTGATAAGATGATAGAACTAGATCATGAGTACTGCTGCTGGATAGTAACAATAGTGTTAGCTTGTACCATAGCATGATCTGTGCCTAAAACTTAAAAAAAAATCCCTTAGTCATTTTGTGTATTGTCCTTGTTCTCTCTTCCCTTCAGGGTCACCAACATCTTTTCTCTAAAAAGAAACGGTGGCCAGTCACTACATCTATACCCATTTCACCAACAGGCCTCACAAAATCTTCACGGGGACTGACCGCCCAGGACAAACGAGCTTCTCCAGTCACTACAGCAACACGTGGGAACTCTGAGAAGCATCAGCTGAGCCGCTCGATACACCATCAGCAATGAGTTTTCACCGCAGACAAATTCACAAGGTCATCGTTGAAAAAAACCCACGAGGAACAGTTATCAGTGGAGCACTGAAGTACCTGGCCTTTTTTTGTTGTTCGTGTCATCCACCACCTGATTTCTAAAGGAAGGATCCTTGAAAATCTTTTAATTTGTAACTTTGTGACTGGGTTCAAACTTGTGAGAGGTTCTTTTAAAAGTCAGCTGCTTTATCTTCATTGCAATCTCCTTCATGAAGCTGTAATAACCCAGCCTCTTTTCTTTAATGACACTTTGCTGCTAAAGAGTTGTGAATTTACTGAGGCTTAGCCAGATGATCTCGCCCATCAGATTATAACCTTTAACATCTTTCTCTCATTTGACTCGGTGAAACTTTATGAGGCTAAGAAGGACACCACAGGACCATCACTGGGAAGAAGTGTGACAGTCAAAGAGGAAAAAACAGGAATAAGTTGCTTCCTCAATGAAAGACGCTACTTTGTGGATGTTTTGGATGACTTAGCTTCTATCTTCTGTTTTTTTTTTTTTCCTTATGTGGTGCAAACATAGACTAGAAGAGTAGTTTTTGTCAATGAACCTCACACACAAATTGTCCACGCCACTGGGAGCATTTAGTAGATGTGGGCCCCCAGCTCATTTTGTGTGTTTTGGGAGATGGTGCATGTTTGCATCTGCCTGTGTGAGATTCGTTTGTCTGTGTGTGTGTGCGTGCGTGCGTGCGTGCGTGCGTGCGTGCGTGCGTGCGTGCGTGCATGCGTGCGTGTGTGTGTGTGTATGAGTACATCAGGAAATACACTGTGAAATAAGTCCTACCCGATGCATTATTCATACTCTTGTATATTTTTGGGACAAGCCCAGACCACAGCTCACCATCTGGCGAAGAGAATTTTACAGATGTTGGATCTCGTTAAAATCCTCAGTTTAACCCGTATTTACGGATATTTATACTGAAACAACAAATGATTGAAGCTGGTCAAAGATCACAATACGTCTCATAAGTTAAATCCTGTAATCAATCTCTGTTCATGTGATTAAATGTATTTCTGAATCCTGTCGAAATTGAATATATTTTGATATCAGATGTTCTGGGCCAGCTCTTTGCAGGATGTGGTATTTGCAGATTTGGATGGTAGCGTGACTTATTTTAAAAATGTATATAGATCCATATATATCCAACAAATATATTTTATGTTCTCATTAAAGGGCAACTGTTTTTTATTAGGGTGGACACAAAAACATTAGCACATTTAACCTGAACATTGTACTTTTTGTTAAAATGTTCTCCTGCATTGTAAAGAATATTTTATTTTACGTTTGTAGTTCTGGCAGGAAGACAAGAACTGTCCGCTTTTTTGTTTTTGTTAATGTCCATTGCTTTTGTTTAATTTCTTTCTACTGTAAAACAAAAAAATAACCTGTACATCTCCATTCACCATGTGAATTTGAGGATATAAATAGACTGTCGGTTTTTAAAGGATCTTTGTGAATTTGTGTGAACTGTTTTACACCACTTAAAGCCTGTGGGGTGCAACAGTTTTGTAGACAGTAAAATCACTTGTTCAAATAGCTGTTTAGGCTTCAGAACTTGGTTTAAGGTATAATGTGAACAAAGGCTTGCAAGAAATTCAAAATAACAAGTGTGTTTGTGAGAGAGTGGCTTCCAGTGCGTTTGTTATTTCCAGGTCAGCTATGGTCTGTATAGTGAGAAAATATTAATTTCCAACTTATCACATGGTTTTGATTTCATGCTGCCTTTTTAATCATTCCTTTGGTTTTGCACTCAGTGTAAATAAATTGTTGCTTTGATATGACTCACTGTCACTTTGGGTGCTGCTGCAGATTGACTGTAGTTTGAGGAAGAAATTAAAAATGTTTCATTCTGATGGTAAATAAAACTAGGCAGGGCCGTGGTGGTGGTCTTTATATAAAAAATTGTCTTTATGGTTAAACCCATAAGCTCATCTAATATGCTTTTTTACATAGGCCAACATTTATTGCAAGATAAGAAGTAGTGTGACGGAGGCTTAGATTTTAAAACATGGAAAAAGATACAGTAGATCTAATTGTTTTTATCTAAAATGTGGTTATGACTTACCAACACAGGTGGGTGTAAAGACAGTTTTGGATATTTGGAAGTCAAAGACTGAAATCCTAATTTACTTTTAAAGTATTTTGATGAAATTGAAAGCCATTGGCAGTAAAAACACCTAAGCTGTTTTAAAATGTAGAGAGACCCAAACAGATGTACACAGTGGTGAAAGACCGTCGGTTGACCTATTCTGTTGAATATGAAATAATAAGCTTAAAAAAAGACTACTTGTAGTTTTTTTATTTATTTATAAACCTTTCCCTCAAGAAGATCCGCAAAGTCAGTTGTGCAGAATATTGTATGATATCTACCATTCTGCTCTCTGTAAAATAATGTTGATGACTAGATAATTAGCGAGGTTAGTTGCCCTAACTTAAGTGGTTTGTGTTGATGCACAGAGTAAAGCTGCCATCAAAATGTTTCTAATTTTGCTACTTCTGTTGCTGTTTATAAAAACAGTTTTCACATAAAAAAAATTATGCCCATTTTGTAAAAACTTAAAGTCTTAAACTTTCTTTGAAGTTTGCTTATGATGTACCTGAATTTTGATTAGTATGTGTAATAGAAAGAAAGCTGCTAAATTTATAGTGTTACTGCCTACTACTTGATCAGTATGCGGTATGTTCCTTATACCATGTCATTAAATGATACGTAATCATCTTAGGATAAAGGTTCAATGATGTATACATAAAGTCTGAGTGCCCCTAAGTGATCAAATAATTATTAGCTAAATTATGGGTGAGAATGTCCTGCTGCTGGACCCACCTCAAGCATGGAGCATGCAGAGGTGTGTAAATTTTCATCAAACTAAACACAGCAAACAAATAACACTAATATTGGGTCACAGCTTGGAGTTCTGGACCAATATGAGTTATGTATGGTGTATATATATATATATATATATATATATATATATATATATAAATAAATATATATATATATAGTTATATATACATGTATATTTATATATTTATATATATATATATACAGTATATGTACAGATGTGTAAGAAGAGGCTGCTGAAGTATTATTTACTTGAAGCCACATATCTTTGTGCGCCACTGAAACCCAAGCAGATTCACAACAATGCGATGTGGGTATAACTCTTGAAACCTGTTGTTAAGCTGTATTTCAAAACGATGTTACCCTAAAAACAAAGATCAGAACAAAAATCTGAAACAGCCAACAGTTACACAGCTGAATGACAACTTGTAGCCCCAGGTAAGAATGGAAATGGTATTCTATACTACATGAGACAAGTCAAACAACTTTGTATAGTTTTTATAATCGTAATAAAAAAATAAAAGTTTACACCACAATTATTTGAGGTTTTGAAACCATAGTTTCGTTTTGTTGTGTTTACATCACTGCATTTTAACCCCCCCCCCTCTCTTTCCTTTAATGTTGCTATTCATCTTAGACTTATTAGTGCAAACATAATTATTAATTGTTTCCCTGAATCCCTTAAAAGACCGAGAAAAAAATCCCTTCCCTCCAACCATTATCGATTGTTTTATTGATATTGCTCATATGTTTGCTTAAACTTTTGGGTTGTAATAGTAAATAATGTCTGATATAAGACTGGTCAAAATGTAGTATTATTCATTGCCTTTAACAATATTTCAGTTGGCTGTAAAAGCTCTTAGACGTGTGGATCCTGCAGTTGCTGCTGTGCCAAATGTTCCCTCTCAACTCCCACTCAGGCAGAGCTGTTCTTTCAACGCAAGCCCAGCTGCTTGCTTCCTTCTAGTTTCAATTTCTTGCTTGCTATCTCCAGGTTCTGAAAGTGGGCTGCTGTCAGGAACAATAGTGAAAACGATTATTACCATTATTACATCATTACAACCATTATTGTAAACTGCAACATTCTGGTCATTTAAACCAACAAACATGTTTGACATAAATGAGCACTGCTTACATCTATCCTTTGTAATATGGGAAAGTGTTGTAGAATAAAGACATGATATGCTACTGAAAATATCCTACTTCATTGAAATAAACCCCCTAAAAATTGCCACTGTTATTAAAAATATAATATCACGTGGAACGAGACCCATTTCCAGCATCAGCATTGCAGCAGTCACATGCCCTGTATGCTGCATATGTGCATGACTGCTACAGAATTGACAGAACTGCTAATCGCAGCATGTTGCAGCAATGACCCTATAATAACCTTGCTTAATACAATGCAACACTATGGAAATGCTCTATCTGCGCCAATGTAGATTCACTCACTTTTTGATGTTTCCACCTTAAAGTGAAACAGACAGCATGACCTACTTTCCAATTTATTTGCATAATAGTGTTCAGAATACTTTGTGATCTTCATAGAGCATTGAAACTTTATTCACAAATGGTTAGTATTTTCTTAAATATGGAAAACAAAATATAAAACAGTGACACCAGGGTATGGAGGGTTTTAGCAAAACACATTTTGCAATATGCCAACATACAAAGCAAGAAAAAAGACAGTGAAAGCAGCTTAAATATTTGAATGTTTTATTACAAGAACTGTTGTGACATGTAAGGTAATTCTTTCCAGTGAGTCACATGTGATATTACTTTCATTCATATTTATTGAACTTAAAAAAATATAACTCCTTTTCTCTATTAAGCGTTGTCAGTGACATTAGATCTACTTTCAGCTGCTTAATGGAGTGTCCCATTTTATAGTTAGTGTTATGCAAGTCCTTCACAATACATTTTGCTCAACCAGATTAAAACTGAATTATTCATTTTCATAGTTCTCTGCCTAAAACGTCTGATTTAAATTCACATCCCAACATGAACTTCACATTTATTTATAATTGTTGAGATATGATTGTCTACACAATGTTAAAATGCAGTGTCATGACTTGATTAGCATATTAAAATTGGAATAGCGAAATAGTATAATCTGGGCCTCCCCCTTCCCAGCTCCAAGCAGCCTTCACTGGCCTACCTCCCTAATCTCTAATGAATCTGAGAACCATCTGTGCTACTGTGTGTCCTGCTCAAAAATCAGAATCAGAATCAGCTTTATTGCCAAGTTCGTATATACAACAAACAAGGAATTTGACTCCAGTACACTTTGCTCTCTGGGTTTTTTCTGTGGTTTTGTTTTGCGTTATATATTCTGCATATATCTTTATATCTTTATGTCTTCAAATACATATATACAATATACACATATACACATATGAGGTTGTTTGGTACTCTGTTAAATGTTCATCAGAGAAACAGCCTGGGGGAAGAAACTGTCTTTGTGACGGCTGGTTTTAGTAAACAGTGCTCTGTAGCGACGCCCTGAGGGTAAAACTCTAAATAGTTTATGTGCAGGGTGTGTGGGGTCTGCAGAGATTTTAGCAGCTCTTTTCCTGACCCTAGACTTGTATAAATCCTGGATGGAGGGAAGGTCAGCTCTGATTATTCTCTCCGCAGACCTGATTATTCGTTGCAGTCTGGACCTGTCCTGTTTTGTGGATGAACCAAACCACAATGAGATGGATGAAGACAGGACAGATTGAATGATGGCAGTGTAGAAGATGACCAGCAGCTCCCGTGGAAGGATGAACTTCTTGAGTTGCCTCAGGAAGTACAGTCTCTGCTGGGCCTTCTTTCGAACAGTGTCTATGTGTGAAGACCATCTCAGGTCCTCAGAGATGGTGGTTCCTAAGAACTTGAAGTGGTCCACAGCTGACACGGTGTTGTTGAGGATGGTGAGGGGGATGTATGGGGATGGTGTTCTCCGAAAGTCCACCACCATTTCCACAGTCTTGAGTGGGTTGAGTTCCTGGTAGTTCAGACAACACCAGTGTACCAGCCGATCCACCTCTTGTCTGTATGCAGACTCATCACCGTCCTGGATCAGTCCAATAACAGTGGTGTCATCTGCAGACTTCAGGAGTTTCACGGACGAGTCAGATAAGGTGCAGTCATTTGTGTACAGGGAGAAGAGGAGTGGGGATAGAACACACCCTGGGGGGCACCAGTACTTATTGATCTGCTGCAGGAGAAGATGCTCCCCAGTCTCACCTGCTGCTGTCAGCCTGTCAGGAAGCTGTTGATCAACTGACAAGTGGAGGCTGGGACATTGAGCTGGGTGAGCTTCTGGTGGAGGATGTCTGGTATGATGGTGTTGAAGGCCGAGCTGAAGTCTAAAAACAGGATCCTGGCGTACGTCCCTGGGTGGTCGAGGTGTTGCAGGATGAAGTGTAGACCTAAGTTAACAGCATCATCTGCCGACCTGTTTGCTTGGTAAGCAAACTGCAGGAGGTCCATCAGGGGGCCTGTGATGTCTTTCAGGTGCTTCAACTGCAGCCGCTCAAAGGATTTCATGACCACAGACGTCAGGGCTAAAGGCCTGTAGTCATTTAATCCTAGGATGGTGGGTTTCTTGGGCACTGGGATGATGGTGGATCGTTTGAGGCAGGAGGGGACCTCACAATTCTCCGGTGACTTGTTGAAGATCCAGGTGAAGATCGGAGCGAGTTAATTTGCACAGGCTTTCAGGCATGATGGGGAGATGTTATCAGGTCCTCCAGCTTTCTTTGTTTTCATGCGCTGAAAGAGCCTATTTACATCTTCCTCTGAGATCTTTTGTGCAGGCAGAGGATCAGAAGGTAGGGGGTGGTTGTTTTATGGGTCGAATTTGTTCCTGAATGGGATGTGGAGGAGATGGTTTGAGGTGTGATGTCTGCAAAAATGTGAAACTAATAATGTTTGATCCATTAGCGACTCTAAAGGTGAGGAATATGTAGTAATACAAGGTTGCATTTGAGAATCAGAATCATAATAAATTAGAAATGGTCTCTGCTGATGTAGCATTTTGACAAACTAGCTGTTGACGTCAGTGGTCCTCAGTGGGGAGACTCCTGTGGGTTTCCTTTGTACCATCTCACTGAGGTAGAGTGCCTCAGCGGGTAGTTTCTGTGTATCTCTGTACTGAGAGCCTTGCTATTAGAGTGCAGGAATTCCTAATGAGAACAGACAGAAAGAAGAAAATCCAGCCTAGCATTGATGGCCTATTTTTGTCAGGAACTGTCTTGTAATTCATCTTGTGGACATAGTAACTAGGTTAAAGATCTAATCTTTAAATAGAGGGGGCTTTTAATGTGTTTTTTCATATACATTAATAGATTTTTTCTCTGTTTGCCTGCTATACATTACTTCGCTGGTGTCTTCATTTAGTAGAAATTCAGATTTGTTGGTCCTGGAGGATTAAGCTGACAACTCAGAGAGGGACCAAGACCAAAATGGACTTCTACAATCTTCAAACAACTCTGACTGGACATAATATTAACAGGGCCCAGCCAGAGTCCTGACTAAAATCTGATACAGAATCTGTGGAGGAAGCTAAAAATGAGGGTGATGGTAAGAAGTGCGTTCCAAACTCAAACACTGGGAGATCATTATCAAAGATAAATAATCAAAATACCATTGGAAACATGCAAAACGTTGGTCATCATTATAAGAACTGTTTGGTTGGTGTTATTTCAATACATTTTTTTTATTGAATATTGAAAAGCGTATAAATATTTTTTGACATGCCAATAAAAAAAGGTTTAATAAAAACAAAACAGATAAATTATGTTTTCAATTCAATTCAAAAATACTTTATTAATCCCAAAGGGAAATTAAATGTTGTTGTAGCTCATATTATGTAGGTTTCTTCAAAGAGCTGTTGTAGATGCTGATGGCTGTGGGCAGGAAGGATCTCCTGTAGCGCTCCGTCTTACAGCAGATCTGAAGAAGCCTCTGACTGAAGACACTCTGTTGTTGTAGGACAGTCTCATGAAGAGGATGCTCAGAGTTCTCCATAATGTTCTTCATTTTATGAAGTATCCTTCTTTCCACAATGATCTCCAGAGGTTCCAGAGGAGTCCCCAGAACAGAGCCAGCCTTTTTTATCAGCTTGTTGAGCTTTTGCAAGTCCCTGGTTCTGATGCTGCTTCCCCAGCAGATGATGGTAGAAGAGATCACACTCTCCACAACAGACTTATAGAAGATATGCAGCATCTTGCTGCAAACACCAAAGGACCTAAGCTTCCTCAAGAAGTACAGTCTGCTCTGTCCCTTCTTGTAGATGGCTTCACGGTTGCATCTCCACTCTAGTCTGTTGTCCAGGTGAACACCGAGGTATTTATACTCCTCCACCACCTCCACTTCTTCTCCCATGATAGAAATAGTGTTTGACTTATTCCTGTTTCTCTTAAAATCTACAATCATCTCCTTTGTTTTAGTCACGTTCAACATGAGATGATTGTTTCCACACCATGCCACAAAGCGGTCCACCACCTTCCTGTACTCAGCTTCTTGTCCATCTCTGATCCACCCCACGACTGCAGAATCATCCGAGTATTTCTGCAGATGACAGGAGTCTGTCTTGTACTGGAAGTCTGAGGTGTACAGAGTGAAAAGGAATGGTGAGAGTACAGTCCCCTGTGGTGCTCCTGTGCTGCTGACTACCTGGTTAGACTCACAACCCTTCAGTCTCACAAACTGTGGTCTGTTTGTCAGGTAGTCTTTGATCCAGGAGATTGTTGAGGCCTCCACCTGAGTCTTCTGGAGTTTCTGACAAAGCAAATCAGGTTGGATTGTATTAAATGCACTGGAGAAATCAAAGAACATGATCCTCACAGTGCTGCTGGCTTTGTCCAGATGACAGTGGGTTTGTTGAAGCAGGTTTATGATGGCATCTTCAACTCCAACTCCACAGTGATAAGCAAACTGAAGGGGGTCCTGATGGTTTACTGTTTGCTTACTCAATTGGGCCAACAGGAGTCTCTCTAGGACCTTCATGATGTGTGATGTCAGGGCAACAGGTCTATAGTCATTGAGGACTGATGGGTGAGTTTTCTTTGGTACCGGAACAAGACAGGAGGTCTTCCACAACACCGGAACCTTCTTCTGGGCCAGGCTAAGGTTGAAGAGGTGCTGCAGAATCCCACAGAGCTGCTCTGCACAGGCCTTCAGGACTCTAGGGCTGACATGATCTGGACCTGCAGCCTTATTCCTATTCAGTCTCTCCAGTTGTCTCTTCACCTGACTTCTTGAGACACACAGGTGGAAGGGGGAAGCAAAGGAAGCATCAGCATCTTCTGATATGGTTGATGGCAAACATGTAGAAGGGTCTAGGGCTGAGGTGGAAGATAAAAAATGTGAGGTGTTACTGGACAGCTGTGGGTCCTGTGGGTCAAAGGAGGGTGGGATGTCTGTTTGGCTGTGAGCAGGAGAGGAGGATGCTGAGCTTCTTTCTGAACTGAACCTATTGAAGAATAGGTTCAGTTCATTGGCTCTGTCCAGACGTCCATCGGTCTGATCATCCTTCTGCTTGAAGCCTGTGATCTTCTTCATCCCTGTCCACACATCTCATACTCATTTTAAGTAATTTGGGCCAAAACAAAAACCAACCTAATGTCTGACACACTCCTAAGTATCCTTCGCATGTTGAAGGCTCCATCCAAAGCTGCCTTTTAACCTGTTAAGTCCTAAGTGTTTTCAAAACATTTACCACCTGAAATTACATAAAGGAAATAAATCAAGTATAGCTCCACAGCTATAAGGTCTACATGCAAACCTTTGGCCGCCTCCTACCTCATTCACTGTGTGAATAATAATCAGTTTTTGTGTAAGTAATCCTCTGATGCAAACAGTAAATAGTTTAAAGGTTAATAAAAAAGTGTTCCCATAAACCGCCAAAATGTATTTGAGATTTGACCAACTAATCTGGTTCATAATAATTAAAGACCCCAAGAGAGTTTATACAGGCATGATCTTAACTGCCTGAAATCTTTTAGAAGAACCTCACTTTGAAAATCCTGGAGTTTAGGATAATCCTTTAATGCCTACCTTTTTATCTAACAGTGGATGTTTTGAGGTCCTACAAGCCTCATCAGGATTTCTTTTAAAAAGTAACTGTGTCTGACCTGGTAGGAACTCTTCTTAAAACTATCTGGGGCAAGATTGACTGGTATTTCCACACTGCAGGCCATCACCATTGTTTTCCTCTAGCCGCTGAGTTGTCCTCATCCACATTTGATCCCTGGCCGAGCTTAATGAGACAGAAACATACCCCTGAGGCTCACGCTGACTTTCTAAATGCTGGGCTTTTTTGAACAACAGCACAATATAGCAAATTACCACTTATACCCACATAAAAATCTATTTAATGATCCATTAGCTTAGCATAGGGGTAATGAAATACCAGAGATAATTTGCAGGGGACTTCAAGTTATAAGCTAATTGTCAAGAACTGGCAATAAAGAACACTTACAGGGTTTTACAATACAGAAACTTTGCATAACTTTCTAATATATATAGTTGAGAATGTTTATGAGAGGCAGTTCTTTATTTCGAAAGAAAGATCTTTAAATGCTGTATGTTCATCTTGGGAGCCGTCATCTCACAAAATCTGCTTACCCATCTCTGAAACTAAGAGAAAGCAATTAGTTCTTCTAAATAAGCAACACAGGAGTGATTTCAAAAAACCCTAACAATAAATAGAACAAATAGACTAAATAGACTCAATCATGTCTTGAACACTTGGAGGTTTGCTCAATGCCAAACCCTTCCACAGAGCGTGTGGGGGGGAGAAGGTATAAAATGGTTGTTTTGCAGGAGCAACACGCAGCTAATTTATCATTCTCCTGGGGTCAAGCGACGCTCCCTCGGTTGTGAATTTTGTGCTGTTTTTTTATGGCTCTTAATAAACTCTATTTTGCTCCAAGCATTTATGCAAAAGAGCACAACATCCTTCACTCAGCTCATTTGGTGAGTCAAGGAGAAAGGTGCCAGAGCCAAATCTGACCATTGGAGCCATCAGTTTCTCTGACTATTAGGACACACTGGGCTGAAATATTGATTTATTGGCGAACATTTGGGAGTTAATGTTGTACTCTTAAATGTATAGCACCAGTCATAAATTCACACTCATCATCACCATGATTGTCAGATTCATTTGACCAGTGTTATTGTTAATTTGAACTGGATGTTTTTTCTAGGATAGACTGATTACAAAATATGCAGCTTCTACTATTTAAAAAATAAAAACTAGTTGCACAAGTTTGAATTTATTCCTGATCTTCCCACAACCTCAAAGAGTCAAAATGATGGATGTATTCTTACTAATATTTGGTTAAAAGTCCTTAAGTATGAGGCGAAGCAACCACACACTTTTTTTCAGCCACATAAAGCTTCTGGTATAATCCGGACTTGATACTTGACCAGTTTTTTTCATCAAAAATGAAAACGGTAATTTTAATTGGTTGCTTTTCTGGCATAAACCAGACTTTTAAGTATTGATCATTGAATATTAGGTTTTTGAGGTGAGGACCCTTACTGATGAATTTCAAGGTGATTCTCTCGCTTAATTATTCCACATGTGCGTTGCACTAGACCCTCAGCTTGATGCTTCCCCCAACATGCCTGAGTGTTGGTGCAGTGTTCTTAGGTTTAAAAGACTCCCCTTGACTCCCCCTTATATTCTTTTTTTGATTGTTACGAAATAGCTAATTTCTTGTTTTGTGTGTGCTTGTCTGTGAGAGTTATTTCAGTCATTCTTGAAAGTTGTCACTTTGCAGCAAATCTTTTATGAGATCAGTTTTGTGATGGCCATTCTGAAACATTGACTTTCTTGTCCTTAAACCACTTTGTAACTAATTTAGTAGGATTATTCAGATCATTGTCAGACCAGCTTCGGGTAGCATATGATTGTTGTTCTTGGGTTGATACACACTTGTATCTTTGAATATAATTGTTTGAACAGATGAACGTGGCACCTTTGGGTATCTGGAAATTATAACCAGTGATGAAGCAAAGGAAAAATAAGTGTGTTTGAGGTGTTGCCTTAAAATACATCCACAGGTGTGCCTCCGATTAAATAAAATGTTGTCAGTTTACAAAGTGCAACATCATCATCTTGGATTTGACAAATTGTTAAAATTATAATATTAGTGTATGTACATCACAGACTTAGAAAATTCCACTAACTAAATATTACAAAACGTTTTGGAACATATGTTATCAGGGCTTAATGGTGACTATCATGGAATTTGGTTTTGTGTTTTGAGAATTTGTGTACATACTTTAGTAATTTGTCACCAAGAAAAATGATCTTTATTATTGTAACAACCTAAAAATCCAGTCTGAAAGCATTATGGGAATATGAAATGCGCCATTTGGAACAAGCTGAGGGTGACATTTTACCACTGACCTTTTTAGTAAGCAGGAAATTCACCCTGATGAGTGTATAGATCTTCACGCAGGCCCACTGACTTGCTTATTGAATTTTAAGAGGCTGACTGACACCATTTAACACTGAGGTCAATTCATCACATGATTGCTTCCCACCACATCTGCCTCCTCCGATCCCCCGCCCAGCATCGCAACAATTAAAAGACCTACTGCAGAGGACTCTGCCTTTTTATTTGAACACTCATTGCCTTTGTACTTAACAGCATCTACCCATCCCTGAGAACACAAAGCACACCCAGATGTCACAGAAGAGGCTCGAAGCTCAGTCAGGGACGCGAACAAACACAAATTTTATTACTGCAGGAGCAGGGCAACCTCAGAAGCTCAAAGACAAATACAAAGTCATGTGAAGAGCAGCATCTAATCAGCTATAATTTCAATTGAACGATGAAATAAAACACAATAGGTTCATTATGCATATTATAAGAAACCAAAGCAGCAGTGCATTGATTCTGTGATTGTGGTATTCACTAATGAAGTGGAGGACAAAGATAAACGACAACATATTTTTAATTTCCCTCAAAAAGTTTAGGGTGAAGATGAAATGATTCATTTTACAAGTATTCTTTGCAAAAGTATTGACATTACAAATACAAATACACACATGCACAAAATTGTTGGTACCTCTCGGTTAATGAAAGAAAAACCCACAATGGTCACAGAAATAACTTGAATCTGACAAAGGTAATAATGAATAACCATTTTATGAAAATGAACAAATGAAAGTCAGACATTGCTTTTCAAACATGCTTCAACAGAATTATTTAAAAAAATAAACTCATGAAACAGGCCAGGACAAAATGATGGTACCCCTGAAAATAATGTGACCAAAGGGACATGTTAAATCAAGGTGTGTCCATTAATTAGCATCACAGATGTCTACATTCTTGTAATCAGTCAGTGGGCTACGGGTAGTCACTGTGCTGTTTGGTGACATGGTACCACACTCAACATGGACCAGAGGAAGCGAAGGAAACAGTTGTCTCAGGAGATTAGAAAGAAAATTATAGACAAGCATGTTAAAGGTTATAAGACCATCTCCAAGCAGCTCCATGTTCCTGTGACTACAGTTGCACATATTATTCAGAAATTTAAGATCCATGGGACTGTAGCCAACCTCCCTGGACGTGGCCGCAGGAGGAAAATTGATGATAAAACAAAGAGACGGATAATATGAACGGTAACAAAAGAGCCCAGAAAAATATCTGAAGAGATTAAAGGTGAGCTTCAAGCTCAAGGAACATCAGTGTCAGATCGCACCATCCGACATTGTTTGAGGCAAAGTGGACTTAATGGGAAACGACCAAGGAGACCATTGTTGAAAACAAATCATAAAAAAGCCAGACTGGAATTTGCCAAACTACATGTTGACAAGCCACAAAGCTTCTGGGAGAATGTCCTATGGACAGATGAGACAAAAATTGAACTTGGCACATCAGCTCTATGTTTGCAGACAGAAAAATGAAGCATATGAAGAAAAGAACACTGTCCCTACTGTGAAACATGGAGGAGGCTCTGTTATGTTCTGGGGCTGCTTTGCTGCATCTGGCACAGGGTGTCTTGAATCTGTGAAGGTATAATGAAATCTCAAGACTATCAAGGGATTCTAGAGAGAAATGTGCTGCCCAGTGTCAGAAAGCTTGGTCTCAGTCGCAGGTCATGGGTCTTGCAACAGGACAATGACCCAAAACACACAGCTTAAAACACCCAAGAATGGCTAAGAGGAAAACATTTGACTATTCTGACGTGGCTTTCTATGAGCCGTGCCCTAAATCCTATTGAGCATCTTTGGAAGGAGCTGAAACATGCCGTCTGGAAAAGGTACCCTTTAAACCTAAGACAACTGGAGCAGTTTGCTCATGAGGAGTGGGCCAGAATACCCGCTGAGAGGTGCAGAAGTCTCATTGACAGTTATAGGAATTGTTTGATTGCCTCAAAAAGTTGTGCAACAAAATATTAAGTTAAGGGTACCATCATTTTTGTCCAGGCCTGTTTCATGAGTTTATTCTTTTTAATAATTCTGTTTTGAAAAATGTTTGAAAAGCAATGCCTGACTTTCATTTGTTCATTTTATAGGATTTTTATTCATTATTACCTTTGTCAGATTAAAGTTATTTCTGTGACCATTGTGGGTTTTTCTTTCATTAACCGAGGGGTACCAACAATTTTGTCCACTTGTGTATATTATATTCAGACTTTTTGTGACAGATTACCACAAAGTAATGCAAAATGAGTGAAAAGGATGAATTAATCAAATTGCATCTGAAAGACAACTGAAACGTGTAGCATGCATATGTATTCAGCCCAATTTAAAAACAACAAATTCATATTTGTCTCTTGATTGGTAATTAGAGTCCAGATGAGTGTAATTTAATTTCAATATAAATCCAGCTGTTTGATGAAGGCCTAAGGGGTTTGTTAGAGAACATCAGTGAACAAACAGCATCCTGAGGACCAACTTTATTCCTGATCACAGACAGGTCAGGGAGGAAGTTGTGGAGAAACAAACACTGCACATAACCCTGACAAAACCGTCCCCTCTGTGAAACATGCTGATGACAGCACAATGCTAGTGGGATTTTTATCTTCAACTGGAACAGAGAAGCTGGTCAGAATTGATTGAACGATAGATGGAGCTAAACACAGGACAATCCTGAAAGAAAAGATGTTAGACTCAAAAACACATAAGATTGGGTAGAGGTTTACTTTCCAGCAGGATGGTGAACCTAAACCCACACCCAGAGCCACAGTTGAGTGGCTTAGATCAAAGCTAAAATGCATGTGTAATTGACATGCTTTGGCAAATCTGATGTTCTCCTCATCCAAGCTGACTGAGCTTGAGAGACTTTGCAAAGTAAAATGGGTAAATTTTTCAGTTTCTTGATCTGCAAATTTGACCTACCTTGAATGACTTGCAGTTGTAAATGTAGCAAAACGTTCTTGATCGAAAACAGATGTAAACCACACTTTACAGATTTTTGTTGTATACCTTACCCTTTACAACTATGCACTATTTTTGTTGGCTTGTGACTCACAACTCCAATAAAAAGCAATGAATTAAAATGTATTAATTATCTGGCAAGACAATGTAAACCTATTCAAGTAAATGTGGGTGTATAAGTGAAAGATTCCTATCAATTTAGACATAAGTGGTCAGTGCAACAGTAGAACAAATTCCTTTTTCTATCATTTAAACAAGATAAGATCATCAGATATGAAATCAATGTCAGAAATGAATGAAAAGATTATTCCTTTGTTGGCAGCCTGTCGTTGTCAGCTTTGATTAGCTAAACTTCTGCTGAGAGAACTGATTTGACCCCCTGACTTCAGTTTGAGGTCCTCTGGAATTTGGCTATGACAGATTGAGGGTGTCAGGAGCTATGTGTGTCTGTGTGTCTGTGTTTGCATGCGTGGGGTGTGTGTTCAAGTGTGTGTGTACCCATTTACCTTTGTGAATCACAGCATGCTTGCATTGTGTTTATTTCTGTCAGCACTGTATGTCAACGCTAAGTGAAATGCATACATATGCTGTACTAAATGTGTGTGTGTGTGTGTGTGTGTGTGTGTGTAGGGTGGACAGTTGAACTGAGAAGCTGAGTGTACCATGGCCTGATCTCATCTGCGAATCACATGTCTCCTATCACTCTGACAGCACTGAGGCAAGCCAAATCAATACCCTGAGGGCCTCCAACTCAGGCAGCTGAACAGCGCAGACGGAAACAGACACCCTAGAGACTAAGAAGGGGAGCAAAAGGGGAGTTTATTGGAGATAGAGAGAGATAAAGTGATGGATAAAACTCAAAGCTAACATTTACTTTGCATCTGAGTTGTCCCTTGTTTGATCTGTAGTAGTGTGCAAAAATTTTGAACCACCCTTGATACTTTCTCTCCTTGCATTTGTGTAACCTTTTTTTGGTTGTGTTTTTACCTGCTTTCGGCATAGCCCCGGTCCCTGACCTTTACAACAGATCATGCAGTGTGAACTGAAAAAATGAACAAGTCGCATAAATCAATGACAAAAGAAGAAGTGTTACTTCTACAAACAGTATCTCCAGAATACACAGGATCTGGAAGTGATGTTTGACATAGGAACAAAGAAATACATCCTCCTTCAGCTGATCATCTACTCCATTAGTTCACAACTAATAGCTCTTCCAGAGTCCCCTTGTAAGTGCTTTAATGTTATTGCTTTGCATGATACTGTTAACTTTGGTATCTATTATTGATTTATCCAAAGACATCTGAATAAATTGGTTGCCATGGGTCAACACCACACTGTTTTCCCTGTTTTGGGAACCTTTTATGTCTTAATTATTCATAGCTCAGAATTAAACGTCTTAACAAGCAAAGAACAAAAAAAAAAACATTTTGGTCCGGTGCTGCATTAGGGATGAGTGAAAAGCAGGCAAATTCCAGTTTGAGAGAAAAATTATTTATCCAGAGCACTTTAAAGTGGAACTAAACCTCATGTAAAAGAATAACTCTGCCCCCAGGCAAATTTTGAAAAATGCAACCAAAGCGGGCAGTACCACGTGTGAGGATGAGCGGAGAGGATTAAGTGGGGCTGTGGTCAGGAAGACGAGGGAGAATGGCAGCAGCTATGGCAGGTCGTTTTAACATATAATTGGCTTCGTCTGACTATCTGCAATTACAATCTGGAAATCTAAAAATTAGTTTTGACTAGTCACAATGGCATTTTGACAGTCCAGAATGGCAAATCAAGACATCTATATTTACATTCTGACTAGTAAGAAGAACAATTAAGGATATCTTCAATCACATTTTTATCAAAATGCCTTTCACGATATCTCAAATGATGTCACTAGATTCGTCATAAGAAGGGTCAAACATCCATAGTTACAATTAAGGGTATCTCAAACTCAATTATTGCTAGTCAAAATGACATTTTTTGACATTTTTAAAGAAATTACATGTAAGACCCCCTAGTGCTGCTACTGAGCTGTCCAAACTGTTGCCTAGTGAATTTTGGGTGGCTGCAATGGTAATTTAAGATATCTGAAATGCAAAGGCTGTCTAGATAAAAAATGTTTGGAGATTTATTGGAGATATCTTAAAATGAATTTTGACTAGTTAAAAATACAGATCGAGATATTGCTAACTTAGTTTTGCCTAGTCACTATTTGCAGATACGATATCTGCTATTTAATTTGCACTGGTCAAATTTTAGTTTCAGATATCTCGTACTCGTCGTCTTCCGCTTTATCCGGGACCGGGACACGGGGGGCAGCACACTCAGCAGAGACACCCGGACGTCCCTCTCCCTAGACATCTCCTCCAGCTCCTCCAGGGGGAGCCCAAGGCATTCCCAGGCCAGCCGAGAGACATAGTCCCTCCAGGGTGTCCCGGGCCGTGTCCTGGGCCTCCTCACGGTGGGACATGCCTGGAACACCTCCCGAGGAAGGCATCTGATATAAATGCCCGAGCCACCTCAACTGGCACCTCTTGATGTGGAGGAGTAGCGGCTCTACTCTGAGCCCCTCCCGGATGGCCAAGCTCCTCATCATAGATCTAAGGGAGTTCCCGGCCACCCTACGGAGGAAGCTCATTTCAGCCGATTGTATCCGGGATCTTGTTTTTTCGGTCATGACACAAAGTTAATATCCAATAGGTGAGGGCAAGAACGTAGGCCGACCGGTAAATCGAGAGCTTCGCTTTTCGGCTCAGCTCTCTCTTCACCACAAAGGACCAGCACAGTGTCCCCATTACTGCGGCAGCCGCACCAATCCGTCTGTCGATCTCCCACTCCATTCTTCCCTCACTCGTGAACAAGACCCCGAGATACTTGAACTCCTCCACTTGAGGCAGGAACTCCCCTCCAACCTAAAGAAGACAAGCCACCCTTTTCTAGTCAAGAACCATGGCCCCGGACTTAGAGGAGCTGATCTTCATCCCAGCCGCTTCAAACTCGGCTGCGAACCACCCCAGCGCATGCTGTAGGTCTTGGTTAGAGGGGGCCAGCAGGACCACGTCATCCGCATAAAGACAAGACAAAATCCACTGGTCCCCAAACCAGACCCCGTCCGGGTCTTGGCTGCGCCTAGAAATACTGTCCATAAAAGTTATGAACAGGACCGGTTCCTGTAGTTGGAACACACCCTCTGTCACACCCCAATCTGCCAGTCCACAGGCACCGATCCCCGACTACCACGCAATGTTGAAGAGGCTTGTCAGCCATGACAGCCCTACAAAATCCAGAGACTTGAGGTACTCAGGGCGGATCTCATCCACCCCCGAAGCCCTGCCACCGCAGAGCTTTTTAACCACCTCAGTGACTTCAGCCTGGGTGATGAAAGAGCCTAACCCCGAGCCCCTAGCCTCTGTTTCAACCAGGGAATGCGTGATGGCAGGATTGAGGAGATCCTTGAAGTACTCCTTCCACCGCAGGTGTTCACCACCGGGTTCGGGGACTGCCACCACTGGCATCACAGACCTTACAGCCGCAGCTACGGGCAGCAGCATCCACAATAGATGCGGAGAACATGGTCCACTCGGACTCTATGTCTCCAACATCCCCCGGAATCTGGTCAAAGCTCTCCCGGAGGAGGAAGTTGAATACATCCCTGGCCGAGGGCTCTGCCAGATGTTCCCAGCAGACTCTCACTATGCGCTTGGGCCTGCCAGCTCCTCTCTTTACCCGAGTGTCCAAAACATGCGGCCGAAGATCTGACGATATGACAAAGTCAATCGTCGACCTCTTGTATAGGGTGTCCTTGTTCCAAGTGCACTGATGGACACCCTTATGCTTGAACATGGTGTTCATTATGGACAATCCATGACTAGCACAGAAGTCCAATAACCACTCGGATTCAGATCGGGGAGGCCATTCCTCCCGATCACGCCTCTCCAGGTGTCACTGTCGTTTCCCATGTGGGCGTTGAAGTCCCCCAGCAGAATAATGGAGTCCCCAGGAGGGGCACCATCCAGCACCCCTGACAGGGACGCCTAGAAGGCCGGGTACTCCACACTACCGCTCGGCCCGTAGGCTGAAACGACAGTCAGAGACCTGTCCCCAACCTGAAGGCGCAGGGAGGCGACCCTCTCATCCACTGGGGTAAACCCCAACATGAGACAGCTGAACTGAGGGGGCAACAAGCAAACCCACCCCAGACCGCCGCCTCTCCCCGTGGGCCACTCCAGAGTAGAAGAGAGTCCAACCCCTCTCGAGGAGATGGGTTCCAGAGCCCACGCTGTGCGTGGAGGCGAGCCCGACTATTTCTAGTCGATATCTCTCGACCTTCCGCACTAGCTCAGGCTCCTTCCCCCCCAGTGAGGTGACATTCCACGTCCCTATAGCCAGCCTAAGCATACTGGAATCGCCGAGGTGCCCACCTTCGTTTGCCGCCCAATTCTCTTTGCACCGGTTCCCCCTGCAGGTGGCGGGCCCACTGGGGGATGGCTTCATGTCTCTAGTTCGGGTTTGGCCCGGCCGGGTCCCGCGAGAAGCAACCCAGCCACCAGGCGCTCTCCGACGAGTCCTGACCCCAGGCCTGGCTCCAGAGTGGGACCCCGTCTCTGCCCTAGTGGGCGATGTCACATGCCTCGATTGTGTGGTCATCATGAGGGTGTCTTGAACCGCTCTTTGTCTGACCCGTCACCTAGAGCCTGTTTGCCATCAGAGACCCTACCAGGGGCATTTAAGCCCCAGTCAACATAGCCTCTAGGATCATTCGAGCACTCAAGCCCCTCCACCCCGTTAAGGTGGCAGTTCAAGGAGGGGAAAGATTTTGAATTAATATATAGCAAATGAAATGTAGGCCAAAAACCCAATTTTGTTTCATCTGAGCAGAACTATTTCTTCCAAATGTTTGCTGTGTCCTATAAATGGCTTTTGTCAAACTGAAAACGTCTTATGACTTTTGTGAAAAATAGCTTTCTTCTTGCCCCTCTTTCATAAAATCCTGACTGATGGAGTGCACAGCTACTTTTTTTGTAAAGTGATTGTCGCACCTTAGCAGTGGCTCTCTGTAGCTAGCCGTGGTATGAAGCTGGTTTTCTTCATGATGCTGCTTGTTCACTAATGTCCTACCATAAAGCTCTGAACCCTTCACAGATACATAAACTATGTTTACTAATTAGGTTACTTCTGAAGGCAATTACGTTGCACTGGATTTTATTTTGAGGCATTAGAGTTAAGGAGCCCGAATACAAACGCACATCATAATTTTATGACTTTCATTTGTAAAAAAAACTGACAACCATGTGTAATTTTCCTCCCACGTCACAATTATGCACTAGTTTATTTTTCTATCAAATACAATTCCAACAAAATGTACTTAAGTTTGTTGTTGTAATTAGATAAAATGTAAAAAAGTTTAAACAGAATAGATACTTTTGCAAGCCACTGTATATATGGATGATTCAATTCTGGTCTTCTCTGACAGAGGCATATCTAAAACCCTGTACGTTATTATAATGATAGCTTTGGGCTGAATATATCTCATTATCTAGTTTTGGTTCCATTACAAAAAATGGATGGGAGATATTAACAGCAGTGAGGTGGGATGTAAAATAAAGATTTAAAGCCTCGGAGGTATTCTGGTCTGGATGCATCAGCAGGTAAGAGTTTTATGTTTTCTATTTCTAGCAAAATATTTCTAGCACATCAGTCAGCCTGACATACACATATCTAATGTGTAAGTTTGATGAAGATGGTCTGTTTAAACCCTCTTTTTCAACATAAGGACATGTGTTTGTGTCTTAAATTAAAGTTGTTTTTATTACTCCTGTGGCTATTGGTCATGAAACCAGTCCACACAAAGTGGTACACATGAGAGCACACTTTTTAATGGTCCATTCAAAAAGAAAAAGACAGCATTGTGAAACGAGACACCACCAACGCGTAGTGATGGTGCATTTCCCAAAAGATAGAGATGGAGATGGATAGATAGAGTGGGAGAGAAGGGCAGACTGATTCAGCATGTTTTCACTCTCTGTCCCCTGAGGAGGTCCATGTCCAGATGGCTCATCGGAAAGTATCCTCCCCCTCATCCACAAGAGCCCTATCTCTGATGCAACACAGAGGAACTTGTTTTTTTTTCTCCCTGTTCCTCCACGCTGTGATCTGTGGGCTTTAATCTGTAGCATTCATCATCTCCTTAATGCACTCCTCAGATGTTTGCTCTGAAGGTTGACCTCTCAATACCCCAAGCAGACATTAGGCATGTTGGTGTTTTTACTGCATGTGTGAAATAATATGTTTAAGTATGTCAACCCTCATAAAAAAAATCATGCGATGCAGTTCTTTTACCAGCTACAAGTGTTTAAACGTTGGAGCGTGTGGTTACAAGGAATATTTATCTGCTGATTCACAAATGGCTGAATAATTTTTTTATTCATTTAGCATCAGGAAGTGCTCGCTTGGGATACAAAATTTAAATTCTTCTCATTTTTCCATCAAGAAAAGAAAAACTGTCCCTGTCAGCAGTGCTGCTTTTCAGAGGCATTTTTAATTTCAATTTATTTGGCATGCACATCAATGAGTTAGCAACGTGGCGATTGGAATTCCCCGCATGCGGGGACATTTGATCGGAATTTGCACCAAGATCCACGGGACAAGTCGATTAAGGGTAATTCACTATGAAATATCCAGAGTTACGCTTCAGTGGGCGCATCTGGCCCCCACCATTCATTTTGTTTAGCTATTCCAATGTGGCAATCAAAATGAATTAGCATGACAATTTAATTTCTGAAAAGGCTGAGGCCACCCCATTTTTTATTGATGAATTTCAATAAGGACTTGACAAAAGGGTCTTTGAAACGGACTGTCCCCACCCCACCGCCCTTCCTTCCAGTTGACCTTCAGGTAGCTGTGTCTCTTCTGCGTATGAATGTGGGCACTGTAAATGTCCATATCAGCTAGAATCGTTTTTCATCGTTGGAGAGCTGTATTATTCTGGGCTCTGGAAGGTAAGCACCCAAGGTGATAAAAAAGTCTGAACAGATGATGATTACCATTATAAATCTCCCGTGTTTTGGGCATAGAAGTCGTACTGCTCCTTCTAATCTTGCTCTCAATTTGTTCATGGGTTTAAAATGTTATAATTCTGATGATGAATTGTGTTCAGCAGAATGTAGTATGTGAATGTAAGACAGGGATCTAGAAAAAATCTGTCTGTAAAAGTCCAAATAATTCAAGCAAGGATAATGTACAACAGATCAGAGGATATGTATCAAAGACAGACAACCTACACAGATTTTCTGTTTCTCCATGCTGGATAGACATACAGTGCCTTGAAGAACTATTAGTTTCAACGACATATTTCAATGTATGTTGTTTAGCTTTATGTGACAGACCAACACAAAGTACCAAATAACTGTGACGTGGTTTCAAAATCTTTTACAAGTGAAAATCTGAGAAGTGTGAAGTGTATTTTTTGAGCCTATTTAAGTCAGTGCTTTGAACCACCAGTCGCTCAAATTACATCTGGAAGTTTTTTTGGAGGTATGTTTTAACCAGCTTTGTAAATGTAGAGACTAAAACTCTGCTCATTCTTCTTTCAAACACAGTTCAAGCTGTAAACCTTCATCCGAGTATCAAGTTTCATGTAGGCCTCAACAGGTTTTCTTTCCATATTGTCCTGTATTTAGCTCCACCTTTCTTTCTAATAAATTTGACCAGGTTCCAGAATAAAGCATCTCCACATCATAATACTATTACCACCATGCAACTCTATGCGTTACATTAACGCTCAGCTTGGACTCCTGCTTTACTTGCACTGCCATAATTGCACAATGATCACCTGCACTGTACTGCTCTTGCACCCAATACTGCTCTATATTTACTCTCACTCACTTAAAACTGTGCACATATATTTATATTATATTGTAGATATGTCTATACTGTTTAATTTGTATTGTATTGCACCGACTACGCCAAAACAAATTCCTTGTATGTCCAAAAACGTACTTGGCAATAAAGCTTTTCTGATTCTGATGTTTTATACTAGAGATGCAGTGTTCAGGGTGTTAGCGGTGCACCCCCACCTAGGTCAAAAAGTTCTACTTTGGTCTCCTCTAACCAGAGCACCATTTACCACATGTTTGTTGTGTCCCCTACCTCAGAGATAACCAACTAATAGTTGTCCCCTTTAATTATTCACCCACCTGAATTACCAGGCCTCTTGACTGCTTCTCTTATTAATGCTCTCATTGCCTGGCTTATCAGTTCAGATGGACGGCCACGTTTTGGTAGGTTAGTAGTTGTGTCATACTCTTTGTATTTTCGGATGATGGCTTTAACGGAGCGTTGTCAGATGTTCAACGTTTAGGATATTGACTTACAACCTAACCCTGCTTTCAACTTCTCTACAATGTTCCACCTGACTTGTCTGCTGTGTCCTTTGGTTTTCATCCTGCTGTTTGTTTTCTAATGTTCACTAACAAACCTCTGAGGCATTCACAGAACAGCTAGATTAATACTAATGTAACCCGTATAGTTCTTTAGTATGTTCTAGGTTTTAACCTGTTAGACCTTACTTGTATCAGAACTTAGTTAACGGCTTCAGAGAATCATATTCATGGAAAACTACCAGGTATACTTAGAAATCTTGCTTCTCATCTACAGGTTATCAATCACTTGGTTCTGGTAAGGAGATTGGTAGTAGCTGCTCTTGGCAAGAGCTTAGAAACCTCCAACCCACAAGAAACACACCTTATACCCTTTTAGGAAAAAAACATTAATGTATTAAAAATATTTGCAAAGGTACTTCAAAATACTGACAAATTACATGCAAAATAAGACATTCTCTGTAAAGAAAAAATGCATTTCAGCCTTCACAGTTTAGATTTAATGTTTACAGTATTCTTTGAAAAGGGGTTAAATAACAAATCAACTTGCACTCTTCAGTTTTTTTTTTTCCCCCAGTTCCATGGGGATTTTCCCCTCCACAAAAAAAATAATATAAACAAATATGCAAAAAGACAAAAATAAAGCAGTTCTCGAAACCTGGAAAACTAAGGTCCTTATAACGATCGCAATTCCTTGAATCTGTTCCTACCACATCCCTCGGCAGAACACATCTCATAGAACCCGTATCCAGATATAGAAGAACCAATCAATGGTGTCAGTCCAGGGCATGGTAGGTCCTAGATGTCACAGCCTGCCACAGCTTGCCACCGGAATTGCCAGTTCTGCCTGCCACTGCCACAAATTGAGCTCGGCCCTGCTGCAATTCAATCAATTTCTCAGCACGTTTGCAATGTAATGCAATGCAGACGTGAACAGCGCCCCCTACTGAACAAGCTGGGTAGCTCGGTCAGCAGGGAGCTGAGGAAGAGCAGCTACTGACGTCACTCTGCTGCGCCCGCCGCTCGGAATGCTTTTTCGTTTTCGAGTTCTGGGCAGTACTTTGCGGGCAGACCATGAAAACGAAAAAGCAATGTCTGCTTTGTTTTCTTTTTGATTATGGCATAAAATGTGCAGTCGTGAAGAAGAAAATGCAAATGCGAATAAGATGATTGATTACTAATTTGGTTTATGGGTCAAATAATGCAGCCACATTCTTAAAATGAAAAAGCATTTCTGGAAATGCTTTTTCACTTTCAAATTTTACATTTCAAATTGAATTTTGGCATCTATTTGCTGGGGTACATTTTGAAAAATAAATCTCAAATGTATTTTTATTTTTCATTTTAATTAAGTGAAAGAATGAGCAGTCTTGAAGAAGAAAATTAAAATGCAAATAGGATTATTGATTACTAATTTCATTTAAGAGTCAAACAATGCAGCCACATTCTTAAAATGAAAAAGTATTTCTGAAAATGCTTTTTCATTTGAAATGTGGTAACGATTTGCTTCCATACAAAACCAGATGAATGGCCCACTCTCCACATTTTAAGCAAAAAGGTTTCATATTGTTATTGATTTTATGGTTATTGGTATCACATCCCCTAAAATCCCTTAAAGTTGCACGGTGCTGTTTAGACATTTTTTACAGTGTCAAAATCTTGCTTGAGATTTTGAAGAACATTTATTGTACCTGTTCTTTATCTTTTGTCACACTTTCTATTAAAGACGTAGAAATTATGCTGTGTGCTTTGAGAAAATACATGCCAACATTAAAAATGCTGTTGTATCCTTCTCTGTCCAAACTGCTAGAATTTGTTTCCAGCACATACTCATTTATTGGGTAGCAGTGAAATACATACAATCTGAACTCTTGCCTTTTGTGATCACTTTCAGCATATGGCTTTGGTTTAAAAAAGTGCTCCAAGCCCAACCTGAGGCCTCAAAATCTAATGTTTCATCAGACAATACAATGCCAATTTCTAAGTAAAAAAGCAGAAAATGAATCCTTGGAATAACATCCCTAAGAATAACAGATTAGACATTTTCATTTGTTGCGTGGTTGAACCTAATTAAACAGAGAATTTTCCTTAAAAACCTGGTATAGGAATTTCAGTTTCATTAAGGTTATTTATAAATAACCAATTCACAACAAATTGTATCTCAAGGCATTTTAGGACAAACAAGTCCAGTCCATATCAAATTATATTCTATCCAGTTTGGTCCAAATGTAACTAAACTGTAGCCTGTTTATCTCAGTAAAGTCCAATCATACAGTCAACGTCAGATCCAATTACAATCAATTTATATATATTCCAGGCAGATTCAACTGCTTAAATAATGTCACCTGGTAAAAAAAATCTTATAAATCTTGGCTAACCGCATTGTCATTGAGTTTGTGTAGGTGGGAGCTGGACCAAAATGCAGACAGGGACTTAGGAGCCACATGGTTATGAGGGAAGAACTCCTGATGCTCGAGGTTTGCAGGTAAGACGAGTCTTTAATGTTAATGCCAGGACACAGACAGGGTGGCAAGTGATCACACATACAACGTTACTGTGTGACAGTGTCACACAGTAACGTTAATAGGGGCACAGCGGACTACACTGAAGGCTGGAGGCAGGGCTTCCAGTCATAACTCCAGCCGTCAGTGGGACAGTGGAAATACAACAGGTTCTGTGTCGAGTGGAGTGGGGCTGTGAAACCTAAATAGAGCCAGTGGAATAGTGGCAACAGTAGTGGCCATTATAAATCAGGAGCACGTGTGAAACTGGAGCAAAAACTGACTCACTCAAAAAATAAACACCTAACAGACTGAGAAGATGCAAGAATAAACTGAGAAAAAAGAACAATATTACATGACAAACATATGCTGTTTGTAGCAGGTTCGCCAAGTAACAGAATATGATGCATGCAACTGTTGATCTGAATTTTCTATTAGAAATAAAGTGGAGGAGTTGCTAAAACTATTAATAACTAAAATAACAGCATTACACAGGCTTGGTCTGAATACATCCATATGTTTCTCTGAAAACAAGATTTGAACTCTTGAAATAATTTACAGTTTGAGAATCACATTTTCTATCTAATAGACAATTTACTTTATTAAGTCAGACATGAAGTCAAGTAATTGTTTCTGTGTGCTGTACAATTTCAATTAGTTAATGATTGGTGTAACTGAAGAATAATTTAATGCTTATGTTCATGTGCTCTCCTTTCCTCTGTTTACATTGTCCCTGGCTTTCAGATGTTTTATTCGTCTTTTCTTAGTCATCTGTTGACCCTTGCCTGTCCTTTCAGTTCAGTCAATTTTGTGAGAAGGAAATACTTAAACTAACTTAACATCATGGTTATTAGTTACTAAGAAAGCCTTTATAGCAAACTTGGAGAACTGTTTTGCAGATATTACTTAAAATAGTGTAGAAAAGTTCATATTTTACACTTATTGCATCCCTTACTTATTTCTTAAAAACTTTTTTTTTTTTTTTTACTTTGCAATGTTTGTCTACTAGTAGTGATAGTCAGAAATGTTCAAGACAGTGCTTTTTGGGAGATTTTGGAGTCAGTAAGAAAAGTGATGAAAAGAATGACTGATATTAACATCTCTTACAGAAACAAAGAAAGACTGAATGAGTAAAAAAAGACCTGACCAACATTACTAGTTAGTTGTTTCAATGAAACAGAAATGTTGTGAATAATGGACAACATTAGTTTGGCAGAAGTAGTAGCAGTTGCATTTTAGCATAGATTACCCATCTTACTGGTTCCCAGTTTTGTTGATTTTTCTCTTCTTTTTTTTTATCCAGGGTATCGTATCATCCTCTAAAATTCTCAATCCAAGTCATGTCAACTCACCTGAAAGTGTAGCCAACCAGAGCAGCCAAATAAACACCTCCAGGCAGAACCGCTAGCAAAATGTACACCCCATGCCTCGCATCACTACAGCTAGACAGCCATTATTTATGGTACCCCCTGCTCGGAGCCATGAACAGCCTAACCCCAAGCCTGCTGCGACAGGTTGTGAGGATTTTCTGGTGATACACTGAGTAGGATCTGATAATCTGAAATCCTTTACACTCCCTCCATCATTGCTATCATCAAAGAGCAGGTGGTGTTTGATCTAGCCTGAATTAAAAGGTGAAGGACAGAAGTGTCCTGTGGTACAGCAAGAGAGCAGGAGATGTCACGCTGGGAGAGCTGTAGACTGCGCCGACTTAGCTCTGTGGTATCAAGCAGAGGGCTGATTAATTGAGACCAAAGGGAGTCCATCTTGAACCCTGAGGAAAATTCCCATAAGGCCTCCTCTGTACTACTTCAAAGGCAAAGACTTGATGTCACTCTGCTCAAAGATCTTTATCCTCCACACCCCGTGAGCCCAACAGAGATACAAGCAGAGTCACATCATTATCATAGGGAAGTAAAGAAGTCTGGGAGGCTGCGAGCTCTAACACGTTGATGACAGCTCCCCTTGGTTTTTCACAAGTGGATTCTTAACCGACCTCCAACTTTTCAATCCCACCCCTGTTTGTGTAGCCAAGGAAGTAGCCTTTAGGCTTAATCATCTGAAAGCACATCATCTTCCTCCCAAAGGTACATTCTCAACAGCCCCAAATGTGCATCAAAGAAAACCGAGCAGAGTCCAAAGAAAGGAAGAAATGGAGTGCAGAAAAGATGTAGAGGGAGATAAATCTGGTTTGTGTTACTATTTATCATCATCCATCTGTCTTAAAGGCTTGGCTCAGATCCCTGCTTGTAAAATATGTTGATGAGAAGAAAGAAACGACAGCCAGCAAGGGAGATTGGAAGGAAGGATTGATTAGCCAAGTGAAAGGAGGAGGGAAGGAGGGGCGCTGCATATAAAAGAGGAGAGAGAGTAAATGAAGCAAGTGGAAAGGAGGACAGATGAATGAGGAAAGAGGTTGAGTAAGGGGAGGACAATGCTCTCCATCAGATCAATGCTGCGACTCGGAGGCAGCCGCAGCAGCTCTTCATGCAGAGATGTTGTCTATAGTCAATTAGACAAGCTGCTTTACCTCCCACCTGTCGGTTGCTGATTAGAGATCCCAGTAAGCCATGGCAGGTCTTCCACTTCCCAGACTCAGACAAGTATCCCTTTGTTCTGCGGTTTTGTCTACAAGATTTATGGTGTGTGTTTGTGATTCAAAGTGCATTGAAGAGAGAGCACAGGGAACTCTATGACTGTGTGCTCGTCAGTGTGAAAGAATGTTGACTGAAAAGTGGTGTCTCTCGCTCATTGTGCAATTAAAGGGACAGTTCAGGATTTTGGAAAGGAGGTGCTGTTAACTGCGTTTAGACTATTACTGTGAAATTGCCTCAAATTGCTTCAAGTCTTCAAGCAGCCTAGGTGCCTGTTGTGGCATAATCCACACATACTGAGGGTTGTATTGGAAACACTTTGCCGCCATCTTAGGGGTTACAGTGTGAAAGACATTTGGTTGTGATTTTACAGAAATATATTTGAAATACTGTGATAATGAACTAGAATTAATTGTACATAAATGTATTCTGTAATTCAAGTCCAAAGCCCTGTTTGGCAATAGCAGCAGCACAAGAAACATTTGCCTAACAAAGATAGGAAAATATGATTTTATTTGCTACACTGCTCAAGGGAACACTTAAACAACACAATATAACTCCAAGTAAATCAAACTTCTGTGAAATCAAACTGTCCATTTAGGAAGCAACACTAATTGACAATCAATTTCACATGTTGTTGTGCAAATGGAATAGACAACAGGGGGAAATCTTTGGTGATTAGCAAGACACTCAATAAAGGAGTGGTTCTGCAGGTGGGGACCACAGACCACTTCTCAGTACCTATGCTTTCTGGCTGATGTTTTGGTCACTTTTGAATATTGGTGATGCTTTCACACTCGTGGTAGCATGAGACAGACTCTACAACCCACACAAGTGGCTCAGGTAGTGCAGCTCATCCAGGATGGCACATCAATGCAAGCTGTGGCAAGAAGGTTTGCTGTGTCTGTCAGCGTAGTGTCCAGAGCCTGGAGGCGCTACCAGAAGACAGACCAGTACACCAGGAGACGTGGAGGAGGCTGAAGGAGGGCAACAACCCAGCAGCAGGACCGCTACCTCTGCCTTTGTGCAAGGAGGAACAGGAGGAGCACTGCCAGAGCCCTGCAAAATGACCTCCAGCAGGCCACAAATGTGCATGTGTCTGCAAAAACGGTTAGAAACCGACTCCATGAGGATGGTATGAGGGCCCAACGTCCACAAATGGGGGTTGTGCTCACAGCCCAACACCGTGCAGGATGCTTGGCATTTGCCAGAGAACACCAGGATTGGCAAATTCGCCACTGGCGCCCTGTGCTCTTCACAGATGAAAGCAGGTTCACACTGAGTACATGTGACAGACGTGACAGAGTCTGGAGACACCGTGGAGAGCGATCTGCTGCCTGCAACATCCTTCAGCATGACTGGTTTGGCAGTGGGTCAGTAATGGTGTGGGGTAGCATTTCTTTGGAGGACCGCACGGCCCTCCATGTGCTCACCAGATATAGCGTGACTGCCATTAGGTCCCGAGATGAGATCCTCAGACCCCTTGTGAGACCATATGCTGGTGCGGTTGGCCCTGGGTTCCTCCTAATGCACGACATTGCTAGACATCATGTGGCTAAAGTGTGTCAGCAGTTCCTGCAAGATGAAGACATTGAAGCTATGGACTGGCCCGCCCGTTCTTCAGACCTGAATCCGATTGAGCACATGGGAGGAGATCCCTCAGGAGACCATCCGGCGTCTCATCAGGAGCATGCCCAGGCGTTGTAGGGAGGTCATAGAGGCATGTGGAGGCCACACACAATACTGAGCCTCATTTTGACTTGTTTTAAGGACATTACATCAAAGTTGGATCAGCCTGTAGTTTGTTTTTCCACTTTAATTTTGTGTGTGACTCCAAATCCAGGCCTCCATTGGTTAATAAATTTGATTTCCATTGATGATTTTTGTGTGATTTTGTTGTCAGCACATTGAACTTTGTACAGAACAAAGTATTCAATGAGAATATTTCATTCATTCAGATCTAGGATGTGTTATTTGAGTGTTCCCTTTATTTTTTTGAGCAGTGTATTATGCCCAATTATGACAAAAATGCCATTTATTGTATATCTTTTAAACAGGCTATATTCATAACAAAAATCTCTTGCCAAAAATATAATTTCTTAATTTTTGTTATACAAGTTTAAAAACATTCAAGCAATAAGGGGTCAATTTCTGACAGTAAATGCTTTACATGTTACTCTATGTGTTTCACGGAGGAAGATAATTGGCGGTGCACCAAAGCATTACTTAAAAACCAACAAATTTTCTTCCTCTTTTGCCTTACATCTCCAAGGTATATAGCAGGATCACTATGCACAAAGAGGCAGTATTAAACACTGAGAACTTCTGCTTTTGCATCTTCTGTTTGATTTTAAAGCAAAGACTGTCAGAATCCGTGGTGTGTCTGCCTGCAGCTAACCATTTTACCGCCAGGTGCTGTTGCCTGGAGGTGCTGGAGAAGAGACAGGTGCAGCTCATCAGGCTTATCAACTGGGCAGTATATGAAGATGCCTGAGGGTTTTGCCCTTGCGGTACAGTTACTGGCCTCCCCTGAAATCTACTCTCGTAGTTTTAAAGTTATTTCTGAAATTTTCTGTAAACTTGCACAGATTTTGCCTGTCCTGACACTTCCAGGTGCCTTACCTCTGATCTGACGGAGTTGACCAGAGATTTAAAGAATCGGTCTGAACCGAGTCCCGAATTGAACCTTCAGGCTGACTCTTCTGTGAGCCACCAGCGAAGCGAATCCTGTCCGCCCTCCCAGCACCTTCTGTCGGCCCCGTCTCAACGACACGGCGGTCAAGGCGAGCCACTCTCTCTTACACCACTGGATCTATGACCATTCCCCCCGGCGGGTTTCCCTACGCCTACCTGTAAGCTGCACAATCAGTTCTGGTGCGTTTTCTGAGGTCCAGTTTGTAACTCTGCTCTTCTCCCGCAGCCAGCCGGTTCCAGTCTTGTTTTCCGTTCCCAGGATCATTTGTTTAAATAAACATTCACTAATCTCATCTGTCTCTGGTTGTTCTCTGCATGTGGGTCAGGTCGGCAGTTAACATTATGACAGACAGCAGTCTTTTAAAAGACTGTGAAAATCGAAAAGGTGCTTTTTTTTATTTGTATTTTTTTGCTCTTTTCTTTTTATTCTCATTTTTTGTTTTTTGCTGACCGTCCAGGGTTGGACCTATCTATGATTAAAAAAATAAAATAAAAAAATTGACAGACAATATCAAAATAAAATTACATTGTGAGTTTGGTGAAAACGTTTGCTGTACAACATTTTGCTTCACAGTTTTAATCGGCAACAGAGGATGGTGGATATGTCCAATCTAATGTTTATCTGCTGAGCTAAAAACTGACACCAAAGGTTTCTTGACAAAACAGCATAATCTGATGTCATCTGAGTGACAACAGACTGTCAGAAATTATTATATTGCCATTCACAATGCCCTCTACGTCTATTTACCATATAAAAATGTCAAAACCTTTGGCATCCACTGAATGGTTTTCTGATATTTACTGTGTACCCACCAACCATATCCAAGTGAATCAGAATTTAAATGGCATGAACAGGTCATAGTTCAGTTGTGATACAATATTCTGTCCCTGTAAAGCTAAGTTCAAAATCCACAATTTGATTATTTTAAACCATTGTAATGGTTCTAAATTGTTATTTCCATTTTATACCGACTGTGATTTGGAAACACAATTTGCAAGTTAAACTCTTTCCCAGCTCTCTGAAAGTCTCCTATTCCTGAATTACAAACATGAGGCAAAATGAATTAAAGGATTTATTTAAATGTTTTTATACATGTTGTATGGATCCAGTGCTAGATGCCAAAAGTTTCAGCTCATGCCCTCAATATTATTAACTCTCAAGCAAAAAAGAAAAGGTTTTGGTCAAAACTTGTATTAAAAAATTTGTTTGTGATGATCCAACAGGCAGAACAAATTTTAATAGTGTCTTTTTTAACTGTTTAAAAAAAGGCCAGAAATCATTGAGCAAAAAAAGCAGCAATATTTCATTAATAAAAAAATTAAGCAATCTTCATGCATATACGTAAACAGGGAGAAGTCTGAATACATTAAGTAATTCTAAATTAAAATGTACATTTTTGCATTACATTTTCCGGTTTTGGTCCGTGAGGCAGACACCCTGTCTACTTTTAAGGCTAGGCTTAAAACTTTCCTTTTTGATAAAGCTTATAGTTAGAGTGGCTTAGTTTACCAGGGAGGGAGCCTTCCTCTCTCCCTGTTGGTTGGAATAAGGAGGAGTCAGGTTTAGCCTAAACCGGCTCAGTTATGGTTGAGGTGCAAACACACCCTCCATTTCTGCTACCTGTATGACCCTTTCTCTTTTCCAATGACTATAATCAGTCTGACAGAGAGAGGTACCCCAATCCTTGTGGTTTTTAGTATAACAATGACCATCAGTGGGACCCTTTGTGGGGTGCCTTCAGATGACATTGTTGAAAATAAGCGCAGTTTAACTAAATAATCTGAACTGAAACTATCTGTGTAGTTATGTTGCTATTGACTTAGGCTGCTGGAGGACATAATGACCACTTTGACCCTCTTCGCTACATTCTCACACTACTCTCCAATTTTGCATTATTTGCTGTTATTTCAGTTTTTAACTTCTTGTTCTCTCTCTTTTCTCTTCCTAGAAGCTACACCTGGCCTGACTCTGTCTACTTGTGACACCTTTCTGGAGAGGGGAATCGTCCGAGCTTCTGCTGGCAACAACTTAATGCTCACTCTCTACCGATGATCCACATAGCCCTGTCTTTTAGTGTTTAACCCTTTCTCTCTCCTAGACATGGCGATTGACTGAGCTTTTACTGTAACTAACTGTATGTGCTCTCTTTCAGACTCTAACCTTGAAAACTGGCTCAGAGTTTATCTGTTCTTTCTTTCTAGGTGAAATGACTAAAGGAGCTACATCCATTAACATTTACTTTTCATTCCCATAGAAGGTACTCCTGGATCAGTGCTTCTTTGTTCTCTTTGTGTCTCTGCTCTGTTCTCTCAAACCCCCAGTCGGTCGTGGCAGATGGTCGCTCATACTGAGCCTGGTTCTGCTGCGGGTTTCTTCCTGTTAAAAGGGAGTTTTTCCTCTCCACTGTCACTACATGCATGCTCAGTATGAGGGATTGCTGCAAAGTCAACGCCAGTGACTGTCCACTGTCTCTACATGCTCATCCAGGAGGAGGGAATGCTGCAAGTCACTGACTGGATGCAATCTGCTGGGTTTCCTTAGATAGAAAAACTTTTTATCCAATTTGAATAATCTGACTGCACTGTTCAATGGTTAGGATTAATTGGAATGTATGTACCTGACTGTTATGAAGTGCCTTGAGAGAACATGTGTTGTGAATTGACGCTATATAAATAAACTGAATTGAATTGAATTAAATTGAATTTTCACTTGGTGATAACCATGTAGTTGGGGAAGTTAAGGGTGGGACATCTAAATGATTGAGACACTGCGGGAGTCTGATTGAGTTTAGAAATGTATGTGCAAACCAACAACCTCTAATACAGTATTAACAGGACAAGCAATTTGCTTCCTTGCCTGACTCCATGAGATGAAAAAAGGACTTTCACAATAATGAGAAAAGAAGAAAAGACGATGGAAATGAACTCTTATCTCTGCTAAAAGAGGGAGACTTAAATAGCATAATATATCAGCATAGAGCAGAGAAAAGGAAAGGAAAGGCAGATAAATTGAGTCAGAGAGAGAGGGTAAAAGCTGATTATTCACACATTAGCCCCTTTAACCTCCAGTTGGGATGAACCAATTATACTGCAGAAACACCTCTGGTAACAAGCCACTGCAGAGGCATAGCTAATCAAATTGGTCTACATTACATTTCATTATTACCCTGACAATTAAAAGGTATCCTTAAGAAAGCAAAGGATAAATGACTGTCCTCCACCAGCTTTGAGGTCTCATTACAAGTGTTTCTTCTTAAAGAGATAGTTTGGAGGTCTGTGGAGTACTTAAAATAAGTTTTGTACCTAAGGACAGTAGTCAGGGCATTTCCAGTGCATAGATGCAGGCAAGATTTCAAACCGTTAACTCAAGAAGAGGGAATTTCAGTTACTTCAACAGTTTTAGCAGCTTGTTTTAATTACAGATGTTTGTTGCTTTTTTTTACAGATCTCTCTCATTAACACAGATCTCCATTAGTTGTTGACCCTCACGTTTGACCCTCAAACAGTAGGAATCATTTTAAGGTTGGATCTGTTTTAGATAGCTGATATTCCTTCTGTTTTTCAAATACATGTTCTGCAAAGCTATTAGTAATACAAAGTTATATATTTTAATATTTTGCTCACGTTGGTCATTAAAATGAATATACCTGTCAAAAATTATATACCTAAACACAACTGAAAAGGAAAAGTTTAAAAACTGCTTCCATTGTCATTAAAAGTGGTTTTTGGAGTAGGACCGAAATGCAGACAGGAACGTGTGATGAGTGGAGTGATGGTTTATAAAAAAAAGGCAGCATAAAGAGAACATGACATGGAACACAGGAAGAAAAATCATCAGGACATGGGAGGACAAAGGGAAACGTCAAGCATATGGAAGGTAACGGGGAAATGGAAGACGAATGGAAAAAATCAGTGGTGAACAATGTGGACTAGAGAGCTTATATACTGAGGGATGTGTGGAGAATGACATTGGATACAGACGTGTCAGGGGATATGTGGAGCAGCTGAAGCAGAAGGTAAGCAGGGATACTGAGGAAGAGAGACCAATTAACAGAGAGAAGCTGAACTAAGACACAAGGAAACACTTAACCATGCTTTGTGTCAACCATCCTAATTATACTTGCACCCGAAAACGTCAGCAAGGCAGAAAATAAAGCCTGTAGTTGTTGATCGTTATCTGGACTGCATAAGCAGAAATAAGAAAGAATTATTTTAACTTAAATGGACACACACTTTATTAATTATTTGTTGATTTTCAGCTTTTTATATTTACATTCCCAGAATACTTTCTTCTCTCATCTTAAGGTATTTTATTCGCTTCCTCCGAGCAAATGTTTAACACTCCAAAAAATGCTGCATTGTATTTCACATTTTATCTGCCTTTAAATTTTGATGGATTGGGGGCACCTTGGAGTGGTGGAATTGCTCACACATCACAGTACAAGTAACTCAGAAAAGGTAGATTTCAGCCTCCACTCAGTAATTGAAGACCACGGACCTCTTCCAAAAGAAATCGCACCAGGTACTGAGCGACTGACACTGCAAGAAGCCGTGGAGGAGGAAAGAGAAAATAAGAGTTATTTTCCCATGTGTGTCTAAAAATAACTTTATGTACCAGAGCAGCAGGGCGCTTGCAAGTGATTGGGTGCCTGTTATGATTAGATCCCTTATGAAACAATGTAAGTAAATCTTCTCTCACTCACAAATGGTCTTGTTTATTTTTACATAAATGTTATTCTTCAAATATAAAGAAATGTTCAGTAACATTTCCTCCTGTTATATTTGCCATATTGTGGAAAATTCCCCTTTGTAGTGGGAGGATCAGAGTAACTCAAATGTACATATGAACAAATTGCATCTACAGTGTCCTGCAAATGTATTTATGCCTCTTAAAATTTTCCAATTTATTGTGTGACCGACCAACACAAAAATCCTCTGTGTATAATGATCCTTCCCTGTAATTATAGCTGGAAATCTTTTAGGGTACACCTCTAACAGATTTATACATGTAGAGACTGCGATTTTCTGGCTATTATTTGCTAAATAGCTGCTGCTCAGTCAGATTGGATGGAGCATTGTCTGTGAACATTTATTTTCTATTTATTCCCTGGGTAGACTGTTGTATTTAAGTCAGGGCTTTGACTGGTCCATTCTAGTACATTTGTTCTAAACCTTTACTGGCTTTCCTGTCTCTACTATGGGATGCCTGTCACACCAAGATGTTGCTAGCACCGTGTATCAACATGAGTGGCTGGGTTCAGAGTGATGTGCAGTGTAGTTTTTCCCCACACAGCATTTTGCTTGCAGGCCGGAAAGGTCAAAACTTTTTTTTTGCCTGTCTTTCTCAAAGGCCAAGTTTGTTGAGTGCACAACTAATCTGCCAACAGATTCTCCCCCCTGAGCTGTGGATCTCTGCAGCTCCACCAGAATTACCATGGGCCTTATCGCTGTTTCTCTGATTAATACTCTCCTTACCCTCAGTTTAGGTTAACAGCCCTGACTTGGCTAGACTGCAGCTGTCCCATACTGTTTCTGTCGGGATCTGGGAGAGCAATGTGCTGTTTGCCTGCCGCTTACTGTGCTTGGTCTATAGATGGCGCTGGAGATCGCAGGTATTAGGTGACAGGTGTTCCACATCTTCTAATGATGGATGGTGTATTTAAACGGAGAGCCACCAGCACCTCATTGCTGGAGTATTAGCCCTTTGTGGTAAAGCTCATGCCAAGACCAAGTACTAAGTCTGGTTTCAGATGATGTACTGAACAATGCTCAGGGAGATCTTAAAAACTTGACATATTGCTTCTATCTAATCCGGCTTCAAATCTCTCCAGAGCTCTCTCACTGACCTGTTTGCTGTGGTCCTTGGTCTTCATGGTGCTGTTTATTCATCACATGTTCCCTAACAAACGTCTGACACCTTCACAGAACAGCTGCATTTATAATGACATTAAGTTATACACTACTCTCTTACTAATTCATGTGCTAGATTTCATTTAGGGGTATCAGAGTTAGGGGGCCTGAACACAAATGCACGCCAAAGTTCTAAAATTTTTATTTTTACAAGAAACTTGAAAGCAGTATCTTCTTTTCGATCCTCTTCACAATTAAGTCCTACTTTGTGCTGGTCTATCACATTGAATTAAAATAAAATACATCGTAGTTTGTCTTTGTAATGTGAGTTCAAGGGGAATGAATACGTTTTGCATTGTACTGTACCAGCTGTAGACTGGTATCTGCCACCCCATCCAGGATCAATTTATTAGCCACACATCTTTTTGCATTGAATACTTATTATATTTGCTGTCAAAAGAAATCTATAAAAGACATCATTACTAAAGATGAAAGGCATGAGCAGCCACTGATTATGCATTCATGTAATATTTTACAGAACCTAACTTTAATGTAGTTTGTCAAGACGAGGATACATGAGAGGAGTTGGCAAATAAAGGTCATTTTTCATGTCATTCTTACTTCCAGTGTCCCATTTTTTATTCATCCTCCTCTTTTTTCTCCAAACTTTGCTAACTTAACTTTCCATCCTTCCTCCTCTGATCCTCTCCCATCGTCACCTGTTTCCTCTCTCTCCTTACCTCATTCTCTCATCTCTCTATCTCTGTTATCATATCGCCTCTGCTGCACCATCTCTCCTCCCTCTCTTTCCTTCCTCACCCTTTCTCCTTTTCTTTCTCAGCATGAAATGTGTAGCTCATTAGTTTGCTCTCCACACCATCTCACGTCAGTCTGTCCTTCACATCTCGCTGCACTGCTAAGAAGTCATTTATGCTGCTGTGTAGCTCCCCCATCCTCTCCATCTCCCTGTTTCTCTCCCTTGCAAACCACACCACCACAGCCTTCCATATGGTTTCATCATCATTTTGGAGTAGCACCAGGAAAAAGACATCCCGGCCCCTCAGACACCTACTCCCTTCCCACTTTGAACATGTTGTAAAACAGGAGCATTTGCAGGGTGAGGCTGGAGACTTTTTAAAGAAGAAGGGAGGTGCGAGGGGACGAGGATTATTCCAGGCATATTGATGCCGCACTTTGATAGAGCGGAAAGGAAAAGACGGAATGGTGAAGGAAAAAAGCCTTAGCCGCTCCTGAAAACCATGTAAATGCAGAGATAATAAAGGAGCTGCTTGGCATTCATGGGAGTGGGTGGTGCATCAGTGGGGAGAAATCTTAGTGAGAGTGTTGACTAGAGCCAGTTCTCTTATTTCCTGCTTCTGAGCCAGCAGGGTGTCTAGGTACTTTTATATGGAGGCGGCTGGCAGAGGAAGGAACGGAGCGGGTTTGACGATAGAGGCCTGGGAGACACTTGGCATGAAAGTCAAATCTGCTCTGTGATGACTTAAAGTTGCAACATGTAGCTTGTACTTTAGATCACCTTCAATTTATAACCGCAAGCTGTAATAAATTCAGGCTCTGCCACTCCTTTTCTTATGTCAGCTTCTGTTTTTCACCTTTTTCTTTCATTTTATGGACAAACACTGTCGCTCTACATAGCTCTACATTTCGGCTACATTTATGTGATAAAAAGCTGTCTGTCTGCAAACATATTTGCATTTACATTCCATCCAAAAAGCATTCACATCACTTAGCTTTTTCTATATTATATCACAGCCTTATTCTAAAATTGATTAAATTCATTTTGACCAAAGTCATTAATCAGGGAACACAGGCCTTAATCAAAGAGGAGACCAAGAACCATAGGCACTTGGGAGAAGATCCAGTGTTCCCTTTTGGTGACAGAAGATTGATCCAGAAAGTAAACCATAGCAAATGCATTTCACCAATCAGGCCTTTTTGGTAGAAAGGCCAAACAGACATGGCAGCCTGCCTGAATTATGAAAAAACTGTCACACCAGGAGTTCTCTGCTCATCACCTGGCTAGCACCATCCCTGCTGTGAATCATGGTGGTGGTAGCACCATGCTGTGGGAATGTTTTAATGCAGCAGAGAACAAGCCACTAGTCTACATAGACGGTTTAGATGAAAACAGCCATATACACTACCAGTCAAAAGTTTTAGAACCTTTGGTTTTCTTTATGTTCATGACTATTTACATTGTACGAAGATTCTCACTGAAAGCATCAAAACAGTGAATGAACACTTATGCAATTATGTAGCAAACAAAAAATTGTAAAATAATTAAAAAAATGTTTTATATTTTAGAATCCTTAAAGTAGCCACCCTTTGCTGTGATGACTGATATATTAACCTTCGACCGTCTCTCAGTGAACCTCTGGGAAGTTCTTTCAAGACCTTTTGGAAAACCATTTCAGATGACCACCTCATGAAGAGAATGCTAAGAGAGCAAAGCAGCAATTAAAGCAAAGGATGGCTGTTTTGAATCCAAAATATAAAAATGTTTAGTTATTTCATACTTTTTGTTTACTACATAATTCTATGTGTGTTCATAGTTTTGTTGCCTTTGGTGATAATCTACAATGTAAATTGTTATGAAAATAAAGAGACCCATTAAATGAGAAACTGCATCTAAAACTTTATACCGGTAGTGCACAGCAAATCTGAAATCGCAAATTTAACACCCTCAGAGTTAAAATGAATACTTTCCCAGGGTTTATATGGGAACCACTGGCAAAGTGTTAAATTAACACTTTTTATTTAGTTAAAATTATTAACACTAGGCAGTGTTGCTTAACAAACTCTTACAGTGTTAAATATTAACACTACAGGATGACTTACAATTATTAACACTGTGACAGTGTTGTCTAATAAACTCTTACAGTGTTAAATATTAACCCTAACCACCTAACCCCTAACCCTAACACCCGCTACACGACCGAGGACGTTTAGAAAAAACATTTAAAATTAATTGGCTACTTAACCTAAATTGTTCAAAACTATATTTTAGAGAGGAATTTAGTTTAATGTTAACCCACGATGTCTTAACATGACATGAAATAAACGCTAACGTTCGGGCAGGTCTGCTTAAAGTTAGCAAAAAACGGCGACGAAAACTTGTTAAAAATGCCAATAAATTTTAATCTGTCCCCAAATTTAGAAACAACGAGTCAGCACGAACACATTTTAATAAAAGTAGCAATGGCACGATGACTAATTTGTGAAATTTTACTCACCAGTCTCTCTTTCTCATGTGCCATGTGAGTGTGAGAAAATGGCTGCTGACAAATTCCTTCACGGGGGGTACCTGTCCAAGTACCCGGATGTTCAAAGTGTCACTCATTAGTGTTAAATACCGTCAACTCCGTGATTTGACACCAACACTCTTATGTTTCATTAGTGGAGAGTTGATACTACCAAAATCAACACCAATATATCAACACTTCACTCTGAAAAAGCCTAACACCAGCATTTTAACACTGATGAATTTGCTGTGTGTATATTTTCCAAGAACCCCTGGTCTTGAGTGTTCTTTATTAAGGATTAAGGAATTAATGTTCTCTGAAAAGACCTTAAATTGATTGTCTAGTGATCCTGTCCATTCAACCTGACTGAGCTTGACAGGCTTGAGAGAAGAGAGACTTTTTTCCCTTCGTCATTCTAGGTTAATGAGTGAAGAATTTTGAGAGAAAAAATTAATTTAATTGATTTTTTAATAAGGCTGTACCAAAACAAAACGCGGAACCCATTGATGGTGTCAAGCAATTACTGCAACTTAAAACCTAACCAATGACCAAACTAGGCAAGGTCCAGTTAGTGGTATCAAGGTAGGTTATGAAGAGTTAGAGTTTCCCAACTGCTAAAATGTTTCAAGTCCTTTTTGATAACATGCCAGAGAATGTGACAATATTACAGCAATACTCCAGAAGACACAAGATTGGCTTTAGGGTTAAGGAGAGAATAGTTAAGTATTAAGTGAACTAAATTAAATTAAATTTAGTATCCTGAAGAAAAACACTGAAAGACCAAACAAAAAAAGCATATTTTATACAACCAGCACACAATTTAGCTAGAAAAGAATTGTATATGATTTGGGTATAAAAATTAGTGCCCACCAATTTCTGTGTTTTTCCATGAAAGGAGGTGGCAAATAATTTTTTGCTGAACTCAAAAATTGTTGAAAATCATTCTTCAATGTTAAATTGCAACTAAGCCACTACTTCCATCTCCTACAATGCATCTACAGGTCCTTCTCAAAATATTAGCATATTGTGATAAAGTTCATTATTTTCCATAATGTCATGATGAAAATTTAACATTCATATATTTTAGATTCATTGCACACTAACTGAAATATTTCAGGTCTTTTATTGTCTTAATACGGATGATTGTGGCATACAGCTCATGAAAACCCAAAATTCCTATCTCACAAAATTAGCATATAATTAAAAGGGTCTCTAAACGAGCTATGAACCTAATCATCTGAATCAACGAGTTAACTCTAAACACCTGCAAAAGATTCCTGAGGCCTTTAAAACTCCCAGCCTGGTTCATCACTCAAAACCCCAATCATGGGTAAGACTGCCGACCTGACTGCTGTCCAGAAGGCCACTATTGACACCCTCAAGCAAGAGGGTAAGACACAGAAAGAAATTTCTGAACGAATAGGCTGTTCCCAGAGTGCTGTATCAAGGCACCTCAGTGGGAAGTCTGTGGGAAGGAAAAAGTGTGGCAGAAAACGCTGCACAACGAGAAGAGGTGACCGGACCCTGAGGAAGATTGTGGAGAAGGGCCGATTCCAGACCTTGGGGGACCTGCGGAAGCAGTGGACTGAGTCTGGAGTAGAAACATCCAGAGCCACCGTGCACAGGCGTGTGCAAGAAATGGGCTACAGGTGCCGCATTCCCCAGGTCAAGCCACTTTTGAACCAGAAACAGCGGCAGAAGCGCCTGACCTGGGCCACAGAGAAGCAGCACTGGACTGTTGCTCAGTGGTCCAAAGTACTTTTTTCAGATGAAAGCAAATTCTGCATGTCATTCGGAAATCAAGGTGCCAGAGTCTGGAGGAAGACTGGGGAGAAGGAAATGCCAAAATGCCAGAAGTCCAGTGTCAAGTACCAACAGTCAGTGATGGTCTGGGGTGCCGTGTCAGCTGCTGGTGTTGGTCCACTGTGTTTTATCAAGGGCAGGGTCAATGCAGCTAGCTATCAGGAGATTTTGGAGCACTTCATGCTTCCATCTGCTGAAAAGCTTTATGGAGATGAAGATTTCATTTTTCAGCACGACCTGGCACCTGCTCACAGTGCCAAAACCACTGGTAAATGGTTTACTGACCATGGTATCACTGTGCTCAATTGGCCTGCCAACTCTCCTGACCTGAACCCCATAGAGAATCTGTGGGATATTGTGAAGAGAACGTTGAGAGACTCAAGACCCAACACTCTGGATGAGCTAAAGGCCGCTATCGAAGCATCCTGGGCCTCCATAAGACCTCAGCAGTGCCACAGGCTGATTGCCTCCATGCCACGCCACATTGAAGCAGTCATTTCTGCAAAAGGATTCCCAACCAAGTATTGAGTGCATAACTGTACATGATTATTTGAAGGTTGACGTTTTTTGTATTAAAAACACTTTTCTTTTATTGGTCGGATGAAATATGCTAATTTTGTGAGATAGGAATTTTGGGTTTTCATGAGCTGTATGCCAAAATCATCCGTATTAAGACAATAAAAGACCTGAAATATTTCAGTTAGTGTGCAATGAATCTAAAATATATGAATGTTAAATTTTCATCATGACATTATGGAAAATAATTAACTTTATCACAATATGCTAATATTTTGAGAAGGACCTGTATAGATTCAGACTGTATGGGGAGGTACAGTGCCTTGCGAAAGTATTCGGCCCCCTTGAACCTTTCAACCTCTTGCCACATTTCAGGCTTCAAACATAAAGAAATAAAATTCAAATTTTTTGTGAAGAATCAACAACAAGTGGGACACAATCATGAAGTGAAATGAAATTTATTGGATGTGTCAAACTTTTTTAACAAATAAAAAACTGAAAAGTGGGACGTGCAATATTATTCGGCCCCCTTGCGTTAATACTCTGTAGCGCCACCCTTTGCTGCAATTACAGCTGCAAATCGCTTGGGGTATGTCTCTATCAGTTTTGCACATCGAGAGACTGAAATTCTTGCCCATTCTTCCTTTCATTCATTCCTTGCAAAACAGCTCGAGCTCAGTGAGGTTGGATGGAGAGCGTTTGTGAACAGCAGTCTTCAGCTCTTTCCAGAGATTCTCGATTGGATTCAGGTCTGGACTTTGACTTGGCCATTCCAACACCTGGATACATTTATTTGTGAACCATTCCATTGTAGATTTGGCTTTATGTTTTAGATCATTGTCTTGTTGGAAGATAAATCTCCGTCCCAGTCTCAGGTCTCTTGCAGACTCAAACAGGTTTTCTTCCAGAATGGTCCTGTATTTGGCCCCATCCATCTTCCCATCAATTTTGACCATCTTACCTGTCCCTGCTGATGAAAAGCAGGCCCAAACCATGATGCTGCCACCACCATGTTTGACAGTGTGGATGGTGTGTTCAGGGTGATGAGCTGTGTTGCTTTTACACCAAACATATAATTTTGCATCGTGGCCAAACAGTTCAATTTTGGTTTCATCTGACCAGAGCACCTTCTTCCACATGTTTGGTGTGTCTCCCAGGTGGCTTGTGGCAAACTTTAAAAAAGACTTTTTATGGATATCTTTGAGAAATGGCTTTCTTCTTGCCACTTTTCCATAAAGGCCAGATTTGTGCAGTGTCCTATGGACAGACTCTCCCACCTCAGCTGTAGATCTCTACAGTTCATCCAGAGTGATCATGGGCATCTTGGCTGCATCTCTGATCAGTCTTCTCCTTGTTCGAGATGAAAGTTTAGAGTGACGGCCGGGTCTTGGTAGATTTGCAGTGGTCTGATACTCCTTCCATTTCAATATGATTGCTTGCACAGTGCACCTTGGGATGTTTAAAGCTTGGGAAATCTTTTTGTATCCAAATCCGGCTTTAAACTTATACTAACAGTATCTCAGACCTGCCTGGTGTGTTCCTTGGTCTTCATGATGCTCTCTGCGCGTTGAACAGAACCCTGAGACTATCACAGAACAGGTGCATTTATACAGAGACTTGATTACACACAGGTGGATTCTATTTATCATCATCAGTCATTTGGGACAACATTGGATCATTCAGAGATCCTCACTGAACTTCTGGAGTGAGTTTGCTGCACCGAAAGTAAAGGGGCCGAATAATATTACACGCCCCACTTTTCAGTTTTTTATTTGTTAAAAAAGTTTGACACATCCAATAAATTTAATTCCACTTCATGATTGTGTCCCATTTGTTGTTGATTCTTCACAAAACATTTTAATTTTATATCTTTATGTTTGAAGCCTGAAATGTGGCAAAAGGTTGAAAAAGTATGAAAGAAAGTATGAAAAAATGTGAGGCCCAAGGCCAGAAATGACAGCTGATTATTATGTGATTGTCAGCAGTGCTGAAACACCATCCTGCTGCACATTCAATATAACCACAATGATTTTAGGTTACCTTTAATACAAATGTCACACAACACAGCCACTGCTGCATCAAGACCGAGGTTATATTAACTCTGAGTGAAAAGCTCAGAATCATTCTATTCTCATCCCAGGAAGAACATAAAGATGGAGGATGCAAATTCTGGGGTCAGGTTAGGTTGTGTTTCATCAGGGTTTAGGATAAAAATTGTTGGTGCTTCGTATGCTGAAATGAGAGAGAGAAATAGCATGTTGTGATCAAAAGGTGCAAAAACAAGTAACCATTATTGCAAAAAATATGTTTCAGCTGAGTCAATCATGTTGTGAGAGATTTATTTCCTTTTTCAACAGAACTATTTCTTGATTTCAGGTTTACAAAATTGTGACTTGCATGTTGTGTGTCCTTGATTGACCTTACAAAGATCACAATTAAAGACCACTGTGGACTGTTCTGCAACTGAAGTTATATTCATGAAAAATACACAGTTTCTTATATTGTTTTTAGTTCCAAAACAATTAAACAGTGCAAACAAAATGAGAGATGACACAAAACAAAGATTAACACATCTGTCTCTCAATTTCTTTTTTGCTTGCTTGCAAAATACCTGCTGCTCATATTTTTCTAAATACTAAATGAGGTTTGTTCAGTGAAGAGACTGAAAATCATTTCTTTTTGTCTCCTTAAATAAAAGTTTATCAAACCCATCCATTCATTTTTAATAAGCAAGTGGATCCAAACTCATTTTCATCATTATTCTTTTTATGACACTACAAGAAGTTTTTGAGCTTTTAAAGATCATGACTGACAATATTTCAATATACAATAATTACATGTAAATTGTGGTGTCAAAGAAATAATTTAATGCAGTTATTGGATTATAATAAAATAATTACTTTAAAGTATTGTATTTACAGTAAAATCAATTAGATACATCTTATTAGTATCATATTCTAATTCTGCCGTTAACATGCCAAAGAGATGTCCGGGTTCCTCTGCTGCCGACCTAGTTGCGCCTAGAAATCTATACACGCGCAGACTGTGCTTGCTAATTAAACATGCAATGTGAAATCTGCAGCAACACAACATATAATCCCCCAAGCAACATTTCCTTGAATAGAAATAAAAGAGTGGATGTTGCGCTTTGCCAAAACATTTGGAAAATGTGGTTAAAGAAAAAAAAAAACCCTCCACATAAAGATCTATTGTTGTCTGTTTGAGACTGAAAGGTGGGGGTTGATCAAACAGGCTAAGCAAGCCTGACTTTCAGTGTTTTTGTTTAGAGTAAAATTATCGTCTAAATAAAATGTATTTTGAATTGATTTTTTCAATTAGTTAAAGTCAAGAATTTCCAGAATCAATATAGATATGCAAAATATGTCCATGGACATTCAATATTTGAAGGGAGAGAACAACAAGTGAAATTGCAATCAGAAAAAAACGTCAGTGAAATCAAAATGGATGTTTGCTTTAAAAAGGTAATTTGGTGGTGTCCATATTTGTGAAGTTTGTAACTCTGGGACTTCCAGAACCCTCAAATCAAAAGCTTGAAGTCATCGTGGGTTTTGCTTTTAAATAGACAGCTTATCAGCATTTTATTCCAACCTATCCCTAGAGTGGAACTGTGAGTCGATGTGTTGGATGCTTTGATGAACTCCTGGGAGCATCTGACCCAAAAACACTTAGACTAGAATCTCTGCAATTTTCTCCTAACACATGGAGGAAGGCCAGGAACAAATGGAGATCAGATGCACTTTCCAGAATCAAACATCAATGATCCTTGAGTACAATGGAATGATAGTCACCAAAAAAGACTGCCTTGGGCAACAGAAAGTCAGTCAAGAGGAAAAGTAGAAATCATGGAAGGATAAACTCCTGATCAGAAGAGATCAACGGGCACATTGAGCAATAATCCTACTAGGGATTAGAAAGGACTGAAGGTCACAAGGCAACAAAAAGAACAGGCACTCAACACGGGAGCAAATAAGAATGGTCTCTACCACATTAACCAGGACATAAGAAGCATGCTGCACAAAGATGCACCAGAGACAGTCAAGTACATAACAGCAGGCCATTTGATGTAAACATCCACAGTGAGAACAGAACATTGAAGCTCAGTGGCTGGACTAATGTAAGGGAACATCTATACCTGGTATGGGCAGATAATTAATTAAAGTGATATTAGTTGTAGACTGATAAACATGTGACTGCAAACCCTTACAACATAAAGAGGCAGACAGCAGTGATATATGTGATTGTCAATCAGCAATATCAAGAAGATAAAACATCAAACGTTTAAGAAACATTCAGAGAACTAATTTGTGGCAAAGAAGTTGGAAGTTACAGCCACAGTTGAACCTGTAATTCAATCTGAAAAGACTTACAAAGAAAGGGATGGCAATTATAAAAGTTTTTAATGATGAGAAATTACATGGTTATTTCTTTGACGCTCGGACCTGGGAGGAAGACATGAATGCTGAGAATGACATTAGCTAAGATGATCATTGGTAAGGCTTAGATTTAGAGATGTCTTCCCCCTGATACGACGCTGGTGGTGGATTGGTGACCAGGGAGCGAGGAAGCCAGGAGTAGATGTGAAGGAAGATGGTGGAGGTGGGGTGGAGGAGGGATGAGCTCAGCTGACAAGCGAGTATGAACACAGCTGAAGATACTTTAAAAGCAAGGTGTCGGAAGGTGATTGGATGGAGAATCAGGCGGACAGGATGCTGATTGGAAGGGCGGGAGATGCACAGAAGAGTCATTGGAAGGTGGAGACGGTGAAGGTGAGTCTTTCATTCTGAATTTTCGTCTAAACTCCATTCATCGAGGGATCCCTGTCCGAAATCCTTTGTTGAACTGAAAGAGCAGTTCCAGTAGATTTTAATCTTTGTCCAAAAGAGTAAAGTCATATCACCTTAGATATTATTTAGAACTCTTAAGCTCTGAGCTCCAAAGCAAAAGATCCTAATGAGGGACTGCACACATTACAGAAAGATAAGGAAGTGAGCGGGGATTTATTTTTTCAGCAGAACACAATTATACATATAGGTACAGTATATATAAGCATCAGCTAACATTTTACTATGAATAATTAGTATGTCCCCCTTGCTGTCAGTGTTGGTGTTTGCGTAGCACCAGTTCTTTCTGCCAGTCATATTGTGAATGCTGCTCACCTGCCTTGAACTGAATTTATGAACAGTGTTAATTACATGTTTTCATAAAAAATGTCCCTATATAGTATTTATAAATCCTGTTTGAAAAAGCATGTAACTCAGATTTGCAGTGCTGTTTATGAATACTTGATACAAATAAAAAATACCAACCAGTATTGTAAAGAGTGTTCAAAAACACTAACTAGAAAACAACATATATAAATTAGACTAAGACTATACAGTTTACAGGAATAATTAGACAAATACTGTGGCTTTTCTGCACTATTCCTCAAAAGCTACTGTCATACTGTTTCCTATCTTGCAATGTATGTTGGTGTATCTAAAAGTGGTCAAAGTATTATTAGCTGAACTAATAAGAAAACAGGATTGGATCAGTGTAGAAAAAGCCCCTCCATAGCATAGTATGAAATTTACCAATTGGGTAGTTGCTGGCACTTTTTAGTAGCACTTTGGTCGAGTGTGTATTCTGTACATATGCAGTATATTTGGTGCACCACAGTTGCAGCACTCCTGCTGCAGAATTACTCTGAAATGTCTGAAAAGATGTGTTAGTCTGGCTCAGCTGGTGATCAAACTGGTAAGGTCACAATGTTAAACACACGAAGGTGATAGTGGAGAAGTATTTCCTCAAGCTACAGCCTACACCATTAAAACACAAGGTAGATCCTCAATAATGAGATTGGCGGGTAGGAAGAGTGCTCCCTGGATGTGGAAAAACAAGAAGACATTTTTCTTAAGCTGTGTTCAGTCTGTCTTGGAAGTTGGAGCTTTGAACTGTGGACGACGTCACGTCTGAGTTGGGAGTCTTCTGGTTCAAAGTCAGCAAATACTAACTGATGTGGTGCTAAGCGGTATTAGAAACCTGATAATAATGTATTTCTCTCCATATACAGTTACATGACAGTACTAGGTGTGCCACTGTTTAAAAGAGATACCAACTGTCTGAGGTGGTAATAAATACCCTGCATCTTTACAGCATAGATCAGATATTAAAGTTGAGCTTTCTCTGTGGGTTTTGACTTTGCCAGTCATCGAACATTATTGTTGCATTTTCAACTGGGAACTCAAAAAATCCAACATCTGAGAACAAACAGAAAGAACTATTAGAACACCATTCCAGCTGACAGTGAATGGTTAGGTTGTTTGCCAAAGATGCTTTCACATCCCTTTAGGCTGATGGATGAGAAATATCAAGATTGTTTGTCTTGTTCTTCAAGCTCTTTCTTACTGTTTTTTGCATTGACCGAGTGCCATTTTCAGTGTGTCATGTGGTGAGTATGATCAGTCTGTGTGGAAGGCACTCAGGGCTTCTTAGCAGAACATCCTATTAAAAGTAGTATTAAAAGTAGTGTTTCTCTCTTTACCCTTCAATGGTCATGCTAAAGGTCTGTTGTATACAGGTGTTATACAGAAGGACATTGTATACTAGAAATAAGGTACTTTTAGTGTCACAGACTTGTTAGCTGAACTGTGACAGATGATCATCATTGTGCTTGTGCCTGTTCAAGTATGAGGAATGTTTATGACTGTTTGGATGTATGCCTGTGCACTTAATCATGCATGCATTCCTGCCTCTGACTGTAAGAATGACAGACATTCAGAGTGACAGTCGGCATTAGAAAAGATGCACGATGGGGACGGGAGCACAAAAAGAGAGGAAAAACAGTAATGGGAAATCTCTCTGATGTATGTATAAGCAGACTGCTATATTTTATGTAAATCTTAACCTTTCTAGCAGTGCTGGCTATCAGGCTTGTTGACAGAATGGTGCGTATTTGTCCTGTTGACAAGATGAGAAAAGAGAAAGAGAGGAAGAAAAGATGAAAAAAATGATCTGACTGAGCTGACTAATTACGCTGCAACCAACCAGTTGAGTCCTCTGTTTACATTTGGACAGCCAAGGGAGGCGGAGATGAGCATCATTCATCAGATTTCTCTATTGTATTCTTACATGCATGAACACTCACACATGTGCCCAAAAGATTACAAATTGCCATCAGTCATGTTTTTGATTTGACATGAAGGACAGCTTTTCTAAGTACCAAAGAGTTTGCACTGATGAATCCCAATAAAGAGCTAGAGCAGATGTGGTTGATCAAACCTCTTCAAGAGCTTCTGAAAGCCAGTGCAGGCATGAAAAGCTGCTGTCAAAGTCAACAGAGATACAGACCATTTCTTTCAAAATCACTTGCAAACTGTTCATTAGCCTGCTCAAGATAAATTAAGATTTTATATAGAGACAAAACACATCCCTCATGGACTTACGCAAGCATTAGGTCATACTGTCATGATTAAAAGATTATTTTTATTTTTAGCTTTTAGGTATACCAGTTATTCTGTTTTCCCCAAATTTGCTATGGTAAGGGTGTTGGTAGGGAACCTGAATAAAGACACACAACATGCAAGGCAGTAATACAATTCAAAGACTTTATTTACAAAGACCAACTAAACTAAAAGGTCTTCAACAGGAGTCTGCTATTCCAGTCCTCAAGGCCCAGTGTCCTGGATGTTTTAGAAGTTTTCCAGCTTGAACACAACTGATTGTGATGAATAAATCATTAGTCAACCCCTGCTGAAGTAACTGACATGATCCAGGTGTGCTGGAGCTGGAAGACATCTAAAACATTTAAGCCCCCAACACCTGAGAATCAGGAATGGGCCTCTACAGGTCTATTACATAAATTACTTCAGGGCAAGGCCACGGATCTATGAATAAGGATCAGACAAGGAGTGAAACAAGGTGTTGTATGTGCCAAGCAATGATGGTTTTCATATGGGCAACAGTCAGTCAGTCAGTCATTTTCTATACTGCTTGTTCCATAGTGGGTCACGGGGGAGCTGGTGCCTATCTCCAGCAGTCTATGGGCGAGAGGCGGGGTACACCCTGGACATATGGGCAACACAAATGGAAAATAAAATAAAATGCATGTTTGCATGGTTGACTGGTAAAAATGTATCTATGAACCACCAATGCTGAGAAATCCCATTTACTAGAATAACTCTTCAATTTACTAAAAAACAGCAAAGCGCAGAAACTGATATATCACCAGTTCACCTGGTTTTCAATTAAATGAGCATGTATGTCTTAAAGGGTCAGTTTGAATTATTTCAGGTGAGAATTTGAAAATAGATTATTCTAATATTTTTATTATCTTACTTGTAATATAAAGATGCCATTTCATCATAAGCATAAAGGCAAATAAATCCTGAGAGTGTTGGAAGCAAACAAGCTAGTCAGACAAACTGTATATATTGATGGAATATTATGCTATGTTAGCAGAAATTCAAATGTGGTTACGTTTGGTGCTGAGGTTTTTTCAGCTTAGTAACACTTTATGTAGAGTTAGGTTGGTCAGGTCTGCCAGATCCGCACCAATATGTCAGTCTGGTGTATTTCCTCCTAGAACAGAGTAAACATTTGGATTGTTTGCAGCATCAAAGATCGTATGTGTTTTTGGTTTCCAGATCTCATAGTTGTTTGAAAATTATCCCAGTGGTCTCATAATTAGGCTGATCTACCAAATCGGGTGATGATATGGATTGATCCAGTGTAAGTCTGACTTGCATGTTAGCTTAATTTGCTCTGATGATTTGTTCACTTTTCAACAAGCTCTAAGTGATCTGATATCTTTCTACCTTCACAGAACCCCCCTTTAGAAAATCTGAACAAACCTTTTAATATTCCCATATGTGCAGCAGAGATTAGCATACATCACTTTTGTATGCTTGCTCAGGAAGAAGAAAAGTACCAAACATACCCCAATGAAAAACAAATCTTCTTTAATATACCTTTAATATACTTTAAATGCAATTTGATTTTTGATAATAGATTGTTGTCAGAGTTAGACACACTGATACACACTCAAAGCGGGTCTGCAATGAAGACACAAGCGAGTCAAAGTTATCTTTGGCTGGCCAGGGAGAGACAGTCCATTCTCTCAGAGGAGCTGAGTGTGTCACAGCCTTTTATTAAAGAAAGGAAAAAAACACTCATGTTACAGCGTCGTGGGTGTGGCTACACAGTTTCACAAATACAAGTCCTACTGAATAAAACTGGTTATGTCCAGATACTGATACAGCACACACGTCCACACCTGGCATTCAAGGACATGAAGATTGGCTGGGGTGCGAACAGCCTCCTTCCCAGAACTTCCATACACACACACAAGTTCCTGCTCAGTCTGCATAGCAACCACCGAAATGCAACTCTAAGACAAGATGACAATTGCGACTGTGTCGACTGTGGCTCAGTAGGAAGAGTAGTTGTCTTGCAATCAGAAGGTTGCGGGTTTGATTCCAGCTTCATCCTGCCATATGTTGATGTCCCCCTGGGCAAGGCACTTAACCTCAGGTTGCCTACTGATCTGCGTATCGGTGTATGAATGTGTGAGTGTTAGTGAGTGCGATTGGGTGAATGTGACTCTAGTGTAAAGCGCTTTGAGTGGTCTGTATGACTGGAAAAGCGCTATATAAGTTCAGTCCATTTACAATTCTGTTAATAGTTCATAAAAGTACTTGAAAGATAAATGTGAAAAGTATTCAAATCACTTCTATCAAATTTCACCAAACTAAATAAATGAAAATGTCTTTTAATGGTAAATCATAAGGATAAAGAACCTTTTTAAACTAAGCAATGCTAATTTATGTAAAAATCTTCCAACAATTGTCAACATACTATAGATACAAGATGCTATATCATCCCCAAACAGCAGACTATTAGGTATACCAGTCTTCAAACATACCTGAAGTATACTAATAATTAGTATGCAAATAAACTACCTTATATCCAAATTGAATATAGTTAGGACATTTAACTAGGTAAACAGTATACATTAACATAGACATCAGTGTTTTCCTTGATTTTGTTCTTGTCTATATTTAAAACGGAGCAGTACTCAATTTTTCCTTTTTTGACAATGTTTGCGATACAGTTACTACCCGTTTGTTTCCAAATGGCCTTCTAAAAAATCTTAGTTTTTAAAGACTAGAAAGCTGTCCGCCTAATGATTAGAAATCTGTAGTAGGGGTAACGTGGGAATACATGGATGGATGGATGGATGGATGGATGGATGGATTTGTTGTGCAACAATAGGTTTGGTTTGGTTTTTAGTGACTAAAAAATAATTATAATTAACAATTATTTGCAAAATAATACAAATTTAGAATTAACATTGTTTTAGTCAGACTAACAAATCAGAGCACCATTGTTGGGCAACAGTTTAGATGAATTTGACAGAAATGCTTCTGTATTTCTTTTTATTGGGACTTTATGTTATAGTCTGACAAAAAGCTCTTCGTAATTGTAAAGTGGAACAAAAGAACACGCTTTGCAAACAGAAATTTGAAAAGTGTCGTGCATTTATTTTCAACTCTCTGAATCAATACTTTGTCAAATCATTCGTAGGCGGCATATCTGTCCCAGCTTTGCACATGTTGAAAATGACATTTTTATTCATTCTTTTTGCTTAGGTCAAGGTCAGTCAGATTTGATGTGTCTGTGAACATCCGTTTTTAAGTATAGACTGAGTGGACTATTTCAGCACATGAATATGTTTTGAGCTAAACCATTCCATTGTAGCTCTAGCTTCAGGGTCAATATTCCTGCTGGAAGATGGACTTCCACCCCAGTCTAAAGTCTTTTATGGCCTTAAATAGGTTGAAATAGGTTAAAAAAAAATCACATCCCCCTGTTATCATTTCTAGCGTCAATAAAACAAAAGGCAGAAAACATTAGCAGAAGGTATAAGCTATGTCTCCAATGCAAATCATCATTAGGTCAGTGAGAAGAAGGCACCCACTTAGAGAGTCAGGCACAAGTTTATCAGCACATTAAAAATTTCCTCATTAACATTTGATCAAAATCTCTTTTTTAAAATGTATTTTGTACCAAAAAACACAATGAGTGTCAACATGGATAGGAGTCACCTGCCTTATCATTTTAGCCATGGACCACTTGTTATGGGTGACTTCAGGTCATCTGGCACTAACACACTGTTGCCTCAGAGAGGCACAAATGCACACAAGGGCCACTAGGCAGGTGAGCTAGAAAGAGGAATAACAGGAATTGTGAATGTGGTAGAATGACTGGTCTAAAGAGTGGCAGGGCGAGAGGCAGGTGCTGTCCACAACACCAGAGGAGGAGATAGGGACAGAAGAGGGATGAAAGGTAAGGTAAGTCACTCACTTCCATCTGGACCTGCTGTTGGGAGTGGTATATATATTTATGTCGCACTTAAAAGTTCCAGATGAAGTGAATTTCAACATCAGACAAACATAACCTGAGTAAATAATAAATGCAGTTTCCAAATGATGATTTCAATTTCTAGAAAAAAGGTATACAAAACTAACCTGGCCAACTTGAAAAATAATTGCCCATTTAAACCTAATAACTGGTTATGCCACCTTTGGCAGCAAGCATTGACAAGGCCACTCCAAACCCTTTATTTTGGGATTTTGAACCATCCAGAGGTAGACTTGCTGATGTGCATCCGATCATTGACTTGCTTCTTAACCCAAGTGAGCTTGAGTTTAAGATCTCAAACCGCTGTGGAAACCAAAGGTTATTTGTCATGAATTTATAGTAGAGAGCAGAATTTATGGTTCCATCAATTACAGCAAGTTGCCTAGGTCCAGGGGCAGACAAAGCAGCCCCAGACTATCACACTTCCTCTACCATGAATGACTGTCAGAAGGATGTTCTATTTTTGTAATGCTGAGTTGTATGCCAGATGTAATAGGAAGCACACATCCCAAAACATTCTACTGTGGCATGGCCAGCCAACAGAATATTTTCCTAAAAGTCTTGGGGGTCTTTAACATCATTTATCATTAATGTTACAGTCTGTTGTGTGTTGTTTTGGTCCAAACGGTGGTTTTGACCATCTTCTCCAAAGATACTACTTTGGTCCAGTTTATTTCCTTTTGTTGAATTGTGAACTTTCACCTTTATGGAGGCAAGAGAGGTCTGCAGTGCTTTAGAATTTTGTGACCTCTTGGATGAATGGTCAATGCAGTCTTGGTGTAAGTTTGGTTGGCTAGCCACTCCGAAGAAGGTTCCCACTATTGCATGTTCTCTTCATTTGTTTGTAATGATTCTCACTGTGGTTGTCTGGAGTCCAATGTCTTTAGCAGAGGCTGTCAAACCTTTTCCACACTGACAGTTGTAGATTACTTTTTTCTCATCTATTATAAAATTTCTTTAGACAAATTCTGTTTAAATAATTTTTTGCGGGTCTGGCAGAAATCAGGCCAAGGTTTGGCTACTGAAACTGAACTCAGCTGTAAAAATAATTTGTTGATCAAAGTTAATTCATAATTTAACAAGGGGACAATTACTTTTTATATAGGGCCATATTAATTTGAATAGATCTTTTCACCTAATACATGAACAATTTAATTTATAGTAGTTTGTATTTATTCCTGCCTTTGTTTTATATTAAAATTTGTTTTTGAAGATCTGATAGATCTGAAAAAGAGACAAATATCAAGGAGTGTGAATACTTTTTCACAGCACCGTATATTGTACAGCAAAATAAATTTATTTAGTCAGGATTAAGGAGAATTTGGCTGTTGCAAAATAAAATCACAGTACACAGCTTAATGTTCCTTTATGTTCTTCAATGCACTGTCCTCAAATCTCTTAAAGATTATTTGTTATAGAGATGTTTTAACTTTAGAGCATTTCATTACTACAGAGGTTTAAGTGTGTTCACACAATACAGTGAACTCAATTAGAATGATCAATTGCCCAAAGTCAGTCAGTCATTCATTTTCTAAAGCTTCTTCCATAGTGGGTTGTGAGGTAGCTAGTGCCTATCTCCAGCATTCTATGGGCGGGAGGCGGGGTACACCCTAGATGGGTCGCCAGTCCATCGCAGGGCAACACAGACACACAAAGGACAAACAACTATGCACACACTCATTCACACCTAAGGGCAATGTAGAGAGACCAATTAACCTAACAGTCATGTTTTTGGACTGTGCCGAGCCGGCACAGAGTTCAGGCGGGCGACAGGACCTGCACCACAGAGTTCTGGGCAGTCGACGGCGAAGGCGTGGAGACCTGCGACAAAGACGTGGATGCCGACAGAAGCGTACAGACCCTGGCGGCCTGCGACGGGAACCTGCAGGTTGGTCAGGAGGCCGAATGAGCAGAGTAGAGGACCCCCCAGAAACTCTGTGGAACTCCGGAGACGTGGAGCCTAGCAAACCCTCGGAGGCTAAAGCAGAGCCAGGCGAACCCTCGGAGCTGGGTTCAGAGACCAGAAGGAGGACCAGCTTCTCACTGAACCCCTGAAAGGCCTGCAGACTAGGAGCAGGAGCTGTGGCGTCGGCGGGACCCTTAGTGACGTGAGCAGGAGCTGAGGCGTCGGCGGGACCCTCACTGACGTGCGCAGGAGCTGAGGCATTGCAGACACCCTCAGTGGCGTGCGCAGGAGCTGAGGCGTCGCAGAGACCCTCAGTGGCGTGCGAAGGAGCTGAGGCGTCGCAGAGACCCTCACTGGCGTGCGCAGGAGCTAAGGCGTCGCAAAGACCCTCAGTGGCGTGTGCAGGAGCTGAGGCGTCGCAGAGACCCTCATTGGCGTGCGCAGGAGCTGAGGCGTCGCAGAGATCCTCGGTGGCGTGCGCAGGAGCTGAGGCGTCGCGGAGACCCTCGATGAATTGAGCCGAGGCGCCCCTCTTACAATGTCCTCTGCGGCGTGTGGAGGAGGTTGAGGCAGACTTGGGGTCAGGTTGCGGTGTGTCAGGCCTGGAGTCAGGCAGTAGTTCCATGAGCACCCCCTAGAGGAAACCAAGGAGGTGCTCAGGACCTGGTCGTGGAAGCAGCCCGCCCACAGGTCCCTCAGGACGCTCAGGAACTCGGGTTGAGGCGGTCCGTCCTCGGACCCCTCAGGAAACTCAGGAACTCGGGTCTGAGGCTCATGTAGCTTGGCTGCATGCTGCGGCTACTGGGGCTCATGAAGCTTGGCTGTGTGCTGTGGGTCCTGAAGCTTGGATGCGACTGGCTGTGGCCCAGGATCCTTGGGGCTCTGACCTGCTTTAATGGCTATAAAAAGAGGGTCGAAAGGACCTCCAGCGGAGACAGGAGCTGGAACGTCTAGCCATCCCTCTGCAAGGAGCTCAGCCTGCAGAACTGCGTGCACCAGATTCAAATCTTCAGGATGCTCCATTAAATGGAGCACAAAACTACAGCAACGTGCCTTCATGCACTCAGCCCGCATAACATCCAGACTTGCCTGAACCCATGTCGAAACTGGAGGCCGCACCGGCAACTGGTGACCTGCAGAGGGTGCTGGGTGACCACCCACCTGCAGGGAAGAGCTGGGCAGCCGCATGTTGAATGATCTTCAGCTTTATTCAGAGGTATCCAAAACGTAACATAAATCACTGCAGGAGTTAACCAGAGTCAAAGTCCAAAACCTACATCTCCAAGCTCTGCAGGAACATGGAACACATGGCAGTCAAGGGTAGACACTCGAGTTGAGAGACGAGGAACCAGCAATGAACACATGAACCAGACTAACTAATATACTAAGGGAATACAAAGGGCAGGTAATCAAAGGAAGAGGGAACAGGTGAGACAAGGAGGCAGGGAGACAGAAGGAACAGGTGAAACTAATACATAGACTAAACATGGGTGAAGGGATTAATTAACAATAAAAAGACACAAACAAACCAAAAACCACAAAGAAAGTCCAAAATGTCACACAGTGACAAATAAAGCTTGATCTCAGTCTTAGTCAACAGTTTCTTTTCAAGATGAATATCCAAACCTGCTGCTTACAGTTTAATTTTTGCTGAAGCCTTTTGTTCATTTATTCTTTATCTGGTATTTTACTGTTGGGGAATAGTTAGTAATTTAAAGTTCTTTGTTATTTGTTATTTTTTTATTACCGTGAGCCTCTGAAATTCCAACAAGTGCTGCTGTCTGTGGTAGGCAAAGGCATATTCATTAACTAAACTCTGATTGTAAAATTACAGCTTAGTGCCTTTTCAATGATTTAAATCATTTTGCCACCAGGATGGAGGGGCTTCCATCCTGGTGTTTTTAGGGATCTCTAATGGGCCCCTGGCACTTTGCTCGCTGCCGTTCTGGTGTGGGGCGCAGGCACCTAGGGGCACCCCCTCCACATGCAGGCAACACCACACATCAGTAAGGGCATTGGGGTATGGGACAGGGCATTCCCCCTCGGTGGGGTAATTTTTGTATGGGTGATAGGGATATGTCCCGGAGTGGTGGGCTCCCGTCTTGTGGCATATGGCTCCCAGGGATGTCTGGCTGGCAATGAGCCACAGGGGCTGTGCTGGGCTCTGGTGGGCATCACTCCCTCTTGACCTCTCAGGAGCTGGCTCACCAGGGTAGATGGAATGTGCCCTTCCTACCTTGATCCCTCTGAGTTCTGGCTGCTGCGGTAACCTGGTGTCTGTTCGGCATGTTGGGGGCTCTGGGGGGGTCTCACCTGCTTGATGGGGGCTTGTTGTCGGGCTTGGGCTGTGCGACTGGGGGAGTCTGAGATGGGAGTACTCGGCGCCCTGCATCTCACTCAGGTCATAAAAACACAGGTTACAGTTGCATCAATGTGGCACGCCTACTGTGATGCTGGATCAAATCTAGATTTAATTGTCAATCAGGATACCATCTTGAGATATCCTTTTTGTATAGCAAAACTGACCTGTTTCGTTGTCCAATGAGCTAACCCCTCCCTCCTACTTTCCTTTGTCTAAGGGGATCATTCAATCCAGCTCTCCATCCAGGGGGTCCGGACTTCCCTAAACCTGAAAGATCTTACTAAGCCGGTTTACTGAAAGTTCTGTTTAAGCAGGTGTTGGGAAATGACTCGCCTAGCCTCTGACAGCCTTCATACAAAAGTCTCGCCCTTCTTCAACTGGAGGTCTGGATGACTGAGTAACCCACAGCAGTCATTCACACTTTCAACAGTCACTTCTGTTCACGGCTGCTCATTTCCTAATATTACAACTGGCTCTTGGTATATGGGCTATGTTAATTTTAGTGGCTCGGCACGAGCCCCAAGGGTGCTGTGTTAACAAATTAGTCACTGTTTGAAACCCTCGTTAAAAAGAATGGACAATGATGGATACATTTGTCTGTGAGGCTGAAAAAGTGTTGCTGTTGTCTATGGATTGAGTTCAATAAATTCGAGAACATACTATTTCTACTCTCAGATCCATACTGTTTATGACTGTCTTTAATTTTTGTAATTTTACTTGAATCTTTTAATGTTAATAAAACATGCTTTATTTGTCAATCTGTTTTGTGTGTGGTTTATCTTTCTAATTTAAAGGTTCTTTTTTGCAACTTACCGGGTACTTTTCAGGAGTTGAAATTTGCCAGGTACTGTCCGTAAAACTTACCTAAAATTTAACAAGTATTTTCGGGAGCTTAACAAATACTTTCTGAAACTGACTTCTCATGTAAAGAGAACATAACAGGTACCTTCTGGAGCTCACAAAGTTTTTACCTGGAACTTGTAGACTTACATGGTACTGTCCTTGAACTTACTAGGCACTTTTCCAGAATTTCCCAGATACTTTTTGGAATGTACCTTGTACTTTTTTGGAACTTTTGCAGAAGTTTCAGATACCTTTACCAAAACATTTTTGTAACTTTACAGCTGAATACTTCTCTGAAATCATTTCGAGGGGACAGCAGACTCAGCAGAGACGCCCAGACGTCCTCTCCCCAGACACCTCCTCCAGCTCCTCCGGGGGGAGCCTAAGGCGTTCCCAGGCAAGCCGAGAAACATAGTCCCTCCAGCATGTCCTGAGCCGTCCCCTGGGCCTCCTCCTGGTGGGACTTGTCTGGAACACCTCCGAGGAAGGTGTCCAGGAGGCATCCAATGTAGATGCCCAAGCCACCTCAACTGGCTCCTCTTGATGTGGAGGAGCAGCGGCTCTACTCCGAGCCCCTCCCGGATGGCCGAGCTCCTCACCCTATCTCTAAGGGAGTGCCCGGCCACCCTACGGAGGAAGCTCATTTCAGCCGCTTGTATCCGGGATCTCGTTCCTTCGGTCATGACCCAAAGTTCATGGCCATAGATGAGGGTAGGAACGTAGACCGACTGGTAAGTCGAGAGCTTCGCTTTTCGGCTCAGCTATCTCTTCACCTCAATGGACCGGCACAGTGCCTCCATTACTGCGGCAGCAGCACCGATCTGTCTGTCGATCTCCCGCTCCATTCTTCCCTCACTCGTGAACAAGACCCCGAAATACTTGAACTCCTCCACATGAGGCAGGAACTCCCCTCCAACATGAAGCGGCTGCGACCGCCCCAGCGCATGCTGTAGGTCTTGGCTAGAGGGGGCCATCAGGACCACGTCATCTGCAAAAAGAAGAGATGAAATCCTCTGGTCCCCAAACCAGACCCCCTCCGGCCCTTGGCTGCGTCTAGAAATCCTGTCCATAAAAATTATGAACAGGACCGGTAACAAAGGGCAGCCCTGCCGGAGTCCAACATGCACCGTTAACACGTCCGACATAGTGCCGGCAATGCGGACCAAACTCCTGCTCCGCTTGTACAGAAACCGGATGGCCCCTAATAAAGGGCCCCCAATTCCATACTCCTGGACCACCCCCCACAGGGCACCACGAGGGACACAGTCGAATGCTTTCTCCAGGTCCACAAAACACATGTAGACCGGTTGGGCAAACTCCCATGAACCCTCGAGTACCCTGTAGAGGGCATAGAGCTGGTCCAGTGTTCTACGGCCGGGATGAAAACCACACTGCTCCTCCTGAAGCCGGGGGTCGACTATCGGCCGGACCCTCCTCTCCAATACCCTGGCGTACGCCTTACCAGGGAGGCTGAATAGTGTGATCCCCTGTAGTTGGAACACACCCTCCGGTCACCCTTCTTATGAAGGGGAACCACTACCCCAGTCTGCAAGTCCAGAGGCACTGTCCCCAACCGCCACGCAATGTTGAAGAGGCGTGTCAACCATGACAGGCCTGCAACATCCAGAGACTTGAGGTACTCAGAGCAGATCTCATCCACCCCCGAAGCCCTGCCACCGTGGAGCTTTTTAACCACCTCGGTGACTTCAGCCTGGGTGATGAAAGAGTCTAACTCTGATTCCCCAGCCTCTGTTTCCACCAGGGAATGCGTGATGGCATTCTGCTTCGAGGCAAACCGGTAGTATTTCTCCATGGCCTCACCGAACTCCTCCCAGCTTTATGCCTCTGCCACAGCCCGGGCTGTGGCATGCTTGGCCTCACGGTACCCATCAGCCATCTCAGAAGTCCCACAAGCCAACCACAGCCGATAGGACTCCTTCTTCAGCTTGACAGCGTCCCTTACTGCCGGTGTCCACCAACGGGTTCGGGGATTGCCGCAGCTATGGGCAGCAGCATCAACAATAGATGTGGAGAACATGGTGCACTCAGACTCTATGTCTCCGACATCCCCCGGAATCTGGTGAAAGCTCTCCTGGAGGTGGGAGTTTAACCAACTCACCACCAGGTGGTGATCAGTGGACAGCTCAGCCCCTCTCTGCATGTCCAAAACATGCGGCCGAAGGTCTGACGATATGACAACAAAGATTATCGACCTCCTGCCTAGAGTGTCCTAGTGCCATGTGCACTGATGGACACCCTTATGCTTGAACATGGTGTTCATTATGGACAATCCGTGACTAACACAGAAGTCCAATATCAAAACACCATTCAGATTCAGATTGGGGAGGCCATTCCTTCCGATCACGCCTCTCCAGGTGTCACTGTCGTTTCCCACGTGGGCGTTGAAGTCCCCCAGCAGAATAATGGGGTCCCCGGGAGGGGCACTATCCAGCACCCCCGACAGGGATGCCAAGACGGCCGGGTACTCCACACTCGAGGCTGACATTTTTTTGGGAATCCCACGGGTCACGGGATTCCCATGGGAATCCCGCGGGATGGGAGACAGCATCAGTAAAGATCACGTGATTGGGACATTACAGGATAAAAAATTAACGGGAGCAGACGGGAACGGGAGCCAACCAATAGGAGGGAAAATAAACTAGGATCAATTGTCTTTGGAAATGTAAAACTGAGACTTTGTTATAAACTTTAAGAAAAAAAAACTTGGATCGATGCCGCCATTGTGTAGTTTTTTTCCAAGAAGCCTATATTATAATGCAAGTCAAACGAACTACATGACCCACAAGCCAACAGTGCTTCTGATAATAAACTTATAGCTTATCATCAGAATCAAACATACCGTTAAAATACCGTTAATCAAAGGGTTAAAATGCATAAGCGTGGACGGTGTTAGGGTGATTTTAAAAATCACCCTTTAAATAAAGTTTGTCTTAATTAAAAAAAAAAACACACAAATACAGAACACATAAACTGAGCACGTGTGCTGAGCAGATAATCTGCTAGCACTAAGATGGTTGAGTTTTCAACACAAAACCAAACGTCATTAAACGAAAAATGTTTAGATTATTTCATTCTAAACTACTTCTCTCTGCCCAAAACAACCTCCTACGTGAACCGTGCTGAGAAAAAGTTGTCCGGGGCGACGAAGGTGAAGAAAGCATCCACCGTTAATAAAGGGTTAACTTGCTAACCTCCGGCCAAACTGCACGTTACTGCTGTAGCCATGATGATGCGGTCCCGTTGTCCTTCCTTCAGACCAGGAAAACTGCTCTACTCTGCGTCGTCGTAACAGGGTCTCTGCTGGGAACTCTCTGGAACACAGTTTGCTTCTGTAGACCTCAGAGAGAAAAGTCAAGCAACGCTTGTACCTTAATTACCCCCATTCATGAATGAATACCAGATACACAAACACCAATTCATTCCTACTTAACTTAGTGCATATGATCGCGTGATCGTATGACACTCTTCGATCCAGTTTGAACAGTTATGTCTGTTTGTCCGCAAAGAAACATTAGCACTCTGTGTCCCTCTGTCCAGTTCCGCTGGGGACTTGCGTGGAAGAGGTCAGTTTGTTGCAAGAGTGGGATTTTTATTTGGACAGTGACGTCACATGAAGTCTGCTGTTATTCCCTGTTTCTGGCTGTGCCGGAAGTAGGTTAATGCGATTTATATTGCAAGTTCCAGAAAAGTTCATACTGGCCTTTCATTTTGTAACGTGGCTGGGGTCCCAACAATACTATAAGGAGATTATAGAAAATTGCTTTTAATCAACAGATCTTAAGCTGGGTACAAGGCATCCAATGTCAGACAGCTACTTTTCGTTCTTGAAGAGGTAGGGTACAAATCAATTCAAAACGGCAAAGAATGAAATAGCAAATAAATAAAACAAATGACTAACGCCTTGCTAAAAAGATCTTATAAAAGCAGTTGTAAGAACTGCAAACATCTCCAATTCCTTCAGTACTAAACCAGGACTACTAGGAAAAGGATTTTCAATCCTCTATCAAAATAATATTGTTTTGATAGAATATTTACATTTGTTTCCTGAATTCAGGCTAGATTGATCAACATAGACTTTCTCATACATTCAGCTCCATCAACGGGCCGAACCAAAGGCACAAGATGAAAACAGAGTGGCGCCTGAGATAAAGTCAGGCTGTCAATCTGCATTAAAACACTGGAACAAATATTCTGTAGAGTGACAGGGAGCTGGCTCTATGCAAACACATTTACAATTGTTGCAGTTGCGTGTTCTGCACCGTTCGTCAGCGAGCCAAGAGGTTTGTGTGTATATGCGTGTGTGTGTTTGTGTGCTGACAGTTTACTAGTCTTCTGGGTCAGTGAACTGGACAGACAAGACACATCACTGTCACCACATGGCTGGTCTGTCAGTCAGCCAGGATGGCCATGACAGGCGTGAGTAACACGTTTTGGGCTGGACACTAACACACTGTGACATATGCACTCTAACACACGGGCTGACCACTCACCACTTACAATTCCTGCACTAATTATAGGCGCAAGCATTTGTGGTTGAATGTCAACGATTTGAGCAATCATCATTAAGAAAATCAACAAGCATGGAGCAAACATCTGAATCATTGTCCGTGTCTCCATTTTATCAGAAATGTCGTCACTCATGCATTGATCTTGAAGTAGATCCAGTTAAATGCCACAAATTATTTTAGAGAGGTAATTGATACACCACTTATTAGGATGACAAATTAAATATTTGGATACGAAAAATGTTCCAAATCACTGGTTTCTCTTAATCAAGTCTTAGTACAGAAAAAATAGCCTGCATGCTATATTGTTTGTAAATTCAATCAGTGAGCAGAATAAGAGGTAATGAGCTATATCGTCATGCTAATTCAAACTGGGAAACCTAGAGAAATTTCACACGCAAATGCTGTCAGTAACAATATAATGCATCATCAATCTATGATATTTTAAATTGGCTTGTAAAGTAGTCTTGCATTTGTTTCATAAATACTGCTTTGTTTTACCTTTCTGTTCATTTTTATATTGTGTGAGAAATTGCTGGAAATATTGCAGCAGGATTATGATGAAACATGACATGATTTGTTTGTGTGTAATAACCAGTTTATCAGTCCACGATTCTTTCATTATGGGATCAGTGCTGACCACAAAACACACAACATTCAGTAGGATTTGACAAAATGATAAGAGGTTGAATAAGACCACTAACTTCCAGGAGCGGACCCATTTACTTACAGTAAAATAATTGGCAAGTATTGGAAACTAACCTCTAAGTTCCAGGAAAGTTGCATTATAATTTGCATTATAACCCATAAAAGTACACTGTTGTCTGTTTCAGAAAAGTACATGGTAAGTTTCAGAAAGAACCCTAGAATTTCCATTATGTACCCTCTACGTTTTAATAAAGCATCTGGCAAGTTCACTTAAAGTATCAGGAAAGTACATAGTAAGATGTGGGGAAGATACCTGGTAAGTTCATTGAAAGTACTCTCTATTTCCAAAAAGTAACCTCGAAGTTCAAGCAAGTACTTTGAAGGTTTGAGAACAGTACCGTAGAGGTTCTGCAAAATAACCTCTCAGGTTTTATAAAAGTTCTGGGTACATTCTGTGAATGTACCTGGAAAGTTCCATTAAAAGAAGGTGCTTGATAAGTTGCTATATTCCAACAAGGTTCAGAAAGTAACCTCTAACCTTATGTTCCAAAGATAATCCTCTAAGCTCTTAGAAAACAGCTTATAAATTCTAGGATCGAACCTGGAATGTTCTCAACGTAACTTTTAAGTTACATAAAGTATCCTTTAAGTTCCAGAAAAGTGCTTAGTATGTTATGGGATAGTGTAGCCTGATTCCTGAGAAGCCACTTCCATTAAAGTACCTGGTAGGTTCTGGAAATTACTTGATATGGCAGCCATGTGTCTTTTCTCTCATGTCTCTTTTAATTTATCTTCATTTAGCGTTTAAATCAAACACCTTGTCGTTTTGACTGAGGCACTTTCTTTTTAGCTATATTTAAACTCACTTGGAAGTTTAGCAATCTTTAGTAAAAAAAACTCAAAGAGAGTGGAGGTGCAAAAACGTATACTGCTGATAAATTAGGCAAGGCAAGTTTATTTATTTAGCACATTTCAGTAGCAAGACAATTCAAAGTGTTGCACATGAAAAAAAGAAAAAGAGACATAGTAGGAAAAGTACATTACAGTGGTGTAGAGGTAATTAAATAATTAACGAACACAACTAATTAAAGAGAATAAAAATTACTATTTAAAATGATAAGATGATAATAAAAAAGATTTAAAAAAATTAAAAATGTATGACAAAGTGTTTGATTAGAAAATAAAAGGAAAGCTGGACTGAAAACTTAACTAATAATGTTTAGATAGCACAGTCAAAGGCCACTCTAAAAAATAAGTTTTTAGTCTTGATTTAAAGCAACTCAGGGTTTCAGCGCTTTTACAGTTTTCTGGGAGTTTATTCCAGATTAGTGGAGCATAAGAACTAAAAGCTGCTATTCCATGTTTGGTTCTGGTTCTGGGTATGCAGAGTACAGGTCCTTCTCAAAATATTAGCATATTGTGATAAAGTTCATTATTTTCCATAATGTCATGATGAAAATTTAACATTCATATATTTTAGATTCATTGCACACTAACTGAAATATTTCAGGTCTTTTATTGTCTTAATACAGATGATTTTGGCATACAGCTCATGAAAACCCAAAATTCCTATCTCACAAAATTAGCATATCATTAAAAGGGTCTCTAAACGAGCTATGAACCTAATCATCTGAATCAACGAGTTAACTCTAAACACCTGCAAAAGATTCCTGAGGCCTTTAAAACTCCCAGCCTGGTTCATCACTCAAAACCCCAATCATGGGTAAGACTGCCGACCTGACTGCTGTCCAGAAGGCCACTATTGACACCCTCAAGCAAGAGGGTAAGACACAGAAAGAAATTTCTGAACGAATAGGCTGTTCTCAGAGTGCTGTATCAAGGCACCTCAGTGGGAAGTCTGTGGGAAGGAAAAAGTGTGGCAGAAAACGCTGCACAACGAGAAGAGGTGACCGGACCCTGAGGAAGATTGTGGAGAAGGGCTGATTCCAGACCTTGGGGGACCTGCGGAAGCAGTGGACTGAGTCTGGAGTAGAAACATCCAGAGCCACCGTGCACAGGCGTGTGCAGGAAATGGGCTACAGGTGCCGCATTCCCCAGGTCAAGCCACTTTTGAACCAGAAACAGCGGCAGAAGTGCCTGACCTGGGCTACAGAGAAGCAGCACTGGACTGTTGCTCAGTGGTCCAAAGTACTTTTTTCGGATGAAAGCAAATTCTGCATGTCATTCGGAAATCAAGGTGCCAGAGTCTGGAGGAAGACTGGGGAGAAGGAAATGCCAAAATGCCAGAAGTCCAGTGTCAAGTACCCACAGTCAGTGATGGTCTGGGGTGCCGTGTCAGCTGCTGGTGTTGGTCCACTGTGTTTTATCAAGGGCAGGGTCAATGCAGCTAGCTATCAGGAGATTTTGGAGCACTTCATGCTTCCATCTGCTGAAAAGCTTTATGGAGATGAAGATTTCATTTTTCAGCACGACCTGGCACCTGCTCACAGTGCCAAAACCACTGGTAAATGGTTTACTGACCATGGTATCACTGTGCTCAATTGGCCTGCCAACTCTCCTGACCTGAACCCCATAGAGAATCTGTGGGATATTGTGAAGAGAACGTTGAGAGACTCAAGACCCAACACTCTGGATGAGCTAAAGGCCGCTATCGAAGCATCCTGGGCCTCCATAAGACCTCAGCAGTGCCACAGGCTGATTGCCTCCATGCCACGCCGCATTGAAGCGGTCATTTCTGCCAAAGGATTCCCGACCAAGTATTGAGTGCATAACTGTACATGATTATTTGAAGGTTGACGTTTTTTGTATAAAAAACACTTTTCTTTTATTGGTCAGATGAAATATGCTAATTGTGTGAGATAGGAATTTTGGGTTTTCATGAGCTGTATGCCAAAATCATCCATATTAAGACAATAAAAGACCTGAAATATTTCAGTTAGTGTGCAATGAATCTAAAATATATGAATGTTAAATTTTCATCATGACTTTATGGAAAATAATGAACTTTATCACAATATGCTAATATTTTGAGAAGGACCTGTAGATTTGAACCAGAAGACCTGAGAGGTCTGGGTGGTTGATACACTGACAACAAGTCTGTAATGTATTTTGGTGCTAAGCCATTCAGTGATTTATAGACTAACAGAAGTATTTTAAACTCTATTCTCTGAGCTACAGGGAGCCAGTGTAGGGACTTTAGAACCAGGGTGATGTGCTCCACTTTCTTAGTTCTAGTGAGGACGTGGGCAGCAGCGTTCTGGATCAACTGCAGCTGTCTGATTGACTTTTTAGGCAGACCTGTGAAGACACCGTTGCAGTAATCAATTCTACTAAAGATGAACGCATGAATTAGTTTTTCAAGGTCCTGCTGAGACATTAGTCCTTTAATGCTAGAGATGTTCTTTAGGTGATAGAAGGCCGACCTAGTTACTACCTTCATGTGTCTCTGAAGGTTCAGGTCTGAGTCCATCACTACACCCAGGTTTCGAGCCTGATTGGTGGTTTCTAGTTGTATTAACTGAAGCTGTGAGCTAACTTTTAAACGTTCTTCCTTTAGTCCAAAGATTATTACTTCAATTTTGTTTTGATACAGTAGAAAAAAAAATTGGCATTTACCCAGCACTTGAATGGGTTGATAATCACCTGGTGACACTGTTATGTACAGCTGTGTGTCATCTGCATGATAAGTTAGTTATGATAAGTTCTGTTATTGTTTATTATAATCTGAGTTAGGGGAAGCATGTAGATATTGAATAGGAGGGGCCCTAAGATGGACCCTTGGGGTATGAGATTTTTGTGCTCTCTGATGTAAAGTTACCTACTAACACAAAAAAGTACCTGTCTTCAAGTAGGATTTAAACCAATCGAGTGCTGTACCAGAAAGGCTGACCCAGTTTTCCAGGCGGGGTCAGTTCTCTGTAATTCTGGCCATTTTGACTTATTTAATTGGAGAGTTCTTCCAGTGAGTCATCCTCTTTGATTTTTTGGTCTTGTGCCTAAGACATGCCAGGGGGGCTGTCACTGTTTGGAATCCCAAGCAGAGTTGAATTATAATTTTAACCACAACATTTACTTCTAGTCGGTGGACTTTCATCTCCAAAACAGCCAATTTCTATAAAAGCTTGTCGAAGTCCTTTATGGTGAAGGAAGGCATCTTGTGCTGATTAGCTGGCGTCGACTCGTTCTTTCAGGTTTGATTCAAAATCCTTTAGAAAAAATAGAATTAGTCCTTGGGAGTCACTGATATGAAGTACTTTTAGTCCAGATTTTCTGTAAATTTGGCTAAGACATAAAAAGTTAACATTAAAAGAATGCAAGCAAGCAGGGAGCCGGGAAGAAAAGCGTCTGAGCAGGCAGAGGCAAAAGTAGAATCGTAGATTATAAACGGTAGATTAAAATCTTAAAATCTTTTAATTCAACCAGCATGTTTCTTCTGACTAGAAGTATTGTTTTTTAGTGCCCTGCCAAAGTTCCAACTTCAATCCAACACTGATAAGCAATAGGAGGGTTTACATTGTTGTATATTATTTTGAGCAATGCCTTTGCCCTTTCCAGTCCGTAACAAATTTGGGTTGAATAAAAGTTATTTTAAATCTAAACCTGCCACAATGGGTAATTTGGTGATTAACTGTATAATTTTGTATTTTTCTGTGTTTCTCATATTTTTTTTTTTTATTGTCCCAGATTGTTATAGGTGATGGTATTAAATAAAAAATTTAAATTTAAATGAAATGAAGTCTGAAGTTCACAAAATCTAAATGGTGTACTAATTAAATACAGATAAAATCTGTAAATGTTACAGGAAAACACACTGGACTGTCCCCAAGAAGCTCTGGACTTTACACACACATGCTGTTTCTGCTCTGGTTCCCAGCTGCATATTAAATCTCTTCTTATACTTAATTTGAATGCACATTTTCCAAAGCAATGAGCCATTTATTTGCAAGGAGGCTAAAATTGGTGTACAGCTGTACAGCTGTTACTGTCTCATTACTATAATTTTCCTTTTCATTTTGTTTTTAAATTAAGCTGAGACTTAACAGTCCATGAGCAAAAACCATGAAATAAAAGCAACCAACACTTTTGATAAGTCTAAAGCACACAAGTTTTATATCTTTTGTCTTATAAATTAAAGGATATTGTTTCAGGTAAAGTTTTGTCAATCTAATTTAACCATGTTGTGTACAGTGATCACTACAGTGAACAGCTTCAAAAGCTTTTTCTGCATGTTTATAGTTGTTGGACGGTATACTTGCAAAAAAGCCACTTTTTTGGAGTCTTTTGTGTCACTCCATACACTCCCACCTACTGGCAGGCCAGTGTAACCTTACAGAACTTTATTCAAACCATCATGGCTAGTAGTCAGCCTAAAACATTTTAAAGAGGACATTGTGCATCACTGGCTACATTTTGCCTTAACTTTTAATAATTGCTGTGGCTATTGTTCTTAAAGACTTCAACAACCACAACTCTCTCTAAAAAAAAATCACTTTTTACCAGATGATATTTTTTGCAGATTGTTGAGGTTGGGCAGTAGACTGGTAAAACTTTGAAGTTTTTCACTCAATTTACTGTTTAGTAATATTCATTTGTTTGTCACACACACATTTCAGTCTAAATGCATAGTGTCCTCCTGAGTGGACATCTGAAAAACTCTTTGAAAAGCACATGTTAAAAATTTTTTTTTTTTTTTCTTGTGCCTAAAGAGGCTTGAAAACAGGAAAACGTAATGAGAGTTCCCATAAATACGTGTCTCTAAATACAAGATAAAAAGTAAAATAAAGACAAAAAAGCTATGATGTGTTTATACAGGGTTATTTGTTTCAGTTTGAAAAATGAGCTCCAGATCAATGCTGCAGTAATTTAACCACCATTCTTTGTTTAAGAGTTTGCAAAAGCAAGATGAAAAGGTCCGACAAGAACATCGCACAAATCAGAATAAATTTTGATCAAATCAATACATGGAAATCCAGCAGATTTATGAAGTTTTTTTTTCTTACAAAAAGACATTTTTTCCTTCATTAGTGCAAAAACAACACTTTAATAACTTTTGCTTGTTGGGAATATTTCCCATTGCTCTTCGAAGTAATGCCAGCAGTCTTAACTTGGACAAATTATGCCCAAATGGATAAGAAAAAGACCAAAATGGAAATAAAGCAGAACAATTCTTCAGTGTAAGTAATGCATTTATCTTGTGATCTTATCCAAAACTGACTCATTTTTTAGCAAAGTTTAGAGGCTTTTCAAGCTATTATGCTGCGCTTTCTCAAGTACCCTTAACACGAGAAGTTTTTCTGTCTTTCACTCACTGTTAAAACTGCAACCCGTGCTTCCCCTTCATTAACCCTCCCTGAAAAGCTGTCGAACTCAGCAGATTATGTCCAGATTACAGTTTATCCAGATATTTTGCACCCGCTTTCCTGATGGAAGTTCAGTGAAGACGACAGTCTAATACTCCACTTTAGCTCCACTTCATTGGCTACCGGAGCAATTTAGGGTTGACTGTAAAATTTTATTGATCAGCACTTGCTGCCCTTTTCTCTTTAGAGTAGCTTAATTGCATCAGTAGTTCCACTATAACTGCAGTAAAACAGCCATATAAGCTGTGTTGAATATAGTCATGGAGACATTTTGCAGGCACGAGCAACTGTCTTATTACATCCCTTCAGTCCCGTGGCTCTGTAACCTCTGTCAGTATTTATGTCATCATCTTCACAAATGAGTACACAAGCCTGGCTAATGATCATTATTATTTCCAGTTCTTACAGTCTCACAGAATAAAACTCAATGTTCTGAATATTTTATGAGTCCATAGAAAAGTCATTATGCCTGGGTTCACCCAGGTAAAATCCTTCAAAAGGCCATTCAACTCCCCATGATGGTGCTAGAAATGTTGCAAACATGCCATGTACAAATACAAATACATTTGTTGGCACCTCTGATGAAGACATGTAAAAACGTTTAAAAGACATTCGTTGTTTATTGCATTGGCATTTTATAGCATTATCTCAAACAGAAAAATTTTATAAACTTTTTATTTTTTAGTTCATTTATTCAGTGGGAAAGAAAATCAACTCTTAAGAAATAATCAAATCAAATCATTGGTGGCCCAGTTATTGGTACCCTTAACATTTGTTTTAAATAAATACTGTATAATACTGTAGAACAAAACATTTTATATACTGTTATACTTAACTTGTTCAAGTGGATCTACATTTTTAGGAACATCAGATTAGTAATTCATGGCTTCCTGTTTCTCTGGGGTATAAATATGATTAAACACAGAGGCTGGTTTCTCATTTTTTACAAAGTTATGGTAAGGACCCCTATTAAGCTTGCCATCACAGAGAACAGGTAAGGAATGAAATAAAGAAATCTCCAAAGTTCTCAGTTAGAGAACTGCAGCATAGAGTGGCATCTCCAGGTCATCAACGTCTCCATAGCAACCATTAAATGCCATCTACATGCCAACCTGTTGTTTGGAAGGCGATGCCACAAAACCCTAACCCTAACCCATCAAACACATGTGGTTTGCTAAACTTTACTTGGACCTTAGACTGATGAAACCCAAGGCTTGTACACACTCTGCAAGAACCAATGAGTTATTTTTACCAGGGCAGTGAGACAAGAATGATGTCATTATTTTCTCACAGCTCTGATTTAAGAGTTTTCACAACTTGTTCTTGACATATCATCTTGGCAGAACTTTTGTCTGTGTGCGCTGTCGGGCAGCGGTTGTTTGATCTGAAATTTGAAGTGGCCGTGGTTAATGCAGTAAAGAGGAAGTGTGGTCATTACCTCGTTTTCTGTAAAAGCTTTCTCAGGAGTTCCGTGCTTGACTTTCTTGTGAAGCATCCAATGTCCTGGTCAGAAAAAATGTTGTTCTTTTTCTTTCTGATCTTTAGTAAATGGGAAAAAGTCATTCAGGTGGGGTTAATGTGAAGCAAAAGATGAGTATTTGGAAAACTACCTCATGCACACTGTTTAGTATAGTTGAGGACTCTGATGAAACCTTGTTACAATGCAGAGTGCAGAATACTTTATTGTTGTCAATAATTTTTATTGAGGAGTCAGACATGTAAATTGAGACGTCCACAATATAAATTTGTCCTCTTTGATATGGGCGTAAAACAAAGACAATACAAAAAACAAAACAAAAGTGACATAAATAAACAGGGACATTCTCGAAACCCACCCACCTCCCCTTTCTTAGGACTTACATCTTATCACACCGAGAATCAAATCAAATTCTCTTCAAATAGCGTTATCAATATATTGCTGAAGGGGCTGCCAAGTTCTATTGAATCGCTTTAAGTTATTTGCTAATGAGTACCGTATTCTTTCCAAATGAGAGAGCCTCCCCAGTTCGTCCAACCACAATTTAACCGACGGAACCTCAGATTTTTTCCAGAACATCAACACTAGCTTTTTTCCTATGATAAAGGCATAAGATAAAAATCGTTGTTGGTATTTATTAAATTGAAAAAGCTGAACAGAAACTCCGAGTACAATCAGAAGTGGGTCCAGCCTCAACTCTGTACGAAACATATCTGATAGAGTTTTGAATATGCCAGACCAGAATGGGGTTAATTCTGTACACATATAATAAGAATGGAGAAGCGTGGCTTCTTCAATATGGCATTTGTCACACAGTGGGGATGTGTTGGGGAAAATTTTATGTAACTTCACCTTACAGTAATGAAGCCTGTGAATGATTTTAAATTGAATAAGACAGTGTCTAGAGTTGGCAGAACACTTGTGAATATTCTCTAGCGCAGCCTTCCAGAGTTCGTCACTTATCTCCGTTCCCAAATCCTGCTCCCAGCTTGTTCTAAGGCCCTGCATGGACGGCGAGGTTCTGGATAATAACACATTATAAATCTGGGAGATTAGATGGCGTTCACCGCCACCCAGCTTAAAGAGTTCGTCAAATTCATTAGGTATTATATTCTCTAAAGTGCGCATGTGTTTTTTGACATATGCCCTGACCTGTAGGTATCTAAAATGATTGTATTAATGGAGGCCAAATTTGGCCTGAAGTTGAGAGAAAGAGGCAAAATTACCACCCACCAACAGGTCACCAATAGTCCTGATGCCTAAATCTTTCCATTGTATATAACCTGAATCTAAAATGGAAGGGACAAATGAGGGATTCTTGGCTATTGGTAATAAGGTAGATATAGATTCAATACCGAATTGGAGTTTTATCTGTTTCCAAATACGTATAGTACTGTGTATGATGCAGTTATTGTTGTATGCCAAGGTATCTACACTTGTTGGTGACAGAATAAGAGCACCAATTTCATGAGGGCTGCAGTCTTCTTTTTCCATTGTGATCCACTTGGATTGTGTAAAATTGCAATCTAGCCAAATTGTAATAATGCAAAGCGCACACGAATAATAGTAAAATGAAAAATTTGGGAGGGCCAATCCGCCCTCCAACTTTGCCTTGCCAAGGTGAGCTTTGCTAATTCGGTGCGTTTTATAGTCCCATAGAAATGGAACGATTATAGAATCAAGTTTCTTAAAAAATTTCTTGGGTAAAAATATTTTGAAATAAATAAAGGATCTGAGGGAGGAAAGACATTTTTATTGCATTGATTCTTCCCACCAGGGAAATGGGGAGAGATCTCCAAAATTGAATGTTATTTTGCAGCTTCACCACAAGGGGGGTGTAATTAGCTTCATAAAGTGAATTAAAATCCTTAGTAATCTCTATTCCAAGGTAGGTGAATTTATTATTAGCAATTTTAAATGGCATACTTTCCAAGATTGAAGAGTCCTTGAGCTTAATTGGCATCAGTACACTTTTAGACCAGTTGATCCTATAACCCGAAAACCTACCAAACTGAGAGATTGTATCTAGGAGCGTTGGTATAGTACACTGAAGGTTGGTTATAAACAATAGGATATCATCTGCATATAAGGAAATTTTATTTACAGTTCCTTTAGTAATGTATCCCTGTATAAGAGGGTTGGTACGAATTGATTGTGAGAGGGGTTCCAGTGCCAAGGCAAAAATTAAGGGTGACAGCGAGCAACCCTGTCTGGTGCCCCTATGTAATTGAAATGCAGGAGATAGTGTCTTGTTAGTGACAATTCTAGCACAAGGTTTATGATACAGGATTTTTAACCATTTTTCAAAGTTTTCACCAAGATCATATCTTCGCAGGGTTGCAAAAAGGTAGGGCCATTCTATTTGGTCAAAGGCCTTTTCCGCACCGAGGGAAAGGACAGCCAAATCAGAAGTTTCCCCCCTCTGAGAATAAATCACATTATAAAGACGTCGCAAATTAAAGAAAGAATGTCTGTTTGGTATAAAATCGGTCTGTTCAGGATGAATTAATTTATCCATTAACAAGGTCAACCTATTAGCTAGAATTTTGGCTAGTATCTTTTGATCATAGGTTAACAATGATATTGGCCTGTAATTACCTACGTCCTCAGGATCCTTATCCTTTTTTGGTATTAGTATTATAGTGGCTTCTTTCATAGTGGGCGGTAGGATATTATCTGAGTTTGCTTGGGTGTACATATTTAACAAATAAGGTGATAAAAGGTCACTAAATTCTTTATAAAATTCCCCAGGATATCCATCAGGACCAGCTGTTTTTCCACTTTTCAGTGATTTAATAGCAACCTGAATATCAACGCATGAGAGATTTGCATTAAGAGAGCTCTTGTCTTCCTGAGTTAAAGTTTGGAGATCACAACTATCTAAGAACTTCTGTATGATTAAATCATCTTTTACAGCCTTGGAAGAGTACAATGATTCATAAAACTGTTTAAATCTATGATTAATGTCTTTGTGTGAGGTTAAGATTTCCCCATTTTCTGATTTAATTTTGTTAATTGTACGGTCCCTTTCCATTTTCCTTAATTGTCTAGCCAATAATTTATTAGGTTTTTCCCCAAATTCAAAATATTTCTGTCGAGTAAAAATAAAAGCTCTAGTAATGTGATCTGACAATAATTGATTATATTTGTACCTCAGTGAAATAATTTTTTTATGAGTTTCTGTAGAGGGGTGTATAGCATTATCCCTGTCCAAACGTCTAATTTGTTGCTCTAAATCCGTCAACTCTTCACGGTTCCTTTTCCTCCTTGCTGCTCGAAAAGATATAATGCTTCCCCTTAAATAGGCTTTCATAGTTTCCCACAGTATTGAAGGAGACGTTCCGGGAAGGTTGTTGGGTATTATTTAGTCAACTCAGAGGTAAGAACGATACAGTCAGAGTTACTTGCAGCAAGGGTAGCCCACTTTGCAGTGAAACTACAAAGTTTTTGACACCCTATCTCTTTATTTATATGCACAGTTCAACAGACAGTTCAGACAGGGTGTGTGTGTGTGAGACAGAAAGGAGGCTGGTTCACACAGAGATAACAATGATCTCACACACACAGGGAGGAAGGCATAGTGCAGGTGCCTTGCAACACAAAGTTTTTACATGAGTGATAACAAGTTTTTGCACCCATCCAACAGTCCCTCCTTTTATCACAAGTAAAAACATTTAATATAAAAACGAGTAAGAAAAAATACTTTGTATGAGCGAAAACCCACGGACGGTAAACAGATTATATTTTGTGGGAAATACTCATACGGCCCCGCCGCCCTCGGCGACCATTAAAAGTTAAATGTTGATTAATACTTGAAATCATAAAAATAAAAGAATAATACTTGAAATCATAAAAATAAAAGAATAATACTTGAAATCATAAAAATAAAAGAATAATACTTGAAATCATAAAAATAAAAGAATAATACTTGAAATCATAAAAATAAAAGAATAATACTTGAAATCATAAAAATAAAAGAATAATACTTGAAATCATAAAAATAAAAGAATAATACTTGAAATCATAAAAATAAAAGAATAATACTTAATGAAAACAGTGAAACATAATAAAGGAATTTCAAAATCTGCCCTGTTTATGTCATCATTGTACTTCTTCTCATTTCACTTAAGCAACAACTTCTTTTGATTTTCTGCTGTAAGGTCATTTTATGAAATATAATGTATGAGTACACTCAGGCTTTTGATGTGATTTATTTACAACATGTCATCATAATCGTCCCCTTCATTTTCGTGCATTTCTACCTGGTTCAGTGTTGCATATGCCACCATGAACAATACCAGAAATTCTGTAGGAATGGATGTGCGTCATGTTCTTCCGTCAGTGTTCTGAGATGGGTCCCGTCTGATGTCCATCTCTTCTGGTTCGGTATCACCTCCTGTGGATCCTGCTTTAGATAGAGAAAGAGTCCTGCTACCAGAATTAAGCTCAGGCTTATCAGTCCTGTCCACATGTTACAGAGAGCCATTTTATAATTGGGCGCAGATCAGCTGTTTTCTTCACCGGTTTGAGACGCTGGGCCATCTTTGAACCCGGACTTCCTCTGCTACCCCGTCGGTTGGTTTGGCTCCTGTAACGGCAAAACTGGCTTACAGTGGCTTTTATGGATCCAGGAAGACCTCTCTGCTATTTTCAGAGCTGTGGGCGTTGTTAGGAGTATTTGAAACGGCCCTTTCCACCAAGGAGTGCTCCAATCCTTCCGGTGGAGTGTCTTAATCAGGACCAGGTCTCCAGGCCTCAGGTCATTCTGTGGGATAGGAGCAGAGATTATCGGCAGACCACTGGACATTTGTTCTTCTTTTGTCTGCAACATTTTATTCATCCACTCAGCTAATGAAGTTTCCTGTTGTGCTTTCTGTATTTCATTCATGTCAGAGGGCAGAGAAAACGGTCTGCCATGTACTATTTCTTTGAAAATACAAATTCACATCAGCAACTTGGTGTCACGTGATGTCAGACTCAGAATATAGTGGGTGGAGTTATACAATGATGTACAGTAGGTGGCAAATGGAGTAAGACCAGTTTGATTTGGAGTTATTCTCATCCATAATTTAACCAGGGATAGGCATCCGGGCCATGGCCTCCCTGTTTCTTCCATTGTTTTCCTTAATCTTTAACTGAAACCCTAATGCTTTAGAACTTAGTTCTATTAATTTATTTACAAAATGAGTTCCATTATCTGATCTTATAATCTGTGGGATACCATATGTGGGGAAGAAATGTGTCACTAGGTTCATCTATTACAACTAGGCAATATTTCTTCCCCCGTGTTTGCAACAAATTATGCATGATCTGCAAACATTCTTTGCATAGTCAGAAAAATTTATAGTGTAGCATTAATGCTTTACCAGATGTGACATATTCCCCCCTTGACACGTGGGTCTTCCCAATGTGTCACTGTAGCCGCTGTGTTGTATAAATGTTTTGGGAGGATTGGTTTATCTTCTATCTGATAGATGTCATCTTTTTTCTGTGCTCCTCTCTTTAGCCAGGCCTTTATTTCTGTCTTGGTTGCTGACTGTTGGGCGTCTTTCAGCACATCTGTGTCTATAAATAGCAGATCTGACATTTTCTCTTTAATAGGTTGAAATGAGTTAGTTCTGTCCCTGATGATGTTTTAAAACCTCTATTTTGCCAAATCTTAGCATGGTGATGTACTGATCCGAAAACGTATTGGCTGTCTGTGTATATAGTAAGTATTTGTCCCTCATGTAATTCGCATGCTCTTACTACAGCATATAATTCTGCTGTTTGGGCTGAGCATGTATTGGGTAGAGATTTAGCTTCTATTATCCTATCGATGGTTGTTATTGCATAACCAACTTTATTCTTTCCATATTCATCTTTAGATGCTGAGCCATCTACAAACACAACACATGAATCTGGTAGAAGGGTTTGAGAAATGTCTTGTCTGGGTTTGGTGTCTTCTTCAACTTTTGCTTTATAAGAATGTGGTTTTCCATCTTCTGCAGTAGGTATTAGAGTACTTGGATTTAAAGGGCACATCTTTTTAGAGTTATGTTTGGCTGTGATAATAATAGCGATGTCAGTGTGATATGCCTTGCATGTAGCGTCAGGTGCTTCTCTTAATATTCCTGACTTCAACATATCTTGTATTACTGGCTTAATACCTTCTTCAGCTTCTGGCTTGAAGGGGTATTGGCGGACTAATGGCCTTTTTTCAGATATTAGTTTAACCTTGTATGATGGGAACCCCTTTATTATCAGTTGATGATTGGGACCACAGTTCAGGTGGGACAGCAGCTAAGGCAGGATGCATGTTGCTCTCTTTGCTCTCAGCTAAGCCCTGTATTTGTCCCTCTGCCTCATCTAAATGTATCCTTGGATGGACTTTGACTGTCCACTCCAGAATGAGCTTCCAGATTCCTGTATTAGGATCTACCTTTGACAGTGTCAGTGCTGTTCCTGCAGAGGTTTAAAGCCTCTGTTTTTCCAAATTCTTATTATTCTTTTTTATCATATTTTATAAAGTAAGTCCTTATTACATTTAAAAATGAGATCAATATTTTTGGTAGTTGCTATTATTATAAATAATGCTTGGTTTAGTTCTTATTAAAAATAAAAAATAAAAACTCACTCACTGATGAACACAAAAAATGAAGGGCATATTATATCTTATAATCTTAGTTTGTTTTACCCAGTTTTATAGATACAACATACAGTTTCAGTCAGCTTTGTATTTAGTTCAAGTAACTAAAGTTTATTTCAATTAACTCAAGTTTTCTCTATGTCAGTCCAGTCCAGTAATTCTGTTAAGGTTCATTTCATCTTATGTTAAGTTTGAGTCTAATTCAATCATTTTGAACCTGACTGGAAAAAGTCTAAACGTCTGTTAAAATCTTTTTGTTTTACCATAGAGAACTGACCTAATATTATTATGGTAATGTTGAGGACTCTAATTTTTACATAACATGAAACAGACATTTATTTCACAAAAACAGAAAGTCAAACACAGACATTTGGCCACATGAAAGTTTAAATAACCTGTTTGTAAAAGAATTGTGAAAAATTGAAGACGGGTCTATGAACTTTCTTATGGTTATCAGTATTTTCAATACAGGTAGAACCTTTGCCATCTTTATATGATTTTTTGAAAAAGATTCTGGAAACCTTATTAAGATATAAATTTGGCAAAGATCATCAGAACATCAGACCTTTATTGGCGCTTTTAAGGTCCCTCAAAGATGCATTACAATGAAATCAGTCATTCCCATTCACACACATTCACACACTACTTACTTATTTCTCTGTCAGAGTCATTTTTATTTGCAAAAATGTTAACATAATTTGACTTCTATTATTCTTAAAATGCACATTGTTTCCTCATAACCCCTTTTGTTTCCACGAGGTCTGTTTTGAACGCTTCAATTCTTTTTTTTTATTCACCAAGAATCAATAAGGTGGTCTTAGTGGGTCCACCTTAAAGGTGTTATCTGTTGGGTGTCATGTTATCATTGTCAGGTCAGTGAGGTTCATAGGTCAGTCAGAACCTTGGTCATTTGGTCTGTGCTCATAATGTTTCATAGATCCAGCCTATGATTAGTCAGCAAAACTTCCACCTATAGGAGAAAAATTGATTGTTAATGAATGAGCTGCATTTCCTAGGAACACTGTCTTCCTCCTGGATGAGCATCACCTGTTGAAAAACTTTCATCATTGTTTGTTTCACATATTCAATCAGATCTTTATATTATATCAGTAGGTGAAGTTGTTAGTATCTCATGTAGACTGACATATACTGTTGCATTTGGAGAGGATCTCAGATTAAATAAACATAGTTAGAGCTTCAATCCAGGTTCATTTTGTGTCTGCAAACTTTAGCCAATTTTTCTTTTCTTTTTTTTTTTTTTATACATAAAGAGCAAGATTGAAAACATTTTCAAAAGGCAGATTGTGGCAGAATGTAGACAAAACTGCTTATTGATTGACAAAATAACATTCAAGCACACAATCACCATATTAAAAGGCTCTTCTAGAGAATCACTAAACTTCTGAGGTCCGGTTTTGGCCCGCGGACCTTGAGTTTGACACATGCAGGGTAGAGTTACAATTTTTTTTTTTTTCAGACCTTTCAGCAGAGACAGGCTTCTGCTGTTTGCAGAAGTTTTATCTTTGTTTTCAGGCAGCTGCATCTCTTTGTCAAGGTCGTTTCACAGAGCTGAAATTTAACTTCTCTCAAAGAGGAAAAATCAAGAATGCACACAATCTGAGCCAAATATGGAATTATTTCCCTGTAAAATGAATCTTTTGCATTTTATCATGATATTGTTGGTAGTATAACACCATAGAATGATTTTTAAAGCACCTGTTTCTCACTAATGCTTGCCTACAAAATATTTTACTCTCAGATTACTTCTTTAACAACTCTAGTCATTGTTCACTGGGTTGTCCAGTTGGACAGTTTCCATGTTGTCCACATTGTCACCTCCTCTTTTAACTTCTTTTACCACGTCCTCTAAAACCATCTCTTAGTCTTTATAATTTGGGGCTACCTTGGTATTCTAAACTGGGATGGGTGGCAGTCCGCCCCCCCTTTATTTGTTTTCAGTTAAGCTGAAAGTTTTTTCCTGTGCTTTTCTTAAGGCCTCAGTATTATGGCTATGTCAGTTAAAAGCTGCTCTTATTGTTGTTTTTTTAATACATCTTTTTGTTTTAATCTGTTTATCAACTGTGAACACTCAGGGACTGAAAAGTCCCCTTTGAAATTATAATCTGGCAAGGTTTTTTATTGTCTCTTGAATCTTTTGAATGCATAATCTCCAGTTTAAGATCCCCGTGTAGTTTTAGGATTTCAGTGATAATTAAGTTACCTGAAAATCCGTATTTTTATGCCATCGTGTACATATTTCTGTTAAATCAGAGATTTTTCTCTGTTCTTTCCCCATTGTTCTTTGTTATTTTTCTCTTTTTAGTTTTCATTATTTCTAATTTTAGATCCCCTTGTAATTTTAAGACATCCTTTGTATCTAATTTGCCCAAAATCCCATGTTTTTTATTTTTTATCTATGACAGATCATACCTGCTCCTTTTACATAGTTCTCCATAAACTTTACCTCCCCTTCTAAGTCAATTAGTTTACTTTGTTTCTTCCCCATTATGTTTTATGTTAGTTTAATTATAGTATAAATGTCCCAGATAAAAGGTCACTGGCATGAGACTTTAAGGAGAGGACATTAACACGCCCTTCTACTGCGACTAATTCGCAGCAGTGTTAATTTTCTGGAATGAAATCCGACCTGAATCTCCAAAGTCACCAGTAAGTAGTTTTAATCTGGGCAAAAGAAAACACAGGACTAGCAGAATCCTGCTATGATTCTATTAAAATGCTTAGTCCTCCAAACACACACAACACAGTCACACAGTTAGTTTCAGGTACCTTGTAATTTTTCTAAGTTAACTTGGTGTTATTTTATGAGCTCAATTTACTCCGTTCTTTTTACTTTTATAGCGCTTATTCTATTCCCTCGCAGGGGAATAACCCTTAGTCGTTTTATTTGGCCCCCTTCTTGGCGGGGCCCTACCTTAATTTGTCACTATTCCTTTCACGGTGGAATAAAACCATACCATTGCAGCGTCCTTACCGGCGACGCACTACCAACAACTTTTAAGTACTTTTCTTCTTTTATTTATATAGCGCTTACTCTATTCCCTCGCAGGGGAATAATCCTCAGTCGTTTTCTTTAATCCCCTTCACGGCGGGATTGTACCAAATTTGTCACTATTCCTTTCACGGTGGAATAAAACCATCCTAATGCAGCGTCCTTACCGGCGACGCACTACCAACGACTGTTAAGTACTTTTCCTATGAACTGTATTTTAAAACTGTCTCACCTCGGAGTTGACTTCTTGGTGACTCTCTGGACCCTGTGAGAGTCACCCCGCGCCAAGGAAGGCGATAACCCACTGGCCAGGTGTGAATTCACACACACCGGGACTTTCAGCCACTCCGGCTAAAGGAGGCTGTGCAGCGGTGCTTCACTCGACGTCAGGCTTCCCCCACGGATCCCAGAGTCACTGTTAATAAGGTTATTGAATTAATCCGGCTTCGAAGGACCAATAAATGTTGGGTATTATTTAGTCAACTCAGAGGTAAGAACGATACAGTCAGAGTTACTTGCAGCAAGGGTAGCCCACTTTGCAGTGAAACTACAAAGTTTTTGACACCCTATCTCTTTATTTATATGCACAGTTCAACAGACAGTTCAGACAGGGTGTGTGTGTTTGAGACGGAAAGGAGGCTGGTTCACACAGAGATAACAATAATCTCACACACACAGGGAGGAAGGTATAGTGCAGGTGCCTTGCAACACAAAGTTTTTACATGAGTGATAACAAGTTTTTGCACCCATCCAACAAAGGTCATTCATTTCAAAGAAAAAGGTAATCTGCTCTCTAATAAACTTACAGAATTCTGGCTCCTTCAACAGTTGTGGGTGTAATTTCCATGTTCTTTCAGTTTGGTCAAAATTATCTAAGTGTAACTCTAGAGAAAGGGGGGCATGGTCCGAAATCGCTATATTGTGATATTTTACTTCACTAGTATAGGGTATTAACTTCGCATCCATCATTAAGTAATCAATTCGTGTGTATACATTATGAACATTTGAGTGAAATGAATAGGCTCTCCCCTGTGGATTAAAAATCCTCCAGCTATCAAACAAATTTGAATTATTTAGGTATTCCTTAAGGAAAATACTAGCATTAGAGGCAGGTGCTCCACGTGTTGACGAGCGGCCTTAGTATGGATCTAAAACAAGATTCAGGTCCCCTCCAATGATTAGATTAGTCTGTGAAATGTCAGGTATTTGGGCCAAAACATGTTTGTAAAAAAGTGGAGAATCTATGTTGGGGCCATATATATTAACCAGAGTTATAGGAATTGAGTACAATTCTCCAACTAATATTAAATATCTGCCTTCCCTGTCGGATATGGTTGATTTATGGGTAAAAGGTGTACCTTTCTTGAATAAAATTGCCACGCCTCTAGCTCTCACCGCACAAGTAGAATGGTAAGTCTGCCCTGTCCACCTGCATCTCAGGTTTATGTGCTCATTCTTATTAAGGTGGGTTTCCTGAAGGAAAATTACATCACTGGACAATGTCTTTAGGTGTGCTAATATCTTACCCCTCTTAACCGGATTATTCAAATCTCTAACATTCCATGTGACCAACGTAACCTGTCCGCCCTTCTTTGTTTGCGTTATATTAACCTGCATAGCTCAGATTAGGATGACAAAGAATATAGAGGTCCTCATAAGTGTGAAAGAAATGATTATACATCATATATAAGTCCCAGCCCACCCTTTCAAACAAAATGCTTACTGTCTTGCCTATACTAAGAAGAACCTGCAAAGTAAGGAAGTTATAAAGAAAAAACTAAACAGAAAACTTAAATTAAGAGTAACCCTCACACAACAAAGCCACATTAACCTACTCAACTAACAACGTCCCTTACTATTAACTCCTAATTAGAAGTTGAAAAGGGCTCTGCAAAATGTAGAATTCAAGCACCAAACTAACATCTGAGCAACTGAAAAGAAATGGTCTGAAAAACATGTCAGGTTACCCAAGCTACCTATTTATAAATATCAGACCACTTGAGATTGTCAGTGAAACTTAAGGCAGCTAATTATGTAACCAAAATGAAGATTTTAAACATTATATAAACTTAGCTGGTTAAACATCACAGGACAGTCCAACATTGGGTACTACCGGAATCCAGCCACCCCACATCCGCATCAGGTGTCCGCCCCGGGGTCACCTGCGCCGCCTCCACCTGTACCAAAGTGGAGCTCCGCGAACCTCCGGGCTTCTTTCGCGTCAGTGAACATGGATTCTGTTCCTCCGAAAGTCACTCTCAGCTTTGCAGGATATAAAAGTCCATACCGAACTCCCGGCTTGTCCCGAAGAAGTGCTCTGACACCGTTAAATGCAGCTCTTCGTTTCGCAATCTCGGGGGTAAAGTCAGGAAAGATGTGGATCTTCTCCCCGCGGTAGGTGAGGTTTCTTTGAATCATGGCCTTCCGGAGGATCATTGTTACGTCGCGGTAATAATGGAGTCTCACCACCAATGCCCGAGGAGGTCCTGTGTCGTCTGGGCGCCTTCGTAGAGCTCTATGAGCACGTCTTTCAGGAGCTGCGAGACGAATCCGTTCAATTCTACGCCTTTCTCTGCCCCTTCTCTTAACATTGCAATCCGTACATTTTGTCGTCTGGACCTTCCTTCAAGATCCATGTATTTTTCTGTTAGCTGATTCGCTTCTGTGCGTAGACATTTTTCTCTCCGACTGTAGCGCTGTTATGGCATCTGCTGACTGTGTGGCCGCTCGTTCAAGTTCAGCAATGAATGCGCCATGTTGAATGTTGGTCGTTGGACATTCTCAGCACCTGAATTGCATTTTGAGTCTCGGTCTTGAGGGTGAGGAGTTCTCCTCTGATAGTGGCGGACACCTCTTCGATGCGAGTATCTATTGTCTGACAAATTTCGAACTTGGTGACTTGTAGTTCTGTACGGAGAGAGTTTATAGCCTCTAGGATGGTAGCATTAGCCATCGGAAGGCCACCCTCAGGCGAGTCCGGGGCGGCTGGGCCCGGTTCTTTCGCTTTCTTGTCCTTGTTGGAGGTGTGCATCCTCAGACTTGCTTTCATCATGTCCTGGTGCAGTTAAATGAAGTCTAAACTGCCCTCTCTCCCAACGTACCATAGAACTGTCCAAATATCAAGTCAGTGCCAGAAATATTTCTAAATCAGCAGGAGCTCTAGGGAAACGCTGCCTACTCCTCCATATCTTACTAGCGCACCCCCCCAATACTTTAAATAAATATCTGGTCACCTCTAACAGTAAAATAAAAAGCTCTTAACAGGATAATAATCCAGATCAACCAAACACAAAAGCAACCTTCTTCTTCGTTCAACTTAGTCTTCAGACCTAAAGTCTAGGGAAAACTTGTGGGTGAGCTGAGAAGAATAGAAAGATAATTTACAGAGACTGTGCAAAAAGATGGTCCAACCTTGAGAAATGTTATAAAGGAGAAGGGTAAGTGCTGTCCTAAAGTACTAAAATTATGAGTCGAAGCAATTATTCCACTGGTAATTTGTAAAAAAAAAAAAAAAAGTAGATTTTCCCAATAAATCAGTGTACTTGTATTAAAGATTGTTTTTTTTTTTCTGAAAGGATTACTTTATTTTAAGGTTTTTTACCCATCTTTACAAGGAGTGCCAACAAATATGTCTGCGTCTTAATGAAATTGGCAGACTTTGCTGTAAAATGAGCCTAAAGAAAAGGTGGGAAAAACTGTTATGTGCCGGCCACTAGGCATCATTAACGTGTGGGTTAGAAGAAACATGGCACCACAGGGCCTCCCTTCAATGAATGAGGAGCTGTCGTTATCTGGGAAAACCTAGGAGGCTTTGCAGGTTAGCTCTTGATGCCATTGTTTACTTGCATTCCACATCTGCTACTGAAAATAAGTATCTCAAAATAAATGAAAAGCAACATCTGCAAGTCTTCTAAAGGTATTTAAAATCATGTGGCTTGTTTTTCATCCTCTCAAGCGGTTGATCTGAGCTGACCAGGTGTGGAGCCAGACGGAAGAAGAGCCAGGTGGTTGCCTGAATAAAATGGACACATTTGGGACTGTATTCTGTGCCCGATGTGGGTCCTGACTGTCATAGATGATGTGACCAATGATCCCCAATAAAAGCTGTCCACATGGCCAAACCAAAATTTAATTTTACCACTCGGACGAGCTAAAACCCTCACAGTTTAATTACTTAACTCATATTTGCAACAAACTGAGGTAAATTCAGTGCTATGTGATTGCTAAACAGTCTTACGTTTCTCTTCAGACCTTAAAATGAGACAAACAATGTGCTGCATTGCCTGAAACACAGCTCCAAATGGATGCTAATGCCGCTAATTATCTTTTGGAGACAATTGAGGGTGAACACATTGGTTACAGATACAGCATATAACACAATTTCAAAACCATTGTTATGCTGGAATCGGGTTAAAAAAAATATTTATACTGCAGGACTAGTATGTGCTGCTCAATGCTTTGACACACATTCATCAGAAATTGAAAAATGTGTCAAATGCTTTAACTGTACACTCAGAAAGGACTGACTTAAATAATGTTTAATCTCTAAATGATCAGAAGTCTAAATGGTATTATGCTTTTTAATATGTCAAAATGTATGTCTTTAGATTCATTTTGGTACTGCGCATAAAAAATGTGAATTCAACTTTGAAGAGTCTTTATTTCTTTGCTATGCCATTGCAAGATGAATGGATTTTTCTTCTTTTTGATTTTACTCACTAAACACGATTACTTATCCCATCTTCTTCTATTTCAGCTTCACTTTGCATCGTCACCAGTTCAAAAGGCATAAAATATCAGAAACTAAAAGCATGAAATACGCAGCAATTTTCTTCAAATAGCTTCTTCGGCGTTATAAATATAATATAAGGGCTTTGTCGCTAAGCAAGCACTTTGGCTGTAAAAGCGTAATGCAATCCTCATTATCACTTTCCTGCTGCTTGAAAGAACTCTCTTTCGTATGAAAATGCTCACATATGTTTTAAAATGTTCTAAAAGTAGATCAAAACTCATCCACTGTTTTTATTTTTGAAATAAACCTATGTACCTAATTCACAACAAATGTCATCTCAAGGCACAGGTCCAATGTAAACCCAGCAATGTGTAGATTCATTTCATATCAGTCCAAAATTTTCCAATACAGTTTATTTAATGTGGCTCGATTGAGATCCCACAGTCTAACCCAACCAGTCTTACCATACACTAGTCAAATTCAGTTGAGTGTTTAATATCAGTTGGTAAAAATACCTATCTGAGGATCCCCTGCCAACTGCATTAAGTCACTGACTTTCTACCTTGACTATCCTGAGCAAGCAGGTAGTGACAGTGGAGATGAGCCACTGCTTTTAAAAGGGAGAACCCTGCTGCAGAATCAGGCTCAGTGCGAGAGGCAGTCTGATGTGAATGGTTTTTGAGGTGACAGATAAGAGATACAGAAAAACATATCAAAGGTTCTGTTCAGGAGAGAGACAGCTTGAGATGGAAGCCCTGAGCCATGGTTGCTTTTTATGGGAAAGAAAAAAATAGATTGGACAAAGTAACTGGCAGCAATAGTCAATGATTCTGTCCAGGAATGAGACACAGATAATGACAAGAGGACAAAAACCTAGAAATGTAATGGCATCAATTGCTCAGTCCATGACTTTGTCCATGTAAGAAGCAAAACTAAAGACAGAAACACTGTGCCAAGAGTACTCTCTAACTGAAGAAAAATACAGTACTCAATGTTAATGCTAGCAGTAGGTCCATCAATGGTTCTGTCCAGGAAAGAGATTGCTAAAGGCAAGACCAGGGGGACTTTCTATGGGAAAGAAAAAAAAAAGAAAGCGCACAATTGTTGGCACCATCCAGGAATGAAACAGCTGTAGACACAAATTCTTAGCCAGAAATACTTTCAGTCATAAAGGAAAAAACAATATTACATGAAGTTATAATGGAAGCCAAAACACCAATGGCCCCATCCAGGAAAATGCTCCTAATTAAACAAATTAATTTCCTCAAAGTCTTTTGAGGTACAGATTAAAAATAACACTTTAACCATCCGTAGCTAATGGTCTTACATACACTTTTACATACACTTTCTTACTTAATGGGTCTCTTTATTTTCATGACTATTTACACCGTAGGTCCTCACCAAAGGCAACAACACAGTGAATAAACAGATGAAATTATGTATTAAACAAAAAGTGTAAAATAACTCTAAACATTTTTTAGATTCTTCAAAATAGCCACCATTTGCTTTGATTACTGCTTTGCTCTCTTGTCATTCTCTCCATGAGCTTCATGAGGTGGTCACCTGACATGGATTTCCAAAGAGTCTTGAAAGAACTTCCCAGAGGTTCATGGAGAGACGGCCAAAGGTTAATATTTTATTACAGCAAAGGGCGGCTACTTTAAGGAATCTAAAATATAAACCATTAAAGTTCTTTTACAAATTTCTGTTTGCTACCTAATTCCATATGCGTTCATTCACTGCCTTCAGTGAGAATCTATGTGTCATTGTTCTGTTATTTTACAGCTCGACAGGTAGAATGGTTTGTTAAGAAACACAAGTGGAGGACTTCAGGATTTCTGCACCGGATCAGGACGAACACTAAAGGGAGAAGGTGAGTATTAAACGGAGGTGAATTATTGTTGCATGTGGAAAATGATGAAGGGTTGGAGGTGTTAATTACCGTTTGTGGATGAAGGTGTAAGTCCAGGGGAAGGTGAGTGACTCTGAGTCTGAGGTCGACAGGTCTGAGAGGCTTGTGCTGGCTGAGCATCTAGTTTTTCTCCAGCATGAGACTGATGGGAGCGCCACAGCAGGCTGAGGGTGGACAGGCAGGTGAGCAATGGGTTGCCGAGCCACGGTGTAGCTACACGGTAGGAGAGTTGTGGAGTTCCGAGGAGACTAAGCAGCCTGAGGAAGGGTCCTCAAAACCGGAAGTCCTCAAACCGGAGGAGCACCAGCAACCAAAGTAGGAACACACCGCTGGCTGTTGGGACAGGACCCGCGCTATGTGAGCAAACAATCTGGCGTCTCTCTCTGGGAGATTCCTGCTCCTCTTAAGCACCTCCTGATGATCCTGATGAGTACAGCTGTGGGGCCTGCCAGTGGCACCTTGCTGGAGAACAGTGAGAGAACAACAGAGAAGCAGCACACAAACCTGAACACAGCTCGGAGTGTAACACTACACACAATGTTAATAGTCATAAACATAAAGAAAACCATGAGAAATGGATTCTGAAACTTTTGACGAGTAGTGTATATCCATTGTTGTATTTAAAGCTCTGCAGCTCTGTGCTTTGACACCAGTTGAGTGTGCAACCCTGAGGATAATCTTGTGAGCGTTATCTAAGGATGAGAGCACAAAATATCAGGAACCTCAGACAGGATGACTTCTGACATTAACCTTTGCATCATCTGCACTGCTGTTTACTGTTCCCACTGAAGGTCATGTGTGAGTTTTGTTGCATTTGGATGCTGAGCGTATGGGTGTTCCAACCAGCCATCCGCCCCCCGGAGGTCACTTTGAAATGGAATAGATTTTTCAAGATCTCAGCCAAGGCTGTAGGGAAGGTCAATTCATTAATCACAGCTAAATGCCACTGTCTGCCTGTCTCCCCCTTGTTTTTCACCAACTAACCCCCACAGATAACATCATTGATTGATACTAATAATTAATTCTCAGTTGGTGCAGCACAGCATGGTGTATCATTGAGTGGGGAGGCTTTAATTACTATGTAAAGACTCATTAGGTTAATGCCATTCTGTGCTCTGTGGCATGAGGGGCAATACATGTCTTCCTCCAGTCGTGGCCTTGTTGCAAAACAAGCCCCCTCCCTCCTGCTTTTATTTACCATGTGCAAGTCCATTTTATCTGCTGATTCAGTGCTGCAAAATGTCAATTTAGAATTCACTTGGAAACATTTTGGCAGCTGGTTGAAGGACACGGAGGGGGAGCAAAAATGTCTTCAGTGCATGACCGCATGACTTACTGTGTTCGTTAATGTCCGCTGTAATGTACATGCGTGTGTATATCTCGGCTTTGTCTCGTTCACATGCAATCCACAAGTCATGCCAGTGCATCTGCATCACAAGCAAAAATAGAGGACATGCCAACTTATTTTATCCTCTACCCATCTACGCTGTGCAAAAAGGAGCTGATACTGTGTACCACCCAGAGGCTTTTTTCCCCTTTTCAAAAAACAGTCTGTGACATGTTAACGTAAATAATTGTGTCATCTACCACTATCTCGATCACTCTCTTTGTGTCTGTTGCCAATTATTAAAGGAGAGCAATGAAAGCTGCTGGCTGCTATAAACAATTTGAGTCCCTAGAAGATCTTATGCAGAATTTATCCACCCTCATAAACGAGGAGTCAAGTTAGAAAAAAAAAGACCAGGATCTACAAAAGGACAAACATCACTTTAAGGAAAGTAACATTCTTTAAATTTACAGCTGTATAGCTAAGTCTTTGTAATTTTAAACCCGAGTATGAGAAGCTGGACACGGTTGTTCAGGTCACTGCTCTAAATATATACCACACAGAAGCATGATTCACTTTTCCTGTGGCTTATTACTTGGCGTCAGCGCCATCTTGTGGTCTAATGGATCCAATCTAAAATGTCACATCCTAGAGATACAGAGCCTTGAAGAAGAATGCGTCCCTCAGGAAACACAAACTTCATTGAGTTTTATTAATATTTTATGTGATAGACCCACACAAAAATCTATTTATTCTGCTACCCTTAAATGAAATAAGTTGCAACCAACTCGTTTCAGAAGTGACCTGCATAGAGTTCACCTTCGTGTAATTTTATTTCATGAAAAATCCAGGTGTTCTGCGAAGGCCTCAGAGGTTTGTTAGAGAACATTAGTAAACAAAAAGCATTTTGATGACAAACTTCAGACACAGACAGATTAGGGTTAAAATTGGAGTAAATTGTAAAAAAGAGTTAGATCATAAAACAATATCACAAGCGCTGAACATCTTACATGTAAAGAACATTGGACAACTGTAAACCTACCAAGACATAACAATCCACCTAAACTGACAGGCCGAGCAAGGATAGTTTCAATCAGAGAAGCACCAGGGAACCTCTGGAGGAACTGCAGAAATCTCCTGCTCAGACGGGAGAATTTCTGACTATTAGTGCAGTGACTTTTACTCTAGAGTCGCAAGAAGAAAGCCACTGTTTAAGTATTCCAGTTTAAAGTTTGCCATAAGATATGTAGGGGTTACAGCAAGCATATGGAATAAAGTGCTCTGCTCAGATGACCAAAATTAAACTTTTTCACCCACATTTAAAACACAAATTTGAAAGAAAACTAATACTGTTCATTTTTCCAAACACTCCATCCCCACAGTGACTGACACATGGTGGTGGCAGCATCACACTGTGGGGAGGCTGTTCTCAGAGTTGATAGGAAGATGAATGGAGCTAACTGGGGCAAATTCTTGAAGAAAATCTGTTAAAAGCCGTAAAATAGGGAGGTTTACCTTCCTGCAGAACAATGACCCCATACAGCCAGTGCTACATTGGAATGATTTTAATCAAAGTTAGATCAAATCATATGTATCCTACATGTTAGGATGGTTCAGTGACAGTTCAGAATTAAAACCAATTGGGAATTAATGGACTCTATCCAGTCTATATAACTTTATAGGAAAATAACAGGCGACATGTCAGTCTCTGGATGCACAGAGACTGACATGATACTCAGAGGGGCTGAATACAAATACACATAACAATTTTTACATTTCCTTTGTAACAAATGTTGAAAAACCATGTATTGTTTTCCTTCCACTCCATAAATGTACATTACTTTATGTTGGTCTAAAACTCCAATAAAATACAGTGAGGTCTGTGGTTGTAACATGACAAAATGATCAAACGTTTGAGGGACATGAATACTTTTGCAAGTGATTGTTCATCTCTTTGTCATTCAACACGTGTTGTCCCAGAGAGCAAAATCGCATTAATGTGATGAAGAATCAAGATTAAGATTGCTTTGTTATTCTAATTTAACAATTACCTGTACTAAAATCAAACATATTAACATGTTCATCTCACATCCATGTTTTATGTTTGTTTTAGTGTAATGGTTTCAGATAGTTAGATTCAATTTATTCAGCAAATCTTGATTAAAATCCAGTGTATGTGGTCTCTTTGAGCCTGGGAACATCGCTGAAATTTGGTATTTCACTGACATTTACCCAGACAGAGTGGCGGCAGCCCTCTGTAAACAGCTGATGGAAATATTTTTAGAAATGACCTCAAAACACGAACAAAATGTAAATAATAGGAGAAAAATGAATTGCTTTCTGAATAATTTTTTGGCAACACAGACAGAAAAAGACATGTCTCTTAAATTGGGATTTTCAGTCTTGGATATCTTAGCCAGCAGACAGCAAAGTAATAACACAGAGCTCTAATGTAGGCAGCCTTGCTTACTTCATAATTTTCCTCTGTGGTTGTGGGAATTCAATACATCAAATACAAAAAATAAGGCTAATACACATAACATAAGAATAAAGTAAACTTTAAGGTCAGGTTCCAGTTTAAATATTAAATTAAATCTGCACCAGGTGTTTAAATGTCACTGGGCTCATTTTTAATGTTGTTTATAGACCACATGCAATTCTCTTGAAAACAAGAGCATAAACAAGCATAATCCTTTTCCTTCTGCTGCACACCAATAACATTTAGCTATCACATGAAGACAAAAGATTTGGAGAAGATTTCAATCCAGGCATTATTCAGAAGAATCATTTCCAAAGTAGTCTGGTGAGCAAATTCCCACCTGGTATTATATATATGATGCAGTGCCTTGTAAAAATATTCACACCCCAAAATGTTTAACTGATTTAGTCACTTTACAAACACCAACTTTAACATATTTTATAGGATTTTATGTGATACACAAACACAAAGTAGTGCATAATTGGGAACTGGAAGGAAAATGATTAATGGATTTCAATGAAATGAAGATCTGATGTGTACATGTATTCATTCCCCTTGAATTTGAAGTTTCTATTCAACTACATCTGCAAGTCTTTTGTAGATTTGTCTTGTGTAGAGACTGAAACTTGCTTATGTGACTTTGCAAAATAGCTTCAGCTCCGTCAGATTGGATGGAATGAAATCCGACCTGAATCTCCAAAGTCACCAGTACGTAGTTTTAATCTGGGCAAAAGAAAACACAGGACTAGCAGAATCCTGCTATGATTCTATTAAAATGCTTAGTCCTCCATACACACACAACACAGTCACACAGTTAGTTTCAGGTACCTTGTAATTTTTCTAAGTTAACTTGGTGTTATTTTATGAGCTCAATTTACTCCGTTCTTTTTACTTTTATAGCGCTTATTCTATTCCCTCGCAGGGGAATAACCCTTAGTCGTTTTATTTGGCCCCCTTCTTGGCGGGGCCCTACCTTAATTTGTCACTATTCCTTTCACGGTGGAATAAAACCATCCGAATGCAGCGTCCTTACCGGTGATGCACTACCAACGACTGTTAAGTACTTTTCCTATGAACTGTATTTTAAAACTGTCTCACCTCGGAGTTGACTTCTTGGTGACTCTCTGGACCCTGTGAGAGTCACCCCGCGCCGAGGAAGGCGATAACCCACTGGCCAGGTGTGAATTCACACACACCGGGACTTTCAGCCACTCCGGCTAATGGAGGCTGTGCAGCGGTGCTTCACTCGACGTCAGGCTTCCCCCACGGATCCCAGAGTCACTGTTAAAGCAAAGAGAAATAAGGTTATTGAATTAATCCGGCTACAAAGGACCAATAATGTTAGGTATTATTCAGTCAACTCAGAGGTAAGAACGATACAGAGTCAGTTTTACTTGTGACAAGGGTAGCCCACTTTGCAGTGCAACTACAAAGTTTTTGACACCCTATCTCTTTATTTATATGCACAGTTCAACAGACAGGGTGTATGTGTGTGTGTGTGTGTGGCTGGTAGGAGGCTGGTTCGCTTGGGAAATAGATAACAGGGATTTCACACACAGGAGGGAGGACTGCACTCAGAGACAAGCTGCATACCAAAGAGCAGACTACAGGTGCATTACAGCACAAAGTTTTTACATGAGTGATAACAAGTCCTCGCACCCATCCAACACTGGACTATTCTAACTCTTTACTATCAGGATGTCCACAAAATGCAGTTAAAAGCCTTCAGCTGATTCAAAATGCTGCAGCAAGAGTTCTGATGAAAATTAAAAAGAGAGATCATATTTCTCCTATTTTAGCTTCCCTTCATTGGCTCCCTGTTAAATCCAGAATAGAATTTAAAATTCTCCTCCTCACATATAAAGCCCTTAATGATCTAGCTCCATCATACATCAGAGATCTGATTGTTCCATATGTTCCTAACAGAGCACTTCGTTCTCAGACTGCAGGTTTACTGGTGGTTCCTAGAGTCTCTAGAAGTAGAATGGGAGGCAGATCCTTTAGTTATCAGGCTCCTCTCCTGTGGAACCAGCTCCCAGCTTTAGTCCGTGAGGCAGACACCCTGTCTACTTTTAAGGCTAGGCTTAAAACTTTCCTTTTTGATAAAGCTTATAGTTAGAGGGGCTTAGGTTATCCTGAGCTATCTTCCTTATTTTTTACCTCCGTCTTCTTCCCTCCCTGTTGGATGGAGTAAGGGGGAGTCAGGTTTAGCCTAAACCGGTTCAGTTATGGTTGAGGTGCAAACACACCCTCCATTTCTGCTACCTGTATGACCCCTTCTGTTTTCAATGGTTATAATCAGTCTGACAGAGAGAGGTATCCCAATCCTTGTGGTTTTTTAGTATAACAATGACCATGAGTGGGACCCTTTGTGGGGTGCCTTGAGACGACATTGTTGTAAATAAGTGCCGTTTAACTAAATAATCTGAACTGAAATCTGTGTAGTTATGCTACTATAGGCTTAGGCTGCTGGAGGACATAATGACCACTTTCACCCTCTTCGCTACATTCTCACACTACTCTCCAATTTTGCATTGTTATTTCAGTTTTTAACTTTGTTCTCTCTCGTTTCTCTTCCTAGAAGCTACACCTGGCCTGGCTCTGTGTCTACCTGTGACACCTTTCTGGAGAGGGGCATCGTCTGAGCTTCTGCTGGCAACAACTTAATGCTCACCCTCTACCGATGATCCACATAGCCCTGTCTTTTAGTGTTTAACCCTTTCTCTCTCCTAGACATGGCGATTGACTGAGCTTTTACTGTAACTAACTGTATGTGCTCTCTTTCAGACTCTAACCTTGAAAACTGGCTCAGAGTTTATCTGTTCTTTCTTTCTAGGTGAAACGACTAAAGGAGCTACATCCATTAACATTTACTTTTCCTTCCCATAGAAAGTACTCCTGGATCAGTGCTTCTGTGTTCTTTTTCTGTTCTCTCAAACCCCCAGTCGGTCGGGGCAGATGGCCGTTCACACTGAGCCTGGTTCTGCTGGAGGTTTCTTCCTGTTAAAAGGGAGTTTTTCCTCTCCACTGTCGCTACATGCATGCTCAGTATGAGGGATTGCTGCAAAGTTAACGCCAGTGACTGTCCACTGTCTCTACATGCTCATCCGGGAGGAGTGAATGCTGCAAGTCACTGACTGGATGCAATCTGCTGGGTTTCCTTAGACAGAAAAACTTTTTATCCAATTTGAATAAATAACTAACTCTGACTGCACTGTTCAATGGTTAGGATTAATTGGAATGTATGTACCTGACTGTTGTTAAGTGCCTTGAGACAACATGTGTTGTGAATTGGTGCTATATAAATAAAACTGAATTGAATTGAATTAATTACAACCAGAAGCCTTTAATCTTCTCAGTGCACGTATTTCATATAAAACGTCATGTATCCTGACTGAAACATTATAATAATGCATGATGACACAAAGAGAGATGCAGAAAGTTAGGACAAACAACATTTCAGATGAAGCTGCCACAGAAAAACCTCACCCTAGCCAGTTCTGCTTTTAAAAAAACATGCTGCATTTCTAGCATAAAATGCGTTGGTGGTCTTTGTGGCTATAAGCCCAGAGTCGCAGCCTTGAAAGATACAGAAGTGAATGATCTATCTGGAGGAGCTGCAAGTACTGATAAGGTTGTACAAACATGCTTAGATTCAAAATGAAGCAGCTCCATTGTCATTCCTGTAAATTTCTGAAAATTACCGGTGGATTTAACAAGGTACAAGAGATTCTCTGTACAAGATATCTCTGGTATTAAAATTGCATCAAGAAGCCAGTGACAAGAATCAAAGCAGAAGTAAAGTTATTGTTAAATCGTGTGCAGATTGCAGTAGTCAAAAACCATGAGACCTGAGGCTTTTGGCTTAAGACAAGCCAAGCTAATCACTGTGACATTAAGTGCCTCATAGACCATAGGACTATGTGGCCTTCAAACCCCCAAAACCAAAGCAAAGCAGTATATTTTATTGGGATTTTATGTGATATACCAAAAAATCTGTACATTGTGAGGGAGAAAGGCTAATTTAATGTAAAAAAAATGTTTAAGCTAAGTATCTGAAAGCTGTGTTATGCATTTATATTTAGCTCCCTTTGCTCTGATATCCCTTAATTAAATGCACTGAAATCAGCTGCCTTTTCAAGTCGCCTAATTTGTAAATAGTCAAATTGTGTGTGATTTATGTGATGAGTTTGGAGGAGCTGCAGAGATCCACAGCTCAGGTGGTAGAATCTGTCAACATGGAAACTATTAGTTGTGCCCTCCACAAATATGGCCTTTGTGCAAAGCATTGTTTCAATTCAATTCAGTTTATTTATATAGCGCCGATTCACAACACATGTCGTCTCAAGGCACTTCACAAAAGTCAGGTACATACAGTATGTATATATATATATATATATATATATATTTTGTTTTTTTGTTGTTGTTTTTTTTCAATTGTTAAAGAACAATGTTAAGCTATTTTCTGATGCATAACGTTTCTTCAGTTTCCGTCTGCATAATGTTGTTTTGTCAACTTGTTGCTTCTTTGTGTTGAGGTTTTTTGCAATCTCAAACTGTATACTGCTAAGGATAAAGTGTGAAATATCGTTTTTTCCCTCTACTTACCTAATGTGGCCTCTTTTCTCATCTAACAAGGGCAGCGCCTGTGAGTGGGCAGCAAAGCCTCGGTGACCCGTCCCCCCTTGTCTTGTGTCATGATGTATGTTTGGATGGGTTGTACTGGAATTCTAATTTCCCCTCGGGGATCAATAAAGTATCTTTGAATTGAATTGAATTGAATTGTGGTCAAGTTTAAAAAACAGAGTTTTTTAAACTTGACCAGGAGGTCGTCTCCAACAGGCAGAGAGTTCAGGCGGGCGACCAGGAGGTCGTCCCCAACAGGCACAGAGTTCAGGCGGGCGACCAGGAGGTCGTCCCCAACAGGCAGAGTTCAGGCAGGCGACCGGACCTGCACCACAGAGTTCTGAGCGGTCGGCGGCGAAGCCGTGGAGGTCGATGATCTGGAGGCTGGCAGCGTCGAAGCCAGTGGCAAAGAAGCCGGTGTTCTGGAGGCCTGCAGCAACGTAGCCAGCAAAGAGGCTGATGATCCGGAGGCCAGCGGCAGAGAAGCCAGTGACGAAGAAGCTGAAGGTCAGGAGTTCGGCGACGTGACCAGAGGAACCCAAGAAGCTAGGTCTTCGGAGGTCTGCGGCGAGGACGCAGGCGTCTCGGAGGTCTGCTACGTGGACGCAGGCGTCTCGGAGGTCTGCAGTGCAGCAATCAGCGGCGAGGATGCAGGCTGCCCGGAGGCCGGCGGCGGAAATGCCAGGCAAACCCACGAAGCGAAGAGTTTGGCGGTCTGCGACGAAGCCAGAACCGCGGCAAAGACTTGGGCCTAGGCAGGGCCCGCAGAGGCTTGGACCTGGTGTCCAGCTCTGGTGTGTCTAGCTGTGGTGTGTCTAGCTGTGGTGTGTCTAGCTGTGGTGTGTCAGGCAAAGAGTCAGGCTGTGTGTCAGGCAAAGTCAGGCTGTGTGTCTATGTCGGGCTGTGTGTCAGGCTGTGTGTCAGGCTGTGTGTCATGTGGATGTGTGTAAGGCTGTAAAGCCAGGAGCACCCCCCGAAGAAAAAACAAAAGGTGTTCCGGACCCGGTTGTGGAGGCAGCCCGCCCACGGGCTCCTCCGGGATCAGACGAGGAAGTAGAGGCAGCCCCTTCCACAGGCTCCTCCGGGATCAGACGAGGAAGTAGAGGCAGCCCCTTCCACGGGCTCCTCCGGGATCAGACGAGGAAGTAGAGGCAGCCTGCCCACGGGCTCCTCCGGGATCAGACGAGGAAGTAGAGGCAGCCCGCCCACGGGCTCCTCCCGGATCAGGCAAGGTTCTGAAGACCCGGCGGCGGCGGCGGCTGGCTGAGGCTCTGTAGACCCGTCGGCGGCAGCAGGCTGTGCGAGTCCGGAGGCTTGGCAGCAGGCTGCGAGTCCAGAGGCTGGGCAGCAGGCTGCGAGTCCAGAGGCTGGGCAGCAGGCTGCGAGTCCAGAGGCTGGGCAGCAGGCTGCGAGTCCAGAGGCTTGGCAGCAGGCTGCGAGTCCAGAGGCTTGGCAGCAGGCTGCGAGTCCAGCGGCTTGGCAGCAGGCTGCGAGTCCAGCGGCTTGGCTGCATGCTGCGAGTCCAGCGGCTTGGCTGCATGCTGTGGCTCATGAAGCTTGACGGTGGACGGCTGTGGTTCATAATCCGTGGAGCTCTTTGCTGCTCTAACAGCCACAAGAAGAAAAGGACCTCCAGCAGAAAGAGGAGCTGGAGCGTCGTGCCATCCCTCCGCAATGAATTCGGCCTGTAGAACAGAGTGCACCAGATTCAGATCCTCTGGATGATCCATTAGATGAAGCACAAAATTACAGCAACGTCCCTCCATGAAGTCCTTCTTCATTTTCTCCAGTCTGGCTTGAACCCAATTCAGGGCTGGAGGCTGCACCGGTGACCGGTGACCTGCAGAGGGCGCTGGGTGACCCCCCACCAACTCCGGGGAAAGCGGCTGCGAGGAGGCCATGGCAGATGGACCCTTCATAGAAGGGTTGGAGGCGCCCATCCGAACCTCCCCAATGGCGACTGTTCCGCGGTGACGACATCGTCCAGAGCGGGAGCCAAAACCAGCGGGGAATTTGTTTGTCTGCTTGGTCCTTTTTCTGGCTGGTTCCTACTGTCAGCTTCTGAGTTTGGATCGGACCAAAGTGCAGACAAGAGCTTGGCAGCCGCATAATTAAAGGAATCTTCATCTTTAATTAGCAATCTCGAGGAAGTAGCACAACACAAAGAACTGATCAGGGAAATGAAACATGGCAGAACAGTGAGTGAGTAAATAAACAGAGGAACCAGCAGGGAACAAAGAACACAGACCAACTAATATACAGGGAGAAAACAAAGGCAAGTAATCACAGGAACTAAGAACAGGTGTGACAAGCTGGCAGGGAGGCAGAGGGGACAGGTGGAACTGATTAACAACACAGGGAAACAGAACTAAACAAAAGTTAACACAAAACACAAACCATGTCCAAGGATGTCATATCATGACAGTGTGGAGATGCTGGCCAGTTCTGGGATGACTGAAGGTGAATCCACAGTGCGTGATGAATAACATAAAAATACAATCAAATGTACACTCATATAAGCTCTGTTAGCATAACAGAAACTTTAAAACGTCACTTAGCTTATTACATTTTATGAGGGAACTTTCTATGAGGGTGTTTCTCAGTCTGCCTTTTGCATATTTTTGTGTTGGTGATGAATTTTTCATTAGAGTACTGATGCTCAAAAAAAGGCTAAAGAAAGCATTTGCTACAATATTTCCCTGATGTACAATATCACCCTGCTGAGAACAAACATGATACGGCGAGCAGAACTTGAGCCTGCAAAGATAATTATGAAGCATGCACAAAAAAATGGCACAGGAGATCTTAACATCTTCAACATCTGGGGCGACAGTGGCCCAGGAGGGCGCCCCCAAAACTACAACAGAGCAAAAAAGTGAGCTCCCCCTTAACCCTGACAGAGGCAGAAAAATGACCCAGAAAGAGACTCTAAAATACAAGAGGACTTCCCTCAGACTCCAACAAGGTAGAAAGTGGACCCTCATGTAACTCCAACAGAGAGCCTAAAACCTCCTTTCCCCCACAACCCTTCCACAGCCCCATCTTCTCCATTCAGCCCCGAATTACATCCCCCTCACTGACAACATGGAAAACCTTTTCAAGATTGGAACACAACTAACTCCTCATATAAATCTTACATCTTCTCCTCACAACCCTCATTCCTGTCCAGTCCCTCGCACCAAACCTTTCAAAAGCCGCAGAGTCACCGAATCTCTCTCGTCCACATGTCAAGAAAGTTGACCGTATTTGTGCTCAGGACCTCAAAGTTACTTCACTGTTATATGCACGGGGCCCCAGTGGTAACTTTATCAGAAGTGATAATTTCCAGGAAAAGCTTGGGCCCCCACAAGGAAATATTTGTTTAAAAAAATCTGTGAAAAGCTATACAATGACAAGATCAACCAGCCACAGAGATGATATCTGCCACTTAGTTATTTCAACTGGCTTTACTAAACATAAGAGCTCTGTCAGAAGAAGCATTTTTAATCAATGACTTCATCACTCAGCATAATCTTGATTTTATGTTTCTAGCAGAATGAAACCAGTAAGATACTTGTACTGACAGAATCAACCCCCCCCCCTCCCCCCCCCAACTACAATTTTCTTTATCAGAACAGAGAGCACAAAAGAGGAGTCGTCGTTGCCACTCTGTTTGATGAGTCACTAAAGTGAAAGAAATTTCCCCGAGTGAATTTGACTCTGTCTGGCTGTCCAGGTACAGGGTCCTGCTAGTGACATGTTTCTGAATGTTTACAAAAACTTTTTTCAATGATTATAACTGTTTATCTGTGATATGTATTGACTACAACTGTTTAATTCTTGTGGGGGGTTTTAAAGGGGAGATAGCATGCAAAATCCACTTTTTTGGCTCTTAAACCCATTTTTTGTGTATCGGGAGTCTCCGAAAGTCTAGAAAATTTGAATTTAGTCACTCCAGATCCTGCAATGATATATTTAGATGCTTTTTGGGTCAGACTTGGTCAGTCTGTTCAGTTTCTTCCATTTTCCATTACGTTTCATTCTCTATTACGTCACAGTATTTTCTGTGGAACTTCTAAATATGGTCATGGACTTCCGGCTAACCAATCCAGCAAATCTGCCATTTCTTTCTCTCCCAGTATTGTTGTAGTTCAAGTTGAAGGATGCTGAAGCAGCAAGCAGAAAAATCTTAATGTTCTGTTGTTGGGTGTATTAACCCACACCAATTATTACACCGTCCCCCAGGATCAGAACCTCTTCAGAGTGCCAGGTTAAATTTTATTTTGAAATTCCTATTTTCCCACTTCAAGGACAAGTTCCTTCAGCAAACTCCACCAGTATCAGGGATTTGCTGAAAGACTTCGTCTGATTAAGGGCACAGTTCCTTCTGTCTATGGCAACGAATGACACAGCAAAGTGGTGAGCTGCAAATAACGCTAAAATGACAACAAACTTTATTTTAGACATTAATTTATTGTGTGTTGATGTGACATCCTGGCCACTGTTTAGATAGCATTAGCATCATGTCTTCTGCTTATCTTAGTGCTGTGTGACGTTGAGGCTTTTGAAGCATACATGCTGTTTTATATTTGAGCTAATAAATGGTAGATCGGAAACCTTTATATTATTGCATAATGTCTGTTCTACGTCTAGCCAGGGTTCATCTAGAGGACTGTGTTTAAACCATTTTGAGATATAATGTAGCCTGTTGGCTAAGAAGTAAAGATGAAAGTTAGGCAGATCTAGTCCTACTTTATCTTTGGTCTTTTATAGTGTTTTTAGGCTAATACGTGGGGGCTTATCTTTCCAGAGAAATTTAGTGATGGAGGAGCCCAGAGATCTAAACCAGTCAGATGACAGTTTATTCGGAATCATTGAGAGTAAGTAATTGATTTTTGGCAAGACCATCATTTTTATTGAAGCAACCCTGCCCATGAGTGATATGGGTAGAGATTTCCATCTAGCGAGATCATCTTCCACTTTTTTTAAGAGCGGGATGTGGTTTAGTTTTGTTAAATCTGCCAATCTAGGAGACACATTAATGCCCAAATATGTAATATTCCCTGACTGTAGTTGTATATTAGGAAAATTGTGGAAAGAACAAATAATTGGAAGAACTGTCGATTTTAACCAATTTATAGAATAGTCTGAAATTCTTGAGAAAGAATTTATCAATCCAATTACCTGAACGAAAGAGGTTTGCAAATGCTGGAGAAAGAGTAATACATCATCTGCATAAAGGCATATTTTATGTTCAATATTCCTGCATTTTATGCCTTTAATATCTTTAGTTTGTCTGATTGCTGCTGCTAGTGGTTCAATAAAAATAGCAAATAATGAGGGGGGAAAGTGGGCATCCCTGCCTGGTGCCCCTCTGAAGACAGAAGCGGGAAGATGTTTGGTTATTTGTTCTGATACATGCCGCTGGGGAACTGTATAATATTTTTATCCAGTTTATGAAAGAGCTTCCAAAACCAAATTTAGTCAAGGTTGCAAACAAGAATTTCCAGTTAACTCTATCAAATGCTTTTTCTGCATCTAGAGATAATGGTCTCAATATTTTTACTGTCTATTAAATTAAGTAATCTGCGTGAATTAGTGGATGAATGCCTACCTTTAATAAAACCAGTTTGGTCAGGATGTATTATGAGAGGAGTAACCTTTTCTAGTCTTTTTGCGAGGGCATTACAAATTATTTAGAGATCGATGTTAATAAGGGATGTGGGTCGGTAGCTGGTAGGGAGTACTGGGTCTTTTCCTGGTTTTAACAAGAGAGTGATGTTGGCAGAATTTATATGTGACAGAAGTCTGCCATTTTTTTTGGTTTCCTGCATCATTCTTTGGAATATTGGGGCCAAAATATTCCAGAATTTTTTGTAAAACTCTGTTGGGAATTCATCTGGGCCTGGAGCCTTTTTATTGGGCATGCTTTTTAGAGCTTCTTGGATTTCTGCTGAAGTCAGTGGTACATCCAGGGCCATCACTTGATTATCTGATAGTTTAGGAATTGTTACTTCATCCAGAAATTGATCAATGTCATTATCTGACGGGTCTATCTGTGGTGACTATAAAGCTTTGTTCCCTGTCAAGTCTTTTACAGCAAATATCGTTGTTCTTTCTTTATTTATTTTTAGTTGGTTAGCTAAAAAGCTACCTGATTTATTGCCATGTTCAAAGTTTTGTATTCGAAGTCTTTGTACTAAGAATTGGGTTTTTTGTCAATGATTTCATTTAATTCTGGTTTGGCTTTACGTAGTTTGCCCAACCTTTCCTCTTCCTGGGAAGCATCTAACAGTTTAATGGTTTCTTCTAATTCCTATATACGATTGTTTTCTTTTTTCTTCTTATGTGATGAGAATGAGGTTATTTTACCTGTCATCACTGCTCTCCCAGCCTCCCAGAGAACAGATGTTGATGTCCCCGGGATATCATTAAATTCCAAATATGAAGTACACTCTTTTTTTAAATATTTAATAAATTCTTCGTCCTTAAGTAATGATGTATTAAATCTCCAGTTTTTGCTTTGTGGGTTTTCTTTCTTATTTACTAGAGTTAAGGAGACAGGTGCATGATCGCTGACAGCTGTAGGTTGTATCTCAGTGTCTGAAATGTCAGTCAACAACGAGCTGCTGACTAAGAAATAATCCAGACGAGAGTAAGATTGATGGACTTGTGAGAAGAATATATATTCTCTGTGATTAGCGTGAAGAGATCGCTATGCATCGCAAAGTTCGTAATCACTCATGTACTGTTTAACTAAATTTATTGATTGTCAACTGCGCTGAGTCCCTGTTGTACTCCACCTGTCTATTTCTTCATTTAGACCAAAGTTGAGATCGCCTCCAAGAAGAAGTGAGCAATCCAAGTGTTTAGACAGTGCAGAAAAAAAGAATGGAAGAATGGGGGGTCATCAACATTTGGGGCATATATACTGACAATACATATCTTTTGGTTATATATAGATATTTTTATAATTATAAATCCACCCTCTGGATCTGTAACTGTGTCTAATATTGTAAAGTTAACATTTCTGTGAATTAAGATTGCTACTCCCCTTTACCTAGAATTATAGCAGGCATAAAACAGATTAGGAAACTCAGGTGATTTAAGATCATTTGCAGCTGTGGCAGATTTACGAATCTCTTGTAATAAGACAATGTCTGCCTGTAGTCTTTGAAGCTGATTACAATTTTTTAACTTTTTCTCTCTGGTGCCGGCTCCATGCACATTCCATGTGAGAAACCTTAGTGTGCCCATAGTTGGGCGTGTGTCACTAAAATTGTACGGCGCATGTCACCAGCGAAACAGATAGACCCAAGTGAAATCATAGTCAGTGCTTGGGGTTGCCTGATATGAAGTCCATAAGCAGAGATATGGCAGGGAAAAAGACAAAAAATTAAGAGGCTGCTGGGGGTAAGAGGGGGTGAGAGATATAAGGTTATGTTAATAGATATTTGTGTGAGTGTGCTTTTTGTGTGTGACAGAGAGAAAAGAGAGTGACAGAGGTGTGGTAACAAGTGTAAATGAGAGGAAGATGAGAGGAGACAAAAAAGGAGCAGATACCCAAAAGCCCAGCCTTGGGCCCACCCACATCAAACAATGTAAACATGTAAACAACATGCTGAGCTGTGCTTTACATTACATTTGCCAGATATCTAACCTCTTATCTAACCAGTGTTACATGTTATAGATTAACCTGCTGTTGTTCCTAATAAAGCCAGGGAGTGATCTCCCAATCTCTAAACAACTGACCATTGATATAAAGTTTGTCTACAGCCACTGTAGCTCTGATGCCTTCGCTGATATATTTCTTCCTAATTGGGAATAAAACTCATCTCCGATCGAGGATCTCCTTTGGGAACTGGTCATTAACGCTAAAGTTCATTCCCCGCAGCTCTCTGCCCCGACTTCTGACCTGCTCTTTTTGTTTATAGTGCTCAAATTTTGCTACAATTGGTCGAGGTTGGCTGTGTTCGGGTTTCTTACCTCCGAGCTGGTGAACATGATGGAAAGTAACTTTACCTCGTCACTTGGGAGTTTTAGCTGACGTTGGAGAAATTCACGGACCGTGGATACGGCGTCCTCCTCTGCCCGTTCCGGGATACCGGAGAAAACAAGGTTGTCCCGCATGCCTGTATATCCAGGATGGTCTCCTTCATTTTTTAATTTTCTCTGGACAGCTGCATCATTTCATTGGTGAGTGTTTTCACGCTATCCCTCAGTGTTTGGTTCTCAGCTGTGAGTGAACCGAGTTGTTCTTGGCTAAACTCCAGAGACTCCCTCAGAGCTTGAAATTCCCTGTGGAGAACCTCCACCAGGGCTAGACGGGAATCCAGGCTGGTTAGCTTCTTGTCAATAGAGTCCAGGACATCAGCGTAGTTTTTCTCTGGAGAGATAGTGGAGGTGCTGGCCGAGCACTCTGGTGCGTTTTGATGTTGGTGTGGCCATGGGTGGAGATTTTTGTGGCTTGCCCATTACAATGTTACCAAAACATACGTCCACGTAGCACTCCAGGCTGTCCAAGGTTTCCTCGTCCAGTTTATTTTATTGGAAAAATATGAGACAGTGGTTAGTATTTTACACGTTTCTATGTTCGGCTTGAATGTATTGGCTTGTTTTACCTGAGTTCTGTCTCAGTCACATTTAAAGAGACAGTACCAAAACAAGTTGCTCTCAGATGCATCTCAGAACAGGGGTAAAAGAGGAGCCTGTGGAGCTACAATAATAAGGAGTTCAGACCAAAGCATTGCAGTTCCACTTTATACATGCCTCAACTGAATGATTTTAATGTGAAAAGGAAGAATTTAAAAGCATGATATGTTCCCTTTAATGTTTATATTGACAACACTGAAGACAAATGTGCAAACAAACCATGTGATATGCTAAAACATTTTGGTTAGACCCAATATGTTAAACAGCCAAAAACACATATGGGGACATAATTTTGGACTTGGATCATCAGTAAGGGTGTGAATATTTTCCAAGATATCTTTAACTAATGTTGTCCTATCTGACCACTTTTCTGTTATCTTTGAAAGCATATTTACCCCTGACTTAATTAATAGATGAGATGACTTCCATTTTAAAGCTTTAGAGATCATTGATTCCAAGTGAAAGTTGTCTCTGAGAGAAGACAACACTGTGGAGAAATGTTCCACCAGTGAGAAGTGAGAGAAGGGACTGCCGAAAAACTAAACAGACGTGGCCAAAGACTGAACTCTAGGTTCAAAATGAAATTCAATAAAAAGGACTTTACAGATATAATTTACAACTGAAAAATGCAAGGCAATCTTTCTTTTCTGGAATTATCAACAATCCTCAGAGAGATTGAACATGATTTGGTATTTGACATGCTGATTTGGTTCACCTTGTTCTTTATCAATCTTTTCTGCCATTGGCTTAAATAACCTCTGTGCGCAACACTAAACAGATAACACCATGGCCTTAAAAGGATGTAATTTCACATTGGCAGAAATCCATGCACTGGTCGAAGGTGGAAGGCATCCCTAGTGGAACACTTAAGTTCCAGAAAGAGGAGAACTAACTGAAAAATCTGAGATCACACAGAATGCAAAGGCCACTGGATCTGTCCAGAAGAGGGCTATTGATCAAATAAAATTTTGAAGGAAGAATCTAAAGGTCAAAGCAACAAAGAAAAACAGAGCAGCAGAGGCACAAAAAAAAAACTCAAATAGGCCACAAGCCCTGCTAAATACACTGACTTGGTTCTTGATATTATTGGAGCATTCACAAGCTCTACATGGGATTCAGGGTGTTGTAGGGGACAAGTCCACTGTTAAAGTGGATAGTGAGTCAGTCCCGGCTGATGCAGAGGAAACGGATTGTTGATCTCAGTACTGTTAATGTGGAAGAAGGCAGAGAAGCACAAGTTATGACAGTAATCAATGCAATAGTAAATCAAAGAGGACTAAATGGTTTTGGCCAAACAAAGATGATGATGATGCCATTAAACTAGAAACTGTAAGATGAGAGGTACAGATTTGCCTGGCAGAGGAACACGGTGCTTCTTTCTTTTTTTTTACCGTGTCCTGTCCGGCAGAGTATCGCTCAGAATTGTTGTCTGAGTGCCAAGAAATTGCCCAACAGATTTACTTTCACAAGCAGAGCATCACAGCTAATGCTTTAAAGCTCTGGTTGATATTTATAGAAGAAACTTTATTATAAACTTCTTTGGGAATATTTCAATTGTTACGGACACGGAGACTGAAATGAAAAGGAAAAATGAAGCTCAAAAAAGAGAGAGATGGGGAAAAAGGGGAGAAAAGGAGGAAAGAGTGGAGGAGAGAAAGAAGGATAAAGAGAATACAAGATTACACCCTGCTTGCTTATACACCTACAGCTGTTTTTTTTTTTTTAACAAAATAGTACACGGTAATTCTGAATGTAAAATGTACTTAGTGAGAGGTGCAGCCCAAAATAGAACATCTGTGTATCTGTCAACACGTGAAGCTTAACACCTGTGAGTATGGGTGTGGATGCGCTTTTGTATACAAGGTTTCTCCACAAAAATATGCAATAGCGAGTGTGAGGACCCACAGGCCTGCCCCATGGTCCCTGGACAGACCCTGAGGAGAACTGAGTCACAGACATCTAAAGGCCCCCCAAAGCACAAGAACCCCAGGAGAACCACCGCCGGGACTACCGCAACCCCCCCAGAGAAGAGCAGTGGAGAGTCCCAGGGGAACCACCCAGCAGCGACAGTGCAGAAGCCCCAGGGAGCCGCAGCGACGAGTCCACAGGCCCCGCCAGCAGCCGTCCACGCCCGAGCAGATCCAGCCATGGACCCAAAGGCCCAAGACCCCGGGACACACCTCCCCCCAAGCAGAGGCCCGACAGAGCCCAGGGGGCCAGGCCCCGGCAAGCAGCCACCAGGAGTGAGCCAGCCCACACCAAAGCACCCGGCCGCGGACACCGAGAACCACAAGTACACCAGTGGGCAGAGACTCCAACCACCAGCAGGCGGTGTGGCGGGGAGGAAGCTGATCCAGGAGAGGTAGCAGTTCAAGACCCAACCTGTCACAAAAAAAACAGGCACACACAGTCACAATCACCCACTCCCACCCTCATGCATACACATAAAATCACTCACACCCAACATAAGGATAACAACAATGGACGTCATACACTCACTCACACTCCCCATGCATACTCTATACTCCCAGGTCCAGGCGCCTGTACCCCCTCAGGGCAACCGGCCCCCGGACCGAGGAGGTAGTCCCCTTCCCTCCTGGGGCAGAGGCAGGCAGACAGCGCCGGTACTGCCCAGACCCGGGTGATCCCGGCCCAGGTCCCGCCCCCCTGCCCCGAACCCAGTCCCCAACAACCCCCATCCACCTCCGGAGAGGGGGCTATGTACAAAAGAGGGGTCCACATGGCCCAAAGCAACCCGCCAACCGAAGCCGCCCCAGGACGGAGCAGTCCCGACCCCCCAACGATCCCTGATCTCAACCCCATGAGTCTCCCACCCCCAGTGAACCCCAACAAGAACAAGAACCTCCCCACAGGGCCACCCCCAACAAGGACACCGATATCGAACACATCCCCCCGAACCCAAATGGCACGAATCCCCACCCCCACAGGGGCACACCCTCACAGGTGAACTCCGTGGCCGAGAAGCCAATGAAGCCACACCCACACAGCGCAAGCTCCACACACAGCGCAAGCTCCACACACAGCCCCGCTCTAAGAACCCCCGCTGCACCCCGCTCCCCCACCACAGCGCGCCGCAACGGCAAGGCAAGGGCCCTGCGCAGCACCACCCCTGCCCACCGGCGCAACAGGGCAGACCCCACCCAGCACCGCACCCACAACCGGACCCCCGACCCCACACCATGATGGGACAAACTCATCCACCCAGAGGTCCCCGGCCAGCGGCAGGCACCCAGGGCCAGTGACCCCACCACGCCCCCCTCAGCAACAAAAAACACTACATCAATGCCACTGCAATGACCGCCCAGGGAGAAACACTATCCAGCTCAGCTCCACCATCGCCGCCCAGCTGATCCAAACGCCAGTGACCCCACGCCCTAGAAGTGGACACAACCCCTCCACCCCACAGGCCGCAGCCCCTCCACGCCACCCCCCAGTCCACCGCCCCGATCCTCCCTCGGACAAGACAGCCAGCAGAGCAGCACACCTCCAAGCCCGCCCAACCCTCCCAGACAGTGCCAGAAGCTCCAGCCCACCAGTCCACGAGAGGGATACATGCACTGGCCGGGGACCTGGGCCATGCAGGCCAACCGCTCCAGGCCAAGCACACCCTGCCAGCCGTCCCGGTGTAGTAACAAGACATGTTCTGCCGCCCCACCCACCCACCCGACCGCCAACCGCAGCCCAGCGCCCGACCCCGGGCCAGGACCACAGAAGGAAGCCGTGGAAAGAAGGCCACGGCGGCCCCAGTTACCGGGCACCCCGCCAACCCCACCCCCAAACCCGGGGGCGCCCCAGCCCACCGGCCACCCGCACCCCCGCATGGCGCACTACGGCCATGCGGGGCAGTCCAGGCCCTCCATTAAAGCGGGGCCACATCCCAATAAACGTCGGCTAAGAGCCCCCCGCCGGAGCCCGGCACCCCCCCAGCCGGCAGACCAGGGCCCAAAGCCAGGGGCCGAGATCCAAGGGAACCCAAGCGATCCCGAGAGAACCGAAACGCCAGCCCAGCACCACACAATCCCCAAGACCTGACCCCCAACCCCAGCTCAAACCCGACTAGAGGGCCCATTCCCTCTCCCGGCCTCCGACCACAGATGGAAAATAGCGAACGGGGGTGTGAAAAGACCCCAAGCCTGCCTCCGCCAGCTCAAATGTGGTGTTGATGTGCGTTGTTGTAGTGTGCATTTAAAAAGAAAAACTCTGAACCCTCAATGTCTACATGCAATTATATCCTTAGAGGTGAGCGCAGGCACCAGAGGTTAGGCTACTAGGATATCCTTCCCTCCTGATGCCATTGAGTGCGCCCACCCCCAAGACCCTACATGTGAATGTCATGAAAATGTTATAAGTGAGAGTGTGAAGTTGTACAATAAAATTGGGGCACAGGCTGCCATGGGACCGCAGAGATGGAAAACCCTTGCGGCACTCCGATGGCGCACCCGCACCCCAAGGCCCTCCATGAGTGGTATTGTGATGGAGCTGGCAGAGGGAGGTGTCTGGGGATGGGGAGGGAAAGACTGGGGGGCAAACCGCTCTCCCAGGGAGCCAGCTACCCGGCTGACCCCAATAGGCACCCCCGTTTGCCGAGTCCCAACAAAGGAGGGAGGCATAGGCACATCTGCCGGGCAAAAAACTAGGGACAGGTAACAGGCCCCGAGAACCAACTGAAAACCGGGACCAACGTCCCCAGCCCCCCCCCGGAACCACCCAGCCCCGTTACCCAGTCCGCCGCCCGAAGTAGCCACCGACCCCCAACAAAAAGGACCCAGCCACAAGCGGCCAAGAATGCGGCCCCACTCCAAACAAAGGAGAAGACCAGCCAGCCCAGCACAACCAAAATACGCCACACAAAGGAGGGCACATGACCAGCACGCCCAGCCAATAGAGTCTAGGACATCAGTGTAGCTTTTCTCTGGAGAGATAGTTGAGGTGCTTCAACTAAACTGCAGCAAAACAAATCCAAACTTGAGTCCTTTCTCCTGCCAGTTTAAAACTAAAATTTACACAAGGAATGTATTTTGTTTTTTTTATTGTTTGTAGCAGATGTGTTCTCGCTGGTCAACAGATAATGAAAATAAAGTGTTTCCATTTTCGGTTTATGTTTCTTCAAAACTATACTTTGAGTGACCCTGTGCTCGGTATTCTACCTGTTTTTCCTACATGCCTAGAAGCCTTCAGAGTGACGTCTCTAATTTGTAATGCTCATTATCCCGATTTGAGAAGTTATGTATGGGTAAAGTTGATCCAATCCAACTTTTCTTTGAACAACTGGGATTAAACAGATAACATGATCTTAGACAGTAAAATAAAAGATTACAGATTTTGAACTAGCCCCTGGATATGATTGTGCAAAGAAGGATTATTCTTCATAAAATTAAAAAAAACATTATGGAGATCCCTGAGCATCCTCTTTAGACTGTCATACAACAACAAAGTGCTATAGATCCAGTGCAATACTGAGAGCTACATTAAATCATTCCATCAGCATCTACAACAACTCTTTAAAGAAACCAGCATAATAGAAGTTTCAGCATTTAATATTTAATAAACTATTTATGACTTGATTCAAAACAAATCCAATTTGAACAGTCAAATTCTTTTTCTCCTTGGCCCAGGTAAAACACTTGTAGGCCATGTGCAAGATTTGTCTGTTCCTAGTTGGTCTTGAATGGATTTTCCTTGACAAACTTCTTAAGGCTGTGGTTACCCCTGTTGCTGATGCAACATAACACAGTTTTGACCCAAATTTCCATGAATAGACTCGGATACAGCACTCTGTGAAAACCAGGTTCTTTAGCTAAAGCCTTTTGTGACTTGCCCTCCTTGTGGAGGGAGTCAATGTGTGTCTTCAGGAAATCAGTCCAGTCAGCAGTCTTCTCCATGATGGCGTGACCTACTGACTCAAACTGAGAGATGATTTAGAGGATCAGGAAACGTTTCCAGGGATTAAAATTTTATTAGCTGATCAAGATGTGACACAATAAGTTTCCAATATTTAACTCTTTCATAATATTACAATTTTCTGACATACTGAATTTTGGGGTTTCATTCTCCACAATTATCAAAATGACAAGAAATTAAGACTTGAAACATTTAACTCTTTGTAATGAATTTATATACAACTCCACCTTTCTAAAAATGAGTGACAAAAGACCTTTTCACGCTATTCTAACCTTTTAGATGTACCTGTAATTACTGCGATCTAATAAATGTTACTGATGAATATTTAATGCAAACAATACTCCAGAATCCATAAAGAGGATTACTGAAGAGATTCTATAAATGTATATTTACACAATATAGTTGTTTCACGTTATTAAAAAGCATCCATACCTTCAATATCATCAAGAGACTTTCCCTGAAGTTCTCGCAGCTTTCCCTTCTCCAGTGCGAGAAGCAACTTTGAAATCTTGGCTTGCTGAACTGTGGGCTCAGAGAGTCTGTAGAATTGTCTATGCACAGCTATGTCATGTCCCATAAAATCAGCAAGCTGATCAAGTTCATTCTTCTTCAGGTTAAGAATTTGAGAAGTGGTTGCAATTTCTTTGCGCAGCTTAGTAGATCTTAAATACTCTGGCTTCTCAGCACCACACTTCTCTGAAAACTTTCTCAGAGTGTCATGTCCTCTGTAGTGAGTTAGGCAGTTTGGAATAGCAAACAAGTAGGTGTTGTCATCAGTAATGCAACATTCACTGCATTTCTCCACCAACAAATTGAGAGCACTGGTCATTTCAGGTGTTAAAAGAACTGCTTCCTTTCTTCCTCTTTTCCCTTTAAGCTCCACAGCTTCTGTTCGTATTGTGAGAGGCCCACTTTTTCATGGATGCTTGGGCTTTCGCTTTCCAGGAAATTAATAAGCTTCATCTTGGAAACCTTCCCAACACGCCTTCTGTTAAAAAGGATTTTCTTGGTCAACACTGTTTTTGCTAGTTTTGAATAGTTTGTTACCGTTGCCTCAGCCTTTAGTTCTGCAAATGCAAATTCTGTATTTTTGTCGAGATGTTTGTGTAGTTTATGGACATCTTCAGTAAGAGGCAACTTCACAGATTTATTGTATTTTTGCTCTCCAATTGTGCTTAAGGCACAATGTGAAACATATTCTGACCACTTTGACTGATAAAGCTTTTGAAAAGGACTTGATAATTTAACTAGTTCCTCGTCTTCAGCCATTAGAGCACGGCAGTGAATAATGTCAGAAACTTTCAAAAGGCAGTGTCCAATGTTTAATGCAAGGCTCAGGGTTTTGTTGGTGTTCTGTATTTTGTCAAAGCCTGCTGTCTGTTTAGCTGCCTCAGCTACCTTCAGGAAATTTTCAGGTCTCATAGCTTCCTCAAGGGTCAGAATGGATGAGATCTTTTGTAGTATCTGTAAAAACCTTCCAAGCTCACGTGATTTTTTGGCGAATGTACTCATGTTTTGAGGGGCCATGTTCATGTTTGCTATAGAAGGACTCCACAAATCGGTAGAAGTCAGAAGTCATTGCGAATAACACATGTGATGTCATCATCCTGCATAGGACTCAACAGCTTCAGGACATCACTTTCAACAGTCCCTAAAGAACTTGATTTGAGTATGAAGGCTAAGCCAAGAATGCGTTTTTTTCCATTGCCTTTTTCTTCTTCTGGATTGAAGGAACACCTTCTCATTTGTCTCCACAACTCTTTACGGAGAAACATTCCCTTGCAGTGGATGCAATATTCATATTTGCACTCATCACCCTTAGCTGCTCTCTTAACTTTAAGTGAACCTCTTCCTTTTCCCAGAATCTCGTTGTTATACATAATGTTCCCCCTATTTCTTAGTTGTTCCAGCAATTCCTTTCTCTTCTTTGAGCCCGGGGAAAAACTGAGAGCTTTGGCGATATCAGGGTCTTCTTTTTCATGAGTTTTAAAATGTCTTGCGATTTTGAAATGACCCTTTTTGCAAAAGAAACAAAAATTTTGCCCTTTCGCTAGTGAGTCATAGTTTCCCATGTCTGAATGTTTGTCTGAAGAGGTTCCTTGAGGCGAATTTTCCGTGATAGGAGAGTTTGCTTTATTCAAGATTTTAGACTTTGTTGTTGACGGCTCTGCAGCAATTAGTATTGGGCTTGGCACACAGTTAATTTCGTCTTCAGTATCACTCTTTGAATCTGGAACATAATCTGGATCACGATAATCGTCCGTTTCTTCATCTGTTGTTTCATATTCATCCTAAATAAAACAAAAAACTAAAATTAAATAAAGATACAAATAACTTCAACATTACCACTGTATAAAGCAAAAACTAGGCCTAGGTTACAAAAAATTTATTTTTGTACGGTCCAATTCAACAAAGTTTTCAAAGATCCAAAATCCACTTAGACCTTTTAAGCATATTTTCCAAAAGTCTGGCTGTCCATATATACTTTTTTTTATAATAGCATAATCTGCAAATAGTTCACAAATTGTATTTATTTACTACCTCATTTAACCCTGAGGTTTCCTCTCAGTAGGACAGATGATGTCCTAAACAAATGTCCAATACATTTTTTAAACACCAAACCAAGAACCCAGAAGTAAAGGCTAATTCAAAATAAGGAAACTCTTCATGGATGGTTCCAGTAAAGGTCTTGCTCCCTAAATGTAAAAACTTTAACTGTTTCCAGATAAAACAATAAAAATACTCCTCAAATTATTTTTAACTATTCTGTTGAATGTTTATTCTTCCTCGTGTGCTTAGGTGTAATTAGTCATTAGTCTAAAAAATGACTCGGTGTGTATGCTATTACTAAAGATGAGTCCTCCCACTCTAACTTTTGCATGACAAAATATCAATAAGTAAACCAAGCCTTGCAAGTAGATTCCAAAGAACCTAAGGAAAATAAAGTTAAAAACAAATGATTTAGTTTTTCTCTCCTCCAATTAATAAAAAGCAGATGAATAATCTGATAAAGATCAAAACAGCAACAGCTCCAGCTGTTTGAGCTGCAATTCCTCCATTCCATCCATCCATTATCTTCCGCTTATCCGAGGTCAGGTCGCGGGGGCAGTAGCCTAAGCAGAGACCCAGACTCACTACTCAAAGCTTGTGACCATAGATGAGGGTAGGAACGTAGGTCAACCGGTAAATCGAGAGCTTCCCCTTTGCACTCTACCCTTTCCCGTCTCAAGACCATGGTTTTGGAGGTGCCGATCCTCATCCCAGCCACTACACATTCGGCTGCAAACTGCTCCAGCAAAAGTTGGAGCTCACATTGTGATGAAGCCAGCAGGACCACATCATCCACTAAAACCAGAGACACGACACTGAGGGCACCAAAAACAGATCTTCTCAACACTTTGGCTGCACCTAGAAATTCTGTCCATCAAAGTTATAAACAGAATTGGTGACAAAAGGGCAGTCTTGTCAGAGTCCATTTCTTACCAGAAAAGAGTCCAACTTACTGTCGGCAATGTGGACCAAGCTCTGACACTGGTCTAACAGCCTGTATCAAAGGGCCTGGTACCCTGTATTCCCAGGGTACCCATCCCAGACTCCCCAAGGGACACAATCAAACACCTACTCTAAATCCACAAAACACATGTAGACTGGTTGGGCGAAATCGGCCCTCAGCACCAGAGATTGGAGGACCCAACCCAAAGTGCCCAAACTCTGCTTCCTCACGGGAAGACATCCTGGTGGGGATGAGATCTTCCAAGTATTCTGCCCACCAGCTTACAAATTCCGAGTCAAGGTCAGCGGCACACCACCCTCACCAGAAAGTGCTGGTGGTGCACTGCTACTCCCTCCTTAGATGCCAGATAATGGGCCATAGTCACATTAAAGCCGTACAGAAGTTGTTTTGCCTCACTGAACACCTCCCATGTATAAGTTTTGTGTCACTGACCACCCGAGCTGCATTCCGCTTAGACTGCTGGTACTGTTTGGCTGCCTCAGGGGGCCTGCCAAATCTATTTAATTCAATTCAATTCAGTTTTGTCTATATAGTGCCAGTTCACAACACGTCATCTCAAAGCACTTTACAAAGTTTGACCAGCCTCCTGCTCTACCATCGCTGTCATTGCCCTGTGAGCATTGAAGTCCCTCAGCAGAACAAGGGAGTCCCGGAAGGAGCGCTCTCCAGTACCACCTCCAAGGACTCTTAAAAAGGCAGGTAATCTGGGCATAAGCCCAAACAACAGTCAGAACCCAGTGTGCTCCACCTCCAGGCCTGGCTCCAGAGTGGGGTCTTGGTGACGCACGTCTGAGAGAGGGAACACTGTTTCCATTAACGTTGCTCGTTAGAAATGGTTGTTTGGCTGCATTTTGTCTGATAACTCTATCCTATGGATGATAAAGGTAAAGCAAATAGAGATGAGGACTACTGGTCTTCTTCAGAAGCATAAAAGGTTCAAACCTACTTATATTCCTGTGACCAAAACAATATAAATTTCCTCTTTATTTTGGCAGTGTTACAGTTTTTTCTTTAGGTCCACTTCACTAACCTCTTTGTTTACTACTCCACACATTTTCAAAAATCCAAGCATTGTTGCAGTGCAGCAATACAAAATACAAGGTAAAAAGGCCTGAAGAGCAATTTTGGGGAAAAAAAAGGACATTAAGAGGAAATAAAGATGATGATTTCCACAAAGTGTGAAATTATCTAATTTGCATCTATTCTAGATGTGTTCTTTTAAGAGAAGAATTTTTATATGAATTAAGAATTTCAAAGAAAAAAACAAAATGTTTTAAAAAAACACTAACTACACCTAAATTGAGTCAACTGTAATTAGTATCATATTTTACAGAAGAATCAAGTTGTTCAAACCAAGATGAATTAAATATAATTCAGATTAAATTGATTTGTGGTAATACCTAGTCCAACCGCAAACATTTTTGCAACAGTAGTGATGCAATTTTTACAAACAAAATTTTCAAAGCATGAAAAATCTATAATACAATAAAGATGGCAATTTAAGTAACACTTACCAAGATTTGTTGCCTTTTCTCTGTTTTCCTGAAACGGTTAGCATGCCACGCAGTAGTGCATACTGTCAAAACAAGGAAAATAAAATTTGGGGCAGCAGAACACCAGAATTTATTTTACTATTAATTTCTTTTGTTATTAATTTCTCAGTTCTATAGCTTTTCATATTCAGATTTCTGCAGATGCGATACCCATAGCTATCAATTATCAATGGAACAATAATACATGAAAAGTGTGAAAAAGATTTAAGCTTAATTGGAGTTCTGTCACTGTGACAGACCAACAACTTGGTCTTCAAGAGGAAAGTTTTGAAAATTAAGTGTCAGGTGATTGATTTGAATGTGTATCCTCATACTGTGCGTGAATAAGCAATGAATGTCAAGTTTTGTATACAGCCATTCATAAATACTCTCTAATTTCTCTGCCAGTTAAGACTTTACCAATTTTGGCATACATTTTTTAATCTACAAAGCACTCCAAACCATGCATTTGCCATTCTGTCATAATTTACCTATTCTTTTTTAAATGTTTTACTATGGTTAAGGTTTTAACAAATTGCATCAATGGCTTAAGTCAGGGGTGTCAAACTCCAGTCCTCGAGGCCCGGTGTCCTGCAACTTTTAGATGTGTCCCTGGTCCAACACACCTGAATCAAATGGCTGAATTACCTCCTCAGTATGTAGTCTAGTTCTCCAGAGTCCTGCTAATGACCTAATTATTTGACTCAGGTAGGGTGAAGCAGAGGCACATCTAAAAGTAGCAGGACACAGGCCCTCAAGGACTGGAGTTTGACACTCCTGGCTTATGTATTTCAATCTACAGTGTCTGAAAATACTTAAAATATAACAACTAACCTTTACATTTAAGTCCCACCACTTTAGTGAGGAATATGGTCCATGGCACACTGAACATTTGTCCAATGAGGATAGCTCCACTTTATCAATTTTGTGGTTCTTGCACTCTAAAAGGAACAGAAAAAAAATATTTTAAACATATTGTTAAGCCTAAATTAAATTAAATTACCGTAAATTCCAGATTATAAGCCACTACTTTTTTCCCACACTATGAACACTGCGGCCTATACAACGGTGCGGCTAATGCATGTTTTTTTTCATGCTGCCAAAAACATTTTGCCTGGTAACAGTAGACCAATTAAATTGATGAGTAGTTCAAAGAGGTCCAATGAACTTGTGCGATAAATCAAGAGCACTTTCACAATTCAATTACCGGTATGGTAAATCAGTCATTTACATTCAACCTTATCAACATGGAAAATCACCAACGGGTTTCAAAAGGCTGGACTGCTGCGTGATTAAGGGGACCGCTCTCAAGTGAGAGCATCAACGAAGAGGCTGAAGTGAGTGACGAGATCCTGAGGCTGTTCAATTTGGACACTGAAGAATAGGACTTTGATGGTTTCAGTGCGCAAGAAGAAGATGAAGAAGGCAATAAATGACTTTTGACCTGGTAGGCTGCAGTGCATATCAGTTAGGAGATATTGGAATGTTGTTCGTGCACTGTTCAGTAAAATAGCATTAGCAACAAAATTTGTGCGTTACTGATAACACACGTATATTTAAAGGTAGCCGTGCTAGCCACTGTTCATAAAAAAGCCAGTTTCAATATGCATTTGTTTATATTATACGGATTAAGTAAAGAGTTAAAAATTCCTCACGTGTAATATCTTTCTGTGAAAATCATATTACAACGTGGTACATCCGCTGCGGCCTGTACAAGTACAATATTGGTTTTCTTTCTATAATTAGAGCATGCAGCTTTTAATCAGGTGTGCTCTGTAGTCCGGAATTTACGGTAAAAACAAATTTTAATTAAATGCTTCCTCAGTGATAAAGTTAAACCCTTGGCTGTATTTCTAAATCTCATGAATGTACTTCACTCAAGATTAAACCTTACTAATTTGGTGGGCGAAACAAAAAGGCTTATTCCAGTGGCATTTAGCCTTGGTCCTTGATGACCTCTGTCATTTCCCAGTCCCAACAAACATGTATCAATTGTTGAATTAACTGTATTCCATATCCTTAAGGACTGATAAAACCTAATGGTCATCCACTGCTCTAAATCAGGTATGTTGGATCAAAGAAACACCTAAAATTAGGGTTGTCAAAAGAGAGCCGGTCTCCTGAAACCTTTAGATATGTCCTTGGTCCAGCCACCTGAATCAAATGACTGAGTCACCTCTTCAGTACCTTGTCAAATTTTCCAGACTCCTGCTAATGACCTAAACATTTGATTCAAGTGTGTTAAAGAAGATATATCTGTAAAAATTTCAGGACACAGCTCCCAGGCACTGGAGGGTGACAATTATAATTTAAAACATTCAGGATAAAGAAAATCTGTGAATATCTGTGTGTTACTTCTTTCTCAAACTCCTGGGGTCATTCTACCCCTTTTTCTCTTCCGTGCTCTGATTCCTTCATCATGTATAGTATTGAAAACTACAGAGAAAAGGTTTGTTAATACCTCAAATGTAACTTAATCGTGGCCATAACTGTTAATTAGTTGTGCTTTTACCATTTATCATACTTAAATGTAGAGAATCAATAGTACAACAGAAAGGTAAAGCTGGCTGTGTGCTTGAACACAAATTGTCATCTGCTTGTATAAAAAAAACTATAAACCCTTTTTATCCATTTGTGAATTTTCTATGCATCATTTCAGATTCCAGAAGAAAGTGTTACCATGTTACACCTACTGTTTTATAACTACCATATTCATCATGAAGACTTTATAAAAGTGAGATAATGAAGTTCATATTTAAATTTTATTTAGTGCATACAAAATTTACCAGAAAGTATATGAATTTTAAGTATAACATTTTAAATTAGCAGTATTACCATTATTGAAGCAGTCAAAATTTAATGACTTTTCCTGGTATCGTACTTGAACTCCCTATGTAAAAAAGAACAAATAAATTAAACTGTATTAGTGAGAGCAAAGACTCTTGTAACTGAGAAATTTGTTCACTGGTAGATATTAATAATATTCCTTCATGTGTTTCACGTGTTTCCCTGATCTTTATATATAACAGAAATATCCTCCTGATTAGGTGGCATCGGCTTGCATGAACAGTTAGGTTTGATTTCCGGAATATCAATGTTTCATAGAACTAATAATAATAACAATCTTTAAATAGTGTCAGAATGGGACGGGACAGCCAGTTGTGTATAGAAGGCAATCAGGGGTCCAAATATACCACTCTATAAACCCTTTCAAGCTCACAATTAATACACACAAACACTTTAGAGGACTCAGAAGAATGTTCTACTGATCTGTCGTACAAATGCAGTGCCCTCACAAACCATGTTAACTTCCCTGTATACTGCTATCAGTCAACACAACCAACTCACACAAAAACTGCATTTAAAATTGTTTTCTTCAGTCCCTGTCCATTACAGCCCATATCCCTGCATGTTTATTGGTTTCCCTGTTCAGAACTACGAGTTCAGCATGTCTTCAAGTTCTGTAAATGTTACTCACCTAATCATTCAGATCTATTTCACAAAACAAATTCTTTGATATTCATTTAGTCATTTACCTTTGATGACCATTTCTTCTTGAGATCACGCCAGGGTAGACCAACTCCTTCGTAGTCAAGTAATTTTGTCACCTTGTCCAATGTCCTTAATCGCAAATAAACAAAGATGGGGCACTCCATTAACTTCAATCTTCTTTACTGTTGTGTTAGGATTTAAATCGTCATTCACCAGTCTCCCAAGTGATCCCTCCTCGCTTGATGCATCAATGCTTGAACATTAAAAATCCAAAAAATGTTAACAGATATTGTGATGCTCTAGAATAATTTTTTTTTAAATATATTTAACTCTTCACATGTTCAAATATTTAGAACCATAAAGTATACTGACCAATATTCAACTTCTCTGTGTTTGAAGATGTATTTGTACTCATTTCTTGGTGTACTAAAACGACCAGTCACCTATTTTAAACAAAACTCCTCTGTATTCGAGGATAAAGGAACCTTTCAAAATGGGCACTTTTGCAAACACACCACACCCTCAAGGAAAGAAGAAAACATTTAAGTATTTTTAGACAAGGTCTATAATGAAATATCAAAACAGTATTGGGCTAAAACTTGATAAAAATGTCCTGTCTCTTTGCATAAATTCTTATTTTCATTATTTAATTAATTCAAAGGAAAAAAATAATCTTGGCTTTATCAAAATTTAAAAAATATATTTTTGTCAGCTGGATCAAAACAAATTTCTTTTGAGTTTCCATACAGATGGTTTAATCAAAATAAACTGATGTTGTAGAGTTCTTTGCGGAAACATAGGTTCATCCTTTTCATTTAAAAGTATTTTATGCCTGAATGATTCATTAAGCAGGGTTTAGTGTCTAACCAAAAATGTTAAAGGGGACATAACATGCTTTTAAATCCTTCCTTTTCACATTTAAATCATTTAGTTGTGGTCTATATAAAGTGAAACTGCAATGCTTTAGTCATTATTGTAGTTTGATAGCAGAGAAACAGCACAGAAACCTTTTATTTCTAAATAGATTAAAAGATGTCAAAACAGCTAAAACAATGCAGATGTGTTTATGTAATAATACAATTCAAAACACGCAGTCCAGTTATGTCCTCGGGGAGATAAAAGTTAGCACACACAAGATGAAGTATCTGAGCAAATCCCTCTTCATGCTGGCAAATTACTAAAAGCAGTGATCCTTGAAGTGCTTTGGGCAAACAAAGAGGACTTTCCCCACCGATGCGGGTACATTTTCACGAAAAATAAAATTGAACCAGGCCCTTAAAAATGGTTCTGATAATGGCGGCCTGTGTTATTCAGTTGTGTGGGTTAATACACCCAACAACCAAACATTTGACTTGTCCACTGGGGGCTTCGGCATCCTTGTGTTTGGATCCAAGCGAGAAACAAACATGGCGGTAAAATGGTGGACATCTATTACCTTATTTCAATTCAAAGATACTTTATTGATCCCCAAGGGGAAATTAGAATTCCAGTACAACCCATCCAAACATACATCATGACACAAGACAAGGGGGGGACGGGTCACCGAGGCTTTGCTGCCCACTCACAGGCGCTGCCCTTGCTAGATGAGAAAAGAGGCCACATTAGGTAAGTAGAGGGAAAAAAATCATATTTCACACTTTATCCTTAGCAGGATACAGTTTGAGATTGCAAAAAACCTCAGCACAAAGAAGCAACAAATTTACAAAACAACATCATGCCGGGAACGGTGAAGGTGGTGTGAGGGGTGCATATGTTTATCTTGAGCATGTGTGTGTGTGCTTGTGAGTGTGTGCAAGTAAGTCCATGAAGCACTGTCCCAGAGGCCATTGTCCTTGATGGTACGTTGGAATGTTCATCAGAGGGAGCAGAGCGTCATGTTTACATAACTTCCAGGAGAGGTTGAAGATAGCCAGCCATCAAGGCCGTGCAGGGGAGCCGGATTCAGAAAAACACTAATTATTTGGGTTATTTAGACGTTCCACAAAAAGAACAGTGACATATTGTGTCGAAAACATAACAGCTTGCAGACAAATCTGAACGGCTTGAAAAATGTGACCCAAAAAGAATCTAAAAATATCTCAACAACACTTTGGGTAATTAAACTCAACTTTTCAGTACTTCCTGAGGCCCCGAGCACACAACAAAAGGTATTTAAGGGATGAAAAAGTGGATTTTGCATGTTATGTCCATTTTAATGGAATTACTGTGTAATAAGTGAAAAGAACTGAGAGATCTACAGAAACTTTACCCCCTTAGAAGACTCCAACAAAAACTGGCTCATCTGAAGCACAATATAAACAACTGAGGTTTGACTTTTGCAATGCATAAAACTTTAATATTATCTCATCTGAGTAATAAGTTTGGTTTTTTTAATTGGACAATTGATGTTAGTTTGTTTAAATAACAATAAATCTATTAAAACAAATTTTAACTTGATTAATAGATTGCAGACATTTATTAATTTTTAAAAAAAATATTTAGACCTTTGATAAATAGTTTTATTTAAAAAAAGACAATCGTGCATTAAGGAACAATAAGCAAGGTTATTTTTACCCTTGATCGGATTAATATATTTCCATGTGAGAAAATCTTTGTCTGTGCCCAGTCTGATGTTCTCTTCTGCCTCTTGGTTGTCATTTGCCTTCTTGGATGACTCTTCACAATGTTCACTATAAAAATAGAATATTAAATCAGTAGCCAGTAATTTGAATAAAAAGAAACTCTTAAGCACATAGCAATATTCATCAGGAGTTTGACTGATTCGTTGTTCATTTTCTGTATAACTGAAACAATTTACGAAGCTGAAGTTGATTTCCGATTGTAGCTTCTGATTCGGAAAATGGCTAAAATACTACAGTGCTTACACATTTCAATCCTGAACTAGATTAGTCTACACTTAAAGCAGAATCTTTATAACCCAGTTGGAGATTTGTGAAACCTTTATTTGATGTGTGAAAGTTCAATAAAGGATCATATTGGTGCTTTTGTTGCACCTGGACAAAATTTCCAACAGCTATGACTTTCACATAAATAGGCTAAATTAGACCAAACCTGGTATTATTGATCCTTCTGAGGTAACCAACAATCCTAAATGCAGTAACAGTAAAGTGCAGTAACAATCTTATGTGGTCACAGACATTTTTGCAGCGTCAGGTTCTCAGTTGGATGCGCTAATACTAGCCTGCTGAGTCCTAACTCCGTTTCCTTGTGTAGTGAAGTACTGTTCAGAGTGCTACTATTATCATTCAACTCTGCTCAAGTTCGTTTGAGTCGTTTTAGGGCCAGGTAAACATCACAGTCGTGATCATTTATTTCCTCCGCTTTTCCTGACTAATCCGAAATACCTATAGCCACAGGAATGTACGGCAAGCGTTTTGCGCCAAAGCAAGGGGTTTCTTTTGACATCATTTTTTTTAATCAACAAATCGCCTACAAGCTGTAAACTGCGGAGAGGTCGGGTGACGGGGCGGGGATGCGGGTAGATGTCCCGGTACACACAGCATACTGGAAAAAAGTCCAAGTACGCTGAGGGGTAAAACCTAGAAGTGACAGCCGTGAGGTTTAAGTCCTGGTCACCACTTGCCGTAGGTCTACCCATTTCCTGTCAGCTAACTTTGAAGTTAAGGCCCTCAGCGTAACAAATTGTCTTTTTCTCAGAATCGACTATTCAGCACTTAAATCACTACTACCAAGGCACACTGTTAAGCTTGTAAACACTTGAGATGTCAGTCAATAAAAGTCAGTGATTGGTTAGCAATGCTCAATGCTGGAACAGCGGGAAACGTGACTTTGTCATATCCTTCCGCTGGCTCTAACATTACAAGCACAGCATAATACAAAAAAATGAAGCGACGAAAGTTAACATGAGCACTTATTGCTATAGTGTAAGCCAACTAATAAAGTAGGACAAAAGTCTTGTTTTTAAATAGTATAAACAAAAATTTCCCATGTCCAGTTAAGGTAAGGTGCAGCAGGGCTGAGCTCAAGTTGTGGCAGTGGCAGGCAGAATTGGCAGTTCCGGTGGCAGCCAATTTTGCCTTCAACTGCCACCAATTGAGCTTGCTGTCTCTCGTAATGTGGGTACTGGGGAGGGATACCGCTATCAAAAACCTGAATTCATACTAAATTTGCATTAACGTCCATATTTTGTAATTATCTATAGATAAAACCATAATATTTAATACAATTGCTAGCCTACTCAGCAATTACTTACCTTAACCAACATGATAGTCAGTTAGAGAGGGGTATAGCTTTGAAATAAAATAAAATAGCTAGCTAGATCTAGCAGCTAATCTTGTTAAAGACACTTCCAAAGATCATTTGTGTAGCCTAGGTATTTATATTCTACATTATTCTACAGTTATCACTTAAAATACACATTTATATACATATTGTAATGACTCTGTGTTTATGGTTCTGTTTTGGGGTTCATGTTGTTATGTGTAATGTTCTCATTGTTGTCCATATTGTTGTGTAGTCTGCCTCTGCTGACTTCCGCTCACATGTGGTGGTGCCTGTCGCGTGGGGGGGGAGATCGGCAGTGCCGCAGGACCAGGGACCAAAAAAGGCTTAAGAAGTGTGTGGTGCGAGCCTGTGAGAGGCGTGAGCTGCAGCCTCCAGACTAAGCAGCTTATTGTTATTTTTGATAAAAGCCCAGTACAACGAGACACTGTGTCGGCGTTGTTACATTGGTGTCAGAAGTAAACCATCTATGATCAGAGCTGTGAGCCGAGTGAGTAGTGTTAGCTTGTCATCTCTGGTAGCCGCTACAGCAGCGTCATGGACGACGCGTTTCCCGGCGTGAGAGTCAAGTCAGAAAGAGAAGAGGAAAATGAGGTGTGGAACACAGAGCTGCAAAAACTGGATTGGGCAAGAGCTTCTCTGCGCGGCTCCACGGTCAGGATGGCTGCTGAAGCGGCTCTGGGTGCCGATGTGAAACCGTGCCCAGCGACACCATTGTTCCAGGGAGCGGCGAAGAGTCATGGCGGCAAATATGGCGGAGGCGGCAGCAACGACGGCGGCACCCATAACATTGCTGTTCCGTTGAAGACCCCTAAGTACGCCGGTAGGTCAAGCTGGGAGGCGTTTCACGCACAGTTTGAACTGCTGGCTCAGGCGGGAAGATGGACAGTAGAGCATAAAGCCTTGCAGATAGCTCTCTTCTTGCAGGATGATGCATTGGACTGCCTGCTGCTGCACAGTTCGGAGGCCAGGAAGGACTATGATGCCTTGGTCGGAGCGTTAAAGAGGCGTTTTGGGCAATGTGTGCAGCCTGACATCTTTAAAAATAAACTTACCAGCAGAAGCAGGTTGCCAGGTGAGCCTTTGCGTGTGTTGGCTAATGACATTGAGAACCTCACACGCAGAGCGTATGCACACTTGCCCTCAGGTGTGCAGAATGAACTGGCAAAAGATCAGTTCATCAGAGCTCTGTCACCTCCAGAGTGTAAGGCCAGCTGATGTACCCAACCTCCCTGCAGGATGCATTGGATTTGGCAGTGGAGAGGGAGTGTCTGGGTGGAGTAGCAGCAGGAGATGATCAGAGAAGACAACCACCGGTGTGCAGGGCTGTGGAGGGGACAGAGCTGAACCAGTACTGTGCAGCTGCGTACAGTCACAAGGGAACTGTCACCTATGAAGGGGAGGGGGACACTGACTGTTAATGTGGGGGGCAGATCTAACTTGTGTGAAAAGGCAGTGTTGGACATGTTGCAGGCGGAGATTATTGAGCCGTCGGACAGCCCTTGAGCAGCTGCTGTTGTCATGGTGCCCAAAAATAACGGGGAGTGTGCGGATTACAGGCTGCTGAAAGGGGTGACAGAAAAAGACTCATTCCCGCTGCCTAGGGTGGATGAGCCGCTGGACCTGATGTCTGGTTCCAGTTGGTTCTCGTCCCTGGATCTCCGCAGTGGTTATTATCAGGTTCCCCTCTCAAAGAGTGCCAGACCAAAGACTGCTTTTTGCACGGGGCAGGGACTCTGGAAGTTCAAAGTTCTCTCATTCGGACTGTGCAATGCACCTGCCACCTTTTCCAGGCTGATGGACCAGGTGTTGGCTAGCATCCCTCGCCAAGAGTGCCAGGTATATCTGGATGACATACTGGTCCATGGCACCTCTTTTGCAACAGCCTTGGTCTCTCGCCGTCGGGTGCTGGAGAGAATTAGAGCAGCAGGCCTGAGGCTCCACCCAGATAAATGTCATTTCATGCAACAAGAGGTGACATTTCTAGGTCACAAGTTTGGGAGGGAGGGCATCAGCACAATGGAGGTCAAAGTAAAGATGGTGGCAGAGTGGCCAACCCCCACTACGCAGAGGGATCTTAAGAGTTTCCTGGGGTTGGCCTCTTATTATCGGAGGTTTGTGTGGGGGTTCGCAAGTATAGCAGTCCCGATGTTCCGACTCCTCCAGAAGAACTGGGACTATGTGTGGACTGAACAGTGCCAGGGGGCATTTGACTGTCTGCAGCGGGCTCTGACTGGGGCCCCAGTACTTGCTCTGGCTGACCCCTCTCCCCTTCATTCTTGACACGGATGCAAGTAGGTGTGGGTGTGGGGGGTGTCCTTTCCCAGGTGGGTCCAGAGTGGGAGAGAGTGGTGGGATACTTCAGCAGGGCCTTTGACAAGGCAGAAAGGTGCTACTGTGTGACAAGGTGGGAGCTGGTGGCGATGATACTTTCTCTGCGCCACTTCAAGTATTACCTGTGCAGCCTGCCTTTCACTATAAGGACTGACCACTGCTCTCCAATGCCTAATGTCCTTTAAAGAACCCGAGGGCCAGGTGGCACGGTGGCTGGAGGAGCAATGGCAGATCATAGTCTCCAAAGGCCTGAGGGAGGTGGTCCTGCAGATGATGCACGGAGCTGCGGAGTCCGGACATTTCGGGCTCCGGCAGGGGTTTTACTGATTAGCAGGTTTGGGGTACCGGACATAGCGACCAGGGGAGAAATTTTAAGTTGCGGGTGTTTTCTGCCATGTGCAGCCGTCTGGGCATCCAGAAAACAAGAACGACACCGCTACACCCCAGAGTGACGGACTGGTGGAAAGACTCCACCGCACTTTGGGACAGCAGCTGGCCATCCTCACAGCAGAGCATCAGCGGGACTGGGATGAGCACCTTCCCCTGGTGCTAATGGCATGTCGATCAGCTGTGCAGGACTCCATGGCATGTACTCCATCACTCCTCGTGTTGGGGATAGAGCTGTGCACACCAGCTGAACTGTCTTTTGGACTGAAGGCAATTTCTTAGACTTTTGCATATAGGTTGTTAGCACATCAAAACCTGGAACAAATCTCTATCAGAACCAGACCCAAACTCCATCAGAATCAAGAGGAAATATTCATCAGAACCAGTTAGGAACCTTCCATTAGAACCAGGTCCAAAATCTGTCAGAACCAGGAAGAAACCTCTATCAGAACCACGTCCAATATCCATCAGAACCTGGAACAAATATCCATCAGAACCAGTTAGAAAACCTCAATCCAAACACATCCAAAGTCCATCAGAATCAGATGAAAACTCTATCAGAACCAGGAAAAACCGTCCATTAGAACCAGAAATAAATCTCTATCAGAGCCTGGTACAAACCTCCATCTGAACCAGACCCAAACTCCATCAGAACCAGGAGGAATTCTTCATCAGAACCAGGTCCAAACTTCATCAGGACCAGGAACAAATCTCCATCAGAACCAGACCCAAACTCCATCAGAGCCAAGAGGAAATATTCATCAGAACCAGTTAGGAACCTTCCATTAGACTCAGAACCAGTTCCAAAATCCATCAGAACCTGGAACAAATCTCCATCAGAACCGGATCCAAACTCCATCAGAACTAGTTAGAGACCCTCCACCAGAACCAGGAAAGAATCTCCATCAGAACCAGGTACAAACCTGTATCAGAACCAGGTCCAAATTCTATTAGAGCCAAGGAGAAACATCCATCAGAACCAGATCCAAACTCCATCAGAACCTTGAAGAAACCTCTATAAGAACCAGGTCCAAACTCCATCAGAACCTGGTACAAGTCTTCATCAGAACCATGTACAAACCTCCATCTGAACCAGGTCTAAAGTCTATCAGAACCAGGTCAAACCTATCAGAACCAGGTCCGAATCTCCTTCAGAATCAGGAGGACCCTTCTATCAGAACCAGGTCCAACATTCATCAGAACCAGACCCAAACTCTATCAGAACCAAGAGGAATTCTTCATCAAAACCAGTTAGGGACCCTCTATCAGAACCAGGTCCAAACTCCATCAGGACCAGGAACAATTTTCCATCAGAACCAGACCCAAACTCCATCAGAACCAAGAGGAAATCTCCATCAGAACCAGTTAGAGACCTTCCACCAGAACCAGGTCCAAATCGTCTTCAGAACCAGGAGGAACCTGCTATGAGAACCAGGTCCAAACTCCATCAGAACCTGGCAAAAGCTCCATCAGTACCAGGAAAAAATCTCCATCAGAACCAGGTACAAACCTGTATCAGAACCAGGTCCGAGCTCTATCAGAGCCAAGGAGAAACACCTCCATCAGAACCAGGTACAAACCTGTATCAGAACCAGGTCCAAGCTCTATCAGAGCCAAGGAGAAACATCCATCAGAACCAGGTACAGACTTCCACCAGAGACAGATACAGATCTCCATCAGAACCACATCCAAACTCCATCAGAAACAGGAAGAAACCTCTATAAGAACCAGGTCCAAACTTCATCAGACCCTTGCAAAAATCTCCATCAGAACCAGAAAAAAAATCTGTTTAAGAACCTTCTAAAAATTTTCATCACAACCAGGTATAAGCATCCATCAGAACCAGGTCCAAACTCTATCAGAACCAGGAAGAAACCTCCATCAGAACCAGGAACAGAATCTCCATCAGAACCTTGTACAATTCTTCATCAGATCCAGGTACAAACTCTATCAGAACCAGGAAGAAACATCATTCAGAACCTTGTACAAATTGTCATCAGAACCAGGAAGAAACCTTAATCAAAACCAGGTCCCAACTCTACCAGAACCTAGCAAAAATCTCCATAAGAACCTTTAACAAATCTACACCAGAACATGGTGAGCTGTTGATCCAGGAGGAACCCTCTATCAGAATCATGAACAAACCATCAGAACCAGTTCCAATCTCTATCAGAACCAGAATGAAACCACTACTCTGTGACTTATGATGATAAGATTGTCTTCATAGGTCCCAGTGGAGAATCAAAACAGAGACCATTTGATGTCAGCTACTTAAACAGCTTCTACTGCTGTTCCAACACCTGAACAAAAGTGAATTATTTCAAAGGGCAATTTCATAGACTTTTGAATATAGGCTGTAGTAAGCATTAGCATTTTAGCTAATTTTACCTTATACATTGCGTTTTGCATAGTATATGGGATAAATTTATATCAGCCTTCATGCTAGTGATAGCCAATATGCTAATGTTAGCATTTTAGCTTCTCTTTGTCCTCTCTTCTCTCTTAGCTGAAGAACACTTTTGCCTTTTTTAGGCAATTTCTTGTTTGTTTTTTTGTTTCTTCAGCGTATTTGTTGTTAGTTCATTCTTTTTCTGAATTTGCTGCCATTTTTTATATATTTTTGCACCGACTTCAACTTCTTAGGCTATATTTTTGCTTCAGTCTATGCTTTTTCAGCTCATCTATGGGCAGCTCTTTTCTGCTTTTTTAATGTTTTTGTCAGTTCTTGTATTTCAACGACTATTTCAAGTAGTTTTGAGGTAACTTCACCTTGTTACGCTGTTTTATATCTGAGTCTTCCTGCTTAAACAGATCAGATTACTGTTGTTTGCTGTTTCTGCTATTTCTACTAATTTATCAGATTTCAGCTGATATCCTTCTGTCAACCTTAGCCACTTTCTGCCAACTTTCAACAAGAGTTTAGCATTTCTGTTTTCTTCTAATTTATTAAATTTCAGCAGAATGTCTGTAGTCAATTTCAACTTGTTTCTGCCAGCTTTCAGCTAAAAAATTCAGCTTCCAGCATTCACACTGCATTTTTGCAGGAAATGCAAATTTTTCTAGTTATGTTGTGTTATTCTTTTACGGGGTGCACCAGAAGTATCAGCCTGCAAGATTTGCCATGGCCCAGTGCCTCCTAATGCGCACAGTCCTGCTCCTGCCTTAACTGCAGTGAAAGCCGGTTCTGTAAGTCCTGACTCAAGGGGGATGAATACAAATGCACATGACACTTTTTAGATTTTTTATTTTTTTTTTAAATGAGGATACCGTATATCATTTTCTTTCTATTTCACAATTATGCCCTACTTCATGTTGGTCCATCATGTAGATTCCTAATAAAATACATTGAAGTTTGTTGTTGTATGTGGCACAGTGAGGATAAGTTCAAGTGGCATGATATTTTTGTAACTGTACACTTCTGAATAGTCATATGATTAACTTTTTATGACCCAAGGGCTGGAAATAGGACAAACAACAGGAAAGTTAGATAATAAAGGACAGCAGTCACACAGAACGGTAAACTCAGGATTCTGCAAGGCACACTTCCAGGTTCAAAACACCAGAAGGCACCAACTATAAGAAGAGAGCCGGAAAGACTATATTTGTATTTGGCACAGAGGCCTGAATGAAAACAGAAACTAGGTAAGAGACAGAAGAACAAGAGAGTGTGTTCCTGCATGCAACAAAGAAGAGTGACAAACAGGAGTATTTAAGCAGCAGGCGTATTTGAAACACTAACCATAACAAACTGATAATATCAGCTTAACAACAATACAGGCACAGAAAAACTGCCCTAAGAAATATGTACAACTGACCAACTGTATGTATAGAACTGAAGCATGTATTGTTTGGATATATACTTATTCCAAACCACCATTAAAGTCATAAATAAGCATAATTCTCTTGATACAATGTAATAAATAAGACATTTATTTATGCAGATTAATGATTACAATGTGGTTTTGTGGCCCTCTGCCTGTTGCAGCTGTCTGGACAATAGTAAAAAAAAAAAAAAAAACAGAAAAAGACAAGGGACAGAAACAATATATGAAAGACTAAACAAATATATTTTTTCCTATTAACTTTAAAAATAGCGAACATGAAGTCCATAGGATTGTACAGTGTATGTTCTTTATGTAAGGACTTGAAGCTAAGATAGTCAGTGCAGACTTGCTGTTTTTCTTTTTAACCTTGACTCTAGTTTAGTTTGCTGCTCAGCTGACTAAACAAAGCGTTGCAGACACATCTTGAAAACAGAAGTGGGTGTTTTCACTCCAGAGGCAGAGGCTGCAAAGTGGCTTTTGAAAGCATGAAAGTTCACCAGCCTGCAAAGTAACGGCTGAGTCACTGTTATTGATCCATGACACTTTTTCCATTTTGTACAAGGCAGCAGAAATCCTTTGAAATGGTCCCTTCATCCATTTTTACTTTAATGCTTCCCCACAAAAATATGAGGGCAATGCTGACTCACCATCAACAGTCAAGAAAAATCAATACCTCAAAAAATTGCTCATCTTTTAAAAATGTTGTGTCATTACATCATTAGGTTTTTTTATTTTCCTAAATTGCCTTGCAAAAGTAATTATACTGCTTTAACTTGTTCATTTTTTGTTAGATTACAACCTAAACGTATTTAATAGCAAGACAAAATTTTTGCCCTACATGCAAAATACTATATGTAGAGGAAAACTACATTACCCTGAATGAACCAATCCCCACAATGAAACATGGTGGTGGCAGCTTCATGCTGTGGGAATTACTTTTTCAGCAGGGGCAAGAAAGCTGGTCAGGCTTGGTGGAAAATTAATGGACTTAATGCAGGTCGATCATGGAGGAAAACCTGTTAAAAGGCTGCGAAACATTTGAGACTGTGGTAAGAGCTCACTTTCTAGCAGAACAATCAAACCCAAAGAACCAGAGCTACAATGTCTGGTTCACATCAAAGCGCATCCTTGTCTAAGAATGATCAAGGTAATGTCCAGATCTAAATGTATTAGAGAATCCGTGGTGAGATCTGAAAATTGCTATTCACATTGCTATTTGTACATTACTGTCTAATGTGCAAACATTTCACTTTCCAGAAGTGTAAAGTTGCTAGAGACATAGCCCAAAATAGTTGCAGCTGTAACTCCAGCAAAGATAGTGATTATCATAATCAGCTTTATTGCCAAGTTCATATACAACAAACAAGGAATTTGACTCCGATTACACTTTGTTTTCTGGGTTTTTTTGGGGGTTTTTTTGTGTTATATATTCTGCATACATCTTTATGTCCTTAAATACATATATACAATATACACATATACAAGGTGGAATTGCGACTTTAGTATGCAGTTGTTTGGTACTCTATTAAATGTTCATCAGAGAAACAGCCGGGGGGAAGAAACTGTCTCTGTGGCGGCTGGTTTTAGTGAACTGTGCTCTGTAGCGACGGCCTGAGGTTAAAACTCTGAACAGTTTGTGTGCAGGTGTGTGGGGTCTGCAGAGATTTTAGCAGCTCTTTTCCTGACCCTTGACCTGCATAAGTCCTGGATGGAGGGAAGGTCAGCCCTGATTATTCTCTCTGCAGACCTGATTATTCGTTGCAGTCTGGACCTGTCCTGTTTTGTGGATGAACCAAACCACACTGAGATGGATGAAGACAGGACAGACTGAATGATGGCAGTGTAGAAGATGACCAGCAGCCCCGGTGGAAGGTTGAACTTCTTGAGTTGCCTCAGGAAATACAGTCTCTGCTGGGCCTTCTTTCAAACAGTGTCTATGTATGAAGACCATCTCCGGTCCTCAGAGATGGTGGTTCCTAGGAACCTGAAGTGGTCCACAGCTGACACGGTGTTGTTGAGGATAGTGAGGATGGTGTTCTCCGAAAGTCCACCACCATTTCCACAGTCTTGAGTGGGTTGAGTTCCTGGTAGTTCTGACAACACCAGTGTACCAGCTGATCCACCTCCTGTCTGTATGCAGACTCATCACCGTCCTGGATCAGACCAATGACATTGGTGTCGTCTGCAAACTTCAGGAGTTTCACGGACAAGTCAGATAAGGTGCAGTCATTTGTGTACAGGGAGAAGAGGAGTGGGGATAGAACACACCCCTGGGGGGCACCAGTACTTATTGATCTGGATCGGGAGAAGATGCTCCCCAGTCTCACCTGCTGCTGTCGGTCTGTCAGGAAGCTGTTGATCAACTGACAAGTGGAGGCTGGGACGTTGAGCTGGGTGAGCTTCTGGTGGAGGATGTCTGGTATGATGGTGTTGAAGGCCGAGCTGAAGTCTACAAACAGGATCCTGGCGTACGTCCCTGGATGGTCGAGGTGTTGCAGAATGAAGTGTAGACCTAAGTTAACAGCATCATCTGCCGACCTGTTTGCTCCGTAAGCAAACTGCAGGGGGTCCAGCAGGGGGCCTGTGATGTCTTTCAGGTGCTTCAACACCAGCCGCTCAAAGGATTTCATGACCACAGACGTCAGGGCTACAGGCCTGTAGTCATGTAATCCTAGGATGGTGGGTTTCTTGGGCACCGGGATGATGGTGGATTGTTTGAGGCAGGAGGGGACCTCACACTTCTCCAGTGACTTGTTGAAGATCCTTTTGAAGATTGGAGCGAGTTAATTTGCACAGGCTTTCAGGCATGATGGGGAGACGTTATCAGGTCCTCCAGCTTTCTTTGTTTTCATGCGCTGAAAGAGCCTATTTACATCTTCCTCGGAGATCTTTAGTGCAGGCAGAGGATCTGAAGGTAGGGGATTGGTAGCTTTGTGGGAAGAACTTGTTCCTGAATGGGATGTAGAGGGGATGATTTGAGGTGTGAATGGCTTCTTGTCATGTCTGCAGTAGAAGCCATTCAGACGGTTGGCCAGGAGACGACTCTGTTCAGGATGGGTGGAGGGGCTCCTATAGGCAGTCAGGTTTCTCAGACTGGTCCATACAGCCGAAGCATCACCAGTAGAAAGGCTGTTCTTAAGCTTCTCCCTGTAACTTCTCTTGGCTGCTTTGATCTCCTTCATTAGTTTGTTCCTGGCCTGCCTGTACCGCGCCCAATCTCCACTGCTGTGAGCTTCTTCCTTATCCCTGCGCAGGTTCCTGAGGTGTGGAGTGAACCATGGCTTGTTGTTCCCAAAGGTGCAGAATGTGTTGGTCTGCACACACATGTCCTCACAGAAACTGATGTATGATGTCACCACATCAGTGAGTTGGTTTAAGTCAGTGGCTGAGGTTCCAAAAAAACAGTCCAGTCTGTGCATTCAAAGCAGGCCTGTAGCATCTGCTTTGATTCCTCAGTCCACTTCTTAACAGTGTGAACCTTGGGTTTGGAAGCTCTTAGTCTCTGCCTGTAGGTTGGGATGAGGTGGATAAGACAATGGTGCGAAGGTCCCAAAGCAGCCCTGGTAACAGCATGATATGAGTCCTTTAAAGCTGTGTAACAATGGTCCAGTGTGTTTTTGTCAATGGTGGGACACTGAATATGCTGTCTGTATTTGAGGAGTTCATTGGAGAGGGTTGGACTGTTAAAATCTCCCCAGTACACGTCTGTAATCAGCTCAGCAAGATGTTTTTCAGCGGCAGAAGTGCAGCCATGCGGTGGAAAATATGAGCCAATTATTATAAAAGAGGGAAATTCGGTGAATAAAACGGTTTACAGTTTATGGGAAATGCCTCCAGATCAGGACTATATGTTTTTCCCAGCACTTTTATGTCTCTGCACCAAGCTTCTTTTATATTAAAGCAGATTCCGCCTCCTCGCTTCTTCTCCAATAGTTCTGCGCAGCGATCTGCTCTGAGCAGCTGGAAGCCCGGCATCAGCAGTGCGCGGTCCGGGATGTTTTCACTAAGTCATGTCTCGGTAAAGCAGAGAATCGCTGATCCGCGGAGGTCCATGTTTTTACAGGTGAGAAAAAGCAGCTCGTCCATCTTGTTACTTAGAGAGCGGACATTTGCCAGATGGATTAAAGGCAGTGGTGTGCGAAGTCCTCTTTGGCGGAGCTTTACCAGTGCGCCAGTGCTTTCCCCACCGACGCTTTCGGCACAATATCCCGTAGAGTGCTGCGGCTCCGCTCGTCAGGAGTTCGGTGAAGCTCGGATTGATGAATGATGGTGAAAAAATCCCGAGAGAGGACTCTTTGATGTTGAGAAGTTGCTCTCTGCTGAATGAGACCACAGAATTTTCTGTGGCAATACTGTGGCTCAAAAACCATAAAAACACACAAATACACAAAGAAAGAGAGAGTGAAGCTCCGAGGCTGCCATCGTCGACGCCATCTTGGTTAGAAGCATTGAGAGCATTACAGAGCATTACAGAGCATTGAGCACTGAATACAGATTAAAATGCCAAACCTTTTATATTTGTTTGCCTTGAATTGTTGAGAGCAGAAAAGCAAGCAGTATGCAGGCAAAATCATGTTCTAACAGTGATTTATTAAAGTAAAAGACAAACAGGTAACCACAGGAGCAGACACAAGGACTCTGAACATCACAGACAGGAACCAATCTGGCAAAGAGCTGACTAAACTGAAAAGTATTTAAGCTGTGGTGGTGATTACTAAACAGCAAGAGGGTTAGTAACCTGGTGCAATTTAGTATTAACAAAAGTATTTGTTATGTTAACAATTTTGAAAATTTTGTATTCTTTTCTTCCACCATAGGGTGATCGCACTCTAGAGATCGCATCCTAGAGATAGGCTGAGCTTCATCAGACAGAGCGTTGAGTAAAGCCACTGCTCGACGTCGAAAGGAGTCAATAAAGGTGGTACAGGCATCTGATCAGGAAATTTCCTGGGTATCTCCCTTTGAAGGTTTTCCAGGCACATTCCACTGGGAGGAGATCCCAGGACAGACCCATATTATGCTGGTGGATACTATATCTCCTTTCTGGCCTGGGAACGCCTTGTGGACAGGAAACATTAGCTGGAGAGATGGATGGATGGATGGATGGATGGATAGATGAAAACTATTTAGTTTGTGGTTGTAACATGAAAAAAGTGGAGAGGTTTGGCAAGGAACTGTATAAACTACGAGAATGATTAATCCATGGGAATCAATAGTTCATCCCAACATTTTACTGTAACAGAAGGAACAATAAACCATATAAAGTTTGTAGGTCCTTAGCTTGACAATAAACGTTCAGTGTGAGATTAAAAAGTTTTCTTTCTGCTCACATGTTTTGCCCATTCCTGTATGTGTGAATGTCCTGCAGTAGGCTGTCATGATTCATACGTTTTTGGCAATATACAGTAATTATTCATGACAAGTAACACCTACTACGTGTGGGTGGGAGAAAATTGAGTCAAGTTGACATGTTTCAGCAGGCAAAGCGTCAGATTTTTCTCACAGGAGATCTCATGATTTGGACTGTTTGGTTTGGTTTCATCTTTTCTGATGCAATCTTTATTTATTATAAGAAATTGCTGTATGTCAGATATTCCATCAGGCGTCTTACACACAGCAAAAAAAGAGTCACTTTAGGCAAGAAATTATCTGATAACACAAGATGCCATTTATAAGGTCAGCGGTTAAAATCTAACAGGAACTTGAGTGATCTTCCTTTCAAATTAAAGTTTTGTTTAATTTAGGCAAGACCAATTATATCTGGCAGTTTTATCTTTGTGATATTAGATAGGTGAAAATAAAAATGTCAACAAATAAGTAAATATACTACAATTGAAATATTTGTATAAGTAGGTTACAAATATCCGTGTTTACAGCAGCAGTTTGGGTTCCCTTATGATTCCAGGGCTATATTCCAGAAGATACAGGGGTTGGACAATGAAACTGAAACACCTGGTTTTAGACCATAATAATTTATTAGTATGGTGTAGGGCCTCCTTTTGTGGCCAATACAGCATCAATTCATCTTCGGAATGACATATACAAGTCCTGCACAGTGGTCAGAGGGATTTTAAGCCATTCTTCTTGCAGGATAGTGGCCAGGTCACTGCATGATACTGGTGGAGGAAAACGTTTCCTGACTCGCTCCTCCAAAACACCCCAAAGTGGCTCAATAATATTTAGATCTGGTGACTGTGCAGGCCATGGGAGATGTTCAACTTCACTTTCATGTTCATCAGACCAATCTTTCACCAGTCTTGCTGTGTGCATTGGTGCATTGTCATTCTGATACACGGCACCGCCTTCAGGATACAATGTTTGAACCATTGGATGCACATGGTCCTCAAGAATGGTTCGGTAGTCCGTGGCAGTGACGCGCCCATCTAGCACAAGTATTGGGCCAAGGGAATGCCATGATATGGCAGCCCAAACCATCACTGATCCACCCCCATGCTTCACTCTGGGCATGCAACAGTCTGGGTGGTACGCTTCTCTGGGGCTTCTCCACACCGTAACTCTCCCGGAAAACAGTAAAGGTGGACTCATCAGAGAACAATATATGTTTCACATTGTCCACAGCCCAAGATTTGCGCTCCTTGCACCATTAAAACCGACGTTTGGCATTGGCATGATTGACCAAAGGTTTGGCTATAGCAGCCCGGCCGTGTATATTGACCCTGTGGAGCTCCTGATGGACAGTTCTGGTGGAAACAGGAGAGTTGAGGTGCACATTTAATTGTGCCGTGATTTGGGCAGCCGTGGTTTTATGTTTTTTGGATACAATCCGGGTTAGCACCCGAACATCCCTTTCAGACAGCTTCCTCTTCCGTCCACAATTAATCCTGTTGGATGTGGTTCGTCCTTCTTGGTGGTATGCTGACATTACCCTGGATACCGTGGCTCTTGATACATCACAAAGACTTGCTGTCTTGGTCACAGATGCGCCAGCAAGACGTGCACCAACAATTTGTCCTCTTTTGAACTCTGGTATGTCACCCATAATGTTGTGTGCATTTCAATATTTTGAGCAAAACTGTGCTCTTACCCTGCTAATTGAACCTTTACACTCTGCTCTTACTGGTGCAACGTGCAATCAATGAAGACTGGCTACCAGGCTGGTCCAATTTAGCCATGAAACCTCCCACACTAAAATGACAGGTGTTTCAGTTTCATTGTCCAACCCCTGTATATTCAGGATGAAACAACAAAGTTGGATTGGACCATGCCTTGTCACAGTATCATCACTTTTGTTGCTTTATACCAGGCATGTCCAGCTCCAGTCTTTCAGATTTTAGATGTGTCCTTGGTCCACCACAGTCCGTTCAAATGGTTGAATTACTTACTCTGTATGCCTAGTTGCAAGTCGGAAAAACAGTGGGATCTGCTTATTTTTGTGCTGACTACTATTGTATTAACATATTTTCCTGATCTATACCGTACATATTTGGACTAATTGAACCTTGTCCTTGTCTAACTTTAAAAACACTGTAGAATAAATTTTTACATTTATTTTTTCCATTTTAATATATTTATATTTAGAATGCCTGCATAGTGAGCAAAACCTAGTCAAATTCCTTTTTTGTTTGCAAAAACTTGGCAAATAAAGCTAATTCTGATCCTTATTAGCAACGCAAAAGTGTAACTATTACTCGACATATTCAACAATAAATACTGTGATGTTTTGCTGCTGGTTTACTCATGTACAAATTTTCAAAAGTGCTAATAAAGTTTATATTTGCAACCTTCACCACATTTTATGTGAAGAGACCATTATATACTGACTTTAAGGTTGCTTGGAGACCTTTGACTTTCCCAGTTAGAAGCCTGACTTCAGGGGTGGTCTTTTGTCCACTTGTAAACTTTTCAAGTTTACAAGTGCTTTTTATTATCATTTTGAGACCCAGAAAAGATTTGCATCTTCAACTGATTTTGTGGGTGGTTTTTAGCCAGTCTAAGTGGATCACATTTAAGAAGCCCATTGTTAGCCCAGGCCTATTTGGTACCCATCAGGCCTGAGCAAAATCCCTACGGACCGCGGTAATAACAAGTGGATAACAACATATTCCTCTCCTTTCTCTGCGTTTAAGCAGAAACGAAATATGTTCATTAATAGTACACAGTGCTGTGTGCCTCTGGGTAAATGTTTAATGTTTTATGTGAATCTGAACTTGGGGATAGCTTGGGTCCCTCCAAGTAGATATTTCGACGTCAAGGAGGGTTCTATTTGATTTTTCCGACTTGTAACTTGGAAATACCGACTTCAAATAGAAAACACCATGAGCTCTAAAGCAGTAACCGGTCATGTTTTTAGCTACTTCGAGGATTTATTTTGAAATACCATAACCGGAACAGGGGAGTGACATCTTTGCTTGCCTGGTGTTTTTGCTTTCCTCCCTCAGCAAGTGACAGACGAAGCCGAAAGAGAAGGTAAGAAGCAGAAGTTTTCCTTAGCTTCGCCTGCTGCTCTCCATCATGGAGGCTCAGAGACATTTCTCCCGTGAGGAAATCAACAGCACAGTGTGGGAAGTCCAGGAGAAATATACCCGACTGAAGCAGATAGGAACCGGGGCGTACGGCGCGGTATGGTGAGTGACTTCTGGAGGTGTGTGTGTGTGTGTGTGTGTGTAGACTCGGTGTATACGCAATGTTCAGCTTTTGATGACACTTACAGCAGCTGCATGCAGCGTGTGGTGGGCCTGGAGTGATATCCTGTGGATCACTAACATGCCAAAACTTACGTAGGCAAGTTAGCAGCTTCCACCACTTCCCATCAAAATCTGTCATTTTCAACAAACAAACGCCTACCTTGCATGCCTATATGTGTATCAATGTACAGTGGAAAAGGATGTATTGATAATATCTGTATTAAAGATGGCCTCCTTCGCCTTGCTCTAATGTGCAAGTATCAGGTTGTGCATGTTGTCTCATGTTGCTGCTACATTATACAACCATTAGATCATCCAGATGAAAAAAGTGTGTTGAAGCAGATATACTGACTGCAGTAGATTAGGTGAGCATCACTCATCTGCACTGACTTTTAGGGCCACATATTGATTTTCAGTTTTAATGTACTTTGATGCTTTACTTTTATATTACAGGCTTGAAAACCTTATGTCATATATACCTAGACATGGGTTAGTATAACTATTTCACAGTGTATTAACCCTGTGTAAAAATACTACCGTTTTTAATGTATAGCAATAATTCAAAAAATTAAAAACATGATTGCTTTTAGTGAAGACACAAGAGAAACAATTATTGCTACTGCTGCTAGAATTATGTAACATTTTAGTGCTATGTGGATTTTTGTAGGCTTGAATTAATTTATTGCTACATTTAGCTTTAAAGCTTTTATTATGCTGAATATTCTAACTTTTCCAGTTCTGATCTTTATAGAGTAACACATGTATATATTACAACTATAACAAGGTAATAGTTGTTGATCCCAACCCTAAATGGATTAAGGTCTGGGACCAACTATCCATCCATTTTCTTTACTTGCTGATTCCTTGCGGTGGATGTGCAGCATGGAAGCAGTTGACCTTTTTTATTATTTTTGGAAAAACTGAAGTGCTATAATTTAAAAAGTATTGGAATAAAACACAACTATAAAACTTTTTCCATTTGATATCAAAATATTAATTCCTCCAACAATGAGGATGAGAAATATTTACTTATCACTTGTTTTTTTAATGTATAAACCATCATCTATCCCCATTATGGTCAAATTAGATGACTTAACTGTGTATCTACTTTAGCAAATATGTGGACTTATTCAGAATAGTTTTAAAGAGATCAGCAAAAAAAAACAAAAACACAAATATGTGCGGTTTTATGTCTTTTTCTTGTTATGGATACAAATTAACTTCCTCAAAAAACACATATAGTGCAGTTCTGGCCAGCTGTGTGTCAAATTACAGCCTAATAGCTTGTATTTACAGTGCAAGGAGCAAGCCTGTTTTGGTGAAAAAAACAATGTTCACCAGGCTGTTAAGCAGAGCAGCGTGGGAGTTAAAAAGGCTGAACTTTAAAAGAAACAACATCTCATGAACTCAGTCACTTTTACCTGTAATTTCCTCAAACAGCACATCTTTTATAAACTCTCATCACAGAAAAAGCAAAGAGATCATAGAAACGATAGACAGCATCAAAATGAACAGTTTCATGTGTTGTACCTCCTGCAGACGTACGGTGACATGCGTTAGCTGCTGCGTGCGTACGCTACAGTAAGTTTTATGTTGGTGCATCAGGGCTGTAAACAGCACTACGCACAAGTGATTTGTATGATGTATGATGTTGGTGGATACAGCTCCAAATAGTCTAACGAGCCTGTCCTCCCACATATGGGTGCCCTGCAGATCACTGCAAGCGTGCACATCAAAAGTTACCAAACATTTCCACGCTGAGCCTTGAAAACGGCAGACCACCACTCATTCTTTGTACTTAGATGCAAATCTCCTAAAGAGCAAAACCTCAGGACTACTCATCCTTTCATTTCTCCTCTGTTCTGACTTCACAGGGGTGCCTTCATTGTGATACCCATGCAGACGTAGCACTAAGCTAATGATGTGTTGCTGTGTGTTTTATCTTCCCCCACAGCTCGGCAATAAACGACAGGAGTAAAGAGAAAGTGGCCATCAAGAAGCTCCACAGGCCCTTTCAGTCGGAGATCTTTGCTAAGAGGGCTTATAGGGAGCTCCGGCTGCTCAAACACATGAAGCATGAGAATGTAAGGAGATGGAGCTCAGTACAACAGACTGCAGATGTGTCTATAGCCTTGAATTGGCACTTTTTGGTGTTGTTTCTAAAATAAAATTCTTTCTGTAAATTTCTGTCTCTCATTCAATCCAGGTGATTGGACTCCTGGATGTGTTTACACCTGCCTCCAGCTTGGATGATTTCCAGGACTTGTGAGTATTGTTGCCACACTGACATGGGCTTTCAGCTTATGAGGATCTGCAATTTGAGCACACACCTGAGGCTCTGGGAACAAGACCTGTTGTCTGTTACAAGAACTAGACAGCTGCTTTTTAAATAAAAAACAATAATCCTTATCTCCTCCTTTGTGGCAGGAACATGTCAGATTGCTTCAGTGACTTGCCGTAACATGTTTCTGTAGCCCTTAAGGAGCTTGGAAAAGTTTGAAAGTGTACTTTGGGTTTTGCTTTTCCAGAAAGGCGTGTTCGTGCTGCTTTAACTGTGTTCCTACGCACTAAAAGCATTTTCTTTGTGCTGTCGCATTATGATTCTTAACATGAATTACTTGTTAAAATAAATACCTTAGAGACACAATAAAGCCTTCAGATGTTTGTTAGAGAACATAACGGAGAACAAACAGCATCATGAAGATCAAGGAGCAAGGCAGACAGGTCAGGGAGAAACGTGTGGATCAGTTTTAGGCATTGTTAGAGATCATAAACCTTTATGATCAATGCTTTAAACATCTCACAGAGCACCAAGACATGGCTGCTAAGCTAAACTGACAGACTGTGTAGTGAGCGCATTAATCCGAGAGTCTATTAGAGACTATTTGAACGCGTGGAAGAAGGTGCTCTGATCAGATGAGGCAAAACAGAACCATTTGCCCTACATGCAAAACACTAAGGACAACATCTTGGTAGCAACATCAAGCTGTAGGAATTACTGTTGTAAGTTCATGGGAAGATAGATGGATAAATCCAGGACAATTCTGGAAGAAAAGCTGATAATAGCTGCAAAGGGTCTGGAGATGGAGCAGATTTTAACCTTGCAGGTCGACAATCACTCTAACCCTAAAGCCGGAGCTACGAAGGAATGGTTTAGATCAATGCATTTTTATGTGGTAGAAAGACGCAGCCTTAATTTTAGTTTAGACCTACGTCCATCTGAGAATCTGAAGCAAGACTTGTTACCACAGATCTTCTCTATCCAGTCTGAAGGTCTTGTGCTGTTTTGCAAATAAGAATGGGCAAACACTTATTATTAGATGGCTAAAAAGGAGGATTGGTTTATTTTGAACTTTCGTTTTGTGAAGAACGCCTGAGTTTAGCTGCAGCAGCTCAGTAGGAGCTTTCAAAAGAGGTTGAATATCTTCTATTGAGACTTGCTTAAGTGTACAAAACATCCTAAGCTCCTCATGAAAAGCCCTGTTTACCAGGGTGTGGAGTATAGCAGGATATTAACACCTACCCACCACTCTCCATCTTTTTGTTCAGCTATCTGGTGATGCCTTACATGTACACCGACCTGTCAAAGGTGAGGGGTCATCTCTCTGAAGACAAAGTCCAGTTTCTCGTTTACCAGATGCTCTGTGGACTGAGGGTGAGACTTTTCCCAAAATATTAAGGATCTGAATTTTATTGGTCTACAAAGATTTAAAAAACACATAAAATGCCTTAAATTTTAGGTGCACAATAAAAACTGTACCTTCAATTCTGCTTCGCCCTCTGCAGTACATTCACAAGGCAGGAATCATCCACAGGGTAAGCAATCAATACATTATAACCTGTGTCAGCAAATGTTTTGAATCAGATTGCATACATTTGGTTTTTCTTACACTTGACTGTTATTTATTTTAGTAACTAAAAATCATGAGTCAGCTAGAATCTGCTCGAACTGGTAGGATGAGTTGAATTCTCTGATGTTGGACTGCATGTCTAGAATTGTTAGGCCACACCCAGCGCCCTTACTTTCTGCCTGTGGAGGAGGAAAAGTACACTTCAAGGGGTTAATCCCAGTTCCTTTTGTTTTATGTTGTTCTTTACTGCTTCAGCCTTCCCAGTTCATTATGCTCTCCATCTCCAAGTGCCATCCAAAAGCACCATGGTGCATTCAAAGCACTCCTGGCTCTGAGGATCGGTGAGGGATGTTTAGGAAGGCATAGGGACGAAACTGCAAAACTGTGCAAAATGAAGATTTATTCTTTGAATTGGACTCTGGAATTCATTTATTTTTAGCAAACTATTTGGGTTTCAATAGCAGATCAATTAATTGTGTTTCTAATTAATCATATTAGGTTTATATTTCTTTTTTTGTTGTTACAACGTGACCAGAAAAAGAGAATTTACACCACCTCAAACAATTCAAACCTCAAATTTTTATTTCAATTTACCATCATGCAAACATAAGCAGAGACCATGCAGTCCCTCTGTTGCAATGAAGCTCACCTTCCATTCATACAAAATGCATCCCAGTGTTTCTGATCTAAACCTAACTCTAAACCCTTTAAACAGGGTTATTAAAGCTGTATATAGCCGAGGCAGCATAAACTGGGGAAAGAAAACGGGATTTATACATAATTCAAATTCTACTTTCACGTCACATAACAGGATGAGGCGCTACAAACAGCATGTAGCATTTACGAGAGCAGAGCATACACAGAAACCAGTAAAACAGAAATATTATAACAGAAATATACACCCACTTTATTCAGTACACCATGTTGGTACCCGGTTAGATGCCCTGTTGTTTTCAGAACTGCCTTAATTCTTCACGGCATAGGTCCAACAACATGTCTGAAACATTGCTCATAGATTTTGGTCCACATTGACATGATGGTATCATGCAGATGCTGCAGATTTGATATCTGCCCCATGATACAAATCTCCCATTCTGTTACATAGTTGTAATACAACGGTGCTCTAATGGATTGATATCTGGTGACTGTGAAGGCCATGGAAAAACAATGAACTCTTGGTCGTGTTCAAGAAACCAGTATAAGGTCATTTGAGCTTTGTGACATGGTGAATTATCCTGCTGGGAGTCACCATCAGAACATGTGTACACTATGGTCCTAAAGATCCGGAAAAGGTCAGCTACAATAAAGCTCTGCCAAAAATATCCCCCACACTATTACACCGCCGCCAGAAGTCTGAACTGTTGATACAAGACAGGATGGAACCATGTTTCTATTTTGCTTATACTATATTCTGACCCGACCATCTGAATATTGCAGCTGAAATTGAGTTTTTCCTGTTTTCCAATCTGTTGTTCGGTTTTGGTGAGTCCGTGTGTATTGTAGCCTTAGTTTCAATTACTTAGCTGACAGGAGGGAGAACCAGTGTGGTCTTCTGCTGCTGTAGCCCGTCTTCTTCACGGTTCTACATGTTGTGCATTTAGAGACAGTATTCTGTATACTATGGTTGTAAAGAGTAGTCCTTTGGTACTACTGTTGCCTTTCTACCACCTTGAACCAGTATTCCTATTCTCCTCTAACACCAACAATGTATTTTCATCTATACAGCTGCTGTTTACCGGATACTTCTCTTATTCGGATCATTCTCTGTAAACCTTAGAGATGGTTGTGCATTAAAATCCCAGCAGATCAGCAGATTGTGAAATACTCAGACTAGACTGTCGGCACTAACAACCTTGCCACATTCAAAGTCACATAAATACCCCTTGTTTCCCATTCTGATGCTTGCTTTGAACCTCAGCAAGTTGTCTTCACCACATGAGCAATGAAATAGGTGTACCTAATAGAGTGACTGGTAAGTATATTCAGATTCTTATGATAATGTTTAATACCCTGCTCAACATTTGCTTCAGTTTCACCCTCTACAGCAGCACCCATCCTCAGAGTGAAGCTTAAAACCAGTCAACCTAAACCCCTTGAACTCTCATCATACTGTTGTTCCTCAATGGGAAGGATTAGACTTGACTGGAAATTATTTAAAATCTATATCAAAATTTTACAAAGTTTAGGTCCATCCTCACTGCTTGCCCCAACGAAATTAACCCGAATACATGCTATATTCTATATTAGCTGGAAGCCATGTCTTTTTAAAAGCTTCATATTTTGGGGGGAACCGGTGTGCTTTTTTTCTTCATCGTTAGTGAGTAGAAATCACTGGCATGTGTCTTTAGCACCAAAATGAAGTCATTTTGTTAATAGAATATAATTGAGATCAGTTATTTACCAGCAGAAATTAAAGACAGGAACATATTGTATAGTTTACTCTGTGGACACAGAGTAAACATGTTAAAGGTTCTTACAGTGGGCCAAAATAAACAGCTTGTGCGACATGTGAACCTCAGTCATCTTTACTCTGTTCCGTCTTCATTTAGTGTGTTTTGATGCTGAATCGATTCTGTAAGCTGCGTTTGTACTTAGCGTATCGTGCCCGGTGGTTCTGTGAGGATTTGTTTGGTTTTTTTGTATTTCAAGTGTAGAAACTGTTGCTACCCTGCTGTTACTCTGTTAATTCCCAAAGCTGTTCCGGTGTTAACGACACTCAGTGACAGCTTATCACATCATGCCACAGTATTGAAATGCTTCGTAGTATTTTATGTTAGGCTTGTGGTTGAATCACACGATGAGGCTTGTGTTAAGCAGAAAAAACACGTTACTGATGCATTGAAGCAAACAGCTGAGCCATGTTAGACCACAGGGACTGATACATTAAAGCTTCTTATGCTGAGTGTGGAGTGGAATCACTATTATTTCTTGTTAATTACTATGTGCCTCACTTAACCATCACTCATCTCATTTCCCCCCAGGATCTTAAGCCTGGAAACCTGGCTGTTAATCAAGACTGCGAACTGAAGGTACGAGCTTTAAAATATAAACACTTCTAGTGTCTCGCAAAAGTATTCATACACCTTTAAAGTATTTTAATAGGATTTTAGTGCAACAGACCATTATAAAGTAACACATAATTGTGAACTGGAAGGAGAAGGATACACGGTTTTCAAAGATTTGCAGATAAAATCTGTAAAGTTGGGGGTGTATTTGTATTCAGACCCCTTCATTCTCATATCCCAAAAGAGAGTCCTGTGTAAAATGGAAGATGAGTATATATCCAGCAGGTCTGTGAAGGCCTCAGATGTTTGTTAGAGAACATTAGTGAACCACATTTAACTGCACTTACAGCAGGTCTTATATGTTATTTCTCTACTCTACCAGCTTTGCACATCCACAGACAGAATTGTTTTGCCCATTTTGTTTTGCGAAACAGCTCAAGCTCAGCCAGATTGGAGGAACGGTGTTGGTGGTCCTCAGTTTTCCATTTTTGCCATGGAGTTCCTGTTATATTTAGGTCTGGACTTTGACTGGGCCATTCTTCTGTAAGCCTTGCTGTATGTTCAGGATCAGCCCCCTGCTGGAAGGTGAACCTCCGCTCCAGTGTTAAGTCTTGCATCCTCGAGCCGGTTTTCCTGCAAGATTGTTCTGTGTTTGTGTCCTCCCATCAACCCTGACCAAGATTCCTTGTCCATGGTGAAGAAGAGGAACCCCTAAGCATGATGCTGTTAACAGCATGTTTAATTGTGGGGTTGGTGCATTCAGGGTGATGTGTAGCATTAGTTTTTTGTCACACAGTGTTTTGCTTGTAGGTCAAAATGTTCAGTTACAGGCCAAAAGATTAAAACTGACTATCTCTGCAGCTCCGCCAGAGTGACCATGGATGTCTTGGTTCCTTCACTGACTAGTACTCAACTTGACCGGCCCGTCCACTTAGGTGGGCGACCATATCTTGGTGCAGTGATGGAAAAAATATTCATACCTTTGGCAAATTTACATTTGAGATTATTTTCAAGCCAAGGCGTTTGTTTCTGATACAAAATGAGACGGGAATCTCTCAACAGATAATAAAACATCACCCTAATCTTTAGGTCACTCTACAGATTCTCTGTCAGATTCTATTCAGGACTCTGGCTGGGCCATTTCAAAACGTACATTTTTCACTGTAGGTGTGCAGTTGTAACCTACTCTTCAGATTCAGGTGAAGTTTCGTTTCAGATGTGAGAAGTTAAAAGTTTTGGACCTTGTTTTATGTACTACACCTGATTTAAACTTCTCCACATCTTTCTCCCTGACCTGTCTGCTGTGGACCTTGGTCTTTGTGGTGGTGTTTGTTCACTGATGTTCTCTAACACATTTCTGAGGTCTTCAGACATCAGCTGGGTTTTACTGAGATGAAATTACACGCAGGGGAACTCTACTCACTAATTAGCTGACTCCTGAGGAGGATTGGTTGCACTGGATTTTATTCGGGGGTAACAGAATAAACACGGTGGAATACAAATGCTTGCCACATCCTTCAGATTTGTATTTATTTTTACTTTTTGTTAGAAAGTTTGAAAACATGTTTTTTTATTTACCTTCTTTTTTAAAAATATCTACCACTTTGTGCTGGTGTGTCGCATTAAATCCCAATAAAATGTGTCCAAGTTGGTTGTAAAGTGGCAAAATATAAAACGTTTCAAGACGTATTAATATTTTTGCAAGGCGCTGTAGATAGTGGAGAGGTTTTTGTTTAGTGTTAAAATTACAAGATGAAGATAAGGCTTGTTTTATAATATGAAACAAATATGTATCCCTGTAAAACTGAAAATCTTTTGCCTGTGGTGCTCCTGATGCAGATTGTTATTAGTTTCTTTGGTGCCGATACAGATCCTGGACTTTGGGCTGGCTCGCAGTACCGATGCGGAGATGACGGGCTACGTGGTGACCCGTTGGTACCGGGCCCCTGAGGTCATTCTGAACTGGATGCACTACACCCAGACTGGCAAGACAATTGCAGCTGTTACATATTATTAATGTACTCCTGTTCTCGCCTCTACGTGCTGTAACTGTCTGCTTGTCACGTGGAAACACCCTGTTCTACATGAAACGTGTGTTTTGTTTTTGTTTTTTCAGGGTCAGCGGGTTTTTAAATCCACTTATTTCCCAAAATGCATTTTCAAGATAGCGTTTCATTGTGAAACGTCTTGTGCTGAAACTCCTTTTTTTTCCATTAGCTGTTCTCACAGAGTGGTACGACAGCAGCCTGATTGAACTGCCACGACTATCTGTCGTTGCAATGGGACTGTCTGTCTCAGGATTTATGTTTCTCTAGGAGATGTTTTTCATTTTGGAAGCATGCTGTGAAAATGAAAATTTGGCACAGAGAGCAGGTTTCCTCACTTATAATGATAGTATTACTGACCAGATGTTCCGCAATTTCAGCAGCACAACAGATTCACCTCCCTCTTGTAAGAACTGAGCTGTGCCGTATAAATGCCACCTTCTTCATTTCTATTCCACCCTACAAGACTTTAGCCTCTGATATTGATATATTCTGACTTGGTTGTAACTGATGTTTCTTTTCTTTCTCACTTTTTCTTTAGTGGATATTTGGTCTGTAGGCTGCATCATGGCTGAAATGATCAGTGGAAAAACCCTCTTTAAAGGAAAAGACTGTATCCTTTAATGTCCCTCATCCATTCAAAAGTTTTTATCTGTTTTTTTATTATATTTTTGGAACCACATGGTAATAAAAAAGATTGATAGCCTTTTTAATAAACAGCAACATGTTAATTTAGTGAGACCTATAAAATGGGTCCAAAATGAATCACAAAGGGCAATTACTGTAAATTACATATTTGAGCAACATGTGTCCTGTGGGAGAATTCTACCATGCTTTTACATTTAATTTAACATGGTTAGTATATTTAACTTCCCATTCATTTTACCGATTTATATGGCCTATTAGAAAATGAAATTTGCTCTGTTTTTATTAAGTGGCTGTCCTGTTTTTAATGAATCTGTTTACAAACCAAGTATTCCCAGGGCTTGTTAGCCAACCATTATTGATTGCACCAGGTTTTTTACTGTAACTCTTTAATAACCAGACATGGACCAGCTATCTCAGATCATGAAAGTCTGTGGAGTGCCTGGGCAAGAGTTTATACAGAAGCTTGAAAGTCCAGAGGTAAGACGAGTCTTAATATATTAATGCAACACAAATACAAGTCAGTCATGAAGACATGTCCGATTTCACACAGAACTCTTAATTTCTTACTCTTTTTACCCCCAAAATTTATAAGCCTTGTTGTGACATTATGCGTTTGATTTTTCTGCGTCAGTGTAAGTGAAAATTAAGCCTAAATTAACTACATGGCTGGAGTGAAGTGGGATAATAACAATGTCTTCTATTGAACCCTTAAGGCACCTTAGAAAACAATTATGTACATTTTACAAACCTTTCTCATTTTAAAGGTTAATTTTATGAAATTTGACCGAGATGAGATTGTTACTTTTAGTTTTAAAATCCCTTGTGCATCTCCTGTATTATGTGTTCTGTTCTAATATATTAGATTCTCATACATGCCTACATTCTTTACCCTCAAGACCCTTTTGTGTCCTGTGACTCCCATTTTAGCCACATATTTTTGAAATACTGTAATCCTCAAACATTATAATGCTTTTCTCTTGAATACCTAATAGAATTTAGTCTCTGCCTTCAAAATAAAAGTAAAACAGATTTTAGGTGTGATGACACCTCCCCAAACCACTAAGAGCTGCAGAGCTTAATATCTTATTGTTTCAATTGATGATTTATACTCTTTCAAAATGCATGGAAACAAAAAAAGCTGATCGCCACAAAAACGGTCTTGTTTTGTTGGTATTGATATAAAAGAGATGTGTGAATGTGGCTGAAGACATACTTCATAACATGAGTTATAAAGTAACTCATACCACTTTATAACTCATGTTTATTATGTCAGTCTTTGAAAATCATGCATGGACATTATCACAAATTACACAAAAACGGCTTCGATTGAATTTATTGTGGATTTTCTCTAATCCATACAGGGTCAAAGTGATACGCACAGGGTTAGACTTATACATACAACACCGCTGAGTTTTTATGAGATGTCCCTTAGCAAACTACACCGCAGCCACACAGTTTGCCATCAACCAGCTTACAGCGTCATTCTGGTTAGATATTTGACCACTGCTCTTGTCAGAATTTAGAGACGTCTTGTAATTAGTTTTTTTCCTGACAGGCACCCAGCTTATTCCACAAATATTTAATAGGATTAAGGCTGGGTCTATGGGAAGTCTATTTCTGAATCCTAATGTCGCCCTGCTTTATCCAATCTGAATCCAGTTTTGACTTGTTTTTGGGATCCTGTTAGTAAACCCAATACTATCCAATTTTCAACCTTCTAGCTGTTGATTGGAGTTCAACTTGAAGAATCTTTCCTTTCTCTGTCCACTTTGTGAGATTTGTCACCACTAACAGGGAAAATATCCCACAGCATAATGGTGCCACCACCATGCTTGACAGTTGGTACAAGGTTCATGGCTTTAAAATGATTACCATAACTGCTCCAAACAGATTTACCATCTGAACATAAACCTTTTCTCCAGAAGGCTTTTGACTTATCCAGTTGAGTTTAAATGGTGTCCTTTATCTGTAGTGACAGGGCTTCTTTCTTGGTCAGCACGCTCTTACGTCCATGCTGACGTAAAACTCGCTTCACTGTAGAAAGTGACATGGGTGTTCCCTGCAGTTTTCAGTTCATGGCAGGCTTGAGCTTTATTGGTTCTTAAGCTTTTCATGAAAATCACAAAATACATTTCTTTCAACTGCAGGTTTTCTAGATCTTGGCAAAGCAGTGGCTCATTAATGTAGGAATGGCTCCAAAACACTTAATCGGTTTTTGTAAATCTGCAATGGTTTTTCTCAGATCTCCAAGTTAATTAGATTTTCTGATGTTCCAATAAATGCTGTCAAGCTAACAATTTTCCTGCTGGCAAAGAAAAAACGCCATCTGCTGCAAATCATGATCAGTAACCAGAACTTAATAGATCTTGACCATGTGACCCTAAGACATGCTAGAACCTTCAGTGCCACTTTCTAAAGGCTATATGTTAATAAAAAAAAATTGTGTTTCTAAATTCATAGCTTTGGCCTTGTCTGGATTAGAGAAAATCCACAATCAATTTACCTGATCAGGAACATAAAGCAATGTAAGATTTAAAAAGAAACCGTTGACCCCGGTTAGGCTGTTTTTAGACATGATGTATAATCATTTCACCCTGGAAAAGAAAGACTCGGTTAATTCATTTAAACTCCAGATTAATGACATTGAAGCTCAAGATGTGTATATGTAAACTAGGGCTCAAACAGTTATTTGGATTAATCGTGATTAATCGATAATTGAAATAATCTTAAACTAATTTAGTAATTGAAAAATCGTTAACTGGAGTATACAGACTATAATATGCCATTTGCTGAAACAACAACCCATTCAGAGCAGTAATTAAGCCATAATTGTACAAAAAAATAAATACATTTCGCTTTTACAATCAAAAAACCTTCTTCGTCTGTAAATAGGCTCTATCCAGAACTCCTCAAGTGGCTTACTTTTCACCTCACCTGGTTCAAATTCTGCATCTTTTGCTACGCATTATTAATGGGTTAATTTAGAAAAATAGTCAACAGAATAATCGATTAGCAAATCATTAGTTGCAGCCCTAAAGTAAACAGTAAATGTGATTTTTACTTATGTGTATATTTATTCACAGAGACTATTTTACCACACGCAAATATTAAATTTAAAACACAACTATCCGAACAACTTGAAGAAGTTAAAGCTGAAAACTATCTTGCTCTTGACATCGAAATAAAAGTATCAATCTCTTATTTTGTCTTCTTTGTGTCATAGAAATCAGAATCATGTGAAGCAAATGCATTAGTTGGTTCAATTAAAGTCAACATTTCTAATCTCGTTTTTTTAATCTCTGGAAAAGAAGGTGATTTATTGCACTGAAACCCCAAATCTTAACCTTGTTCTACTTACCACAAAAAAAAAGAAAAAGCATTTTCTATTGGAGGAAAAAGTTAGGACACCCTACCCCCTAATAGCTAATAGTAATCCACTTGACTGAAAGAACCATCTAGCCATCTACCAGTCTCTGACAGACTGAGAAACGTTTGTGACACTCCTCACAGCTGTGAGGTGTTTGAGGGACTTCTTTCATGCACATTCAGGACACCCCCATGAAATCAAAATCTGGGCTTTGACTCAGCCCATGACTTTGCATTTCTTATTTTTCAGCCAGAGCCTGGTTTTTCTTGTATTTTTATGAGTTGTCATGTTGCAGGGTCCACTTCTGCTTCAGCTTTAATATTTTTACAGACGATCTAACTCCTTCCTGAAAACCCTCTGACACATGGTATAAAGGCGAACTTGCAAAGACGGCCTGACCCAAAGCAAGTTGTAGAAACCTGAGTTTCGATCCTTTGAGACCTTTTTAAATCCATTTCTAGATCTATAAGATGCTACTATATTCTTTCTGAAGGCCTCAGACAACGTTTTGGATCTGGCCATGGTGTTCCCTCTCACTTCAACAGTCAGGAGCACACCACACTGAATGTTTAAGTTTTAATCAGGGCAAACATCCTTCGAAAGACCGAGTAGCAATGTTCTGATCATGTGTGCCTTATGTGTGGGAATAAATGTGGAGGTGTCCTTATTTATTCCTCACCAAAAATTGCATTGTTCTTACATTTTGCAGATCTTTATAAAGGTCTTTTTTTCTGTTTATTATTATGTGTTTAAATAACTTGAATTTCAGTATTGTTAAAATTGATAATTAATATCCAAATGCACCAATGTTAGAAAACCATGCAGGCCATCTTCGAAAGTCCTATTTTTTTCACACTACTGTGATGATCATAATTTCCTAATCGTTTTTCATACATGCTTATCTAATAAAATGAAATATTTCCTTGTCTGTTTCTTGACTTTTTACATCTCTAAAATAGGCCAGAAATTATATTAAGAGCCTCCCTCTCCATCCTAGAAAAGACTTCTCAACATTGTTTCCCAGAGCCAGTGAAAATGGTGAGTTCAAATGTATCTTTGTCTTATACAGTTTGTTTAAATACCTATTTTTAACGTTGTATAACAACAAAGTACTACTTTGAGAAAGCAAACAGCAGTTTTTCATTTGGTTATTTTGGAATGTCATGTTGATTTTATTGCCTTCTGACTTTGAAAGATGAGCTTTCTCATCTCTAAATACTGATAGAGATGTTCCATGTTTGTGCAAGAATTGCTGAGATGGACTGAATTAATAGCACTGTGTGACATTAACTTGCACAGTTTAATCTGTGGCATGTGACACACACAAATTCTTTGATGCATCCTCTGGGTTTTCTAATACGATTGTTTTTAACTTGGATCCCTTTTCTGCATTTTTGTGCATGACAGGTATCAACCTGCTTGAAAAGATGCTGGTTCTGGATGGAGATGAGAGGCCCACTGCTGAACTTGCCCTGGAGCACCCGTACTTTGATGGTTTACGGGAACCGGAGGACTTTCCCGAGCCTACGCCATATGATGACAGCCATGACAACGCCACATTGTCCCTAGATGAGTGGAAGCGTAAGTGGAAAAAACAAAAGCAAACGCTGGGCTTTAAGGGATAAATGTAATGAGATATGCATAAAGAATGAAATGCAGTTTATTTTTTTATGTACAGTCCCTGTCGTATATTATCTGCCCGTCCATCCTTGGTAAAAAGTAATTACACCCTACTTAAATGTTAAAGTTTCTTTGTATGTTAGGTCATACTAAAAACTAACTGTTAAAGTTAAGGAAATAGAAACTCAGATGAAAGCATGTGTGTCATTCAAATACCGTACTATCCTCATTTAACTAAAAACAAGGCAAAATGCTAAATGGTGAGTTCTGTTTTAAAAAGTAGCTACTAGAACAACTTCTAACAGTAAAACCCCAACTAATCATTAGTATAACTTTCTAACAGTAAAGATGTTAGTATTGAATTCAGTTTATTTGTATAAGGCGGATTCACAACAAATGTTAACTCAAGGCACTTTTATAAAACCGATCCAATTTACATATAAAAAGTCAAGCCAATTCAGTCCAATCATTCAGTAAGGTTCAAGAGTTCAGTGCTACTCATAAAACAGTGCAGTCAAGTTCAGTTTATTGTGCCAATCGGTAAAATGTTACCCATCTTATTTTGACATTCCACAAAACTGGAGTATACAGAAAGAAGGAACTTTGAGCATTCCTGCTGCCACAGTCTCCAGTTCAATTCAATTCAGTTTCAATTCAATTCAGTTCATTTATATAGCGCCAATTCACAACACATGTTGTCTCAAGGCACTTCACAACAGTCAGGTTCATACATTCCAATTAATCCTAACAATTGAACAGTGCAGTCAGATTCAGTTATTTATTCAAATTGGATAAAAAGTTTTTCTATCTAAGGAAACCCAGCAGATTGCATCCAGTCAGTGACTCGCAGCATTCCCTCCTCCCGGATGAGCATGTAGAGACAGTGGACAGTCACTGGCGTTGACTTTGCAGCAATCCCTCATACTGAGCATGCATGTAGCGACAGTGGAGAGGAAAAACTCCCTTTTAACAGGAAGAAACCTCCAGCAGAACCAGGCTCAGTGTGAGCGGCCATCTGCTACGACCGACTGGGGGTTTGAGAGAACAGAGCAGAGACAAAGAGAACAAAGAAGCACTGACCCAGGAGTCCTTTCTATGGGAAGGAAAAGTAAATGTTAATGGATGTAGCTCCTTTAGTCGTTTCACCTAGAAAGAAAGAACAGATAAACTCTTAGCCAGTTTTCAAGGTTAGAGTCTGAAAGAGAGCACATATAATTAGTCACAGTAAAAGCTCAGTCAATCTCCATGTCTAGGAGAGAGAAAGGGTTAAACACTAAAAGACAGGGCTATGTGGATCATCGGTAGAGGGTGAGCATTAAGTTGTTGCCAGCAGAAGCTCGGACGATTCCCCTCTCCAGAAAGGTGTCACAGGTAGACACAGAGTCAGGCCAGGTGTAGCTTCTAGGAAGAGAATAGAGAGAGAACAAAGTTAAAAGCTGAAATAACAGTAAATAATGCAAACTTGGAGAGTAGTGTGAGAATGTAGCGAAGAGGGTGAAAGTGGTCGTTATGTCCTCCAGCAGCCTAAGCCTATAGCAGCATAACTACAGAGATAGCTCAGGATAACCTAAGCCACTCTAACTATAAGCTTTATTAAAAAGGAAACTTCATCCAGCGTCATGGGTCCTCTCTTAAACTCTCTTCTCTTCAGCTCACCCCACACGTTTTCCATGGGATTTAGGTCTGTGGACTGAGATATTCATTGGACAAGACTGATTTTGTATCTGGTGAACCATAAATATGTTGATTTGGTCATATATTTTGGATCATTCACCTATTGAACTGCCCATTGAGGACCCATTTTCCTTTTATTGGTAGAGTCCACCTGACATTTATTTAAAATGTCCTGATATTTCAAGGAGTTTGTGAGGCCATGCATGCTAAACAACACAGGGCCACATCATCACAGATCCTCCAGCTTGCTTAACATTAGATGTTAGATGTGTTTCTGGATATTAATCCTTTGTTTTATGCCAAACTCACCTGTAGTGTTTGTTATCCCGAAGATCAGTCTTATTGTCATCTGACCAAAGCACACGGTACCAGTTCAAGTTGCAGGAGAGTTCAACAATCATCACAGGTTTACGATTGTAGAACAGAAAAGGCCTTTTCCTGACACGAAGCTAAGAGTTAGCTTTGGGGATGTTTAGCTCTTTTAACCTCCTTCACCGTCATCCTCACTACACGACACAACATAAATCTTGGTCTTCGTTCAGCCTTTAGGTCAAAATTATTTATTAAATTATAAATCCGATTGTATTTATGGCCAAGTTAAGGTGAGCGGCAATTTTGTTGTAGTTGTTTTATATCTGAATATGAAAATCAGATGATCTGCTGCACTGAGTAGCGAACAGAAATAACCCTTTTTGACACGTCATATTTATACACCAAGGAAATAGGAAGTCATGGGTTAATAATTAAAAGCTGCAAGACACTCACAAAAGTAAGAATTACAAAAAGGTTTCTGTTATGTTGGTTTGTCAGCTGTTTTTATGGGAACCAGTAATTCTGGCACCAATGATTTATCCACCACCCCACCCCACACCGTCCGAATAAATTTATTCTAATTCAAGCTTGGATTTGCACGTTTTTCTCAATGTGAAACTTGAATAAAAGTTGTTTTGTTTTATTTGATGGCATTTACTCATCTTTACCAGGAGTCCCATGATATGTTCAAGGCACTGCATGCATTTAACATCTTTTCATCCGTAAATAAAGATGCGGTCGTGAACATGCATTCTGTACAGAAACCAAACTGTCTGCCCTTTCTCTTACAGGGTTATGTTACAAAGAGGTGAAAAGCTTTGTACCATTTCCACGGCGGGACTCCAAGAGAAAAAACACTCTCACTATGCCTCCATGATATAATGGATTTAACATAACTCCCAATGCCCAAACAGATACAGCACACAGCCAATGGTGCCCTTGTATATTCCTGACCTGAAATCACACTATTTCTTTTACTTTTGAGGTGTTTAGATTCAGTGTTGATCGTGATTTATTTAAATAAAAATGTCCCATTTTCTTTTGGACTGTGAACTTCTTTCTTAAATGTAAATTGTTACATGTCAGAAAATTGTGTTGCAAGTTAATTGTAACAAATGTTGCAGGGTTTCCTGTAAGATTTACTGTAATACTGCTTTCCAATTAAACTATAAGATAATGTCTATATATGATGTTTTTGTTTTTGTAGTTGTTGTTTTTGCTGCATTGTGACATAAATTGTCAAGTACAAATCTTTAATGAACAAGATTTTAACAAACCCAATAAGACAAATGCTGGACATTGGGGTTACAGAAGCCCTAGTAGGTAAGCAGCTACTATTTACACTCACCGGCCACTTTATTAGGTACACCTGTCCAACTGCTCGTTAACGCACATTTCTAATCAGCCAATCACATGGCAGAAACTCAGTGCATTTAGGCATGTAGACATGGTCAAGACGATCTGCTGCAGTTCAAACCGAGCATCAGAATGGGGAAGAAAGGTGATTTAAGTGACTTTGAACGTGGCGTGGTTGTTGGTGCCAGACTGCTGATCTACTGGGATTTTCACGCACTACCATCTCTAGGGTTTACAGAGAATGGTCCGAAAAAGAGAAAATATCCAGTGAGCGGCAGTTCTGTGAGTCCAAATGCCTTGTTGATGCCAGAGGTCAGAGGAAAATGGCCAGACTGGTTCAAGCTCATAGAATGGCAACAGTAACTCAAATAACCACTCGTTACAACCAAGGCATGCAGAAGAGCATCTCTGAACGCACAACATGTCGAACCTTGAGGCAGATGGGCTACAGCAGCAGAAGACCACACCCGGTGTCACTCCTGTCAGCTAAGAACAGGAAACTGAGGCTACAATTCCCACAGGCTCACCAAAATTGGACAAAAGAAGATTGGAAAAACGTTGCCTGGTCTGATGAGTCGATTTCTGCTGCAACATTCAGATGGTTGGGTCAGAATTTGGCATCAACAACATGGATCCATCCTTCCTTGTATCAACGGTTCAGGCTGGTGGTGGTGGTGTAATGATGTGGGGGATATTTTCTTGGCACACTTTGGGTCCCTTAGTACCAATTGAGCATCGTGTCAACGCCACAACCTACCTGAGTATTGTTGCTGACCATGTCCATCCCTTTATGAACAGCGTATACCCATCTTCTGATGGTTACTTCCAGCAGGATAACGCTCCATGTCATAAAGCACGAATCATCTTTGACTGGTTTCTTGAACATGACAATGAGTTCACTGTAGTCAAATGGCCTCAACAGTCACCAGATCTCAATCCTATAGAGCACCTTTGGGATGTGGTGGAACGGGAGATTCACATCATGGATGCAGCCGACAAATCTGCAGCATCTGTGTGATGCTATCATGTCGATATGGACCAAACTCTCTGAGGAATGTTTCCAGTACCTTGTTGAATCTATGCCACCAAGGATTAAGGCAGTTCTGAAGGAACTGCCTTAATCGGGTCCAACCCGATACTAGCAAGGTGTACCTAATAAAGTGGCCGGTGAGTGTATATGTAATCTAATTGTGCCTATGACTGTTATTGTTGTTTAAGGCCTCTGATAGTAAATTAAATATCACTTATATGAGTTTAGTTGTCAAAATGTTTTTGAACAATTAGACATAAATCCTATGAGCATGCATGTGGTCCACATTAGTTGTAGTTGTGCAAGATATTGCACAATGTTTCTCTGATCTTTTAAAACTTAAATTTAAATAAAGAACAGTAGGCACGGGCCAGATTTTAGTTCTAAAACAGCTTTTCCATCACACCATCCCTACGATTTAAATGCCTTTTTATGCAATGGCAGAGTAAGTGCCAGAGTAACTGAAGTTTTCCTCCCCATGTACAGTGTATAGAGTAAGCAGTGCTGCCCCTCCCACAGATGTTGCTGTCTACTGTCAGCCAGCTGGCCTCAAGAAAGCTTCTGTTCTATTCCCTCGATTACCAGAAAGATACAATAAGGTGTGAAATATTGTCAGTTGCAAAAAGCACAGAGAGTAAAAGTTGAAGGAGCCCCACCAATCACCTTAATGAGGTAACGCTGTTTTAAAACTACAGTTGTCAACCTATGAGCTGCATATCTGTTAAGTAACTGACTGCAGGCTAGCTACCAGAACAGATAGCCTGACTAGTCAACCAGCTTATATCAGCTTGTTATACTCCAGGAGTTGTAAAGAGTAGAAAAACACTTTTCTACTGAATTTAGCAGAAGATTAATATATATTTTTGCTTAAATCTGTGTATCGGTCAAACTTTATATATAAAGCACTTATTGTACTAACAGCAATGAAAAAACCTTTTCACATTAAACCCAAAATAAATCCGCACACAATCAACTCGCTCAAAAAAAAAACTTAAATTGAAAACATGTCCCACAGAAATACAGTATGCACATGTATAACTACCACAGGCAATGTACGGGAACCACACATATTCATACATGCCAACATACATTCAATTGCAATTAAAACTTTCCTGTCAAAAAAAAAGAGGAAAGCTGTCGAAACAGTCTTTGCTATATGGAATAAAACCTGAGATAAATAAAAACTATATATGTTAAAAATAAGATATAATAAAACAAAAGTTACTGGGAATAAATTAAATCTTTTAGCTATAAATTAAGATTAATAAATTAAAATTCTGAAGAAAATTAGAAGAAAATATTAAAAGAAATATTATTATTTAATTGTTGGGTTTGTCTTAAATATAAGCAAATTGATCATGTTATATTTTTTTATTTTGTTTTTGTGTAAATATCCTAAAAGGCCCATCCCTAAACTACACCTTCTTGTAATCTGTTTCTTGCACCTTAGAAATACAAACTTCGTACAAGATGGGACATCGTTGCTTCACTAGGCTATTTTAAACTGCCTTTTTGAGAATTTTTGACATTGCTGTAATATTTAAGCAGGTGTTTTGACATTTTCTTGACAATTTTTACTTATAAAAAAATCCATTCACAGTGTAGTAATATGTCACATTCTTTCAAGAGGCCATGGATGCAAGGAGGATTTGCTAAGATTTTACATTGGGTGTAATCTCATTTAGACCTCCTCAGGCAAGCATTGCATGTCCCCTGTGTGAATGTTGTCATTATAGGCCAAAATCTATTTTACTTAGATTGTTGCTTAGCTCACACAGAGAGCGACAGCAGAGGGAGATAATCAGGAATCACTCATTAGATAAATCAAACAAGGCTTCTATTAAGTGGCTTGCTCCGCTCCCGCGAAAATCATGGCCTGATGACGTAAAGGGGCAGGCTCTAAGAAGGCTAAACTTTTACCAATCAGCTGGTGTCAAAGTATCCTTTAAGTTGCCACCCACAGGAAGCAAGGTATCCTGCTGTCAAAATAAAGGTATCAACCGTGAATTGGTGGGTAACTCCTTGGTCTGTTGCATTATGACTTATTTAAACTCAATTCACAACTTATTGACTTATTTTCTACAACACAGTTATATAGTGTCAGTAAATGTTATATGAAGTAAGTAAGAGCATTGAACAAACATTTACACCAAGAGCAAAAATGTTTGTAAAGTATACATGTGATTTTTAAATACCTATTATTTTCATATCAATAAATAAATTGTTTCTTTGATAAACTACCGCTTTAAGTTATTATTTTACAAAAACTAAATTAGCAGAATTATTGCTACCATCGGTCAAGTTGTTTTTCTTTCTGCACTTAAAAAAACAGACTTGTCTTTAACTGTATTATCATATTAACTCACTAAAAGAAGAAGAAAAATGATATAATACAAAATATTTAATTGATCATTTTTGCACTTTCATTGATCACGGATATTGTATGGACTATAGTGGTAGTATGGATATGATCCTATGGGGGATGCTTGAAGTAGAGGTCTGAGATTATCCAAAATGCACATGCGTTTTTGGCACTCACAATATTTAATGTCTCTGATTTTAAAATGCGATGACTATCTTACTTTTAACTAGGACTGCACAATATTAGCAGAACATGATCATGTGCAATTATTGCTGAACAATGGGTTAAAGATTTTCCACCCTACTCTGTTTTCTCTTCCACAATCCCAGAGAATCCTAATCTTTGTTACTAAACTGTGTATCAGCTGTGGATATAAAGGATAGTGAAAGTCCCTCCAAGTAGTCAAATATATTGTTGGAAAGCAGAATTTTATGACATGGCACTTGAAATATTATGGCCTACCAATTGTTGTCTTTAATCTGTCCTTTGCATTTGCAATATTGGACATGCTGGCATTTCGATAGTGATTCAATGTATTCTGTGGCTTTATTATTAACGTAGATACATAATTTCAAAATCATTTTCGAAATTTTGCTTAAGTCCTTTCAAATGAAATAGTTTGTTTTGTCCTAAACAATTAAACTTTTTGCTAAATTACATAATAACAGTGGTTCTCAGCCTTTTGGCCTTTGGTCCAGAAAACAAAAGCATGAAAGAATTGTGATCCTGACCAAACAAACTAATCAAGCAAGACTGAAACTATAACTGAAAGAATATCAACAACCAACATAATATTTCTTTTTCATTTGTGACACCTACTGTAACATATGGTATTAGACCCTTTTCCTAAATGTCATCATATAGTAACATCCCCATATTTGGGAAACACAGGATATCACATTGAAACACTTTGAAACAAGTATGCTCTACCTAAAATAAATCATTAGATTCGCTTTTATTTTAATTATGTGTCGAAAGCACCCATTAGCGCGAGTAAGAGCAATATTATTGTGAAATCTATCCCCGGAAGTCATCTACTTTTCTTACACTAGCTTTTCCTCTCAGTTTTGGGCTGTTCTATAGCACAAACTCTGCTCCAAACAGCTAACCAACTAACCGACAGAGGCTAGCATTCCTCTTCACATTATTTGATCGACAACAAGGTGTCCCTCTATTTATTGGTGTTGATATAGCCTTATTGTTTTCAGTATGGTTTTAGAATGAACTGTTTTCATTTTAATGGCCGGTTCGGGGAAAATTGGGGCCGTTGTAAGAAGGTGAAATATACCGGCTGTGTTAGCAAACTGACAGGCTAACTGTAGCTGTTAGCTTAGGAAGTGTTGCAAGCCAACCGCCCAACTAAGCGACCATTACTGGAAAAGCGGCTTCAAACCACCGCTTATTGAGCCACCCTCAACAATCAGCTGGCATTATAGGTAAGACTTACCAAATTTGTTCTCTTGTTACAGTTTTTTATTTGTTTACTTTTATTTTTGTTTTATTTAGAAAACCACAAAATTAAACCGGCTATCGACTTTAAAAGTTAGCAGGCTAGCTTTGTCATATATTTTGACTTGCAACAGTACTTTATCCCAGAAAATCGGCACATTGCCATGCCATTTTTGTACTGACTTTACAATTTAAACATTCTGTGTGGTTCACTGAACTGATGTCAATATGTTAAGCACATACGAGCTGTTGACAGCGTTTTAAAACTGTAAATATGGCTGACATTTTACTCCTGGAGCGGAGGGTTCTGATCTGTTCAGCATAAGATGTTCCTGAAGCTGATTGGCTCTCTAACAGATCAATCAAGCTTTCCTGAAAGCTGATTGGATATCACCGTTGTATTGTGGTATAGTTAAATTAAATATAGTGTTTACAAGATAAAAATCGAGAGAAATCTTCTGATGACTTAACCTCGTTACTTTCTGTTGTTTGAAGAGAAAGTTTAATTATTCTTTTCATTTAACTCGTTTTCAATCGGATGTTTTATCTCGGATATACATTTTAAATATATTAGACAACATCTATATTACAATTATTAATCTGCGGGGTGCCCCTCAACAATATAAAACGACAGCGGAAACACTGAGCAAGTTATGGTCTATTTTTTTATTTCCATTTTACACACATATGTAATAGATATATGCTAGAAAATCGGTACATATATATTTAAATCCTATTGCTCAGCAGTCAGGAATAGAGAAAGTGTTCAGCTAAGCTAAATTAGTATAAACTCAAACTGTAGCAAGTGCTACTGTTCTGGCAAATGACTTAAATTACCCATTAAAAGTGGTACAAGCATATTCAGAGATTTACTTACAGTCATATTCAATAAATTAGAATATGTGTTCATTTGTCATAGTTAAAGCACCCTTTGAAAATAACAACCATGATTAAATGTGTATTATACATGTTCTTCCTTAAGCCCATGTTTCTATATTTTAAAAATATTCTTTTGTTGTATTTGAATTAGCTGCAAGCAGAAAATCATAATTAACACAATAAAGGTTTGAAAACATCAGTCCGTGTGGAATTAATCTATGTAATGTGTTTCACTTAGAGAATTTAGTTAAAATTGATTAACCTTTCAATATTATTTAAATTTATTGAATGACTGTATAATGTGAATGCCGAATGAGCGGGAAAACAAATTGGATGGAAATTTTTAAAGAGAAATATAAACAGGTATATGTAAAAGTTCTGAAGATGGTCATTTTGTGCTTTTACTTAAATATTCATGGCAGTATCCATCATGGGGTCATTGGACCAACCTCTGGCTTAAACACAGAACCATTTGCAACTCAGGTGCAACTTGAGGTCTTCTGAATCTGTTGAAAAAGTAGTTGTCCATCATTAAGTCAAAAAATGCTAACCGATTAGCTCAGTTCTTGTGCCTCTTTTGATGTCATCAGCTTAAATACATACAAAGCAAATTTGTTCTTCTTAAAATCTAGTTTGTAAACTCATGCACTAGAAATCCATATATCATTACTGAACTGCGTCAGTGTAAATTTTAGTAAAGTAAGGAACTATATACACACACAACTGGGTAGTAATTTGCCATTTTATACAAAGTATAAGGCACTGCTGTTCCTTAATCTTTGTTTTTGACTTACAGCAGTGAAAGTGTGAGCAGTGGCCTATGAGGAAGCCACGTCGAACGGGCCAGGTGGCCGGAGGAGGTGGAGCCGATGCCAGAAAGTCCAATGGGAGAGTTGGCGGGCGAGGTGGTGCCCGCCAACGATCTCCATCCCCTTACAGCCTCAAAGTATCTCCGAGTAGAGAAACCCTCTCCTATTCTCAGGCTCAGAAGGTGGTGGAAGTGGAACTGGAAGGAAGGCTTCACCGCATTTCTGTCCTGGAACCCTTGGAAGTCATTACAGACGATGAGACGGTGGCTCAGGATATCAGCGAGTGCAACAGCAACAAAGAGAACAGTGAGCAGTCAGTATCACCCACCAGCAGTGCACAGACACCCAGTAAACTCTTCACGCCCAGAGGCCGCAGAAAAGACTCCAGATTCACCTCTGTCAGGTCAACCCAGCCTTCTAAGAACCAATGCCACAATTCCCAACCTCAAACACCTGAAAAGTCCAGCGCATCAAACTATACCCACTTGACTCTCCCTGAACCTAGGTTTCGTGTTGTGGAAACTTTCACGCCGGCTGATGCGCCTCCTCTGCCAGCAGCTTATTATCGTTACATCGAGTGCTCACCTGAGGATCAGGAACCTAAGGCAGAATACGACATGGATGAGGAGGACACTGCCTGGCTGGAAATGGTAAATGCTGGCCGACTTTCTGAGGGTCTCTTGGCTGTTTCGCCAGACAAATTTGAGCTGCTGGTGGACCACTTGGAGGAGGAGGCATATCGAGAAGCCCGCATTCGAGCTCCCGCACAAACCACTATTGACGATGATGCCTTCTGCTGTGTGTGCTTGGATGATGAATGTCTCAATAGCAACGTTATCTTGTTCTGTGACTCTTGCAACTTGGCTGTGCACCAGGAGTGTTATGGCGTGCCCTACGTCCCTGAAGGACAATGGCTTTGTCGCTGCTGCCTTCAGTCCCCTCAGAAACCTGTTGACTGTGTCCTGTGTCCCAACCGAGGAGGTGCTTTCAAACAAACCAGTGATGGCCGCTGGTCTCATGTGGTCTGTGCTATATGGATTCCTGAAGTTTGTTTTTCCAACACAGTGTTTCTAGAACCAGTGGAAGGGGTTAGTAACATTCCTCCAGCTCGCTGGAAATTAACCTGCTACCTCTGCAAGCAGAAAGGCCGTGGTGCTTGTATTCAGTGCCACAAGGCCAACTGTTACACAGCATTTCATGTCACATGTGCTCAGCGGGCTGGTCTGTTCATGAAGATTGATCCTGTTAGGGAAACGGGCATCAATGGCACAACATTTTCAGTTAGGAAGACAGCATTTTGTGAGACACACTCCCCTCCAGGACAGGAGACGGACTCCGGTGAGGAGAGTGAAGGACGAATCGTAGGCAGCAGAAGGAGGGCAAGTAGAGGATGCAGCGCCTACACAGATGGTCCAACTTTGCTCAAGAAAGGCAGAATGTCTAAAGATGACCCAGCAGATAAAAAGAAAGGGAAGAAGAATACAGAGTCTACATCCCAACACACAGGTTCTCCACAGATCACGTTGCCTCAAATACCCCCAAGCAGGTTTGTTTCTCTTTGGTTATGTCCAACATTGTTTTATTATTATTAAGATATTGCATTTTTAGGGTATATTTACTGTATCATCATGTAGAGATGCACCGAGAAATTGGCAGTTGATTGTAATCGGCCGATATTGAGCTTGATCGCCCCTGACTGATGATTGAGCAGTCAGATGTTTTTTCCCTATCAGTTATTCAAGATATGTAAATGTATCAGGTCGCTCTGACAACAACAATCTTTAGTGTAGAGGCTGTTACTGAGTGAAGAGCTGTTTAGTGAATGAGCTATTTTCAGGATCAGTGCGGTGTTTAAAACTGACGTAATGCAAAAGAAAAGTCATTGAAGCACAGAGATGCCTTTATTCACTCATTCTGAGAGAGACTGGCCCAATATAAAAGAAGGTGAGCGTATTACAGCGAAGTTGTTCTATTTCACCATTTTGAGCATCCAGCGGCTGTCACAATGACAATGTTTGGAGTTTTTATTATTCTCAGAGTTAAGGTGTCCCTAGGGAACACACAGATTGCTGATTTAATGTTGGCTAGTATAAGATGTTAAAGAAGGGTTCAAATTTTAACTCCATATTAACTTTCTTTGCTTTAAGACATTAGTAAAACCACATTTTACAGTGACTGCTCTCTCACACATGCGTCGTAATGTTGCCTCTGCTCCTGACATCAATAATTAATAATTAAGTGCTTATGGCAGGACAGCTAACAACTAATAGAGGAACACTATTGCTCTTCAGAGAAATGAAGAACTGAAGGTTGAAAATAGGCCACCAAGTTCTGATCAGTGCATTTCTATCATGTCGTGTTTGTTAAAGTCTATGCTCCCCCTGCGCATCTTTATTCGGTGGCTGTATTTGGACTTATTAGTCAGTTTAAATATGGGTGATTGTAAAGACTGAATCTAGGCTTTGTGGAAATGGAAAATGATGTCTGTCATGTTGACAGTAACTAAAGGATTTATTTCTTCTGCAGGTTGAATATAATCTCCAAAGGAATCCTCATGCAAAGGAAAAACCAATTTATGCACAGGCTGCATAGCTATTGGTTACTAAAACGACAGTCAAGAAACGGTGTGGCACTGGTTCGGCGGTTGCACTCTAACATCCAACCCCAAAGGAATGCAGAACAGGTGTTTATTAATTGTTACAATAAAAAAACGTCTGACTGGCTGTCTATTCAAGCTCTAAACTCAGTTGTTTTGTATAGCCTGAAGTGGACGAGAAGATTTCTGCAGCAAGAGAAGCACTGAGATACTGGCAGAAACTTCGGCACGATCTTGAAAAAGCCAGATTGCTGGTGGAGCTCATACGCAAGAGAGAGAAGCTCAAACGAGAACAGGTAACATTAGATTAAACTGGATATTAACTATATCATATATCATCAACAGGAAAATCCTATTGTTTTCTTATCATATTGTAAATATAAACAAAAATAAATATGACACAAGGCTTTTAGAATACCAGAGCTGACACCACATAGACTTGTGACCTTGATCTTTTTAGTTTAGCTCCTTCTTCAGCAGATTGTTTTAGATGAACACACAGGAGAATAAATTAACTCAGATTATATGAAATAAGTAAAGTCACAGGTTGGAATGCTTTATATTCAAGCGTTGACAATTAAATGTTTTTAATTTTAAGAAAACAGTATTTTTTGTAACAAAGGTTTAAGATTAAATGTACTTTAATGTAATTTGATGTCATTGCAATCATGGGTTATCTCCCATCTCTTATCCTATGGAAATTATTCTCATGGTTTCATGCAAATGTATCCGTCTACTGAGAGGGGCTGAATAAACACAGAAGAATAGACTGTCCCATCCTAAACTGACGAGGACATCGCTTAGGAAGACATCCCTAAGACTACATAAAAAAATGACATATGTAGTTTGTCTGAATCTTTGGTTATCAGTAAACACCTTTCTGTTAAAACCAGACATGTATTCTTTGCCTGCTGCAGGTCAAAGTTCACCAGTCAGTTTTAGAGATGCAGCTAACTCCAATGTTGATGCTGCTTCGCTCCACTCTGGATCAACTTCAGGAAAAGGACACAGCCCAGATTTTTGCCCAGCCAGTCAACTTACAGGAGGTCAGACTACTACTACCACTACTTCTACTACTATATCTTCTTCTTCGTCTTCTTCAACTTGAAATAGTTTGAGTTCCCAGTTAATAAAATCAAGTACAATGCTGCCTTTCAGATAAATGTTTTAGGAAACTCCATTTTGAAATTCTCCTTAACGAGAGAACACATTTTGTTATAACTTAACTGATCTGAGGATATTAAAGAGCCATTTGTCTTGAAATCCATTAAATAGTCAAAACTACAATCTAAATGAGTCTGCAGGCCAAACTATCAAGCGTTTCAGCAGCAGCGGACACGGATAGTAAATCCATCTATTAGCAACACATATCCTCAGTTCATGAGGCTGGTCAGACACAAATCAAGATAATGTTTTTTCTGAAAAAGTATATTCTTTGACTCCCCAAAATATAACACTGAATAATTGATATCCGACGGCATGTCCGCTTTCAGTCTTAAGCGTACAAAATCCCATGACGTAGATCAAAGGAGCCCTCACCAAGCTAGTTCGCCTGTACCGACATTTATATAATCAATCTATGAGGGATCATAAAGACCAAATGCCACAAAACTTATGAAAGTAGAGTGTTGCTGTGGTTGGTGAAGAGGAGTCAGTTTGTCGCAAGACAGAAAGATATGTGGGATCGGTTTGTGAAAGTCAATAAGAAAGCCCAGGGAAGAAGAGGTGGTCCGGGTGGGGAAAAAGCAGTTCCAGCCATCCTACAGAGAGACGGACTCCAGTATGGTTATGTAGTGTACCGTCCCCTATGATTTCGAAGAATACTGCACCACTGTCAGACGGCAGGTATAAATGCCTACAGCGCTTGTTTACGCTCGCGCTCTGGTTGCACTTCCCAGGCACACAGTTCAGCACCACGCAGCGCTCCGTTGTAATCACACTCCGTTCTGATTGTTCCATATGTTCCTAACAGAGCACTTCGTTCTCAGACTGCAGGTTTACTGGTGGTTCCTAGAGTCTCTAGAATTAGAATGGGAGGCAGATCCTTTAGTTATCAGGCTCCTCTCCTGTGGAACCAGCTCCCAGCTTTAGTCTGTGAGGCAGACACCCTGTTTACTTTTAAGGCTAGGCTTAAAACTTTCCTTTTTGATAAAGCTTATAGTTAGAGTGGCTTAGTTTACCAGGGAGGGAGCCTTCCTCCCTCCCTGTTGGATGGAGTAAGGGGGAGTCAGGTTTAGCCTAAACCGGCTCAGTTATGGTTGAGGTGCAAACACACCCTCCATTTCTGCTACCTGTATGCCCCCTTCTCTTTTCCAATGGTTATAATCAGTCTGACAGAGAGAGGTATCCCAATCCTTGTTGTTTTTAGTATAACAATGACCATCAGTGGGACCCTTTGTGGGGTTCCTTGAGACGACATTGTTGTAAATAAGCGCCGTTTAACTAAATAATCTGAACTGAAACTATCTGTGTAGTTATGCTGCTATAGGCTTAGGCTGCTGTAGGACATAACGACCACTTTCACCCTCTTCGCTACATTCTCACACTACTCTCCAATTTTGCATTATTTGCTGTTTTTTCAGCTTTTAACTTTATGTTCTCTCTATTCTCTTCCTAGAAGCTACACCTGGTCTGGCTCTGTGTCTACCTGTGACACCTTTCTGGAGAGGGGAATCGTCCGAGCTTCTGCTGGCAACAACTTAATGCTCACCCTCTACCGATGATCCACATAGCCCTGTCTTTTAGTGTTTAACCCTTTCTCTCTCCTAGACATGGCGATTGACGTTCTAAAGGAGCTACATCCATTAACATTTACTTTTCCTTCCCATAAAAAGGACTCCTGGATCAGTGCTTCTTTGTTCTCTTTGTGTCTCTGCTCTGTTCTCTCTAACCCCCAGTCGGTCGTGGCAGATGGCCGTTCACACTGAGCCTGGTTCTGCTGGAGGTTTCTTCCTGTTAAAAGGGAGTTTTTCCTCTCCACTATCGCTACATGCATGCTCAGTATGAGGGATTGCTGCAAAGTCAACGCCAGTGACTGTCCACTGTCTCTACATGCTTATCCAGAAGGAGTGAATGCTGCAAGTCACTGACTGGATGCAATCTGCTGGGTTTCCTTAGACAGAAAAACTTTTTATCCAATTTGAATAAATAACTAACTCTGACTGCACTGTTCAATGGTTAGGATTAATTGGAATGTATGAACCTGACTGTTGTTAAGTGCCTTGAGACATGTGTTGTGAATTGGCGCTATATAAATAAAACTGAATTGAATTGAATTAATTACACTCCGTTCTAACAACGCTCCATTCTAATGACACAGCGCTCCGTTGTAATGACACAGCGCTCCGTTCTGATAACGCTCCGTTCTAATGATGCTCCGTTCTAATAACGCTCCGTTCTAATGACGCTCCGTTCTAATAACGCTCCGTTCTAATGACGCTCCGTTCTAATAACGCTCCGTTCTAATAATGCTCCGTTTCTAATGACGCAGCGCTCCATTCTAATAATGCTCCGTTCTAATGACGCAGCGCTCCATTCTAATAACGCTCCGTTCTAATGATGCTCCGTTCTAATAACGCTCCGTTCTAATGATGCTCCGTTCTAATAAAGCTCCGTTCTAATGACGCTCCGTTCTAATAACGCTCCGTTCTAATAATGCTCCGTTGTAATCACACTCCGTTCTAATGATGCAGTGCTCCGTTCTAATGACGCTCCGTTCTAATAACGCTCCGTTGTAATCACACTCCATTCTAATAACGCTCCGTTCTAATGACGCAACGCTCCGTTCTAATGACGCTCCGTTCTAATAACGCTCCGTTGTAATCACACTCCATTCTAATAACGCTCCATTCTAATGACGCTCTGTTGTAATCACACTCCGTTCTAATGATGCAGTGCTCCGTTCTAATGACGCTCCGTTCTACTAACGCTCCATTGTAATCACACTCCATTCTAATAACGCTCCGTTCTAATGACGCTCCGTTGTAGTCACACTCCGTTCTAATGACGCTCCGTTCTAAAGATGCAGCGCTCCATTCTAATAACGCTCCGTTCTAATGATGCTCCGTTCTAATGACGCTCCGTTCTAATGACGCAGCGCTCCATTCTAATGATGCTCCGTTCTAATGATGCTCCGTTCTAATGACGCTCCGTTCTAATGACGCAGCGCTCCATTCTAATGACGCTCCGTTCTAATCACGCTCCATTCTAATCACGCTCCATTCTAATAATGCTCCGTTCTAATGACGCAGCGCTCCATTCTAATGAGGCTCCGTTCTAATCACGCTCCATTCTAATGACGCAGCGCTCCGTTCTAATGATGCTCCGTTCTAATGACGCTCCGTTCTAATCACGCTCCGTTCTAATGACGCAGCGCTCCATTCTAATGACGCTCCATTCTAATGACGCTCCGTTGTAATCACGCTCCATTCTAATAACGCTCCATTCTAATGAAGCAGCGCTCCATTCTAATAACGCTCCGTTCTAATGACGCTCCGTTCTATTAACGCTCCGTTGTAATCACACTCTGTTCTAATGACGCTCCGTTCTAATGATGCTCCGTTGTAATCACGCTCCGTTCTAATAACGCTCCGTTGTAATCACACTCCGTTTTAATAACGCTCCGTTCTAATAATGCTTCGTTCTAATGACACAGCGCTCCATTCTAATAACGCTCTGTTCTAATGATGCTCCATTCTAATGACGCTCCGTTCTAATGACGCAGCGCTCCATTCTAATAACGCTCCGTTCTAATGATGCTCCGTTCTAATGACGCAGCGCTCCATTCTAATAACGCTCCGTTCTATTGACGCTCCGTTCTAATAACGCTCTGTTCTAATAACGCTCCATTCTAATAACGCTCCGTTCTAATGACGCAGCGCTCCATTCTAATAACGCTCCGTTCTAATGACGCTCCGTTCTAATGACGCTCCGTTGTAATCACACTCCGTTCTAATAACGCTCCGTTCTAATAACGCTCCGTTCTAATGATGCTCCGTTCTACTAACGCTCCGTTCTAATGACGCAGCGCTCCATTCTAATAACGCTCCGTTCTAATGACGCTCCGTTCTAATGACGCTCCGTTGTAATCACACTCCGTTCTAATGATGCTCCTTTCTAATAACGCTCCGTTCTAATGACGCTCCGTTCTAATGACGCTCCGTTCTAATAACGCTCCGTTCTAATAATGCTCCGTTCTAATGACGCAGCGCTCCATTCTAATGATGCTCTGTTCTAATGACGCAGCGCTCCATTCTAATAACGCTCCGTTCTAATGATGCTCCATTCTAATAACGCTCCGTTCTAATGATGCTCCGTTCTAATAACGCTCCGTTCTAATGATGCTCCTTTCTAATAACGCTCCGTTCTAATGACGCTCCGTTCTAATAACGCTCCGTTCTAATAATGCTCCGTTCTAATGACGCAGCGCTCCATTCTAATAATGCTCCGTTCTAATGACGCAGCGCTCCGTTCTAATGACGCAGCGCTCCGTTCTAATGACGCAGCGCTCCATTCTAATAACGCTCCGTTCTAATGATGCTCCATTCTAATAACGCTCCGTTCTAATGATGCTCCGTTCTAATAACGCTCCATTCTAATGACGCTCCATTCTAATAACGCTCCGTTCTAATAATGCTCCGTTCTAATGACGCAGCGCTCCATTCTAATAATGCTCCGTTCTAATGACGCAGCGCTCCATTCTAATAACGCTCCGTTCTAATGACGCAGCGCTCCATTCTAATAACGCTCCGTTCTAATGATGCTCCGTTCTAATGATGCAGTGCTCCGTTCTAATGACGCTCTGTTCTAATAACGCTCCGTTGTAATCACACTACATTCTAATAACGCTCCGTTCTATTAACGCTCCGTTGTAATGACGCTCCGTTCTAATAACGCTCCGTTGTAATCACACTCCATTCTAATAACGCTCCGTTCTAATGACGCTTCGTTGTAATCACACTCCGTTCTAATGACGCTCCGTTCTAATAACGCTCCGTTGTAATCACACACCGCTCTAATAACGCTACGTTCTAATGACGCAGCGCTCCGTTCTAATGACGCTCCGTTGTAATCACACTCCGTTCTAATGACGCTCTGTTCTAATGATGCAGCGCTCCATTCTAATAACGTTCCGTTCTAATGACGCAGCGCTCCATTCTAATAACGCTCCGTTCTAATGATGCTCCGTTCTAATAACGCTCCGTTCTAATGATGCTCCGTTCTAATAACGTTCCGTTCTAATGACGCTCCGTTCTAATAATGCTCCGTTCTAATAATGCTCCGTTCTAATGACGCAGCGCTCCATTCTAATAACACTCCGTTCTAATGATGCTCCGTTCTAATAACGCTCCGTTCTAATGATGCTCCGTTCTAATAAAGCTCCGTTCTAATAACGCTCCGTTCTAATAATGCTCCGTTGTAATCACACTCCGTTCTAATGATGCAGTGCTCCGTTCTAATGACGCTCCGTTCTAATAACGCTCCGTTGTAATCACACTCCATTCTAATAACGCTCCGTTCTAATGACGCTCCGTTGTAATCACACTCCGTTCTAATGATGCAGTGCTCCGTTGTAATTACGCTCCGTTCTATTAACGCTCCGTTCTAATGACGCAGCGCTCCGTTCTAATGACGCTCCATTCTAATAACGCTCCGTTCTAATGATGCTCCGTTCTAATGACGCTCCGTTCTAATAACGCTCCGTTCTAATGATGCTCCATTCTAATAACGCTCCGTTCTAATGATGCTCCGTTCTAATGACGCTCCGTTCTAATAACGCTCCGTTCTAATGACGCTCCATTCTAATAACGCTCCGTTCTAATGACGCAGCGCTCCATTCTAATGATGCTCCGTTCTAATGATGCTCCGTTCTAATGACGCTCCGTTCTAATAACGCTCCGTTCTAATGATGCTCCGTTCTAATGACGCTCCGTTCTAATGACGCAGCGCTCCATTCTAATGATGCTCCGTTCTAATGATGCTCCGTTCTAATGACGCTCCGTTCTAATGATGCTCCGTTCTAATGACGCTCCGTTGTAATCACACACCGCTCTAATAACGCTACGTTCTAATGACGCAGCGCTCCGTTGTAATCACACTCCGTTCTAATGACGCTCTGTTCTAATGATGCAGCGCTCCATTCTAATAACGTTCCGTTCTAATGACGCAGCGCTCCATTCTAATAACGCTCCGTTCTAATGATGCTCCGTTCTAATAACGCTCCGTTCTAATGATGCTCCGTTCTAATAACGTTCCGTTCTAATGACGCTCCGTTCTAATAATGCTCCGTTCTAATAACGCTCCGTTCTAATGACGCAGCGCTCCATTCTAATGATGCTCCGTTCTAATGATGCTCCGTTCTAATGACGCTCCGTTCTAATAACGCTCCGTTCTAATGATGCTCCGTTCTAATGACGCTCCGTTCTAATGACGCAGCGCTCCATTCTAATGATGCTCCGTTCTAATGATGCTCCGTTCTAATGACGCTCCGTTCTAATGATGCTCCGTTCTAATGACGCTCCGTTGTAATCACACACCGCTCTAATAACGCTACGTTCTAATGACGCAGCGCTCCGTTGTAATCACACTCCGTTCTAATGACGCTCTGTTCTAATGATGCAGCGCTCCATTCTAATAACGTTCCGTTCTAATGACGCAGCGCTCCATTCTAATAACGCTCCGTTCTAATGATGCTCCGTTCTAATAACGCTCCGTTCTAATGATGCTCCGTTCTAATAACGTTCCGTTCTAATGACGCTCCGTTCTAATAATGCTCCGTTCTAATAATGCTCCGTTCTAATGACGCAGCGCTCCATTCTAATAACACTCCGTTCTAATGATGCTCCGTTCTAATAACGCTCCGTTCTAATGATGCTCCGTTCTAATAAAGCTCCGTTCTAATAATGCTCCGTTGTAATCACACTCCGTTCTAATGATGCAGTGCTCCGTTCTAATGACGCTCCATTCTAATAACGCTCCGTTGTAATCACACTCCATTCTAATAACGCTCCGTTCTAATGACGCTCCGTTGTAATCACACTCCGTTCTAATGATGCAGTGCTCCGTTGTAATTACGCTCCGTTCTATTAACGCTCCGTTCTAATGACGCAGCGCTCCGTTCTAATGACGCTCCATTCTAATAACGCTCCGTTCTAATGATGCTCCGTTCTAATGACGCTCCGTTCTAATAACGCTCCGTTCTAATGACGCAGCGCTCCATTCTAATGATGCTCCGTTCTAATGATGCTCCGTTCTAATGACGCTCCGTTCTAATAACGCTCCGTTCTAATGATGCTCCGTTCTAATGACGCTCCGTTCTAATGACGCAGCGCTCCATTCTAATGACGCTCCGTTCTAATCACGCTCCGTTCTAATAACGCTCCGTTGTAATCACACTCCATTCTAATAACGCTCCGTTCTAATGACGCTCCGTTGTAATCACACTCCGTTCTAATGATGCAGTGCTCCGTTCTAATGACGCTCCGTTCTACTAACGCTCCATTGTAATCACACTCCATTCTAATAACGCTCCGTTCTAATGACGCTCCGTTGTAATCACACTCCGTTCTAATGACGCTCCGTTCTAAAGATGCAGCGCTCCATTCTAATAACGCTCCGTTCTAATGATGCTCCGTTCTAATGACGCTCCGTTCTAATAACGCTCCGTTCTAATGACGCAGCGCTCCATTCTAATAACGCTCCGTTCTAATGATGCTCCGTTCTAATGACGCTCCGTTCTAATGACGCAGCGCTCCATTCTAATGACGCTCCGTTCTAATCACGCTCCATTCTAATAATGCTCCGTTCTAATGACGCAGCGCTCCATTCTAATGAGGCTCCGTTCTAATCACGCTCCGTTCTAATAACGCTCCGTTCTAATGACGCAGCGCTCCATTCTAATAACGCTCCGTTCTAATGATGCTCCGTTCTAATGACGCTCCGTTCTAATCACGCTCCGTTCTAATGACGCAGCGCTCCATTCTAATGACGCTCCATTCTAATGACGCTCCGTTGTAATCACGCTCCATTCTAATAACGCTCCATTCTAATGAAGCAGCGCTCCATTCTAATAACGCTCCGTTCTAATGACGCTCCGTTCTATTAACGCTCCGTTGTAATCACACTCTGTTCTAATGACGCTCCGTTCTAATGACGCTCCGTTGTAATCACGCTCCGTTCTAATAACGCTCCGTTGTAATCACACTCCGTTCTAATAACGCTCCGTTCTAATGACGCTCCGTTGTAATCACACTCCGTTTTATTAACGTTCCGTTGTAATCACACTCCGTTCCAATAACGCTCCGTTCTAATGACGCTCCATTCTAATGACGCTCCGTTCTAATGACGCAGCGCTCCATTCTAATAACGCTCCGTTGTAATTATACTCTGTTCTAATGACTCTCCGTTCTAATGACACAGCGCTCCGTTGTAATCACAATCATTAATACAAATTAGCACAAATTAACGCAGGAAAAGGCTTTATAGTGAAGCATTGAAACCCAAATGTACATTTACACTCAAACAGCGCTGCCTGTGAAATAAAGATGTTTTCCACAGAAACTGGCTGTTGGGCTCTTTGTAGACCAACATTAGTTCTTATCATTTATCTCATTGTGTCTGATAATTTCTCAATAGTTTTATAGCAAATAGCTTCCTAAAATGTGACATAAATCAAAGTTAGAGTAATTGGTTGTTTCAGTGATGTTAGATAAGCATCAGCAGATCTGTTGATGTCCTGTTTCCTGCTCAGCTGACAGCCCACTCATGATAATGTGGCTCGTTTATTTGCATTTGAAGCAAGCAACTGACATGTGATCTCTTTAGGTGGATTTTAATGCTAGGTGTAAACTCACTTAGTGAGGTCTACTTCCACTTGATTAACCCAGGACACATGTTAATACCAGGTCTGAACAAGGTCTAAAGTGTTCTGGTATCTGATCAGAAATGGTACACAGCATCACACGCAGATGTAATTCTGTTGCACAACTTTTTGGGAAGCTCAGGGAGGAGTTTGTTTCCCAAATGTAATGTAGCTAACTGTTAGTTGAGTTTATCTAGTTTTTTATTCGGAAACTTGAGCTGAAAGATTTTTCAATATTGTCAAGGAATTTTTTGTATCTAGTTTTATTGTTTAAAATGACATTAAACCATTGAATGAGTGTAGAAAATATAATGCTGATTCTGAAGGATGGTTTAAAAAACAGAAAACACTGTTAATGTAGTTATCTATCTTGTTCCACTGTAAATCAATTTTACCTCATGGGCACATGTTAATTTTAAATCTGAGTTTGTTCATTTTTTTTACAGAAACGTTTTGATCTGTTTCAGGTTCCAGACTACCTGGAGTTTATCAGCCATCCAATGGACTTCTCCACTATGCGCTCCAAGCTTGAAAATCACTCTTACCGCTCAGTGGCTGACCTAGAGGCTGACTTCAATCTAATGGTGTCAAACTGCCTCCTCTACAACACCAAAGACACAGTCTTCTACAAAGCAGCGCTGCGTCTTCGTGACTTAGGGGGCGCTATATTGCGGCATGCCCAAAGACAAGCTGCAAATGCCGGCCTTGATGTGGACATTGGGATGCACCTCCCTGAGTCACCCCAGAAAAGAGACTTCTATAGCTGTACCTGGGAGGACAGTAAGTTCCTGTAGTGTTATTGGGAACATTTATTAAATTTCAGTTTGTGTTGTATTTAGTCTTTACTGAAGAGTGATATTGTAGGAGGCCTTTGTTGGTATTTTGTCTAATAGCATTTAAATACATATTTTAACAATATCCAGAACTGTGACCAACGACTCACTGTGTAGTTAACATGATGGTCACCTTGTTTAAGATTAGTCAATATTGTTAACAGGAATGGACGCTGAATATATTCCCAGGTATCGATGGTCAGTGAATATTATCTATGGCCCACCTTCAATCCAATTTTAACATGTTGTGCTCAGTTGACAGTGTTCTGGATCCAGATAACCGTCTCCACATGTCAGTGGAAGAGCAGCTGAAGGAGCTTCTAGAGAAACTTGATTTTGTCACATCCATGCGGTGCAGCGGCGCCCGAACTAAACGCATCCGCCTGCTGCGTCGCGAGATCAACAAGCTCCGGTACAGACAGGGTCAACCCACGGGCCACGGGATTCGCAATGGGCATTTTAAAGAAGAAGGCGAAGATGACGACGACGATGAAGAAGACGATAATGACGCCAAGGCAGGAAGTAGCTTTTCGTCCTCAGACAAAGGTGGGTGGTGAAATCCAGTAAAGTATCAAAATAATTAAATTGCCATTGCACAAACCTTTTAAAGGCTAATTTGTTTCAGTGAGATCAGTTGTGAACATGAGCTAACGGAACATTGTCCTCAGGTAATTGAGCCAGGGTCCCCCCCACGCACCAACCCCAACCACCCCACTGTCTCCAGTCTAGTAAGTAGGGGCCCAGAGAGTCTCGTTAGCCATGGCTGCCTCACAACTCCTCTCTTCTAGTGCACTCTGTGTTTGCACCTCCTTTATACATCACTCATGGATTCACAACTCTCCTTGGGCCTCTTTCAGTCATGCCATATCATCTCACCTCTGACCAAAGACACGTCCAGACAGACATTTGCCGTCGGGGACAGCTTTAAAGCACGATTGATTTTAGCTGTGTAAAATAAGAAATACACTGATCTAATTTTTTTTTGACTGATTTTTGAGCTCCAATTTTTATACACCTTTGTCCTGCCTAAAGCAACTTGACCGATTCCGATTGCTCTTTAAAAACTACAGTATAAGAAGATGAAGAACAGCACTGAAAATATTTATTCTAGCCTTCCTGTGGTTGTTAATTATAAGGGCAGAGGCAACCATACACTATGTGTAAGAACAGTTGCTGTAAATAAAAACGGAGGGTGGGGGGATTGTAATAAAAAAACAAATTGACCATTTAAACTAAAGAAATATTAGCAATTAGCATTTTTGCGTTACAGAAACCAGACTGTGTATACTTTTCAAATGACTGCAAATATTTTCAAATCCTGCGAGAGATTGGGAGTTCAAAAAGATAAAACCGAGCAACTGGGGTTGCTTTATTCTGTTATCTGTTCAAAGTGTTGTTCTTTCTCTCACAGCCTAAATCATCCAGACATTTCAAAACATCTTTATAGAATAGTTTCCTTTAAAAAATTGTAGCCTTTTTTACGGCTTCATTTAAATGTCTCACTAACAATAACTGATAACAACTTCCACACCAATGGGTGTTTTTCCTACCTCGACCTGGTAGCTTTTAGATTTGGTGCACTGATTGGGAAAAATCACAAAATTTTTTTTATTTTATTTCCAACCCTCTGATCTCAGGTCCTGGCCGATCAAGCTGAAAGTCGTCTGATTGTGCTCACCATCCGATTTCTCGGTGCATCTCTAATGTAACGTGTTGCCATGTTGCTGGTGTACAGTTGTGAGAGCAATGCTCTTTAGTCACTTGTCTTGATAAAGTCCTTCATTTCTATCTGAATATTTCAACTTTTTCGGGGCTTTGGTTAATGTGTAAGAAGGAAATGTAATCATTGGAAAACAACACCATCTTCGTGTGTGAAAACTACACCACCACATCATATTGTGTACAACATAACCCATCGTTTATGATGAATTGTGAGTATGATGTACATTTTCTTACATTTTTTTTTTTTTTTTAGATGACCTCAAATCCACTTCTCCCCCAAGACTGGAACCTAGAGGACCATCTCCTCCTCCCCGTCATGGAGACGCTCCTCTGGAGCCTCCTACACTGCGGCCAATGACGGGGGAGGCCCAATCCCTCACATGGGCCTGCAAGCGGCTCAAAATGGACATCGACCTCTCGAACAGCACCTCGGAGAACATTAATTGCACTAAAGCACAAGAACGTTGTGCGGCCCCACCTCCCACTTTGCACAGTGAAGGGCAGGTTGTGGCCAACGGCCTGCCTGTGCTCGGTACCTCTTCACGGCCCGCCGCTGGGGGAGTCGGACGACGAACCTCCGTGTTGTTCAAGAAAGCAAAGAACGGAGCTAAGCTTTGTAGGGAAAGCGACAGCCCCGTGTTAAATGGGAAAGGGCTGCAGGACAAGAATACAAGTAACGACCCTACAGCCCCTAATTCAACAGCTAGCTCCCCATCTTCCACACCAGTGTCCAAAACCCCCCGGAAAAGCCCGGGTCCTCCCACTCTCCATGAAGTATGGACGCCCAGTCGAGAAGGATCATCAGACATAGAATTGGAGAAGACAGTGAATGATACACAGGAAAGTGGTGAGAAGCTTTACGTACTTCTGTTAAACACTTTGTCTTCTACTTAGAGATGGTTAAAACATGTAAAATCATCTCCTGTCACAAATTTGAGATGCATTACCAACTATTGCAAGTATTGAACAGTCTGGCTTTGTTTATCAATATATGCAATGACTTCATACACTGCCTGGCCAAAAAAAAAGGTCACACAGTCTAATATTTCGTTGGACCGCCTTTAGCTTTGATTACAGCACGCATTCACTGTGGCATTGTTTCGATAAGCTTCTGCAATGTCACAAGATTTATTTCCACCCAGTGTTGCATTCATTTTTCACCAAAATCTTCCATTAATGATGGTAGAGTCTGACTGCTGCACAAAGCCTTCTCCAGCACAAAGATTCTCAATGGGGTTAAGGTCTGGACCCTTTGGTGGTCAATCCATGTGTGAGAATGATGTCTCATGCTCCCTGAACCACTCTTTCACAATTCGAGTCTGATGAATCCTGGCATTGTCATCTTGGAATATGGCCGTGCCGTCAGGGAAGAAAAAATCCTCTGATGGAATAACCTGGTCATTCAGTATATTCAGGTAGTCAGCTGACCTCATTCTTTCAACACATACTGTTGCTGAACCCAGACCTGACCAAGTCCAGCAACCCCAGATCATAGCACTGCCCCCACAGGCTGGTACAGTAGGCACTAGGCATGATGGGGGCATCACTTCACCTGCCTCTCTTCTTACCCTGATGCGCCCATCACTCTGGAACAGGGTAAATCTGGACTCATCAGACTATATGACCTTCTTCCATTGCTCCAGAGTCCAATCTTTATGCTTCGTAGCAAATTGAAGCCTTTTTTTCCCAGTTAGCCTCACTGATTAGTGGTTTTCTTAAGGTTACACAGCTGTTCAGTCTCAATCCCTTGAGTTCCTTCACATTGTGTGAGTGGAAATGCTCTTACTTTCACTATTGAACATAGCCCAGAGTTCTACTGTTGTTTTTTTTTTCCGATTTGATTTCACCAAACGTTTTAAGTGATCGCTGATCACGATCATTCGGGATTTGTTTCAGGCCACATTTCTTCCTCGAAGACGATGGGTCCCCACTATCCTTCCAGTTTTTAATAATGCGTTGGACAATTCATGTGCCTTTCAACACGGTTGTTAAAGAAATGAGAAGCAACTCATTGCACCAGTTGGAGTTAAATAACTTGTTGCCAGCCGAAACATAATCACCTATACAGTAATTATCCAATGAGAGGCTCGTACATATTTGCTGAGTTAAATGCAGATGGCGACTTATTTTTTGGCCAGGCAGTGCATATGCAATGAACATGTTTAAAAGTGTTACCATGGTGAATTCTACCCAGAAACAAGAGCTGTCAGTTGAAACAGTCGACAGAATGATGAAACTCTTTCAAGAAGATCCTTCAACATTTTGACTGAAGACCTTAATTAGTTTGGTTCATTTCAATAGATCAACAGGCCCAAACAAGAATGATTTGATTTGAAATGATTTCATCACCAAGACGGCAACACAGAAATGTTTAGACATGCGTATGATCAGTGGCTTCGCCAGCATCCTGACTCTAATTGAACATTTCTGACAAATAAAACTTTTAATGTCGAGGAAGTTTAGTTTTCCCATTTCCTTCAGGAAATAAAACGCTTTCTGATTATTCCAGTTTTTCTCAGGCCTGTATCAAGAGAAGGCCTCAACCTTTCCACACTGGAGGACCTTCATTCAGGGATTTCCTGATGAGCAGTATTTTAAGTGTTTATTGGCTGCACGGTGGCGCAGTTGGTACCACTGTTGCCTTGCAGCAAGAAGATCCTGGGTTCGATTCCCAGCCTGGGGTGTTTCTGCATGGAGTTTGCATGTTCTCCCCGTGCATGCGTGGGTTCTCACCGGGTACTCCGGCTTCCTCCCACAGCCCAAAGACATGCCTGTTAGGTTAATTGGTCTTTCTAAATTGCCCTTAGGTGTATGAATGAGTGTGTGCATGGTTGTTTGTGTGTTGCCCTGCGATGGACTGGCGACATGTCCAGGGTGTACCCCGCCTCCCGCCCGTGGACTGCTGGAGATAGGCACCAGCTTCCCCGTGACCCACTATGGAATAAGCGGTAGAAAATGACTGACTGACTGACTGCTTTTGTTTTTTGTTTGATTGTGACCAAGACAAGGTTGAGGATAACAGATGATGGTTTTTCTGCTTTGTTTTCAGCTCTGACCAACGGCTTTGACAGGCACAAAGACAGCAGCTCTGACCCTGAGCCGAGTTCCTGTCCTGTCCTTCACAAAGAAATGTAAGATGAAGGTGATTTTCTGTTTTGACTGGTTTTTGTGCTGGCTGACCGTTTATTAACAGTACAGTATGTCTGGTCTTACAGCACCTCGCCACCCAAACGAAGCCTTGGAAAGCCATCTCTTTCCAAAGTTCCTCTTCTTGACGTAGTGAACGGAGATTCGGATTACACTGGTACATAAATTTACACCAGGATGTCACCTGACACCATAATAATGTGTTGTTTCCTTTTCTTGATATGCATAAAATACATGATTTTCTTCTGCTGCTTTGCAGGCAGTGGAAGTCGGTTGTCAGAGAACGACACAGAGTTGGAGCCTTTAGAACTAGTTTGGGCAAAGTGCAGAGGATATCCCTCTTACCCAGCTCTGGTGAGCTATTTATATTCTTTATCATCTTGTTTGAGCTGTCAATAGGCTTTGTTGCTCTGAATTCCCTATCGGTCTGATTTAGATAATTGACCCAGAGATGCCAGAGGAGGGCCTGCTGCTTAACGGGATTCCTATCCCTGTCCCACCCAAAGATGTCCTCCGTCTGGGTGAGCAGAGACAGGAGGAGACCAACGAGAGGCTCTACCTGGTGCTTTTCTTTGACAATAAGCGGACGTGGTGAGTTTCACAGATATTCAGATGCAGCTGTTTTGGCTAAAGGCTAGAGAGATTTCAGTGTCTGGTTAAAACGGGAAAAACTTTGTTTGTCACATTGCAACCACAAACCTCAATTTATTTTATCAGGATTTTATGTGATAGACCAACGCAAGGAGGTGCATAATTGTGAAGTGGAATGAAAATGAGACATGGCTTTCAAAATATTTTAGAAGCAAAAATCTAAAAAGCATTTATATGTATTTATACCTAACCTAACCTAGCCAGTTAGGTTAATTGGTCACTCTAAATTGCCCTTAGGTGTATGAATGAGTTTGTGTATGGTTGTATGTGTGTTGCCCTGCGATGGACTGGCGATCTGTCCAGGGTGTACCCCGCCTCTCGCCCATAGACTGCTGGAGATAGGCACCAGCTTCCCCGCGACCCACTATGGAATAAGTGGTAGAAAATGAAAAAATGATGTATTTATATATGTAATTAGCCCCCTTTTTATTTTGATAACCCCAAAAAAGTCTGTTGTAACCAACTGGCTTCAGAAGGAAGACTGAAGTTATTTCTTTCTGCTAATACTAACTAATGATGAAATGATTGTTACATTTTAAAACTATACATCATATGAATTAGAATGGCCCAGTCAAAGTCCAGGCCTAAATCCCATTTGGGGTCTGTGACATGCCTTGGAAAATTGATGTTCACAAATGCTGACTGAGCTTGAGTATTTCCTCAGTCAGCAGAAAGAATAAAGAAAGAAAGTGTCAAGATGTGCAAAGTTGATAAAGGCATACCCCAAACGTCTTGCAGCTGTAATTGTAGCAAAAGCTGATGCTGTAACGTATAGACTCAGGAGGAGGGATACAAATTTACTCATACAGGTCTACAAGTAGGTATTACTCCTCTTTAAACCACCTCTAATGACTAAATTCTCTGTCTCCGGTATTGTAGGCAGTGGCTCCCTCGTGACAAAGTAACACCTCTAGGTGTAGATGACACAGCTGACAAGTTGCGCATAATGGAGGGCCGCAAGTCCAGCATCCGCAAGTCCGTACAGGTGGCGTACGACCGCGCCATGATCCACCAGAGCCGAGTCAGCCACAGCCACTGCTTTGTGACCTCCAACTACCTGTAGACAGCAGCAGTGATCTGCTCACTTCTGCTCCTGCCCTGAAGGCACGACGAGTGCATGGCTGCCTGTGGTCTGAAGGGGGTGCTGTGATAGCACTAGAGTCCCAGACTGTCCTGGATAGCTGAACCTCTGGCGTCCGACACAGAACCGTGCTGTTTAGACTGCTTTGCGTCATTAGAGAGAGGATGTGTAAATGAAGAGACCTTAAGCCCACATTGCTGCAGTAATTCCCCATTCAGGGAAATATATTGAGATATCTGCTTGCTCCACCTGGATGTCATGAATCTGTGTGTCTGATCAAATATAAAAGAGCCTGAGCTTCTATGAATTCTGTTGCCAAGGGATCAAATGGTCAGAAAAGAGATCTGGCATTTATTGAACTGCATCACTGCCTTCTTTTATATAACAGCTTTTCTACATTTTAAACTTTTTACAAAAGATTCTTGTATATTTTACTGGCAGAGTTTTTGTACATGTGTCTGTGTGTTATTGAAATTCTAATTTAATGTTTTAAATGCGTACTTCAATCAGCCTTTAAAGGGCAAAGCAAGGCTCTGTGAAGTTGAAATAATTCCTGCAGTGTATGGAGCTCGTCTTTAATGTAAATTTATTGTAGTTTGTGTGTTTGCATTGGCATTCAACACAATGAGCCGATGCTCTTTGTGATTGAAATCTCTTTTTGATACAGAGAAATAATTTATTTATGGAAGACAAACTATAGAAATAAAGTTATATTGATTAAATTGAGCGTTCTTATTTAAGAAAAAATATAGTGAGGTTTTTAAAGGTTGGTATTTTAACAGGTGACCTCATCTTTATGCTGATTTATGCTGAACACCAAGCACCAGCTTCTGCTGTTGACCCACTCAATGATTCTATTTATTTCCCAGAGCCCAATTTTATCCAATGAAAAGTACGCCCTGATAAGCTTATGGTTACTGTTATATTTTATCAGCTCACCAAATTTCATTAACCAGTTGTTTCCACATTTTGGAAAATATTCTATTAAAAAAACGTGATATACTGTTGATGTACTGTGGGGTTTTTCCTCTAATCTGCTCACACTTTTGCATTTCAGTAGGTTAAAACAGTGGTGTAGCAACAAAAAATAAATCTCCAGGGTTACTTAAAGCCTAAGTAAATTCATACCACACCAAGTCCTAAATACACCCATATATTCCTATAGTAGGTTTTACATAGGGTTATGTTCAATTATTGCTACTTCCATCTACATTTTTATTTAATTTCTTAAGAAAAATATGTCCTGGTGGCATTCATTTAAGGTGTAGCTTTGGCTGAGGAATTTTGGCACAATTGCACTGACAAAACCACACACCCCATAATGCTTGGAAGCAATAAGCTCTGTCTTTAGTGGTCTGTCCCCAGGAAATTACCCCTCCCCACAACCCTGTGAAAGAATTCAGATTTTGAAACGGCTTTTTGTCAGTTTAGGCATTTAAAATCTAAAGTTATTATCACATAATGCTCTACCAGGTCCTTCATAATGTGAAAGTGTATATTTGACAAGGTTATGATTGAAATCTATAACTTATGAAGTTTATTATGTACACTTTAGAAAGGTGTTGATGTTGGGGAGCATAGGTGTAAGAGTACTTCGGTCATTTTACCAGAACCAAAAAACACCAATTTAGGTCGACAGCAAAATTATATTGCCAAAGTTATCAAGTGAAATATAGGTTATTAAAGTCATTTTTTGTTAATGCTCCTAAACATTTTACTATGCATCTGATTCTGTAGCATACAAAATATGATCACTAGCCAAGTCATGCATTTGTTTATTTTATTTTTTTCTAGCTACAAAATATTCCTCAGTTTGAGCATCACAACTTGGACGCCTTATATGTCAAACACATATACAGGTCCTTCTCAAAATATTAGCATATTGTGATAAAGTTCATTATTTTCCATAATGTAATGATGAAAATTTAACATTCATATATTTTAGATTCATTGCACACTAACTGAAATATTTCAGGTCTTTTATTGTCTTAATATGGATGATTTTGGCATACAGCTCATGAAAACCCAAAATTCCTATCTCACAAAATTAGCATATTTCATCCGACCAATAAAAGAAAAGTGTTTTTAATACAAAAAACGTCAACCTTCAAATAATCATGTACAGTTATGCACTCAATACTTGGTCGGGAATCCTTTTGCAGAAATGACTGCTTCAATGCGGCGTGGCATGGAGGCAATCAGCCTGTGGCACTGCTGAGGTCTTATGGAGGCCCAGGATGCTTCGATAGCGGCCTTTAGCTCATCCAGAGCGTTGGGTCTTGAGTCTCTCAACGTTCTCTTCACAATATCCCACAGATTCTCTATGGGGTTCAGGTCAGGAGAGTTGGCAGGCCAATTGAGCACAGTAATACCATGGTCAGTAAACCATTTACCAGTGGTTTTGGCACTGTGAGCAGGTGCCAGGTCGTGCTGAAAAATGAAATCTTCATCTCCATAAAGCTTTTCAGCAGATGGAAGCATGAAGTGCTCCAAAATCTCCTGATAGCTAGCTGCATTGACCCTGCCCTTGATAAAACACAGTGGACCAACACCAGCAGCTGACACGGCACCCCAGACCATCACTGACTGTGGGTACTTGACACTGGACTTCTGGCATTTCCTTCTCCCCAGTCTTCCTCCAGACTCTGGCACCTTGATTTCCGAATGACATGCAGAATTTGCTTTCATCCAAAAAAAAGTACTTTGGACCACTGAGCAACAGTCCAGTGCTGCTTCTCTGTAGCCCAGGTCAGGCGCTTCTGCCGCTGTTTCTGGTTCAAAAGTGGCTTGACCTGGGGAATGCGGCACCTGTAGCCCATTTCCTGCACACACCTGTGCACGGTGGCTCTGGATGTTTCTACTCCAGACTCAGTCCACTGCTTCCAAAGGTCCCCCAAGGTCTGGAATCGGCCCTTCTCCACAATCTTCCTCAGGGTCCGGTCACCTCTTCTCGTTGTGCAGCGTTTTCTGCCACACTTTTTCCTTCCCACAGACTTCCCACTGAGGTGCCTTGATACAGCACTCTGGGAACAGCCTATTCGTTCAGAAATTTATTTCTGTGTCTTACCCTCTTGCTTGAGGGTGTCAATAGTGGCCTTCTGGACAGCAGTCAGGTCGGCAGTCTTACCCATGATTGGGTTTTGAGTGATGAACCAGGCTGGGAGTTTTAAAGGCCTCAGGAATCTTTTGCAGGTGTTTAGAGTTAACTCATTGATTCAGATGATTAGGTTCATAGCTCGTTTAGAGACCCTTTTAATGATATGCTAATTTTGTGAGATAGGAATTTTGGGTTTTCATGAGCTGTATGCCAAAATCATCCGTATTAAGACAATAAAAGACCTGAAATATTTCAGTTAGTGTGCAATGAATCTAAAATATATGAATGTTAAATGTTCATCATGACATTATGGAAAATAATTAACTTTATCACAATATGCTAATATTTTGAGAAGGACCTGTACAGGGGTTGGACAATGAAACTGAAACACCTGTCATTTTAGTGTGGGAGGTTTCATGGCTAAATTGGACCAGCCTGGTAGCCAGTCTTCATTGATTGCACATTGCACCAGTAAGAGCAGAGTGTGAAGGTTCAATTAGCAGGGTAAGAGCACAGTTTTGCTCAAAATATTGAAATGTACACAACATTATGGGTGACATACCAGAGTTCAAAAGAGGACAAATTGTTGGTGCACGTCTTGCTGGTGCATCTGTGACCAAGACAGCAAGTCTTTGTGATGTATCAAGAGCCACGGTATCCAGGGTAATGTCAGCATACCACCAAGAAGGACGAACCACATCCAACAGGATTAACTGTGGATGCAAGAGGAAGCTGTCTGAAAGGGATATTCGGGTGCTAACCTGGATTGTATCCAAAAAACATCATGGCAGAATTAAATGTTCACCTCAACTCTCCTGTTTCCACCAGAACTGTCCATCAGGAGCTCCACAGGGTCAATATACACGGCCGGGTTGCTATAGCCAAACCTTTGGTCACTCATGCCAATGCCAAACATCGGCTTCAATGGTGCAAGGAGCACAAATCTTGGGCTGTGGACAATGTGAAACATGTATTGTTCTCTGATGAGTCCACCTTTTCCCCACATCCGGGAGAGTTACGGTGTGGAGAAGCCCCAAAGAAGCGTACCACCCAGACTGTTGCAGAGTGAAGCATGGGGGTGGATCAGTGATGGTTTGGGCTGCCATATCATGGCATTCCCTTGGCCCAATACTTGTGCTAGATGGGCGCGTCACTGCCAAGGACTACCGAACCATTCTTGAGGACCATGTGCATCCAATGGTTCAAACATTGTATCCTGAAGGCGGTGCCGTGTATCAGGATAACAATGCACCAATAAACACAGCAAGACTGGTGAAAGATTGGTTTGATGAACATGAAAGTGAAGTTGAACATCTCCCATGGCCTGCACAGTCACCAGATCTAAATATTATTGAGCCACTTTGGGGTGTTTTGGAGGAGCGAGTCAGGAAACGTTTTCCTCCACCAGTAGTGACCTGGCCACTATCCTGCAAGAAGAATGGCTTAAAATCTCTCTGACCACTGTGCAGAACTTGTTTATGCCATTCTCAAGAGGAATTGATGCTGTATTGGCCGCAAAAGGAGGCCCTACACCATACTAATAAATTATTGTGGTCTAAAACCAGGTGTTTCAGTTTCACTGTCCAACCCTTATATGCCACAGCTGTAGAATCGACAGTCCATCACAGGGCAACACAGAAACACACAGGACAGGCCATGCACACACCCATTCAAGCCTAAGGGCAATTGAGAGAGACCTAATAACAGTCATGTTTTTGGACTGTGGGAGGAAGCACAAGGAAAACATGCAAACTGCATGCAGAAAGGCGCCCAGCCGGGAGTCAAACCCAGAACCTTCTTGCTGCAAGGCAACAGTGCTACCTACGTGCAGCCAACGTCTCAACCCATTGTTCAATAAAGCCACCAATATTGGACTCCTTAGAGGCACCTATAGATTATGTATAGAGCATTGGACTTTTGTCCAAAGGTGGTAAGTTGATCCTAAATATGTAAAAGATAAATAAGACTAGACACAGCAGCAAAAGCAACATACCCCATCTGGATGAGTTTTACACCTTTCGTAACAATATAGTACACAGTACACTATATAAAATGGGGAAACTCATAAGCAACACATACCTTAAAGATGTTAGAACTTGATTTTCCTCATGTTTAGACCCTCGTGTGTTTTTGATACACCAACATATTTAGCAGGATGGGAAACAGTATGACAGCATGTTAACATACTTAATGAAACAGTTTACAAATCATTTACACAAAACATTGAAAGAGGTCATTTGCATGATTTTCAGCCATAACTTTCATTTAATGGATAAACTTTTATTAATGTAGAAACAACACTTTATTTTAAAATTGTTCTACAACATAAACATTTCTGGTAATGTTTATTATAACAGTTAATAGCAGTATATAAAAAATATTCTTTGCTCCGCCCATTTACAACAATCTAAAACCACTGAAGCTAAATGACCACAGGATGAGTCAGTTGAGAAAATAAATGCTCCAGCTCTTTCTGATCTCCAAAAGACCTTGGGTGCTGAAGACATGAATCTCCTCTTCATCAGTTTGCTGGCTGCTGTCCTGTCAGAAGGAGGTAGTTGTGATGGAGGGTGCGTAGCTCCGTCAGTCTGCCCAGGAGGTGGCCGAAACGCTGTGGTCCTCCCCGTGCTGCTGCTCCGGCCTGGGCTCCACACACCCTGGAAAGCAGGTCTAGGATCAGCTCCTGCATTTTCTCCACACAGCTGACTGCCTGCAGGGATGCTCGATCTGCACATGATGGCATAGAAAGTCTCATGTTCAATCCACTGCAGACGATACATGGAAAAAGTATGCACACCTCTTAAACCTTTTTACCTTTTCGTCCTTTGAAAATACCAAGTTCCAAATGACTGATGGGATTTTATGTGATGTGAGACCAAGGCAAAGTAATGAATAATTGTGAAAAGTAAAGAAAATAATACATTGTTCTTTCCAAGTTAAAATCTGAAAAGTGTGGGGGGCACTTATTACTTTTTATTTAACCAGCATTTAAGTTCAAGTTTATTTATACAGCATATTTAAAAAAAATATATCTGCAGTGTTGACCAAAGAGCTGTCCATCAACTACCAGAATAAGAATAAGGACAACAAACCATAAAAACATCAGGAAACAGACAACAAAATTGAGTAATATTGCAGTAAAATACAACAAACTATAAAATAAGACAATAGAACAATATCCATACATAAAAGCCATTGAGTGGAAGGGGCGTTTTACAATAAGACTTAAAAATATTGAGGGTTGAAGCCTGTCTTATGTGTAGGGGCAGTTTATTCTGCAATTTAGGAGTCAAAGCTTCCCTACAGGAAGTTGTCTAATTTATTGAGTTGTTGGGTTTATGATTATTGATTGATTAATCTTGATCAATAATTATAATTACAAATCATAACCTGACAAAATCAACTTCCTAACCAAAATCCTCATTTATGAATCGAGACCAGAGATGTTTCTGGTGTTGTGATTGCGACTCAACGCCTTTGACAATTACAACCGTTAACTACTCCGTAATAATTAATAACTATTGCCGGAGATGTCACTGTTTAATCGACCGTTTCTGCCGAAACGTGTGGAACGTTGACCTTATTTTGACTGACGAATCACTTTCGCACACAATGAACACAAAACGCTCTCTCTTTATCTATGTGAATATTTATTAATCTTCACCTACTCAACATGCAAAGTTCTACAAACACAGGGGTAACACATCTAACTAAGCAAAATTCAACAAACGGCAGTGGGTATGTATTGAATCAACCAGCAGTTTATGGCAAAAACATAAGGAATGAGAATATGAAAAGGGGTGTGGTGGTGAGTGGGGGGTGGAGCGCAGCTCCGACTGTACTCAGTGATGTCCTGATCATAAAACTTCCCCCCAACACCTGAGCACAAAGGATTCAAACTTTTGGCGGCAAGCTAGCACAGTGAGGTTGAAGACAAAGGGGAAATGGAGAATTTTACCATGAGGTTGTTTTAACAGTCCAGTCTTACAACGCACCCGCGTTGACTCTCAGATGGTGAAACACAAGCAGATCTGGGAACCCAGCAGCTCCCGATATCAACATAACACATCAAAGTTTCAATAAGCAAGGTTACATGCACATATCATTCAGAACACATGAGATCCTAACCAGCTATTCTGATCGGTCTACACCTCTGACCCTGCCCAGGCCCTCTAATAAAGAAATAAAAGATTAAATAAAAGATGGGTTTTACTTGGTGAAGACTCCTTCTGGGTCAGCGAGTGAGAGGGAAAACGGGGGGGTTTGAAGCGTTGTGCGCGTCCGCAGTTACACTCCAAGAGAGCGGTCAGTCCCGTTCTTTGGTCTTCTTGACGAAAAGGAAAAAATAGGATCTGATCATCAGCAGTCGACTAGGGGTGAAACACGATGGCAGTTCGTTTCCTCGAACTCCGTGTTTTTAGTTACGTGTTAAACTCACGTCTTCGATCGGCAAAGTGAAATTCCTGGCCTTCCTAGTCCAGAAACCTCAGTTATGAATTGTTCGTTGGCCAACGAGAGAGAGAAATAAATGAAGGCTCCACGTGGGATCTCTTTTACTTCCAAGGACACTCCAGTTGCGTGGCGACCCCGTCAAGATTGCCAGCTGGAAAGCGAGTTTTAAAAATGTCCGCCTTCCTATATAGCGTCTTGTGACGTCAGACTTGAGACGCCCCGTCATAACAGTCGTGATGCTCGACGGGATATGGAGGCGCGGACTGTCCGGGATACAAAATGGCCGCAAGCATCAGGAGGCCTGGTGTCTGTGCAAGTAGTCCAATATTCAGCAACAAGTGGTCCAACAGAGTTCACCTTTGTTTAATTTAATCTCATTATAAAGCCATTCTATAAATTATGTTATAAAACTGTATTCCAAACTACAGTATATTTGTCAAGCATTCAAAAATAAAAAGACCAGAGCTTTAATTAGAGTAGCAGCCAAGCGGCACATTGTAACTTTGGAGGAGTTTACTAACTGGAGATTTCTGACCTGAGCAGAGCAGGGCCGTGGCAGTAAGCAGGGTGTATTCAGCCTCAGTCACATGCAGCACCGTCATGCTGTGGAGAAAGTTTAGCACCGAGCCAAGGAAATCCTCACTGCTTCCTGTCGACACCAGTAAACAAATCCTTAAAATGAACCCATTATGTCCACAGTGTGGAGATTAAAGCATATGAATGAGCTCACCTGAACTGATGGGCATCCTGATCTGGAAGTTTTCCTTAGAGTCCAGATTTCTGAGCCAGCCATTAGTGGAAGTGCTGAAAAGCTGCAAGACTGATCATACAGTTATGGATTGTAAGAGTTACAGATTTAGGTGTAGATATTCCAAATCTGTACTTTATATCTTTTTATTTTTGTGTGGGTCATCTTTTTTCTTCAGTCTTTTTTTTGCCTTTTTTGCCTTTACCTGGAGTAGGGCTTGCTGGGTTGTTGGAGAACTGCTGGGCAGAGAGCAGGAACATGACCTCCAGTGAAGATACAGACAGGAGGGCCATCTGGTCTGAGAAATCCAGGAGGTCAAAACCTGGGTTGGAGAACAGAACTGTTTTTACTTCACTTGTATGCTCACAATTTAACTTCAGGTCAATGTAAGTGTTGATTCTCTGATATTTTACTGTAATCTGTAAAAATAAATTAGGAAAAACAACCACAAATGTGGACTTTTCACTTTTTTTTTTTTCACTTATCCTGTTGCTGCGATTCAGGCATTCTATATGGACCAGATGGTTGTCTACATATGCCAGGGCAGTTTTGCTATGCAAAAAGGATATCTCACACATATTTCTACACATATGTGTAGTAATACGGGTGTTTGTGTTGAGTTGGTGTGTGTGTGTGTGAGTGAGTGCAAGTTTTCACCTGAAAGTGTGCATTTGTTAGTGTGGCGAGAACAGTAAGAGGCCTGCAATCCAGAGCATTTAAGAGCAACAAGAGGCAGGTAGACCCGGCCCCAGAAGCAGCAGCAGTCCCAGGTAGCCAGACATAAAGCATTATCCCAGGTCAGCCATACGCCCAGCACAGAAATAGGTCACCAGCAGGGCACAGGAGCCCCCAGGTCAAAGAGGCACACAGAGAGACACAGAGCCCCAACCCTGAGAGGTCTAGAGGGAGGGATACTAACCAGAGCCCAGTGCAGCCCACATAGGCCTAAACCAGCCCAACACACTTCCGGGAGCCATAGGCCACCAAATGGGGGTCCACCACTTTGAGATGTGGCCCAAGCACCCACACAGAAAACACACTGCCAAGGCAGGCAACCCACTGCTGGGACCTCCATGGTGTTGTCAGACACCCTCGAGCTATCCCCACACCTCAATTCCTGCCGAGCCAGCACAGCCTCTGTGGCGGGAGCCAGGACACCACACTGTGCCCCCTGAGCACATCTGCCCCTGTGTCATGTGCTATGTCTGTGGTAATGTGAAACTTTGTGATAAATACAGATGTGTATGTCTAAAGTGGATTAAAATTGGGGTTGTGGCTGAGTTGTGCGAGACCCCACTGCTTGTTGACAGCAATGTCTTCCCCACTCCAACCCCAAAGCCCTAAGTGTCTCTCTTGCATTAAAATTGAGGTGCAGGACAAGGCCAAATATAGCAGGGGTGGGGGCACTCTTTGGTGCTCCCCCTCTGTCCACAAGGCCCATCATCCCAAACCCAAAGACCCTACTGCTGTGTGGTGTTTCATATGTGAGGGGGAGGGGTGACACCAAGGCACCAGCACGAATCCTCCATTTAGGGTTAGTTGCCCAACTGGCCCCCTCTTGACCTGCCAGTGCCTACACCAGCCAAGCATTGACCAAGGCCAGGGACTCCCCAGAAATCCCCAAAGACACCACCCATGGTCTGGGAGAACCCAGGCCAGCCAAGAGTAGCTGAAGTTTCACTTCAGATTTGGAAGAGGAAACACTGCCTACATATGAAGGTAATACCATATTTGACACATTGTACAAATAGCTTTCTCCACTTTTATTAGTGCCACTGGTAAAGATTTTTACAAGGCATTCAAATAACTTTATATTTTATTGTAGTGGTATAATCTCAAACAAAAAACCTTAGAAGAATCTATCCTTAATTTAAGCATATTTAAACCCAAAAGATTGAAAAAAAACACCTGTCCTAAATTTATTGGCACCATTTATGTGTTGATTTGATCGTATTTCTGGGGTCATTATTCTGTCAAAAGACCAAAATAATGACAACAGTTCATGATGCCATCCAGTGGTGGTTTTTATTATGGGTCATATGAACAGTTGTCCTGGGCAGCATTAGAAAACTGAATAAATTGACACAATGCCAAAACTACAACCTTCTTTTCTCTCAGTTGCTTCCTAAACAAGTTTTCTTCTGCTCTTATCCTTGTACAGTCAATGGGGAGTTCGTGCCCCTATGTACTGAAAACGCGCTCCCTGCCTGCTGCTGAAAATAGGGAGACCAGTGTGTGTTTGGTGTCAATCAGAAAGTACTCACATCATGTGAGCTGCTAACCCATGATGTCTTCTTATCCTTTAGCTAAAGCTGCTAAGTGCTTCCTAAACTACATACAATTTAAATATCTGAAGAAATGATGTCTTAACAAACTGTTACCTTTTCTGTGTGTGCTTGTATCATGGAAGCAGCCAGGAAGGGGAGATAATGGGGGTGTGGGGGGTTAGTAAGAGGGGTTTGTCCAGGCATAGGCACTCTAAAAAGGTTCCCATGATCTTTGGAAGACAAACAGACCTACACCATTACAGATCCTTCACCATACATATGGGGATGAGGTGCATTTCCACTTTTTCATCTGTTTCATGCCAAACCCCATCAATCTTTGATCTGTAGTGTACATCTACACTAGCACCATGTCGTGATATTTAATTGCTGAAAGACACTTCTAAAAAATGTCAGCATTAAGAAGGGAATTTATGTTCAACTCAAGTAACACTGGGACACACACGCACCAGCAAGCTAATTGACAGACAAATTTTTTTTTTTCCTTTTTGAAAACTGTAGATTAAAAAAAAAGAAAATTGCAATGAGTAAAGTTTTTTATCTATCTTACCCGGCACTGTTCTGGCAAACTGCAGCAGTCTGTGTAGGTGAGGGGATAGAACATCAGACAGGCCCTCCCCTTCCAGAGCACACTGCCATTCAAACACCTGTTAACATAAGAACATGAGCACATCATAACAACTGGTAAACACAAAGTCTGGATACATACCCACCATGTAACTGCTGCAGTCTTGATCCCTAAACTGGCGATGAGCCTCCACCATCCTGTCCACAATGTGTTTCTGTTCCCGGGTCAAAGTGGCAGGCTGAGCCGGGGGCAGATAGGAATGAACTCATTACATGGTTTAAAAACGTCCTAGAGTAAAATCATTTCTTAAGGTTTTATTATAGTCTTTGTTACAGAAACAGTTTTTTTTTTTTGTTTATCCTAAAAATAATGCTGGGTGACATGCTAACTATGCAATCAACAAACCACTCTACAAAATAGCAAGCTACCAAAAACTGTAGCTACAGTATATGAAGCAATCACCGATTGCTAACAAAGAACAACACAACTTGTCTATTTTGTAAAGAGTTATTAACATCCATCTTCTATATTGGCTTCGCCTGCAGGGTCATCGGGGCCAGTGCCTATCTCCAGCGGTAATGGAGCGAGAAGCATAGAACCACCTGGACCGTTCACCAGTCTATCACATGGCAACCCAGGACAAATAACCATGCACACACACACTCACACCTAAGCACAATAACTCCTAAGAAATCCTAACATGCATATTTTTGGACAGTAGGAAGAAGCTAGACTTGCCATTGAGAACCAGGGTATGTGCGTTAAATCACACGCAAACTCCTTGTTTGCATGTTCCTCATGGTTTTAAACCAGTTTAGTGCTCAAAGATTTGTTTTCAAATATGTATATGTAATATGTATTAAAGTAATTATCAAACCACACATTGTACCTCTCCTCAACAGCAGGAAAGTTGACAGTACTCTACAGCCTGATTTGAAATTTAAAAAAAAATTGCTCAGAACCAAACAAAAAACAGCAATAGGATAGAAATTCTGTTAAAGTACACCAATGTGCATATTTCTAATTTAATTATTGGAATGGCAATAGCACGAAACACACAGCTACAGTCTTTATTGTTTATAAATGTTCATAACTTGTAAAACAAAGTACTCTATTTGGGGCTTTTAATAGTTTATCAGGATAAATCTCTTTGAGGATTGAATGATAAAACAACATTTCATGTCAATGCATTTTAAAAGCAAGATTTAGGTGCACAGATTCAGATTTATTGAGAAATTTCTTTAATTCACACAAGTTTAGGATTATACATACAGACTCAAATATATACAGTACATACACTACTGACGTTTACATGAACAATGCTTAGCGAGGTGCAGAGAACCTGGACACGTCAACAGGCTTCTGGGTGGACTTTTGACCACTCTTCTTGTCAGAGTTTAGAGAACTCATTTAAATTAAGTGGTTTTCTGGCACAAACCCAGCATTTAAGCAGAGTGCATCACTTTTTAATAGGGTTGAGTTTGGAGCCATCAAAGGTGTCTAATGTTAGCCTGCTTCATACATTTTAAAACCAGTTAAACATGTATTTGGAATCACTGTCCTGTTGGCTAGATCTTCATTTGAGGTAAAGTTGAAGAACTTGGAGGCGATCTTTAGTTTTCATAATACCACCTTTCTTTTCAAAATGTATCAATTCAACTGAGGGCCAAAATCCTCTCAGTTTGATGCTGCCACCAGCATGCTTGACAGTTGTTGCAGTCTTCTTAGGCACGAATTGCTCACTTTGACTCCAAACAAATTTCACCTCACTTTGGCCAAAATAGCACGTTTGTCACAACTGACTCTAAAACCTTTCTCTTAGAAGACATTTGGCTGTTTAAACTGCAAGTTAAGCCAGAAGCTTGTGGATGATAACAGGAAAATCTGAAGTGGGACAGAAAGGTGTAAAATTTTGTAGGAGAGTATTTTATTGAGTCTGTATGTAAAGCTTTGAACCTTTGTGGATAAGAGAAAATCCACAATAGTTCAAACTTGTGCATCCTACCTTGGATTTTGACATAGCTAGGAACAGTATACCATGCAGTTCTCAAAAAAGAACATTTCAAATAAATCCGTTAAATCAATTATTGGCCAAGATCAATCGATCAATCTAACAGCAGCCAAAAGAATGGCATTCATGGCCATGATAAGGGTATGTGTAGTTCAGACCAGCACCAGATATATTCTATTTCTACACATTTCTAACAGGATTCATTTGACATAACTAAAAACAAAACTTCAATTATTGATTGTTAAAGAAAAAGATTGAAATTTGTTCTCTGATCCTCACTTCCTGCATTGTTTTTCTTCTGTTTGGCCCCGTTCACAATGCAGGCAAATGTGGCCCAAATCAGATTTTTTTTTTGGGGGGGGCCAGGTGACCAGGTCAGACTTTTTAGAACATGTGTGAACGATCATATCTGGCCCATATCTAATTTTTTCAACTCACATTTGAGCCATATTCATATGTGGTCTCGAATCCCACTCGTATCTGGTCTTTTGGAATGTGACTCCAGTGTGAACGACCAAAGCGCATTAAACGTGACTTTGACGTCACTTTTCGTCACAACTTTGTGCCGCCCAGCAGGAAACGGTAGCAGTTAGCAAAACATACGGGGGGCTAGAATAGAACTACTCAGTGAAGACAGCGAGACGTTAGAGCTCGTTCATAAACAAAAATAAATCTTTATTCAAGCCTAATTGAAACGCTTATAGGAACCGTCTGAATGTGTGACGTAGTTTGTATTGTAAAATTCGTAAACAACCCTTCAAACAGAGGACTTTAAAATGCTATCGAGGTTCCGAGCATGTGATGATCTGCCCCTGCTGTAGTCCCATATTGATTGCATCAAGGCTTCTTCCTGTGGAGTTGAGAGGAGAGGCGCTAACATGATTAAAAGTTGCCCTCGACATGATAACGTTCTGAATAAACTCGGTGTCTGTAAAGTTAACAACCCTGCTCCACCATTGCTGGCTGTGTCTCCACATCCAGCTTGTTGTGCTGAATTGGCGTTCAGATCTCGCTAAAATATGGAGTTAAATTTGTCTCAATATTATTCAATCAAACAAAAAACTAATCTCAATAAAAAAAACTAATCTCAATCAAAAAAAATTATATTCAATCAAAAAAAAACTAATCTCAATCAAAAAATATTAAGTTGTGATCAAAACTTTCAGTTTTTTCTCACAAAGAGAAAAAAGTTTTTTACAAAACATAAACTTTTATTTGCGCGTGTCAAAAATCTTTGGTTACGAGTCTCGCTTTTTTGGTTTTGACGCTCTCTGTTTTTGGTTGAACTCAACGAATTTTGAGTTCTGGAAACATGAACATCCTGGGCGGGGCCTAAAGACGAACGATGTAAGACGTTTCCCTATTGGTTAGCGCTGACTAAAGCGGCCGCTCGAACTGCAGGGCTTGCAGCGTCGCTTCAGTGAGGAGACATCAACTCTACAGAAGAAAACTGCGGTCAAGTGAGCCGGCAGTCAGAAATACGTGGTCACGCCTACCGACACCAGCTCTCTCTTAAAGATTAGCGTCGCTAATTCAAGGTGCATTACGGTAATGGAGCAGAAAGGATGCCGATCCTGGCAACGGTTGAGAAAATAAGAGGAAAACAGAAAAGTAACCTTCAGAACATTTATATTAATTACATTTTTACAACTTTCACATTCATGTTTTATGTAAAAGAATAAATATTTTATATTTTACTGTACAGTTTTGGAGAAATAGCTTGTCAAAATACCTCAAAATGCTCAACCATTATATGCATTTGTCCCACTTTCAGGAATTTATTTCTCCAAAACCATGAGAGGTGACAACACAATCTCTTCAGATTTTATCAGAGGGTCATCTATATTATAACCAGAATTAGTATTTCATAATTTTACTGTAAAGGTTTGGAGAAATACACAACTACCCCAAGTGTAGTATAAAACAGAATCCATGTCGGGCAGATGGCATCCCATAATCCTGTGTGTTGTCCTCACAACCCGTGATACTTCCTTCCTCTCCTGTGCAGTTCCCTCACCACACTGTCATGCTGAGACACAGAGTGCTTTCCACCGTGGCCCTGTAGATATCTGTAAGCAGCTGAGGAGATGAAGAAGAGCTGTTGTTGTACCTTCTTCAACAGGCGAGGGGCGTTTCCGGTCCAGGAGAGGTCAGAGGAGATCTGGATGCTCTTGCACTTTAAGTTGTCCAGACCACTTCCCAGGACCTCATCAACCTCACCAAAAAGAAGCGTTTGTTGGACTTTGTTGGGGTAGTTGTGTATTTCTCCAGAAACCTACAGTGAAATTATGAAATACTAATTCTGGTTATAATATAGATAACCCTCTAATCGGGGTCCTTTCTGCTCTATTACCGTAAAGAACCTTGTATGCGCGACGCTAATCTTTAAGAGAGAGCTGGTGTCGGTAGGCGTGACCGCGTATTTCTGACTGTCGGCTCACTTAACCGCAGTTTTCTTCTGTAGAGTTGATGTCTCCTCACTGAAGCGACGCTGCAAGCCCTGCAGTTGGAGCAGAAGTTCAGAGATGCGGTGGATCAGAGTCTGCTGCTTTAGTCAGCGCTAACCAATAGGGAAACGTCTTACATCGTTCGTCTTTAGGCCCCGCCCAGGATGTTCATGTTTCCAGAACTCAAAATTCTTTGAGTTCAACCAAAAACAGAAAGCGTCAAAACCAAAAAAGCGAGACTCGTAACCAAAGATTTTTGACATGCGCAAATAAAAGTTTATGTTTTGTAAATAACTTTTTTCTCTTTGTGAGAAAAAACTCTGAAAGTTTTGATCACAACTTAATATTTTTTGATTGAGATTAGTTTTTTTTAATTGAATATTATTTTTTTTGATTGAGATTAGTTTTTTTTAATTGAACATTATTTCAATTAAATGAAATAATGTGTTGATGACAAAATGACAATAAATGGCTTCTGTTGTGCATTTAAACCATTGCACCTATTTCTCCGTGTTGACGCTCGTGTTGTTCTTATGCGCATGTGGGTCAGTTTGGATCCGCAACATTTTCAAAGTAAAGTGAACGACCACACAAAAAAATCTGATTTCTGAAACAATCGGACTTGAGCATTAAGACCTGCAGTGTGAACGTCTTGATCTACCTCAGCACGACACAAGAAAGATCTGTGCATCATTTCCTAAATTATTACCTTTTCTAAATTCCCTCTGGCGAGCTCTATAGAGTTTTTAGTTTTGTAGTTTCTATTCCTTAAACCACACAGCCTGGAAGGCTAAAAACAGGACGAGTCAAAACACTGATGTGGTACCTGTCCAGGTAACCGACAGGTAGAGCTGACTCTCCGACTCTCTGCGCTCTCCTCCTCTTCTTGACCTCTGCTTTTACCTCCTTTCCTCAGTCGCTTGGATTGGCACTGGACCTCTGTCAGAAGGCCTTGGAAAAACAATAATGAAAATATAAACACAGAGCCTTGCAAAAGTACTCATGACCTGTAAACCTTTCACAATGTGTCATGTTACAACCACACACTTCTATGTATTTTTGAGGAGAGTATAATTAGGAAGTGGAAGGTACAGGATACCCTTGTTTGGCAATTAAAAAGCTGAAAAATGTGGTGCATGTTGTGTTCAGCCACATGCTAGCACATGGATTTACCTTGATCTAAACCCCTCCAGTGTAGCTCTGGATGTATGTTTGAGGTAATTGTCCTGCTTGCATGTCAATCTCAACTTGAGATTCTCAAGTTGAGGCTCTCAAGTCTCAACAAGGTTTTCTTCCAGGATCACTCTGTTTTTAACTCCATCCATCTTCAAAATCAACTCTGACCAGCTTCCCTGTCCAATTGCTGAAGCAAACAATCCCACAGCATGATCCCACACCACCATGTTTCATAGTGGGGACGGTGTATTGAGGGTATTGTGCAATGTTAGTTTTGTACCACACAGTTTTTTTGTACATAGGCCAAAGAGTTCAATTTTAGTCTCATCTGACCAGAGAATCTCCTCCCACGTTTGCTGTGTCTCCTACATGGCTTGTGGCACACTGCAAACAGGATTTTCTTCCAATTGTTGCTGTCTTCTTATCAGTCTTTCATGAATGTCAGATTTGGGGAGTGCACAACTAATAGATGTCCTGTAAACAGATTCTCCCACCTGAGCTGTAGCTCTCTGAAGCTACTCCAGAGGTACCATGTGCCTCATGGTCGCTTTCTCTTTGATAAATGTTCACTTTGCCTGACCTGTAGGTTTAGGTGTACAGCCATGTTTTGATTGGTAGCCTTTACAGAACAGCTATAGTTATACAGACAATAAATTACACTCAGGACTCTTAATTAATTATGAATTTCATCACTTTTGGTTGCACTGGATTTTATTCAAAAGTATTTGCATAACTGAGACGGAATGCAAATGCAAAACGCACTTTTCAGATTTTTCTTTGATAGGCTGTTTTTCCACTTGAAAAGTATGCATAACTTTGTGTCGATCCATCACATAAATAAAATATATTAACATTTGTGGTGAAAACGGGACACAATGTGAAGAAGTTCAAGGTTATGAATACTTTTTAAACACATTATTAGTAGAGAACTTTGTTGTTTGCGTGCAGTTAAGCTAACAAGCTAAAGTAAAATGACTAGTTCTATATTTAGGATCACTAGTTGTGATTTCTATGATTCCATCACGTTGAACTGTTCATGCATTCAAATCACTTTCTTACACTCAGCCAGCATTCCCACAGCACGGCACTTCCTCAGCCGGCAGTCTTGGCACTTCCTCCTCATGTACATATCCATTTCACAGCTACCGCCGCTCTTACAGTGATACACGGCCTTCTTAGTCACACTGCGCCTAAAGAAACCTGCAGTTAAAGTGAAAACAACCACCAGCTTTAGATTTAAAATACATTAACAGATTACAAAACAGTGTTCAGAGGAGTACCTTTGCATCCTTCACATGTGAGAGCATTGTAGTGATAGCCTGATGCTTTATCGCCACACACCACACACAGCTCATCCTGACCTTTGTTCTTCCCTCCCGACCCCACCCGAGACCTCCGCCCAAGAGGCAGCCTTGCTGGCCCAAGCCCCTGATTGAGGCCCGCAGAGAGAGACTCTGGGCTGGGATCACAGGGGCCCTCCATGCAGTGAGAGGTGTACTGGTACGGAGGATGGCAGAGCTGAGAGGATGAAGCCAAAGATGAAGGTGAAGGGGTGGAAGACGGCGAGGAGCCATAGAAGGGGAAAGGCAGGTTGGCAGGGAGGTACTGCTGCTGGCTGTAAGGGAGCAACTGGAAGTCAGGGTCCTGCAAGGGATAGCCGAGAGGGTCTGCCAGCATGTCTGGAACGAGAGATGATGGAGGTGATGGAAATCTGGAGACAAAACCTTCAAATTACTCAACAAAAAAATTAATTCTAATATTAAGAAGTAAAAGACAAATAGTTTTCTTTCCGGATACAAAAGTATGTAACATGCTCTCTCACATCAAAACAAGGGCAACCGTGGCCCATTGTTCATTAACGTAATTAATTATGTATCAATAAGGGATTAGAAATAAACACATCAATTGCATGCAAAAATATAAGTAAACCCCAGCCCTCCAAATCATTGAATTCAGGTCTTCCAATCACTTCCACTGCCAAAGGTGAATAAAACCAGTACCTAGTCATGTTTGACACATCGGAATATAATAAATAAATTGGTCATTAGCAGGCTCCTGCAGAACTTGATCACATATTGGGGGGACAGTGCAGTCCTTTGAATCAGCAAATATGGAGCAGGGACACATCTAAAACATGCAGGACACCTGCCCCTGAGGACTGGAGTTGGGTAGCCCTGTATTTACTTTAAATAGAACATTCCCCTGGACCAGTTCTGTGTTTTTTGTGTGTATGCCCTGTCATCTCAAAGACACAGAAAGAAAACTTTTGTTGTATTACTAACTGCTATAATAATCTGAACTTGACTGAGATAATTAGGATCACATTTTAAGGAACCTCAAATCTTTCTATATGATTGGATGAATTTACTTTATACTTCTGGATATAAACTGGATCTATTTGTTCGTCACCTTTGGTGATACAGTGTGGGTATTTATTTCACTATTTAATTGTTGCATGTTTCCTGTCCTAAACCTAAACATTGAAACTCTCCAGAGACGTAAGCAGCATAACAGCTACAACATATTTTGGGTTTTCTTACATCACCCTAACATTTTATTTTTTCTTGGAGAGGAAAAAAGGTTGAAGGAAAATAAAAATATGCTACAGAAAGATGTGATTTTGCAAATATGTATGTTATGTGGTTTTTATTAACTCCACAGTAGAAGTAAGTGTTGATGCTGTCCTAAAAAACGAGTGAAATCCAATCACTGATCTACATCAAATAAGAACTGTAATGATGACATATCCGATCTACAAATGCACTACATCATTTAAATCGGCTGTTTGATAAAGTTCTTGGCAAATCTGAACATGAAATAAAAACTTTAACAGCTCATCTACATCATCCACTTAATTGTTGTTCAGATGTTACCATTTTTCCTCGTTGTAGCCAAACTCCAACCAAAAGGCTTTTTAAATCAAAATTTAAGTGTGACACACTATCCCACTGTCAAGGTAGCAGTTTTTTAGAATCTGATCTGAAAATAAATTAGAAAAATATGCAATAAGAGGGGGAATTCGGGTGTACCTGCAGCAAAGTGACAGACAGATGGCAGCATGCAGATTCACACAAAGGTAAGAAATAAGAGACTGTACAGAAAAGGTATATTTACAAGATAAGCCAAAAAGAAAATAATGTAGTTATTAAAAAAATGTCCTCAGATTCAAAGAAGAGGGAAGAAATGAAAGAAATGAAACTGATATACTGGTATAGGATCATTATGAAAATAAAAAAAAAACAACAATAAACTATTTAGAAGATTATGGAAAAAATAAGAGCCTACAGAGTTTGATGAGAGCAGCGATGATTCTAAAGTCAAGACAGATCTACCTTGGTGCTCAGAAGTGACCCAAGGTTGAATATAGGGATTCTCACCATGGCTCCAGTAATTTGTCTTTTAAATCATCCATGCTTGTGCATTATACTAACATTATTATCACAGTCTGTAACTAGAAATACATAAAGTTAACAAGTAGAATTAGCAAATAATATCAACACATAATTGAATGGACAACTGATTTTGTGTTGGTTTAATCTCATGGGTCACTTCACACAATGTTTATACTGATTTCACTCAGGATAACGTACATGTTTCATAGCTTTATTGCCTACTTACTTGTGACTCATCCACTGACTCATCTGATTGGTTACTCTGCACAGAAATCAAAATCAAATTATTCTCATAAAGTTATTGTTAGTTTGTGCAGATTTCCAATAAAATTATAGTGCTAACCTGATTAGTGTTAGCCTTAGCTTACTCTGTTAGCATGGGGTCGGGTCAGGACTATTTCACTTTGAAAGGGAGACAATCATATATTTAATAGAACCTAATTATTTTAATTTTCATTGGTATTGAACCCTCATTCTATGTGTTTTTGATTAATATAATTTATTGACATGTCTACATAAATATAAAATGTATTTATTAAGTTGTGGCACCATTTAGCTTGGGATATATTGTTCTAACTGAAATCTTTCTCATTAGTTGGTCTTTTGTGAATTATGTTTTGCACTTTAGAGTCAAAGTATTAAACTTTAAAACGTTTAACCCTTCTAATAAACTTCAAATAAAACAGTCAAGTGAAACAGATGCCACAAGCATGACCGAAATCTGACTGAACATTTCAAGATGACGCTGGTCAAAGCCAAAGAGCGTCATAGGACTGTGACTTCACATGACTCGTGTGACTTCACAGTTTTGATTGCTCTCGTGGGGCACAATAAAAAGCCGAAAGTGAGACCTTGTGAACTTGTTCGGACTGGCGAAGCAGGATGCAGCTGAGATCTCTGCGTGCCATGTAGCATTTTTCTGGGGGTTCGAGATGGTCTCTGATGAACAGTTGATGAGTTTTTGTCTCTGCAGAGAAAACATGTGGCGCTACTGGCAACAAATGAAAGTACAGCTGGACAAACTAGGTCGCCGTGGGAGCTATTAGCCGGTATACACTGATTAACTGGAGAGCCCACCCTGCAGCCATACCATCAGGAGTCTTTGACGTGATGCATGAAGTATAATGATAGCAGCAAAAGCCATCTAAACTGTGAAAATGTGCATACACATGTTAGGTGAAGCAATTAGGACTATGATAGCCTGTGAGTTCTTCTAATGCATTTGGACATTAAATATTGAATCAGTTTTGACAGTACTGAAAAATTCAAGTAATGAAGTAATTAAAACGGAAGAAATTATTGTTTAAAACTTTGTAAAGCATGTGCTCCTGACTGTTGAGGTGAAGATCTAAAGCTGTCTGAGGCCTTTCGAAAGAAGACTGTTGCAGCTTGTGAGTCTGGTAAGGGAGTTCCCACGAAGTTTGAAATTTGAGAACAGAGAATAGTCTACAAGTGGAGGACATTCAAAGCAACTGCCAACATACCCAGGTCTAGCCATCCAGGCACTCTGAAAACAGACCACAAGATACTAAAAGAAATTGTGAAAAAGGTAAATGGCCTGCACTTGTAGGGTGCTTTTTCAAGTCTGAGGACTCCAAAGCGCTTTACACTACAATCAGTCATCCACCCATTCATTCACACATTCACACACTGACAGTGGTGAGCTACATTGTAGCCACAGCTGCCCTGAGGCAGACGGATAAAAGTGGGGCTGCCACACACAGGCAACACCGAGTCCTCTGACCACCATCAGTAGGCAATGTGTAAGGTGTCTTGCCCAAAAGACACAACAACTAAGACAAAGTCTCCAAAAACGCTAAAATGTTATCCCTGGACCTGCATCAGGGTATTACTTCTGTTAATGTGGAAGTTCATGCCTGTACAATGAGAAAGAGACAGCACACTTGTAACTTTCATGGGAGGAGTGTAAGGAGGAAACCTTTGCAAAGAAAAACATGAAGGCCTGACTAAAGTTTGGGGAGAGAATGTAGAAAAATGCCTAACTTCTGGAATACAATTCTTTGGACAATTAAGTGTAAAACTACATTGTTTGGACCCCAAAACAGGGGACATATTTGGCAATAATACAGAATTCCAGGAAAGGAACAGCAGACCAACTGTGAAGCATGGAGCTGGAAGTGTCATGGTTTGCAGATGTTTTGCCAGTTCACCATCATAGAATCCACCATGAAATCTACCATGTATTAGAGGGTGTTTCAAGAAAATGTGAGACCAGTTAGACTGAGACCTTCCTTCCAAGACGTCAGAATTTGTTTTCTTTATGTTAAGATTATGGTTTGATCAATATTTCTTTAAGCTTTCTGCATGTTTTTCAACTTTCTTTAGACTTTAGCTGGTTGTCACTTATTTTAAGTCCAGTACCAGAATCGTCTAAATTCAAAGGGTGGAGTCAGGGTTGTTTCTGCACATACTGGACACATTTGTAGAGAACCCATTTTAAATAGCATCCATGGGCACTTTGTGACAGCAGCCTGTCATAAAGACAAAAAATAAGTTAAATGTATTTTACGTACTTTATGACTGTCAAACTTTTAGTATTGTGGCACCAATTTTCCTAGTGAGCTATTTGCTGAAAACCTGGTTTCTTGAAGATGATCAACTGAAGGATCATGAAACTCTGAGTTCCTGTGTCATGTCTTAGTTGTAGTATTCATGTTTCTTAAATACAGGCTTTCAGATACTGTACATCTGCTCTAGAGTTTTACTTTTAGGACCCCAAAGTTGTGACATGTTTTACCCTTTTAGGTCACGCAGAGTGTCGCCTGCAGTATATTATGTTTTACATCAGAATAACTTTGATTTCTCTACAAACTCCGACTAAAACCAATGGTTGATTTGAGGAATGCTACAACAAGTATTTTCTGTTCTACCATTAAAAGCATAAACATGTGGAGCTCGTTAAATTCTTCCAGAAATTTAATTGTTTAAATTGATCAGACTTGATGATGAGACTAAGATTAAGCTTTTGACAACAAATAATTTCTCTTCCAAGGACCCTGGAAATCTTGTTAGATTGCATGATATCATGAAGTCTTTAGAATAGCAGGACATTTCAAATAAAGAACTGATAGTCTATCAGTAAATTAAAAGTGAGTCATTACAATTTAAATCCAAACAGGGATGTTTCATAAGACACAAAATCAAGGCTTTTATTCCATGACAATCAGAGACCCAAGACCTAAATCTTAGAGAAACACGTGGGCTGAGCTAAAGAGAAGAAAGGATCCAGGACTCTGGATGATCTATCAATTTTGTGTAAAGAGGAATGGTCAAAAATTCCTCTCTCTGTAGTCTCTGACCTTGTGAAATGTTGAAGGAGATGACTAAACGCTGTCCTGTTGGCAAAAGGGAATTGTACAATTGACAGCAGGGGTGCAAGCAAACGTCTCATTGATGATTTGCTTAAAAAACAATTATTTCTCAACATGGGATTTTTTTACTGCATAATTAACTGTACTTAAATTAAAAGTTGAATTCTAAATGGTTCAGTGTGAGATGATGAAGCTGCATTAAAGGAGTGCTTATAAATGTGTCTCGACACAGTAACTGAGGTTGTCTTTTTGCAGTTTCTGAGCTGTTAACATTGATTTATTCATAACAGGCAGGCTGGACATATGGAAGTTTTAATGATTAAAAATTCCTGTCTTTGTAAAAGTATGCTGCATCTCAGATTTTAGGAGACTGATCAGTCTAAAAGCCCTTATTAACCCTCATTAGGCGATGTCTTTATTCTCCTCTCTTTCCCTCTGTGTCCAGATGTTTCCTGTCTTTATCAGACGATGCTTGCTGTGGGTTAGAGGCGAGGGGGTCTTTGCTTTCTCGGCGTGTGACAGAGGCTGCGCTTCGTACTGTTTGTAAACCATTTGAGCGCTGTCTAAACACTCCTCAGCTTCCCCCTCCATCCCACGCACGCTAGGGAGCCAAACAACTCCAGCAAACAACCCCCCATGGCTCCCCGCTCCAGTAACAGAGGGAATTTGTTGATGATACGCGTCAGTATAAATAGATCCTGTGATGCGGTGGATGCAGCCGGCTGAACCACCTCAAAACTGTCTTTTTTCCCCTGTCCCATGTTATTGGGTTCTCAGAGGCGGTAAATAAAGGCTCAGCTCTCATTCATCAGCTGTCACAGAGTATGAGATGAGGCCGTGTTGCATAACGCTGGCTATCACTCATGGTTAATGGTGAAATAATGCATAACTGACCCTTTTCTGTCGACCTTTGACATTTCAGTGAAACATAAGCTCCAGTTATAAACTTAAGTTAAAGTTGGGGCTCATTTTAACAGAAACAAACTTAATTTCTCAGAAGATGTTATTAATTGATTGAAAGGTTTGAAAAAGTTGAGGTGTTTTTCAAGAGGGTTGACAGACTAACTCTTTTATGTGGTTTACGAAATTAAAACTGCATTGAAAATCACTGAGAAATTAGTCTTACTGATGTATGCACACACACTAGTTTATTTAAGTTCTTAGTATTATTCCTTCAGTAACACTGACAGTATTAGACTTATTTTCAAAAGAGAGCAACAGCAGTTCTCTACAATAATTACAGTTGAGCACAAAACTATTCATACCCCTGGCAAATTTAATAGCTGAATTTTGCCAACATGTTATATTCACATTTTGGAGCGTCCCAGCCAGAGTGCTGACATGAATCTGAAAGAGGACCTGTGGAAGGAGCTAAAGATGAGGGTGATACCAGTGAAAACATGCAAAAAGCTGGTCAGCAATTATGAAATAGGTTGATTGCTAATACCTAAAAATAATTTTCCATTGACTTAGCTGCTTAGCTGTCTTTGTCTCCTAGGTAAAGCCTCTAAAGGAACTATAACCATTAATGTTTCACTTTTCTTTCTCATAGAAAGTTCTCTTGGATCAGTGCTTCTTTGTTCTTTGTGTCTCTGCTCTGTTCTCTCAAACCCCCAGTCGGTCGTGGCAGATGGCCGCTCACACTGAGCCTGGTTCTGCAGGAGGTTTCTTCCTGTTAAAAAGGAGTTTGTCCTCTCCACTGTCCGTCGCTACATGCATGCTCAGTATGAAGGCTGGCTGAAAAGTCAATGCAACCGTCTGTCCACTGTCTCTACATGCTCATCCAGCAGGAGTGAATGCTGCAAGTCAGAGACTGAATTGAATTGAAATGAATATCGAGAAGAGTATGAATGATTTTCAACAACCCATTTCAAACAAATGTATCAAGATTCCTACAAAATTTTTAAGTCAAAGTGCCCTTCTTTTCTAGCCTTGAATTTCTGCTTTTGTAGTTTTTTGTAGCATTCTGAACACCTAAGCAGAAAATATTTACCTTTAACTACTTGAACTGTAATTGGGGTCTTAACATCTATAGGTCCCCTAAATCATGAAACAGCACAACCAGCTTGAAATTTTAGGGATGTGGTGTGGGGCCATTTCACTACTGCTTTAGCATCTGAACTGAAATGGATCAGCAGTGTTTCAATAATAGGAGTTTTAAAAAAAAGAAAAAAAAAAGGGCTGTAATACCCTACACTAAATGCAGATTCTTTAAACCCCGCTCTAAAAACACTGACACATTTGTCTCATTTGTATAAATTCAATTAAACACCAGTGCTTTGGCTGCCACTTTAATCAGAACACTAGATGAAGAGGCAAAGGTTTGGTTCAACCTGAATTTCGAGTTGTCTAGCATCCAGTAAAGCTGCAACATGGCTTGTAACTTAAATCTAAACTCATGTAAAATCCACTGAATTTATGAAGCATTATTGTGTTTCTGTCTTTTAGAAAAAGTCCATATAGGTTTCAAAAAAAGTCCATATAGTTTTCCATGCGCAGCTCCAACTTTATCCACACTTGGAAAATTATGATAGCAAATTTCTTACTTTTCAAGTGTAAATTTACTGCTTAAATTCCTTTTTTCTAAAACACCTTTTATATTGTTTTATTATCCACTGACAGAGTCAAATTTCCTATCAGGAATTCACTTCTAGATGAACTGAAAATAATTTTAATCTGCCAGGTCAAAATTAATACCAAACAAAACAGCAACAAAACAATTGTTAGCTTTATTTTTGGAAGAATATACTGTTTTAATTTATAAAAGACTACCTTTTTTTTAACTTCCTGTGGCAGCTAGCTGTGCTGTTGTGCTATTGCTAGCTTTAAGCTCCATAAACAGCAAGGAGAGATTCTGTTTCAAGTTTGTTATTTTTTATTTCTATTATCCACTATAATAGTGCTACTTTTACTTTTGTAAAAACTCTAATGGTAAATATAGTGTGGGCGCAGCTGGTTAAAGGGTGTGGTGATAGACTTGTACCTGAACCTAAAGAGGCACATAAAGACAATCACTAAATCGGCCTTCTATCACCTAAAGAACATTTCCAGGATTAAAGGACTAATGTCCCAGCAGGATCTGGAAAAACTCATCCATGCATTTATCTTTAGCTGAATTGATTACTGCAACAGTGTCTTTCACAGGTCTGCCTAAAAAGTCAGCTGATCCAGAACGCTGCTGTCTGAGTTCTCACTAGAACTAAGAAAGTGGAGCACATCACCCAGCTTTAAAGTCCTTACACTGGCTCCCTGTGTCTCAGAAAATAGACTTTAAAATACTTCTGTTATAGTTTATAAGTCACTGATTGGCTTATCACCTAAACACATTAAAGATTTGTTGTTGTTGTTGTATCAACCTTCCAGACCACTCAGGCCCTCTGGTTCAGATCTACTCTGCATCCTCAGAACCAGAACCCAACATGGAGAAGCAATATTCAGTTCTTATGGTCCACTAATCTGGAACAAATTCCCAGAAGACTGTAAAATGCTGAATGTTGGTTAAAACCCCATCAGTTTGGAGTTGATTTTGATTGTTCTACTTAAACTATTAACTAAAACATATTATTAAAAGTTTCTACTGGGGGTAAAGGTTAACTAGTATTTTCCACCTTGGAACAGACAGCGTAAAGGACTTTGCTCTCCTAGAAGACGTTAGGAGGAAGGTACCGAGTACCAGGAAGTGTCTGACTTTCGGTCCAGGCATGAACCAGTTTTAAAAAGGAATATTCCTCCATTATCGAGACACTTCATGGGTCAGAACAGTTCTAAAAAGTTGCCTCCTCCCCAGGGAAAAAGGCTTGGTTTCATGTTAAGAAAATGTGGGCCTAAAAGCATCGCGTGTATTTATTAATTTTAGTCTGTAGTCAGACTTTACTTTACTTTCTTGTAACATGCCACTGCAGTGTATGTTTTTCATCATGTAAGGCACTTCAAATTGTCATGTTACTGAAATGTGCTATATAAATAAACTTGTCTTGCCATGAGTTAGTTACTCTTGCATTAATTATTCATCACCGAAACCAACAGGAGATTGTGGTTCAGTTGGCAGAGCAGTCATCTTGCAGTCAGAAAGTTTTGCGTTTGATAACAGCTTTACACATGTCAATCTTCCCCAGGGCAAAGCACCCTGATGGAGTCTGTTTGTGTTTTTTCACCCTAATTAATGTGAAATAGTGCAATAATCTAATCTGCAAACAACTCAAAACAAGAGCACCATCAGGATATTATTACAAGGTGTTTTGAAATTGTTTTTGGGGGAGCGCAACCCACACATATTCCATGGATGAAAAATTCTTTGTAAAATTGTACATCCTTTAAGATGACTAATCAGACTTCAATCGGAGATGCAATGGACTCTGTGACAAAACAGGAGTCAATCAGGTGACCCATATTTAAGGGCAAAGACAGCATATGTTGGACAATTATTCCTCTCTGAAAACTGAGCTAAAAAGTTTTCAAATGCTTACAAATGAAAACCAAAACCAGCAAGACATGGAAGAAAACAGGAAACTACCATTCGATTGGATCACAGGGTGGGCAATATGGCACAGATGTAGCCAATGATTAGCCCAAGGTAGATCAACAGGTACTTGTGATTAGTGTAACAACTGAAAGTTACCTTCCTGCAAAGTCCCTTTGGCAAAAAAATGACATGTTGAAGAATAGCCAAAGAACAGTTTAAACACTGCTTTTAGAAATGACGTCAAGTAGGTTAATAGGTAACAATAATAAAAATGTGTTTTTAACACTTTTTGTATTGCAGCAAGTAGTTGCTTTATTTGCAACAGTATCACATTATCACAGTATAATGCTGTTTACAGAATAAACTGCCCTCAATAAGACAGTTTAAAGCGTATTTTGTGTGTAATCCAGGTGCAAATAGACAAGCTGAAAACATATGTCTAAATTGTGCTTTTTAAAATAAAATTTTAGGCCCTATACGTATCTATGGGCCGAAGGTGGCTCAGGTGTAGGGGTTCGTCCTGTTACTGGTGGGTTGCCGGTTCGAACCCCTGTCCATCTGTCTCAGTCTTTGTGTTCTCGAGCAAGACACTTCATCCGCCTTGCCTGTTGATGGTGGTCAGAGGGCCTGGTGATTGTGTGGCCGCCTCACTTCTGTCAGTCTGCCCCAGGGCAGCTGTGGCTACAATGTAGCTCACCACTGTCAGTGTGTGAATGATGGGTGGATGACTGAATGTAGTATAAAGTGCTTTGGAGTCCTCTGACTTGTGAAAGCGCTATACAAGCACAGACCTTTTGTTTTCCAACAGAGATACACCTAAAAATATTTCAGATTAAAAACCAGACATAATAAAAAAGAATATCTGCCTGTTTATTCTATCGATTTTTAACAAATTTAATACAGAAAGCAGTCAAAAATATAATTAAGACGTAAATACTGTCCTGGGCTCTTCAGTGTTTGTTCCTGTGTTCATTTTACAGTATTACTGTTGCACCACCAGTCATCAGTGTACAATCTCTAACTTTAGGATGTCAGTCAATGTCCGTTTTGTCTATTAAAATCCGAGCATATCTGTAAAGGTGAAGCAATATTTAAAGAAGCAAAGGCAACAAAGTTGAAACAGGAGAAGTAAATGTAAAAAGCAAATAAAAACCATCTGATGAGGAGTGGAGAAGGAAGAAGCAGAAGCTTGCAGTGAGATGGAGGACTCACCATAGTACTGGAGAGGCTCCGTGGAGCAGTAAGCCTCTGAGGTGGAGACATACCCCCCTGCTGAAAAACTCATCTCAGGCTCTGTCCACTCTCTCATCTGGACAGAAAATCCTCTCCCCAGTCTGTGGTCCTGAATTTGTCTTCTTACACACACCAAGCAAACATAAAAAGTCTGAGTTATTTAGAGGATTCACACAGAATGTGAAGGATCTAGAAAGGGAGGAGATATTCCTCAATCCCAACAATGTGTTCAGGTCTCTCCGTCTGACATAAGAAAAAATACAAAGAGGACGAGTGCAGCTGAGGGTCTTCGTCAGAGGTTGATGAAGTGCTGGAGGAGGTCCTAAGTATCCCTCAGGGGTAGACAAAAGGGAAAGTAGGGACACCCAGGAAGAACAGGGCTGGAACTGCAGTCCAAACAGCTGGAACTAACTGTGACTTGAGAGATCAGATGAGACCTCAGAGATATTCAACATTCACTGCATGTCAGAATATGTGAATGTGAAATTGTTAGTTTCCCAGAGAGTAAGAGAGTAAATATGTCAAAGTTTTTTATTAGCCTAAATGTTATTTTTAATGTTTAAAACAACTTCAGATTAACAGAATCATTAAAAGTTTCCTCTTCCAGGCCTTGGGAGTCTGTTTACTCTCCCTTTTGTTTACTGTTGACTTGTTTTTGCGGCAGTTAATATCAGACGGCAATTAATAGTGAAGGGTCTCGGCGACCCCTCCCTCTCCCCCACAGACGTTTCAGCCAAAGCAACAGGGTGTCAAGGCCTGATCTGCCTGAAGAAGACAGAGGAGTGACCCAGGCCTGTAAATCCCTTAGTGGGACCGTTAGACGTGCAGCGTGCTTACAGAGGATTGATGGTCTTCTCCCAGCCTGCTATCATCCCCTCTTACTGACTCAATCTGGGAGATAACTGGGACTGACTGAAGGATGGCAGAGGGTTAAAGGGAGAGACAATCATTCTTCCTGAAAGTGAAGGCTTCAGTGGTACCACTGTGATCAGTGAGAAATGAAACAGGAATGTTGTTGCATGTTTCTTTAGAAAGAGAATGTACAAGAGATAAAATGCCACACATGTATATTTTTTTTCAGTGCCTTGCAAACATATCCCAACGCATTTAATTTTCTCACATTACAACCACAGACTTCAGTATATTTTATTTGGATTCTATGTGATAGACCAACACAGGGTATAGCATAATTAGGAAGTGGAAGCAACATGATTCATGCATTCAGACCCAATGAGTCAACAGTTTGTAGAACAACCTTCTGTTGCAATTATAGGTGTATGTCTATTTGTCTTGTCCAGCTTTGCACATCTGGAGACTAAAATCTTTGCCCGCGTCTCATCTCAAGCTCAATCAGATTAGACAGGGAGTGAACATTGATTTTAAAGTCTCGTCACAGCTTCTTGATTGAATTTAGGTCTTGAATTTGACTGGACTGTTCCAGGAACATGAATATGCTTTGACTTAAATGATTCTGTTGTAGCTCTGGCCATATGTTCAGGGTAATGTTCCTGCTTGAAGGGGAACCTCTTCTCCTCTTTCTGCTGCGGCAAAGAGAGGAGAGCTCTTAGTTTCAATATACAGAAAGACGTTTAGGCATAGAGGTTTATACTTTAGACACTTGGGATTATTTCCTGTTAACATGCCAGAAATATGGTCTGACTAACCATTAGCTGGACAATTGAGAACCTTTTTCCTAGTATAGAGTGGACAACAGGTCCAAGAGGGAAACCCAGATATTCCTCTCCATTGCGAGCTTCTCCAGCTCATTCTGGGGGATCCCGAGGCATTATAATGCCAAAAGTGAAACATAGTCTTTCCAACAGCAGCATCCAGGAGACATGCCGATTAGATGCTCAAACTGCCTCCACTGACTTCTTTCAATGCAGAGGAGCAGCCACTCTACTCTGAGCTCCCCCCAGATGATGGCACTCCTCACCCTATCTCTTAAGTTGAGTGAAGCCACCCTATGAAGAAAGCTTATTTCAGCTGCTTCTATCCAGGATGTCCAATCCGTCTATCAACCTGTGAATAGGAGGCGAAAGTTCAACAACTCCTTGTATTTCTTGCATTCAAGAATAAATGATCATATTTGTGATTTCAGAAATTCAGTCATATTAAAGGCATTACAGATGATTTAATACACATCATCCCACTGTAGGGAAAATGCTGGAAAACTGACTGCACATCTAGAAACAAGACTGTTGGCAAACTTAGAAACCAACCAGGTCATGTTAAAAATGTTTCCAAACCTCAGAAGAGTTCACAACAGTGTCTGCTGCCATGTCTTACAAATGATGATTGGAAATTGTATCTCTGTTCAAAAATATTAAGACATTTTCAAAACTTGTAGGCTTTTAAATAAATCAGTGCAAGCCGTAGAGTAAATAAAGAGATAATCGTTGATAATTTGCCTTTGGGAACACTGTGTCCTGACACTAAACTTAATTGATTTTGAACTGAGAATCATGTATCTAAAGATAAATCTGGAGATAAATAGATGTTTCTTTTGAATAAATGTTGCAAACGTGATTTCTTGCCCTTTTAAGGCAATATTCTAGAAATTAACTTTTGGTTGGTTCTTTATCTCCACATACCAATATCAAGTTACAACACAAACACCTGTGTGTATGGTTGAGTTATTCTGAGATATTCAGTGTTTATAATGGCAGCAAACATTTTATATGAGAAACTTTTCAGATCGATGACTCCAATTGACACAGCAGGCCTTGCAGCCAGGTTACCCACTCTATGAAGCTGAGAGAAACAGACACAGTTCTGTATTAGACTGCAAGTTAAATCAGTACGGTAGCCAAACAGAACCACGTTGCCAATGAGAAAAAAACCGAGTACAGAAATTAAGCCACAAGTGTCCCCACACATGATCAGTGATTTATTCCTTATGCTGCTGTAGAACATGATGGCTATACAAGTAAGTTGTGTAACTGGACTTTATAGATTCATAAAAACATTTTGCCTCTCATCAGAGTAGTTTTCTAACTTTAAACAGAATTTCATTGTATTTCAAAACTCTCAAAAGTTAGAATTGAGAATTAAGATCCAGAAGAACCACAACAGAGTAACACTCTGTAATGGTTACACTCTGGAGCATCCCAGAGTCAGCAGGCATCAAACTGTCACTAGAAACTTTGAGTAAAGCAGTTTCTGTGGAGTGGAGCTTATGAAAACTGAACAGACTGAAATATATTGTTTTTACATGAAATAAATTAGCTGTTCTCTGAGACAGGCCTGTAATTTTTTAGCTGCATAGGATCCAAATTGTACTTTTTTCAATAAATGCTCAAAAACAGCATGCTTAGAAGAGCTTGGAACCACACCTGTTAAAAGTGAAGTACTGCAAATTTCTACAATACAAGGGAGACTACCAGGAAAAATGTTTTTAAAAACACAGCAGGGAGAATGTCGTTTGGACAGTTATCTTCATGTAACTTGAGAACATAGACACTGTTTGGAAGAAGGCTCAGCAGAAACTGTACTTTCTGTGTGGCAACTCGAGAAGCACAACCTTCCACATGAGGTGCTGGTCCCATCAATGGTCATTATTCAGTCTGTCCTGCGTTCGTCCACCACTGTCTGGTTTGGCTTATCAACTGAACAAGACAAGTATAAAACTACAGCGAACTTTTAGGTTTGCACAGAGGATCATCAGGGCTGACCTTCCCTCAGTCCAGAACTTGTACAGGTCTAGGGTCAGGAAAAGGTTCACTAACATCTCTGCAGAACCCACACGTCCTGGACACAAACCGTCACAAACTAATTTTCACCTTCACGTCAGCGGTACAGAGCGCTATTTGCATAAAGCAGCCACCACAGACACAGCTTCTTCCCCCAGGCTGTCATTCTGATGAACACAATGAACACATCATAGCCTGGGTAGTCAGCTAGCTACTCTGCTGGAAACAAAATAGGCGTATTTGCACTACCACCACATGCTTTTCTTTTTTCTTTTTCTTAGAAAACACTGGCTGTACAAACACATATCTTTTCTTTCCACCAAGGTTTATATACGTAATGTTTGTACGCTGTGAAACCGAAGTCAAATTACTTGTTTGTTGACATAAATTTGGCCAAGAAGCTAATTCTGATAAAAAAGTTTATAACTGCAGCTTTCACAAAAGTATTATATGTGTGGCAGTTATTATGGATACTGAACATAGGGCATCTCAGAGACCTTAAACTTTCTCATTTGTAATTGCAACTTCAAGGGTTGTTCTTGTTGCTCTTTTAGTTGGGAACTTGGAAAATCCAAATTCCAAGTACAAGGAAAACCCACCATTTGCTAAATGTTGTGCTCAGAGACTAGGCTAGCTACTATAAACGGTACAAGCCGACAACAACATTTTTCTTTCTTCAAACAGTAAAGGAACTTGCTCAGAGATAGAGATTGTACATTACAGAGTGTGTCATTGGATTAACATGATACATCTTGTCAAAAGAGTAATCAAACACTTCAGCTTTTACGTTTTATATGCGTAAAAGCATATAGCATATTAGATTTTTCTAACTTGGACATGGAGAATTTCTACTTCCGACTACAAACAGAATGTACCAAATGTCTTTCTGGTAGCATACTATCATCAACTTCAGTTAAAAACTTTGTTGCAAATGTATAATTTGGTGCAGAAATGTCCAACATTGAGCAATAAACCAAAACAAAACAGAAATAGCTTCAAAATGATTGCATCTATTAGCATTTAGTTGATTTTCAAACTCAGCATATTTTTAAACAGCTTAGAGTGGAGAGTAGTATGAAAATGACTGGTGGCAGAACCTGCCATAAACAGAGAGCAGAGGTGGCTTATTATTTCCCTGTGAAAGGAGAACCGTATTTCATCCCACAAATCTGTAGCTAGTCTCAGCAATGATAAAGCATCCGCCTAACTGTCTCCGACCCTCTGACGGATGGATAGAGAACAGAGAGCAGGCAGCAGGGCTGAGAGAGGCTCTAAATAATGGGGACAACATCTGACAGTGCAAATGTCACCATGGATCTTTTGGAGGTGTCATGCTGTTGGACACATTGTTGAACGCAGTGCGAGGGCTTGTCCCATGGGAGAGGAGTGTCAAAGAGAGAAGAAGAAGAGGCAGTGGGGGAGGACTTTTAGTGGACCCTAGGATCATAACTACATTAAGAATCCTAAAAATGTGCACAGAAAAACAGAGGATGTGAAAGGATAAGACAAACCCCACAAACCTAATCAGTACTTTCTAAACACTCTGAACCAAACTGGTTGGAGTGTTCAAACCGTCAAACTCATTAGTCTAACTTAACTCACAACACAAGCTGTAAAAGATAAATCCAGCACTTCATAAATCCCATCCTGGACGTCCTGTTCATGTGTCTTTATCAGACGGCTGCTGTGTGCTGGCCACTAAGCTCCAGCTCGATAATAGCCTGTTCTGTTTACTGACACACTCACAAAATCCAGCACTCACAGTAAAGAGGCCCCTGGATTTAGTGAGCAAAGTCCACAGCTTATGTCTGAATGCAGGCAGGGGATGATGGGTTTTAGGCTATCATGGGAAGGAATGTCCACATCACTTAAAGCTTTTGTTTGAGACATTTTCCCCATTCTATAGAACTTGTGGGGCATTTAATTATTACGTGTTTTCTTCTCCAGTCTTATTAGAGTTAGAGATTATAATGAACTCTGATTCCTCGTAGCATCAGTCGTGGACCTGCACCTAAATATCACAAACTACAGTGCCAGCCATGAGTTCACACTCATCCTAGGCATGTATAGAATTGATTTTGGCCTTTTAAAGATACAGAAATTGGAGTTTGATTTTATTTTGGACTTTCTCTAATCCAAAAAGGGTCAAAATTAGGCATACAGGTTCAAATATACAAATAAACGTCCACTAATATTTGGCTCGTTGTTCCATAGCTTTTGACAAGAGACAGCCCAAGGAAAAAATGAACTAAGCAGCTGCTCAGGGCCCCTAAATCATCAGGGGCCTCCCCTAAATGCTTGGATTTTAACACAGACCACAGATCAAAAATTTTTATATTTGTCTATTGAGAATTAGAATAATGTTGCTTAATCAAAAGATTATAAATCGTTCAAAATTTTGATTTAAGATTCAAAGAATTGTAAAAGTGCAATCATTGGTTGATTGTTGTGTTAACATATCTCCTGTCGGATGCTACAGGTTAAATCTTTTCTTCGTGTTTGAGCTCAGTTTGTTCACAAATCTGAGCAAATAATAACCATTTATCCATGATTTATTTTAAGGTCAGCCAATAAAAACTTGGCCTTCTCCCAGATTCCACCAAATCTGTATTGAAACACTGTTAGTTGTGATGTTGTTAACAGGAAGAAGGTGCCCCAAATCAAATTTTGCTTAACCCCATTCAGCCTTGGGCCAGCTCTGATTTTGACATAATTCTGGCTGGATATTTCACTGCTCTTCTTGGCAGGATTGCTTAAGTTTATGTAAACCTTTAATAAGTAAAACAGACGTGATGGTTTTTAGTGGCACTTCTGAGACCTCCATCTTAGATCTTGGCACCTTGGCTCCGTTTGTTAGACCAATCATCAGTAATCTGGGAGGTAAACCGGATGCAGATCTTAAAGTTGAATGACAGATTGTGGCTGTTTTTTATTTCTAGCTTTCTATCAAGGCAGCTTTTTGAAACACTAATCCATGCATTCTTTACCTCTAGGCTGAATTTGCTTTATTTTGTGGTTGATGATGCATTCATTAGGCATCTGCAGGTTGTGCAAAATGCTGAAGCACATCTTATAACTGGAACAGGAAAGTCTGAGAACATTTCCACCACTGTAACTTCACCTCATTGGCTACCCATGCCTTTCAGGAACCAGTGTTGATCTGTGTTTGGGACTATTGTCATGTTGGGACACCCCAGTTGTGTCCAGGTTTTCTTCACCTAGCTCTTGATTTGAAGTAAAGTTGAAGAATTTGAAGGTAGCCCATCTGATCCGAACTGTCACCTTCAGACTAAATTAAATTGAAATTTAAGTTAAGATGTGAGGAATAAACTGGGAATCAAAACTAGAAACAGCCAGAACAGCAGTGTTATTGTCCACATTGAACTCAGTTTGATGTGAACATGAAATGAGAGGAAGCACCTGAGCCAAAATGAACACCTTCTACCTTGGCTGAAACCTGCAGTTGCCCACATTGATAAATGTGTTCTGGAGGGCAGTTTTATGGTCAAATGAGATGAAGATTGAAATATTTGGTTCCAGAGACAAGAAACATATTTGAGAGAGACAAGGTTAGGCCTTTTAAACCCAGGAACTGTGCACCAACTCTTAAGCATAGTGGTGGGAGCAACAGGTTGAGGGTCTGTTTGCCTGCAAGTGGAGAACTTCCTCAGAATTTTTCATCTCAGATCAACAGCTACTTGGTTCAAACTTGGACACAAAGGACTGTTCCAACAGGCGAACCATCCAAAAGCACACTGGTTTTAGTATAGACTGTTGTGCTTCTGGAATGGTCCAACCCTGAACACTACTAAAATTGCTAGATTAGACTTAATAGCCAAAACCTTCCAAACCTTTTTCAGACAAAAAGAATGACAGCCTTTCCAGCCTGAACCATGTCAGTAGCTTGTTGGGGGATACAAAAATGGAGTAGCTTCTTTGCCACTTTCTCAGGGACATTTGAACAAAAAGTCAGAGAAGTGTATGTATATGTTAGTCCCTTTGTGCATAATTCTGACCTAAACATGTGCACCCAATTCAAATCATTGAAGTGTGTATTATGACGCCACCCTGAAGATAGAACAGTTTAAATGAATCATGAAAAGCCCACAACTAATATAACATTGCCAGAGACGATTCTTCTGTCAACACAAACCAAACATGAAGAAACAAACAAGAATTAGATTCTACAAAAGGAAACTTTGTTTCTACTTCTATTTTCACTTTGTCTCGATGTTGCTTTTTTAATTAATAATACAGTCCAGCTACTATAACCAAAAGTCAGAAAGTAGTTCTTTAACCCCCTGATGTTGCGCAGTTACCTGACAATTTATGTTTTCCCCAATGAGCAGTTTTTGCTTTAGCATCTTTTCATCTTGCCCAGCTTTCACTTTTTTTGGCACTTTGGCAGCAGTCTATCCTCAGTTCTTCCTTTCTCACGCACGCACGGTGTAAACAAACATTTTTAAGTGAGACGTACATTTCTTTTCTGCAATATGGGAAATGTGATAAAAAAAAATTTAACACTGTAAAAAATTATAAAGAATTTTAAGTTTTACTGTATGGTTGAACTAACTGGCAGCCAGAGTGAAAAAAAAGTGCTTCTTGCTTGCAGGAACTGGAAGTATCTCATTAAGAAATTCCCAGCATGTATTGTTTATAAACAGGCTCTTGTTCATCCCTGGTGATGGATGGATCACGGACTCTTCCAGCAAACCTCCTCAACTCCCCCTTTAACAATCTTTCTGCCACTGCTTCACAACACCCACACACACACACACACACACGCACACACACACACACACACACACACACACTAACTAAAGCCCTGATATTTTCTGCTTCAATATTAAATCCTTGCTGGGTGGGCCCTTGCCTGTTTCAGGGTGTGTGATTTCATTATGTTTGATGGAGAGGGGAAAATGTGTGTTCGTGTGCTACGAGGGAGGAGGGTGTAACAGAGGGGTCAGCCTGATTTCTGCTAATGAAGAAAAACAGCGAGGGTGTAAGGGCCTCCCAGGAGTGGGTCAAACGAAGCCGCTGCGCATCAGTGTCAGCGAAGGCAAGAGGTCGGAGGTCAACATTAAGGCCAAGATCAGACCTTGACTTTTTCAGGCCTGAGAGAAATGAGCTCAAAAATAGCTTTAAACTGAGGGGTTATAGCGCCTTGCAAAAGTCTTTGTAATTCTGGGATTTTTTCACATTTTGTGACCGGATTTTATTAGAATCTTACACTACCAGTCACATGTTTTAGATACACTGTCTTAGATACAATTGACATTGTAGATTCTCACCAAAGGCAACAAAACTGTGAATGAACACACATGGAATTAGGTAGCAAACAAAAAGTGTGAAATAACATTTTTATATTTTAGATTCTTCAGAATAGCTTTGCTCTGATTACTGCTTTGCTCTCTCAGCATTCTCTCCACGAGCTTCATGAGGTGGTCACCTGAAATGGTTTTCCAAAGAGTCTTGAAAGAACTTCCCAGAGGTTCATGGAGAGACGGCCAGAGGTTAATGTCAGTCATCACAACAAAGGACGGCTACTTTAGCCTTAATTAGGTACACCAGGCAAGAGGCCCACTGTAACACTGGGATAGCTGTAGAGATCCACAGCTCAGTGGGGAAGAATCTGTTGACAGGTCAGCTATTGGTCATGCCCTCCAAAAGCTGGCCTTTTATGGACTGGCAAGAAAAAAAGCTAGTGAAAGAAAAACACTTAGTAGTTTGCCACAAATCCTGTAGAATTGGTGAAACATGGTGGTGGTAGGATCAACCTGTGGGGATGCTTTTCTAGAGCAGCGCTAAACTAATCTGACCGATCTTGTACTAATATGTAAACAAGTATGAGCACATATGTCTATTCCTGTTTGTGTAAAGATAGTCGAGACATGCCCTGAAAGACTGCCAGCTGTAACTGTGGCAAAACGTGGTTCTGCAAATGATTGACCCCTAGGGCCCGAATGTAAATGCATTCCACACTTTTCAGATTTTCATTTATAAGATAATTGAAAATCATTTCCATTTCATTTCACAGATATGAGATACTTTGTGACAGTCTAATAACGTTTACATGTTTGACATTAAATGTTTGATTGTAATGTGACAAAAAGTGAAAAGGTTCGATGGGCGTAAAACTTGTGTAGATACTGCATACTGAAAAAATTGATAATACAGAGAAAGAAAAAACAGTGGGAAATCATATCACCCAAAAGAGAAAATATTGTCATAATTTTGTTTATTTCTTTACAGTACACTGACCAGCCAGATATGTTTAGTATTTCTAATACAAAACCAACTTTTACATCAAAATGTGCAAAACTAGACCGTAAAACGTGCAAATCCACGAAAAAAAAAGTTCATGAGAATGTTTTTTGGTTTTTCTACAATGAAAAAATATTAACTTTTTGCATGACAGTCCAACTTTTTATCAAGATTTTGGCACATGGTTTTGCTGCAAATTAAAAGGGAACAGCTATAAACCCATGGTTTACATCACCTAAAGCCTTAAAAACACAATATCAGATAGAGGAGTTATTCTGACACACTTAACAAGAGCAGGCAGGGCTGTATGTGCTGCCCAACTGTTCATAAAACCTAGCACCATTGCTCTGTGGAATGGTCAAGGCTGCCGAGAAGTATCAGACATTTACAGAATGCTTGATGATAAACTCAGAGCTCTATTTCTAATGTCTGAAACTATCGACTGTAGCTTTGAACCCAGAAACCCACAAACAAAGCTAATCTTAAGAGAAGCATTTTATCTGTACATGTACAGGGGTTGGACAATGAAACTGAAACACCTGGTTTTAGACCACAATATTTTATTAGTATGGTGTAGCCAATACAGCATCAATTCGTCTTGGGAATGACATATACAAGTCCTGCACAGTGGTCAGAGGGATTTTAAGCCATTCTTCTTGCAGGATAGTGGCCAGGTCACTACGTGATACTGGTGGAGGAAAACGTTTCCTGACTCCTGACTTCCTGGTGCTGTGTATCAGGATGACAATGCACCAATACACACAGTTAATCCTGTTGGATGTGGTTCATCCTTCTTGATGGTATGCTGACATTACCCTGGATACCGTGGCTCTTGATACATTACAAAGACTTGCTGTCTTGGTCACAGATGCGCCAGCAAGACGTGCACCAACAATTTGTCCTCTTTTGAACTCTGGTATGTCACCCATACTGTTGTGTGCATTTCAATATTTTGAGCAAAATTGTGCTCTTGCTAATTGAACCTTCACACTCTGCTCTTACTGGAGCAATGTGCAATCAATGAAGACTGGCTACCAGGCTGGTCCAGTTTAGCCATGAAACCTCCCACACTAAAATGACAGGTGTTTCAGTTTCATTGTCCAACCCTTGTAGATTAAAGACAAAAAAATCTGTAAACATTAAAAAGAATGAAAACCTAATAAATAAAACCAAACATTAACTACGAGCGAGTGTGATTGGAGGTGAGTTTCTCCAGGACGTCTGTTGGTTCATCTCCTGATCAGAGGCTCTGTCTCATCTGCGATGATCCCGTTCACGTGCAACGGAGCCTTGCGGTAAATCAAGAACTGTACTGATATCTGAGCAGTAAGGTTAAGGTAATAAAAAAAAAAAATATCAAATTAAATGGTATGTTTGGGTTCATTGTCAAAAAAAAGCTTTCAAAACAAAATCATCCAGTTTTTTGTCAAAAATGGAGGCGAGCTGAGTTCTTCAATGAATAAACACAGTAGCTGACCAGAACTAAGAAGCAGGTTCAACTTATCCTGGTTCTTTATAAGAGATCCAGATAAAGTAAACCTGATACAGAAGATTGTGCTTAAGGATCAGAGTATAAACATAATCATAGGGCAGCAACATGTAGCAGTGTGGAGAGTATGATGTGGTCTCCACTCGTAAATTACCAGGAGATCTTCTCAGGGAGAGGTATATTTATTAAGGAACATTTTTAGATAGTTTCTAATCTTCAGCTGCTAAAAAAAAAAAACACTTCAGAATAAACAGTTTCCGTTTTATGTCCATAAGAAACTATTCTGCTGAGAAATCTCTTCGAAGACTTTAAATAATGGTATAACCATGAGGAGGCAGGCTGTTTCGTTTTCTCACTTTCTTAAGGCACTGATTGGTTGAGAGTCGGTGCTTTCTAATCTGGAATGCTAACCGGCTCTCTGCTGGGTTACAGCATAAGTTACCATGGTGACAACAGAGATAAGAAGTGAACGAGCTTCATAGTACTAATAATTAAGAACCCCACCTGAAGTTGTCTCAATAAGATATTAATCAGCAGTGGTTCAACACAATTCTCAGGTCCAAATGTCATTTTTTCTACTCTCAGTCCATTTTTTGGAACATTTTAAAATTTTAAATGAAAAGATTTACAATGAATTTCATGTATTGAGGTCAAGTCTTAAAAACAGCTTTATATATCTGCACTGAGAGACAGAGAAAGAGAGAAAGAAAATTCTAGAACTGCGCTGCTCAAGGTGGCAGCAGGTTGGACTAGCTCTGTTACTTTTGTTTCTTATTGATCCTTTTTTGGGAACTATTCCTCTTGTGGTGGATACAGTTGATTTTTTTTTGGACGACTGTCCTCTCCGGTGTCGGACGCTGTGCAGCTTGGAGGATTTTTCCTAATACTTTTCTACTTTTGGACATTTGTTATGATGCATTGCCATGGCAATGGGGTTGTTTCTTACAACTGGGAACAGCTGATTAAGATCTCAATAGCTCAAATAATACTTCAACTACAACCCCAAATCCCTAAGGAGTTGAAAAGGAGATGCTGTGGATGCAGAGCAGGAGCAAAGAAAAGAGAGAGAAGAAGGAAGTTCAAACCATCTCTTCCGTCGATTATGATGGGCAATGTGAGATCGTTGGGAAACAAGTTGGATGAACTCCAAGCCCTACAAAGGATCCAGCCAGAGTACCGGGCATGCAGTATTATGTGTTTTACTGAGACATGGCTGCAGGATCATATCCCAGACTCCAGCGTCTCTCTGCCAGGCTTTTTAACCATACGAGCAGACAGATTTAAAGAGGAGCGGCAAATGTAAAGGAGGTGGACTGGCAGTACTTGTGAACAACAGATGGTGTAATCCAGGACTGTAACTGTGAAGTGTCGTCTCTGCAGTCCAGACATTGAACTGTTGGCAGTAAGTTTTTGTCCATATTATTTACCCAGAGAGTTCACCAGTGTTATTTTGGCAACAGTTTACATTCCACCTTCCGCTGTTGCTGACACTGCATGTGATGCCATCAGCTCAGTTGTTGCTAAGCTACAGACACAAAACCCCAATGCTTTTGTGGCAATTTCTGGTGATTTTAACTATGCTTCACTCTCTGCTACACTTCCAACGTTTCAACAGTTTGTCAGCTGCTCTACCAGAGAAAACAAAATGTCAGATTTGTTTTATGCAAATGTCAAGGACTCATACATCTCTACAGCAAGACCTCCTCTGGCAAATCAGATCATAATCCTCGAAACATAAGCCCCTTGTTCAGAGGCAACCTGTAATAAATAGGACTGTGAGAAAATGGTCACAGGAAGCTGAAGATGCTCTGCAAGGTTGCTTTGAGGCTACAGACTGGGACGCACTGTGCCAGCCACATGGAGAGGACATCAATGCCATGACTGAGTGTGTAACCGACTATATAAACTTCTGTGTGGATAACATCATCCCCACCAGAACCGTGAGATGCTTCCCCAATAACAAACCTTGGATCACCAGTGACCTGAAGGATCTGCTTAACAAGAAAAAAAGAGCCTTCAGAGAGGGAGACAGAGAATTATTGAGGAGTTTACAGAAGCAACTTAAAGTCAAGATAAGAGACAGCAAGGAGGTGTACAAGAAGAAGCTGGAGAACAAGCTCCAGCAGAACAATATCAGAGATGTGTAGACAGGGATGAAGATCACAGGCTTCAAGCAGAAGGATGATCGGACCGATGAAGGTCTGGACAGAACCAATGAACTGAACACATTCTTCAATAAGTTCAATTCAGAAACAAGCTCAGCATCCTCCTCTCCTGCTCACAGCCAAACAGACATTCCACCCTCCTTTGACCCACAGGACCCACAGCTGTCCAGTAACACCTCAAATGTTTTATCTTCCACCTCAGCCGTGGACCCTTCTGCTTCTACATGTTTGCCTTCAACCATATCAGAAGATGCTGATGCTTCCTTTGCTTCCACCTGTGTGTCTCAAGAAGTCAAGTGAAGATGCAACTGGAGAGACTGAATCAGAATAAGGCTGCAGGTCCAGATCATGTCAGCCCTAGAGTCCTGAAGGCCTGTGCAGAGCAGCTCTGTGGGATTCTGCAGCACCTCTTCAACCTTAGCCTGGCCCAGAAGAAGGTTCCGGTGTTGTGGAAGACCTCCTGTCTTGTTCCGGTACCAAAGAAAACTCACCCATCAGTCCTCAATGACTATAGACCTGTTGCCCTGACATCTCACATCATGAAGTTCCTAGAGAGACTCCTGTTGGCCCAATTGAGTAAGCAAACAGTAAACCATCATGACCCCCTTCAGTTTGCTTATCGCTGTGGAGTTGGAGTTGAAGACGCCATCATAAACCTGCTTCAACAAACCCACTGTCATCTGGACAAAGCCAGCAGCACTGTGAGGATCATGTTCTTTGATTTCTCCAGTGCATTTAATACAATCCAACCTGATTTGCTTTGTCAGAAACTCCAGAAGACTCAGGTGGAGGCCTCAACAATCTCCTGGATCAAAGACTACCTGACAAACAGACCACAGTTTGTGAGACTGAAGGGTTATGAGTCTAACCAGGTAGTCAGCAGCACAGGAGCACCACAGGGGACTGTACTCTCACCATTCCTTTTCACTCTGTACACCTCAGACTTCCAGTACAAGACAGACTCCTGTCATCTGCAGAAATACTCAGATGATTCTGCAGTCGTGGGGTGGATCAGAGATGGACAAGAAGCTGATTACAGGAAGGTGGTGGACCGCTTTGTGGCATGGTGTGGAAACAATCATCTCATTTTGAACGTGACTAAAACAAAGGAGATGATTTTAGATTTTAAGAGAAACAGGAATAAGTCAAAAACTATTTCCATCATGGGAGAAGAAGTGGAGGTGGTGGAGGAGTATAAATACCTCGGTGTTCACCTGGACAACAGACTAGAGTGGAGATGCAACTGTGAAGCCGTCTACAAGAAGGGATAGAGCAGACTGTACTTCTTGAGGAAGCTTAGGTCCTTTGGTGTTTGCAGCAAGATGCTGCATATCTTCTATAAGTCTGTTCTGGAGAGTGTGATCTCTTCTACCATCATCTGCTGGGGAAGCAGCATCAGAACCAGGGACTTAAAAAAGCTCAACAAGCTGATGAAGAAGGCTGGTTCTGTTCTGAGGACTCCTCTGGAACCTCTGGAGATCATTGTGGAAAGAAGGATTCTTCATAAAATGAAGAACATTTTGGAGAACCCTGAGCTTCCTCTTCATGAGACTGTCCTACAACAACAGAGTGTCTTCAGTCAGAGGCTTCTTCAGATCTGCTGTAAGACGGAGCGCTACAGGAGATCCTTCCTGCCCACAGCCATCAGCATCTCCAACAGCTCTTTGAAGAAACCTTCATAATATGAGCTACAACAACATTTAATTTCCCTTTGGGATTAATAAAGCATTTTTGAATTGAATTGAATTGAAAGATGAAAGTAACATTTGGATGGACAATACAAGGGAATTAAGTCTGGAAATTGAAATATTTTTCCATAATTAAATTTCTTTTTCTGTACCTATCTGGATGTGGGAATTACTTGATCTGCAGATCTCTCTGTGTTAGGTTATGAACCTAGTATTCTGGGTTTATAAATCAGTCATATGTACACAGTGCAGTGGAAAAGAGTGAATGTGGGTAAATGTCAGTCATATCACTGCTACAACGTCGAGGCTACAAAACAATACTACTGGAACCATTGCAGATCTCACCTGGACACCAGGTTACAAAAGACATAAATTCACCTCAGCTGGTTTAAGCAGTCAGAAAAAAAAAAATCAAGTAAACAAATCCAGTTGAAGACGTTTTTAGAGCTAGCCATTTCTAAGGAGTTATTCAAATATTACAAATGAATCCAAAGTCAAATAGAATATAAACTACATTGCCAAAAGTATTGGGTCACCCCCAAATCAATGAATTGTGGTGCTCCAATCACTTCCATGGCTACAAGTCTATAAAGTCTGGTATGGAGAAACTTGACTGGACTGCACAGAGCCCTGAACTCAACCTACTTGAACGCTTTTGGGATGAATTAGAGCGAACACACTCCTAAACCTTGAGGAAGATGTTTACAAAATGGCTGAGGTTGCTATTCCTGGTAACAGTGGGGCCATCAATAAACTGGACCTTATGATTAAGAATAGGATGTCATCAAAGTTCATATAAAAGTAGAAAGACAAATACTTTTGGCAATGTAGTGTATGGAAGAAGCCTATCACTTGGCCCTCCGGGCTGATAAAATGGCATTGACTGGGGTGTTTAGATTCACAAAAAATATAAAGTAAGAAGACCAGATTAAAGTAAAATTATTCAGGTGAGCAAACTTCATCACCACCTTCAAATCCACATTGTGCAACATTTATTGGACCTCGAAAGTGAAAGTCAGAGCTTGATTACGCTTTTTAGGCTAGCTATAACGGAACAAAAAGTCTTCTGGTCAGCAGTGATATGGCACGCTTAAGATGAGATGAGCTTATGATGCTCAGTCTGCACTTAGTGCAACATTTGTTAAATCATCTGGCTGTTTCTTTTAGGTGATTCATCACATTAATGTCCAAGTAAAGCAAAACTCATTCTTACGGATCTTAGCTTGGATTAATAGGACTAAATAAGTAGCTGTATGCTGAAAAATATGTTTTCTGGTCCACAGATCTCTGTCTAATCTTGCTTATTTTATGCAAACACTGCAGCTGGAGCTGAAGCAGCAGATAATTTAACACTTTTGCAGCAAAGAAACAAAACAGCCACTAGGGGGGCGCTAAAGTAACCTTTTAAACTGTTGCCCACAAGCCAGGTTTCCTGCCAGTGTTTGGACCTTTACTACTAGATACATTGTTTTATACACCACCAGAGGATGTAAAGCAGAAATATACCTCTTTTTACTTTATGAAAGGATACAATTAGGTCCAAGGTAAGCGTTCCGAGGCTTCCAATGAGCCAGGGGAGGTGATGGACCAGGTAACTCATCTCGCCCTGGTCCTGCTCAGGGTTCTTCAGCAAAACACTCAGACCGTATGTGGTGTTCCCCAAGATGACGAGAGCAAACAAGAAGTAAGACACTCCCTCCGTCGACTTCCTCTTAAACTGTGATGAGAAACGAGATGGCAGCAGGGGAAGTGAACGAGACAAGAATCATTTTAACTGGGAATGGGGAACATTTTCACCTCCTATACTCATATTTATGCACATACCACGACACAGGGAACAGTGACTTTTATTTTCACTTCCAGTTTAGCATGTTAATGTTATAGCAACACTAAATCCCTCCCTTTTCACTTTGATAAACTGTTTTTCTACACTGATCTTCTGTATACCTATATAGACCTTTCAGTAGCATCTCACAGACACAAGATGCACAAGGTCCTTTTGAAAAAGCGGTTTTCAAAAGTTCCATGTGATGAAAACTGGGTACACTTAATATTTTAGCTGATTCTGAAATGCCTGAGAAAGTATTTTGCTATTTATTTAGAGCAACAGTACATCTAGAGACTGTCTACAGATTAAACGTCCCTTCAGTTCGTACCCTGACTTTGTACCTTTGATGGCCACTGTGTTGCTTTCCATTTTCATTTCATACATGCAGACAAACCATTCTGAACCCATGTACTTAAACCATGGCCTATGGGTTTATTTTTTTCATTGTAGTTCAGGATTTTCATAAGTTATGGAGGTAAACTGTCTTATAAATGCTGAACTCTCATTTAATGAGATTTATTTAAAACCTTTGTGTCGTCACTAACCCATTGACTGTGGTTCTGATCCCCCTTTTGCCAGGTGACTAGGGTGCCTAATGAAAACATAATCAATCTTGGTGACTTCCTGCTGTTAGATATTAATTATCAAACTCATTAAAACACATTTCCTTATAGTAGACAATGAGTCGAATGTAGAAAAAAAACAATCATTCGGGGACGAAACGTGCCTGTGGCGATTACGAATTGATGCATGGTTGGAACAAAACTTCCTGCAGCAGTTTGCACCAATTCATTCCAAGAAAAGTCAGACTTGAAAAAGCCCAAACTGTAAAGGTATGAAATGTCAAAGGGACAAAATGACAGTGCCCCTAGAGGTTGTGTTGTAAACAGCACCCAACATTCCTTCATAACATTTTATCAGAGACCAGTTTGTCATACTCACATTTGTGTACATTTGTGGCAGTCTAGAGCAGAGGTAGAGGACTGATGACACCGACCCAATGGAGAAACCAATTATCTCTTTAGTGGTAAAAGGCTGGGGTGACAAAGGGGTGGATTTAACGATACAAATATTAAAAATAGTCAGACATAGCTAGTTTACTCCCATCAGATAAACAACTTTGACATTAATTGAAAGGTCTGACCTTGAAGGAGGTAACATCAGTGGTTGAGAGCAAAGAGCGGCTTCTGAACCCCAAGGAAATCCTTTCAGGTTGGGGGCCAACCCCAGGGAGGTGGGTGAGTCCTGCAGTGAGGCCGAGAATGCAAGAAACACCCACGACGTGCAAAACTCTTCTGCCTAGTGAAGATACAACAACAGGGCTTAACATAATTACAGCAGATAAAAACACACACATATACACACCTATCTATCTATCTATCTATCTATCTATCTATCTATCTATCTATCTATCTATCTATCTATCTATCTATCTATCTATCTATCTATCTATCTATCTATCTATCTATCTATCTATCTATCTATCTATCTATCTATCTATCTATCTATCTATCTATCTATCTATCTATCTATCTATCTATCTATCTATCTATCTATCTATCTATCTATCAAACGCCCTGTATTTTGTATAAACTTTGGCTGTGACTGTTTTAACTGTAACTTGCCTATAAGTAAAGGAGTAAACCTTTCAGTATGTCACGTAAAAACAACTACAACATGCCCCTTAGATCTTTAACAGATTTTTGATTTGAAAGAAACAAGGCAGCCCCTGCCACATCTCTGTAACCCCCTCGCTCAGATACGTCCAGCTTAATCTGCAGAGCATGTGTTCATGCTACATGTTTTCTCTAACCTTAGCCTTTCCACCGAGCTTTAATTATGTTTCACAGCGCAAGAGCCGTGAAAAGTTATACAGTAAGAATGCAGTTAAAGAATAATTGGTTATAGTTTTTTGCTAAAAGGCCACAGTTTAATGTTTTTTTTCCTCTCTTTCCACGACTAAAGTAAAATGTACCAATCTCTGCAATTAATTTAATATTTATTATAGTTACAGATTTTCACCAGGTTCGACTGTTTTACTGATGTTTTAGATTGTAACTGCTGTGATACAATCGGAGATTAATGTTTTATTGGGCTGAATTCAGCAATTTCTGTCCCATTCTGGGCCCAGAGGCAGGGATGACTCCTTAACTAAGTGAAGCTGCATGACTGGCCATGATTAACTGTTGGATTCACAAAAGATAACAACCATCTTACAGACTGGACAAGACCAATAGTGGTTCTAGTGCATCTCTTAGATTTGATATTGTTCTATTTGAAGCAGAATAAATAATTACCACCAGAAGAAGAAATTAAAATGTGTAAATACGTTTAGAAACTCATATTTCCCAGCATTTTAACTAACAATTGACTATTAAATGCTGATTTAATGAGATATAAACACAAAGGTGCATGTCAAGAGTACATGTACTACATTTCATATGCATGGCAGCCTGTATGGATTTTGAGGCTTGGTGGGGAACCTTTGACTTTCTATGTCAAAACTCTAACTTCAATGGGTGTTCTAGTTGATTTTTCTGACTTGGAACTGGGAAATTTGGAGTTATTACTGCAAATAAAGCAGACCATAACTAAGCAGGATATCACACAATGCACAAATAAACCTAAAAAAAAAGAATAAATACTCACTTTGAGCCATTTTGTGCCTCATTTTGTAGTATGTGTACATGGACAGCATCAGCAGGTCAGCCAAGACATAATAAATTGCTGTATAGGTCTAGAGGACAAGGACAAACAGGTGTACAAATACTCAATCTTGCTTCAAAGTTTCTTTTACATAATGAGCTTAGATGCTTCGATAACGGCGGCTGTGCTGAAATAATTCCTTGATACAAGCTAAATTAATAATGTGATTTCATAAACAAGAACACATAATATGATCATTTATTATCACTGTGGTATGATTATTTTTTGTACACAACCATAAATGGTCTTTTGAAACAGTTTTTTTTTTTTTTTGAGTATGGATCATTGTTTTTGACATTTATGGGTTTTTTGACAGACTTGAAATAAGATATCCAACTTATCACCTGAAGTGGAAGCTGGTTAGCCAGAAAGGAGCCCACCAGGTTACAGGAATCACCTCCCAACCACAGCAGCAGGAACCAAATGGACAGCGCACTGTCCATATTCCCCTTTTTACAAGAGCTGTAGTACTGTCTGTAATCAGAGAGAGAACAAAATGAATTTCACATCACATTTAAACAAACCATAAAAACATTGAACACTTACGGAAGAGAAGACACCATAAAACACACGATGGACAGGAGGCCTAGGTAGACGCTGGCCATATCCCTCCCATCCTGGGCACATTCCCCAAGTCCTTCCCAAACCCACTGGGAGCCATTGGGACATAAAGATGTGAAGTTTCCTGAATCGGTCAGTCCAAGCGAGCTCGGTGTGAAGACTCCACCCTTCCACATAGTCTGCTGGTCAATAGAGACATCTGTTAGTGAATGCTATATTATAAATTTTAATTTTAGAGACGAATCAATCAAATCAACCCGATAGGAATATACCAATGTTTAATCAGTCAGCTCTGCTGGGTGATCCACAAGTCAAATACTTTTCCTTACAATATAATAAGAACACAAAGCCAATTCTCCCATTTGCCAAGCAAAGCATCCTGATCCTCATGATGATCCTTAAAAAGATTGTGAAAACATTCTGTGCACTGACAAGACAAAAGTGGACCCTTTTGGAAAGGTGTGTGTTCTGTTGCATTGGGTGTAAAAAAAAAAAAAACAGCACCTCAAAGGGTTAGGATCCACCATTATACCTACAGTCAAACACGGTGGTAATAGTGTAATGGACTGGGGGCAGCATCACGACCTGAAAGACTAGCCGTAATTGATAGAGATTAATGAGAATATTTGGGCATGAGTTGGTGACTTTCACCTTGCATGCAACAGAACAACAATTACCATAAACACACCAGCAAGACCACCCGTGAACAGCTCTAAATACAATAAAAACAAAAAACCAGCATGATGGTTTTGGCCTAGTCAAAGTCTGTACTTAAAGTGATGCCACAGCATAGGCTGCTAATGCTCAAAAACCCTCAACTGTGGCATAACACTTCTGCAAAGAAGAGAGGACCAGAGAAAGCTTGATAGGCGCATCTCTGGTTACTTCCTTGTAGCATTTCTGTCAATGGGGCTTTCATAAGGTTTGCTAAACAGATATTTAAGTAAAAGACAGAAATGAACCCCCAGTTCTTCATAAGCCTATAGCATAAACAAGGTTGACAATCTGGTTCAAATGTCTAGCTCTCATTGTCTCTCATGCTGACATAATAGACACGTGAACAACAAAATTATATAAACCCCAAAACAATGAACTCAGAAACCCAGGTTACCCACTTGTGAAAGATCAAAGGTTGTAAAAAATCTGAAACGGATGTAAAAAAAAAAAACCCCCCAGACTGTTCAGTGCGGTTCACTGTTGCTCTGCGGTTTAGATGCTACAGTCCGCTAGCTAGTTCGGTTTTTAACAACGGTCATTGCGTCACGTACCTGACCGTTTTCTTTAGCCTCCAAACACTGTGAACATGTATGATGTCAGGTGTGGCCCCTGACGTGCCCAGGGAGTCCCTTCTACACAGAACAACAACGTCGTCCCTGGAACTAGGAACATCCAACAGAAACAGGCAATAAACAAGTCAGACCGCTCCCTGACCACACCGGCATCCTGCGAGCTGATTGGTTGAGTTTAGAAAGACGTCATCACAAACGTCGTCATGTGACCTGTGGCTGTGAAGCCCTAATGAAAAACTTCAAAATAAAAGTTTGCAAATAGAAAATGTTTTTTTTCCTTAATACCTCGACAGAAACCCACATTTATTACAATATACGTCTTACAGCAAATATAAGTGTTGTTACTGTGTACTATAGGGCAGAACGGATTATATTGCCCGACACAGGCAAACAAGCCTGGTCAAAGTTATCTCCTGAACTGTAATTATATCAATTATAGATCTTGTGGCCGCCGACATTTCCCAAACGTAAATTTTATGACGAATTCGCCAGATTGTAGAGCTATATAATCAAGTTCGAACAGAATTTTGCAGATTCTATTACAAAATGTCCTCACTACTCTGACCTTTCCTGTAGACCACATTTATAAAGAGAATTATAATAATCTTTAAAAAGCAGTGTAAAGGTTCAACAAATCTGGGTCAGAAGTTGCTTTAAGCCAGAGATTTGAACTTTTTAAGGCGTGTATGTAACCATTTTAATCCGAAACAGGTAAACAGAAGAAAGTGACAACTTACCTAGACAGCTGCTTACGTCCGACGCTGAATGTAAAATAAAAAGCGCCTTCCACTGGATATTTTGTAGGGTTCTGCAGTGATGCGTTGGTGTCAGCTGACCCGCTGTCAGACTGACGACTCAGCACCAAGTTCACTGATGTCAGCACGTGTGATTTTATTTCCAGGTTTCCTGAAACATCACGTGTTTTTTTCAGACAAGGTGCGAGCTGAAACCCAGACCCCCCCCCCCCCCCCCCCCCTTCTTATCGGTAAACACTGAAACAGCACAAATCTCATCATCAGTCAGTAGCTCGGTGGCTTCTTGACTCGGAACATAAACTGTATTGAAACTAGAGAGAAAGTAACTCGTGGCAACAAATCACAACTCTTAACTATTTCTGAAGAAAACCGCAGCAACAGACAAATCTGCGCCTTTTATACATTTTGTTACAACTACTATTAATGCTGTGAATTTGACAAAAAGGATTCAAGATATTCAAAACCGCTTTCCAAATAAATTTCTAAAAAGTCCCCTAAATAAATCCCAGTTCAAAGTCCCCTTCAGATGTCAGATAAGTCCACCTATGTGTGATTTAATCTAAGTATAACGCCAGCTGTTCTGTGAAAGCCTCTGAGGTTTTTCAGAGAACATGAATGGAAAAAAAAACAGCATCATGGAGACCGGTGAACTCAGCAGACAGGTCAGGGAGAAGGTTGTGGAGAAGTTCAAAGCAGGGTTAGGTTATAAAACCATACAGCAAGCTTGGAAAAATCATGCAGGGAAAAAGTAAAGAGCATGGAATTACCTCAAATCCACAACAACAGACAGAAAAGGCAAGATTTATTTCAGAGGAACAGTTAGAGGAGTCCCATAGTAACTCTGGGGGAGCTGCAGAGATCCACAGCTCAGATGGGAGAATGTGTTGACATGACAGGTATTAGTTATGCACTCCACAAGTCTGGAAGATTGTGGAAGATTGGCAAGAAGAAAGCCAAAAGAAATCCTGTTTACCACGACCCATGTAGCAAACAGAAAATGTAGAAAAGGTGCTCTGGAATGGGATCAATGTTTACCCTTTGCCCACACGCATTTAACACTAGACATCGCCTGAACACACCATGCAAATGATTAAACATGGCAGCATCATGCTGTGGGTATGTTTTTTTCCCCCAGCGGGTACACAGAAGCTGGGTCAGTTGATGGAAGACATACTATGAAAAGATGTAGATCAAAGCATATTCATGTATTAAAAAGGTCCAATATCCAGACATTATTCCAATATAAAATCTATGGCAGGACTGTAAAGCTGATGTCCACAAATGCCCTTTGTTCTACGGGTGTGAATACCTTTGCAAGGTGCTGTTGTCCATAGCCTAATTAACTGCTAAATTGCAGGAAAGAGATTAACCTGTTTTACCATTACGTTTTGTTTTTACAGCAGCGCCACAAAAGATCCAGTTTATCCACAATAGACTGCATTATTTGAACAAATATTACCATTTAACATTTGGATGTTCTTGTTCCAGATGTACAGCCCAAGTAGTTGACATGTGGGTACACACCTGTAGTAAAACCTTCCTGTAGTCAATGAAACATTGAAAGTGCAAACCTACTGTACAAATATTTTCTCTGGCATACTTCAAGAACAGGTTTTATTGACAGATCAAAAACATCTATACTGTAGACTCTCTTATTTACACAACATTTCCACAAAGTCATACAAATACTTGGTAGGCTCAATGTTGAAGTAGAGATAATATACATCAAACTGAGTAGGTCAAGTTAAATGTTTTTATAAAGAAGTTGTTAAAACTCTACAAATGCAAATGGATGATAGAAAACAAACAAAAATGAATCAATGGGTAGCTACAACTGAACAAAATGTCCTACGTCAAGATCTGTACAAGCAGGTCAATGTCCATGAAATACAGAGGGAATGCAGCTCATCGGTCTTTTCGCCTTCAGTTCACAGAATTAAACGTAACAGAAGACTTGAAATACTTTTATTTAAAGGCAACAATCTGATGAGTTTCTTTAGAAAACTTCATATGTATGGTTCGCACCAAAAAATAAAAGGGAAGTGGGGGATGAGAGGAAGACAGTCTTTTACTTCTTGTTTCTTAACGTTGGGCTTTATTTGATGTGAACAACCTTCTCATCCGTTTTCAACCGTTTACGTCTTGGCTGAATGAAGTCCTCTTCAGAGTCCTCTGTGTCAACATCCTCTCTTTCCTTCTCGTCAGAGGACTCAGGATCTGGTGAGTCGGGGAAGTTCTGATCCGGGAACATCTCCTGCAGCTTCTCCTCAAAGTACAGGCTCACCGCCTTACCAGATATCGCCATCTCTGATCCCGCCTGTCGGAGGAGGAAGAGGAGGAAGAGGTCGAAGAAGAAGAGCGTGAGGAGTGATACAGAGAAGGAAGGTGCGAGTACCATTGAGTGGGAAACATGAGTGGGTTGAGGCAGGAAGGAGGAAGAGGAGAATGAGGAGACAAATTAGATTTGGTTAAGACTCCTCGTGGCAGAGCGGCCCCAGCTCAACCTTGCTGTACAGAGCAGGGATATCCTGCTGTCCTGTCCCACTGTGGCTCCATGAAGCATTTCCATAATTACAAGTCAAAAAGAATATTTTTAAAGATGTCCACCAGAATATACAAGCAAATAAAATGAATACAAAGATACCTCTTCATAAGCAGAATATATTACAATTGTCTTTGGCACTCATTAAGTCATTCATAGCCAGACCTAAGCTAGTGATGTAAAAAACACGTTGAACAATCACAACCAAATAATGCCAAAACTGACAGACACCTAACCTGACATCTAAAAGAATATCTGCATATTTATATCATTGTCACTGAATGGTATAAACAGCACACTATCTTAAACCTGTCCTCTGGGATTTGATAAAACTAACCTTTTACTCACATCTAGTCATTTTGAGTATTTAAAAGCTTTTTTCTCCTCATTTTGTGTCTTCTATGCAACTACCCAATCCAACTGCCTCAGTCATGCAGTGTGTTTAAATAATGATCGCCTTGATGTAAATGGCAGAACAGGTCGTAGCTCACCCTGAACTCTTGGTAAAAAAACTGATTTGTGTTAGTAACGTAAAATAAACGTGTTCCATACAGCTGGTACCTCAGATCTGTTATAGGTCAAGTCTGTATTTGTTTATGAACCATTAGTTCATTTTAGTTTAGGATTATTTCCCCAACTGCTGGTTTAACTTTTAGAAGCAGTTCAGTGAAGCACCACCATGGTTGACTGATGGGGGGGGGGGAGCATCTTGTGACACAGCAACACGTTCTCAAGTTGCACTCATATTCCTCATTGTATTAATCCACAAAACTACGAAGTGAAAGCGTCGATCTGTAAATGATCTGTAAGTTATGGGAGAAAAAAGTGAAAGGAAAGCAAACGTACTCAGATGATCAGAATTTAAGGTCACCTTGTGACCCGTTTCCCCACTGTAAGAACAGGTGAGACCAGTGTCAACCTATTTCAACCCTTTTTTTAAATGTGTCTGTAATTTAAAGGCAGCTGCTTAGAGCTTTGCTCAGTCGTTGCCAAACATTTCTTGGAGCCTCAGTGGGAGGGAACAGGACATCGATGCTCTATTTGAAACGGCTTACCTGGGTATTAATCTCTTTCTCCTCATCATAAACTCGGATTATTCGAGACATCTAAAGGGGGTAATAACATTACAACAAAGACAGTGAAGCAGAAGAGGAGGAGAGAAGAATTCATGGCACAGGCAGTTTAGATCACAACAGATAAGAAATCTGTTTCTTTTCAACTGTGCTTAATTAAAAAGGTGTGCATCATCACCGAGTCAAAAAAGGCATCAATTAACATTAAATAAAGGTCACAAACGATTCACAGAGAATATGATCATTTGTGGCACTTTTCCCCCTCTTTATGTGTTTCACCATGTTTTGCTGGTCCATATAATACACATCCAATCATCTCTTCAGTTTTACAAGATAACTTGTAAAAAGTTATTACTGTTTTGTTTTTAATAAATAAATACGATTATCATTGACATTTGATAAATGAGCCACAGTAAATGCCAAAAAATCGTATCCCTAAAGAAGAATATTCATCGATATTCTGTCACAACAAAAAGTGATCAATTAACTGTTGTTTAACAACCTTGTGGTTAACCAATGGGAAGCAGTGTTAGAGCAGTATTAGTGGTGAGAGAGCAAATGTGAAGAGAAGATATGATGCCTATAAGTCCCATTCAGCTAGCGTTAGTGAGTACACAACTGCAAGCAGACAGCAGTCTCCAGTATGACAGTGAAATGTGTAGTTAATGTGCATACAAGTGCATCTTGTTTAAAATAGAATCAAAAAGTTTGTTTTAATAATTGACTCCAAAATGTGAAATTCTCATATTGCATAGAATTATTCCACAATTTGTTTCTGTTAATTCTGATTATTGTGGCTAACAGAAAATAAAAACCCAAAGTTTAGTGTCTCAGAAAACTGGGATCTTACATATGACTAATAAAAAAAAAAAATCCTTAACACAGAAATGTTAAGTTACAACCCACAAAATCGTGTTAGGTCATTGCTAAAGAAGCTAGAGTGCTATATCACGACATATCAATGTAAAAGTTCAGTGGAAGGAAAAAGTGTGGTGGAAAAAAGGTGCACAAGCAGTAGGGATAACTGCAGCGGATTGTGATGCAAATCAGGAGTTTGGGGGCAATTTACTAATGCCCCTCTTCTATGGGCTCTGACTGGGCCGGCTGAGTAGGACTGAAAAGTGACATGAACAGACTGCTGTTCACTGATTGGCCATGGGCGTGGTCAGCTGTATGTCGACGCGTAAGTCAGTTCACTAAGTTAGCGGAAAGAATGACAAGCAGTAGGTCTGGGAAAAGCTCCAAAAACCCACGAGGCACTACAGAAATATTGAAGACCACAAAGGCCGGAGCGGGTCAAACCTAAAGCCGTAGTGGTGGTTGGAAATCATGGTCGCCATTTATGGCCATCCTCCCACAGGTTTTGGACAGAAGGGTGGTCTGGGCTCTGCAGCCTCGCTGTTTTAAGAGGACATGATATTTACTTTGCAGAGCACATGACGCTGACAGCTGGAGGCTCCGTGTTGAGCAGAGCAAGGTAGAGTGGAGTGGAGCCGTCCCTGACATCACGCTGGAACCATGAATGGCAAGGAGGCAAACGTATAGACTATAGCTGAAGTCAGAGCTTCAAGAACCACCACACAAACATATCCAGTTGGACTACAACAGACACATTCCTTCTGACAGGCCACTCCTGGACTAATAATAAGAAGCACAGGGGTGAAAAGTTCTCTCAAACTATATAAAGATGCTGACTTGGACTTGGTACCTGCCCGCTCTGCCAATGGAATAAAAACCTGGTTCAGTGACCATGGTGTTACTGTGCTTGATGGGCCAGCAAACTGGTCTGACCTGAACCCCATAGAGAATCTATGGAGGACGGTCAAGAGGACGATGGGAGACACCAGATCCAACAATGAAGAGGACCTTAAGGCCACTGTTAAACTAACTGCGGCTTCCTCAGCAGGCTGATCTCCTTCTTGCCACCTTGACGCAGTAATTCATGAAAAAGGAGCCATATCAGTTTTATTGTATTGCTCTTATGAAATATTGAATGTTGATGGGAATCTGGGGTTTTCATCATCTGTAACTGACAATCATTATAATTAACAGAATGAAATGCATGAAACATATCACTGTGTAGAGAATTTATATATAGGGGTTTTCTGACAATATTAACATCTTATTTAGATGCAGAGGTATGCCTTTAATGGCTTCTCAATAAAAAATGGTCAGGTCACATACACAAAAGTACTGAGTGAGACAGTGGTAAAAATGTGGAATCACTACTCTTGGATGTTATTTAAATGCACTTTAATAAGTTTAATTCACAAAAATAAAAATTACCATAATTAATAAGTTATGGAAAAAAATCTGAAATCAAGAACTACAACAAATTGTTTAGTTTACTGCAGATTTCACCTAAAAGTCAGTCAGCTTGTTTGTTTTCCCATGTCATGAAGGGACTATGACTTCCCTGAGTCCAAAGATATATTACTATCCACACTTTAATATTTTCTATAGGTATAGCCTCTTTCAGACGACTGTTTGAAGTTGTGATCCAGATGTGTCCTAGACGACAGCTATGCTTTATAAAGACCGATTCCCTGATAGGTCCCTGATTCAGCTGTTCTAAACCTCTAAGCCACCAGAGGAGGTAGTCAGAGGAGATTTTGGGAATTTGTTGAGGTGGACCAAAAACATGAACGTCTCTTAAGCTATAGAGCAGAACCATCCTTTAATAAGCCCTCAAGACCACTTCTCTGTAGCCCAAATTAATCTGGTTGGTTTAAATTTACATCTTAATGATATTTGGCTTCCTTCTATGTAATTCAATGCTTTTTAGAAGTATCAGTGAATGAAAAACCTTATTCTTTTCTATACACTTTCACTGTTCACCTCTTTGTTGGGCATTTCCTAATTTTCATGACATTGTTTTCAGTTTTATGTCAATCTGTTGAACATCTTCTCAAGTTCACATTTACTTTCATTATTCATACCTCCATTACACAGATACATCTCAAAAAATGTTAATATCGTGAAAAGGTGCAATATTTTGTGTCACTCATTTCAGAAAGTGAAAGTAATATATGGATTCACTGCACATAGAAGAAAAACTTCAAGGCAGGATTATGGCTTACAGATAATGAAAACCTAAAAACAAGTCTTAGAAATTTGGACTATTACATAAGATCAATACAAAAAGGATATTTTAAACTGTAATGTCAGTATTTGTTCATTTCTGTGCACTAAATACTTGGTTGGGGGTCATTGTTTTATTATTTAACTTTTATTTCACCAAACAAAACATTAAGAATGATTTCTTATTTACAATGCTAGCCTGAAAGTGCTTAAACACTTAAAAGGAATTTTGCATGAATTACTGCATCAGTGCATCGTAGCATGAAGTAGATCAGCCTGTGGTTCTGCTGAGGTCCAATGGAAGTCCGGGTTGCTTTAATAGAGGCCATCATATCGTCTGTATCATGGGGTCTGGTGTCTCTCATCTTCCTCTTGACAATACTCCATAGATTCTCTGTGGGACACGGGTCAGGCCAGTTTGCTAGTCAATCAGTGACACCATGTTCATTGAATCAGCTTAGGTACCTTTGGCAGTGTTTGCAGGTGCCAAGACCTGCTGGAAAATGAAATCAGCATCTCCAGAAATCTTGTCAGTGGAAGGAAGCAGGAAGTGCTCTGAAATGTCCTGCTAGATGACGGTTGACTTCAGTAAACTCAGTGGACCGACACCAGCAGATGACATGGCACCCAAATCATCACTGTGTATGAGAATGTCACACTGGACTTCAAGCAATGTGGATTGTGTTCCTGTCAACTCTTCCTCCAGACTCTGGGACCTTGATTTCTAAATGAAATGCAAACTTTACTTTCATCTAAGTAGAGGACTTTGGACCACTTGGCAAAAGTGCAGTTTTGGTTCCCCTTAGCCCAGGTAAGATGCCACCGATGTTATCTCTGGTTCAGGGGTGGCTTGACTTAAGGAATGCAACATCTGTAGCCCATATGTAGGATTTGTTTGTGTGTTGTGGCTCTTGATGCACCAACTCCAGCCTCAGTCCACTCTTTGTGAAGCTCCCCCAGATCCTTGAATGGATGTTGCCTGACAATCCACTGAAGACTGCAGTTATCCCTGTTGCAGGTGGTCATTTTCCCAACACACTTTTTCCTTTCACTCAACATTCTATGAATATGCTTGGATACAGCACTTTGAACAATCGTTTTTAGCAAAGACCTTTTGTAGCTTACCCTCCTTAGTGTGTCAATGACTGTCTTCTCCATGATTGTGTCGCCTACTGACTCAGACTGAGAGACCATTTTGAGTCTTAAAGTTTCCAGTATTTAATCTATTCACCATATTTGAATTTTCTGAGACTGAATTCTTGTTTTTTATGATTTGTAGCCATAATCATCAAAATAACAAGAAATACAGGCTTGAAATATTCCACACTGTGTGTAAGAAATCTATATTATATATGTGTTTCACTTTCTGAAATGAGTGACAACAAATCTTTTTCAGGATGGTCTAATTTGTTTTTAGAGGTACCTGTATTTTAAACACTACTGACTAGTTTTAACAAATCTTTATTGCTGTTCTTTCTGATGACATTTCCCTTGCTTTTTGGGTCATCTCTCCCATCACTCAGGTGAAACTGCTCACTAGTCTTAAAATAGCAAGCAGTTAAATGCAGACTCCATTACACATTTATTCTTACACAAGTATTTTCTTTTATGCAAACTCAATCTTTTAATAGTTTCTTTCATCATTGAACAGCAGCAAATTTCTAACTAACTAAGGAGCAAAATACTTAAGGAATATTAGTAATATAAAGTCTGCATTTCTCACTTCTCATTTCATTCTTGATTATATATTTCCAAATGAAACAGTAAGAACATCCTCCAAGAGTGGGGATTCTATATTTTCCCATGGGATTGTACAACTTCAAGATACATCAGTGTAACTTGTGTCTGCATGCTGCCATTCCTCAAGCAGGTTGAAAACACATGCTGCTCACCTCATTGTATTTTGCACAATTTTTGAAGATTAGGCGCATGTCATCCACAAACTCCTGTATGGACTTGTAGTACTGGGAGCTTCGCAACTGCAGCTTCTTCTTCACCTTCTTTAGGTCCATGGGCTGCTTAATAATCTTGTAGTAGTTGGGCACCTAGGTCCAAACACAGTGACACAATATTATATACTATAAGCAGGGCTGCATGATATCAGAAAAACATCCCGTTATTTTCTTCAACATTACAATATCTCCACAGTTTTCTGCAAGCGTTACTATCTGGGTCCCTGAAAAAATACGCATGTTTTGCATCAAGGGCAGTTAGACTGGCGTATATCTAGTAGTGACATGCAGGCACTCTAAACCTGATACCCAACCAAATATTGCATCCATGAAGTCCTTTGCCATTTCAAATTCTACAAACGTTGGTATTACGATGATGACTGATATTTAAAATACTGTGCAGCTCTAGTTCTACATTAGTCATCATGGAATAACCTACTTGCCAAGCATGTCACACAGTCACTTGTGCCACTATACAGTAATTATGGTCAATGATTAAGAACACAGTCAGGATCACAACAGCATATAAAGATGCTCTATGTTGTAGTTGTTTACCCAGGAAACCTGAAGTCATCATATTAACAATTCAAACGCCTCAATACTCTAACAGCTCCCAGATTTAAAATGGTGCTATTGGTCTGCTTAGTTGGAGCCTCCTCTGGCCAGGAGAAGGATTGGGAGGGCATCACTAAAACTCCCAATAAAGCTGTATTCAGCACATTTCCAGGCCCATCTGAATTTTGCCAATAACCATCTGGATGACCCAGAGGAGGAATGGGAGAAGGTCATGTGGTCTGACAAGACAAAATAGAGCTTTTTGGTCTAAACTCTAATCGCCTTGGAGGAAGAAAAAGGATGAGTACAACCCCAAGAACACCATCTCTACCGTGGAACACGGAGGTGGAAACATCATTCTTTGGGGATGCTTTTCGGCAAAGGGGACAAGATGACTGCACTGTACTGAGGGGAGAATAGATGGGGCCATGTATCGGGAGATCTTAGCCGACAACCTCCTTCCCTCAGGAAGGGCATTGAAGATGGGTCATGGCTGGGTCTCCCAGCATGACACGACCCGAAGCGCTCAGCCAGGGCAACTAAGGAGTGGCTTAGTAAGAATCATCTGAAGGTCCTGGAGTGGCCTAGCCAGTCTCCAGACCTGAACCCAATCGAAAATCTTTGGAGGGAGCTGAAAGTCCGTATTGCCCAGCAACAGCTCTGAAACCTGAAGGATCTGGAGAAGATCTGTATGGAGGAGTGGTCCAAAATCCCGTATGCAAACCTCGTCGACAACTACAGGAAACATCTGATATCTGTAATTGCAAACAAAAGTTTCTGTACCAAATATTAGGTTTTGTTTTTCTGATGTATCAAATACTTATGCAATAAAATGCAAATTAATGACTTAAAAATCACACAATGTGATTTTCTGGATTTTTATTTTAGATTCCGTCACAGTTGAAGAGTAGCTATGATACAAATTAAAAGACTTTGCAAGTGGAAAAACCTCCAAAATCGGCAGTGTATCAAATACTTGTTTTCCTCACTGTATACAGCCTATTTAATTTTAACCATCCCCGAGATAATAAGAAATCGGTATGTAAAAAAACGATGAAGGTAATTCTGTACTAATAAGTTACTTAATTAAAGCATAAATTCTTTAGTGATCGCTAATGTGCTGAGTGCTAAGATTAGTCAAATATTTGTTGTGGTTGATGTAGTGTAACAGGTTGAATGGTGCGTGTGAAAATGTGGAAACACTTACAGAGCTTGCAACAGGTTCCCTAAAGCCCATGCTGAGCTCATGACAGAAAATATACAGGAGGAGGCGTTCACATTTCTGCAGGCAGAAGGAGACAAAGTTACATTGCCTTGTCCTCATTGTAAAGAAGTTCTTTATGGATGCCTTGACAGTACTGACCCGTTGGTCTTCAGGATTCAGGCTCTGATCTCCTTTGATCCCCTTGCTTTCATCACAATACTCGATCTCAGGGGTGGCTATACTTCGGCAGAACGTGCAGAGGAAGTCACCTCTAGGAGACAAAAATCACAGACAGAACCTTTAGAATGATCTAGAGTTGCCAAGCTGACTGAAATTGGCCCCCACACCTTCTTAAAATCAAACAAAAATGGTGTGAAGCGTTTGTGCAGCAAAACGTTTCGTTTGTGCCGCTATTATTTTGAAGATATCAATGAAAGCTTCCAGAGGTTACTAAAGGTCAACCAGCCCCCCCTCCCACCTTCTTCAAATCAAACAAAATTGGTGTCAATCAATTTGGCTACATGTGTGCTGGTTTGTGCAGCAAAAGTGTGTGTGTGGGGGTGGACTGATTGACCTTTTGAACTTTCATTTAAAACTTTGAAACAAAAGCAACACAAACAAAGTTTGGTCTAGCCGAATTGATTGACACCCCTTTTGTTTGATTTAAAGAAGGTGAGGTGGGGGGGAGACGGCACAAACGGAAATATTTGCTGTACAAACGTTCAACACCATTTTTGTTTGATTTGAAGAAGGCAGGGGCCAACTTCATTCAGTTCAGTTCCCACATATGGTCCCAAAAGTTGAGTACCTATATTTCTAAGCATTCCTAAATAAACATACAAATGCACAAGGTGTACTTACTGTGGGAAGATTTTTATGGTGGGTACATGGCATTTCATGTGAAACACTTTAGGACAGCGGTCACAGCATAGAAGGTCACCACCATTGATACAAACAGCACACCAGTCCTCATTAGGGTCGTCATCTTTCCCGCCAGAACCCTGCGCTGCATCATTTGTCCCACTCCTCTTGTCTACATTTCCATTGGTCAGTGGAGGGCCTGTCTGACTTGTGGTGGATGTCAAAGTAGTGGAGGTCGTAGTGTTAGTGGACAACGATGACGAGCCGTTCAGTCCAGGACAACATGTCTCAGATGTAGGTTCTGTTTTAATGCGTTCTCCGAGACCCCTGAGAGAATCTGGGCCTACAGATGTAACTCCGAGGGGGCTGTTCTCTGGACTGCTCAACTAGAGCAAAAAAAAAAAAAAAAAAAAACACAAACAAACCCAAAAACAAAAGATGCTTTTTTTTCTTGATATATTTATATGGTGCTAAAACACATTTTACATAAGATATAAGAACATATAAGACTGAAAAATGAAATGTATCAAAAAGTATGTTGACATGTTTATCTTATTAGTAATTATGTTTCAAACTATACAATTCATTCACAACTAGTCTGAACCTGGTGTCCATACCATACAGGCGCTCCGTCCAGCGTCTTTGCCTCGCTCAGTCTTCACAGAAGAAGGACCGCTGTAGTCATCCTCAGTACCAGGTTCCTTCTTCACCTTCACCTGCTCTCCAGTAGCTCCACCACCTGTCCCCGTTCTACCAGCAGAGCTACAGCTGAAACAAACAAAACCAATCCATTAAAATATTAATGCAACTGATAGAATGCTACTGTACTCTTTACGCCTACAGATGTTCAGGTCGCTAACACCCCTGCTAGCCTGCTTCAGATGTTTTTAAACAGATTTTTTTTCCTCTTATGAAAACTTCTGTAATACCCCTGCAGCGCCAGCAGGTGGCTATAACATCAATGACATTAAAATTCAAAAGAAGATCCCATGCATAATTGAAGTCATTGTTTCCTTTGACATCGTTTACCGTTTTCTCTCATTCATTTCTTCAGTTTTACATTGGAAGCTTAATGGAAATTGAGCCAGGACAAATAAAAACAAATAAAACAACCAATAAAAATGACTGATGCAGCTGTGGTTTGTACTCGGGCTGCACAATATTAGAAAAACATGTCATGTAAACTCAATTTACATGACACAAATCAAAAAGTGTTTAACTTGAGACCCCAGATAATGAGTAGTTATTCCAGCTAATGGAAAGATACATATTTTTCATTTCTTAAACCAGGTTTAATTGAAATAGTTGCTTCTGGCTGACATCTGCTATTCTGTCATTTTGTCATTTGTTGTAGTTTGTTAATGAATACTACCCATAAACAGCTATTTATCTTCTAAAACTTTTTAAACATGATGCAATAACAAGTGCCAACAAATATATTAAAGGCATAAAGAGCCTAAATGCATTGTGCTTAAATAATTAGACAACATTTATTGCAGTCCAAGCTAATATTCGCGATATGCAACATCACTGTATGCGACTGCATACCCAGTAGTAATTATATCCTAGTTTCTACCACAAAGAGTCAAAGGTCAGAGTGGGCATACGCGAAGTGGGCCTCTATGTCATAGTTTTTAATAGTGCTGCATAATATATGAAATCGCAAGCGTCACAGCAATATTAATGTGTGCAACATTACAAGTGAGCGCTTTGAAGAGTGCATTGCATTCCCGCTCTGCTTCCAGGCAGCTGGATAGAGACTTGGACAGCCCTTGATGTCGACGTCTCATCTGGGATTTGGGAGGCAGAGCTGCTAAAGCTCATGGAGAGTGATGGGGACAGCATGATGACAAAAAAGAATGAAAAATGAGGAAACATGTACAGACAATAAATTAGAATAAAAGTTCGGGTGAGGCTCGATTGTCAGATTAAAAGGTAACTTTTAAAATAACTTTTAATCTTAAATGTGGTGTTTTCATTAGCTGTAAACAAAAACATAATTAACAGAAATAAAGGCTTGAAACATTAGTCAATAAATATTAGTAAATAATCTATATAATGTGCTTCACTTAGTAAATTGAGTTACTGAAATAAATTAACGTTTCAATATTATTCTAATTTATTGAATATGACTGTATATTACATGTTTTCCTAATAATATGCTAATTCCTTGATTTTAAAATTTAAAACCTTTTCCGACTTTGTAGAAACCCTGTTAGTAAGAGAAACACTTCCACATTAATGCAAACATATATTTCATATTTTGTGTAGCTTAGGCTCTGTGCTTCAACATCCTCTTAAAAATGTTATGATGGTAATTATACTGAAGTGCCAGGCCGAGGTTTGGATAAGTATTTGTCACAGACAGAATTTTGAAGAAAATCCTCCCCTTGCAGACGCCAAACTGCAGATGTGAAAAAGTAACTCCAAGTCCAAGCTAAATGTAAACGTTTGATGCCTGATGGAAGATACTTTGCACTGGTGATTCTCTTAAAGGCCTGTAATGCAGACTCTGAGGGCTTTTTGAGTTTTGACGTCCCCTTTATATGCCCCTTTTTCCACTTCTACCTAATCTAATCCGGTCGGGTTGGGTCAGTTTAACAAGGTTTGATTGATTTTCTATTACAATTGAGTACCATCTCAATGGGTCTGGGATCGTTATTAACAAGGCGGCCCCACGGTCTGAAGTGATGTGATTTAGAGACAAAAAACAACAGCCTAGACTGCTGTTCCTTTCATGGCTGCTGTCAGACTCAGAGAGGAAGAAAAGAGCCAGAGAAGGTTCTGGGCAGCGAGAACCGAGCACTGTGGATAAGTAAAGGAGGCAGAAAAAAGCCATGGAGAGGTATCTAACAGAAGAATACAAACTAGAGGACATGTGGGGGTTATCTAACGCTACCTAATGCTAGCTAACTATAGTAATGCTCTTATACACAAACAGGACCAGCCTACAATGATTTAACAGTTGAAAATATTAGTTACTGAAATATGCTGTGACTAGTGACGCCATCCCCTACCCAATCAGTGACCGACAGTCTTCTGATGTCGCATTTTCAGTTTTCATCTTTACTCTAAAAGCTCATTGGCCTTTTCTGGATACATGATTGTGTTCATCATTCTGCTACATGATGAAATGCTCTCCTAATCTGACAAAGAGCAAATGAGCGTACCTCATTAAGTGTATTGCTTCCATCAGGAGTAAAACCATCAATAAATGTCAGTGTGGCCGTTCTACGAGCAGCCATGGTGAAAAGGCGTTGGTCCTAACACAAACACTGCCAAGTTTGACGGATGAAGAGCTTTTCTAGCCAAGGTGTTGTTCCCTTCTCTGTATGCTTCTCTTTTTTTGCATGTTGGCATGAATTGATGAACAGTCCATTTAGTTCCTTTATTCTGCTGCTTTCCTTTTGCATTTTAACAAGAAACCTTGATTTGCACTTTCATTTGCTTTGTAGCAGTGAGGTCTTTTCTTCTCCATGCAAATCACTTTCCTTGTTTTTCATTTGTATGCACAACTCTTTCAGATTGTAAAAGCAAATGAGTTTTGTTATATCTCTAAAATGATTTGTCCATCTTTGTTTTATTCATGTAATCATATCAACAAGAGAGGTTCTGATGCTGGGGGATGGGGTAATGAATTGTGTGAGTTAATACAACCAACATTTAGACTTATTCACTTGCAGCTTCCGCACAGTTGAGCTTGGCCAACAAAATCGCAGTGAGAATCAAAAATGGCAAATTAGCGAAATTGGTTAGCTGGAAGTCCATGACCTTATTTAGCTGTTCTGCAGCAAATACTCTGACATAATAGATCAAAAACAAAATAGAGGTTAGAGAAAACTGAACTGATTGAAAAATATGACCCAAACACAATATAAATATATTTACGCAGCACCTGAAGAGACTAAATTAAACCTTTCTGCACTCCTACAGCCCCCGAGTACACAACAAAATGTTGGATTTTGCATCCCCTTTAAGCCAGGCATTATCTTCCTAACTACCCTATTCATATAATGGAGAGATTATAATAACCGGATTTAAGTTTCAGATGAAAACATTAACAAACCTCTCTTACCAAACCTTACCTATATTTATTGTTGTTTTCATCAACAGATTTCTAATACTGTAAATAAGCTAACAAGCACATCAACCTATGGCTCATCACAGATGAAGATAGAAGGTCCTGTTTCTTTAGTTATATTAAAAGATCTGATTTGTTGATGCTTTCTCCAAGCTTCTTGTTGTCTCACCTGCCCCTACTGCCTGTGCTGGATGTGCTGGAAGGTCGTGCTGGTGTGTGAGCATTGGACAGACCTACAGAGAAGAATACGGACTGTGATAAAGCTGCAGGATTTACTTTTTCTACTTAAACAGTTCAGAAAAAAGGCGATGAAGGGAAACTCTTAACACGCGAGTACCTGACGATCCAGGAGAAAGGGTCGACAGTCCAGGTGAGGGGTTCATGTCTGTCGAGCCAAGCTGGTGTTGTTGGCTGGCTGAGATGTAACGAGAAAGGAGGTGTCCAAGATTGCTGGAGCCTGCATCTTCCAACTGGCAACAAAAGTCATAGAGTTTAGGAATATATCAACAGGAATTGTGGGAATTTCTCTGTTTCAGGATGAATATTAATATGCGGCAAGAATGTGTGGATGAAGAGATAGCAGCCAGCACAGAGTTATAGTATAAAATTATTTGCTGATTAAGCCAGTTCCAGATGAACAATGTTGGAAATTGTTTATGGGAAACTACATTCAGCGACCATTATAAAGGCCCAAAGAGATGTGGCTAAAGAACCTGCTATAAAAACACAGTAAAAGCAGTATAACTACAAAATATACTGATTAAGACTTTTATTGATCTGTGCAATATTGCCATCCAAAATGACTGCTTGGAAGCAGTATTCAGCAGGCTACAATATTCAAGATCAAGATCCTGAAACTTAACTATTCAACACAAAAATATCAAAATGTCATGTTTTCCTAATACCATGCAGCTCCAATTAGCAGTAACTAAAATACATAGTATCAAGGTCACTGTAAGGTTAGTAAAGAGTGATTGTTAGCCAGCTGTGTTTCAAATGTGCAGAGAAAGGTTTTATGAACAATTCTCAAAATACAAACAGGATAAGTGTAACACAGATTTTATTGATTAACTGTAATGAAAATCAATATTTTGGTAAAAGCAATGTTAGAAGACTTTAAGGAACATGTCTAAAAGAAGAGGAAATGTCAAGGCCGTCTTCAGGTTCCTGAGGGTAAATAGTGTGAATTTGCATTTCAGTTTACATTTCTGCTCCAACCTGTGTTGGGAGCGCAGAGCTCAGCTGAAACACCGGTCTTTAAAAGTGACGTCAGAAGTGCCACATTTTTTAAGCTGGAGGATTGCTTTTCTAAATGTTTAGTCCCCATTCAGTTAAATGTGAACCCCAGGAATCATGTGATGAAGAAGAAACATGCTAGTGTGTGGCCTATTCCACCAAACACCCCCCTACATACACATCGTCAGCAAGAGATAAGCGACCTTAAAGTTGTATTCGTCGTTTTAGTCCTCTAGCAATTATTGATTGAGCAATAGCTTTTTAAACCCAGTAACACCACATTTTGTTGTATTTTAATTAAAATTAACTAATCTTGGATATGGAATTTTAAACAGTTGAAATATTATCTCAACCATATGAAAGAGCACTTTTTTTAGAAGACGAGAAAAATGGTTACAATATGGAAAACAAAGAAATATAAACAGAAAAAAGGGAATCTGTAATAATAAAATGTGTTCAATACATTAAAATGTTTCTAATGCGGTGAGTAAAGGGACAGAGTTAAAGAAGTTAAAGGATTATCACAATATATTGTGATATTGTAGGCTACACAGTAGCACTGTTGCCTTGCAGCAAGTAGGTCCTGGGTTCGACTCCCAGCTGTGGTTGTGCAGTTTTATCACTAACACGCAGACGGTAATTATACTTTTTAAGATATTGCTGCTCGCGTGGAACAAACAGTGGAAAAAAATTCTAAAAGTAACTAAACAATCGCAACAAATAATGAGAATTTCAATATTGACCAGAAGAACTGGTATTATGATTTTTCTCATAATCAAAATCCCTAAAATTAAATAAAAGATCCAATCTAAGAGCTCAGATATAGAAACTCTGTTGTAGCAAACAGTCAATCTGCACTATAAGCACCATGCCAATGCATCAATACAGCTGATTAATAGCTATGCATTGCTGCATAGTAAATCAGTTTGACAAATTTTTACGGTAATATAAAGAGAAGCCTTAAATGGTATTTAAATATGCATACCTGGATGGGCGGGATCTCAGGTAGGCAGGGCAGATTCTCAGGATTAGTGACAGAGGGGATGAGCTCAATGGGACCAATTATTGGGCTGGCAGGGCCACGGTGAGCATGGGCCCCGGCCATGCTGGCACTGGTAGGACTCGTGGGACTGGCGTTATGTAGGGATGCCACCGGGAAGGGACCAGCGTGTCCAGGGTTGGAGTGCTGAACAAAGATAGAGAGGGAAAAATGCAAGGCAAGGACAAACAAGGAGTAAAGATAACAAACAAATAACAAATGGGAAGAGAAGAAGGGTGTGGGGCATTAAAAGAAGGTCACTCTACAAACTCTAAAAATGACAAAAAGAAATGTGTCTCAGAAACAACATGATTTTATTATCATGCAGTTGATTGACCACACATGCTGCACAAGACACATGAATGACAAAGAAGGAAAAGGTGCCAAACCCCTGACTGGAGTAAGAAACGAAACCTTTGGTGGCTCATCTCAGATTCTAAAGACATCTGGACACAGAAAAAAAAAGGGGCTGGATATAGTGGAGGTTTCTTTTACCTAGGCTCACATGCACAGAACAAAGCAATTTTCCATGTCTGCAGAGTGGTAAATATCTCAGCAAACAGTCAGTTTAAATGCATAGATACATTGGTAAGTATTGCTATGCAGACCTAACCTAAAACACTTCTCCTGCATGGAGTACAATTTTACATATACATGCTTAATCAAAAAATGCAAATAGGACTTTGCATGTAATCTTACATTATAGTATTTTTTAATCTGTAGCCCTTTGTCATCATGGTTTAGGGAAATTCCTAAATTCAACCATTAAAATGTATGGATGCATGAGAAATCTTTTTGAGTTACACTTGTAGCCATTGTTGTTGGCTTGTTTATATTTATTTTGTGTTTATAGATGTCTGTTCTGATCAGACAGTCATTAGTATAGCACAACAACTGTAAGCTAAAAACACGCATCAGTCTGGACAGTTTCAGTATGTTTTCACCTTCAGAAAAAATATTTTACAAATCAAATTTGATTTCAAGATATTTTACTGAAAAGCAATTAATTGAGCTTTTCAGTAAAAAAAAAAAAAAAAAAGCAATTAATTGAGAAATATTGAGGCACGTGACGTCGCCCGGTACGGCGGAGCCGGGGTCCCACCCTGGAGCCAGGCCTGGGGTCGGGACTCGTCGAAGAGCGCCTGGTGGCCGGGTTGCTCCTCATGGGACCCGGCCGGGCCAAGCCCGAACGAGAGACGCGAGGCCATCCCCCAGTGGGCCCACCACCTGCAGGGGGAACCGTGAGGGACCGATGCAAAGAGGATTGGGTGGCGGACGAAGGTGGAGACCTCAGCGGCCCGATCCCCGGATGCTTAGGCTGGCTCTAGGGACGTGGAAAGTCACCTCGCTGGGGGGGAAGGAGCCTGAACTTGTGCGGGAGGTCGAGAGATATTGACTAGAAATAGTCAGGCTCGCCTCCACGCACAGCGTGGGCTCTGGAACCCATCTCCTTGAGAGGGGTTGGACTCTCTTCTACTCTGGAGTGGCCCGCGGGGAGAGGCGGCGGGCTGGTGTGGGTTTGCTTGTTGCCCCCCAGCTCAGCCGTCTCGTGTTGGGGTTTACCCCAGTGGATGACAGGGTCGTATCCCTGCGCCTTCGGGTTGGGGAGAGGTCTCTGACTATCATTTCAGCCTACGGGCCGAGTGGCAGTGCAGAGTACCCTGCCTTCTTGGCTACCATGTCGGGGGTGCTGGATAGTGCCCCTCCCGGGGTCTCCATTATTCTGCTGGGGGACTTCAACGCCCAAGTGGGAAACGACATTGACACCTGGAGAGGCGTGATCGGGAGGAATGGCCTCCCCGATCTGAATCCGAGTGGTGTTTTGTTATTGGACTTCTGTGCTAGTCACGGATTGTCCATAACGAACACCATGTTCAAACATAAGGGTGTCCATCAGTGCACTTGGCACCAGGATACCCTTGGCAGGAGGTCAATGATCGACTTTGTTGTCGTATCATCAGACCTTCAACCGCATGTTTTGGACACTCGGGTGAAGAGAGGGGCTGAGCTGTCCACTGATCACCACCTGGTGGTGAGTTGGATCTGCTGGAGGAGGAGAAAGCCGGACAGACTTGGCAGGCCCAAGCGCATAGTGAGGGTCTGCTGGGAACGCCTGGCAGAGCCCTTGGCCAGGGATGTATTCAACTCCCACCTCCGGGAAAGCTTCGACCAGATCCCGGGGGATGGTGGAGACATATAGTCCGAGTGGACCATGTTCTCCGCATCTATTCTCGATGCTGCAGTCCATAGCTGCGGCCGTAAGGTCTGCGGTGCCTGTCGCGGCGGCAATCCCAGAACCCGGTGGTGGACACCGGCAGTAAGGGATGCTGTCAAGCTGAAGAAGGAGTCCTATCGGCTGTGGTTGGCTTGTGGGACTCCTGAGGCGACTGACGGGTACCGTGAGGCAAAGCGTGCTGCGGCCCGGGCTGTGGCAGAGGCAAAAACTCGGGCCTGGGAGGAGTTCGGTGAGGCCATGGAGAAGGACTACCGGTTGGCCTCGAAGCGATTCTGGCAAACCGTCCGGCGCCTCAGGAGGGGGAAGCAGTGCTTCGCCAACACTGTTTATAGTGGGGGCGGGAGACTGCTGACCTTGACTGAGGACATTATCGGGCGGTGGAAGGAGTACTTCGAGGATCTCCTCAATCCTGCCATCACGCATTCCCTGGTGGAAACAGAGACTGGGGACTCGGGGATGGACTCTTTCATCACCCAGACTGAAGTCACCGAGGTGGTTAAAAAGCTCAGCGGTGGCAAGGCTTCGGGGGTGGATGAGATCCGCCCTGAGTACCTCAAATCTCTGGATGTTGTTGGGCTGTCATGGTTGACACGCCCTCTTCAACATTGCGTGGCGGTCGGGGACAGTGCCTCTGGACTGGCAGACTGGGGTGGTGTGTTCCAACTAAAGGGGGAACACACTCCTCAGCCTCCCTGGTAAGGCCTACGCCAGGGTATTGGAGAGGAGAGTCCAGCTGATAGTCGAACCTCGGCTTCAGGAGGAGCAGTGTGGTTTTCGTCCCGGCCGTGGAACACTGGACCAGCTCTATACCCTCTACAGGGTGCTCGAGGGTTCATGGGAGTTTGCCCAACCAGTTCACATGTGTTTTGTGGACCTGGAGAAAGCATTCGACTGTGTCCCTCGTGATGCCCTGTGGGGAGTGCTCCAGGAGTATGGAATCGGGGGCCCTTTACTAGGGGCCATCGGTCCCTGTACGAGCAGAGCAGGAGTTTGGTCCGCATTGCCGGCACTAAGTCGGACCTGTTCCCGGTGCATGTTGGACTCCGGCAGGACTGCCCTTTGTCACCGGTCCTGTTCATAACTTTTATGGACAGGATTTCTAGACGCAGCCAAGGGCTGGAGGGGGTCTGGTTTGGGGACCAGTGGATTTCATCTCTTCTTTTTGCAGATGACGTGGTCCTGCTGGCCCCCTCTAGCCAAGACCTACAGCATGCGCTGTGGCGGTTCGCAGCCGAGTGTGAAGCGGCTGGGATGAGGATCAGCTTCTCCAAGTCCGAGGCCATGGTACTCGACCGGAAAAGGGTGGCTTGTCCTCTTCAGGTTGGAGGGGAGTTCCTGCCTCAAGTGGAGGAGTTTAAGTATCTTGGGGTCTTGTTCACGAGTGAGGGAAGAATGGAGCGGGAGATCGACAGACGGATCGGTGCGGCTGCCACAGTAATGGGGGCGCTGTGCCGGTCCGTTGTGGTGAAGAGAGAGCTGAGCCGAAAAGCAAAGCTCTCAATTTACCGGTCGGTCTACGTTCCTACCCTCACCTATGGCCATGAACTTTGGGTCATGACCGAAAGAACTAGATCCCGGATACAAGCGGCTGAAATGAGCTTCCTCCGTAGGGTGGCCGGGCACTCCCTTAGAGATAGGGTGAGGAGCTCGGCCATCCGGGAGGGGCTCAGAGTAGAGCCACTGCTCCTCCACATCGAGAGGAGCCAGTTGAGGTGGCTCGGGCATCTATACCGGATGCCTCCTGGACGCCTTCCGCGGGAGGTGTTCCAGGCATGTCCCACCGGGAGGAGGCCCAGGGGACGGCCCAGGACACGCTGGAGGGACTATGTCTCTCGGCTGGCCTGGGAACGCCTTGGGCTCCCCCTGGGGGAGCTGGAGGAGGTGTCTGGAGAGAGGGACGTCTGGGCGTCTCTGCTGAGTCTGCTGCCCCCGCGACCCGGTCCCGGATAAGCGGAAGACGACGAGTACGAGTAGCAATTAATTGAGTAAACCAAGAGTAATCTAAACATGTTCCAACACTCGATTATTATTATTAAGTAAATAAATAGTTTTATTTAGGTTTCTACTCTTGTTTTTAAACGTTGTCCGTAGCAGACAAGCTGACAGCAGGCTTTGGGAGAACAGATTTTTGGGTCGAAAACGTTGAAACAGTATGGAGCTAAATTGGGGCCATAAAGTTTGTCCGAAAAACTTTTTTTTTTTAAACTGAAAAAAAAAAAAGGATTTGAAACTGAAAAGTGTTTTTAAACAATTTCTTTTCAGTTTTCAATCTTTTTTTCAGTTTCAAAAAAACGTTTTCGGACAAACTTTATGGACCCAATTTAGCTCCATAAAACTGCGTGATGTTAGTCAGGGTTATCGTTCCGTGATGATCCCATACCAGCCCGTTACTACTAGAGGTGGAATGAGTTTATTAAAATCTGCTGAACTTTACTCTACCGTTTAATGTATTGCACAGTTCTGATCAACAAAGACATTCATCAAAAAAGCTGCCCATTGAGAGTTAAAAACAAACAAAACTAAAGAATAGTTTCTGTAATTTTAGAAACAATGCTCTCTTACACTTTAGGAATGCTCCTAAAACCTAAGCCTTACCACTGTTCTCCTCAACAAGACTTTTGACATTTCTGTTCTGTATATTTTTTACTTTTCACGCAAAAAAAAAAACATTTAAGATCATGGATGTTTCATTTGACCCCTCCTTTAGCTAAACTGTAATTCTTTTAGTTTCTTTAAGCAAAATTAAATCATTTTCAGCCAAACTTTGCTTAAGTATCTGTCAAAACCCAGAACACCATAAGGTCCACCATAGCAGGTAGAAAAACACAAATAAACCTAATTTTATTGTCCTTACATATTCCACAAGTACATTTTGTAAAAAGAAAATTGTGCATAAAGACTTTGTAACAGAAACTAATGTAAAATAATCCCAAAATGAACTCTTGGCTGCTTTAGACCGGCCACCTCTGTCATATCTATAAATTATCTGCAAATATGACAAAACTGAGAAAATTTAGACTGACAAGCCATTCAAATGTGTGTACTGACCTGTCTCTGTAACTGAGGCTGCATCAGAGGCGCGTACTGCTGCCCGTTATGTCTGGGCTGAGCCGCAGGCATTCGGCCCTGGGGTGGACCAGCTAGACGCATGTGATGCGAGGAAGCATACATAGGGGCATTGGGCCCACCGTTGATAGTCCCGGCTCTTTGTAGCTGCTGCATACTGATGAGTCTTGGAGGCTAGTCAAAACAAAACAAATTTATATTTATAAATACAGCTGCCATATAGACAATATGAGCAAATATGAAATGATTCAGTAGCATAATAATGTAATCATCAATCTATGGAAAATGAACCAAAGACCCAAACATTAATTGATCACCTTAGCTATTTATTAAAGCATAAAAACACCACTGGTTACAGTTTTTAAGCATTATGTGACTTACACCTAGTTAAGAAGATTAAGAGTTGTATTCGGAGTCTGGAATGTTGAGCTGTAGATTTTACAGGCAGAATTTAAAGGACTTATGGTTAATGGTTAAAACTTTAGCAGTAAGAATGTTAAAATTAACAGATTTGCTTTGGTACACAAACTTGAAATGTGAGTACATCAGTAGAACGGCAGGGAAACAGGCGGTATTGAGGATCTAGGTGCTCCGCTTTTCTTGTCCTTGCACTTATTAAACTAAATCCAGTCAATAATGAGATCCTCTTCGGTTTTACTTAGAAATGTGTTGAACCCAATAAATTGATTTTGTGGGATTTCCTCTTGTTGACATGTAATCTTTATCAGAAAGCACACAACATTTAATTTTTTTATTCGTCTTTGACATATACTGTGTGTCAGAAAGCTGAGAACAACAACAACCATGAGTTGCACTAGCACAACTAATGTGATTACTGAAACAGCGACATACTGTACATGTGGAGGTCTACCCAGCTTTACTTGGCTCAGGCTTGGACTTGTCTAGGGCCAGGAGCTCCTAATAGGGGGGAAGTATTTTTTCCTAACACCAGATGCTATCAGCTTCTTTAAATTAATTCAGCCCTACACTGAGTACCAGTGTAGGGCTGAAGTTAAAATGGTTTCAAATTTCTTAGGTTCAGAAATTCAATGTAGGACTGAGGCTGTTACGCATGACTTGAAGTCAACATTAAACTTCAGCTCCGAGATGCCAGAGAAAATTCTGAAGTGACTAAAGTTTTCTATGGGTATTTAGGGCACAGGATACTGTAGCCCTGCCCCCATTTGCTGCTGCACACTGCCATTTTCCCCCACTAATTTTATGTCAGTTATTGAAAAGCACCACATAGAAAACTGACAACCTGCCTTTTGAACAGAACCAAAAGCAAACATTTAAGGCTGGTTTGTGGCAATCAAAGCTAACTAACACGATGTGCTTCATGGTGCCTTTAATCTAGTTCTCAAATGAAAGTACAACTGATCACTTGTCCTTGATTAGTACATCAAGGACAAGCGATAGTGGCCTCTTATTTACCCATAAAGTTGGAGTTCCAGTTGCACATTGGCAAACTGGTGGTATATGTTGATTGCTGTTTTCAATGACATACTAATCACTATTAACAATACCACCATAAAAATGACTTATTTAACCTTTTATGCATATAAACACTGTAGCAGTAAGTTCACTAACATAGGCTGCAAAGAACCACGTGTGGAAAACATTTTATGAGATCCAAACTGCCCTAAGTGCAAACAAAACCCTGTTTATTACTGCAGCTATCAGTATGGTTTAAATACCCAGCAGCCATATTAGAGTTTGAAGTTGAGTTTGGGGAGAAATATTCAGCTTTCCCTTTTAGAATTTTGACTTCAGGGAACTTTGTCCGTTTTTGGACCTTACAAATTTAGCCTTTTAAATGTTTAAGTTTTTTTGAAGCACTGTTGGCCTTTATTTATTTATTTATTTTTTCCAAAGTAGGCAGCATAAGACTCCGGGGTTGGGATGGCTACGTTGAGGACTGAGACTTCTGTATATAGCTTACGCTCTCTACCACTAAGCACCCCGCCCAAATTTTGTCTTTTAAGTAAAATCACATGCACAACCTAACTGCATCCTTCAACCAAACACAGTGTCACTGAATAGAAAAGGGTATTTTTTACTGAGGTGAAATTAGATAAAATAAATAGCGTGAGAACCACCGTTTTTAACAATCTGGTGAATTGAACCATGAATAAATGTGAAAAGGAAAAGAAGCATTACCGAACACGTGAGCATGATCACAAGGATGAGACTGAGCTTTATTGCTTTCAGGTTGCTGTTCCTGTGTCTTTCTGACAAACTTCTAAACAGAAAACCATTTGGCCATTTTCTAAGTTAAATCAATTTTATTAGCCTGTGTTTATTTTGGAATAAAAACCTTTAGACATGATGTCAGTATTGATAAAATTATCCAAAATTACAGTCCCCTAAAAACTGGAGACAAACTGATGAAACACCAAATGAATAAATACAAAACTCTAAACCAAAGAGAATCTTTTAACAAACAGTAAAAAAGTAAAACAAGAATCACTTTCTATTTATCAATACAACCATAACTGGTAAGTAGCGCTCACCATACCTGCTGCTGAACCATAGCCGGGCCACCTGGCCTGGCATGCTGCTGGGACATTTGGGAAGCTATACGCATTTGTTGCTGAATCTGCTGCTGTTGCTGTTGTTGCTGTTGCTGCTGATGCTGCTGATGCTTTTGCTGTGCATAAGCAGCCTGCTGCATGTGTTGCAGCCTGAGCTGAGCCAGGTTTATCTGTCCTGAATGCTTGCTGGGGTGACCTTGGCCTGGTGAAATGGCCGGTCCGCCTACCATCATACCGGGAGGTTGTGCCGATGGAGGGGGTTTTTCAATGACCAAATTACCTGCAATTAGAATAAAATGAGTGTCGATGACCAGCATTTAAAAACAGGACACACAGAGAACAGCTGCGATAAACTCTTGTTTTGACATACTTATTTGGGGAAAATGTAATCTTAAAGTAATGACTGTAGATATATTATCATCTCTAAACCTAACTAAAAAAGAGAAAGAAAAAAAAAAAAAGAAAAATCAAACTACAAATTATTCTCTTAATTATTTGCAACAATAGCAATTGTTTTCCTCACCTAAATTCACAACATTTTTGGCCCAGAAGGTTGGGTCACAGAAGAACCGTACCACTCCATTGGACTGTGGGGCTGGCTCCAGTCTTGCCTTGAAGAGCTGACGGAGCTGGTACATGATCTACATTCATTTGTACAAAAAGAATAAGGTTATTGAATTATTAAGTATGGCCATATGAGACCAACTGAAATCTTAATCTGACATGTTTTTGGGGGCACAAAGCACAATACAGTTTCAACATAAAGATCAAAATAAGCTCATTTGATTAGTCTCGTGTTAAAACAGTCAATCAACACTACATCTTAAAAAGAAATCCTAAACAAATGTGATTCTTTGATGCTCCTTTGTGCACACTTAGAAGCTACAAACTGTTACAGCTTGTCAGTTCTTAAAAACAATAACATTTTAACAAAATCTTGGATCTTCTTCAAGTCAAATTCATGGTTATGTACTTGGTTTCATCTACCATGAGAGAGTAAGTGAGGGCTCATGACAAACCTACCGGTCTCTTGCTGTAAAGTAACGCTGTACTGCTGCCAGAAGTGATGGCCCAGTTGCAAAAGTTGAGCACATGGTGGATCTGTTGGGCCAGCTGGGCGGTGTCCTTATGCTGAGCCATAAGCCTCATGCTCCTCTCTTTGTTAACGCTCTGAACAAAGAGGGAAATTTTATTAGTATTTCTTTGAAAGAATCAGTAAATCGAAATGCTCAACATTCCTCCTAAATTAGTCCTGACTTAACCTAACGTCTGTTTAAACTGTTACCAAATGACTACTTGCACTGTTCAGATGCTGTTATTCCAATAAAGAGAAATATGGATCTATTTGAACTAAAAACATAAAAACAATTCACAGCTGCTTAGCTTGATAATATGAAATGAATTCAATGACAGACTACTGATTATTAAAGCACAACTTGATAAATACTAATTTGAAAAATGTGTATATAGAAAGGAATTCAGACAAAAAAGCTGTGTCATATTTTGTGTTGCATTTGTTTGATGACATTGACACAAGAGTAAAGCTTGAAATTACACGGTTACTGTGCACATAGAGTGTATAAACAGCAAAGTGACCCTATAAAGTGTCGTGGCATTGAGAAAAAATATATCTTTAATTATTGTCTGAACTGCATGACACTATATAGGGCTGCAATGGGCAGACACTTCTGGTAAGCTTTGTATAGGACTGGGGCTGAGGAATTTTGGAAATATTCCAAAGTGGAGACTTAATGAGATTTGTAGGAATTTATGGGGGAAAAAAAAGGGAAATCTTTACTTTATCATATTCCAAGATATAAACACTCTGCTCTGTCATAGGCAATACAATATTAAAACATTGCACTTCAACAAATATATTTGTAATTAATGCTTTATCAAGTCTTAAACAGTTCACTGAACAATCAACTCTTTTATTGAACTTGAATTAAAAGATGAATTCCCATTCAACTTTTAAAATTATCAGAGCCTCCTTTCTCTATAAAAAGTAGGTGTTAATCAAAGATGTTAATCCTTCAAACGTCTTGAGCTTCACCTCTCCATTTTGTCCAAACCCTGTCAGACAATGGCCTGTTCCTGGGCCTCATCAAAATCGCTTCCTCAACAACCAACCCCTATTCCTGCTATTCAAGGCGTCCAGCCTTGCTGAGGATGACTGTGTCAGGCTCAGCCACGGGCCGGTCACCGGTCTGAAGGTGTTAAACGGTTTTAAAAGGTTTCGGTTTCAAAACCATTACAATTTTCCATCATAACTTTGATCAATTACCAGAGGAAGTTCTGGAGTGACTGTAGTGTGAAGCAGAGCCCCCACCCTCTCCATTCCTTGTTTGTAATGACTGCTACCATTTTCTCTCTTAGATCATGTTCTACATTTTTGTTTCAAATGTTTGTGTTAAAACCATGATACCATGGTGTTTTTACACAAGTTTATTATACCGTGACAATCTCATACCGGCCATACTTCAAAGACCTCAAGTTTGCCCTAATGGTCTCCAACTTTTCCACCCTTCACATTCATGAGTCTGTTTCAAACTTTAGTGTGTGTTCCTGGGTATTCTTGTTCATGCCCATAAATTTTTGTCCACTCTAATGGAAAGTTTAACTTTGAACATTCCCAGGCTTTCGCAACTTTAACACTGAAATCTTCGTATTCTCACTCAAACTTATATCATAAGAATCTTGTACTACCCTACAACTAGTGCCAGGTCTGCTACAATCCATTTAGGTTTCAGTACTTAGCATCAGTGGTTCTTTATTTCAAATACATTTAATACAGCCTTACCTCCAACTGCTGAAGTAACGCCTTGCCCTTTTTGTTGATTTCATTTATAAGAGTAAATACTGCAATCTTGATCTCATGTTCCACTTTTCTATGAGTCTCACCCAGCTCTTTTAACCTAAATTAAGTAAAAAAGAACAAAGAATACAGATGAATGAAATCCTTAGTAATGCAAGAAAACCACTAAACTATTCACAAAGTGTGCCCGACAGATGAACAAAAGAGAAATCTGAACACACCTGTTTTGCAACTGAGAGACAGAGTAATGGACATAGTTCTTTTTCTCCTGCAGCTTGGCCATGTTGGCCTCAATAATTCCTTTATGGTTCTGGAAGGCTTCTTCCAGAAACTGATACCTGAGAGAAGACACAGAAGAAGAAGTCACAATCAGGTTCAATGAACTAAATTAACTTTCAAAGGCCTGTACATACTCTGCAAGAACTGAATTTTTCTTTTCTCTTTTAAGAGTTTAGAGGAAAGAACGGCATTCTAGAATTGTGCCGCTCAAGGTGGCAGCAGGTTGGAGTAGCTCTGTTACTTTTGATTCTGATTTATTCTTTTTTGGGAACTATTCCTCTTGTGGTGGATACAGTTGATTTTTTTTTGGATGACTGTCCACTCCAGTGTCGGATGCTGTGCAGCTTGGAGGATTTTTCTTAATACTTTCTATTTTTGGACATTTGTTATGATGCATTGCCATGGCAACGGTGTTGTTTCTTACAACCTGGAGCAGCTGATTAATATCTCAAAAGCTCAAATAATACTTCAGCTACAACCCCAAATCCTTGATGAGTTGAAAAGGAGACACCGTGGATGCAGAGCAGGAGCTAAGAGAAGAGAGAGAAGGAGGAAGTTCAAACCATTTCTTCCGTCGATTATGATGGGCAATGTGAGATGGTTGGGAAACAAGTTGGATGAACTCCAAGCCCTACAAAGGACCCAGCCAGAGTACCGGGCATGCAGTATCATGTGTTTTACTGAGACATGGCTGCAGGATCATATCCCCGACTCCAGCGTCTCTCTGCCGGGCTTTTTAACCATACGAGCAGACAGAGATTTAAAGAGGAGCGGCAAATGTAAAGGAGGTGGACTGGCAGTACTTGTGAACAACATATGGTGTAATCCAGGACTGTAACTGTGAAGTGTCATCTCTGCAGTCCAGATATTAAACTGTTGGCAGTAAGTTTTCGTCCATATTATTTACCCAGAGAGTTCACCAGTGTTATCTTGGCAACAGTTTATGTTCCACCTTCTGCTGTTGCCGACACTGCATGTGATGCCATCAGCTCAGTTGTTGCTAAGCTACAGACACAAAACCCCAATGCTTTTGTGGCAATTTCTGGTGATTTTAACCATGTTTCACTCTCTGCTACACTTCCAACGTTTCAACAGTTTGTCAGCTGCTCTACCAGAGAAAACAAAAAATTGGTTTTGTTTTATGCAAATGTCAAGTACTCATACATCTCTACAGCAAGACCTCCTCTAGGCAAATCAGATCACAATCTTGTTTTTCTCTGCTCGAAATATAAGCCCCTTGTTCAGAGGCAACCTGTAATAAAGAGGACTGTGAGAAAATGGTCACAGGAAGCTGAAGAAGCTCTGCAAGGTTGCTTCGAGGCTATAGACTGGGACGCACTGTGCCAGCCACATGGAGAGGACATCAATGCCATGACTGAGTGTGTAACCGACTATATAAACTTCTGTGTGGATAACATCATCCCCACCAGAACCGTGAGATGCTTCCCCAATAACAAACCTTGGATCACCAGTGACCTGAAGAACCTGCTTAACAAGAAAAAAAGAGCCTTCAGAGAGGGAGACAGAGAATTATTGAAGAGTTTACAGAAGCAACTTAAAGTCAAGATAAGAGACAGCAAGGAGGTGTACAAGAAGAAACTGGAGAGCAAGCTCCAGCAAAACAATATCAGAGATGTGTGGACAGGGATGAAGAAGATCACAGGCTTCAAACAGAAGGATGATCAGACCAATGGAGGTCTGGACAGAGCCAATGAACTGAACACATTCTTCAATAGTTTCAGTTCAGAAACCAGCTTCGCATCCTCCTCTCCTGCTCACAGCCAAACAGACATTCCACCCTCCTTTGACCCACAGGACCCACAGCTGTCCAGTAACACCTCACATTTTTTATCTTCCACCTCAGCCCTTGACCCTTCTGCTTCTACATATTTGCCTTCAACCATATCAGAAGATGCTGATGCTTCCTTTGCTTCATCCTGTGTGTCTCAAGAAGTCAGGTGAAGAGACAACTGGAGAGACTGAATAGGAATAAGGCTGCAGGTCCAGATCATGTCAACCCTAGAGTCCTGAAGGCCTGTGCAGAGCAGCTCTGTGGGATTCTGCAGCACCTCTTCAACCTTAGCCTGGCCCAGAAGAAGGTTCCGGTGTTGTGGAAGGCCTCCTGTCTTGTTCCGGTACCAAAGAAAACTCACCCATCAGTCCTCAATGACTATAGACCTGTTGCCCTGACATCTCACATCATGAAGGTCCTAGAGAGACTCATGTTGGCCCATCTGAGTAAGCAAACAATAAACTATCATGACCCCCTTCAGTTTGCTTATCGCTGTGGAGTTGGAGTTGAAGATGCCATCATACACCTGCTTCAACAAACCCACTGTCATCTGGACAAAGCCAGCAGCACTGTGAGGATCATGTTCTTTGATTTCTCCAGTACATTTAATACAATCCAACCTGATTTGCTTTGTCAGAAACTCCAGAAGACTCAGGCGGAGGCCTCAACAATCTCCTGGATCAAAGACTACCTGACAAACAGACCACAGTTTGTGAGACTGAAGGGTTGTGAGTCTAACCAGGTAGTCAGCAGCACAGGAGCACCACAGGGGACTGTACTCTCACCATTCCTTTTCACTCTGTACACCTCAGACTTCCAGTACAAGACAGACTCCTGTCATCTGCAGAAATACTCAGATGATTCTGCAGTCGTGGGGTGGATCAGAGATGGACAAGAAGCTGAGTACAGGAAGGTGGTGGACCGCTTTGTGGCATGGTGTGGAAACAATCATCTCATTTTGAAAGTGACTAAAACAAAGGAGATGATTTTAGATTTTAAGAGAAACAGGAATAAGTCAAACACTATTTCTATCATGGGAGAAGAAGTGGAGGTGGTGGAGGAGTATAAATACCTCGGTGTTCACCTGGACAACAGACTAGAGTGGAGATGCAACTGTGAAGCCATCTACAAGAAGGGACAGAGCAGACTGTACTTCTTGAGGAAGCTTAGGTCCTTTGGTGTTTGCAGCAAGATGCTGCATATCTTCTATAAGTCTGTTGTGGAGAGTGTGATCTCTTCTACCATCATCTGCTGGGGAAGCAGCATCAGAGCCAGGGACTTAAAAAAGCTCAACAATCTGATAAAAAAGGCTGGCTCTGTTCTGGGGACTCCTCTGGAACCTCTGGAGATCATTGTGGAAAGAAGGATTCTTCATAAAATGAAGAACATTATGGAGCATCCTCTTCATGAGACTGTCCTACAACAACAGAGTGTCTTCAGTCAGAGGCTTCTTCAGATCTGCTGTAAGACGGAGCGCTACAGGAGATCCTTCCTGCCCACAGCCATCAGCATCTACAACGGCTCTTTGAAGAAACCTTCATAATGAGCTACAACAACATTTAATTTCCCTTTGGGATTAATAAAGTATTTTTGAATTGAATTGTTTTCTCACCGATGCGAGCTTCCCAGTGGTTAAACACAAGTTTTTGTATGAAATTTCAGGGCCAGAACAAATTTTTTGTTTTTGTCACCTAGAGTCAATAAACTAATTTCTCTCTTTTTGGGGAGAATTTACAGGCCTAAAAGGTTTCATGACTCCAGAAGTAAACAGATATGGACACGAGTCAAAAATGGGTCAAGCTTCTGTAGAGCAACATTTTAAAATTCACTTTCTGGAACAGTAAGAGCACAATAAAAAAAACAGGCAGGTTACATGTTTCCAAGACCGTAGACCTCAAAAGAGATTATTAAAGCACTGGCTGACATTGAACAAACAAACACAGCACTATACAGTCAGTTTCAATTTATTTTGCTTGATTCTCCACCTTATTGCGTTAGGCACTGAACCAACTCTGGGGTAACCTTGGTGTTTCTCAAAAATAAACACTGTTTTTCTTGAGACTAGCTATTTAGTATGGCTTTTATTTCCATGGCGTAGGAAGACATGATGCCATAGAAAAATGATGCTTACGCATGTTCTTTCTACACATCTAATACTTTGACCTACATAATTGTAATCACCAGACAAGCCATCCTGCCATGGTTCTTCTTGGACATGTCATACATTCTTAAAACGGAAAGTGGAAGTGAAGGCATGACCTACTTTAAGGTTAATCTAGCTAATAATTATATGACCACTTGGGAGTACTGTTAGAGCAGTGAATTGATCACACCAAAAGTATTGTACTTTCCTGACACAGCAGAACACTGAATCAAAAGTCACTAATCTTGATGCAAACCAAACAGGAATTCATCTGAATGGAACTCAGTCAGTGTAATGCACTTTTTCAACTATTACAACAAACAAGCACATATCAAGTCTTTGCAACTGCTTTTTACAGTCATAAAATTGTGACTTGTAGCTGCCTGCAAATAAAGTTCTCTTTTAACTTTGTTTGCTTGCTGTGGGAATTAGTCACTAGCGTTTTTAAGGAATGCAAATTGTAGGTCATGAACTGAATATTTTAATATGGCAAACAAATAATGGACATGTCTGCCTTATGGATATTTGTGCAAAATATGGCTTTTGTCTAAACGACCTGGCAAAAACAAATTATTTGCCAAATAAAGTTGGAAAAAGATTTGTTTTTATTGGCCATAAAACAGATGCGTGCACGGATGCTGATCTACCTGTGCTCTTTGTGCTCCAGAAGTTGGCAGTCACGGCATGTTAGAGTGTCACATGTCTCACAGAAAAGTTTCAGAGGTTCCTGCTTATGATTGGGACAGAAGACAGGCCTCTGTCCAGTCATGTTGACAGACTCTGTTGAAAGACAGGAGGGAAGAAATTAAAAGTATTTAGAAACACCTACAAGAAATTACTAAACAAGAGGTCAGAATGAGAGAATAGTTTAACAAGATAAAGATGAAAAAGACATTTAATACTGTGCCAAGCCTTTTAAAAACATTCCATAATGACAGCAATTATTGAGGTGGAGGCTTTCTTCACTGTTGCTGTTTACATGTGTACTGTAAAAGCGGAGACTCACATGTGTAACTGTTACACTGTCACCTGATTGGACCACACCAGACATAGGACGGATCACAAAAATGAATAACACAAATATCCGGGTTTGTTTGTTGTGTCATCAGCGGCAGTTCAGCATCTTCATCTCACAATAATGACATGGGTTGATCAGGAGATAGGAATGTGATCACAGAAGCTTATATATCTTCCTTCCGTCTCCATTTTTTTCACTTACATTTTTGACCATTTATGATTAATATTACTTCCATTCAGCAAAAACATGTCGGTCAAAGTAAAATACTTTAAATCTAAATCTGCCAGAGGTATAAATAATTCTGGGCCTAATTATGTACAATAATGTTCTATGTTACAATGGTTTTAAGCTCTTTTTCTTCTTTTGCTTAAGTCAAAGTTGAACAAGATTCCAGCATACAATGGGTTTTTTTAAACGGCCATTGCACGTTTTGTTATATGTGCGCATTGAATGACAATACAGGCTCATCAACATTAAACCTATCAACCAATACATCCATCCAGCCAAAAAATCTAATTACAGTTCAACCCTTGAGGGTTTCATGTATACTTTTTTTAATTTAGAAGTACCCTGTGACCAGCACAATCTGCTCTCCAATAACCATGACCACACTATTAGTATAGCCCAATAAATACTGCCCCTAAGATGTTCTGTTTTTAGCTTCTAAACCATGACTGTGAGTAGTCCTACCAGAGGAAGCATCAGCATCTTCCTTGGTACGAATTTTGTGGTCCTTGGTAATTTTCACTCTCTGATGGGCCTCCACGCAGGTCTTACAGAGCCATTCTCCACACTCTACACAAAAGCCTACGGTCCCAGCATTGTCTTCACAGCTTGTGCATACCTTAGAAAGACAGAAGCAATGAAAACATGGAACCAGTTAGGTTTGGGTTGTTTAGAAGAGAGCTGAACAGAATTGAAGCACTTCCAACCATACTTATGGCAACGAGCATCATCACTGCAAAATTGTGCTAACAGCAGCCCAGCATTATTTTATGTAATTATTTTTACAAAGCCTGTGTCTATAACAGTGTAATAGCCAGGTCTCTACACTGACTTGGCTGAAACGGTTAAGAATAAGAAGTATATGAGTTGAATATTTTGGTAACAGAATAAAGCTAACCTTTTTTTTTTTTTAAACAGAAATGGATTGACAATTGACCTCGCTAACACTTTCTTGGAAACTTAATCTAAAAATCATAAAGATATGCTGACAAACACAGAGATGTGCAAGCATGCAGAAACACTTCAGACAGCTTTATAGCAACAGCAGCCATTTCAAATACCTGTGCAGCTTTTTCATCAGATGTGCTGGTAGCTTCCGTTGTGTCTTTGACAAAGTAATTGTCAATAATGTCGCTTTGCTTGTAGTCCTGGTGGCAAACTGAACACCGCATTACATTTACTAGAGGGAGAAAACAAAAAATTCAAGTTAAAGGTCTGCTCCTCAGATTCAGGCATTAGGGTTTACTCATGACAAATTTCTGAGGCAAAGTAGCAGACAGAACAGCACTTAAACCAACAGCCGAGTTAATTAAATTGGTGCTACTTCAAAACAAAGAAATCCTTCAGCTGACTTTCCCTAAATTTCCATAATTTCCTTTTGTTAAGCTGCTTTTAATGAAAACTCTCGGTGCAGTGAAAAATGCCCGCCTGTACATGAGAGCTAATTGATTTAACTTTGATTTCCCGAAAATTCAATCTCATCGCCCCGGACATTTTTATTACAATATTAAGTCACACAGTCAAAAAAAAAAAACAATAGCTGCTCAGCTTAATCACTTTATTTGACTTCTTTAATGAAATTCCAGGAATTAGTGCTATAATTACTGGCGCCAACAAATAATTAGTTTAGCGGTTTAACTGTAACTTATTTCCAATTAAATCCCAAGCTAAACTTCACGTGTTTAAAATAAGGTAAAGGTGGAGATATTTTATTCTACACTACCTCATAAACCAATAAATCCCCACCTCAACCCCCCCACCCTCATGAAAAAAGCCAGCCATCTGTGGTGAGAACTGGTTCTGGCCGGTTTGAACTGGCTTACACTGACTTGATCAGCACACAGCCGGTTTGTGTGAGTTCCAGCTGCATGGGTCCCCATGTGTGGTTAGTGTTGGACGCAGCTGGACTGGGTTTAGGCTTACCAACCCCCCAACCCCATGTGTTTACATACACATATGTGCATATATGCACATATGTGTATGTAAACACATGTATGTCACCCATATGTGACTCTAATATGAAGATCTCCATCCTCTGCATAATCAGTATAAAAGATGCATGCAGGCACAATTAAAATCCATTTGTTTTCAACAGGATAGGAGTTGTCTTAACCTTAATTCATTAAAAGGTAAATTCACACTACAAATAATTTGCCCTGGTTGTGTGTGTGTTTGATGCCACAGGTACACAGGTGAGCAAAAGCCACAAACACCAACCAAAGCCAGGATGAGATCACTCTGATCTTATAGAGGTGACAGATGTTACAGGTCAGCCCTGTTTGGCACTTCCATTTAATTACAACATCGGAACCACAAACTTTAGCTTTCTTATTTTAAATCATTTTTATTAAAGCCATAAATAAACTGTCATGGTCTTGTCAAGGTTCATCAAAACAATATTTTAGGTAGTAAGATAACAAGGTTGACAACAGAGGTAGCGTTTTTTTAAACTAAATACATTAAAAAAACTGAATTGCAAAACTACCACTCGCAAGTAAATGCTAGATTAATAAATTTGTCCAATTTTCAGGATTTCAAACAGAGAAGAGTTAAGAATCAGAAACGAACCCTTGTTTTTTTAACCATAAGATGGAAAGATGGGATTGAGAATAAAATATAACTGACAATTATAATGTCAGCTGTCTAACAAATTCCTATTCTACATGGAAGTGAACTAGATCAAAGAGGAACCAACTCTGGTTCCTTTGTCTGAAAAGTAGGAGATTAAAAGGAAATTAACAGTCCATGCACTTTAAAAATAAACTGGTTTGTGTAAATGAAGAACAGCCACAACCTCCACAAAGTGTTTTGTGATCACTATGAATTCTGTTGTGTTATTACCAGATGTTTCAGCAAGGTAAAGCTCATTGCTTAATGTGATCAATAAGTAGCTAAGCTAAATGTTCTGACCCAGTAAAGGACAGAAAAATCTATAATCCATTATGTCAGGTCATGTTAATAAATGCTTTAAAACTTAGCTTTTTTAAAAAGCAATATTGTCATTAAAAGAGATGGAGGGCTGCAAAAATCCTTTTTAGTTGTGACTGTAGGAAAGAAACATTTATAGTGCTTTCCCCAGGGAATCGATTAAAACCTGCAGTGCTCAGAAATGTTGATTTGTTGAAACCATTTCTTATTAGGGGGAAAGATGAACACATTTTCCCAATGAGGATAACAAATTCCAGAGATGGACAGTTTTGTAAATCTAAGTGTGATAATTCCAAGTAGCATCTCATTCAAAAACAATGCCAATTCAATTCTAAAATACCACATTTAATCCAGAAATTGTAAACTTTCTAATGTGATAAAATCTGCACAGATTATATAAAATGTTCTTTAAAAAACTAGGCAAGGAAACGGTACCCTAAAGCATGAACTCACAGACTATTAGAGGACTATGAGCAGTTTTTCTGTCAGACCCGATATGCATAACTATATCACTGAAAAGTCGTTTGTACAAAACGTAGCATTTATTCATTTCAGATGTCAGCCATTATGTTGTTAGTTTAGCTGCATGACTAAACAAAAACCTAAACCACACATTTAAGGCTGCGCTTAAATTTGCTGAATTATTATATAGGGTATTATGTTATGTTAGCATAGTGTTTTGATTCTCTAATGTAACATTAATGAATATTTAACTCGGCCAGCTGCGGGAATACTTCTAATCCGAGGAAGCACCTGATTAAGCACAAGATTTTTCTCAAGGCACAATTGTGTGCAGTTTTCATCAGCCTCAGATCTACGGCTACAACTCCTGCATTCGGCACCGTTAGCACGCCTGCATCCGTTAGCGACCCGTTGTCTGCAGCACCATGGGAGAAGAAATGTTTGAAACTAAGATGTTACAATACAAACAGCTGGATGTTGTTTTGATATATTCATTAGTTTAGATATTGAGAAATAAATGTGTTCAGTAAATATTTTTCAGATTTTATTATTAAACAAATGAACATTTATTACCACATAAACACACACACAAAAGTGCCAGAAATTGGTACCATTGAGCACCGATACCGATTCCTATGTACCGGGTATCGGTTCAAATGTGAAAGGTACCCATCCCTTTAAAGCAGACGGGTTGATCTGTGTAAATTTTTATAAGAGGTGCGTACCAAGTCAAATTTGTTTAAACAATATATCATAAATTCAGAGCTGCACCAATCAGGCTTTTCCTGGCCGATGCCGATTTCTGAGTTTCTTTGAGGTCTGACCCGCTTATTTCAATTTATTTTTTCTAAGGAATAAAACATATTACAGAAAAAAACATGTTGCAGATTATTTGATAGAGGTGAGAGGTGGTAGTTTTGATTGCAACAGAAAATTAAAGGATTACAAATGTATCCTCGTTCATGCATTAAAGCAAATGATCCTAACCTTTCTCTTATATTTATGAAAATGAGCTAAATCAAAGTGCACACCGTTGGTAGATGAGTTCACAGACTGAAAATGGTGGAAGTTCTTGGTTTTGATACATTTAACAATTATGACAAAAATCAGATTTTGTTAACCATTTGTCTTGGAGCTCATGAAGCCTTTCCATGGGAAATTGGCTGACTGATTGGTGCATCTCTTTGCAAAATATTCTGCACTGCATTAACAAAAGAACAGAAGAACACATAATTATACAATAGTTGCACAGTAATAGAACAACAACATATGCAAAAAGATTTGCTGAATGTTTTGATAACGATATAGCTGTGATAAATATACATCTAAAAAGTCTTAACGTCCTTCTGCTTTGGGTGGATGGCATAGACCCCTAATAATGAGTATTCAATCCAGCTACTGGGAAAAAAATAACTATTTCCATTTAAAGAATAAGGTTTTATTAAAGTTGCTTCTGCCTGACATCTGCTCTTCTGGCGTTGAAACAACTTAGTTGTAGTCTTGTAATGACTTGACCACCTTATACCTTTTTACATTCAAAAACGTTTTATACTGGATTAAATAACAATTGTAACCATATATAACCATATTTTAGATTGTTTTGAGTTTTTGCTTGGTCATTAATGTGCACCTTTACAGAAACTACAATCTTGTCACATGATGCTGTGGTCTACATTGCAGTCAATCTAAATCTGACCTATGACATTACTTTGACTACACCTCAGTGGATCGGATTGATTCACTCTTACTACATATATTAGTCATAGAGAGAGAAGTGATTAATAGTTGTAAAATATTTTTAAGGGACACTTGTGGTTGTGGTTTACAGGATTTGCCAACAAATACCACAATTAAAACCTATAGTTTGAAATAACATCTCATTAATACTGGCGCCACGCGAGCAGGCAGCCTGTTTCAGCAGTCCTGAGTTTTTTTCTCTTTTGAAATCTATTTTTTTTAGACGTGTTGTGTATTTTTGTTCCTGTTTTTCCCGTTTTGCTTGTACACACAGTGGAGCTGACAGACTGCATCACGGTCTAAATTAACTTCTGTGTGGACAGAATCAGCACATTGTGCACCTCGCATTATGGTGTAAGGTATGGTGTTTCTCCAATAACAAGCGTTGAGAAAAAGGCTCTCTTCAGGGAGAAGAAAAAAGTCTTTAGATCAGGAAAAAAAGGAGAAGCTAAAAGCTGTACAGAAAGAGCTAAGGAGGAAGATCAGGGATGGAAACAACATCTACAGGAAGAAGACGAAGGACCAGCTGCAGCAGAACAACATAAGTGGGGTTTGGAAGAGCCTGAAGACAATCTCAGGTCACAAACCGAACTACCAGGCTGTAAGAGCTTTAGGATGGGTGAATGATCTGAACTATTTCTTCAACAAGTTGGATCAGACACTCACCCTCCTCCAGCCCAGTCACACCTGCTGTAACCCCACATATCCTCTACACCCTCCTGCTTTACTTCCCAGAACTTCACACCTCTCAGCTATTACCCAATCCCTCCATTTCAGAGGACTCTATCCTACAACCCCCCTCCCACAATCATCCTGGCCCCTTTCAACCTTTCAGTTTAAGAACAAGACAAGGAAAATCAAGATGCGAAAGGCTGAAGGTCCAGTTGGTATCAGCTCCAGGCTCCTGATGGGCTGTGCAGATCAACCGTGTGGCTTTATGGGATACATGTTCAACAAGAGACAGAAGCTGGAGAAAGTACTCCAGCTGTGGAAGACCTCCTGTGTGGCACCACTGCTAATGACCAAACATCCGAAGGACCTCAGCAGCTGTTCCTGTTCACCCTCTATACTCCAGACTTCTCCATCAACTCCCCAGGCTACCATCTACAAAAGTTCTCAGATGACTCTGCCTTAGTGGGCCTCAATACAGGTGAGGACGACTCAAAAAAAGACATTGGACACAGGAGTGTGTGGACTGGTGCCAGCACAACCATCTCCAGATCAACACAGGGAAAACCAAAGAGCCGGTGGTGGATTACTGCAGGTTGCAGGCCTACCACACTGACACATTCCAAGAACCGACACTGAGATAGTGGACTCAATTTTAAGTACTCTGAAAAATAAACTGGACTGAAGTCACAACACTGATGCTCTTTACAGGAAGGGTCAGAGCAGACATCTACCTGCTAAGAAGACATGGGTCTTTTGGGGGTGCTCTTGAAGACCTTTTTGACTCTGTGGTGGCATCAGCTATCTTCTATGGTGTGGTCTGTTGGAGAAGCAGTTTATCTACAGCTGAGAGGAAGCAGTTACATAAGCTCATTAGGAAGGCCAGCTCTGTCCTCAGATGCCCCCTGGAACTTGTGCAGGTGGTAGGAGAAAGATGACCTCTGGCCATAATAACACCACTGTTGGACAATGTCTCCCACCCCATCCATGAAGCTGTTGCATAACTGGATAGCTCCTTCAGTGACAGACCGCTGTATCCAAGGTGCACAAAGGAGCGTTATCACAGATCCTTCCTCCCAGCAGCTGTTAGCCATCACCGTGTCCAACAGACTCAGTGTTTACTTCCTTGCTGTTATTTAGTGCTCCCTTTTCTTATAAATAGTCTTTATGCACAAATATACTTGTAAATATGGGGTGGCATTTGTAAAGTTACACGGTCAAAAATTGACAGCAATATTTCTGGGTTATTTAGCATATCTTAAGTGAAAAAAAATTGGGGTTGATTTCACAAAGTTATATTTCCAAAGTCATATTTAGTTAGTAAACTAAATATTTAGATTGCTAACTAAATATTCAGTTTGGAGCTAAATATTTATTTATTTATATTTATTTGCAAGCTAAATATTTAACTTGATAATTAAATATTTAGTTTGAGACGGTGGCATTCATAAATGTATGAATAACATGGTGAAAATATGGCTTTGAAAAATGAAACCCATTTTTTCTCTTAGGACTGACTAAATAACCCAAAATATTGTTGTCATTAACTGTAAAGTTACAAACATATGCAAACATAGTGCAATTTTTTATATTAACCTACTCAGTTGCACATTTCTTTGAATCTGAGTGTGCTAATTTGAATAACAGCACAATATGTTTTTTACTTATCCTTTTAAAATGCTTATAGTGTAGAATCTCTTATTCTACTTCGTTATTAGAGTTTTACCGTCGTGTGAATCTGCATGCGTCCACATTGCCTGGCACTTTGCTACTGGTACACCTGAATTTTCCTACTTAGGGACAATAAGGATTATTTTAATTACTATTCTATCTCATTCTTCAAACCCTCCACGGCTAATATTGTCCTACAGGCCTGGTTTACAGTTGGATCCATGAACTAGTAATACTCACCTATATGGGTATCCGTCTGCCCGTGTGGCCCAGGCACCTGAACGCTTATCTGTCTGTCCGGTTGCGGGATACATTTCAGGCAAAAAGAGTGAAGACAGGGCAGAAGCTTTGGTTCACAGTCTCGAGTCTGAAGACTCTGTTTACACACAGTGCACGTATCCAGTAAATTAATAGGAGTGGATACCGGCGTGGCCACCGAGGCAGCCGGAGCTGGAGATGTTTCAGTTGTGTTTCCGCTAACGGTAGCATCCGCGGCAGGGACAGTTTCATTCGCCGACGGTTCTGGGTTGGCGCTACTGGTCTCAGTCGGGCTAGCAGCGTTGCTAACGCCACCGTCGGCTTCCCCTGCCGCAACAACAACGGCAGCAGCAGTAGCCTCAGTTGTCCCGCCACTGCTATCGTCAACTCCTTCACTATTGCCGTTAGGCTCCTCGTTAGCGTCGTTAGAGGACTCAGTTTCTATATTTTCTTTTGAATTCGCCTCTACAACTATTACCTGGTCATCGCTTTTTCTGTTAGACTGCTCTTCGGCTTGCACTGAAGGCATTGAGTCCACATTAGCTGACGGTTCCATATCCTCCTCGCCTTTGTTATCCGCCATCTTCCTTCCTTTTACAACCGCTGCACGTCCTGCGTAATACCAGGAGCACGCGCGACTACGTTTGTTGTGACGTCGAAAGAGAGCTCGACAGAAATAAAAATGTTATAACTGAAAAAATTAATAAAATTAAAACAATAGCAATAAAAGGAAATCACTGTTTATTCAGGTAAAGTAAAAAAAAAGTTAAATTAATTTGCAGTGAAAGAAAGTGACTTGCTGGTGACATATGAATGTCTTCAGAAAATCAAATTTACCTGTTACATGTAAAACAAATATACCATTGTCTGCGGCTCAGCTGTCTCCAGTCGATTAAAAGTCTCATTCAGATAAGATAACATATATTTGACAACTTGGTTTCAGTAGAGTTCTGGGCAGCAGTGCATGATACTTTCCAGTACTTTCTGGGAACATCCCAAGTACTTTCCTGGTACTTCCCAGGTACATATGAGGTGCATTCGGGTATTTACCATGCTCTTTAGGAGTAATTCCCAACTTTTGAGTGGAACAATTTTTTACCGCTAAGAAAATAATTAGAAAATACATTTTGGTCAGTAATACATTTTTATGAAAACATTTAGACAATTTATCTCTTTAGTTCTTGTCGATTTTAGAGACGTGAAATGGTTAAGGAGCTTGTTTTTTATTTTTTATCATTTGCTCTCTAACACGTGAAGTCCTAACAAAAAACCTGAAGATTCAAGGTTATCTGTCCCACATTCTACATCTGCATCATCCATGTGTATCAGTGTACTGAGGCAGCTCCTCCAAGGTAGACACTTTCAGTATTTGGAGTGAAATTTATAATAGAGCCATAGCCTCACCCTACAAGAGTGAGAGTTGGCAACCCAGAACAGTACAGTAATTTTCAAGTATTCAATGTAACACCATGTTGACAAAAATTAGAAAAATAATATCAAAACGTCACTTGGTTTCATGTGTCAGGTCACAAAAAAACAAGTGAGAGCAATTATTTCCCTTCTTATCCTTTGTCACCATGATGCTTGTGGGATGCAGTTGAATTATGTCTGAACAGAAAGGTACCTAGAAGCGACATCAAAGCAGTCAGGTTAGATGTCATTCCTGCATATAGGTTGAAGTTCGGATGCAAGTGGAAAACAGCATAGCTACCCACCAGTGCTTGTCCCTGGTCCATCATTGTCCACTACGCCACTTAATTCATTCCTATTTACTTTTTGGGAAGACAAGAACTGTGAAAAGTGAGAGTTGACAAGAGGTTGAAACAAGCATATGTTACTAAAGTAATTATCAGATGGGGTAGAGAAAAGGTTTTGTAGGAATTGAGAGAAATGAAGCAGAAGAGTTTAACTGAATGTCAAGTCAAATTTATTTATATATCACATCTAAAAAACAACCACAGTTGACCGAAGTTATTTATTTAATAAAAGATGAACAACTAAACAACAACAACAACAAAAACAAGCAAGAGTTTAAAGCTATTTCAAATAACTATGTTTTAAGCAAATACTTAAATTGATTTTTCCAGAGCTTGGGGACCGCCACATAAAAAGCTCTGTCACTTCTGGATTTGAGTCTTCATCTGGGGGTTTCTAAAGGCAAATAAGTGGTTGATCTAAGAGTCCCAGCTGAATAATTAAGAGTGAACCAAATCCTATAAGTAGTGTGGTGCCAAATTATTGAGATCCTTAAAAGTTAACTGTAAAAATGTCAACTGCATGCTGTAATAAATAGTAAGTCAGTGCAAGGTTTTTAGTACAGGGTTGATGTGATTGCTTCTTCTGCTTCCATGCGAGCTGCTGCATTTTGTACAGCCTGCAGACGCATTAGCAAGGCCTGATTAATACCATCATACAAGATGTTGCAGAAATCCATGTGAGATGTAATGAATGCATGGATTACAGATCTAAACTGGTCAGGAGGGACATAGGCCCATATTTTAATGAAGTGATGGAGCTGAAAAAAGTTTGTCTTTACAACTTTGCTGATCTATTTGTCAAAGATAACCCCAAGGTGCCTTGCAGTTGGGTGACAATATGAATCTAATTGATAGCCAAAGATTCATAGCCATGTAAGAGGTTGGATTGTCCAAATAAGATGACTTTAGTTTTGCTATTGTTCAAATTAAGACTTTATCTCCATCCATGTTTAAACATTTCTATGACAGTTATATTAGGTTATATCTGTGTGTTTGGAAGCAGGAATAGACCGGTACATTTGGATATCATCAGCCAAACAGTGAAAGGCCATCTTATGCTTTTTGAAAATGGACCCCAAAGAGAGCATGTACAGGGAGAAGAGAACTGGACCTAAGATGGAGCTCCGAGGGACCCTTACAGTCAAAACTGGACATCATAGAGGAGTTCTTCTCAATGTGAACAGAAAACTCCTGTCCAACAAATATGATTGGAACATTTGAAGGACTGTGGCTTTAATCCCAACACATGATTTCAAACAACAAATCAATATGGTCTACTGTACTAAAGCTGCAGAGAGAATCAACAGAACCGGGACAGCAGAACTGCCTGAATTAGCAGAAAAAAGAATAAATTGGATCATAAAGCGTGGAAGGGCAATACTGGTCCGATAAAGCTGGTCTTATAAACAGAATGTCAGGATTTGCCATTTTGGTCTTTGTTTTTGTTTACTTTGCCGTTAGAGGTTTTCCCTGTTCCTTTGATTAGTAGTTTACTTTTTTCTAGTTAATGTTTGCTTAGATCCTTGTGCTTGTGTGTTTACTTTAGATCTATTTCCTTCCCCAAGTCTGTTATTTAGTTTAGTTCTCTTTTGTTTTGTTCCTTATGGATATTTCCCCTCTTTGGTTTTATTTAGTTTTAGTTTCTCGTTTAGTATTCTTGTGCTTGTTTACATTAGTTATTTCCATGTCCTTAGATGTAGTTCCTTCTAGAGTTACTATTTATGTTAACTTATGTTTTGTTTAGTTTCTTTTCCCTTGCTTTGCCCAGTTAGTGTTTCCTTTCAGATCTGTTTCCCTAAGTTTGTTTAGTTTAGTCTCTCCTCATGTTTCCGTATCTCAGTTTCCCCCGTAGCCATAGTAACCTAATTCCCTCAGATCCCTACACCTGATCCCCAAACCTGTCGGTACTCACTCTGAGTACCTGCCTCTCCTTCCCACTGTCTCACTACTCACTTCCCTTTGTGTAAAAGATTAACGGTTTTACTTGTTCCCCGTTGGTTCCTCCTGTTATCTACCTGTAGCTCCTGCTCTGTGTCCTGGTATCAGTCATTTGTTTATTGTTTTATTAAAGAAAAAGATTCCAGACACTATGTTGCTTCCAAGCTTCTGTCTGCTTTCCGGTCCCAACCAACCACAAACCCTGACACAGAATAGAGTTTGTTGCTGCTTTTCCTATTGGGATTGCAACCTCACTTTCTCTGCAAGAGACAGAAGCAGTTTGGGCACCATTCCCCCAGCCCAAATTGGGTGATCTTGCTGCAGGGAGTTGGTGCTGGCTGGGTTGGGGAGGTTTGGTTCCCTAAGTCTCACCCTGTGCCTCTTTGGCCTGGGGGCTGCTCCTCCTGTGCTTCACTGATGACCTACCTCTGTGCGGTGATGCCTTGTGTCTGCCTGCCTGGAGCTGCTGCAGCCTTCCAGAGCCAAGTCTACCTGGCCTTTGCTGCTCTTGGGTGCTGTGTGTTTCAGGCCTCTACCATTCTGGCCACTCTAACAACCGTGCACCTTGAGGCGACAAACTCACTCATATACACCCATTGAACACATGCACACACTGACACGCAAATAATCTGAATGGTTGAAGGTCATAGGAACAGGTTCTTGTTATAGCAGCATGGCCTGCCTGCTTTGATAACGTAGAATAAAGCAAAATATAATAAGAGTCGGAATGGCAATACTGATCTGATGAATCTGGTCTTTTAAACAACATATACTTTATTTGTGACTTTCTGAGTGGGATTGCAGCATCACTGCAAGAGACAGAAGCAGTTCCGGCAACCATCCTCCAGCCCAGTAGGTGGCAGTAAGTACAACATATGCCGGATGTAAATAATTCCTTTCCGGTAAAGCTTGTAGTTAATGCGGCGGTCTGTTTAGGAGTAGGAAGAAGCGAACCTTCAAGATAAATAATAAATAGACACATTTATAATGGCCGGAACGGCTTCGGTAGCAGGGGAAGTTTTTGTCGACGCTTTGCCGTATTTTGACCAAGGTTACGATGCTCCAGGTGTCAGAGAAGCGGTGAGTAAAAACATTATTGGCTAACAGAAACGTGTTAGCTGGCCATGCTATATGGATATGGTAATATGGTACAGTGGAGCACCTCATTGTACCATTGAGCAGTACTACAAGATTGCAAATTAACTATGAAGTTATTAGACGAGCAGATGTTATCTTTATAAAGCATTTACCCGCCGTGGGTCAGAATTGTCTCTAACGATGCATGCTTTGTAAACATTCTTGGAAACTTAAAAAAAAGTATATTTAGACGTCGTTATGCCCTGTCCTCACAAAGAAAGTGTATAGTTTGTAGCTGGAGATCAAGAAGAAATGAAGCATAATATGTGTAAATTTATGACCTAATATTTATGCGAAATCTTTGCTTTCGTACTGGTTTAGAACCAGTTTTCATGTCATTGCAGAAAACATAGTCGCACCTTTAAGTGACGTTTGCAGCATGTTCATTTTTATTTTAGGTGAAGTTAGTTTTAATTTGCATATTTCTAAAACCAAAGACATGGTAGTTGATCTATACCATGCACAGTTTACCAGCCCAACTTTCAGGCAGTAAATATAGGGCATTTATTACCTTTCATTCCTCACATTTATTAAGCACAAACAAAAAGAAACTAAAACCTGTCCTGAAGATAGTTATTTTATTTTTTTGAGGTGTTGTTTAAGCTGCTGTACAGAGAAGTAAAACAAGTACACTATTCATGTACTTATTAACATTTTACTGAATAATCAAGTTCCTTGACTGAACTCGCCTAGATACCCTATTGTACAGTATGTTGAATGCAAAGTCTATTTTTAGAAAGTTTGGAAAACTTTTTCAAGTTCAAGGAAAATTTAAATAAGTAATATTCAGGGTGGTGAGCTCAAGGCACCAGGTGTTTAGAAAAATGTAAACAGTTCAGAAATGAGCCTTCTCTGCTTTTAAAGAAAATATGTCAACTTTCTAATTCCATATGAGACTCAAAGTCTACTAGAAATCTATGCATTAGTGGAGTCATAACCTGTATGATGTCCAGCAGTCAGTTAATTAAAATTGGAACTCGTCTAAATTGATATATTTGAGAACCAATACGACTGTCATCCATTTATTCTCTCCTGTTGTCTTTGCTCGTATAAACGATATTTTAAAAGGGCTACATTTTCAAAACAGCTGCTCTCGTTCACATATTTTAGGTTTCATTAACAGAAGAAAGTTTTAATTGAGATGCATCCACTTTTAACCTTTATAAATATATATTTAAAAAAAAGTCTACCGGTATAAGGTCGCCTCGGCTGTGTATAATTTTGGTCATAAGCGAGTCAACTCACGTCAATGGTCCTCTGATAAAACCTTGATTCTGTTTGAGGACATAAGCTGACAAAATCTTTAGTCCTGTAAATAAAATAAATCTGCCGTTCTGATATCAGAGAGTAGTTCAAAGCTTCGTCTTTGCTCCCGTCTCCCTTCCATAAACAAAAGCAAAAAATAAATAAAATGGGGCAGCAAGAAGAAGAAGTTTAAAACATGAACGGGGCTACATTACCAATATAGGTTCAGGCTGTGGCTTTTTCTTAGTGAAATATCCAGTTTGTCCCTAAAATAAAGTAGTGTGTTAATCTTTTGTTCACCCCAAACAGAGTGCTATTTGTTCAAGTTCTCTCCACATTCCTCACTTAAAGAACAGCATCGTTCAAAATTCAAAGTTCTCGAAAACATGAGTTCCACCCATGAACGCGTTCCTTTGACCATAGAAACAATAGTTATGATTTTTGCTCTCAGTTTTACTTTCTGTTACTTGGTCTTAAGATGAATGTTAGATGTATCTGCACACCAGTGTCCGAGGTAGTTAGTCTGCCCACGGGTTATTGTTTTGCTTGGCAATTGCATATCTCAGATACACACCAGTCAGGCAAAACATTGTGACCACTCAAGAAGGAAGTGAATGACACCTGTTACTGGGCCAGGCAGCAAATGAATATTTTTTCTTCAAAAAGTGATGTGTTGGAAACAGAAAACTGGGTCACTATAAGGCTGTAAGCAGGTTTTTGTGATGGCTAGACAACAGAACATCTCCAAAACTGCACCTCTCCTCCTGGCCTGCAGTGGTCAGTATCTGTCAAACGTGGTCCAAGAAAGGAACTGTGAACCAGGGACAGCATTATGGGCTGTCAAGGTTTACTGCTGAAGATGGGGAGTGAAGGCTGCCCCAGGCAGATTGATCCAACAGATGAGGACAAGGTCAAGCTGCTGAAGATATTAATGCTGATTCTAAAAGAAATGTGTCCGAAAACACAGTGGATCCCCTGATTGGTGTACTTGATGTTATTTAAAACTACTATAATTCTTAGAGTTGTACCAAACATCAGTCCTGTTTGGTCTTTTAGGCTGCAGCGCTGGTTGAGGAAGAGACGAGAAGGTACCGGCCGACGAAGAACTACCTGAGCTACCTGCCTACGCCTGACTTCTCTGCTTTTGAGGTGAGGAAGTCATCAGACAGCTGAGGTGTGCTCTACGAGTTTAGACAGTGGCAAGAAAATTAACAGCACCTGCATGTTTTTTTTTTTTGCTCTTCAGACAGAAATTATGAGGAATGAATTTGAGCGGCTAGCAGCTCGGCAGCCCATGGAGCTCTTGAGCATGAAGAGGTAAGACCTCCTCAATGCAGAAAGACATAAATTGTCTCTGTTTTTTGTACTTGATGAAAACCATATTCTTTTTTTTTTTGCATAATTTTCATGCTAATACATTATAAATAAATAAGATGGACTTCCACACTCCGTTGCTTTCTTCACAAATACATTGGTTCTCCAAAGTATACTCACCCCTGTGAAACAGCCAGGTGTTGTGATGTAACAAACCGTAATAAATCTTTTCAAAGCTCTTTTCCTTCTTTAATGTGACACATGCCCTGTTCAATTAAACTTGAATAATCTGTTTGGAGAAGAAATGTAAAAAAGCTTTAATAACTGGTTAAATAAGGGTGCACGTACAGAGGTATCAGTCAGGAGCAAGGTACAATACATTTCCACAGTATCATCTTTAAATCATGGCAGAATGAAAACGGTCAGTAATCATTTGAGAAATGATGTGACCACAGTTGAATTACAGGAAATGGTTTCCCCAAAGTGGATGTAAAGACAAGACAGAAACTGGTCTGTGTCTAGACTAAGGAGTTGGTCTGTAATACAACATTTTTTTCTTTCAAAGAAAACATTCAGGCATGGCTAAAATCTCCTAAAATCCTGTAGGAGAACGTGTTGTGTCAGATAAAACCAAGCCTAAATCTTTAGCCACAATTCCTAAAACGATATTGTTGGCACAACAAAAGCAACAGTGAAAGATCCGAGCTACCGCAACTTGATGGCGGTTAAACGCCTTGGAGTTCCTCCGGGTCTTGGTCCCCAGAAGCAACCCCACTGTCTGCAACACTTTCTCTTAAAGGAACGACTCTCAAACAGAACTAAACCTATAACACTTTTAAGGCAGAGGAATAGTCACAGAGATCAGCGCTGAGGATCCCGTCCTGGACCCCTCGGTGACGAAGCAGCCCCCAAAAAAGGTCACATGTAGGTTTATATCTGGCACTCCCTGCAAGGGATGCACACTTCCTCTGTGTTTATCAGTAGACTGTGTGTAACCATTGTGGTGTCTACCTGATAGAGTGTGTAAAAAGCAGGTGTCCAACCCTGAATATAAGTGTTGCTACAGACTGTCTCACAATCAAACCCAATGTACTAAACTTTATGTCATTTCTCCTTGTAATGTACGTCAATGAGGATTCTTATCCATATCTTAACAAAAGTGAAAATATTAGAATTTATACTTTATCATTACAGTGTGAGTGAAAATTCATCTATAAGTAATAATAAGAAAGGTTATTCCTAACAAGATGGTGGTGGCAGCCTGATCTGTCCTCATGTCTCTTCACCTTAATTTCAAATTTTTATGGAGATGGGTGGAATTAGTTTGGTTTGCCCCAAAACCTTCAGGTGTCTCTGAGAAAGATGAGAGTCCTAGCATGCCTCCAATTTAACAAAAGAATGACTACATGAGAGGACAAAAGTTTTAGAGTGGCCAAACCAGGGTTCAGAAACAGAATCTGTGGAGTCGCCTTGAAGGGGCTGCGGACAGCCCCCTTCAAGTATTGCAAGACAGACTGGGCCAACGACAAGATGTGGCATGCTGACATACCCCCACTGAAGGAGACTGAATGCTGAAATTGAATCAAAAGATGCTTTAACAAGGTTGCAGCTTAAGTGTGCATACTAATGCAAGCAGCATCTTCCTCATTTTCTATATAGTCTTTCCTTTTAACAGATTTTTCTAGTTGAATTACACAGGAGAAATGTCACACATGTGACAAAGGTGTTGCATTTTAAGATGTGTGTACACATTTTAAAGCCACTGTAGACATGAACTGCTATGAGACATGAATAAAAATAGATCATTTTACAGTTTATACACATTTAACAGAACAATGGATAAAATGATCTAATTCCTTTTCTTTTTAACACTATACCAACAGTTATTCCTTCTGCAGCTGAAAAAATGACATTAATTCTTATAGTTTTATTATTGTTAATGATTTTTCTATTCAAAGCACCAAATATAGTTGCTTTCAATTGCTTATTGCTCTGAATGTATGCGTTTTTGCTGTCTTGCTTTGTATAGAGTAACACTAGTATAAAAAGCTGATATCAGCTGTTTATAAAGTTGCTCTGTCTATATGTGCCACTCGTAGCTTTTGAGCTGTAGTTTAAAACAACATTGACTTAGTAAGACTGATGGCTGGGTCTCCTTGAGTTTTAATGCCATGACATGTTGCTACTATAGCCAAATCTTTCTTTTTCAGAAGTTAAGAAAATATGTAGAAGTCTTGATTCAGTCAGTTGAGCAGCAGCATGAGGTGGGGGAGGGGGCATTCATGTATGATTCATACAGCTGGGGAAACTCTGGTTACTCCACACTTTCTCTAGCATCTCCTCCAAAGGATTTTGAACTGTATTGGAGGTGATATGATTTAGAGCTTTAGCAGGTTTTAAACCTTTTAAAGCCATGATAACAGGCAATCAGTCCATGTCTTATTTCCACGTTTTTGAGTGTGCACTTTTGTTTTGCTCCTTGCGGAGGTATGAGCTGCCTGCGCCCTCATCAGGACAGAAGAACGACATAACAGCGTGGCAGGAGTGTGTGAACAACTCCATGGCTCAGCTGGAGCACCAGGCAGTCCGTATTGAGAACCTGGAGCTCATGTCGCAATACGGAACCAACGCATGGAAATTCTACAATGGGTAAGAGACGACAGCCTTTTTCTTTACAGGCTGTGTATTGTTAGAACACAGCTGACTGCTTTTTCTCATCCTTCTTTAGTAACTTGGCCTTCATGATTGAGATGGCTCAGAAGGAGCTTCACAAGTTCAGGTGAAGGAAGAGTGGGTGATATTTGATTGCTGAAAGGTACTTTTAAATCGGTTTTCATAGATAATGTGTTCAACCTTGATAGGAAGCAAATTCAAGATTTGAACTGGCAGCGGAAGAACGACCAGTTGGCAGCTGGAGCCAAACTGCGCGAGCTGGAGTCCAAGTATGTCATGTCACTGTGAGAAGATGAAACTTAAGTGGGATTCTTCTGTGCCTTAACATCTATGTTTCCATCCACAGCTGGGTGTCTCTGGTCAGTAAGAACTATGAGATTGAGCGGGCCATTGTCCAGCTGGAGAATGAAGTTGGTCAGCTCCGTCAACAGCAGGGGGATGGGGACGAGAACAAGGAGAACATCAGACAGGACTTCTAGAACAGGACCGACTGAGAGCTGGACTGTAATGGTTTCTCAGTAAGATGGACTCCCGTTTAGTTCAGGAAGCAATGTGAGGAAGGGGAAGTTAATATTAAACAGCAGATTTAACTTGACTTTACACTGACAGGAAAAACAAAGTGGAACAGTTCTGCAGTTTCAGAAAGCTGCAGAGGGAAGTGAGCCAGTTCTCTGGGTTTAAAAGGAGTTTCTTTACGTGCTCCTGATACACCTGCAGCAGCTTTTGTATGCCTCACTAATAAATGTAATTTCATCCAGACTGCAGGCCTTTGAAGTTGCCTTTTAGCCAAGAGGAGTGTACATACTGTGTCAAGTCTGTCAAAGACTACATTAGCTGTAGCCCTACATTTGTTTTTTGTCAATTCATTCAACTTTAAAAAAAAAATATTTGTAATAAAATGAACTCTTATAATTCATGGTGTTTTGAGTTGTTTCTCGACAGTTTAACTTCATTGTGATTTTTTTTTTCTTTCAGTTTTACATATTCAACAATAAACATGGAATTTTTTAATGAAAGAAACAAAGCAGTTTGACTTTTGTAGAAAACGGATCTGTACTTCATGCTGAATCCCAAATATAAAAAAGGGTCAATTTTAGGGTCTTTTGTCATAGACTATTTCCAGCAACAAGAACAAGATATAGGTCATTGTTTTTCAAAAATGCTTGATGCAATTTCTGTACTGCCTGGGTTGGTCAGTCAAATTTATACCATTTTTAAATTGCAGTAAGGGGGGGCTGCACATAAGTTTGAGGGCCACAAATGGCCCCCATGCCACATTTTGGACACCCCTGATCTAATACCTTCCTACTTGCAGTTCTAGCGAGGAGTTTACTTACACTCACCGTGGTTGTGAATGCCATCAACTTTGGGCTTTCAGTAATTCAGTTGAAATGTTCTTTATTCAGAGTGGAACTCTGCAATGAATTCGTTGTGGGAGTTTGGATTCAAGGTAGCTTTTCTCTAAACCAGACATGGTCGTAATTATTTACACCATAAAATAAACATAAACCCAGATTAAAGTGTGCTTGAATGTCCTTCAGAAAGTTGTGCCTCGACCATTTGCTTCCGCATCTGATTCTAACAGGATATTTGACCTCTTTTCTTGGCATAATTCGCAGAGTTCACCTAAATCAGAGTTTTGTTTATGGCACAGGCCATTTTCAATAGGGTTTGAGCTCATTTAACAACTTGTGTCAGAGTTTAAAACAAATGTGATCCAAAGTGTCACCCTTAGATGAAAGGAGATGGGTTATGCAGCTCAGGAGCAACACCGAAGTCACCAATGCTTTAGTAAACTGCCGGGAGACCAGCATCAGTTCACAGTAATGCATGTTCATCATCAATGACTGGGAGGGTGCCGACCCAGAAATGACCGCCTGCTCCAACATGGATGCCTTTACCTCAGCTTAAATTTGCAGCCCCACGTGTTCGAGCCAAATTTCTGGAGGTTTGTGGTCAGACGAGACAGAGATTGAGCTGTTTTGACCACAATGACAAGAAGGAAGGTTAGGAGGAGTTACGGTGAGGTTTTCATGTAAACATCTCATTAACTGTCAAGCATGGTGACAGCATGCCTTAAATGCATCTTTAAAAGCCCCAAATTATATGAAATTTATGCTTATGATAACTGGATACAAACGTTTCAAACCAGTCTCTGCAAAATAATGTATATGTAGTTAAATTTAATTTAATGGTCATTAAAATTAAGATGGTAAATATAATCTGACCTATGAATCATTCAAGAATAAAATGCTCCAGAATGTGACAGATGAACAAGCTGTGTGTGAACATGCAACATCCTTACAAAGCATTAAAACCTAGGTTTTCATGCATCTATCTGCAGACACCTGTTGCCCTTTCAATGACATCTTAAAGTCTTAGTTTTATACACATGTACATTTTGCAATACTCAAAACACTGATTATTATGACAGAAGATGTTTCTTTCTAAAATCAAAACTGTTCCAACAAATGAGTTCCCATTTTGGAAATAATTTGCTAAAACACACTTTTGTGGACAATATGTAAAATATCATCTTAGACGAGAATCAGTAAATTCATCATTTATTAAGTATTGCCACATTCTTACATAGTGAGCATTCTCCCCTCTTTAAACACACACAGAATGGCCTGAATGAATGTCAACTCAATTTAAAGTAAATGAAAACAGATTATCTGCTTGGGTTTCACTGGGAACCAGATGTACCAGCATAGAAAGGAAAGAGGCAGAGTATGAGGAAGATCAGATCTGAGCAGGTTCTACATAACACAAACCAGGACCTAACCTAATACGATTCCAGCGGAAACACTATTACTCATGTCCTGTAACTTTTTCTCTGCCAACTTTCACACGTCTCACTCACACAGGTTTGCAGGCACCATTATACTGTTTACAAAGAAACTATAGAGTTCTCTTTCAGAAAGAAACAACAAACATTCTCTGAGATAGAATCACTGATTTCAACTGTGTGCAAAACTGTACAGTCACTGGGTGCAAAAATAGCAGTGTGGATATTTGGACCATGCCCCAGTCTATATACTGAGAGTGTTGAGAGCTGGTACTAAAGTTACAGCCTCTGGCAGGTTCTGGTTCTGGTCTCCTTTACTCTGAAGAAACTTCTGTCGATGTCTCTCCTCTTGCCGCTTCTTCTTCTCCTGCCGCTGCTGCTCTTTTCTTTGCTTGTTTGAAAGCTGGGCAAGATGGGAAACAAACATGTTTAAAACGTATTAATGTAGACTGTTTTGGGCAAATACGAAAGAGGTCTAAGGTTAGGGCGGTCTGTGCAGAAGCACGAGCACCATGCGTGAGCGTCTGATGAGACGATACTCAGGGATTAATGATGAGATGACAGAAACAATACTAAATGTGTCATTTTTTAAGATGCACAATGCATTCTGTGAAATTAGACACATTGTCTACAGCATTTTCTTCTGAATAAATGGAGTCAACAGTGTCAATTTGATTTCTGCCTGAACCCTACTTTGTGAATACTTATGATTATAAAGGAAAATGAACTATTTGCATTTCTTTTTTCAAACATATTCCAAATTAAGTCGATTGTCAACTTGAACATAGCACATATGATAGGTATAAATGCAATTATATAATATTATGAAAACCGTCTACATAAGGCATATTCCAGCATTACTCCAACCAGTACTTGGCGACAAAGTGTTCCCAATATGATCTAAGGCATGTGTTGAATTCACATCAACAAGCATTAGTGGAATCCCTAGATCACCTTGGCTGTGTAACAGCAGCCCACTAGAAGCGAAGGTAATTCAACTTTACACATATTAATTAGCAGTGTAGTCAGACTATCAATAATTTGATAAGAATACTAATATTTAAATATTGTTTAGATATTAATACTGATATCTACATGATTAAAATCCACACCAGAAAACAATTATACATTTATACAAACAGTTGCTGAGTATAAGTCATATGTGACATGGGAATGCTGCAGACATTATTATATTTTAAATAAAGGCTTTAACCAAAACAGAGTTGCAGTCCTGAGTGGAAAGAGCTCCCCATTCATTTGTTTCCATTTAAAACTCATCAACATTTACAACCTACTGAATATCCCAGCCTTATTTTCAAATGGATGAATGATAAGGATTTTTTGTCAAACTGGCGTTTGCATTTATATAACTTATTTATTTCCTATAATAATACATCTGAAGTATTTTTAAGACTTCATTTTCTATCCATTTTTGAAAGAAAATTACTCAGTAGAAAAAGCAAAGAAAACCCTCATCAGTGGTGGCTCTAGAAGCAGTTTATTTCCATCCGTTAATTCACCTTGGGTTTTTGAACATTGCTGCCCTCTCCTGGCCTGTTATGCTCAGTGCAGTCTGTGGCTGCATCTTTGCAGGCTGTACAGGACCCTGATGTGCATTTGCCCTGGCATGGCTGGCCAAGCAGAGATCCAGCAAGCCATTCAGCATTTATTGTTGCTGCGCTTAGCTGAAGCAGGTTCTCCTCATCACCTGAGGAAGGAAAAAAAACACACAGAACATCTGAGCAGGATCAAGCTCAATGATCCGTTACTGTTCACATCATACAAATAACCAGCAGCATCTTAGAGCAGCTAGAGGCCAACAGTTATTTACGAACCCTGGATTCCTCGATTCTTGATGGAGCTTAGGATCACGTTCTCAGTTTCGCACTCTGTTGGCGAGGGCTTTTTCTGTCTGTCCCTCTGACTGTCCCCAAACTCGCGCTGCTGGGCGTGTGAATTCTGTAAGGCCTGGAAATGGTGAAAATATCTCAATTAGCAAAGCATTACAACACGTGCGATCCTGATACACCTCCACACGGCTAATAAAACTTCGATGTGACACCTCAATGCAAAGCTGAGCAGGACTCTCAGAGTTGTCTCCGATCCGTCTCACACTATCATAGTGATCTCCATATCGGTAGGCGATGTGTAACTCTCTACACACCTGCTTCTCGGCACCGTTTATCTGCAAAGATGACGCAACAAATGAACTGGTGAAATACAGGTGCCTTGGTGTCCTACGCTAAAAGTATTAGCTCATGTGATGTAATTTGATTGCCTCGTCCTGTGGTTTGACACCTACCTCCCAAAGCGGGGCGTTTAGCTGATGAATGACCACTTTCACTTGCTGACTGCGAGCAAAAGCTACGATAGCGTCATTGCCAGCAAAGGTACCAGGCTGGGCGAGGTTGGACACTGTAGAGAGGGAAGAAAATATTATAGACCAGTTAGTTTTATACATTTTAAAAGGTATGATACAACTATGTAACACTCTTTATGTCAACTATCCTCATAAGATTCCAAACTAAGTACATAAATTATCTATAACTGCCTGAAAATTTTGCTAATCAGTCATTTTCTACCGCTTATTCCATAGTGGGTCGTGGGGGAGCTGGTGCCTATCTTCAGCAGTCTATGGGCAAGAGGCAGGGTACACCCTGGACAAGTTGCCAATCAAATGTAAAAACTCTTATAATTAGAAACATTTTTTCCCTATACAAGTAATCTAAGATGAAAATGAAATAAAAGAATTACATTAACCACTGCCAATGATCTATTACTCCAGAAAAAGAGTCTTTATTGCTAAACAAACATCAATTATAAATTGAATAGTCACAGAATAATGAACTGTTTTAATAATGTAATTTAAAAATATTGATCTTATTTTAAATAAAATTAGTTAGTGTTTCAAACTCCTCTATGTTTTTCTTACAGTGCTGTGGAAAAGGTACATCATCTTCAACAAAAGGCTCAAAGTCTTGTCGATGGGACATCATGTACTGGACGGTCTCCTGGCGAAGCCGCAGATGACCCCGTGAATGCCCCTCTAACTGGTCGCCGAGGGCTCTGAACAGGCAGTTCCTGTAGGAGACCGAGTTCATACATAAACACTCATGTAACTCATCACTTGCTATAGGGAAACAGGCTCGGTCTCAGAGAAGCAATTGTTCCAGCCTATCCACTAGGGAAGGGGTAAAAGGTCTGAGCAAACTCAAGTCCAGCATTTAATAATCAGAAAGATTATTCTTTACCAAAAGAAATGTCAAACATTTACCTTACAGTTAGATAAAGATAAGTTAGACCATTTTGGAATAGCTGAATGAGACATTTCCACTACAACTGAAAAAAACAGCAAATGGCCAAAAAAACAACAACAAAGGTTTTGAAGTGGCCAAGTCAAAGTAGGGTCTTAATTCCGATTTAGATGTGAAGGAATGACCACAAACTGGCAGTTCATGCTTAAAAACAACCCTCCAATGTGACTGAGTTCAAGAATTAAACAAATTGTACAAATAAGAGTAGAAATAAAGGACTCACTGTCAGTTATCACTCATGCTTTATAGAGATCATTGCCATTACAAACAGCCAGGTTTTTTTTTTTCTTAAATAAATTAAACATTATATGATAACTGCATTTTGCATTTACTCAGTTTATCTTCATGTAAAATTCCAATTGGCTTAATTATCTGTGTGAAAAAAATAGAAAAGAGGAAAAACTTTTTCACAGCACTGCATGTATGTTTATATTTAGTTTACTGTAAGAAAATGTGGATATTGGGCTCAAAATAAATAATATCTTCCAGCAGAAGGTGGATTAGAATCATTTTGGTTGAGCAAGGGTCCTGATCTTTCAATGAAACAAACATCACTGAAAACACGTATTGCATAAAGTTTGGTGAAAATAACATATTATTAAATTAAGTTAGATATGAACATTTTTATTTTGATCTCTATAATTCATGAAAATACTTAATTACAAACAAAACCGACTGATAGACAGTGGTGTAAGTAAATGCATATGAAATGAAAGTAGGAAGGGGTGAAATGGCAATATGTAAATCCTAACTCATTAGCAAAGAGTCGAATTGCCTTATTTTTTACAATAGCATGTTCATACTTTTGTTTATTTTAATTTAGTTTAGTATTATCATAGATGTTCATGATAATACTATTCAGGGTGTCTTAGGATATAGGTTAATACAAAAATCCTAATTTGAAGGATCAAAAACACTTAGAACACATATGAAAACTGTTTTCCACCTCTTACCCGTCTCCTGGGACTTCTCTCAGCTTGAGCCCAAGCGCCTGGAGCTGATTGGAGAAACTGACGAACTCTGCCCCTTCATCGTTATCCTGAGGGCGGTTCTTCCGGTCTTTTGCAATGGCGCGGCGCACTGCTCGCTCATCCCTCTTGCGCTCCAGTTCACCCTTTTTATTGCTCCTCACAGGTTTTACTGTTTGTTTCCGAGACATGTTGGCTCTAACTGTATCTTCGGGCCCAGAGCACCAAAGAATGTCCTGTTTTGGCAATGAGCTGCTCCTTCATTAAATAATCCCACTCTTGTACAACCTAAAGTACAAGTGAAAACAGTTTTTTCTTTGTTTTTAGGAACAAAACAAAAAAACAAAAAAATCCTTTATGAAGCTATACCTGCATATTTACAGTTTTCAATGTCAACTGGAAAATAAAGCAGCATATATATATATATATATATATATATATATATATATATACACACACACACACACACACACACTGAACAAAAATATAAACGCCCCAAGTAAAATATTGTTGCCATGTGGAGTTAACAACTGTAAATGAGCATTTGCTGACATTTTATTGTACAAAAGTAATATTTCTCTTGATTTGTGTATCATTTTTAATCCAACTTGCTGTCAGTGAGCATTACTGAGTGGGTGGGGCATGTCCAGCTGGACAATCCTTGGACTTGGGACAATGAAAGGCCACCCCAAAATGTCAACTTTTGTCACAAGTCATAATGCCTCAGATGTCGCAAGTTATGCGGGTGAGTATTATTGGCAGGTTGGATGCAGGGATGTCCACCAGAGCAGTAGCTGCACAGCTCAATGTCCATTATCGGACTATAGGCCGTTTAAGAGTTCGTTTCCAACAGACTGGCACTACTGCAAATCGACCTCATCTTCGTCGGCCACATGTGACCACTCCAGCATAAGATCGCCACATCTGGCTCGTCCATCTGCGGGATTGGCTAAGACCAGCGACACACACAGCTGATGAGACTATTGGTCTGCACAACAGACGCATCATACCTCAGACTGTCCGTAACCGCCTACAAGAAGCCAACTCGCATGCTCGGCGCCTTCACCGTGGTCTGGATCTCACTGCTGTCCGGCGTAGGAACAGACTCGCATGGGCGAATGCACATGTCCGATGGCCCTTGGCACCCTGGAGAAAAGTGATGTTCACGGATGAATCCAGGTTCCAGTTGTATCGTGCAGATGGAAGACAGCATGTCTGGCGACACGTGGTTGAACGGTTTGCAGATGTAAATGTTATGCCCAGGGTTGCCCATGGAGGTGGTGGTATTATGGTGTGGTCAGGCATCACATACGGGCAAAGGACACCATTGCACCAATGGTGTCTCCTTTAACTACTTTACCTTTTATTAAAAGAAAAATGAATAGTGTAGAAAAAAAGTGTTCAGTTTAAGGGGCACAATAGAATATGAGAATTCATTTTAAATGGTACCGACTGGTATGACATTATCACTGCAAGATAAACTGAAAATATAAGGTGCCATGGTATTTGTACAAAAGTCTCAAACAAAATTGTTTTAACGTGACCTACCCGTAAATTCCAGATTATAAGCCTCTACTTTTTTCCCACACTATGAACACTGCGGCCTATACAACGGTGCGGCTAATGCATGTTTTTTTTCATGCTGCCAAAAACATTTTGCCTGGTAACAGTAGACCAATTAAATTGATGAGTAGTTCAAAGAGGTCCAATGAACTTGTGCGATAAATCAAGAGCTTTTCACAATTCAATTACCGGTATGGTAAATCAGTCATTTACATTCACCCTCATCAACATGGAAAATCACCAACGGGTTCCGAAACGCTGGACTGCTGCGTGATTAAGGGTTTACTCAAGTGAGAGTGACAACGAAGAGGCTGAAGTGAGTGACGAGATCCTGAGGCTGTTCAATTCGGACCCTGAAGAATAGGACTTTGATGGTTTCAGTGCGCAAGAAGAAGATGAAGAAGGCAATCAATGACTTTTGACCTGGTAGGCTGCAGTGCATATCAGTTAGGAGATATTGGAATGTTGTTCGTGCACTGTTCAGTAAAATAGCATTAGCAACAAAATTTGTGTGTTACTAACACACGTATATTTAAAGGTAGCCGTGTTAGCCACTGTTCGAAAAAAAGCATTTGCAATATACATTTGTTTATATTATCATATGGATTAAGTAAAAAGTTAAAAATTCCTCACGTGTAATATCTTTCTGTGTAAATCATATTACAACGTGGTACATCTTGTACAAGTACAATATTGGTTTTCTTTCTAAAATTAGAGCATGCAGCTTTTAATCAGGTGCGCTCTGTAGTCCAGAATTTACGGTAATTGCTTTTATTTAAAATAAAAAGACAGAAAAGCAGCAATTATTCCTGCTGACGCTAACATATTGATTATTAAAGTTATAATAATCTTATCCAAAACATGCATTTTTGGTAATTTGGCTACGTAGACATACACAAAATAGAGAATTAACACTCGGAGTTTTCAGTGCTTAATGTGAAAAATACAGTATGATCTATTTTTTCTATTCATTTCTTCATAGATGATATTAGCTGGTTAATTAGCTATCTGCTGTGGTAGCCAGCCTGCAGTCACTTCCTCAACATACTTGCCACTTGGAACTTGCTGCAGTGATTGGTGATAGTGAAAAGAAATCATAATATCATTTTACTTATATATAAACATATTTTTTATGTGAAACAAGTGTTTTTTTTTTTTTTACCTTTTTAAATCTGAAAAATGTTTCCAACCTGAAACCACTGTTAAAGAATCGGTTAACAAGACATTAAACAAGAGTTTTTTGTTTTTTCATTTAATTTTCAAGTCGGCACAAAGAATTTACACTTACGTATTGTTTGGCCATGTCTGATTTAAATCCTAAAACAGAAAAATCTGCTTGAGTGTAAACTTTATGAAGCATAAATCTGTCTAAGTACAGCAGCCATAGTTTTGTAAAAAGCTTGAAATGGCTATAAATGTATTCTCTCCATCGTATATGTGAGCCTTGTTATGTAACAGGGCTATTAAAATTACCTAATTAAAAAAATTACATTATTTTATATTTTCAGTGGAAGTTTTTGTTTTAGGAATTACACAGTTTTACAAGCAACATGGACATTTTTTATTCAGTCAAACCTAAATTATTACTTCGGCTTAATGCAAGAATTTTTGATTTAATGTAAGAATTAAAAAATATATTAAGAAAACTAAGGTGCCTTTAAACTCTGTTCTGAAGTTTTTCCAAATAAGACACAATAAGAATGAAGTTGTATGTTTCAGCGGAATTCCTTTGATGATGCACTGAAAACATACAACACTGCATATTATAGACTAAACGAGTATTTTTAAGTTTCGTTGTTGTGTTTATTAGTATTGTAAACGACCTTCTTAAAAACGATAACGGATAATTAGAAGGTGAAATAAGCAATGTTTCAGGGTACACCTTTTCGGTAACTTATTGGTTTATGTTTGTTATATGGGTCGTTTATTTTCTTTTTTTAGGCAAATTGTCGAAATAAATGAAAACCTAAGCGAAATAAGCGACTAAAAACACACGAACACAAACAACACGAATGTTACTTGTTGCCAAACGGTTAAATCGAACCTAATGTTTGCTGTTAGCTAATATAACCACTAGCCACAGCTAAAAGGAGAAAATAACCGATGTTGTAATATTTACTGTCTTTCAACATTCACTCTACCGAGTTACAAAATATCTTAACTAACAGACCCTTACCTTAAATATGCTGAAAATGACGAGATATTTCAATGTTTATGTATGTTTTGGTTCAGAAAAAATGCTTCGCGTCTACGTATTTGTTTACAACTGAAGTTCCGCATACGTAGTTGTAAGTGCGTCAGTACGTACGGAAGCGGTCATGGGCCAAAAGTGATTTAAACCCGATCCACACACGCGGAGTCAGCTTAAATCTGTTTAAAAAGGTTTGAAAAATATCAGTTTTAATTCGGTTAAATTAATTTTCATTTAATCTATCTATCTATCTATCTATCTATCTATCTATCTATCTATCTATCTATCTATCTATCTATCTATCTATCTATCTATCTATCTATCTATCTATCTATCTATCTATCTATCTATCTATCTATCTATCTATCTATCTATCTATCTATCTATCTATCTATCTATCTATCTATCTATCTATCTATCTATCTATCTATCTATCTATCTATCTATCTATCTATCTATCTATCTATCTATCTATCTATCTATCTATCTATCTATCTATCTATCTATCTATCTATCTATCTATCTATCTATCTATCTATCTATCTATCTATCTATCTATCATCTAGATCCAGTCACCCTCAACTCTTTGTGATGACACCATACAGTTGGTGACGTGGAGGTGGAGCAAATCTGCACCACCGAGTTAGAACAAATTTTTCAGAGACTGCCTGACAAACTATTAAACAAAAAAATAAAAAATAAAAGAAATTACTTTTCTCCACTATATGCTGCTTTTGTGCATTTGCCAACCAGGTTTATGGATTTCAATTACGTCTAGTAAGTTGTTGGCTTTGTCTTAGCAGATGTACACTGGCCTGAAGGTTACCCATGCATTTGTGCATGTGCAGCAATCTCACCAGATAGGAACAGTCAGCCAAGGGTGATTGAAAGACAGCATTTTATCTGCATACACACATCCTCACCAGTGCATGTGTTTCATTGTTGTGTATACATATACATACTGATACTCTATTTTAAGACTTAAAGGGCATGACAAAAGTATAACTGCCCCTTGATATTTTTTCACCCTTCTTTCACATTTTACTATTTTACTAACCACCATTTTACTAACCACAAACTTCAATTAATTTATTTATTCATATTTTATATCACAGACCAACAAGAAGTTGGCCATTCTTCCATGTCCATTTTCTTTTTGTTTCATAACTACGTAGTACCTTGTGCTCTATTAAATGAAACCAAAATAAACCCCTTAAACATTTATATTTGTAAAGTGAAAAAAAAATTTTTTAAAGTGTGTCCACCACACACTTTAAAAAGCATTGTATACAGTCATGTGGGAAAAAAAAACTTAAATTTTTTAGTTCTTTATGAAGAGAAGTTCGCAAGTCTCATAATTTTTTTATCACTGGAAAAGAAAGTTGATGAATTGCACCTAAGCAACAAGACGTTACTTACAAATAAAACTTGTTTTCTTTCTGAGAAAGAAGTTGGGACAGCAGCTGGAGTTACCTTCTTTGGCTTCTTATAGCCGTCTGCCAGTCTATGATATTGTCTGAGGAAAGTTTAACCCTCTCCTCACATTACAGCGTAGATGTTTCAGGACATGTACAGCCTTAATGCCACCCAACAGCATCTCAGTGAGATCACGGTTTGGGCCTCGACTCCTTTACAGGACTGTTCATTTCTTAGTCTTTCATCAGTCCTTGGTAGACTTACTGGTTTGTCATTGGTCAGTGTAATGTCATAAATGGTACAGTTCTGCTTCAGCTTTTTTTTTACACGGGGTCTCATATTTTTCTTAGGTACCCTTTGATGATTCATGGTGGATTCTATGATGGTCTCCTGGCCAGGTCTGGCTGCAGCAATCCCTCCTCAAACCATGACAGTTCCAGCTCCATGCTTCACAGTTGGTATTTGGTATGAGGTTCATTTTTGGGAGTGTTGTATTTGTTTTATGCCAAACATGTCCTTTGTTTGGTGTTCAAGTAATTTAGTGTTAGACTTCATGTTATCCTTAGATACTAAAAGTTACCTCCTTGCACACCTCCCATGAAAGGTAAACTTCTGATTGTACAAGGATACACTTCTATATTAACAGTAGCAGAGCCTGCTGTTGGTTCTGTGATGATGTTTTAGAGTATTTTTTTCCCAGCTGCTTTTAGCATCTTGCGGTCTACTTGCAGGGTGAACTTGCTTGGATAGCCAGACCTCATTCTTTTGAATGTACTCCACTTGTAGAATTTTCTATACATTGGAATGGTTAATTTCTAATTCATTTGAGACCTCATTAAATCCCTTATCAGACTCAAACTAGTACAGTCTTCTTTCTCAAGGCCTCTGGATGTTCTTTTAAACTTACCTTGATGTTCTCTCTCTCTTTAACAGTCAGGTACACCAACCTGAATGCCTGAGGTTGAAACAGTGCCAACCTCATTCAAAATGATGAGTAATGATATTCTCGTCAGGGGCACTTGTTGTAATATGCCTGTTGGTAATTTTAGACATTGTAGGTTAGGATAAATGTGGCGGTGTCCTAACTTATTCCTCTCTAGAAAATGCTTGTATTTTATGCATTATTTATTGTCAAATGCATATGTATGATCATCCTCACTTAAAACTGTGCACATATATTTATATTATATTGTAGATATGTTTATACTGTTTAATTTGTACTGTATTGCACCGACTACGCCAAAACAAATTCCTTGTATGTCCAAAAACGTACTTGGCAATAAAGCTTTTCTGATTCTGATTCTGATATACATTTCACAAAATCTTTATTATTATTATTGTTTAATTATTACTTTATTTTACCAAGTTTGTCGAATTGGATTTTTCACATGACTGTGTGACTTGCGTGTGTCGTTTATGCCTCTTTATTATTATTATTTTTAATTTTTTCAGAGTGTCGACTTGCTTTGCTCATCTCAAATATTCAAATGGTCTTCAAGCTGCATTCATGGCTAATATTACAGAGATTTTAATCATCTTCATTGTTAAATGTTCACATTAACTCTATTGTATCTCATAGATGTCAATTAGAGGCTGTTTTTAACTGGAGCAAGCAGAAATGAAGCAGCATATAGCAGTGTGCCTGTGGGTGACACAAGGCATCTGTTTTAGATTTCTGTAGGATGAAATGCTTCTGTGGAGTCTCTGTTCATTATATCTTTACAATGTCTGTTTTAGGCAGATAGTTGTCTTATATGATCAGATGATTTACGAACCATCCAGCTTTATTCTTCTTTTTTGTATGCAAAGGGCATCTGTGTAGTTGCTGTCCATGGTGCTGAAGAAATGAAAAAAACAAAAACAAGGTTGATTTCTCAAAGTTTGCTGATTTTATGGACTAAATTGTAAATGAGAAGTATAAGTGATAGATGTCAAAGACCAAACGTTTTTTGTATAGCACAAAACATTGCCTATGTCCTCAAAACATCGTTGTCACATTTACATTTCAGTTTACTATGTAAGAATGAAAGCAAATTTGCAAAGGCTTATATTTGACAATGTTGTGGTGATATATTGCAAGATAATTAGTCTACAGTAAAAGAGGCCATATGGTAATTATCAGGTTTGTGGATTATAACATACTCTGGACCAAGAAAGGTTAAATTAAACGGCAATGCTCAGAGACCCTTTCATAAAGGTGACCACAAGACATTAAAGCTATAAGCCATACTCGTAAAGTCAGCCACTCTAGATATAGTTTCATACGCCAAGTTCAGTTTTTTTATTTGCCTTGCTTTCCATGATCGTTGGATGTTGGGTCTTGGTTTTGTTTGGGTTCTCACCATATCCTTTTTTTTTTTATGTTTTATAGTTCTTGACATATTCAGTTAATTTCTGTGTTCATTATCGTTAGTAAGGTGTTTCCATATTAGTTAATTCCTTTATGTTTAGTTTCTTAGTTTATTCCTCGGTTTTGTTCTTTGTGCTTTGTATTTATTTCTCTCAGTTCAGTGCCCGTCTTTTCCCCTTGGTTAGAAGTGCTTTTGTATCTTTGTTCAGTTTCCACTGTGTAAATTAGTCTCCCTCCGTCAGTCTCCCTGCTTTCCTCAGCAGCTCCACATTATCTCCTGAATAACTCACCAGCATTCAGTGCCATTCTCCACTCTTCCCTCAGTATTTAAGCTAATGGTTTTCATTTGTCCATCACTGGATTTTTCTGTTTCCCGGCCTGTATCTCCCATGCCTGTTCCCTTCATGCCATCATTATAAGTCATTATTGTTTATTCACATCACTTCTCTGCCTCTGGATCCGCCTGCATTTGGGTCCCACTACAAACCAAACATGACATTGTTATTTTATTGTGCATATCTATCTGGTCAAGTTAAAATCTCCACTCCCAAGAGCAAGCTTCCATGCACATTATGTCTCTGGTCACATGATATAAGACATAATAATACGGATCTATTTTTTTGATAATAAGCATCAGTATTTTTCATGTTGTTCACTTCTTCATTTGTATGTTTTCAATGAAATTCCTCCTTTAAAGTTATTTACCTGTATTTTATATATGGCTGCAGCAAAAAGCTTTAAGTGTATATAAGAACATGGCATTTCAATATTTGGCAACCATAAAACACATGGGAGTATTTTGTGAAGAGGACCAGGGCAGACTGGAGTGGTCAGATTTAATTTCAAACGATCTTCAGCGATCATTTAGAGTCAAGCTGTTAATAATAATTAAAAAAACAAAACAAAACGTATGATCTGTCCAGTGTGTTTATTAAGATGATCTTTTAAGTCCCAACATATTTTCTGCAGAGCGGCTACATCACCTGCTACAGACTTATTATTCAACCTAACCAGTTACTCCCAGCATGCATGCAGTTGCAGCACATCCTGTACCATCATTCCAGTCAACACGCCAGAGGGAAGAGTAAGAAAAAACATCCCATCGCTTGGCAGTCAGAAAGAAAGAAGTTGTTCTTTTACGCTATAGTACAATGAGTTCGAACTGCGTGCTGTACTGGACTGGGAAATTGGGAAATCAATATTTAAGGTCATACAAGCAGTATATGGCATTTACCGATTTCACAAGGGCCGTATATGCATGGAAACGTCAGTCAGTCATTGTCTATACCGCTTCTTCCATAGTGGGTCGCGGGGTGCATGTCTGCAGAGTGAAAGTCTAAAACAGGTTGAACCCCTCACAGCTCAAATGCAACTCAAATACTTCAGAGTTTGTGTTGAAATCCATCAGCAGTTACTTGTCTTAGAGAGGCTGTAGTCCATTGCCAAAAAATATATACATATCTTTCACTTTTTTTTTTTTTTTAAATAGTTGTTTTGAAATTCATTCAGTCAAATTCCCAAATCCAGGCCAGGAATACTCACTAGAAGATTTTGGTTCTCTTTTTTTGTATTGATGAATGAACAAGTTTTACATGCTCCTATGTTCATGAGGAACTTGTTTCGAATTTCCTTTTTTTCTAGAAAATCTTTACAAAATTTATGCCTTTCAAACTACCAGTCTACAGGTGCATCTTAAATTAAAATAATATTGAAAAGGTCATTTATTTCAGTTCAGCTCAATTTAAACAAAAACGTTAAACATATACTATGTTTTAAGCATTTATTTTGTCATTTTGAGGATTATGGCTTACAGCTAATGAAACCTCAGAATTCAGTTTCCCAAAAAATTAGAATATTACCAACAAAAACACAACTTCGATACAGAAATGTTTTGTTGAGGCCATATTATGATCTACATAATCATGGGGAAGACAGCTGACTGGACAGTTGTCCGGCAGACAGTCTCTGAGACCCTTTGCAAGGAGGGTAAGCCACCAGAGGTTGTTGCTAAAGAAGCTGGCTGCACAGAGTCCTGCATGCAAAGATATTAATAGAACATTGAGTGGAAGGAAAAAGTGTGGTCAAGAAAGTTCCAAAACCAATATTGGATAACCACAGGCTTGAGAGGGGTGCTAAGCAAAGTCCTGCCCACACTTCCAAAAGTGCCAGTACCTGATTTACTGATATCACTGTTGTGGATTTCCCTGTAAAAAGAGAAGAGAGCAGCAATGGAGATGAGCTGAAGGCCACTATTAAAGCAGCCTAAGATTCCCTAACACACATATATATATTGTATAATATATGGGTTTCACTTTTCAAATGAATTGTAGAAATACATTAAGTTTAGTTAATATTTTAATTTACAAAGATGCACCTGTATTTTACATGCACAAATAAAACATGCAGAAAAAGGCTGCCTAAGTGACCCAATATCTCCTAGATCCGACCCTACATAGGCCTAGGCCATCTTCTCCTCTCCTCTCCTCTCCTCTCCTCTCCCGCTAGCCGCCCACTGTACACTACCGCACTCACGCGCACACGCACCGGCAGTGGGAGTGGGTGCTCGCGTAGCTGCTGGAAGACAGGATGGGATAATCATGCGCGTCTGGCTCCGGGCGTTGATGCAGCTGCCGATGCTGGATACGGACTGGACTCGGGGAGCAGGGTGGGTCTAGGTGCAGGCCGGTGCTGCTTGGACCTCTTCTTGATGTTTATCAGGCATTCCGAGCAAGACTGTAGGGCGATGGCCGTGAGAAGAGTTGGTGCAGCTCTTTGAAGCGTTCTCACCGATGGAGGACGATATTCACCGGCATTGAAGCGCAGAGCGGGTCTGGGGGAACTTGGAAAAGGGGAGAGGGTACTCCGGCGTCCTCCTTAGGGGATACAAAACACGCATTTTTTTATGATTTCTTTAGGTGGTGTTAATTTGAACCTGGAATAGGGGGGCAAACGGGGCTAGAACCGCAATTGGCAATTAGGAGCGGACAGCCTCTGAGGATCCAGCAACAGCCGCATCCGTCCGACCGTCCGGGGTGTTGGCGGTGGTTCTGGGTGGATTTACTTGGATGGAGAAAGGGTGCAGTGAAGGCTGAGAGAGAGCGGCTCGCCGTGTGTAGGAGGAGGAGGAGACGGAGGAAAACCGGGCAGTTTGAAGGGACGGGGAGCCAGGAGCGGCGCGGCGGCTCCATGAGCGGCTCCTGCCGGGAGAGAGCGCCCACAGCCCAGCCGGAGCGTCTCCACTGCCGCGGGTAGAAGCCCGGGCTCAAGGACCGCGGTCAGTTTGGAAGGTTTTGATGCATATGATCACAACCACCATGATTTTTATGATTCTTGGTGCTTCAGTTGTAATGGTAAGACATTCTCACCTCCCTCAGATGCAATTTGATTTTCTGATTTCCACACAGAGGCTAGGATGCCAAAGAGAATAGAAAAAATGTACATAAACCATATTTTTTGAGACACCCTGTCTTAGAGCAGGCCTATCAGTGGCATGTGGAAGTAGGTAAGCCTATCTATAATTAGCCTACCTGCTGTCATAAATAAATTAGTCCGTTTTCAAGCAACAGTCTCCCTTTTAGAAACGGGAGAGAAAAATCTGCCATTTTCTCCCTATGGTTGTAATTCCTGTTTCTGAAAAAATGTTTCGCTGTCTGTGATAATAGCTTAGCCCATTGCTTGACATGTCCCAGTTGACTGGCATGGTTCTTTGCAGGCGATAGCCTGTTTAATGGACATGAACGCACTACTGGATCGCTTTCACAACTACATCCTACCGCATCTACGAGGGGAGGACCGCGTCTGTCACTGCAACTGTGGAAGGTAAATACCAACATCCTCCACAATATCTGAGATAAACATGGTGATGGGCTGTACGGTCACTTTCTCCCACCCGTCAGTTCTTAATTGCTGAAGAGGCCTCGAAGATTTGAGGCGGTGAAACCCCGCAAAACCAATGTGATAGGCAGCCATCCCGTTTGCGCTCTTATAAACACGACAGCCGATGTTTCCACAATGGTTTGGTTTTGACCTAAAGCCCGATATCGCTGTTGCATCGCTGTTTTTCCTTATATGTACGAATAGCTGCTGTCCGTAAGGCTTTGCTGCATGCAGGAAGGTGTGTGTGTGCAGGAGCCATAAATAGGTAATGAACTATGAGCGACAGTAGGCCGTTTAAAACAATCTGAGCATCAAGTGCGCTGTTCGGTGGCTCTCATATACAGGGTGTCACCAGTTATCAACAGGAGAGCTACGGTTCAAACCAGATATTTACATTTGCTACTACAGAAATAATTTATTTCACTGACATTAATTTAGACTAAGCTTTTCCTGTTTGAGGTCAGTTAGAATGACCAAAAACATTTCAAAATGATTTGCTAAATGCCATTGATGGATTGTTTTAAAAAGTTTTTTCTTTCTTCAAAATGTAGAGGTTTACACACACTAAGTTCACAATACCTTTAAATAGATGATGATGCCATGGCTTTAGGAAGCTTTTCAGTTAGATGGAGGCACACCTGGATATTTTTTAAGCACATGACAACCATGGTCCTTCCTTTTGTGACATTATGGGAAAATCAAAAGAAACCAGCCAAGATATCAGGAAGAGAATAATGGACCTTCACAAGTCTGGTTCATCCTTGGGTAAATTCCCAGATGCCCTGTCATCTCTTCAAACATGTATATAAGGAAGGATAAACACCAGGGGATTGTCCGGCCATCATGCTGTTCAGGAATGAGACTGGTTCTGTGTCCGAGAGGTGAACGTGTTTAGGTCAGAAATGTGCATATCAACCCAAAAAGGAAAGCAAAAGACCCAGTGAAACAAGTTCAGTAGTGACATGGACTGAAATGCCAATCACAGAGGAAGAAGCCATTACTCAATAAACAACGTAAAAAGCCAGAATACAGTTTGCAAATGGACTCGGGATCAAACACCTTAATTTCTAGAGACAAGTGCTGTTGTCTGATGATACTGTATATGTCTAATTTTCAATACTACTGAAACTCTTATTTCAACAAGGAGGCAGCTAGCACTACTGAGGATTATCATGAGGAAACAATATTTTATGGTTATATTGAACCAATATCTCAAGACCTCAGCCAAAAAGTTAATGACAAATGGGTAATGCAGAAGGACAGTGACCCTAAGCATACAGCCAGTGTCATGATCCTTAGGTGTTTTTCCTGCTTATGTTTGTAATATGATTATTTTAGAGTTGTCTATTATTTTAATTTAGGTCCATCCTTAGTGTTGACTTTCTTGGTTCTTTCTGGTGTTCTATTCTCAGTGCATTTTGGTTTAGACACTTATGTTAACATTAGTCTTTAGCTCTTGGTTAGTAAAATCCTTTTTGTGTCCTGTTTAGCTCCCTCTGTTTTTTCCTGTTTTCTCCAGTCACTTTCCATCAGTTCTCCACTTAGATTGAGCTGTTCTGCATTCCTCTGATTAGTCTCACCTGGACCAAAATTTCAACAAACTATTGTGACAAACCTTCACAGGGACACTGTAAACAGTTGACCCTGGTAACAGTTTAAAAAATCATTGATAAACATTTAAATTGACCTACAAGAACAAAGGTTCAGTGTGATTGCTTGTTGGTCAGTGAGAACACAACGTTCCTGTTGTTTTAAACAGTATCTGTAAATATCTGGCTGTAACTGTATGTGGTTTGAGGTGTTTTAGGGCTTAAAGATGGGGCTCAGACAGCTGGCAGCTGATCAAGCAACCTGCTGTTTGCTCTCACTGAGAGAGCATGTTTGAAGTGCGGAAAAACATCAGCAAGACACTCATTATTAATATACGAAATTGGGTTTAATTAGAATTAATGGGCTTTCCCCAAATAGGTTCTAAGCAGAGTAAAAGTGGGCTTCTGGGCTTGTTCTTCACCTTCATATGACAATAATATTTGCAACAACTTCAAAGACAAAATCCAAAAGGTTGTAGATTTTGTATTGATTTTGTCCTGACCAATTCATGTTGGACCACAAAGACAAGATTACCAATAACACCAAACAGCAGTGTGGGGGCTAATGTGTTAGGAGTTCATTGGCAACAGTAGGAAGTCGTTTCTTTAGCCGATAGTCAGTTCAGAGAAATCTTCTCAGAAAGGCATAGATGAAGTCAAGACAGACACTTATGTAACGTTTACATATACAGTTATTTGCAAGTGTCAATTCCCCTTTAACTTTTCACAGTTTGTCACATTACAAGCACAATGTATCTGATTTGGATTTTATGTGATAGATCAAGACAAACTGGCACGTAATTGTGAAGTGGAAGCAAACTATACATATTTTAATAAAAATCTGAACATCGATGTGCATTTGTGGTCAGCCTCCTTTACTCTATTGCCTATAAATAAATTCCAGTACAACTAATTGTGAGTCCACATGTGTGTAATTTAATCGCAGTATAAATCCAGCTGTCCTGTGAAGGTTTCAGGGGTTTGTTAGAGAACATCAGAGGACATACGGCATTATAAAGAAAAAAGAAAACAGCAGACAGCTCGGGGAGAAAATTTTGGAGAAGCAGGATCAGGTGATGAAACCATATCCCAAGCTTTAAATCTATCACAGAGCTCGGTTGAATTCATCTTCTGAAAATGGAAAGAGTATGGTACAAACCTATCAAGACACACCTGCTTCCCCAAACCAACAGCACAGGCAAGGGGAGCACTGATCAAAGAAGCAGGCAAGATGCCTATGATATCTCTGGAAGAGCTGCAGAGATCCAAGGCTCCCGGAAAAAAAAAAACTGTTGAAAAGACACCTACTAAGTATGCAGTCCCCAAATCTGGCCAGTAAAGACGAGTTGCAAGAAGAAGAAGTGTTGGGGGGGGGGGGTCCCAAGAAGTCTTGTTTCCAGTTTGCCACAAGCCATGTAGTGGGCACAGCAAACATGTGAAAGAAGCTGAAACATGGTGGTGGCAACATCATGCTGTTCTCTCAGCAGGGACAGAAAAATTGCTCGGCAGCTGGACAAATACCAAAAACATACAGCCAGAGCTGCAATGGAATATTGATAAAAGCATACTCATGTGTCAGAATGACCCAGTTAAAGTCCAGAAAGACTTGCTGTTTATGAAAAGGGTGACAAAATGTGAGATGGGTAGAAATACTTTTGCAAGCAATGTAGACTGGTCCAAAGCAAAATATAAATGTCTGAGGACAGCGTTACTGTGTTAACTAGCAGCCTTACTTTGTATTCCAACTGTCCTGCCTGCTGCTGGTCACGATTTCTGAATATGTATAAAAGTCAAACAGCTTGTAAAGCCCATCTACTGATCAAATAAGTCTCCATGTTCCTGGACAGCATGCCCAGTCCAACCTGCATTGCTCCTGTTAGTGCTCAGGTTACTGTAACCACACATTGTCTTTCACTGACCCGGAAACCCCCCTGAATGAGAGCCAGTCATCTGCTCCCAGGTAAACAGCAGAAGCCTTAGATACGTGAGTGGAGAGAGGAAAGCTCAGGCTTTGCCTGCTTGCCCTTCCAGCCGTGAGGCGTGGAGGTGCCAAGACACCCACCAGCGTTCACCTTAGCGGCGTCGAGGACACAGCTTTATGTGTCAGCTTATTTGGCTTTGTTCATATTCTAATTTGGACACCATACGGATGAATCCTTTCATTTAGATTGAAGAGAAACAGCTGCCCTTATAGCTTAAGTGTTTTAGTAGGGGGAGATTTAATAACAGACTCATTTAAGGGTGCAGGATGTAGGGGAAACAAATTCACAGCAGTTAAGAAAGGATCAGACAATTCAGAATTGTGGTTTATTTGAAAAAACAAAAAAGAGAGTTCAGCCTTATTCTTTAAGAAAATTGTTTGGTATAAATGGAACCAGGTGTCTGAACAGTGGAGGTAAATTAAGTGCTTATCTGCTAAATCTGTTTCTCTTCCACTTCTTATTGTCTTCCCTATTTAAAATGCTTTTCATTGCATTTCTAAAGAATCTGTTAGTCTTACAGTGTGGGTGGATTTTTTATAATTCTTTTGTTAAAATGCTGGAAATGAAAATTCTTTAGGCAATTAGTATTCACGTCTAAATCAATTGAATTAGCCTTTTAATAGCTATTCAGAATTGGTCTGAGGCTGTATGAGGCCCTAAATAAAATGTAATGTTTTTTGCACAGCTTAGAATATGGTTGTTCATAGCAATGGAGCATAGGATGTTTCATATTTTTCCCAAAGATCCATAATTAAACAAAATAAAAGCTGTCTCCAATTAAATATTAGAGAGAGAAAGGGTATAACGTAGTGTCAGATGTTTTACATAGTTAAATCCTTAAAAATCTATGGTAAATGGACTGAACTTACATAGCACCTTTCCAGTCATACTGACCACTCAAAGCGCTTTACACTAGAGCCACATTCACCCAGACAGACTCACTAACGTGCACATTCATACACCGATACGGAGATCAGTTGGCAATTTGAGGTTAAGTGCCTTGCCCAGGGGCACATCGACATGTGGCATGAGGATGCTGGAATCACACCCACAACTTTTGGATTGCAAGACAACCGCTCTTTCTCACTGAGCCACAGTCGTATTGTAACTATGCAAGAGCTTTAAGAAGCTTTTTTGTGATTGATCATTATAACTTTATGCTTTATATCAGGACCCCAGGCCTATCTATTAGACAGCGCTGAGGTTTTCAAACAGCTGCCAGTGGAAATCCAGCATGTTTCATGAAAGAGGCTGAATGCTCAAAAGGACGAAACGGATCAACTTTGCTATAGTACAACCAGCCTTCCTATTGTCCTCTGAAATCTTGCTTTCTGTTGCAGCTGCCTGAATTAAAAGCTTACCTGCATCTGTGGAAAATAGTTTTGTTCTTCCCCTGACTTTGTCTTTAAACACGTCACTGATAGTTAAAACATCTGAGTCATCCAGTCTCAGTAACACCTTCCACACCAGAGTGTTGTTTTCAGTGCAACCTGTTCGCATGTAGATACCGAACCTTCCCTGATTGGGAAAAAAAGGATTGGATTTTTAGGTCCGGTGAGCTGATCACAGATCAGGGCCAATCAAGCATGAAATCATCCGCTTCCAATCACCAAACAATTTCTCGGTGCATCTCTCATCATATAACGTTTGTATATCTAACATTACGATTATTAGTTGTTGTTTTTTAGAGGTTGCACAGTTTGAATCACATTCACTTTCCATGATTTACTTATTGCTAGCAGTGGGATAAAATATAAATGCATAGAAATATAAAAATACTATACAGGTTTTTATTTCTCATAGAAAGTTAAAACTGGGTGCTTAGGGGAATAATATGATGAAAACAGAATAGATCTTGATCTCCAGCTTGTTCATTAAAAAAAAAAAGATAGCCCAGAATATTTCAGAGAAAGCCAAGGATTTTTTTATATTTTTTAAAACTGTAAGTGGTTTGTCATTGTTTTATTTTTCTATTAAATGATACGATAAAAACAGATAGGTTTGTATTCTTTAAGTTGCCTGGGTGATTTTACACTCCACAGTTTAGGAAATGTTTAAGTGTTAAAACAACTAGGCTACTTCCAAAATGCTCACCTATTTTAACCATTTACATACAATATTTTAAATATCGAGGATAACAAGTTTTGATGTTTGCAATTACATGTTGCAACATTTGTCAGTCATACAATTTACAGTTGGAAGCTTGACTGGTATGACAACCATAGTGCTCTTGGGTGTCCTGTGTTGGCTTTTAGACAAAAAGCAGTGGCTTAGTTCACTTATGTCTTGGGCCGGCTCTGCAACTGCATACAAAAGCTGTTCTTGTTGGAGCCTGGTCAAATCTGAAAAATCTCTGCAAGCTTGACAGTCCAGTTTATCTCCTCCTGGTCTTTTTGAATCCTACTTTACATTGCTGCAGCCGAATGTCTTCAAACATCTCCATCAGTTCAAACTTGTTATCGGTGTAAAGTCCCAGAGTGCACCTGTACTTGCTCTCAGCTGTCAGATCTCTGAGCTCCCACTGTGTTCCCGTGTGATGTTCTTCAGACATCTGTCTGCGTTGTAAGGCTGGGAAAAGCCTATATCTGCTCCCAGGAGGGCTGCTAATGTCAGTGAAGGTTTTCACATCCAGTGGAATCATGTGTTGGACAGTAGCGCAGGACAACGAAGCCATGTAAATGCATCTGGATGATCTAGGGTCGCTATTTGCCTCAAGATTTGTGGGGCGAAATGTCATGTGGAGGGATTTTCATTGCGTTTTAGCCAATTAGAATTTCCATAATGTTTGTTCCAGTCCTTTAAGTCTTCAGCGAGATGTGAATGCAATTAAGCAGCAAGCGAATATGTGGCAAAACAATGAAGTGGGCTTCATACTGAATAATTTTTTCTAGCTGTAATCAGAACCAAACTGACGAGAGACTTTTTGAGAAACCCTTTAAAATATAAAATAATTCCAAAATGGCTTGATAAAACACATTGAATACTACCATTTTTGATTTAAATGTCATTTCTTAAGCAACCAGTCTGTATATGAAAGTAAATACCTTGCTTATAGGCAATCCAACAGTTTTCATCCAAATGATTATTTTTAGAAAGTGATGGTCTTTCACTTTTAAAGGGGGGTGAACTTTTCCAGAAATCTAAAATTACAAGTCAGCCATACACTTTCCAGCCTAAAGTGCATCCTGTGGACCCCCAGTGGTCTTTCGTAGGGCTTCAGGGTTTTCCTGTAAAGTGCGGATTAGTGAAGCCTTATTAAACTTTTAAAATATCTTAGCAAACCTCTAGGGCACAGCCAGTTTGTACTTTAAAGTATGCACATCACTTATAATCCTTCTGTCCTCTTCTCCTGTCTGTCCTCACCCCAGGCATCATGTCCACTATGTAATCCCGTACGACGGGGACCACTCCTTGGTGGACTCTTCGGAGAACTACTTTGTGAGTGACAGTGTGACCAAGCAGGAGATGGACTTGATGCTGGGGCTGCTGTTGGGCTTCTGTATCAGCTGGCTGCTGTTGTGGCTCGACGGAGTCCTGCACTGTGCCGTCAGGGCCTGGAGGGCGAGCCGGTACTACGGTAAGATGGACATGGTCTACTTTAAAACAGCTGGGTGGGGACTCACTGTGACTCAGTCACAGTCTTTAAAAATAAATGATATGTTAAGTAACTAATATATGATGAGGCAGTCAGTCAGTCATTTTCTACCGCTTATTCCATAATGGGTCACGGGGGAGCTGGTGCCTATCTCCAGCAGTCTATGGGCGAGAGTCAGGGTACAGCCTAGACATGTCGCCAGTCCATCACAGGGCAACACACAAACAACCATGCACACACTCATTCATACACCTAAGGACAATTTAGAGTGACCAATTAACCTAACAGGTTAGGTTAGGTTATGATGAGGCAGAATATTCATAAAATGTTTTGTGATAAAATACAGTCAACAGCCACTTCATTAGGTACACCTTCCTACTATCAGGTTGGACCCTTAATCTCCTTCTAAACTGCCTTAATCATTTATTTCATGTATTCAACAAGGTGTTGGAAACATTCATCAGAGATTTAAGCTCATCCTGACATGATAGCATCACTCAGTTGCTGCAGATTTGTTTTCTGCACATCCATGATGAGAAGTTCCCATTCCAGCACATCCCAATGTTGCTGTATTGAAGAAAAGCTGAGATCTTCTGGCAGAGGGGACCGCTGGAGTACAGTGAACTCATTGTCATGTTTAAGACATGAATTTGAGATGATTACAGCCTGCAGAGATTGTACACTGTGAGCAAGTAGGTTGTGGTGTTAAAACTGTGCTCAACTGGTACTAGTGTGCAAAATAATATTTTCCACACCATTACACCACTACTACCAGGCTGAACTGCTAATAAAAGGCAGGATGGATCTAAATCAGATGGAGTAAAACAGTACCAAAAGAAATGTTTCACTGTCCAGCCTTATATGTTTGAGCCAGAATGTCACTCTAATGATCCATGATGGATGGTAACATGAAGCTGAGGTTAAAACAATAGGGGACAAGTATGATGATTGTCCTTAGAACTTAGACTGGAACTAATCTGTCATTTGATTTATTTCCATGCATTTTCACCACTTGTTAATGCCGTATTCTGCTGTTGTCGCCTCAGTTGTTTTACATCCCGACACAACAGTCATAAAGACGACATATAAATCCATTGTCATTAAACGCTCTACAAAGTGCTGGGGGCACGTTTGCTCACTTAGTACACATGGCGCTCTTCATTCCTATGTAATTATACATCATGATCCATGTGCAGTCATGTTGGGTTTAGCTGGTTCCAATGGACCCATCTGAACTGTTTCCATGCGGCTGTTGTTACAGAGTTATCTAGAAACCTATGCAGTGTTCTCAACATATTGTTTAAGGTTTTTGTCTGCAGATGTATAGAAAACAATATCACTACAGAGCAACTGTGAATTCAAAATGCAGATAAAAACATAAAGTCGAGCGCAGCAGGGGTAAAGCGCACAACCCATGTACGGAAGCCTTAGTTCTTGACCCGGCTGTCACGGGTTCGAGTCTTGACCCTTTGACATCAGCTCTCTTTTGGAAAAAAATAAAAAAATAAAGTCCACTGGTACCACAAACCAAATAATGAAAAAGAAAAAACACAAATAGTCCTACTTTGAGAACTTTAGCCGTACTTGGCAATACTCTATTCTGTAGGCTAACACTTTCTTTGAGGACTCAGAGTCACGTACACAGAGTGGACATTGGTTAAGTTTTAAGAGCAAATTAAATCCCAGTTAAATCTCAATGCACAACTCATTAGCAAAGCAAACAGTGACTGTGACATTGTGTTATTTAGAGGGTGAACTATATGTTATGTGAGTTTGTTTTCCATCTCTATTCTGAGGCCCAATTTGCACTTTAGCATGTTGTCTTCACTTCTGCATGCGAAAATGCGGTAATTTGCTATTTCTGGTACCAAGCAGTTGAGCAGGTGTACCTAATAAAGTGGCCGGTGAGTGTATTTGTATTATCATCCATCATGTTTCCACATTAAAAATGCCTGCAGGGTTAACACAGCAGTAGATGGAGTTCTGGAAAATGACTTCCCCCTTTCTGGCTCAGTTTTGGCACCTCACTGATTTTTTTCTCAGATTATTGAGACCTCTTGGAAACCCTACAGTTGCATGATGATTCAAATAGGTGCATGGCAGCAAAATAGAAAATATAAGTAAAGGGAAAGAACAAATAAAATGTCTGTTTTCCCTTTTGTCACAGTCAAAATATTTTTTTTTCCATTAATTTTGTTTTGGAGAGCCATACATTCTCTTTTAACTCAAAGAAAAAAACATTCTATTGGCCAAAGGAGATAGTGACCTAAGACTGAGATCATTCCTTAATGTCAGCCAGCGAATCACACTGGAAGAAGTGATGCTGAGGTGGGATGGGGGATATCACATCTTGCAAGCAGAGTTTACATTATCAACCACTGTCAAAGTAAATTTGCACTAATCACAAAAAGGAATAACAAAATGTTTGAATTTAATAACATTCTTCAAATTTATTGACTTTATTCATTATTTTAGGCCATGTTTTTATCTCAGGATCCCACAAATTCAGTTTTGTTATCAGCCAAACAGTCAAAGTGTGCATCCACCACTCTAACCAGTGGATCTGAATGAACCATCTAGGGTATGGGCTGGCTGATGCTCTGCTGGAAAAGGAGCGCAAACCCGGTCCATACGGTGCACCAATTCCGTCACCGGGTGACAAATGGTGTGCATCCAGTAACTCTAAAGAAGCAGCAGCAAAGAACATTACATTTTCATAAGCAAACATGCAAAACTAATTTTATTTGTTGTAGCACCACTACAGAAGAGGACTGAAACAAAAAAATAACACAACTGAATACGATTTGCCACTTCTTGTTCACCTACAGGGTACTACTGCAGCACAGCTAGTTGTTACAAGCAGTTAAAAAGGTTGCAGTTTAAAACTCTCATTAGATCAATTTCTTTTTTCCACACATTTCCCAGTGCACCATTAAAATTTGAGTTTAAATAGCCTACTCAACTGTCATTGTTGGGTTTTAAGCTCATTTAAAATTAGTTTAAGTGGTAAAACGTTGAACTAGAAAATCAGCTCCTCAACCAAAGAATTTAGGTAAAATTATGTTATGTTGTTTGTATAGCCGTGATTGAGTCCAAATTAGATTATTTCAGTTTATCTTTAGCACCAAATAGTGAAGAGAAATACAATGCCTTAGGTAAACTGTGCTTTTACCCGGTGAGAACCCACGCATGCACGAGGAGAACATGCAAACTCCATGCAGAAAGACCCCTGGCCGGGAGTTGAACGCAGGAACTTCTTGCTGAAAGGCAACAGTGCTACTAACAGCCGTGCAGTCCCTTTTGAAAAGTTTTTAACTGATTTTACTTAAATTTGTGTCAAAAGACTGAAGAAGCTGTTGATTATTGACTATCCATTTTAATAGATTAAAACACATCTGCCTTTCTTGAATTATGTGTTTGTTCAAAAGGGTTTTATGTTCCTAGTGCTCTAGAATTCTTAGTTCATAAAATGACCAGCTCAATACTGTTTTACTGCTTGGTCATTTTGAATTATGTTTTATTTTGTCTTGAATATTGATAAGCCACAGAACAATTTTACACTGATGGTCAATAAATATTCAATTCTATTCCTCTGATCTAAAAAAATAATTCATGAATGAAATTTCAAAAAACTTAAATTTATTTTTCCTCTACTAATTTTTGGTGATACGCAAAATTGTGCCTTACTGTATTTTGTGCAAAATAATTATTTTTGGCATGTATTTTTTAAATGACTGAATGAGCGTATGAAAATGATAGGTTCGATTTTTCCAAACTTTTCAGTGCATTTATGATGCTGCAGTAAAAGCTGAATTTTCATTTTTAAACATCTTTAGCAAGAGGACCAGTAAGTGTTAAGGACACTGTGATGGGCATACTTTTTAACAATTTAATGTCATGGTGAGTGTTGTGGTAGGACCCAAATGCAGGTACAGGAACCAAATATATAAGGAAATATAAACTAAACACATCTAACACAAGAATCCAGAAAGTAACAAAACTAAACAGAAGGAATCTAAATAAACCTAAATGAACAGACAAGCACCTGGCTGAGCAGAAAGTAAACAAGCAAACACAAAAACCTAACCCTGACAGATCCTGACATTTTAACAGTTATGTGGACAATAGTCATTATTGCAGCTAGGATTACGATTATACTGCACCAATCACCAATGTTTATTTTTCTGCTATTAACGTTATTTACCCTTTCATTCCCCTGGGAACGAATATATATGGTTTCTGTTTTGACATGAATTTGTGAACTGAAGCACCAAATCCACACTCTGTTTGCTTATGAAGTTTATTATCCACTAACAAGGTCAGGAAACCTTTTTAAAAACCAGGCGGACAATGTATGACGCGGCTGGTGCTAAATCAATATCAGTCAATTAAAGTTATTTGTCAAGTGGCAGTATCTTTTCCACATGAATTCACCTGAGACAAGCCACATGAAATGCGTCTTTATTGCCTGAAATAGTTACACCGCTGTTAGCACATGTCTTTCTTGATTATACTGTTCTCACTGCAGTTCAAACCATAAATACATCAAGCAGGGTTTGTGGCACACCTTATATTCAATTCTGCATGAACTCTTTGGCTCATCTGAGCTGTAAACCATGACCTTTAACAAAGGTGAACATAAACATGCATTTAATTTGAACATTTTTAAAGAAAATGCAGAAGTGCACAAGACCTAAATTAGCTAATAATATGGTTTTACAGGACCAAAATACATTATATTTTATTTATTATATGCACACATACATTGACATATACATTGGCTCTTTGAAGAAACCTGCGTAATTTGAGCTAAAACAACATTTAATTTCCCTTTGCGATTAATAAAGTACTTTTAAATTGAATATGTACTACAGTAACTTTCCCTTTCCAAATAATAGATCACTGCCTGAGAATATTTAAAATCCACAGAGAGCCTGCAACGTTTGTTCTGAACTATATCAGTGATAAAACCAGTGCGTCATTCCCACAATGCTCCTGAAATGGAACAATATTAAACAAAAGATTGAGAATAAATCTTGCACATAAGTGAAGACCTTTAGGTTGGTCTGGAGAAATCTGGAATGATAGCAAAGTTCCCACATGCGCTTTTCTTTTAAGAAATTCAAAGATTTCTTATAAAATATTTATTTTGTTTTTGTATCCGTTTTGAACTACCTCAGTGTTTCAACATATAAATGTTTGTAATCTTACTAGAATTTATTCTTAATTTTAGAAAACAACACACCACAGATTCCAGTGTCATTTGTTTTGATTAATAAAGAGAAAGACAAAACAAAACGATTTGGGAACAATAAAGTACACCCCAAAATGTTGGAAACAAGGAAAATATATAAAGCCATATATCCAAAAGGTGTACTTTTTATGACTGTCCATTGCTTCCAAGGAGCCAGATTTTCTTAATTGTAGGCTCTTAAAGTTTTGACTTTTTGAAAGTATTTCAAAGTTTCCTTCTTTTACTTTGGCTGCTTTTCAGTGGATTTCTTGTACCTGACTATAGTAGCATATTGTGCAGAAGGTGTTTAACATTAGGAAAATAGACGTGGAAGACCAAAAAGCATCCTCCCAAAGGCTTAATAGAAGTCTGTTTCATTTTATTCCAAACCCAGTTTTGATGTGTTTTTGGAATCACTGTCCTGATGGAACACCAGCTGTGTCTTAATTCAGTTTCTGACCCAAACTGCCCCCTGTAGAGAAAAAGAAAATTTGTTGGGATGTGCTAGAACAACCTAGAGGTCATCAAGGCTTAAGGCTTCAAAAACTAAAATATGCTGGGACACAAGTGTCACTGTCTATTATGAAGTCAGTCCAACATCAATATGGACTGAGAGGAGGATGACCAAGAATGAACACCTTTACGTTCAACTAAATTTTAGAAAATGTTGACATGAAAAAGCTCAATTCCTTCTAAAGAAATATTTATAGTCCTCAGAGTCAAAGACTGAACTGTTTGGCCATAATAATAAAAAGGATATTTGAAGGATTTAAGATTACAAGTTCAAGCCTAAAAGCAATACACAAGCTGTCAAACATGGTGGCGGCAGCATTATGCTGAGGTTCTGTTTCACTTCCACAACTGTTAGGTTTTAAAAGGTGGATTGAATGCTGAAGAAAGAGAATTACCTCCAAATTATTATTATTATTGTCTCAAATTACCAGTTAGCATATTTAAAGTTGGAAACATTTGGTTGTTCCTGTCATTATTTTCGAGACAGCTTTGACCCACATACAGAAAACGCTCAGAAGTAGGAACGTAATGTAAGGCGTTTTTATTGTGAGCAAAGTAATCAGGATCGTGAACGGGAAACGCTAACTGTACGGGAAGAGAAGAGAAATGACTGGTGACCAAAGGATAATGTAGATAATGACTGAGATCTGAGAAATGGCTTACTAAATTGTTGCTGCTTGAACCACCAGGGGTAGAGGGATTCAGGGTCTAGGCTTGCGAGGTAGAAGTTGCTCAGCTGTTTTCTCTGGTGCTGTTGGAGATGACTTGGTGAGGACAAGCGATAGTTCAGGTGCAGGTACTTGTGTTGGAGGGTGGAACAGGGTACGCTTATTCCTTGGTCCAGAAGTCGAAGGAAGCGGGAAGCCGCCAGCTTGGTCCTTGTCCGAATAAGTAACAGGAGGTTGGAAACAAAGTCCTCAAAACGTGGATCCAATTTCCAGGAGGCGGTAATCTTGATCACCCAGAAACTTCTGGAGCCAAGTTAGTCCTCAGCAAGGTAAACAAAGCCTCAGGTTAGTAACCTGTGAAGAAGCAAATACAAAAGTTAACTAGGAGCAAGAAACGAAGCAAAGATCAGTCGAGGCTGAGCTTGTTACCACTGTAAGCAAACACTCTGGCATCGAAGTGCTGGCGGCCTCCCACTTAAGTACTCCTCCATGCAATCAGCAGATAGGTCGCACCTGTCACCCAGAGCACCTAAGAACCTCCAGCGCCATCTGAGAAACACTGAAGTAATGATTACAAGCACACAGTACACACACACACACACACACACACACATACAGACACAGACCCTGACAGTTCCAACAAAATAATGATCCTAAACACACAAAAAAACGGGTATTGGTTCTGACTCCAACCCTATTTAGAGTTTACAAGTTATTCCTTAAAGGAAACCAACAAATTTAAATAAGTTTACAATCTCTGATTAGAATAGTGGTCAACATCCAACAAAGAGCATGTCAGAAGCTTGTTGCTGCCTACTTACAGTGTGCAGTTTGTCATGTTAATGGCCATTGATCCAAATATTGTGTGGATGGACAATAAATCCAAATTGGTGCAACCAACTATCTTTTGTTTTACATTCATTGAAGTTGTGTGTTGCATAATCATATCACCCTGTAAAAAGAACGATTTAAATATATATTTAAAAGCCTAAAATCAACGTAGGATTTATGCCCATGGTGAGTATCTGACCAGACGTTTATCTGAATCAACTCTGTCATGCATTAAATATGGTACACCTTTTTTGTCATAAAATGTTGTTTTTTTTCCAAATAGAGTAAAGTGTAACTTTAGGCCCTATCCACACAAAGCCAGGGTAGAGTTTTTCCTCAAAACGTCTTGGTCAGATAGGGGGACCCGTCCACATGAAATTGCTCGCCTAAAACGGAACCTCCGGCTTCGGGTGGTTTCATCTTTACGGTCAAACTCTTCCGTGCGGATACCGTCTTCGGCTCCGTGTGGACATAGTGTCTCGTCTCATTTGCCGTCTTATGCCTCCCTTGTTGCGCTCTACATCATGACCCGCACGCCCTCTTACTTGTCATTGTCGATATGTGCATTTTGTGTATTTTAACAAGAAAATGTATACAAAAATAACTAAAATCTTGTTAGCCAATTCTCAAATTTCAGGTAAAAGGATAGCCAGTGATGCATGATGTTCGTTTTAAAGCGGAGATTATTAATTGTGTTTTTGTTTCTCCAACATAAAACAAAAACTTCAAATATTTAATAAGTATTTTTTAGCCTTTAGTTAACATTTTATGAGAGTTTTTTAAAACTAGAAGAATGTTTCAAAGAATCTTACTCTGAATTTACTGTGGGTACCCATTAGGCAGCAGTGTATGGAATAATGCATTAGTCCAGTTAAGAAATAGGAAAAAATCTAGCAAAGACCAGACACAGGACCTGAGTAATACACAATTATGTAGTCAATGAGGTATACCAAGTTTTCTGTTTCTTTTGAAATAGTTTTACTGATAATAAAATATAGTAAAATGTCTCTCCAATTGTGTTACACATGTTTCCATTGACAGACCTGATGAAACTAGAACAAATTGTGTAAAAAGGAGCCAAAAGATCTATTTCAAAATAGGTTCTTTGCTAGCTTTGTTAAAAAGTTTTAGCTCTTGGTAGCGAAATATAAAGAAAAGAGGGACATTTGGACAAAACATTCATTTAACAGATCCAAGTTACTCGTACAGGGACAGTAGATGTATCGGCACCAACTCTAGATAAACTGGAGTTTAAGGCTGTCTGAGAATTATTTCAGCCTGAGCAGTTGAATGTCCCAGAAATGTCTGCAGAATCACTCTTGTAGTGGTTAGCGCTGTCACAGTTAATAGACTCCCGTTTTACCTTTAAAAATGATACAAAATACAGTGCAGTAGTTGTAATAGTGGGGTTAAGTGATGCTCATATCTGTTTTAGCTGTAGGTTCTTGCTTCAAGCAAGGCCAACGTCAGAAAGATTTAGATATTTCACTCTCACCATCTGATGCTCCGCTCTGAATGCCTCATTTCCCCAATCTGCGTGTTGAAATCCAACTCAGACTGATAGTTGCTTCTTAATTTCCTGCTATTTGTCTGCGCGCTCTCTGGGAAATATATCTGTCATTTCTCCTCTCATCTCTCCCCCTGACAGCGTGTCGTTAGAAAAAAACCGTAATTAGACAGAACATGTGGTGTATAGTTCATCACCACTACATGTATTCTGCTGAGTTGTTGTGAGGTAGGCACAAGAGAGAAAATCGAAGGCTAAGTAGTCATTAGACATAAATGACCTCTGTTACATCAACCAATGAACACACATAAGACTGATCTGTGGGCATCACCCTCTTCTAAAAGAGTTTTAGCATCTTGTATTAGTGGATAGATGTCTCGTGACCATGCTGGTTTCTCTAGCTTTTCTCATATGATTCCTTTATTATTATTTCAAAGTGTCCAGCCACATTTAAAAACAGAACCTGGAGGATACTGTTGTCTCCGTTGCTCTGTAAATCATAGTACTGGGACATGCCTGTGTTGTGAAGTTGGCCTGGATCTACAGTTTTAAGAATAAAGTAGGTGATATGTGACCTGGAAACTTGAAGCGCCGTGGAAAAGCTCCTCAGGCAGGATGAGGAAAGTATCAGTGATAAGATTTACCGTTAATACTTTGAGTCATAGTGCTGTGCAAGAGTTTCTTTAGATTTTGCTTCAAAGGAGCCACTCTTATATTTCATATTTTTAGGTGGTCTTGATCAGTAGTTTTTCAGACGTTATGAAGTTTTTCTTTTAAACTTTTTCTTTCACTCAGTTTAGCAGTTTAGTACGTGACCATTCTCATAGGAATTATTATGTTTGTTAAGCTGCTTAACTTTGAATTACAGACAGATATAAAAAAGGCCCCAAAACCTGAGGGATGAAGCAGTGTTGTTTGTACATTGAACAGAAAACTCAGCTAACTGCATCTTCAGCAGCCTGTCACAAACTCACAAAATGGTCCAATTTTTTGAACTGAATCTATGAAAAATGCCAAAGCGAAAACTGTTTGACTGGCAGAAAACAGTATTTTAGCACCAAGGTGAGCATTTTAGAGCTAATAATAATAAGTCAGTCATTTTCTACCGCTTATTCCATAGTGGGTCGCGGGGGAGCTGGTGCCTATCTCCAGCAGTCTATGGGTGGGAGGCAGGGTACACCCTGGACAGGTTGCCAGTCCATCACAGGGCAACACACAAACACTCATTCATACACCTAAGGGCAATTTAGAGTGACCAATTAACCTAACAGGCATGTCTTTGGACTGTGGGAGGAAGCCCACAGTCCGAGAGGAAGCCAGAGTACCCAGTGAGAACCCACGCATGCATGGGGAGAACATGCAAACTCCATGCAGAAAGACCCCCAGCTGGGAATTGAACCCAGGACCTTCTTGCTGCAAGGCAATAGTGCTACCAACTGCACCACCATGCAGCCAGCTAATAATAATATTACTGATAATAATAATAGCAAAGCGCCATTAGCTGTGAACTTCACGTACAGTATGATCTACTGAAGTATGATCCATCTCTAAGCTCTTGTGTCAGATTATTTTCTTTCTTACTGCTATGATTTTAAGCTCTTCTAAAGATCTTTTGTCCTCCTATCTTCCTTTCTCATTCTTAAACACACACTCTGCATTACGTGGTTTACAATGGCTAGGCAGGAAACAAGTGAAAATTCAGCGAAAGTAAAAAACAAAACAAAATCTGAAAGACTATCAGAAAACAGAGAAGACTCTTTTAAAAGCTTTTAAGAGCTCTGGCTCCTTCAAAGAAAAACAGAAAAAAGTCACCGTGATTGAAGACTTTTGCACATTACTTTCTTTCAGAAGTGCTTTGTTGATGAATATGTACCCATCATATCTTTGTGGCCAATATCTGATCTCTAGCTTTTTGTAAATCTTTGACCCCACTCATGAACAAGAAGAGCATTAAAACATTTTTTCTGCACCAATTCACAACAGATGCTGTCTGAAGGCACTTTACAAAGTCAGTTCAATCAAATCATACTGAACTTCAACGGAAATAACCCTGAAGGTTTTGGAGGATGTGGCCTGGTTTTTTGTTGTTTTTTTTTTTACTTTTTTGCAATGGGAAGGGAAGCCCCTCGCTTTTTGACTTTATGTATTTGTGTGTGTGTGTTGCTGTGGTTTCAGTGCTAGGTCAGACATTTTCCCTGAGATGAGGAGTGAAGGTGAGAGTGAAAGAGAAGGGAAGAGTGTGTGTTGATGCTGTCACATCTCCACCCCATTTACCACCCCCCACACACACACACACACACACACACACACACACACGTTCTGTGGAGCTATAAATAGAACAGGAGAGCAGCTGGAATGGCAAGTGAGGAGCACACACACGAACACACGCTGTGCATTGAAATGCACAATGATTCCCATTGTTGTTTTTTTTCATCTCCCCCTCCTTCCTCATTTATTGAATCTGCTCCTGGCCCATTTCCTTCACAATGCCTCCTCCTGCAACCTTTTTATCCCTTAGCGCCAGTTTGCTGTTAATATCTGATGCCAGATGCTCCTTTGGAAAGACACTTGGGAACAGGAAACACTCAGAAAAAAAGTGAGAAAATGATGACTTGGCTCTCAGCATTACCGTCTCCTCTGCTCTAAAGCAGCATAACAATTGCATCTGTGCTCTCCCTTCTTTTCTGTTTTGCATAAATATTCCTCCTGACTTCATCCTTTTATTGAGAGAAACCTGCCTATGTTGCCCCTTTTCCTTTGGATACCCTTCAGAGCAGTCCTTGTGGACAACACACCCATTCACAGCTATAAATAACTTCCCTTCTCCCTCTTTCTCTGTCTTTTCCTCCTCGCCCCCACTCCTCCCAGCAAGTAAACCCCCAACCCTCTCTTGCAGATCCTCGGGCACAGCCATTTTTTACCGGATTCGCTGTCTGGGGCTCTCCCTGCCGTCTCTGCAGACCTCACTTCGCCTCACCGGCTACAGTTTTATAACCTGACAAGCATGAATCTATGTCACACGCCCCCCTCATATTACGCTCCCCACACACAGTAATAAAAACCTGCTGCCTCACTTTCTTTTTTGAAGCGTTCTGTGTGTGTATAGTATGATGGCTAATAGATCAGAAAGAGGGAGATCCTCTCCACTTTAATTTTAAACGAGCTAATCCCATTACAAACACATATGTCAAAGGTCAAGGCCAGTGTCGCTGTGTAACAGTTCCCAACATCTTCTGATTATAGCTCATGTTTGTTCTTTTTTTTTTTTTTTTTCGTAATCGGACAATTTCAGAATTAATTTTAGTTCACCTCATAAATATTTAACCTTAAAGAGACCAAGTCTGGCTAATTTGTTGATCATTTTCCATTGTTTCAGTGGAAATATGTTTCAATCCTTTTATTTAATTCAAATCTAAGCATGGGACACAGAGAGGTTTTGTTGGAATAGTCACCTTGACTGGAACTTTCTTGAAAAATTTTAAAACAAAATATGCAAAAATTTATATCATCTCAGTGACTTTATGTTAAAACAGAAGTGGAACTACCATTCCTTTTGCTATTATAATACCATCCCTTACTATTATATCAATTAAGATTCTTGAAGTTTTAATAATTTAATAATAATAATAATAATTATATGTTTTTATAGTTATTTTGAAGCACAGATGGACATCAGAGGGACAGAGTACAAGTGAGTGTGCTGACTGTCTAAAGAAGTAATTAATGTCACTAATTCACTTTTGAAATATTAATTGATGTCACTGCATTAGTAACATGACTTTCAGAGGCATAGTTGCCATAAAATACAGAAGTATAATCATTAAAATTTTAATGATGTGTGTTCTGAAATATGAAATTGACTTTGACCTAAGTTTAAACCGAGTCAGTTAAAAAAGCGCCCTATGCACATTTGAATGTTTGGGGTGTTCTCTGCTTGCTATAAGTGTGAAAATGCAACATCATTGGTTCACTGTTACAAAATAAATCTCTGAAATATGGGAGCAAGGTTGTCTACCAAATGACTGAGTGGAGTTTTATTGCAGAAAAAAATACTGGTATAATTCCAAAACTCAGTTTCTACAAGGGAATTCAGGTTTCTGTCCCATCTGCATGAAATCTCTTATTCAGTCAAATTCTGTTTGGCCTTTTGATTTTTCACCTGGTCTGATTTCCTTTTTTCAGTTTTGGCTTCTGAGTTTTTTTTCTGCAATTCTTCTGAAATGTTTTGAGATTTCTATCTAATTGAAGACATTTTTTTCTCAGACATCTGACAGCAAGGATGATTTACCCATTCATGTAATTTATTGTACAATCAGAACTGTTTTGTGTGCTATGTTCATAAGATACATATTATTTTATATATATATATATATATATATATATATATATATATATATATTAATGATTTCAACTGAATTTTTTATTCAATCTCAATAGAATACGGTAACAAAATATTTTTGGATTTTTGTTTTAAACAGATGTACACAAAGGTAGAATAGACAACAAAAATACAGAACTGAGGCCAAAAAATATATTTTCTGGTGGCTATGATAGCCAGCCAGCAGTAGGATTTAATTTCATTGACAGACACAGTGGCTTTCATAGCTTGTTGCAAATGTTTGCTTCAAAACACCATTACTTTTGAAAGATTGCTGAGCAGTGGTAGATTCTTTCAATATGGCTCTTCACAGAGGGTGGAATGGCCTGGGAGCGCGGCAGGAGTGCTAAAAACTCCTCATTCTATTGTTTATTGTTTTATCCACTCAACGTCACTAAATAAATGGCTATTTCACTGTTTTTTTGGTGTCTGAACTGCATTTCAAAACTAAAAGAGCCTACTAAAGACTCCTTCAACTCTAATAGTCTATATAAATGAAACTAAATTACATTGAATTCATATTTTTCACTTAACAGAGACTCCGTTTAAGATTTATGCTGAGCTGGTCCAAAGCATAAGATAACTCTGCCCAAAGGCCCTGACTAGATTGGGAATGCCCAAAAGAACTCGAATTCACATAGGACACGTTTAAAAATAACTAGTTGTATACATACTAAGTACATACTAGTTCATTGTATTTGAATAGCACCAATTACAACAAATGGTATGTCAAGACAATGTATAAAACCTTTATTTAGACAGGAAGCTCCCATAGAGATACAATGTTTCTTCTTCCAGGAAGTTCTGGTGAAGATGGTGGTATAATAATAACAAAACAGATTAAAAAAAAATCAACAGATAAAAAACAAGACAAAAAACAGCCATAGAGGCTAATACAAAATAAGTCAAGCAATTTTTAAAAGTCAGAGTGAAAATACAATCAGAGCCTATCACCCAAATGGAGGAATTGTTTAAGAAGGTATGGGGCACAGAAGAAGAGACTTCCTAAGGGTCTCATTCATCCAAAACACCAAGCTTGGTGATGCTCTACTACTTCCAAACCTTTACTATCTATGTTTTTCGATATCAGAAAATTTTCAGACAGGTAAAATTAAGGGAATTCTTTTCGTTTCGGTGTGTTGGCTCTAATTGGTGGAAAATGGTGTGTATGTTTCTGTTTATATTATTATTATTTTGAGTAAAATTAAAAATTAGGCAAACATTATTCATGTAGGTAAATACTGTACATCTTTCCTGTTCACATGCCTGGTAGGCGGTGCATGCGTCCTTTCAATGTCTAATCTGCTGGACCATTAGCCTCTTCCCCAAAATCTAAAAGATGTGTTTGTTGACCCAATAATTTAAGAAAAGTCTTTATTAGACAGATGCATGATCCTTTGCCTATGTTTTGGATTTCCAAAATGGCTGCAGACATTTAAGCACGTCATTGATACTGAAAGTAACTAACATTTAGGCTTCTTCTATCAGTAACACAGTCTATTTTAAGAGTGTTGTCAGAGCAACCTGGTAGCACAAGTATGGTGCGATCTGAGCAGTCAATGGGCTGTGGCTAATCAAACTGATAAGTGATCAAAGGAGGGTTAACTCCTTTTATATACAGGACCAAACAACAGAACAAAAACAGATTTTGATGCTTGAAGGCATGTTTTTACACTTTTTTTGTTGTGAGAGCCACCAAAGTCAAAAGAATGTTAAAAACTGAAAATAATATAGCTATCACTCACATAGAGAACAAAATATGAATGCTTAATGAGCTTTAAACAACCTTGTGCTTTTTTATATATAGTAGGGTAAAAACAAGTCATGACTTAATGCTTAATAAATGCTTTCTTTTCCCTCCCTGTTGTCTCTGGACCTCTTCCTACAGATACTCCATCCTGGTCGTGGTTGCCCCAGTTCTGCAACCTCCGAGACCTCCGTCGCCGAGCCCAGCTCAGACAGCTGGAGGACTCCAGCGGCAACATGGTCCACATCAAGCAAAAGCTCTACCACAACGGCCACCCCAGTCCTCGACACCTCTGACTCTAAACATCAAAAAGAAAGAAAAAAAAATAAGATTGAAAACTTAGATCTTCCCCTTAAACCTCCACTCGTTCTTACCAAACTTTCCCCTGGCCAAATGTTGCCTCAGAGACCTGTAAAACGGCCCTCTCTCTGTTCATAATGTGGCCCTCTTTCAGCCCCTCTGACAGGACCTTCTTTTGACCCTAAACCTGTCTGTCAGCACTTAAAAAAATCCCAAAACAGAATGAGATTTTTCTTTCTTCCCACTAAAAACATCGTCTTAACTCTGTGTCCACCACTGTGGGAGGAAGAAAACATTTTTAAGGGTGTTTTTTCTGTATAGAGACATTTTCTGTGTTTATTGTTAAACTTGGCATGCTCTTTTAGAACAGGGTAAAATGTGGGAAGCGTATGGAATGGGGAGGTGAGATGGGGTATTTTGTTTCCAGGTGAGACTTTATTGGTGCAGGGTGGGGCGAATGCAACAGGTGGGTGGGTGGGTTTTTGTGATGGTTAGACTGCTGCTTCTGTAAATAGGTACAAATACGGGATTTAACAGACGGGGACGTGGCTGGTGGGGAGATTTTTGTGTTAGTCGCTTATCAGTAGAAAACTGAACACTGGACTGTGTGAGTAAAAGTTAGAGCAAAAAGGAACAGAAAGTTGAGTCTGTTTGAAAACTGGATGTGAAACAATGTGATTTCTGCTAAAAACACAGATTAATTAGCTTTGTTACTTAGTGAATTAACTGAATGTATTACTTTTTCCTGTAAATATGTGAGAGGGAGGAGGGTGCATGCGGCTGTGGTCAGATTTCCCTCTGCTAAACTAACATTGTTCAGTTGACACACCAGAAGAGGTGAACGCCAGCCAAAAAGACTCAGTCAACATATCTACAGTGCTTTGCAAAAGTATTCACTCCCCTTGAGTTTTTCCACATTTTATCACATTACAACCAACCACAAACCTGCAACATTGTCTTATATTGGTATTTTGTATAATAAACCAACACAAAGTAGTGCATAATTGTGAAGTAGAATGAACATTACACATGGTTTGCAAAACTTTTTCCTATTATTTTCTCCCGTCTGAGATAATGTCTTTTAAGAAATGGCGACAGTAATAAATGTCAAACTTCTTGTCAGAGGGATGAGCTACTGTTGGAATAAAGGGCATAATGTTCCTTTAGCTTTGTAGAACCACCCTCGGTCTTTTGGGGGTATATCATAACCAGCTTTGCACATCTAGAGACTGAATTGTTTTCCCCACTCATCTTTGCAAAATAGTTCAAGCAACGTCACGTTTTATGAGAGCGTCTATAAACATCCGTTTTCAGGTCCTGTCACAGATTTTCAATTAATGTGGTTTAATCTAAACCATGAACCTCTATCAGGTTGCTGTCATTTGCTGCCTTCAACATGTTTTCTGTCAAGATTGGCCTGTATTTATCTCTGTCCATCTGACCAGCAACTGCTGAAGAAAAGCATCCACCCAGCATGATGCTGTCACCACTATGTTTCACAGTGGGGATGACATGTTTTAGGAGATGTGCATATTTGTTGTGCCCTCTAGTCTCCAGTGATGAGAAGAGAAAGTCCCATCCACTTGCCATTATTTTCCTATGCTTTCACAATGATTTCCAGCTTTACTTCAGTCTACTGTGTGACATAAAATCCCATTAAAATACATTGAAGTTTGTACCTGTAACAAGACAAAATGTGGAAAAGTTCAAGTTAATCCTTTTGCAATGATATGCACTGTTTTTTTATGGAGTCACATTTATGTTCTCTAATTGAGTTTTTTTTATTTTATTTTATCTAACCTTCACACTCTCCAGGAGCAACCAGCCTATCAGCAGAAGGAACCCTCACCCAGCCGGCCCCCTTGCTGCCCTCCCCCTCTCTGTCCAGACATTGCTGTTGTGAGGATGAAATGTCTGTTTTATTAAAAGTGCCATTGAAGCACAACAGTGACCCCTGATGTTTGATTGTGTCATTCTAGTAGTATGAGAGCACACTCTCATGGTGGAGAGGTTGTTTCTGAATGGTGATGATACAGTGAGCTCCTGCAGATGGTCCTGGTTTTGTTTATTAAAATTCAAACAGACACAAGTAAGAGCATTAACTGACAAGGGCCTTGGGGAGTGAAAAAACCCCTCCTTTATAATTCAGTGGCTCGTAATGGCAGGTTACATGGCCAGCGAGGGCATTTAAAAGACTTGTTTTACTTTTTAGTGGGTAATCTTCAGGAGATTAATCACCCTCAATTATTACCTCAATCAAACTCTTTGTTTTTGGGGAGATATGAGGAAGCAGGGCATGAGTTGCATTTAAAATGCATTAAGATGAAGGGAGTTCTTGATTAATCCTATGATCCAGGGATTCCAGGGCATTCCCAAGCCAGAAGAGATGTATAGTCCCTCCAGTGATCTGGGCTTGTGAGTGTTCCTCAGGTGAGTTATGCCAGGAAAACCTCCAAAGAGATGTGCCCAGGAGACTCCTTACTAGGTAATGTACAAGCAAAATGTGTAAGATGTAACAATTAACAACAACCTAACAGATAAAGGTTTCATCCTTTTTTTTTGTTATTATATTTTTGTAATGTCACTCATTGTTTGCCAAACATTTTTTAGCTCTCTACTCTACCGGTTCATTAAGGAACTAGAAAAGCCACAAGGATGACAGGAGAAAATTAATTGCAGCAGTTACGATTTCCATCTTTAGATGAGTATGTGACACATTTCTCTGTTAAAATGTTATTCTTTTAGTTTTCAGGATTTTCTACCAAGCAACCCTGTGTTTGGAAATGCTTCACCTGAACCTGCTGTGCCGGCGCATCACAACAATCTACTATTGTAGACATCAGCAAACTGAGCTAATGTTAGCCTCCTGTAAAACAAAAAATACAACATACACCTGTGTGCAATAAGCAGACTATAAGCCTCATCATATTTCCCACAATCAATCCTTACATAGTCCAATTTAAGCTAACCAAAGCACTCTGCTTGTGTGAGGCTCTTTGAGTTCTCAAATGCCTTTTCATTAAAGGAACTAGTAAAACTGACACCACTGTCGTTATAGTACTGAACAATTTACACACATTATCATGCAACATGAGCTGGAAAAGACGTCTGCGCTTTCTTTTGAGGCGTTAAATCAACTCAGCGACACCAGCGGTGTCTAGATGTCAATGGAATACTTACTGTCTCCCTGCGGAGGACACAGGTTTATTAATATATAGTCTTTCCCTTAACCACAAACTCATTGTTTTCAATCTCATCTAACTGGATATCAGTCAGTCAAACTGTTCAGCCTACTTGATAAAGGAAAATGTCCCCCTTTGACCAAGACGGTGATTTTTTTTTTCTATTCATGCCCAGCAATGCAGTGACTTACAGTGGTATGATATGGCTTTAGATCAAAGCAAAATAATGTGTTACAATGGTCTAGTCAAGCCCTGCGATGGACTGGCGATCTGTCCTGGGTGTACCCGGCCTCTCGGCCATAGACTGCTGGAGATAGGCACCAGCTTCTCCGTGACCCACTATGGAATAAGCGATAGAAAATGACTGACTGACTGGTCTAGTCAAAGTCCAATCCAAATTACACAAAACACATATAATTTTCCTTCCACTTCACACCTTACTTGACCTAAATTCCCAACAAATTACACTGCAGTTTGTGCTTTTAATGAAACACAATGGGAATACTTTTGCCAACAAAAGCAAAAGTCATCAGTCATTAATATTTTGATCAAAAACAAGAAAAAAACAGAGAATCATCAAAATGCAAATGGCACAGCAGCTGAACTCTTACATAGGAGTGCATCATGTACGGACAACTTCATGCTGCAGGCAATCAGAACATCAAAGAGGATGAATTTACAATCCCACATCCTCCTGCAGGCTTTAATTAGATTAGATGCTTAAGTAACAGCAGATCTACATACCACATCTATTCTAGCTTACTGACCGTATAAAGTAAATGTTTCAAAGATAATTCAGTGAATGTTAATGGTTCTGCATTTGTGGGAAACTTCAGTCTGGACACACTATCCCCATGGTGACACATGGTGGCAGCCTTCCGCTGTGGGGAGGTTTTTCACCATCATGGAAGTTGATGTGAAGACGTGGCACAACATCCATGACAAACACAGGAGAGACGCACACGTAATGACATTTATTAAAGAAATATTCAAAACAAAGTTCAAGTAACTAAAGAAAAAACAAAACGTGTGGAAATCAGTAAATCAGCACAGGGCGCTCATGTGTTGGTTGCATGAACAATGGGCTGAAGTATATCTTATTTTGCACAAAACAGACCGAAGTGGGAGAGAGAGGGGCTCCCCTTATGCAAAGAGTAGGTGCAGCATTTTGAAGGCCTGACACACTGGACCTAGATGTTCCGATCAGTGTCAAATGCCTCAGCATGGATCTAAAGAAACTAGATGTTTTGGGAGTAAACTGTTACACTTGTTAGAGTTGATGGGAAGATGGGTGGAGATACCGGGGAATTTGAATGTGCACTGATGTCTCCGTCCGATCTGAATGAGCTTGGTAATGTATAAAAATATTAGTCTCTAGATGCACAATGATTGTAGAGCCATACTCCAAAGACCCAGAGGGGCTGAAAACAAATGCATACAGTTCAGATTTTTATTTGTTAAATAACTTGAAAGCCATCCATCATCTTCCTTCCGCTTTTCAATTATGTGCTACCTTGTTTTGGTCTATAACATTAATTTGCAATAATCTTATTGACGTTTGTGGTTCTAATCTGTCCAAAATGTAAAAAGGTTCAAGTGATATTAACCCCTTTGCCACGCTTTGTAGCACTACATTAGTTATTTAATTCAATAAATACAAATATGATTTGAAAAACATCAATGGTTAAATATTTTCAAAAGATACCATTGGAAAAGTTTATTTTTGGTGAAATACTTCATGTAATCTACCATCCAACAAACAGCAATCACTGAGTTGAGGACATCATTTTAGTTTAGCTACCTCTTTCCACTTTTGCTGAATCATCGGGCTCATTTACTCTTTTAGTTTTCCAGTTGAGGTTTTCATTTCTCACCTGGTGGTGCTCCTGAAACTATTTTCTCAGCTTCTACATCTTAACCTTTTAACAGGTTTCCCACAAAGCCTTTGTCCTGTTCTGCTATGTGGAATGTGGGGAGTTTTACAGTTCAAAGGTGAAACACGCTAACTTCAGCTAATTTACTTTAGTTTTGCTTGGCTAATGCTTGGTTTCTTGCAAATTACAAAAAGTAACTGTAAACTGCCTGCATGCCCTGAAAATGGTTTAGCCAGGTCTCTTGTGCTGTTTTTACGTCTGTGTACTCACAGATACCCTCACCAATTTATTTTGTGTGTGCTTTTCTTTGTCACACTTAAATGTTTCAGATCATTAAAACAAATTTCAGATTAGATCAGACAAATCAGACAGAAATAACCAGAATAAATATGATATGCAGTTTTAAAACCCTTGGTGGCAACAACTGCCATCAACCACTTACTATAACTGGCAGTAAGTGTTTTATATCACTGTGGAGAAATTTTGGTCAATCCCTCTTTGCAGAAATGTTTTATACTGAGCCACACTGTAAGGTTTTCAATCATGAATGCCATGTTTAAGGTCAAAAAGCTTTTTTAACCATTCATAAGTAGACTTGCTGGTGTGTTGTGGGTCTTTGTCCTGTTATCAGCCGAGTGTGTTTGAGCTTTAGGTCACTAATTGATGGTTAAAAATTGTCCAATGGGAATTTCTGCTGGAGAGCAGAATTCATGGGTCAGTCAATTATAGCAAGTTCTTCAGGTTCTAAGGCAAGTTTTTCAGGTCCTACAGCGTCTCATATTGACTTAGCCTTAACAAATTGACCCAACCGCATTTTGAAAACATATAATTTGGTCACAGGTCTATCAAATCATAATTTGATATTGTTTCTGAGAAAAATTAATAAAAAGAGACTCATCTTCTAAGAAGTTAGATCATCTCAGAATTGCAAAATGTGAGTTATTAAATCTTGAACTTGCAATCAAGGAAGTTGACTGGAATCAATATTTATCAGGAAATAATATGGATAACAATTGCTTGACTGTTATGGCTGAACTTAAAACAACTAATAATTGTTTCATGAAAAAGGTAGAAGCCAGGACAAAGAAAAGTAAATAATCTCCCATGTGTCAGGATCTGCCATTTTGTTCTTTGTTTTTGTTTACTTTGCCGTCAAAGGTTTTCCCTGTTCCTTTGATTAGTAGTTTACTTTTCTTTAGTTCATAGTTGCTTAGAGTCTTGTGCTTGTTTACATGTCCTTAGATTTAGTTCCTTCTAGAGTTACTATTTATGTAAGATTATGTTTAGGTTTCTCTTCCCTGTTCCTCCCAATTAGTTTAGTGTTTAGTTTCCCCTCCTGTCTTTGCGTTTCCTAGCTCCTGTTTCCAAAGTAACGTATTCCCTCAGAGTCCTGCAGCCTGGTCCACACTTGTTACATGTTTCCTCTGATTACTTTCCTCTCTGTCTTATTGGTCCACACTCCACTTCCCTCAGTTTATAAGCTCTCTAGTTTCCATTGTTCCCTGCTGGTTCCTCACATTAACTACCCTTGTTGTCTTCCCGAGTTTCTCCTTATGGTTTGTTTTCTGTTTGTCTCCTGAATTAGTACATTGGATTGTACTCTTCCTGCCTGCCTGTAAGTCAGTGTTCTATAATATTAAAACTTCATCTACTCACCATGCAGCCTCCTCGCCATGTCCTGCATCCCAGTCCTGCCTCCAAACCTACAACCTTGACACCATGGTTAAATGAAAGGATATGGTCATTAATAAAGAGACAATGCCCTTTAGGTGGCACTAAAGACTAAGTCAGAAAATAACAGACGTGTGTTCGCTGCAAAAGGAAATAAAGTTATAAAGAAACTCAGAAATGTAAAGGCCACATTATCCATTAGCCAACAGTGAAGCAAAGGGCATTGCCAAATAAATTCTGCAAAATCTAAAAAACATTAGTTAAACAAAGAAATAGGAAACAAACCTTTCAACTGGATATCAAAGGAAATGTGACATGTGGCAAATGCATTTAACATATATTTAGTTGATGCACTTAGAAACATGACTCAGGATGACAACTGTGACTCAGACTTTCTAGATAGATCACAAAATTTTCATGGCCCAATTTTATCTTTTAATAAAGTGACTCACTAAAATAAAGTCAATTATTTCCACTCTTAAATCTTCACATGCTAAAGATATCTATGGGATGGATACTGTTTTGTAATAACATTTTTTAAAGCAGAGAATCATCTAGATATGTCCAATTACAGACCCACTACCATTATTCTGGCAGTGTCTAAAGTTATCGAAAAATTTATCTCTAAACAAATCACATTACATTTAAATTCTACATAAAATGCACTACATCCCATGCAGTTTGGCTTCAGGAAAAACAATTCTGCAGAAACTACTAATAATTTATTACTGGAAAACATCAGATCTAAACCCAATAAAGGGGGCGTAGTAGGTACTGTCTATCTTGATCTACAAAAAGCATTTGATACAGTCAAACATAACATTAATAAATTGCATAATTACAACTTTTTACTAACTGTAATACTGTGGATACAATCATATTTGGAAATTAGAATGCGGTATGTTCGGTTCAAAAACAATACTTCCTATATAATTAATAACTGTATGGGTGTGCCACAAGGTTCAACCCTGGGCCCGCTCTTATTCACCCTATATATCAACGATCTACCAGACGCATGTCAAATGTATGCAGATGATACCACCAACTACTTACATTCAAAAACCAAGATTCAAGCTGCTAAGGAACTTTCATCAGTAATGGTATCTGTTATAAACTGGTTAAACAATTCATGTTTATACCTAAACCTTGATAAAACAGTTTGTATGTACTTTAAAGCACAAAACACAGAACCAGACCTGCCTGTAACAGTGCCAGGGCAAACCTTAAGAGTAGTACATGAGTACAAATGTTTAGGTATTGTTATGGATTCTAAGCTTACAGTCAAATTACAAGTAAAGAAAGTGTCAAATAAAATAAATTCAATTTAGCAACCTTTAGACAAATTCGAACTAATTTAACGACTGAAGCCGAAAAGTTGCTATAATTCTATCATACATCCACTACTGTTTGGCCAGGTGGACACAAACCTGTTAAAAGACTTTATTACCGGTTGAAAGATTATACAAACAAATTCTCAAAACTCTAGACAAAAAAACAAACTCCTTTCATCGTCATATTCTATCAAAATATAATTTTCTTAGTTGGGAAAATATGTTCATGTTAAGTAATATGGTGGTGAATAAAGAATAGTTTTTCTCTTATTTTGGATTAGAGCTCATGTATCTGCTTCCTCTCTGAGAGAAATGTTCCTAACTGTGAGTTTATTTAGGTTAATTCACTGTTTAGCCTGCGCTATACAAACTTTATTTTCAGTTGTCCTAAAGGAGTCAGTTAGGTAATCACAAACAGCCGTGATCTGACTCTTCCTTGTCAGTTCACCCAAGCTGCCACTAGGAGGAGAATACATACTTTGTAATTGAGTGATACAACAGAAATATCCAAATATGATGAAATGTCATGATATTTTGTGGGTATTTAAAATTCTCATTGAAATGGCTCCAGCTCCCTTGCAGGAATACATCCATCTGAGAAACAGTGCGGGCACTCGAGCCCAGAGGAGAGGAGACTGTGACGTTCCATGTAGAAAAAGCAGTTTTGGGCAGTTATTTTTTTCTGTATACGTCTATCGTATATTGTTTATATTCATGTGTCTTTTGAAAATATGTGGTTGTTTCTGTGTTCTTTGTATGAATGTTTTTACCAACACCCTGTTAAAGTATTTTCGGAACTGCTTGTTTTAAATTGTCCTGTATGTACAGTATGTATCTCATGTCTTTATCATGTTTTTACACCAACCTGCTGCGGGACTGCAGATGAAAATTTGCATTTATGGCTAAATCTTGCATATTTACATGTGAACTTGTGCTCCTGTTAATAATACGCATTTTCCCACTGTAAATAAGTAAATTACAGATGTTGTAAATTACAACAAAGCAACCCCAGACCTTCACCACCATATTTGATGGCTAGTATTATGTTAATTTTCTGAAATGTTTGATTCGTTTTATGCCAGATGTAAGAGGATGAGCACCTTCCCAAAGGATATTTTCCCAAAAGTCGTAGGGATCATCGAGATGTTTTTGGTAACTGTGATCTGTACGTAAAACTTTGCGCCACAAGGTTTTTGTGCAAACACACATGGGCCCCCTGGACCTGATGTGTCACTGGACCTGATGTGTCACTGGTTAGGGTCTTTTTAATGTTGTCAGACAGGTTATATTTGATTAATTTGTTTATTCTCTAACCCTGATATTAATCAAGCCCGGATGTGGTTAGTGGCTCAAATTGAACCCAAAACCGAATTATATTTTCACAAAAGACCAGGTTGGTTTGGATAGGTTCTTTCTCTTAATGAATGACATGCTCAGCTTATTGTATTTACTCAGGTAATCTTTGATATTTAAATTTGTTTGATTTTCTAAAATAGCAACAAAAAAGCAGAGAGAGAAGAAATCTTTAAGACGACCAACAGTCGTCACAACACTTCAAATAAAAAAGGCAACACTTAAGACCAAAATTATTCATACTTAATACTGTGAGATTTTTATTTAAAGTTATTTAAGTTGTCAAACATGTCTCTGTTGACGGCAAAGGATAAGATTTTAGTTGTTTTTATTTTTCCGTTGCATGTTTTTTTTTTTTTTTTCTAGCTTTTTGCGAACAGTAGTACTTCGGTCACTTCTGGTTGAAAGCCATAAACCCACATAGATTAACATTGGATGTTGTTCTAAAAGCCTATGTATAGATGTATGTAACTAACCCTCAATTGAGCAATGAGAGTTATGAAAGAGCCGCATTCACATGCTGCCTTCAATGTATGTCGGACATTCTTTATCATTACCGATGTTTTAAATTTTTTGAGTGACACCTGCTTTAGCGGTAAAGTGTACACCGAAAGGAAGATGTTTCTGTAAGCAAAATATGCTGGTGAAAAACTTACACTGGATGTTGTTTTTATTATCAAATATCTCTTTAGTTTGTGTTTTGGTAGTCTGATGACCGAGCAGAGAGACTGTACATGAACGCAACGTTAGCGACGCAGTCGAGTACGCGCAGAGCGGGCGGCGCTTAAGCGCATTGTTCAGATTTAGGCTCCTTCCACTGACACTACGGACAATTACAGAACACTTATTACTATCATACACACACGCATTTGGTGTTAATTGCTGTTAATCTATACAACTATAAATGATGCCCGTGTTTTGTTTGAGCCGAAGTATTATAGGTTTTAGGAATTCTGGTTTGATGGTGGTGAGTACTGAACAGTTTCTATCTTATTTTGGATTAGAGCTCATGTGTCTGCTTCCTCTCTGAGGGAAACTGAAAGTTTATTTAGGTTAATTCACTGTTTTGCCTGCACTAGACAAACTTGGCATATTGGCGTGTTAGTAAATATGATCGACTATATAGAAAAATGACACTGAACAAAACACCTTTTATCTTTATCTGTACCTTTTAGTCAATAATCATACTTGAAGTGACTTGTATATCTCCTCTCCTCTGTCTCCTCAAGCTGCAGTTTCAAAAGTTTAAAAGGGGTTATAAGATACATAAATAAAAACCTGCTTGTTGAAGTATAGAAACGATACTTCCGCTTTTGTTATTTACTTTATTTTCAATTATCCTACAGGAGTCAGTTAGGTAATCGCGAAACAGCCGTGATGTAACTTTTCCTTGTCAGTTCAGCCAAGTTGCCACTAGGGGGAGACTCCATACTTTGTTATTGAGTGATACAACAGAAATCTCCAAAACATTACAAAGTATTACACTGCTTTATCTTTATAAGCATTTTCTGTCACTTTTCATGATTCGCTGAAATATTTACATTTCAAATGTTGCAATTAATTATTTTTGCTTTATGAGCTGAGATGCAGATAAACCTCCAACCTTCTCATTTTTACCATGATTTTTCTAACGATGATGCACATCTTGATTGTAATACTGTACAACAATCATACAGTCGCTTTCAGTCATTTATGAAATATTTTGTCAATGTGAGAAGACAAGAAAGTGGCCTAACATGTTTTGGCACTCCTGGAAAAGATGTGTAAAAAGTCTTAAAAAATGTATCTTTATTTGCTGCAGCATAATACCAAAACATTTAGAGCAATCCAGCCTTTAACTTCTGCATAGATATTTAGCCTAGACCGAAATTTCATGTCAATAAATAATTGTTTTTAATACAATTACCATAGATGGAATTTATTAACAGGACAACACTTGTGTTATAACAAGGTTGGCGAATACAAAGGGAGGGATCTTTACCATTTTTTGTACTCCAGGGTCTTCGCTTATGTTTCTTCTCTTGAGCTTACCCTATTTAAGTCTGGTGACTGAGATAGCTATTAAACAAGATTGATTTTATATCTGTTCGACCGTTTCTGTGTTCATTTGTGCTATAAAAGACACAGTGACAACCGATTGGGGCTTACTTGCAGAGTCCGTCAGATTTTTAGAGTCCATGATTCTATGCACTTTGACATTGTACCAGGTGCCTTTGAAAGTAAATCAGACCCACAGCATCACATAACCTTCACCTTACTTAATAGTGGCTATGAGGAACTTTTTTCACATATTTATCATTTGGAGTTTTGTTACCCAAAAGCCCAAAATGTCTCACCTGACCAAAGTACACAGTTCCTGTTAAAGTTCCTTTAGGAATGACATCTAATGGTTGTCAAGATTCCACTTATAGGTGGAATCTTGTCTCCATGACAACCATTAGATGGCATCTAATGGTTGTCATGGAGACAACTGTTAGATGGCAACCAACATGCCATTTAATGGCTCCAGTTAAAGGAACTTTAACTAGCAGGGATTTTGTTAAAAACAATTTTTTTGAATAAAAATACTCATTAACGATTGGATTAAAAATAAATCAGTGAGAGATTTGCTGCTTTAGTAAAAAATGAATTTACTTTAAGGTTTTTTAAATTGTAATAAGTCGTAATACTTATTCATTGATACCTATGGCAACTTTTGATTACTATCTGTGAGACAGATGGTGCGTTACGCTCAGACTGCTGCCGCTCCGGCTCCTGAACCCAGGATGAAGAAGTTCCAGGTCTATCGCTGGGATCCAGACACCCCTGGAGACAAACCCAGAATGCAGACGTACGAAGTAGATCTCAACAAGTAAGTCACATCTAAATTAAAAACAACGTTGCTGTAACTATATCACACACCAATGGTAATCATGTGTCTAACTGTGTTGGGCCTAATGCAGTTGTGGTGCAATGGTTCTGGATGCCCTCATCAAGATCAAGAATGAAATCGACCCCACGCTCACATTCAGACGTTCCTGTCGTGAAGGTAGGAAATAAATTCTAGCTGATGTGAACTTGCACATATTAGTGTCAACCAGTTTAAACTGGAACAAAAAACAAAAACAGGTCAGCTGAAGGACTTTCTGGCGGACTGATCATTTACAAACCTTCGCAGGTATCTGTGGCTCATGTGCCATGAACATAAACGGAGGCAACACACTGGCGTGCCTTAATAAAATTGATACAAACACCAGCAAACCCACTAAAATCTACCCACTGCCACACATGTACGTCGTCAAAGATTTGGTGCCTGTGAGTGGAACTCTTTTACTTTTTCTTAAAAGCTAGAGTACATTTTTAGAAACATTAGAACATTTCTGGAAATCAGGACGGTTTACCTGTATTTTCCCCAACAGGACATGAGCAACTTTTACGCACAGTACAAATCCATTGAGCCGTACCTGAAAAAGAAGGATGAAAGTCAAGAAGGGAAGAAACAGTATCTCCAGTCAATGGAGGACAGGCAGAAACTGGTAAATAAACAGCCCTCAAACAGACCCACAGCAATCAAAACATTGGTCCCCATATCTTTGTTTAAGCAGCCAACTTGTCTAGAAGTTAAGACTACAAATGCAGAGTAAGATTGCGTCTGACCCGTTTACCTCAACAGGACGGTTTGTACGAGTGCATCCTCTGTGCCTGCTGCAGCACCAGCTGTCCAAGCTACTGGTGGAATGGAGACAAATATCTGGGACCTGCTGTCCTCATGCAGGTCAGAGAAGATATATGAGATTTATATCGCTATTATGTAAATATAGTTTAAAATTGTATTTCTTGTCATAAACCTAGAAATAAGATGACTAAATTAAAAACAAATAAGGAAAAAGTAACAAGGTTTTGTCAACCTTTTTGTTGAAGTGATAAAACATTTTCTTCTTATTTTGGCTTTTCAGTTGTGTTTAGGCTTTCATCTCATGATGGTTCTATTCATTTCAATGTCAAAAGTATAAGGGAGAAGTATATGTAAAAAACAGTTAAGAAAAAACGCAAGCACAAGGTAACCGGTCGAAAGTTACTGAAACCTGATGAGGTTATGTACAAAACACCAAACTCTGTTCAAAGCATTACCCAATGTCTATGCAGGGGAAAGTAGTCATAGCAAAATCTGCCGCTTAAATTTTAGTTAATAACATGAAAATTTACATGGTGATTTATCCAGGGCAGGGGAGAGACGGAGAAATGTTTTTTTGGGAGCAGTGGCTTCCCACAGATTTTAAAGTGCTCTACAGGGAGCCCAGTCTGCCTATGACCACTTGTAACACACAAGATACTTTGTAAAATTGAAATTCTTGGGGAATTCAGGTAGATGTAGTACTTTCTGCTGTTTTTATGTCTAGCATTGTTACTCTGATGCACACTGGTGTGTCTAGCATGTTCCTACCAACAACTGTGCCATCAGAACAGGTGTATATTTAGTGAACAATGCAGTGATTGTGTAAAACATTTGGGGAGTGAATGATAGACGCTGAAAGTGTAATTTTTCTATGCACAATAAGTCAGTATGATGGTTTGACTCGAATACAATAATTTAGCCTTTAAAATGTGTTTTACCATCGACTATGACAGACTGCTTAACACAATGAGTCCTCAGCATTTAATTTTCTCACATGTTGTTTGGCCCTTAGAAGTCACTTGAAGCTAACGCTACAAGATATTGATATACAATCAGATGGCAGCTGCAGTCAAACAATATAATTAATTTGGCTCAGACACTGAAAAAAATGATTCACTGTTGCAATTAATGATTGTGGCTAAACATTGAGGAGGAACACTAGGAGGGACCGGTTATTGATTTTACTTAATAGTGTGACCTTGATAGGCCAGTAGTCGTTTGAGGTGACACAGGACACAAATTAAAAACCACATTATAATATAATAATACACAGAAAGATTAAGTTGGATATCTTCTCAAGACCCAAACCCATGTGTTTTTTTTCCACAGGCATACCGGTGGATGATAGACTCCCGTGACGAATTCACAGAGGAACGATTGTCTAAACTTCAGGACCCCTTCTCCCTGTACCGCTGTCACACTATTATGAACTGCACCAAGACTTGCCCCAAGGTACTTAAAGCAGTTAACCAATGCATTTTCTCAAAGAATTAGGAGTTTCTATGTCTCATTGTTCTGTTCCTCTCAATAGGGTCTCAACCCAGGAAAGGCCATAGCAGAAATCAAGAAAATGATGGCGACTTACAAGGAGAGGAAAGCTGCAGCGGCATAAACAACTGTTAAAAACATGGCTCTTGAGTAACTTCTGAACCTTTAAACTCGACAGTGAAGTAGAGAAGAGCCAACCTGAAACCCTCTGCTACATTAGTACCTTTTAAGACTTTGATGAGTGTCTGTTGTGTGGGTGTGTATGTGTGTACGTATGTGTGGTTTGTTGGTACAAATGTTTAAGGGAAATAAAACCAGTCATCAAATATATATTGTGTGCTTCAACATTATGGACCACAGCTTTGCTAATTGTGTGCAAGCAGAAAACAAGAGGCTTGCATGATGTTGTACCTAGTCTGGTACTCGTAAATGATGTATTTAGTAATTATTCTTGGAGCTCATAATGTTTTTTTGCATTGGTTTTGGCGGAAAATAGATTTTTTTGGAATGTTGTTCCAACCTGAGCTGCAATAAAAATTATCTTGAAGGATACAGCACGATAGAATTGTATTTTCTGGTCATAATGAAAAATGGATCCACTAAAATACTAAAGACTATCAAATCCATCATATATTCAAGAAATAAAAGTTAACACACAAGATGATGTTTAATTTGTAACCATCAGCACTGAGCCAACTTACACAAATGGTACTCTAGATTTGAACAAAAATTAGACTTTTTTTCCACAAATTTTAACAAATTAGCCTTCTTATTTAAAAACATGATAATTAGATGACTTCCTGTTGTTGTACTGGAATTTATTTAGGGAGGTCAGATTAAAGGAGTCTTGTAACAAAGCTGCCTTTTGCAGGTGGATTTACAGTGGAGATGAAGGCAGAGGCAAGTTTATTTAAATAGCACATTTCAGTAGCAAGACAAGTCAAAGTGCTGTACATGAAAAAAGAGAAAGACATAAATAGTAAACGTATATTACAGTGGCATAAAGGTAATTAAATAATGAACACAAATACTTAAAGAGAATAAAAATGAATGATTAAAATGATAAGATGATAATAAAAAAGATAAAAAATGAAAAATTAATGATAAAATGATAAGAAAATAAAAGGAAAGTTGGACTGAAAACTTAACTAATTATGCCTAGATGGCACAGTCAAAGGCCACTCTAAACAAATAAGTTTTTAATCTTGATTTAAAGCAACTCAGGGTTTCGGCACTTTTACAGTTTTCTGGCAGTTTATTCCAGATTAGTGGAGCATAAGAACTTAAAGCTGCTTCTCCATGTTTGGTTCTGGTTCTGAGTATGCAGAGTAGATTTGAGCCAGAAGACCTGAGAGGTCTGGGTGGTTGATACACTGACAACAAGTCTGTAATGTATTTTGGTGCTAAGCCATTCAGTGATTTATAGACTAACAGAAGTATTTTAAAGTCTATTCTCTGAGCTACAGGGAGCCAGTGTAGGGACTTTAGAACCAGGGTGATGTGCTCCACTTTCTTAGTTCTAGTGAGGACGTGGGCAGCAGCGTTCTGGATCAACTGCAGCTGTCTGATCCACTTTTTAGGCAGACCTGTGAAGACACCGTTGCAGTAATCAATTCTACTAAAGATGAACGCATGAATTAGTTTTTCAAGGTCCTGCTGAGACATTAGTCCCTCAATCCTGGAGATGTTCTTTAGGTGATAGAAGGCCGACCTAGTTACTGTCTTAATGTGCCTCTGAAGGTTCAGGTCTGAGTCCATCACTACACCCAGGTTTCGAGCCTGATTGTTTCTAGCTGTATTAACTGAAACTTTTAAGCGCTTTTCCTTTGGTCCAAAAAAAATTATTACTCCAGCTTTGTATTGATTCAGTTGAAGAAAATTTTGGACCATCTATGCATTGATTTCTTCTAAGCATTTACCCAGCGCTTGAACGGGTTCATAGTCACCTGGTGACATCGTAATTTATAGCTTTGTGTCGTCTGCATGGTTATGATAAGTTATGTTGTTTATTATAATCTGAGTTAGAGGGAGCATGTAGATATTGAATTGGAGGGGCCCTAAGATGGACCCTTGGGGAACGCCACATGTGATATTTGTGGTCTCTGATGTAAAGTTACCTACTGACACAAGAAAGTCCCTGTCGTTCAAGTGGGATTTAAACCAATCAAGTGCTGTTCCAGAAAGGCTGACCCGGTTTTCCAGGTGCTCTAATAAAATGGAGTGATCAACAGTGTTGAATGCTGCACTAAGGTCCAAGAATATCAGCACTGTGGTTCTTCCACTGTCTGCATTTATACGGATGTCATTGATAAAAATTACATGCAGAAAATGGTGGAAACAGCAGGTCTTTATTTGTCCACATTTAGCACCACTTGATGGACAATTGATGGCATGTCAAGCATTCCAATAGGAACAAAGATCTGTCCTCTCTGACGAGGAATGGCAGCCTTAAATAGTCTCAGCTGTTTAAGGATTAAACCCTTATTTATTGACAGGTGAGCTTACCAAGTTCCATCATCTATCCAGATACACGTACACTTTAATAAATACAAAAATACACATTTTACCATTTACTGTTATTAATTAAATATTTTATATTTTAACCTTACACTTTATTACCATTATGAAAACATCAAATAAGAAGCATACATAGAAATTGCCCACACTATTATCCCAGGGCCTCTCCTGGAACCTTGAAATGGTGTCTGGATGCCAAGGGAAGAATTTGTCCAGACCACTTGGGGGTGACACAGAAAAGATAGTTCAGTAATGACATCAAGCAATTTTAAACAGTCACAAGTTTACCTCGAGACTTTGTACAAACATTTGCCAAAGTTTTACTAAACAGTAGACCTTCTTTGTTCCAAGGAACCATTCTTTTCTCCTCACAGGCAGCCACAACACTTCTTAATAAGGAGCAGCAGTACAGGGCCTGGGACAAAATGTTACATGCTAATTATTAAAATACTCAAAAAATATTCAAGATGTAAATAAAATGTCTTGTGTGCAAATGGTTATTTATGTTCAAATCTATGCTAAATACAGTGCTTTTTAGAAAGTGCAAAGCTACTCAAAAAGTACTGTACAAGTTATCACTATAACAAAGGTACCACTAATGAAGACCTCTTCGTAACAGGGCTAAATACAAATGCACACCACAATTGTCTGATTATTTATAAAAAAATTATTTTACTATTATTCAAAATGTCACTATCTTTGTATTAAATGTATTCCAAAGAAAATCCAAAGGTCTGTCTTGATTTGTTGCAGGAGAGAGATAAAGATTAAAGAAATGTGCTGAATTTGTAACCAGCAACATTAAGCTAACAAAACTGGTAAAATGGAGCCAGATTAGCCTTTTGTGAAAAAACAAACAATTGGGCCTTTTATTACTTTACTACTGGGAATCAGAAATGTATTCATCACTATTAAAGGGGGTGGGGTGGCTGAACGGCACACTATTTTGATTTACTGGTAAAAATAATGTTATTTGGTAAAGTGTTTTGGGTATCAAAAAGCCCAACATTTTACATTTCACATACATGTTTTAGTCGAAAAACCCAAATAAGAATGACTAAAATACGTTTTTGTTATTAAGATGGAATGAAAAAATAATTACTACCACATTCCTGCCTTCTTGTCCCTAAATTATCCTGTAATTATAACGTAATCCGCTTTAAAGGAAGAACGAAGACCACCGTCCAATTGCTCGTGTGGTTACGCAGAAGAGTGAATTTTTGGGCCATTCTGCTTGCCGTAGGAGAATGCAACGCTGTCTTTAGTTGTGTGTTTTGAAAGGTGTCGTGTCCCATCAGAGGACATTCTGTTAATGTTAAGAGGTATGAAGCGGCTCTGTTCGTGACCAGAGGATGTACAGACGGGGTAAGTTTTTCTGTCTGATGTTTAGTTGTTTCTTCCACAGAGGAGCCGGGATATTGTGACCGCTAACCTCTAGTCTCAGTCAGCCAGGGTTGCTACAGGAGTGTGTTTACAACGACTATCAGCTCATGTGCTGTCAACCTCACCGGTAATTTTCTGTTCAGTAAAATAAAACAGGTGTCCATCTTACTTGTTGTTTGCACATTGCGTTAATAAAACTAAAATAATCTACAGACCCTTCTAAGACTTTAATCGGAGAATATTCACAATGATCAGGACACTGAGGAAAACAACACGAAGATCACCTTATTTTAATATACTTGGATCTGGGTTTGAACTACATTGTTTAACCCCAACTACAAACAAATATAGTTTATCCGGTAAATATGGTGTAATTCAGCACTGAAATGTATTTATATGTATCTCTATCTTATCAATATGTTGTCTTTCAGGTGTAATTCAGTCTCTGATCAGTTAGGTTACGTCACAGATCTCAATAGGCTAATATAGATTTTCTTCTAATACATGTGCTTATAACCTGCAAGACCACTATTACAACCACAACTACATTCTGTCCTGGTGGCTGCTATTATACACTTCATTTGCAACATTTCTGCTGTAAACATATTCAACACAAATCAGTCAGTCAGTCATTTTCTACAGCTTCTTCCACAGTGGGTCGCGGGGGAGCTGGTGCCTATCTCCAGCAGTCTATGGGCGGGAGGAGGGGTACACCTTTGACAGGTCACCAGTCCATCACAGGGCAACACACAAACAACCATGCACACACTCATTCACACACCTAAGGACATTTTAGAGTTACCAATTAACCTAACAGGCATGTCTTTGGACTGTGGGAGGAAGCTGGAGTACCCGGTGAGAACCCCCGCATGCATGCGGGAGTCGAACCCAGTCGAACCCCTTCTTGCTGCAAGGCAACAGTGCTAACAGGGAACTAATAACATCATATTCAAACCTACTTAAAGGTTCAGTGTGTACTAAACAGTGACACCTAGTGGCCAGAGAAGAGATAAAAACCAGCCTAAATATACTGTACAGTATGTTCCATGCAGCAATCTGAACCTGTTTTTTTGCTCCATTGTGTACTTCTGCAGTTTTTGTGATTTTTAACTTTTGAAGTTCTTTTGAGTAAAGAAAATGAGCCTTCTACCACGGGATGTGGGGGGGTTGAGAACCTATAGTTTGAAGTAATGTTTTATATTCTACTTATATTCTATTATAATAAAGATTTGGTTTTATAATTTCAAAAATAACACCTATCAGTGGGATGTCACGTAGAGCTATTTAGGTTTGATCCGGGGTCATGATGTCATATTTAGTAAGAGTCTGGTCCAAGTGGTGATCAAAACAAAATTAAATTAAAATAGGGTGAAAAATAAACAATTTCTAAATCTGAACACTCTAAGAGGACATGTCAACCAATCTTCAAGAAGATTAACCTGGACTGGGACATCATTTTACAAAGTTAAGTTTAAAAATGTGTTTAGCGTACTAAATCTGCACCACCTCATCAAGTTTTCTTTTACTTTTTACTGCTACTTACTTGCTGCGTGTGATTAGGTTAGCCTTAGTTTTTAAATATTATAATCTATTTTTTTCCTCATACCAAAAGTCTTTGTTTCTGTACTGTGCAATAGTTGCAGTGTGTAAATAGAGTAATCAACATTTAATAAAAGCATAGTCTAATTTCTAATGCTGTGGCTGCTGAACAAGCTGCTGAAGCCCAATGTTCACTTGTTTCTTTTTTTTTTTTTTTTTTGCTTTCTCAGCTCAGATGACTGTCTTGTGTCTGTGTCATCATTTGTTAACTTGCTATATTTCCCTTTTTTGACGCTGAATGCTCAGTCTGTGGAAAAACCAGCCTGGTTTAAGATGAAACTGGAAGTCTGGACTCTTAATAGGGTTCACCCTCAGTTCGCTTAAACAGTGTATCGCATATTAAGTTGTGTTTAGAACCTCTGCTCCCTTAAAATATTGGTAGATCTTTGAATGGTGTTTCATTTGATTTTCAATTTCAAAATAGTCTGAATGACTGACAACTCTGCAGAGTTGGGTTGAAAAGGTCTTTGTTCCTGCTGAGAGAACATGGGATTTGTATTTCTTTTTTTGCAGAATAACTCGGCCTTGGCATGATATAATTGACTGCATTATTTGCATGAAACAGATGACTTAACTTTTTGGGGGCTTTGTGTGTGTATTTCCTGCAGTCTGATGAGTTCAGGAACAGGATTCAGGTACATCTGAGGTATAGTGTGCCATTGTGATCTTTTTAAGAGGACAATATTTTATTTTATGATAACTTGGTGTTTAAACACATTTATGTGTTGAGATGTGGCGGCATTGATAGAATACTGCTATGTTTGCTGCGATGGAGTAAAACTATAATTTAACAAAATGAGAGCTGTGCCTATTTAGGCTTGTTATTCAGCAGTTTGTGCTGTCGTGGTTATCTAGTTCACACTGTCCGCAGTGGTTTCCTTTGGTTTATTTATCAGTAAAAACGCTGGCAGGCGTCAGATATTCGCTCCTAAGCCGGTTGAGCAAGTGTCTGGGTGTCAGAGGCTGGAGCTGCAGCTCATCTGAGAGGTGGGATTTTTCAGCGTCAGCCTCTAGAGTATTTCAATAGCTTTCAGAAGAAGAAAGGCTTGCTTTAGAACTGCAGTCTCGTTTTGACGGTAAGTTGTGTTTTCTCGTCTTGCCCCCAGGGAGCTGTTTTTATTTCGGTATTTTATCCGTTGGAAGCGGAAGTTAGCACCCAGTGAAAACAACCATATTTATGTCGTCCCGCTGAATGCTTCCTAATGAAACACCGCGTTAGTGTGTGGTTGAAGTGAAACTGTGTGCTTTATGTTACACCATGATCTTTTCTTAGTTTTAGAGCTTATTTTGTTCTCGAAGTTATGAGTTTGCCACTGCGGTGCGTTTACTGACCGTGGGAAGGTTCTCGGCCACTCTGATCTCGCGCCGTCAGTTTAAATCTGCGTTTTGATATCAGCATGAATAAAACGCTAATTTAAAACACTTTTTATATATCAATCACGCACTCACCGGCCAATTTATGGCGTACACCTGTTCAGTTGTTAGAACAAGTCTGCCATTCCAAAGGCAGCAATGAAGCAGTGAAATAACTTGATGAAGTTTAAACTGAGCATTAAAAACGCAGAGGAGTGGGGATTAGGTGACTTCAACCACACACTTTGTGAAAGTATTCGCCCCCTTGAACTTTTCAACCTCTTGCCACATTTCAGGCTTCAAACATAAAGACATAAAATTCAAATTTTTTGTGAAGAATCAACAACAAGTGGGACACAATCGTGAAGTGGAATGAAATTTATTGGATGTGTCAAACTTTTTTAACACATAAAAAACTGAAAAGTGGGGCGTGCAATATTATTTGGCCCCTTTGCGTTAATACTTTGTAGCGCCACCCTTTGCTGCAATTACAGCTGCAAGTCGCTTGGTGTTTGTCTCTATCAGTTTTGCACATCGAGAGACTGAAATTCTTACCCATTCTTCTTTGCAAAACAGCTCGAGCTCAGTGAGGTTGGATGGAGAGCGTTTGTGAACAGCAGTCTTCAGCTCTTTCCACAGATTCTCGATTGGATTCAGGTCTGGACTTTGACTTGGCCATTCCAACAACTGGATACGTTTATTTGTGAACCATTCCATTGTAGATTTGGCTTTATGTTATGGATCATTGTCTTGTTGGAAGATAAATCTCCATCCCAGTCTCAGGTCTCTTTCAGACTCCAACAGGTTGTCTTCCAGAATGGTCCTGTATTTGGCCCCATCCATCTTCCCATCAATTTTGACCATCTTACCTGTCCCTGCTGATGAAAAGCAGGCCCAAACCATGATGCTGCCACCACTATGTTTGACAGTGTGGATGGTGTGTTCAGGGTGATGAGCTGTGTTGCTTTTACACCAAACATATCATTTTGCATTGTGGCCAAACAGTTCGATTTTGGTTTCATCTGACCAGAGCACCTTCTTCCACATGTTTGGTGTGTCTCCCAGGTGGCTTGTGGCAAACTTTAAACAAGACTTTTTATGGATATCTTTGAGAAATGGTTTTCTTCTTGCCACTCTTCCATAAAGGCCAGATTTGTGCAGTGTACGACTGATTGTTGTCCTATGGACAGACTCTCCCACCTCAACTGTAGATCTCTGCAGTTCATCCAGAGTGATCATGGGCCTCTTGGCTGCATCTCTGATCAGTCTTCTCCTTGTTCGAGATGAAAGTTTAGAGGGACGGCCGGGTCTTGGTAGATTTGCAGTGGTCTGATACTCCTTCCATTTCAATATGATTGCTTTCACAGTGCTCCTTGGGATGTTTAAAGCTTGGGAAATCTTTTTGTATCCAAATCCAGCTTTAAACTTCTTCACAACAGTATCTTGGACCTGCCTGGTGTGTTCCTTGGTCTTCATGATGCTCTCTGCACTTTGAACAGAACCCTGAGACTATAACAGAGTAGGTGCATTTATACGGAGACTTGATTACACACAGGTGGATTCTATTTATCATCATCAGTCATTTGGGACAACATTGGATCATTCAGAGATCCTCACTGAACTTCTGGAGTGAGTTTGCTGCGCTGAAAGTAAAGGGGTCGAATAATATCGCACGCCCCACTTTTCAATTCTTTATTTGTTAAAAACGTTTGTGACACATCCAATAAATTTCATTCCACTTCATGATTGTGTCCCACTTGTTGTTGATTCTTCACAAAAAATTTGAATTTTATATCTTTATGTTTGAAGCCTGAAATGTGGCAAAAGGTTGAAAAGTTCAAGGGGACCGAATACTTTCACAACGCACTGTAGACACACTATATTGCCAAAGGTGTTGGGTCACACCACCGAATCAATGTGTTAAAATCATTTCCATGGCTGCAGGTGTATAAAGCTTGGTGTGCAGAACCTTGCCTGGTCTGCACAGAATCTTGACCTGAACCTTCATGAACACCTTTGGGATAAATTAGAGCAGAAGCTGCAGTTCTGGTTTCCTCATCTAACTATGAACACACTCCTAAACCTTGTGGAAGATGTTTACAGAACAGTTAAAGCTGCTATTTCTGGAACGAGGATTCCATCAATAAACTGGACCTTATAGATTAAGAATAGGATGTCATCAAAGTTCATGTGCATGTAAAAGTAGATGGGCAAATACTTTTGGCACCTCCTTACAAAAGTGTTCATGCCTCCTGAACACCTTCATTTTTTGTCACTTTACAACCAAAATCTTGAATGTGTTATTTGGTATTTTATATGACAGACCAGTGTAAAGTAGGGTTCAAGGTGATGTTCGGTGTTGTATTTAAACAGAACTGGCGGCTTAAAGCTAGAACGTTGTCATTCCCTCTCACATTAACTTCTCTAGGACAAAATGATAACTAAAGAAATAAGGGCATTACAATTCAGGGAAAAATCTGATAAAAGTTAGAACTTTGCAGTGTAGTAAACCTTGATTTTAAAGGTTTGTGTGATATTGCTGACTTATGAATGTTATTATAGAGGTATTGTAATCAGCTCTTCTCTTGTCACATAGGTAGTGTTGTGGATCCGCTGAGCGGACTCCCTTCACCCTGTCCACGAGACCCCCTGCTCAGTTCTGACTCACACATGGTAAGATCGCCCTCCATGTTTCTGTTAAAATGCCCTTGACTAAAAATGTTAGAATAAATTTTAACTGGTCCAAAACAATGTTAGATTTAAAAAAAATATTTTCTCTTACATTTATTTTCATTATAAATAGCTAAACCAGCCACCTTCAACTTAATCAGATTTTTTCCTGAGTCTTTTTCCTCTAACAAGGCAAACAGAATAGCTAGAAGTATGCTGTCACCGTTAGTTATATGCTTCACATTACATATTGGTGCAGGTCTGGGTAATATTATGGGCTGGTTAAAGGATCTTCTCTTTTATGAGTGACCTTCAGTTTCTTATGTGATTTTTGGTGGTTAACCTCTGTTAATGAACTTGATCACGTGTTTGAATGTAAAAAGACTCTCTGCTCCCTCAGGATGTTCAGGGGTATAAGTGGGTTCGCTGGCGGGTGTGGCTGTTTCGTGTGGCGACCCTGCTGTCTCTGGGTCTCCTGCTGATTGTGTTTCACTGGCGCCCGCGGCTCGCTGTCCTCGCGCGCTGCCGATCCTGCCCTCTGGCTTTGGCAGATGTTCTGCTGCTAAGAGTGAGAAAACAAACGCATGTGTTCAGTTTAAACCAAAGTTGTAGCTGTTTGAGTATCTTTTCAAAAATATTCATACTTTTTCACATTTTGTCACATTAGAACCACAAAGTGTATTTTATTTTTTTTTCCTGTGTCTGGACCCTTACTGGGCCTTTCCAACACATGAATGTGCCTTGATCATTCTGTTGTAGGTCCGGCTGTATGTTTAGAAACTCTGCCCCAGTATGAAGTCTTCTGTAGCCCCAAGCAGACTTTATCCAGGAGTGCTCTGTATTTGCTTCATTCATTCTTCCCATCAACATTGACCTGCTTCCACATCCCTGATGAAGAAAAGGCATCCCCACAGCATGATGGTGCCTCCACTATGTTTCACTGCAGGACTTGTTTTTCAGGATTATATAGTGTTAGTTTTCTGTCACATGTTGGGTTTGGCCTGTAGGGCAGCATATTCACAGGCAACTATGACAGGCAACAGTATTCTGGTATATCTGACCAGAATACTGTCTTCCACATGTTTGTTATTTTTTAGCTCTACATGGTTCCTCCTGTTTATAGACTGTCATTTGCAAAAAATAAAATACACTGGAGTATGTGCTTATGAAAATGATCAAATGTGAAAAATCCCAAGGAGTGTGAATACTTTTGCAAAGCGCTGTATTTATGCACTCACTTCACACCTATTTGAGTTTGTTGATTCTATATCTTGTTAATCTGATTATCTTAATGCTAAATGATTACCTACATATTTCTAAAGAAATGTTTGGTGTTAGATCTGCTCAGCAAGTTTAATAAAATCACCCATGGATTTGTTCGTATAATATTTTCTGGCAGGACAGTTTTGGCCAGCAACATGTTGTGGAGGTGCTCACAGAGGAGCTGGAGGCAGGCAGGTAAGCAGTTGCGTGCTTCTGAGCTTAGACTGAGCTTAGATGCATCTCCATATTTAAACCTTAAGTAGCACCTACTGTAAGAACAAAATAGAAGCATGCAGACCTCTGCTAAGACAGTTGTTTCCTCCAGTTTGGAGTTGCTGGGGCAGCTGGAGGAGGCTGATTGGAGAGATACGGTTCAGCTGCACAGAGAGGAGGTATTCCTTGTTATTTGTTTGTTATTATATGATGTCTAGATAAAAATTCTGCCCAGGCCTTAAAGTGGCTTCTGCTGTTTTTCAGAAAACACTGCTGCGCTACTACTTGTATGAAGGGCTGCGTTACGTCTGGCTGGACAGGAAGGGGGCTTTTTGTCGCGTTAGGTACTGAAGCGATTACATGAAAACTGCTGGATTATATAAAGAGCTTTCTGAACACTATAATCAGAACTAAATACACACTTATTTTTATTACATTAAGTATATTTATTGTATCTCAACAGTATATTTGATGCCTTTACTGATTTCATGTAAACCAGAATATAGATAATAACTAAAAACATGCACTTAGGATACTAGGAAGGAATATTCTGAATATGTTCTTCTGTGTGAATCCCTTGATTCCCTGTCTCAGTGTCCTCAATGAGGACTGGACCTGCAAAGACTTGTATGGGTTCCAAAAGGGGCTGAGTCCTCGCGAACAGACGTTGAAGTAGGAGAAGATGTTCAACTAGAGACATTTTAAACTCAGAAGGAACTGCTGATTCATTTATTTATATCATTTGTTCTTTCAGGAGATGCATATTTGGGGCCAACCTTATTGATGTACCTGTGAAGTCTTACATGAGGCTGCTGTTAGAGGAAGTGAGTTGGGGGAATAAAGTTTACACATAAGCCTAACTTTGGGACAGGCTGGGATGTTTTATGATCAGGCGGGTTCATAGGTGGTAGCTGGGGGTGTAATTGGGCTGCCCTCCAACCCCACCAGAATATCTTTGGCCAGGTCAGAAAATGTTTTTAGTCCAACATTGCAAGGAAGCTTTTGATAATCTAGTGTGCATCATAGCCTGGCAATATTCAGGGAGTCTCAAGTGGCAGATGGTGCCATGTCTTTTGCTCTTGGGTTAGTAGTAAATCAACTTAGATTTTCAAAATAAAATGTATGCAGGTTCATGGCAGCTGTGTTGGCATAAGGGCATATCAGATCCAGTAGTATAGGTGTAGATAATATTAATATGTAGGTGCTTATTCGAATTTGGAAGAAAAAACGGTCACAACATTGAACAGTTTTATCTAGATAAAAACATTTTAGCTAGATACAACAGACCAGCATTAATGGCTAGACAGAAAACCAATGTTTGGTTTATTTTTTCCCATTGAAACCATTGAGGAGCATCATAACGACAACCCTGAGCCATTTTTAATAAATAAAATCTATTATTCTCTAAAAATAGACAGCAGTGCCCTAAAGTTGCTACGATTGATATTCTCATGTCCTCTTGTTGGGGTTACATGTCGTATTGGTTTATATTTTGCTGGTACAACAGAGTTTATCATTTAAAACTAGTCATTGGCCATTATGAACTTGTCACAATATAACATTCAGTAAAGATAACCAACATTTCACAGCAAGTTTTTAAGTGTATACCATGACCTAACTTTGGTCAAAACAGAAAAGCAATAATTACTCCCAATGGTACCAAAATTATATAATCTTTTGTTTATTACTGTTCTAGTCATTTTAGTTATATTTATGTATTAATATTTAGATTTTCATACACAGATTTAAGCAGCAAATAGCCTATTGCCCCAAACATTATACAGTTTAGCTGTTCTGCTCTTTATAGAGTAGCACTGGGAATGTACCAAGCTGATATTAATTGCTTAACTAGTCAGACTAATCGAGGAAAATTTGTCACAGCCTTCTTTCAGCCAGCTGACCAGCAGTGTGCTTGTATACTTGGAAATAACTCCAGTCACTCCAGCCCTTTTGGCATCATATTAAAATGGCTTTAAACCATAGGGATGTTATAACAGAAACAAAATGCTGTAATAAATCTGCAGGTGGAATACCATGATACCAGTAGCCTCCCCACGCAAAGCTCAAACACTGAAAGTTGTTTCTTTTGTACTTTTCTTTGAAAAATCATCTTCGTTTTGCAAATAAGTATCCCGCTCTCTGGAAACTGAAGTTGAATACGTGAGAAGTTTTCTTTCTTTACTTCATATTGCTAAATCGAATTACTTTTCCTTCTGTTTTTGCTCCTGCAGGTCCTCAACCCGTTTTATATATTTCAAGTGTTCAGCATCACCCTGTGGAGCATTGATGGGTATTATTTCTATGCTTTGTGCATATTTATTATCTCAGTCATCTCCATCGGCATCTCACTGTATGAAACTCGAAAGGTGAGCCTTCAGAGAGAAAAAATATTTCATTCTGATGTTTTAAGCTGATCCCTAAATACAACTTCATAAACTTGAATTCTGTCTTGTTCCACAGCAAAGTATGACTCTTCGCAACATGGCTCAGCTTATTACAAATGTCACAATACGCAGAGACTCAGGAGGTATGTTTATGACCATGTTTTTATGTACAACTGATATGTAATGGATAAAGCAATGCCGTGCTTGCTTTTCATGCAACATCAGTGACTCAAACTGAAAAGGATTTTGTTTTATTCTGATGAGTTTAAGCAAGTCTGCAAATTTAAGAAAAACTGGCTTTGCGAATCTTACTGGAGCGAAAATAAACTTTGGTTTGTTACTGTCACTGTGTTCACAGGTTTCTCATGAGCAACATTAGCATGAATTAATTGATTACATCGTCACTGTGGTTTTCTGTTGTCTCAGAGGAAGAATGTGTGAGCTCTGAGGAGCTGGTCCCTGGCGATTCTCTGATCATCCCCCAGGAAGGTCTGCTGCTGCCCTGTGACGCCGCCCTGCTGGCTGGGGAGTGTCTGGTCAACGAGAGCATGCTCACAGGTAATCAGATTTACTAGATTTATTCTTTTTTCTTTTAGAAAAATGTTTTTAATTCATGACATTGTGGTATGTGAGAGCCTTAACCTTTGAGTTACTGCCTCTAAATCTAATTGATAAATGAGTTTCTACACACATGGAGATTGGTGAATCCTAAAGCTTTTCAGTTGTGGTTTTGCACATCAAAACTTAACAAAATCGTGCATATAAATGGTCTGTGTTGCTGAATTTGAGCACAGCTTGTCTCATCGTGTTGCTGCGAGGTTTCCTGTGATGCGCCAGTGTTTAGGTCTTCTGTTAATATTGTTGTGTTCAGGGGAAAGTGTTCCAGTGTTAAAAACGCCGCTCCCTGCCGGAGACAGGACCTACAGCTCAGAAACTGAACGCAGACACACGCTGTTCTGTGGCACCCACATCATTCAGGCCAAAGGAGGACGGCCAGGAGGAAGTGGCGCTGTTGCTGTGGTTACAAGCACTGGTAAGTTGAGGAAATGCTGGTTTTGAATGGTATGTCTGAAAGTAAAAAACTGATGGGATAGTTTGGAACTTTTGAAGTGAGGTTCTGTGTGGTCTTGGGCTGCTTTGCAGCTCCAGGACCTAGATGCCTTGTTGCAATTAATAGAACCATGATTTACACTTAATAGCAAAACAGACCTGGTGGAAAAATATCTGTCATCAGATTCACTTGGGTTATGTAGCAGGGGTATGGTCCATACTACACCAGACAGTCCATCTGTAAAAAAAAGTGTCTGAAATTTAATCCGACTGGCGTGAACTTAAACTGGCCGTTCACGCTGGAAAACCTTCAAATTTTGTTGAAGAAATTCTCCAAAGAATAACAAACAAACTGAGAGATGTTCTCAGTTTGCTTTTTCACAAGTTGATACCCAACTTCCTGCCTACATTTCCTTTGTACATAATTATCGGCTTCTGTGGGAATTACTGGCCAAAGCAAACATTACAATTGTTTAAAGGTTCATAAAATAGCGTTAGCATAAACCTGCAATCATGTCTTTGAGATTGGAGGTCTTAGAAGTAGAAGTATATTCTGGTCTTGGCCCCCTTTTGGACTTTTTTTAAGTTCAGCCTCCAGGGGCAACTAATCTGGGTTTAAACTGGTAAATCATAAAAATTTTTGATAGAACCCCACTTAAAGAAATGAACTATCTCTTCAAGAGGATGCAGACGTAGAGGTTATACAGTCAACAGACGCCACATAATCATTTCAACTCTGTAAATGTGTTTTTATTTTTTTTTTTGGCGTCAAAGTTTCAGATGTAGAACTGACATGAAAACTTGCAACAGCTTTGTGTATCATTGCTTTCACAGTCAAACCAGTTCTGCTGCTTGTGTTTCTGTTGCAGGGTTCTTCACAGCCAAAGGTAACCTGGTCAGCTCTATTTTATACCCTCAGCGGATCAACTTCCGCTTCTACCAAGATGCCATGAAGTTCCTGCTCATCCTTGGTGGGATCGGTAAGCTGTAGCGGGGACTTTACTAACTCACCAACACTGGTTCTATTTTGTTGCTGATCTTCTTCTTCATTTTCCTCAGCTGTCATTGGTACTATTTACATATTTGTGACCCTCTTCAGAACCAATGTAAGTGCTGAATGTACTTTCTGACCTGCCAGTAATGAGCGGACGGTTAAAACTGCTGGATGTTTGTCCAGGTGACCTGGCTGCAATTAATTATCAGAAGCCTGGATGTTGTGACCATCGCAGTGCCTCCCGCCTTGCCTGCCGCCATTACCACGGGAACTATTTATGCCCAGAGCAGGCTCAAGAAGCGAGGTATCTTCTGCATCAGTCCTCCACGAATAAACGTCTGTGGCAAGGTGTCTGTGTTCTGCTTCGATAAGGTGAGGTTGTAATCCCTGGTTGTTTATGTGACGTAACCTCAAGTCAGCTTTACATGCAGACTGCATAGTTGGAGTAAATTTGTTTTCCCAGACAGGAACTCTGACAGAGGAGGGTCTGGATGTGTGGGGGGTGATGGAAAGTGGACCCACTGGCTTCTCAGAACTGGTCCCTGACCCCAAACTCCTGCCACGAGGGTACATGATGTCCGCGCTGGCCTGCTGTCACACTGTTACTCTGCTGCAGGGTGAGCCCCTCGGAGACCCCTTGGAGCTCAAGATGGTGGAGTCTACTGGCTGGGTATGACGCTGTACACCCTTTTATCTTTATTATCAAAGAGTTGTCACCCTACTTCGTTTAGGACTTGGAATATATTTATATTGAGAATATATTTGACCATCTGTTTGTGCAGTTTATGTTTTTATTCTGTTTTTCCTACAACAAATCAGACTAAACGTTATGTGTTGTATGCAGGAATGCCAGCATTATTCTTACTTTCTAAATGCCAGTTTAGAAAATGTTATTAGTTTCTTCAAAATCAAAGGTTTACATACATTAAGACTCAAATATATGGCCTCACGAAGATGGCAGGGCTTTGAAAGCTTGTGGGTTAATTCACAGCATTCAAGTTAAATGGAAGCACACCTGTGTTTGCATTTTAAGGCACACCTCAAACATTGTGCTTACTCATGTAAGATCATCTGTTCAAGCAGTTATATGCCAGAATAAACACCATGAGAATTACCAACCACCATTGTCGTTTTCCACAGTGAAACAAGTCCTGTACCCACATGAACTAAAATGCCACTCAGAAAACAAGAGGCCATCAACACAAGGCAAAATTAGACAGAACGATACAAGTTTTATGAATGCCCTCAGGAAAAAGGACCCTAAGTTTTTATATGTCCTTGGGTGTAATGAAACAAAAATTGAAGTGTTCAGACATTATGAACACTGCTACATTTAGAGGAAAAAGAGGTAAGCTTGCAAGCTTAGTCTCATTACTTTGGTATTTAGCAAATGTGAATAATCCTGGTAATCCTGACTGACCTAAAACAGACAGTCTGACTTAAAGTCAGACAATGAGAAAACAGGTGTGTGTTTTTTTATAAAGTGTATGTAGATATCAATTTTCAACAGGTGATTTTTTATTAAATTTTCTTGTTACTTCATAGTTTCAGTAAGTCCATCAGTTTGAAAGTCAGTATTTTTGTTTTATTTTTATTACTCTTCAGATTCTTCAGGAGCCAGAGGGAGATGGAGATGTTATGCACTCTACATTTGGAGGTCACAATGTTTTGGCTGTTATGGGACCTCCAACTCAAAGACCTGAATCTCAGGGAACTGTAAGTGTCTCAGCAGCGTTGTTAAAAATAGCTCAAATAAATCCTTAAGCCATTTAAACAATTTTCACAATTATTTGCACCTCATTTGTGGCAAGAAAGAATTCTCAGTCAGCGGCTACATTTAGCACGTTAATGATTTCTATAAACCAAGCAGATGTGGCTCAGCGTCTCATCACTGTGTGCTCACACAACAAGCCATGTGTGAAATGTACAGAGTGAAACAGTGGAACCAACTCTGAAGTAAAATAGGTAATGTTTATTTCTGATGTGTGTTTTCCTGGGACCAGCAGAGGCAGGCTGTGGTGTCACACAAGCTCAAACACAGTTTGACTGTTGGAAAGGGAGTCCCATAAAGAGATGATAAATATGACACACCCAGTCCGGTAATAGCAGGATCTCTCCAGTGTTCACAACAATAGTTGGTTCACAGACTCGGCAGCTGTGAGAGTTATCATCCGGCTTCTTCGCCTCAAGGATCAGCGTCAATGAAGGCTAAAAGCAGGAAGCATAAAATGTCAACATGGATTACATAATTATAGAAACTCTTATAAAAAACGCAATTCATTGTGAAGAACTAAAGACATTTATTGCATAACCTGTTAAAGTTCAGCCTATTTTTTTTCTCTCTTTAAGGAATTTTGTAGAAAACGTTCTTAGTTTCAATTATACTTACTTGCTCTTCTTCAGGGTTTTTTTTTTTTGTTTGTTTTTTTTATTTTCAACAGAATTATGTCTCAACACAGATTACAGAAAGTGTTATTGTTAATTTAACCTGTCATCAAATGTCTCTTTTTCCACTGACCTCTAGGTATCCACCAACGTGTGATGGATCAGGTGTACTTTTTCATTCATTGTTTTTTTAATTGGTTTAAGTTCTGTTCACTTCCACTATAAAAGTGTTGTAAAAAAGTATTTACCTCGCCACAGATTTCATCTCATTTTGGGCCCATTTTGATGTTTTCAGATCATCAAATAACTTTTAATATCACATGAAGATGACCAGAGAAAATACCAAATACAGCTTTCTAATGATGACTTCATTTATTAAGAGACAAAAGCTATTTGAGCTAACCTGGCCCTTTGTAATGAATTAATTGCGCTCTAAATCCAATAAGTGGTTGTCCCACCCTTGCTGACAACAACTACCCACAACATTTATGGTTCTATTAATTTTGGCAAGTCCTCCAGGTCCTGAAGTAGCAAAGCAGCCCCAGGCATTACATTGCCACTGTGGTTGACTGTCAATATTATGGTATACACCAAATGTAACAAGATGCACAAGTTCCAGAAATTTCCACTTTTGTGATGTTTGTCCACAGAATATTTTCCCAAAAGCATTGGGGTTCATCAAGAGGATTTTTTTTTGTCCAGTGAGAGATGGGCTTTTTTTATGATCATTGTGTTGTTCCATGTTTTTCCCAGTGGACATTGGCTCTTGCTTTGGTTCACTGGAGTCTCAAGGCTTTATAAATGACTTTTTAACCCTTTCCAAACTAATATATATGCCAATGACTTGGTTTCTGAGCTGGTGTTGAGTGATCAGGGCATTATATGTTGCTTTTAGTTATCAGACAGGTTCTATTTAAACAATTTATTTATTCTAAAGAGTTGACAGCAACCAGGCCTGGGTGTTGCTGGTGAATTTAAACAGAAATGTTGTTAATCACTGGTATGGATAGCTGACATCAGCAATCTCTCAAGGACTCCAATACTGTAGTCTAATTATCTTAGTCTTGGTGCTGAATTACGTAGCTTATCAGAAACACATTACAAGTAATTTATGTGAATTATATCAACTGTCTTATGCCCCTTTTTGTTGTAGAGGGATCACATGAAGTCAAAACCAACTGCAATTAAAGACTAGAGAAAATATAAATCCAACATTTTAATCCTTTTTTTTTAATTCTGAGTGCTAGAAAGGCTTGTATCATTTTCTTGTCTCTCATTTTGCCATCAGTCCTCCAGTGAGGCGGTCGCCATCATAAAGAGGTTTCCCTTCTCCTCAGCCCTGCAGAGGATGAGTGTGGTGACGGTGGCCCCTAGGGGGCGTTCTGCCCTGGCTTTCCTCAAAGGTTCCCCAGAGATGGTGGCTAGCCTCTGTCGTCCTGATACAGGTTCAGCCCTTCTGTCCACCCAAACCAATCGGTTCCTTCCTTTAGTACATCTGATTTTTCTGATGAATAAAAACTTGAAGTGGGAGTATTTATTTTTTCCAGTTCCGGCTGAGTTCTCCAGCACACTACGTAACTTCTCCAGTGAAGGCCTCCGGGTTCTGGCACTCGCCTGTAAACCAGTGGACATTAACTCTGACCTGATGAACATTGAACGGTGAGAGCAGCTAAATCGTTTTTTGTTTTTATTATTCTGTAAAGCTGCTCTATATGTCATGGCAGCTTTGTGTTTGTCTGCAGGGGTGAAGTAGAGAAGGAAATGCAGTTCCTGGGCTTGTTGATGATGAAGAACCTGGTGAAACCTGAGAGCGCAGAGGTCATTAACATCCTGACACTCGCTCACATTCGCAGCGTCATGGTCACTGGTGAGAACGTGTTCACAGCCTACTGCTCCTTAGATTTTCTTGTTTTAAACTGTGACTACATGTAATTCTACTACAAAGTATTCACACCCCTTTAACCATTCCAGATTTTGTCGTGTTACAACCACAAGTGTGAACGTGTTTATTGAGCTTTTATGTAGGAGACAAACACAAAGCAATGATAACCGAAGTGGAATAAAAACGATGTGACTTCTTCCAAACAGACATGTGAAAAGTGCTATGTGCATTTCAGTCCAGCCCTTTTTACTCTGATACCTCTGAATAAAATCCAGTACAATCAGTTGCTGTCAAAAGTCTCCTAATTAGTAAATAGTCCACCTATGTCTGATTTAATCTTTGTCCAGCAGGACTAAACATACAGCTACAGTGGAATGAATTGGATCAGAGCATATTCGTGTTAGAAAGATTCAGGTATAGTCCAGATCTCAAAATGGATGTTCACATATACTCTCCATCTAAACTCACTGAGCTTGACCTGTTTGACTGAGGAGAATGGGCAAAAGTTTCAGTCTGAATGTGCAAAGTTGATAGAGACATACCTTTAAAAGGCTGTGATTACAGTAAAAGGCAATTCTACTTGTCCTCCACTTTACAGTTATCTACTTTGTGTTGGTCTGTCACATTAAATCCTAGTATAAAATGTTACAGTTTATGGTTGTACCCTGAGAAAAGTAGTAGGAATGGTAACACATTGCATTTAGAAGTAGATTATTTTATGCTGTTTGTTTGGTCACACAGGGGACAACATTTTAACAGCAGTGAATGTAGCAAAGAGCTGTGGGATGGTGGGATCTGACGAGAAGGTGATCTTTGTCATTGCAACCCCCCACACTGTTGAGTCTATGCCCAGTTTGAGGTTCAGTGTGGAAGATGGTGGGCCCACTGCTGCCCAAAGCCCCAGAGATCTCATTAATCAGGTCAGTCTTTCACAACCCTGGCTGTCATACTTCATGTTGAGTATTGCTCAGAAGGGAAACTACCTAGTAAACTTCATTAATAGTTTAACTGAAGCTCTGACTTAGTTACTTTTTTTTTCTCATGTGTGAACATTAGTACAAACCAAATTGTGTAAATTGTATATCTTGTATTTTAGTGATGTTGTTTTATTTTTCACCTTGCTCCCAGGCTGGTTTTAGCTATCATTTAGCTATTAATGGGAAGTCCTTCGCTGCCCTTTGTGACCACTTCCCTGAATATCTTCCAAAGGTAATAGAAACTTTAAAGGTTTCCCAATAATGGAACTTAATTGACCCAGGGATGACACCGTTGCATGCTTTTGCAGGTGTTGATGAAAGCTACTGTCTTTGCACGCATGGCACCTGACCAGAAAACCCAGCTGGTAAAGGAGCTGCAGAAACTGAAGTGAGTTCGGGGTTTTTGTTAGGAGACTTTCAATAAAAGATGGGAAGATTGGTATGATGGAGGAGAACGATGAATAAGATGTAAACTCATTCTAATTGTAATTCACACACTGCACTCTCAATAAATGTGTTTTCTTAATCACATTTTTGGCAGCTATCGTGTAGGCATGTGTGGGGACGGGGCCAATGACTGCGGGGCCCTGAGAGCTGCTGACGTCGGGGTTTCCCTGTCTGAGGCTGAGGCTTCAGTCGCATCACCTTTCACTTCCAAGACTGAAAACATTAGCTGTGTCCCCATGCTGATCAGGTGAGGACCAAGGAGGGGACCTAAGAGAAACAGAAGCTTGGGTCATTAAAACGCACCTGAACCTCTGGTGTTTGTAGCTGTGGTAGAAATGAATAACTTCTGGGGTTTTTTGCAGAGAGGCCAGATGTTCTTTGGTCACGTCCTTCAGTCTGTTTAGATACATGGCGCTGTACAGCCTCATCCAGTTCTTCTCCGTCCTCGTCCTGAACACAGTGAGTTGCAATAAAGAAGGCCCACCTTTTCCACATAAAAACCATAAAGAGGTGTTTCTTCTTGTAGTTTCAATGCAAACTTTGATCAAAGTCTTAGATGTGATCACATTTTTCTTGCTAGAACAGAATTTTCCATTCTGATTACTTTTACAGTTTTATATACAAAATCAGTTTCATGGCTACTTCCTATTACGCCGCTACCATTTGTTCTCTGCAAATTTCTATAACTGTTTTCAAAACAACTGAAATCATAAATACCATTCCATGAAATTTAATCTTCATATTTTTACACATTTCAAAAGCTTTATATATACTAATATAAAAGGTTTTTTCTTCAATAAGATTTATTTTTTTAGCGCCATTCATTGCAAGATCACTTAATTAAAGCACTCAGTTAAACATTTAAAGCAAAAAAAAAAATGTTTAGAGAATAACAGAAAAACTTTAGGCATCACATCACAAAATGACATACCAAGGCATGATGGAATTGCACTGATGATCTTTGACCTCTGTGGGAAAGCTGCAGTAAACAAAGCCAACAGTTTCTGCTCATCTGAGGTTTTCAGGCAGCTGGTTCCAGAGCTGAGGAGCAGTAAAACTGTTTAGCTGTGGTCCTGGGAACACGGAGTGAGCAGGTCTGTGATGACCTGAGGGGTCTACATGCTTCATACCTGATCCATTCAGTGCCTTATAGACTCATTACACGATTTCAAAATGTATTTGTTGTTGGTCACGACTCTGGCAGCAGCCTTTTGGATGAGCTCCAGCTGCCTGATTTATTTATTTTTTTCATTTCGTTTAACAGAGGTTAAATAGACATTTCACTAATTTAACCTATGAAACTAAAAGTATGCATGAGTTTTGCTTTATTCTGGCATTGTTTTTAGGATGGCAGTAGGTATGGAGTATACTGATTTAGTAATTGTACGTATGTGGTTGTTAAAGTCCAAAACCATGTCTGCGTTTCTTGGTCTTTAGTGACCAAGGACCACAGAGTAACATCTTTTTTGCAGAAACTGAAGGGACTTCAGCCCGTCCATTTATGTATATTATAGACACACTTCCTAAATAACTGTGAAACTGTGATCATTTGGTGATGAAGTTGTTTCATGAGCATATTTATGGTAAGGATGTTTCAGTGTTCCATAATCTGACCTAGGGAGAGTGTACTAGAAGTATTGAATAAATGAGGCTGGAGAATGGAGCCCTGAGGAACCCCAGATGTGATCTTAAATCAGATTTACAATTTCCACATGACACAATTGAATCCTGCCTGCTAATTAAGATCTGAACCAATTTAACACAGTACCAGACAATCCCTCCCATTGTTTCTAGTTAGTATGTTATGATTAACTGTGTCAGATTCAGTGATGCCAAGACAGAGGTTTTAGATCCATCATAGTTGATGGCGAATGTCATTTAAAAACCCAACTCATTAAAACCTCAAAAAATGTTCATACCAAACAGAATTTCAGGTGAACTGTTTTCTTCTGTTTAAACAATTACAGCTGAAATTACTGCACTTCTTCTTGAATAGTTTTTGATAAATGGTTGACTTTTCCTCGTAGGTGAAGACCACCTTTGCTGACATGCAGTTCCTATTCTGTGACTTGTTCCTCGTGACTCTGCTGGCCATCGTGATGGGAAGAGGAGGTCCGAGTGAGGAGCTGTACCCATGCAGACCTCCAGCCAGTCTGCTGTCCCTGCCTGTGTTCGGCAGCCTCTTCATTCACACCTGCATGATCGTTCTGGGCCAGCTGGGTGCATTCTTCATCACCACCTCACAGGGATGGTGAGCTATTACTATTTTTTTTTTTTTTTATTATTAATGTGGAAAATATGTATGTATTTTGAAGGGGCCAACATTTAATTCACCCTTGAAAGATTACTACTTTATACTCTGTAAATATTGCGTGTGTGATTTTTATTTTTATTTTCAAGGTATATTCCACTAAATTCAACAGTATTTGGCACAGAAAACCTACCCAACATGGAGAACACATGTGTGTTTGCCTTATCGGGTTACCAGTATATCATCATGGCAGTGGTAGTCACCAAAGGCTTTCCACATAAGAAACCTCTCTTTTATAATGGTGAGTCAGCAAAGACGTTCCAGAATGACGAAGAGACAGAAGAGGTTATGCTTTCAGACCTCTTCTCTCTAACTTGACTGTTCTTCATTGTCATGTTCTTTACCACATCAACCCTAAAATGGGATTTTGTGTCTTCCTTCCAGTGATTTTTCTCTGTCTGCTGCTGATCCACTTTGCCTTGATGACCTTGCTGGTGTTATATCCGGGTCCTTTCTTCAGACTTATATTTAAACTGTTCAACTTCACCGACATGAACTTTAAGATGCTGCTCATTGCCGTGGCTGCTCTCAACTTCCTGGTGTGTTTTGTTGCAGAGGTAAGGCAATACAACACTAAGCAGGTGTCCCATTTACTGAATGGACCAAAGCTAATTTAATTGATGCATTGCTTAAAAACTTTTTGCAACAACACGCTCAGACTGAGACAACCTGCACATACAGACGCTGTCAAAGGTTTGCACACCTCCGTTAAAAGGGCAGATTTTCAGGAAATCATTTTGTTACTTTCCAGGTTACCTCTAACCTTTACAGTTCAACCTAAAATCAAGTAAATCTGATAGGGATAAATATGTAGAAAAAAAAAAAGGTGAAGTAGCCTAGTATATGTGCCAGAACTAATTCTTTGTGGAAATATATTTTAGTTTATTTACAGCTTTCACTCTTCTTGGGTTCACATCTCCTTTCAGGAGACCATTTGTAAAACTGAATGACCTGCAGGAAATTCTGGAAAGTTCTGGTCATGTTTTACATATGACACGGCTTCTTTTGTTCCAAACTTTGGGTGTTTTTTTTTGTTGTTTTTTTTTACTCTAGTGTGTGTGTGCTTAACAAATTACAAAAATGGATCTGAGGAGAAAGAAGAAAATAAAACATCCATAAAAAACCTTCTCAACGGTTTAATACACACTAATGTTTTTTCGTTCTTCTCCAGCTGCTGATAGATTTGGGCATTTTGAACTGCCTTCGGTTGCTGCGAGGAAGGCGTCCATCCAAGAAGGAGTACAAACGCCTAATGGCACTGCTGTCTGACTCTGCATCATGGCCACCACTTGATCAAACCCTGTCCCCCACAGGCAACACAGTCATTTCCTTCAGCTAGTATTTACCTGGACTAACACTGGACTCACCTGAGCTTAACCATATCAGATGTCTAAACAACATCCCCACATTGACCAACAATGCAATGTATACCTGCCAAATAAAAACTATTTTTATGTAGACTTTTATCTGGATGTTGGAGTGTTGTTAATGTTTATCGAGTTTAAACAGACAATCTATCATGCTTATATATAATCAGATTTTTTTAAATTAAATCTTTGCATCTGTGCTCAGCTTAGTCTGACTTTCCTACTCTGCCAATAGAATTAGTCAGTTTTGAATAATATTGCTTTTTATTTGATATCAACAACCAGGAAGTAAGTATTGTAGGAGGCACATAACATTGAGGTCTCCTCTTAACAATCAGATCATTTTGAATAATTACAAAATAATCCACCTAAAATGAGAACCTAGAGACATTTTGCTGATCAGACCCTTCGTCTCCATACCACTATATGGAACACTAGATTTACCACAAATAGTATAGTATTTGTAATCTACATGTACATCTAAAATAATTTGAATATCCTGAAAATGTTATTTTCTGTCTCTCATTTTAAAATGTGAAACTCCTATAAATTCATTACACACAGAGTAAAATATTTATAATCCTTTTATTTCTTGTAATTTTGATGATTGTCGGGGTCTGGGAGACTGTCTCCTCTTCTGCCTGCTGCTTCCTTTGCTCTCCTTTACAGGTCCTTCTCAAAATATTAGCATATTGTGATAAAGTTCATTATTTTCCATAATGTCATGATGAAAATTTAACATTCATATATTTTAAATTCATTGCACACTAACTGAAATATTTCAGGTCTTTTATTGTCTTAATACGGATGATTGTGGCATACAGCTCATGAAAACCCAAAATTCCTATCTCACAAAATTAGCATATCATTAAAAGGGTCTCTAAACGAGCTATGAACCTAATCATCTGAATCAACGAGTTAACTCTAAACACCTGCAAAAGATTCCTGAGGCCTTTAAAACTCCCAGCCTGGTTCATCACTCAAAACCCCAATCATGGGTAAGACTGCCGACCTGACTGCTGTCCAGAAGGCCACTATTGACACCCTCAAGCAAGAGGGTAAGACACAGAAATAAATTTCTGAACGAATAGGCTGTTCCCAGAGTGCTGTATCAAGGCACCTCAGTGGGAAGTCTGTGGGAAGGAAAAAGTGTGACAGAAAACGCTGCACAACGAGAAGAGGTGACCGGACCCTGAGGAAGATTGTGGAGAAGGGCCGATTCCAGACCTTGGAGGACCTGCGGAAGCAGTGGACTGAGTCTGGAGTAGAAACATCCAGAGCCACCGTGCACAGGCGTGTGCAGGAAATGGGCTACAGGTGCCGCATTCCCCAGACCTGGGCTACAGAGAAGCAGCACTGGACTGTTGCTCAGTGGTCCAAAGTAGAGGGTGACACGGAGTGGATTTTCTCTCCTGTCCCATCCCGCTCTCACAGAAAAATGTCTTGTCCCATCCCAATCCCAGGCCTGCATAACGAAAAAAATCCTGTCCCGTCCCACTCCTGGTAAATTGACTCCCACTCCCATCCCGCTCCCATTCAGAACGACTCCCACTCCTGTGCCACTCACATTTTTGTTTTCTTCATTTAGTCTTTTGACAATTTCTTTCTTTGAAGGACCAGTTAGGTCCCTGTTTTTAGTTGTAGTAAACACCAGTTAAAGTAAAAAGAATAATAATGAAGAAATAATAAAATATCAAACTCAAACAAGGAAACAGACCACGCCTATCTTAGTTGAATAAACAAAATGTACCTAGTTGTATTTTACTCATTTATTAAGTGATTGTTTCCTTTGAACAATGACATCACTTTTATGTTTCAAGTTGCTGAAACAAAAGAAAAATGCACCTAGTAAGAGAACTGTACTTGTTGAACAAAAGGTCAAAAAGGCATTACCTTCATAATTTAGAAACTGTACCACAATGGTTCACAGCCCTGGTCCTCAGGGACCCCTTCCCTGCAAGCTTTAGATGTGTGTCTGCTCCAGAACACCTGATTCAAATTCTGACATGACCTCCTATACAGGCATCAAGAATGGAGGGTCAAACTGGACAAATTTAATACAATAAAATCATCATTAAATAAATAAATGTTGTGAATGTCCCATAAGTGAAGTAAATGTAACATTAAATGTGCCATTAAATTAAAGGTACCATTTCTTTATTTAATATCTTCCCTTAATGAAGCCTTTCTACGGAGTCCGCGAGGGGACATGGGGGAATTTTTTTCTCTTTTTGCGTTCCCACGCAATAGTCTTTGCGTTATTTCGCAATACTTTGTGGGATAGTTTCCAAACCAGATAACTGCAAAAATGAAACAAACACTACACCTGTTTTGAGATTTATTGAGTTTTATTTTGAAATCGGCCTTAAATAAAATTATTTTCAAATCAAACTAAAAGACAGTTTTTATCCACAAGCTGTCAAACAAACTACTGAACAATAATACTGCACGAAACCACATCTGTGACACTTTACAGGTCCTTTTCAAAATATTAGCATATTATGATAAAGTTCATTATTTTCAATAATGTCATAATGAAAATTTAACATTCATATATTTTAGATTCATTGCACACTAAGTGAAATATTTCAGGTCTTTTATTGTCTTCATACGGATGATTTTGACATACAGCTCATGAAAACCCAAAATTCCTATCTCACAAAATTAGCATATTTCATCCGACCAATAAAAGAAAAGTTTTTTTAATACAAAAAACGTCAACCTTCAAATAATCATGTACAGTTATGCACTCAATATTTGGTCGGGAATCCTTTGGCAGAAATGACTGCTTCAATGCGGCGTGGCATGGAGGCAATCAGCCTGTGGCACTGCTGAGGTCTTATGGAGGCCCAGGATGCTTCGATAGCGGCCTTTAGCTCATTCAGAGTGTTGGGTCTTGAGTCTCTCAACATTCTCTTCACAATATCCCACAGATTCTCTATGGGGTTCAGGTCAGAAGAGTTGGCAGGCCAATTGAGCACAGTGATACCATGGTCAGTAAACCATTTACCAGTGGTTTTGGCACTGTGAGCAGGTGCCAGGTCGTGCTGAAAAATGAAATCTTCATCTCCATAAAGCTTTTCAGCAGATGGAAGCATGAAGTGCTCCAAAATCTCCTGATAGCTAGCTGCATTGACCCTGCCCTTGATAAAACACAGTGGACCAACACCAGCAGCTGACACGGCACCCCAGACCATCACTGACTGTGGGTACTGGACACTGGACTTCTGGCATTTCCTTCTCCCCAGTCTTCCTCCAGACTCTGGCACCTTGATTTCTGAATGACATGCAGAATTTGCTTTCATCTGAAAAAAGTACTTTGGACCACTGAGCAACAGTCCAGTGCTGCTTCTCTGTAGCCCAGGTCAGGCGCTTCTGCCGCTGTTTCTGGTTCAAAAGTGGTTTGACCAGGCTGAGAGTTTTAAAGGCCTCAGGAATCTTTTGCAGGTGTTTAGAGTTAACTCGTTGATTCAGATGATTAGGTTCATAGCTCGTTTAGAGACCCTTTTAATGATATGCTAATTTTGTGAGATAGGAATTTTGGGTTTTCATGAGCTGTATGCCAAAATCATCCGTATTAAGACAATAAAAGACCTGAAATATTTCAGTTAGTGTGCAATGAATCTAAAATATATGAATATAAAATTTTCATCATGACATTATGGAAAATAATGAACTTTATCACAATATGCTAATATTTTGAGAAGGACCTGTATATGGCACCAGAGCATGGTTACTGGAGGTGTGACAGGTGTTTCCCATCAAGCATCAAGAATTTTAATTTAATCCACCAGAACAACCAGCAAGAGGAATTAAACTTCAGTATCATCTGAAATTAAGAGCTGATGTTGCTTATACAGTAAATATGAACTGTAATCAACCCAAACAACCAGTAAATTTAGAAAACAATGAGTAAACTGATCCATAAAAAATAACTAGATTTCTATACAAAATAAAAATTATTTCCATATTTTTTAACTGCAACAGTCCAAACCTGCGATTACAGTGTTATACGAGTAACATCAGACTAATAAAACAACTCAAATGATTTATACAATTGTATAAAATTAAAGTTGTGATCAAGCTTATTTTAGAAAGGATCATTATGGTGGCTGCTATCTGCCGGTGAACTGTGGTTGAGGCTCAAAGCACAGAGACTTGCAGTGTATACATAATTATCAGAGGAAATCATCCAATCTAAATAAGGGAGACTCAGTAATGTTACCATATACCAATCCCAGTATTTCTATTGCAAAATATTGCAACCATCTGATTTCAATGCCAATTTGTAATCTTTTATCAGTTTACATTGATGTTACAGCCTGTAACTTTCCACTCCTTATGATTAAATTAGTGAGCACAAAAAACATAGTTCACAATCAGAATCAGCTTTATTGCCAGAGATTTTAGCAGCTCATTTTCTGACCCTAGACCTGTATAAGTCCTGGATGGAGGGAAGGTCAGCTCTGATTATTCTCTCTGCAGTCCTGATTATTCGTTGCAGTCTGGACCTGTCCTGTTTTGTGGATGAGCCAAACCACACTGAGATGGATGAAGACAGGACAGACTGAATGATGGCAGTGTAGAAGATGACCAACAGCTCCTGTGGAAGGTTGAACTTCTTGAGTTGCCTCAGGAAGTACAGTCTCTGCTGGGCCTTCTTTCGAACAGTGTCTATGTGTGAAGACCATCTCAGGTCCTCAGAGATGGTGGTTCCTAAGAACCTGAAGTGGTCCACGGCCGATACAGTGTTGTTGAGGATGGTGAGGGGGGTGTATGGGGGTGGTGTTCTCTGAAAGTCCACCACCATTTCCACGGTCTTGAGTGGGTTGAGTTCAAGGTAGTTCTGACAACACCTGTGGACCAGCCGATTAAGTTAAGCTAACATTTAGCATACCTTAGCTCATTTACTACCTTTAATTCAAATTCTTAGTGATTTTAAATGTCTAAAGGAAGTTAGATGTTGCCTCTCTTCAGCCTACATGGTTTCTTAAATTAGATGTATTTATTTTTGGTTATCTTGTAATCTGTGCAAGCAAATTAAATGTGTTATATGTGGGGATTCTGAGGATTACTAACAAGTGTCTGGAAATGAATACATCGAAACATATTATCTGTTATTTTGTGCTGATAGATGTTCTCAACTACTGGTGAAGTTTGCCTGATTTCTTTTTTTTCTAAATCAGTTTTGTCTTATTGTGGATTATTACGGAGCCCGCGAGGGGACATGGGGGGATTTTTTTCTTTTCCAGCAGCAATTAAGAGTCACAAATGTGGTTTAGTGTCGTATTATTGTCCAAAGTTCAGTAGTCTGACAGCTTGTGGATAATAACTGTGTTTAAGTCTTACTGAATATCCTTATATTTAATGCCGATTTCAAAATAAAACTCAATAAATCTCAGAAACGGGTGTAGTGTTTGTTCCATTACGCAAAAAGTACTGCGTGGAGACGCAAAAGAAAAAAAAAATCCCCTACCAAGAGAAAAAACTTAATTAAAGACTGAGAGAAAACAAAGATAAAATTAACAGTGGGATCTAGCGGAGTACATGCGCTCAAATATTTATACTCCACATATACCTAAAATGAATGCTGGATGGAATAAAAGTGAAAGAGGAAACTCAAATAAATTCTAAATAAATGTTTTATACTTGGATCTACGAGATTATCTAAGAAGATGATTCGCTTATTGCGAGCGGACGTCATATAAATTGCATTTCTTAATGATAATTGTAGAAAACATTAGGAATTAAACCAGTAGCTTTAGATATTCAATTTACTCTCATAGACAAGTTGCAGCCATCTGTTTACGCCACGCCCCCAGAAAGTAGCCTTTTATTTCCGCAAATGTTCATGTGTGACCGTTTCCAACAACTGCTATTTCACAGAGGTCACTGTCAAAACTTCCATTAGTTAAGAATATTTTATTATCATACATCCTGTGCAATGACTAACAAAGGGACCCTTTGAAATAGTACACCACTGTAGGGATGTGGCAAAAAGTGGAACTATGAACTAGGCACATCTGGTCTACTCAACATACAGGTCCTTCTCAAAATATTAGCATATTGTGATAAAGTTCATTATTTTCCATAATGTCATGATGAAAATTTAACATTCATATATTTTAGATTCATTGCACACTAACTGAAATATTTCAGGTCTTTTATTGTCTTCATACGGATGATTTTGGCATACAGCTCATGAAAACCCATCAACTCATTTTATCGGCTATAAAAAATCAAACACTTTTGCAGCCCTTCCTTTAAAATCAGTCAGAGGTGTTCAGACTATGACTTAAAGGTTTAGCAGTAACTGATTCTACCCATTATAAATCAGATAGCAGGTTACTCAACAGCATCTGTTTTGTGGTTTGGATTAAAATACAAAACTGAAAGTGTGGTTTAGAATGTGCTCTCAGCTATCAGGTACCCCCTGATTTCCCACGGAGGGTCGGAAGTTCAGCTTTGGCATTAAACTCATGAACAGCAACTTTCTCTTGGATCCTTTCCTTTGTGAGGGCACTACTTTTTCTTTTTTTCATCGCAGAGAAACGTTTTTATATGAATGTTTTAATAGTTTTGTTTAAGTTGCAACAGAAAGTTTGACCTTAACCTTCCTGTCATGCATCATGTGATTGTGGTTTTGTCTCCAGTCGTGAGAACTAAGTCTGAATGGCAGCTGTCAAACATTTCAGTTCTGTTTCATTTCAGAAAAATACTTTTCACTGAAAGGTGAACCCTTGCAGCCTCTAAAAGGTTTCCTTTCAGGACTGCCCTTATTTAACTCCATCCAACTTCTAAACAACTCTGACCAGCTTCACTGTCCCTGCTGAAGAAAAGCATCGGCACAGCATGATACTGCCTCCACCATGTCTTACCATAATGAAGCTTTTTTTTTTTTCAGAAATATATATTTGACATTTATGGACCTTTATTATCTTCTTGCTGGAGCTTGTGTGGAGAAATAAGCCGGGTATCTCTTATAGTCCAACCAATATTTATGACTATACCAGTTGGAACTGGTATATCCTGTTAGGGATGTCCAGTGGTTTTGGACTATTTGTGCTTTCTCTGGCATGATGACTGTTCTTTTATCTGTGTCATTATTTCCTGTGTTAATAATGCAAATATTTATTTAGTATAATAATGTGGTTTGAGTTTAAACCAATGATTAGTGCTCTGTAGTGCCGATCAATAGTCTAGTATCTTCTAGTTGACCAAATCTCAGTGAATAAATACCTTCTGCTCGACTTAGTGAAAACTGGAATGCTATGTCTTTGCCTTCATACTGTTTTTCATCCAACCATTAAGATCCAGATGTGGGTATATCAAACATGTTTGGTGACAGTAAACCAGCAGCTGTGCATTTCATAGTCTTCTGAATCATGCAAACACGTTGGGGACAGGTTCTAAATTTCCTTAAAGCATAATTACCTGAGTCATATTTTAGTTTACTGTTGCACTATCAGGGCTGCATGGTGGTGCAGGTGGTAGCACTGTTGCCTTGCAGCAAGAAGGTCCATGGTTCAATTCCCAGCCTGGGGTGTTTCTGCATGGAGTTTGCATGTTCTCCCTGTGCATGCATGGGTTCTCACCGGGTATTCCAGCTTCCTCCCACAGTCCAAAGACATGCCTGTTAGGTTAATTGGTCAATCTAAATTGCCCTTAGGTGTATGAGTGTGTGTGTGGTTGTTTGTGTGTTGCCCTGCAATGGACTGGCAACCTGTCCAGGGTGAACCCTGCCTCTTGCCCATAGACTGCTGGAGATAGGCACCAGCTCCCCTGTGACCCACTATGGAATAAGCGGTAGAAAATGACTGACTGTTACACTATCAATAAAATATAATCTGGTTGCTGAAAATGTTTTTCAACAGAACCCTCAACTGATTTTGATTGCCTGAAGAAATAATAGGTTAATGATCCGTGGAGGCCCAAAACACAAGAGCAGTTATCATGTACATATCATGCGTTCTGCAGTGTATATTACTCTTCATCTATCATATCTCTATTTTAAGAGAATGCCTTGTTATTTTTTTGTATATCCTACTGTGGTGTATGGCAGCCCAGTGCAAGCACCCTCAATTTGGTTGTACTCCCCAATACAATGAATATTCTATTCTATTCTATTCTATTCTATTCTATTCTATTGTATCTCCTTCAGGACAGCCAAAGCACTGCTGCCAGCTCAGGTTCGGATTGAAAGTAAATGTAACTTTGCTAACATTTGACCTCCAAAAAAAATCTTAATTTCCTTTTTTTTCTAAATCAGTTTTGTCTTATTGTGGATTATTACGGAGCCCGCGAGGGGACATGGGGGGATTTTTTTTCTTTTCCAGCAGCAATTAAGAGTCACAAATGTGGTTTAGTGTCGTATTATTGTCCAAAGTTCAGTAGTCTGACAGCTTGTGGATAATAACTGTGTTTAAGTCTTACTGAATATCCTTATATTTAATGCCGATTTCAAAATAAAACTCAATAAATCTCAGAAACGGGTGTAGTGTTTGTTCCATTACGCAAAAAGTACTGCGTGGAGACGCAAAAGAAAAAAAAAATCCCCTACCAAGAGAAAAAACTTAATTAAAGACTGAGAGAAAACAAAGATAAAATTAACAGTGGGATCTAGCGGAGTACATGCGCTCAAATATTTATACTCCACATATACCTAAAATGAATGCTGGATGGAATAAAAGTGAAAGAGGAAACTCAAATAAATTCTAAATAAATGTTTTATACTTGGATCTACGAGATTATCTAAGAAGATGATTCGCTTATTGCGAGCGGACGTCATATAAATTGCATTTCTTAATGATAATTGTAGAAAACATTAGGAATTAAACCAGTAGCTTTAGATATTCAATTTACTCTCATAGACAAGTTGCAGCCATCTGTTTACGCCACGCCCCCAAAAAGTAGCCTTTTATTTCCGCAAATGTTCATGTGTGACCGTTTCCAGGTGATGGATCTAACATTTTGCTGTCCAGGTCAACCTGACAAGCAACACATCAGCTGACCTACAGGGTGGGACGGGATTAAACAGATCAGCGTTTCCTTTATTTGTGGTCATTTTTTCAAAGGTTTTCCTGCGGTCAAAACGACTGTAAATCGTCTTCTCCTTCTCTATACTGTAGGCTCCATATTCTCTTGCTTTTGAAAGCATAATTTTTTTTTTAATCCTTTTTGATTATTTATATTTGGAGCTAAAAGGCTCTTTCATCGCAACGAATTTCCTGATGATCATTGACGATAACTCGATCTATTTTGTCAAACAATAACTTTTTAACTTTGAAAGATGTTGTCCTTCTCAGAATTGGAATCAGAATTAACTTTATTGGCCAAGTCTGGATGCATAGACAAGGAAGTTAACAGGAGTACAAAGACCCAAAACATTCAGCTCTCTCTCTCTCTCTCTCTCTATATATATATATATATATATATATATATGTGTGTGTGTGTGTGTGTGTGTGTGTGTGTGGAGGGAAGGATGGATCGAGGGAAGGTCAGCCCTCATGATCCTCTCTGCGGATCTAATTGTTCGATGCAGTTTGGGCCTGTCCCGCTTTGCGGACGAGCAAAGGACTTATGATTGTATTCATTTTATTTTCAAAAACACCGTGGTGAATAATAATAAATAAATAATAAATAAGTAGGCCTACTCCCTTAAGGTATCTGCAGCCAGCAGGTGTCAGCATAGACAGAGGAACAGTCTCCGCATGAGCGTCCAGATCATACCTCAAAGTCACCGCCATACTCTGAGACGCCATATTTGTTTAAAAGAATTCAAAAGGCTGTGCAAAGTCACGTCTTTTGCAAGGGGTTAGGTCAAGTGGAGTGACTCAGAGAATTAAAGAAATTACATTATTCGTATTTTATGTCAATTAGAATTACCAAAATTAATTTTACTTGCTAAATGTCTGAAAAAGAGACATGAATATTGAAAAAAAAAATCTGTCACTTTCGTTTTTTCCCCAGGCTACTTGTCTTATTTAATAAACACCCAATATATAATACACTACCATTGTGCAGTGTGGCATCCCATGATTATCAGTGTGCCTTTAGCGCAGGAAGTCTATGTTATGTGAACATAGACTTTTGTGAACTGCAACTATATGTTTGGTTTGGCTATAAATAAATATTATGTGCCAAATGCAGTTATTAAGAAAGTTAGTAATTTAGATAAAAATAAGCTACCTAGTCGGGGTATCATATGATTACTTTAGTCAAGAAACTCCATGAATGATGGACTACTAAAAGGAAGATTTATGGCCTCTCACAAGTTGGCGAACGAACAGACAGAAATGATGGTGTCACATCCGCGGTTAGCAGTTAAGCCAGCACAAAGGAGACAGCTTATTTTAGCAACACTTTTAGTTCCACCATAACTTTTAATCATCATTAATACAAATATGCATGAGTGCTGGTGGAGCGTTATGACTGATCTGTGTTTTATCCAGTAATTGAATTGTTTGTTGAATCTTTAACACACAGCCCAAAACAAATTTATAGCATCAAGGTTAGGCAGGCTGCTGTATTTGAAATAGTTTAGCTTTGGGCACCAACTATAAAGCATAACACAATGAAATAAACAAAGACTGTTTTATCCTAAACTAATTTTCTCTGTCCAGACACCAACTCTTACGTGGACCATTCTGGTGAACAGGAGGTCCAAACGGGGCTGTGAGAATGGTAAGTGGCCTGCACTTGTAGAGCGCTACAAAGAACTCCAAAGCACTTTACACTACATCCAGTCATCTACCCATTTATACACTGACAGTGGTAGGTTGTTTTGAAGCCACAGTTGCCCTGGGACAGGCCCACAGAAGAGGGGCTGCCATACAATTGGCACCACCGGTCCCTCTGAACACCATCAGCAGGCAAGGCGGGTGAAGCATCTTGCCCAGAGACACACCAACTTGTTGGTTGCTCAGGTGGTAGGGATCCTATAACCCCTCACAGGACTCCTACCACCTGTGCAACCATCTCCCCACAGTGAGAAGCTGTTGTAGCTGTGAAAAAAAGGAGGCTCCTTTCAGTCTAGCAGATGTAGAAGCATCTGTAGAAGCTCAGAAAGAAAGATTAAGGCGACTAGTGTTATTTTAGCTGGTTTACAATCGACCGGAGATCATGACATTCTGATATTTACGCATATATATATATATATATATAGATATACAGTATATATACAGTATATATACAGGGGTTGGACAATGAAACTGAAACACCTGGTTTTAGACCACAATAATTTATTAGTATGGTGTAGTCCCTCCTTTTGTGGTCAATACAGCGTCAATTCATCTTGGAATGACATATACAAGTCCTGCACAGTGGTCAGAGGGATTTTAAGCCATTCTTCTTGCAGGATAGTGGCCAGGTCACTGCATGATACTGGTGGAGGAAAAGGTTTCCTGACTCGCTTCCCCAAAACACCCCAAAGTGGCTCAATAATAGTAAGAGTTGAGGTGCACATTTAATTGTGCCGTGATTTGGGCAGCCGTGGTTTTATGTTTTTTGGATACAATCCAGGTTAGCACCCAAACATCCCTTTCAGACAGCTTCCTCTTGCGTCCACAGTTAATCCTGTTGGATGTGGTTCATCCTTTATAGTGGTATGCTGACATTACCCTGGATACCGTGGCTCTTGATACATCACAAAGACTTGCTGTCTTGGTCACAGATACGCCAGCAAGACGTGCACCAACAATTTATCCTCTTTTGAACTCTGGTATGTCACCCATAATGTTGTGTGCATTTCAATATTTTGAGAAGAACTGTGCTCTTACCCTGCTAATTGAACCTTCACACTCTGCTCTTACTGGTGCCATCAATGAAGACTGGCTACCAGGCTGGTCCAGTTTAGCCATGAAACCTCCCACACTAAAATGACAGGCATTTAGAAAATCAAGGATGTGTAAAGTTTTATTGCTATTGACATTGAAGGTTTGTGTTACGCTGTTTATTTTTAAATGTCATAAATAATAACATCCTGCATTCATCCTCAACCTTTATTTACAGTAGACAGAGCACACTTCTTTTATTAGGTCCATAAGACCTTCTCCTCTGTCCTTATTCGGTGATGGTACGATCCTCTTCAATCTTTCTGCTAAACTCAAACGGAGCCTCATTGTGACAAATTACAATTACAATTCCCATAAACATTTACATAGAAGTTTGATACTGAAAAGCAAATAAAAGTAAACTTTCTTTACTCTGATTGGCTTTAATTGGTTTGCAGGATTTCTCCGCTTTATGAAATGATCATGTCTTTGAATGTGCCTGACTCTGTGTTCCCTCAGGATGTCCAGGGGTATAGATGGGTACCCTGGCGGGTGTGGTTGTGTCATTTGGGGGCCCTGCTGTCATTTGGTCTTCTCCTGATTCTCTTCCACTGGTGGCCGCGGCTCGCTGTTGTCTCCCGCTGCTGCCTCTGCCCTCTAGCTTTGGCAGATGTTGTGCTGATAAGAGTGAGTGTTAGTGAAGTTAAAGCTAACTTTACAGTTGCTAGCAAACGTATCAGTAGTGCAAATACTCACACAATATCCTACAGAGGTGTGAAAAAATATGTACCCTCTGTTGTTGCTTTTTTGTTTCACGTTTCATATCAAAGATGTTCTGCAGAAATTAAAACCGCATTACAACAGTTTTATAAACCAGAGCATAGAGCTTGCGGTCCTTTGAAAGTGACTGTGACTTAACACATTTCTAATTGTTTAAGTGTTGATGACATCATCTTCAAGCATTTAAGATTTTAAAGAGATTTTTTATTTCATTTGTTGATTAACATAATTTAGTTCAAGCTGGGGCTGTAAACATAAATACATTTTCAGGTGTGGAACTTTTGTTTTGGTTTTGCTAATATGTATAAAACTTCAAGCTCATCAAATCAAACAGAGACTTTAACACATTTTTTGTGTCCATTATCCCATTTTTTAATCTATTGCCTTTTTGCAAACAAATATGCAAAAGAAAATGTATTCTGAGTTGATTTGTGCAGTGAGACCTTTCCTTTACCACTCATCCTGTTTATATTTACAGTAGCCACAAAGCATAGTGTGTTTGGTTGGGATGTATGTTATAGGTCAACAAAAGTAGTGTATAATTGTGAAGGGGAATGAAAATGGTAAAGGATTTAAATGTACTTTTAAAAAAACAACCTAAAAGTGTGGTGTACATTAGCATTTCCTCCATCTCACAGGCCTCTTTCTTAGGTATATCTGCACACACATGGAATGAATTCACACAATTTCTTAAAATACAAGAATTTATTAACAAAAATAAGTCAACTCAAAGTCAAACATATTTCAATCAACAAACTCTTTACAATGCTAAAAACAATCCAACTAGCTACCAAGCAGAATTAAAGAATAATGAAGACTAATGGGCTATGTACAATATAAACAAGTTGATTAAAGATGATTGAAAATCATGACCAAAAAGAGTGATGCAACATTACCATTCAATGTTTATGTTTGAGAACCAAGGATTATCTTGAAGAATCTGGAAATGAAGTTAAGTTAGTCTTGGAACCAACTTAGGCAATAATCAGCAAACCTTTAGACAACCAATCACAATGCAAGATCAGATAAAATATTATTTTAATAAAATACTATTTTAAAGAATGATCTGCTGAATAAAACCAACCTTCTGGATATTTCTGCTGCGACATTCGGATGGTAGGGTCAGAATTTGGCATCAACATCATGAAAGCATGGATCCATCCTGCTTTGACTGGTTTCTTGAACATGACAATGAGTTCACTGGACTCAAATGGCCTCCACAGTCACCAGATCTCAATCCTATAGAGCACCTTTGGAATGTGGTGGAACGGGAGATTCACATCATGGATGTACAGCCGACAAATCTGCAGCATCTGTGTTTCTAGCACCTTGTTGAATCTATGTAGATAGATAGATAGATAGATAGATAGATAGATAGATAGATAGATAGATAGATAGATAGATAGATAGATAGATAGATAGATAGATAGATAGATAGATAGATAGATAGATAGATAGATAGATAGATAGATAGATAGATAGATAGATAGATAGATAGATAGATAGATAGATAGATAGATAGATAGATAGATAGATAGATAGATAGATAGATAGATAGATAGATAGATAGATAGATAGATAGATAGATAGATAGATAGATAGATAGATAGATAGATAGATAGATAGATAGATAGATAGATAGATAGATAGATAGATAGATAGATAGATAGATAGATAGATAGATTTTCTTTTTTTTAAACAATTTTAAAACCAATGTATCAATTTCCTTCCACTTCACAAATCATGCACCAGTTTATGTTGGTCTATTGGATAAAATTCCCCCATAAAACCATTAAGGTTTGTGGCAGAAAAATAACAAATAATAAAAAAGTTCATAGGGGTTCAAATTGTTTTGCAAAGTGCTACATTCAATATTTTTCATCAGGACTGTCTTGGCCGGGAGCATGTGGTGGAAGTGCTCACTGAAGAGCTGGAGGAGGGCAGGTGAGCTCCGTGTTTCTGTTTTCTGACACAATAATCATTAAACCCTTAGAAGCACCTCTATATGTAGAAATGTGCTGACTCAGCTGTTTCCTCCAGTTTGGATTTGTTGGGGCAGCAGGAGGAGGATGAGTGGAGAAAAACAGTTCATCTGCTCAAAGAAGAGGTCATAAGGTTTTTAATTTGTTAAATATGATAATTGGTTAATTAGAAAGATAAGTAAAAAAAAAAAAAGATGTAAAAAATCATCCTTAAAGTAGCTTTTATTGTATTTTAGAGAGCGCTGCTGCGCTACTTCCTGTTTGAAGGTCTGCGTTACGTCTGGCTGGACAGGAGAGACGTTTTCTGTCGCATTAGATACTGAAACAGGATTACCACAATCAGTTAGAGCTAGAAGAATGGTCCTGATTGATACAGTCCAAATAATCTTTTACACATTTCTTTTCTATTTAGAGGGCTGAAGCTATTTCAGATTAGGTAGAAATAAGATATTAAATAAATGTTAATGCAACATGAGATGGTCATTTTTGCAACAGTGTAAACCTGCTTCTGCTTCTCTTTAGTGTTCTCAATGAGGAATTGACTTGCAGAGATTTGTTTGGTTTTCAAAGGGGGCTGAGTCGTCAGGAGCAGAGCTCGAGGTACAAAAAGATACAAGTTTTTGCAATTATGTATAGTTTACATTGTCTTTTTAAGACAGATTATTGCACATTTCTTTTTTAGGAGATGCCTGTTTGGGGACAACATTATTGATGTACCTGTGAAGTCTTACTTGAGGCTCCTGCTTGAGGAAGTGAGTTGGGGGAAAAAATTGTTTTTCAACTTAATTTCTAGAACCTGAACAGAAATTAAAATGAGTAATTTACCACTTTTGTGACTGATCTTTTGTTATGATGAGCAAGCATTTTTTATACCACTTTGTTTATTGTTTTATGACTGATCATTTGTATTTTATGGTTGTATATAGGACTTTGGTCATTTGGGTGTTTAAAGGGATTTATAAATCAAATTGGTATGGTATGGTATGGTGAAAATACCTTTACATCCTGACTGCTACAACAGCCACATTTCTTTCTGAGTTTGTGAGTTGGTTTTGTATGAGCAACCTATTACCTCCTGCCTATACTGTGTCAGGAAGTTGCTGTAATTTGATTACAAAGGTTCGGCTAATTTCATTTTTAAATGAAGATTAGACAAAAATATGCAGTATCAAAAGGTATGGTGAACAAAAACAAATGTGTTTTTGTAACAGTCCAAAAAAGTTGATAATGATGGATTTTACAAGTTTATTGTACAATCCCATTAGAAAGGAGCCTCCTTGTGTGGATCCTGTGAGTTTTAAGTCTGTCTCAGACTGGAGCTATATACAGGTCAATCCTAATAGAAGACCTGTTGGAGGCTGCAAAAGATCGGAGCATATTCATTTGTTTGAATGGCCCAGTCAAAGTGCAGATCTAATTTCAATTAAGAGTTTGTTACAAAACTTTAAAATTTATTTTTATCGATGCTCTTCATTCAGTCGGTTGTTTTCGCTCTTTCCTTTCACAATAAGTGCTTAACTGATTAATTAAATACGAAGTTAAGATCGTAGAGGTTGTTTTATTTCTTTTTATCTCAGACAGTAAAGGTTTGTAGATGTAAGTGTTTGGAAAGTGTAAAATGAAAATAAAAGGTTTAGAGTTTAAATTGTTGAACTGATGTTCCCTTTTTTTCTGCTCTTGTAGGTCCTTAATCCATTCTATATATTTCAAGTGGGCAGTCTGGTGCTGTGGATGTGTGATGAATATTACTATTATGCCATGTGTATATTAATCATCTCATTCATTTCCATCAGTATTTCACTCTATGAAACTCGAAAGGTGAGCCTTTAGACAGGATCTCTATTGATGTGATTTAATTTCTGGAATTAAAATTAGATTACAGTTCATAAACTTGAATTCCTTTAACTCCATAGCAAAGTGTAACTATTCGCAACATGGCCCGGTTGGTAACAGACGTCAAAATACGAAGAGACTCGGGGGGTGAGTTAATGAAAATGTTCTCCAATGGTAGCTTATTTCAGTTTCAGAAGGTCAGAAGTGGATTTTGAGGTTTGGTTGGAACTAAATACAGTAAGACTGCTTTTGTGAACTCATTCTGTGTTGAACCCAGAACTGTTTAGTAAATCCTGTGGTTTTCTGTTTTCTTAGAGGAAGAATGTGTGAGCTCCTTGGAGCTTGTTCCTGGTGACTGTTTGATCATCCCTCAGGAAGGTCTGCTGCTGCCCTGTGATGCTGCCCTGCTGGTGGGGGAGTGTCTTGTCAATGAGAGCATGCTCACAGGTAATCATAGGCTTCCACATTGCTGCCAGAAAGGGCCTTATCTAAGATTTCTTGCTTTGCTTTCAGAATTTCAAATTTGCAGTTAAAAATCAAATTAGTTTTTTGTGTTTATTTGGTTTGACCATTGAGGAAGGGATGCAACTAACAATTAATTTGCTTATCGATCAGTCTGTTGACAATTTTTTTGATTACTCGATTAATAATCGCATAGCAAAAGGCGCATAATAGAGATTATTTTTAACAGAATTTGAACCAGGTGAAGTGATCTGAGTGGATGGAGCATATTTACAGACAAAGAAGGTTTTCACCTTAAATGCTAAATTTATATATTTTTTGTAAACTTTGGCCTAATTACAGCTCTGTATGGGTTATTCTTTCAACAGATGGCATGTTTTAGAGTCTGTATATTCCAGTTATCGATTACTCGATGACTAAATTAGTTGACGATTATTAAAAAAAATAGATTAATCACGATCAATCCGATTAATTGTTTCTGCCCTACATTTAGTTATTTCCTCTAAATTATGATGGTATATGTGAGTTATTTTATTCACAGTTTAAACTTTTAGGATCATAAAACCTAAATTTCTATTGTAATTATACAAATGCAGGTGAGCTTTTAAAAATCATTGTGTATATGTTATGTAATTTCGTAACAGGCTGTTTTTCTATTTCACTTACCTCAGAAGTTGAGGAAATGACCCAGACCCAGGAACCACTAACTTTTCATGTGTTTTTTACTCACTTAAATTCACAGTTAATTGCTTTCATCGGTGCTGTGTTCAGGTGAAAGTATTCCAGTACTGAAAACCCCACTGCCAGCTGGTGATACTACTTACAGCTCAAAGACTGAGCGCAGACACACCCTTTTCTGTGGCACCCAAATCATTCAGGCTAAAGGAGGAAACGCTGTTGCCGTTGTCACAAGTACTGGTAAGTAGAGGAAATGTGGCTTGTCTGCATTTGAATTAAGAAGCCTGCTACAACTACCTTGTTGGAGCTAACTTTAATGAGCCTTATAATCCTACTTATGAAGGAATTTTACACTACATTTTACAGAATCCCAATTCTACCATGAACCCGCCCAATCCTCTTTGCACCAGTCCCTCACGGTTCCCCCTGCAGGTGGTGGGGAAGGGCCGGAGGGGCTCTGGTTTGGGGACCAGTGGATTTTGTCTCTTCTTTTTGCAGATGACGTGGTCCTGCTGGCCCCCTCTAGCCAAGACCTACAGCATGCGCTGGGACGGTTCACAGCTGAGTGTGAAGCGGCTGGGATAAAGATCAGCTCCTCCAAGTCCGAGGCCATGGTTCTCGACCGGAAAAGGGTGGCTTGTCCTCTTCAGGTTGGAGGGGAGTTCCTGCCTCAAGGGTCTTGTTCACGAGTGAGGGAAGAATAGAGCGGGAGATTGACAGACGGATTGGTGCGGCTGCCGCAGTAATGGGGGCACTGTGCCGGTCCATTGTGGTGAAGAGAGAGCTGGGCCAAAAAGCGAAGCTCTCGATTTACCGGTCGGTCTACGTTCCTACCCTCACCTATGGCCATGAACTTTGGCTCATGACCGAAAGAACGAGATCCCGGATACAAGCGGCTGAAATGAGCTTCCTCCGTAGGGTGGCCGGGCTCTCCCTTAGAGATAGGGTGAGGAGCTCAGCCATCCGGGAGGGGCTCGGAGTAGAGCCGCTGCTCCTCCACATCGAGAGGAGCCAGTTAAGGTGGCTCGGGCATCTATATCGGATGCCTCCTGGATACCTTCCTCGGGAGGTGTTCCAGGCTCGTCCCACCGGGAGGAGGCCCAGGGGACGGTCCAGGACATGCTGGAGGGACTATGTCTCTCGGCTGGCCTGGGAACGCCTTGGGCTCCACCCGGAGGAGCTGGAGGAGATGTCTGGAGAGAGGGACGTCTGGGTGTCTCTGTTGAGTCTGCTGCCCCCGCAACCCAGTACCAGATAAAGTGGAAGACGATGACCAATTTTACCAGTGGCATTAAATTGTTTGGCAGTTGTAAATATGTTAGCAAATACATGTAGCATTTTATTTCACATTAAACTTTGAAGTTAAAAAGGGGGGGGGGGGGGGGGAGCCAATTTCATCTGTATGTTAATGTTTTAGACAAGTGGTTTTCAAACTGTGCATCCCCAACCTTTCAGGGAGACCTCTGAAAGGTTGGGGATGATCCTTTTAAAGAAAAACTGTTCTTATTCTCAACAGTTTATTTAATTTTATTCAGTGAGATTAAATGGTTTTTAACATATTTTAATAATATTCTTACAATATAATATTCTTATAAATAATAGTTAATAAAAGACATTTTGAAATGTTGATGTTTCTGTGGGTTTTGCAAAACGGGGTCCCCGCCCAGAAACTAATGCTGTTTGGGGGGCGATGGTATGGAAAAGTTTGGGAACCCCTGATTTAAACTATGATTTTTTAAACATTTCTCCACAGCTCTTTCTGGTACCATTTACATTTTCGTGACACTCTTCAAAACAGATGTAAGTGCCATGAAGTAGGTCTTTATTGAAATAAAGAGTTTTAACACATGCTTTGATGTATTTCCAGGTGACCTGGGGAGAGTTGATTATTAGAGCCCTGGATGTTGTGACCATTGTAGTTCCTCCTGCCCTGCCTGCTGCCATCACCACAGGAACTATTTATGCCCAGAACAGGTTAAAGGAGCGTGGTATTTTTTGCATCAGTCCACCACGAATAAACATATGTGGCAAGGTCTCAGTCTTCTGCTTTGAGAAGGTGAGGTTTAAATCTTTAAAGGGCTGAGGATATAAAAAAACAATATAAAGTATTCAAATTATAATTAGCGGCTCACTGCTGTGCTTCGAATCTATGTCCTGTTGAATAAACCAGGTGGACTTGAGCTTAAGGTTGTGAACTGATGGCCAGATCATGTTCTAATCAGGGATTTTGGTAGAGAGCAAAATTCTTTATTCCATCAATTACAGGTAATTCAAGTCCTGAAGTATCAAATAAGCCCCTGACCATGACACTACCACTACCGTGTTCGACTGACATTCTATGAACTTCTATTAATTTCTTGCCCAATATAACAGGATGTTCCACAAAGTAAAAAGAAGATGCAACCCTTTTTATGGACGTCTTTGGGATCATCAAGATGTTTTTTTGTTGTTGCCCAGTCTCTTTCCTGTTATTGAGTCATGAATACTCAACCCTATCAGAGGAATGAGGCATGCAGAGCTTGAGATGACGTTCTTGTTTTCACCTCCTAGCTGAGTCATCAGTGTGGTCTTGGAGTAATTTTGGTCAGCTCAGGTTCTGACAACAAATTTCGAGTAAATTTGTTTTCCCAGACAGGAACTCTGACTGAGGAGGGTCTGAATGTGTGGGGGGTGATGAAGACTGGACCTGGTGGTTTTTCTCAACTGGTACCTGATCCCATGCTACTGCCTCAGGGTCACATGAGTGTCGCGCTAGCCAGCTGTCACACTGTTACACTATTGCAAGGTCAGCCCCTTGGAGATCCCTTGGAGCTAAAGATGGTGGAGTCTACTGGCTGGGTATGAAATTATACAGACACTATACTTACTCTTTATGATTTCAAAGTTATTGAACACTCTGTGCTAAACTTTTTTAGCTACTTGGCTTACATCTTTTGACCTTTAGACAAAAAGTCCTGATTTTATCCCACCAAAATACCAGATTTAGGTCAATATAATAGATAACAATAACTCGGATTTTACATGTAAAACTAGAAATTGCAAATATTTGTGTGTTTCATTCTATTTCATTCTTCCATTGTACCAATAATGGTAAGGGACATGGTATTAATGCATTGTTTTGTCTAGATGAACAGCAAAATATTTTTTTTGCATTTTTATTTTTATATTGTTTAAAAATATAGCTTCCTCTAAGGATTTATGGGGGTAAAATCTATGTCTTCCCAAATTTTGGGGGGTCTAGACCAAACATGTAGGGGCTTGTTGCCGATAGCTTAGCTCTATATGGGCATCTTCTAATTGTTACAATACTGAATAGGGGGTTGTTGGCTGGATCTTTGCCACATTGGCAAGTCTTCCATCCATTTAAATGGTAGCTTTTCCATTTTGTTACACATCTTTCTGGTTTTGGTTACGATATAAACCATTTGAGATCATTTTAACCAAACAGCCTACATTTCCTGCTCCTTTTTGTATGTTTTACCGTTTCAAAACAACTCTTTAATTAAATAAATTATTTTTTCAGACATAAAAATCTACCTACTACCAGTATATTATTTGAGAAATGGAAATATAATTTGAAATAAGTAAATGATCTGGTTAGGGGTGTTATTTTAAACACAAAGGTACATGTTTGTTCAATGCCTCTATTTTAAAATATTGTTAAGATTTTCAGTTAATTTAAGCTTTTATGACATTGCAAAATATATAAATATATATTTTATAGCTATGTAAAAATCCTGTTTGTGTTTTCTTTGTAATTTATCAGATTCTTCAGGAGCCAGAGGGAGATGAGGATATTGTACACTCAGAGTTTGGAGGTCACAGAGTTTTGGTTGTTATGAGACCACCGACTGACCAACCTCAGTATCAAAGAAGTGTGAGTGTAACTCAGTCCTGTCCTGCAGTTATGCATTTTACACAAGCTAGCTCAAAATTTAACTCGCATAATCAACTTTCACCTTTCATTTTTACTTCCTTGACTTAGATAGCTTTCCCAAACCATAGACATGTTTAATATCTTACAAAAGTGAGTGCACCTCTCATATTTTTGTAAATATTGTATTATATCCCCCCCTCAAAATAACTCAACACATAGTCATTAATGTCTGGCAACAAAAGTGAGTTCACCCCTAAGTGACAACATCTAAATTCTGCCCATTAGCCATTCACTAGCAAGGACCACACCACAAAGATATGAGTTTAAAGGTTTATTGAAGGAAGGGGTCGCAGTGATGGATGGATTAGGTGTGAGGATTGGTTAGATTGGTTATCTGGGGAGACTTGCTGATGAAAGCTTGGGAGAAGGAAACTCGGGGTGCAATCTTCAGAAAAAGGCTTTTCCCAAGACCACTAAAGACCCCCAAAATTTAAGAATTTAATTGACCAGAGCCGAGAGAGAGCTTGATGCAAGCCACTGAGATTATTACAGACATAAGAACTGTATGCATGGGGTGATCAACGTCTGAAAATTTGAATGGTTTGATCAGAGATGCACTGACTGGATGCTGTAGATGTGACTTTGACACAGAAGGAGTGAACTGAATAATGTTCTGGGTGAAATGTTGGACCTCAGCGAACTTGGAGGAAGTGTTTAATGAAACGGAATCTCTTAGCTAGGCATCCTGACCCAGTAAAGAACAGTGGATCTTGAGGTGAGGCAATTGTGGCTTATCTGGACTGAATGTAGATAGAGATCAGTTCATAAGGGCTGAGAAAGGAGCTAAAACAGAAGAGATTAATTGGAAAAGAGATTGACAGCTATTTGGTTTTACCTTTTTGGAGAGTGAAGGTGAAAGTGGCCATGAATAAAGATATCTGAAAGGCCTGAATGAATAGAAGTGAAGATGGGGCGATCTCTGAGCACCATAGGAAGCCGAAGAAGGTCTTCAGAAACATGGATTCTAGAATCAGGTCAGTCGGAGGAATTGAATATGATGCAACTACCTGCAACTTTAGAGTCTGATTGAACCACTCTGTTAGTCCATTAGTCTGAGGGTTGTATGGGGTGGTCCTCAGGCTTCAAATACCCAGCAGCTTATACACCTGTTTCTGTAAGTTGGACATAAAGTTGGTTCCCTAGTTGGTCAGCATCTTCCGTGGAAACCCTACTCTTAAGAAGAGCTGAACTAGGCAGAAAGCCATGGATTTGCCTTAATGGATTTCAGTGGAAAAACATATTTGGTTGACTAATCATTAATCACAAGCATATAGCAATTTTCTGTCTTACTTTTCTCAGCGGGTCCAACAATGTCCATTCCAAGGTGCTCAAATGGGGTGCTGATAATAGGTAGTGGTTGGAGAGGAGCTTTGGAAGGAAATTTGGAGCCTTTCATTTGGCACTGAGGGCAGCTCTTACAGAAGTAGGGTCATCTTTGTAAAGGCCAGGCCAGAAAAAAAGGTTTCTTGATATGAGCTGTGGTTATTTGTATATCTATGTGGTCAGCCCAGGGAGCAGTGTTAAGTTAAGCACCAGTTCCACGTTTCATAAGCACCAAAAGAGCTGTAACTCTGCCTGTAGAAGTTATACATCTATTTTTTGTTCTATTTCCTCATCAGTCCACCAATGAGGCAGTCGCCATCATTAAGAGGTTTCCCTTCTCCTCAGCCTTGAAGAGGATGAGCGTGCTGACGGTGGACCTTGGGGGGTGCTCTGCTATGGCTTTCCTCAAAGGCTCTCCAGAGATGGTGGCTAGCCTTTGTCGACCTGATACAGGTTGAGACAGAAATCTGTCCATAATTTTAGAGACAAAAACTTAACTCTTACTTTTTTTCTTGTTCTTCCTTTTCAAAACTTTGAAAAATTTTAAGACATTTAGAAAACAAGGGGTCATTTTTGTTTTCATTTCCAGAAGAGTTCTCCAGTACTTTGCGCACCTTTTCCAGGGAAGGCCTCAGGGTTCTGGCACTTGCCTGTAAACCAGTAGACATCAATTCAGATGTGAAAAATACTGAACGGTAAGAAAACAATGATTTTTTTTAAATATAGAATTAGAACAGCAACTTTCTATTGAACACAGCTCTGCTCTGCAGGGCTGAAGTAGAGAAGGAAATGCAATTCCTGGGCTTACTGATGATGAAAAATCTGGTAAAACCTGAGAGCGCAGCTGTCATTAACATCCTGAATTTGGCAGACATTCGTAGTGTTATGGTCACTGGTGAGAACATGTTCACAGCCTTTTCACTGTGTGGTTAAAAACATTTTCCAGACATTAAAGTTTCGGAGTTGTTTAATATATTGATTTGCTTTTTTTTTTTTTATTCTGTCATTATTTATTTTTTCTCACACAGGGGACAACCTTTTAACAGCAGTGAATGTAGCAAAAAGTTGTGGGATGGTGGGATCTGATGAGAAGGTGATTAATGTCGATGCAACCCCCCACACCGCTGAAACCCTCCCCACACTGAGGTTTAGTCTAGAAGACGAGGGGACCTCTCCTGCCCAAAGCACCAGAGACATCATTAATCAGGTTGGTCTTTTTCAGTCAGAGCTCAACTATAAAAGCTTTATGAATGATGAGTATCCAGAAGGGTGTTTAAGCCCAAAGAATGGCTGAAAATTATTACGGGTTATCACTTCTGGCCTTCCAGGGAGGGTTTTCACCTGTTTTGACTTGGGCTGTCTTGCAGTTGAAAAGTTGGCAGTTTGATTCCTGCCACATCTCAATGTGGCCCTCTTGCAACTTGTATTGCAAACCTCTGCTTTAGTCAATAATGTATATAACCATTAACAAACACGGGTACATTACAAGTTTTATTTATTGTGTTTTTAATTATTTTGCTATAGTTTGGGTGTTGTTATTGTTGTAATTTCTCTCTCAGGGTCCATACCAAGCTGGTTTTAGTTACCATCTAGCTGTTACTGGCAAATCATTTGCTGCCCTCTGTGATCACTTCCCAGAACATTTTCCAAAGGTAAGATGATCTGTATGATTGCAGCAAAAAATATTCTGACAATAGCAACAGTTTTATCAATTATTAATATATGTATCACATTTGCAGGTATTGATGAAAGCCACAATATTTGCAAGGATGTCTCCTGACCAAAAATCCCAACTTGTGAAGGAGCTGCAGAAATTGAAGTTTGTCTTTATTTCGTTTGTTTCTTTGACAAGTAACCAAAGGGTAACATAAAATAGGGAATGTATTCAGAAGAAATATGACTAAAAAAAGAATCTAATTTTTAGTGTCCTCAGTCCGTGGCATTGGTATACATTTATTTTCAGATTATTTTGTGTTTCTTATAAGAAATTTGATTAGCATCATGCCATTTCTGGAATAATAGCCAAACATTGTACTCAAGTAAAGGTGACATTACTTCAAAATAAATCTGGAATAAACAGCTAGGCATGCTACTAGACGTTTGTCAGTTTCAAGTTATTTTGCTTCAGTCGCATCAACTTTCACTTCCAAGACTGAAAACATTAGCTGTGTTCCCATGCTGATCAGGTGAGGACCAAGGTGGCTTTAAAGGCAGAAATCAGCATTGTGATAAATGTGAATGACTTCAAAATACAGTTAAACGTGTGACTGGATTTAATTTCTTATTCTAAGATTAGCCTTAAGCAAAAACAAAAAGGTTTCTGAGTATTGGGGAATCAAATTAAAATAAGTTAACATACCCCATGATTTAACTGGTTTTATTTAAAACCAAAAATGCATCAAGTATTGTTACTGTTAACAAACTTTAGTTTATTGCTATAAAATAGCAGGATAATGTAATACTACCTTCTAATTCTACGATCTTTTTCAGTGATTCCTTGAAGTTATTTTGGTTACATTTGCACTCCTTTTAAGGAGTATGAAGGAACAGAAAAATGAGTTCAAAGGCACTTATTCACATAAAAATTGACAACTTAGACCAGAGAGCCAGCTGGCCATGGTAAAACATGCTGTGACTTTTTCAACAGAAGTACACGACAGTAAAAGAGCAAATAAAAAATATCCAGCTAAATCTACAGTTCTAAATTGTAAGTGGTTAACTTTATATAACATTTTGTACTCTTTCACAGAGAGGGGAGATGCTCTCTGGTTACATCGTTCAGTCTGTTTAGGTACATGGCTTTATACAGCTTAATTCAGTTCTGCTCCGTCCTCATCCTGAACACAGTGAGTAGCAGCTATCCTTGGCTCCATAGGCAGATCTTCTGTGTGACATATTGTATCTTTAGCTTTTCATTTATTTTCCAAAACAAAATAGTTACCGGTATACAGTCATATTCAATCAATTACAATATTATTGAAAAGTCAATTTATTACAATAACTCCATCACTAAGTGAAACCTTTATGCAGATAAATGACACACAGACTAATGTTTTCAAGCCTTTATTTCTGTTAATTTTCTCCTTGCAGCTAATAAAAACACAACATTTAAGATTTGAATATTAAATCAGACCAATAAATACATACATATTTAATACAGAAACATGGGCTTACTGAAGAATGCTTAATACCTGCTTAATGTTTGTTATTTACTTGAGTTGCTTGTAATCTGAGAGCCTCGTTGGAACCCATATTTTAATTTATTGAATATGGCTGTATACATACAAGTGCTAATGGTTGAGCCTTAGGCCCTGCGGCTCACCTGGGCTCATTGCAATACTAGAAAATGTTGGTCTCACCTCCAAAGGTTGGGCTCTGGAGCTCAATCTATAATTCTAATGGGAAATGTTTGTAGTTATTTTAGTTTACACTGAAAATAATATTTGTGGTTCTAAATCTTTTAGGGCAGCTGTGGCTCAATGGAAAGAGTGTTTTTTTTTTGCTACTGAAAGTTAGGGGTTCCATTCCACCTGCTGCATGTTGATGTACTCTTGGGCAAGGCACCTACACCACAAATAGCCTACCGATCTGCGTATCGGTGTATGAATGTGTGCGCGTTTGTGAGTGCGGCTGGTTAAAAGTGGGTAAGAACCCTTTGAATGGTCAGTATGACTAGAAAAGCGCTACGTAAGTCTAGACGATTACCTTTTTATTATTTATGCGAACTAGTTCTAAGATTTTACCCATCCCAACTGCAGTGCAATCAGTCATTGCTGTTTATAAATGCATTATTGAAGCTGAATTGATTACATTCCTTGCAAACATATTACAAGTATTTATTAAAACCAATGCTTTGATGTATGTGACCAGGTAAAGACAACTTTAGGCGACTTTCAGTTCCTGTACTTTGACTTGTTCCTCGTGACTCTGCTGGCCATGGTGATGGGGAGAGGAGGTCCCAGTGAGGAGCTGTACCCATGCAGACCTCCAGCCAGTCTGCTGTCCCTGCCCGTGTTCGGCAGCCTCTTCATTCACACCTGCATGATCGTTCTGGGCCAGCTGGGTGCATTCTTCATCACCACCTCACAGGGATGGTCAGTTAAATGTTTGTATTTAATTGCATTTTGGTAAATGAGTACTTAACTTTATTCACATCTGTGCATAACCATGTCTCTTAGGTATATTCCACTTAATTCAACGGTGTTTGGAGCAGATAACCTACCCAACATGGAGAACAACAGTGTGTTTGATTTATCTGGTTTTCAGTACATTATCCTGGCAGCTGTGGTCACCAAAAGCTACCCTCACAAAAAACCTCTCTACCATAACTGTGAGTGGTTCGATAAATCGAACAATTGTGAATCTTATATCAGAGTAATGAAACTTCAACATTTATATGTAAACTTACAGTTCCTTATCATTGTGTTTATTTTAGCTTTGGGTTAAGTTGAATCCATCAAAAATGTTAAGCCTTGTATGACATAATTTTCCAATCTTTCCAGCGATCTTCCTCTGCCTGCTGCTGATCCAGTTTGCTGTGATGGTGTGGCTTGTGTTATATCCAGGTTCTTCCTTTAGTTGGTTACTGCAACTATATGACTTCCCTGATATGACGTTTAGGATCCTGCTTGTGGCTGTTTCTGTTGTCAACTTTCTGATTTGTGTTTTTGCAGAGGTGAGTGATAATGTTCATGCATTATAATGGACTATTGTCTTGTGAATATGTATGCAGAATTACTCACACACTCAACTTGGTGTGTATGGAGGTACACAAAACAATGTCCAGGGTATTGTTTACCTGGGAAAAAACTAGAGATGCATACTGTCCACAAGAAGGGCCAGAAAATTAGAGACGTTTAGGCCCAGTGTTAGAAGCACGATGTTGCATGTCTTCGTCTGCAAAGGATACTACAAATGTTCCCCTGGGCGCTCTCTTTACAAGACAGTAAACTCAGCATAAGTGTCTCCTGTCAGAGGCCACTTCATATCATGTCTGCTACAGCTGCCAGCAGGTTTATCCATACAGCTGTGTTCAAGATAGTAGCAGGGCAACTAGACTAACCAAATCAATCAGTTTTTGGTAGAAATCATATCACCACATGGCAAATAATTCACTAGTAGGTGTAGTAGAGTCATGGAAAACCAACAGAACCAACATTTATTATATGCATGCTCCTGAATCTGTGTAATTAAATAAATGATTGAAAGAGGCATGGTCAAGATAATAGCAGTGTGGAGCTCAATTACTAGGTCATTCATTCTGTGAATGACCTAGTAATTCTTATTACGATATCGGCCCATTTATCGCATACAAGGGATCATGGATCAGTTTGCATTTATTAAAATACTTGAAGAGGTCATCTTGCCTTATGCCAAAGAGGATTGGCCTTGAAATGGGTGTTTTGACAAGACGACCCCAAACACACCAGTAAGCGAGCAGCATATTGGTTCCAGACCAACAAAATCAAAGTTATAGGGCAACCAGCCTACTTGAATAACGTTGTCAGATCATCCTAGGCTGGAATGCCTGTTCACAGGTGACAAGTTGATAAACCCCATGCAACATAGATGTGAAGCAGTTCTCAGTGATTCACAGGAACAATAAACCCTAAAGATTTTCAGTTTATACAGTAAATGTTAGTTTGTAAAGAAAAATGCAGACTCTGCTATTTGGTTGAACACCCAAAGGTTCATTTTTCTCTATTTTCTGTAGTGTGATTAAAAGACTGATACATTTTCCTTCATGGTTTGATTTACAATATAATTTGCAATGTTCCCAGTGCATGCAAATAAAAACTATTCTAAGAATTTTGAGGTTTACTCACGTTTTTAAACACTATTATTTTGAACACAATTATATAATGGCAGTTTGAAGAAAACCAGATTTTGAGTTACTACAGTGTGTAATTTCTGTGGGGATTATTGTTGTATTGTAGAATGAATGTTTTCAGGCACACACAAAACAAACATGCTCCAATGTTGTTGGCATTTTCCAACACCACCTTTGATAATTAACAAACCAAGCCAGAGCACATTCTGAGGGGAAACGTATCTCCAGTGACACCCTCCAGATATTTTGTAAACCAGAATCTTTTTCCTCCGGCTTCTGATAGATTTGGGCATGCTGAGCTGTCTACGATTGCTGCGAGGAAGACGTCGGTCCAAGAAGCAGTACAAACTTCTGAAGTCCGTTCTGTCTCAGTGTACAACATGGCCGCCACTTGATCAAACGCTGAATCCGTCAGACGACTCGCTCATCTCCTTCAGCTAGTATCCGTCTAGTTTTCCATTAGACTCACCGGGTCTCTGGACTTTACTATATTACATATCTAAACAACATTCATTTACCAACATGACAAAGTTTCTTTCCAATGATAAATATTTTTACATTGTTTAAATGTTTGGAAAATTTTGTAAACCATCAATTCCTCTTTCATTGTTTTACAATTCACAATGCAATCACACTTCAATGTAATTTTTGGATTTTTATACGATTGATTAATGCAAAGTAGACGTTCTTGCAATTGAGAAAATGGGGTAATTTAGTCAAGTTTTTACATTTTTTTTGTTTGCGGTTTCCACAATTTTTTCTGTAAATCTCGCACGGCCACCGATGCACATTTCTTGTGGGTTCTTTGCCAAGTATGCCATTTTATTGCTGCACAGTGGTTTGTGTCCGAGATGTTATTCTTGGCCGTACTGTGTAACTTTCTGATTTTTTTTTTGTGCTTCCATTTGCCTTTTTGCTTTGTCACTGATGCACCTGAATTTCCCCACTGTGGGACAATAAAGGATATTTCAACTCTTTTCTATGATGTATCAGACACAACTAATTCCTGCTTCATTCACTCTACCAACCATGGCTCAGTGAGTAGTCATCTTGCAAATGCGAGGTTGTGGGTTTGATTTCAACTTCCTCCTGTCACATGTTGAAGTGCCCCTGGTCAAGGGACTTAATCCCCAGTGCCTACTGATCTGTGTATTGGTGTATGAATGTGTGCACATTAGTGTGATTGGTTGAATGTGGCTCTAGTGTAAAGTGCTTTCAGTGATCATTATAAATAGAAAAGATATATATATTAAATCCATTTCTAGTCACACCATCATGTGCCTGCATTAAAAACTACCACTTCTTACATGTTTGTATGTTATGGTGACAAACCATAAAAGAGATTTCCTGTGTTCTGGGATCTAGATGCCTACAGTATAAATAATTGTATTTTCAGGTCAGCAAGAGGTTTACTACAAAGAACAAATATGCACATATAATCAGATTTTTAGTAAATCAATTTATTAAATCAGTATTTACAGGCAGTTTGTATTTTCTGTTCTTGTTCTGCCACTAGATTTTCTCAACTAAAATCTCTTCAACAAAATTGAGAATTCCCCCTTTAAATACTCTCATCTCTTAAAAACCAAAGGAATAAAAATCAACAACCAGGAAGTAAAGATGTGATACAGTAGGCACAAGCTGAATTCACCCATTTCCATGAGTCTTTTGTGTTGATGTTCTTGCACCACAAAATATGGCTTTGAGATCTCTTCTGCACAATTACAGGTGAGAAAACATTTAATGGGCATGGTGGTCCTGGAAGGCCACACAGTCGAGTTCTCTGGTTCTCAACCAGTGGTGCTCTGTTTCAGCCACGGCTCATTAGCTACTGAACAATCCTACAAGGAGTGACGTTACACTTCTGACACCAAGACGCAAACATCCGTAAAAAGAAAGGACAACTAGAATGACTTTAGCTTGAGAAAGCAATTTTTTTTTTCTGTTACATTAGGCTGTTTTTAAGTGCCGACCATAAGTTAAATACGTGCATTAGTCTTTCGGGAAAACAAACACGCTGGAAAAATACAATCTTCGTTCATTTCATTCATTCAGTCTCATTCACATGGACCTGAGTTCCTAAGTTTTACCTCGGAGGAGGATGTGAAGAAACATCACTGGCCGGAAGGAAACAGGACAGAAATAAAATTTATTTAAAACTTCACTTAAATTCCTGCAACCATCAACTTCAAATCATAAGAATGTAGCTGAATATATATATATATTTTAAAAGGGGCTTTTGGTTTATTTAAAATACTGTTCTTATGCTGCTGCCATTTCATTTGAAAAGGCAGAAAAGCTACATGAAACCTGACTTAGATCCACTCTCTCCTGTTCATTGTTGTTTACTCTTAAAGAGAAAGTATGCTACCATCAAAGGAAGACAGCTAAAAGCTTAGAAAAGTAAACACACCTTGTCACATATATAATTTGACACACATAACCCCTGACCTCAGTTTTTAAAAACAAATGGCAGTTTTTAATAGTAGGGTGTGCACTGATCCTTTGAGCAGTTTTCAGTATTTAATGTATGTATCATTTATACAAGATAAGAGAGCTTATTTATGCTCTGATTTTACCACTAGATAACAAAGGAGAGGAATATGATTCTGTTTCAAAGCTTACTATCTAATACTGTTTTTATAAGCAGACTTAGTGGTGTGTAAGAACTGTGATCTGTATTCAAAAGGTACCAGTGCATCCCTTAAGTAAAGACACGTGATTAAAATGAAAGAAAATGAGTAGTGATGTCTGGTGTTATTGCTGGGAAGCTGCTGTACAAGAACCCGATGATCTAGTTTTGATATGACCCAATGTTTCACCTCATCTTTGAACTGCTCATGGCAGAGTCTTTGCTTCTGCTCTTCTTACATCCTAAGACAGACAGAAGCCAAAAAAAAAAAAAAAACCCCAAAAAAAATCAAAATAAAAGAGATGGAGGCTGAGGGGCGTCTCTTAAAGGGGGATCATCACAGTGAGTCCAGAATATGTCCATAATCACAGTGCCAAATGAACATGAGCAGGGGAGAGAGGAGAGCTCGTTTCAGTTTGACTTCCTCCTAGAGTTCCTTGTTCTCTGACTGATTCGCCTGGCTGTGAGAGGAACGAGGAGCGCGCCAGCGCAGCCATACTCGCAGCCCGGCTTATATGTGGGAACCGAAGGGAGGAAGTTAAAGGAATACATTGTGGTGTTTGATCTCATGTGGCTCTTAATCTCTCTGTCCCCTCCATGGCTGGGACGTCCCAGAGACCCACTTATCTGTGCTGTCAGAACCCATGGGTGCCATCTGGGCTGGCGGGCTGCCAGACAGCCTGATTGTTTGATCTGGTGTCTTCTGAAGGCATAGTGGAGTTATTGCGCACTGGCCTGGCAGAAGAGAGAAAACAGGACTAAATTAGACAGCAACTTTTTTCCCCATACGCTCACTCTGCTGTATGTTTCCAAGAGGTAAATACTGAAACACTGAGCAGCTATATGGGTATGGAAGCAAATCGTTACCATATTTCAAATGAAAAAGCATTTTCAGAAATACTTTTTCATTTCAAGAATGTGGCTGCATTGTTTGACTCATAAATGAAATTAGTAATCAATCATCCTATTTGCATTTTAATTTTCTACTTCAAGACTGCTTATTCTTTCACTTAATTAAAATGAAAAAGACATTTGAGATTTATTTTTCAAAATATGCCCCAGCAAATAGATACCAAAATTCAATTTGAAATGTAAAATTTGAAAATGAAAAAGCATTTCTGGAAATGCTTTTTCATTTTAAGAATGTGGCTGCATTATTTCACCCATAAATAAAATTAGTAATCAATCATCCTATTTGCATTTGCATTTTCTTCTTCATGACTGCACATTTTATGCCATAATCAAAAAGAAAACAAAGCAGACATTCCTTTTTCGTTTTCGTGGTCTGCCCGCAAAGTACTGCCCAGAACTCAAAAACGAAAAAGCATTCCGAGCGGCGGGCGCAGCAGAGTGACATCAGCAGCCGCTCTTCCTCAGCTCCCTGCTGACCGAGCTAACCATCTTGTTCGGTAGGGGGCGCTGTGCACATCTGCATTGCATTGCATTGCAAACGTGCCAAGAAATTGATTGAATTGCAGCAGGGCCGAGCTCAATTTGTGGCAGTGGAAGGCAGAACTGCTATTTGGCTATGCAATTGAGACATACCAGTAAAACTCTTAAGGTGGTTGGAAATTCACAACTGCCTGAACCACAACATTTATTATTTTTCTAAATCTGGCGCCCCAATGTGGCCTTGGCAACTTCTGCTAACTGGCTATTGACAAAATCTCTCCTGGATGTTATATAAACACAACGCTCTTCCCCAGCCCTCCCCTACCAGCTGTGTGCTGATAGGACTATGCAGCCGATTGATAAAACTTCCACCTCTCTTCTCAAGAACAATGGCGCTTCTATCAGTGTTGACAGTCTAATTCTTGCAAACACACACACTTACATTTGCACCCTCAAGATTCCACCGTACCCTTGATAAATCTTTACTTATGTGTGTGTTGCTTACCCCTGCTGAGGTTTTTTGTACTACTTCAGACTTTATTCTGCTAAGAATAGAGTATGAAATATGATTTTTTTTCCCTCCTATCTTACTTTACCTACATGTGTGATTTCATTACTTTTCATAGATTTTCAGATTTCTCAGAAGGATTACCAGCAAAAGCCAATTATTATTAGTATTTGAAAATTTTGACTAAAGCTGTTTGTACAACAATGACCAGAGATTTTTAGATTTCTTAGAAGGATTTTATTACAAAAATTTCATACCAGTGAAAACCAAACATTATGAGTATTTAAAAAGTCTGGACCTACCAGTGACCCAGCTTCTCTACTTCAGTGAGTGCCCGTGACTGTTACTATTTGAATGATGGGACCACATCTGCCTCATACCAGCCACCTCAAGGATTAATATTATCATTTTTCTTCTAGCACAGGATGAATTCCTTACCACAGAGGACTTGATGAGCTAATTACCTCTGTTAGAAAGATTGGATTAGAACCAGCTCTTACCAGTAAACCCCCAAGGATTATTAATGTCATTTGATTTGCTTTTCTGTGTTTAATTTTCTGTGTCATTGTAATGTTTTTTCTCGTGTACAGCGCTTTGAGTGCCTTGTTGCTGAAAAGCGCTATATAAATAAACTTGACTTGACCCACTGACGGCTGAAACCCTGCCTCCACAAGTCAGTGCAGTGCTGCTATTAACATTACTGTTAATGGCTGTTAGGTTACTAGCTTGGGAGCTAACAATACAATGACTTGGTGGTGCACAGATGAGTAAAAGAAGATGGCTTCGTCTAAAATACATAATGTGGACTATGAAAATCAAACATTTAAAGATGAATGGACAGAAATAGTGTGTAAGGCCAGTCTGTCTTCTATGTTCTTAATCAGTTGGACTAATAAAGAGTAAACATCTAAAGAGACATTATGAAACCACACATAAGAACTTCAATCAAAGTTATCCACCTAGGTCTGACGGTAGGACAAGGAGAATAAATGAACTGAGGGGACTGTATGAGCGAGCTACTGCAATCACAGTCTCTAAGAACACAACAGCGAGCGTGTTCACTGGGAGTACAGTGGATTTTAGGAAAACACAAAAAGCTTTTCACTGACTGGGAAATGATCAAAGTGCATGGAAGATGTGGCAGAAACACAAAAAAGAAAAGGAAAGGACAACAACTTAGGAAAAAGGTCAAGCAAATTGTCATGTCTCCCACAAGCACAAGGAGAGCAGAACTGTTTTCCAAGATGTACTGACCCAGCTCGACTGTCATTCAAATTGCGTTTAATGTTGATACCTAAATTGGATTGCACTCTGTTCAGCAGATGATTTCATGGGCGTATGAATAATTAATCAATAGTTAAAAAACTAAAAATCTAGTTTTAATTAAAATTTCAATGAAAAATATATATATATATTTGTCAGTTAATTTAAAATATTTGGACCTCAAAGTGTTTGAACGAAATCCACTGGTCCCCAAACCACGTCTCTTCTTTTTGCGGATGACGTGGTCCTGCTGGCCCCCTCTAGCCAAGACCTACAGCACGCGCTGGGGCGGTTCGCAGCCGAGTGTGAAGCGGCTGGGATGAAGATCAGCTCCTCCAAGTCCGAGGCCATGGTACTCGACCGGAAAATGGTGGCTTGTCCTCTTCAGGTTGGAGGGGAGTTCCTGCCTCAAGTGGAGGAGTTTAAGTATCTCGGGGTCTTGTTCATGAGTGAGGGAAGAATGGAGCGGGAGATCGACAGACGGATCGGTGCGGCTGCCACAGTAATGAGGGCACTGTGCCGGTCCATTGTGGTGAAGAGAGAGCTGAGCCGAAAAGCAAAGCTCTCAATTTACTGGTCGGTCTATGTTCCTTCCCTCACCTATGGCCATGAACTTTGGGTCATGACCGAAAGAACGAGATCACGGATACAAGCGGCTGAAATGAGCTTCCTCCGTAGGGTGGCCGGTCACTCCCTTAGAGATAGGGTGAGGAGCTCGGCCATCCGGGAGGGGCTCGGAGTAGAGCCGCTGCTCCTCCACATCGAGAGGAGCCAGTTGAGGTGGCTCGGGCATCTATACCGGATGCCTCCTGGACGCCTTCCGCGGGAGGTGTTCCAGGCACGTCCCACCAGGAGGAGGCCCAGGGGACGGCCCAGGACACGCTGGAGGGACTATGTCTCTCGGCTGGCCTGGGAACGCCTCGGGCTCCTCCTGGAGGAGGTGTCTGGAGAGAGGGACGTTTGGGCGTCTCTGCTGAGTCTGCTGCCCCCGCGACCCGGTCCTGGATAAGCGGAAGACGACGAACGAACGAAGTGTTTGAACGATGGAGGTAGTGGACCTCCTGCTAATGTGGTTGGGAATCACTGCTCTAAAGCTTCTGAACCTCAGATCTGTAATTGTCACCTGTCAGTGTTGGGCTTTTCCTGAGGAGTCTCCTCTGGGCAGGCGCTACCCAGTATTCGTTTCCTGGCCTCTGCATACTCTGCTTCTCGCTGGGCCAGAGTCTTGACCTGCGGAGTGGGCCTGTTTGGATTCGTGGATGATGCCAATGACCCGTTACTTGCTGGTCGCTTCAAAATTCGGATCTGAGGCGGCGGCCCTGCTGGTAAGGAGTTGTCCTGAATCACCATGGTTGTCTTTAATGGTGATCGAGAAGAATCACTGGACTCCCTGAGGAAAAAAAAAAAAAAGATGCACAGAAGAAGATAATGTTAACGCCAGAAGAAAGCACATGCATCTTTGATTTAATTAGTCCTCACTCAGCTTCCTGTAACACTTGAAGACAACCTTTGACAGTTGACAGTTGCAAATTAGCCGGTCACAAAGTAACAGGCTGAATGAACAATGCAAAGCATCGGGTTAAAGGTTTGAGCAAACATGGGTGCATCCTTGATGTCTGCATCATGAGAGGCTAAAACGGACTTTCACTGACAATAAAACTATCTATAAGGTGAACAGAATAATAGGGATCCATTAGGAAACACTAATGTATTGTGTAATGTTCATAAGACAGAAATCTGCACGTCAGACCTATTGTTTTTCATACATTAGATAATGCATTGGGGTAAATATCTTGGCGCTGACCATTGATCAAATGCAAATCTATCGTAGCTTCCGAAGTCATGATCCCAGGAGGATCTTGTTCTGACCTATGAACAAATCGACGACACTGATGATAGTTTTGTCCCTAAACTGAGTTAGTTTTTACACATAGCGCTGACAAACACCACTGTTTAAATTGTATAAACGCAGGGTACCCCCAGGGTTCTTCGAGTGAAATTTAAGACTTTTTAAGACCACCTAGAAGGAAATTTAATGCCAATTTCACAGCTATAGCGATAAAATTATGAATGATATAATAAAAAATCTATGGATTTTAAGCCTGAGAAAATAATCGCCAGGTACTTGAACTTATTTTATTTAGACTTTCATATATAATAGACATTAACTTTGTGAGCTGTGCAATAACGAAATAAAAAAACTATGCATGTTTCTCACATTAAGAGTCAACACTACTCACTATTGCCTTACAAGCAACCTTTTAGCTATACAAGAGATAAAATGCAGATTAGGTTCAAAAAGTACAGCAATCCACTTTACGCTAATTTCGTCATTCGAAGTAAATGAGTGGTGGTCCGAAATTGTTTTCAGGATCCAAATCACCTCTGCCCGAAGAGTTGGCGAATGAGGTCGCAGGTTCACTACCGGCTGTACTACCGATGATGCGGAGGCTTCAGTATTACTTGCAGTACCCACGTTGCTGGTAGAGCCAGCAAGTAGAGCCTTGCTTTGAACAGAACTGAGCAATAGGTGCCTGCTGTTGGTGGGCTCTAGCATAAGCGACGTGTTTGGCGCTCTTCATGTGGGAGTCCAAAGCCATAAGTCTGATTGTCCCCAGCTTAAAAGATTTTCGGCACAAACAGCATTGGGCCTCATGGTCATTGTCCGAATTAGGTTTAACCCACTCGTATTTTGGATTCTGCTGCCACTTCGGGTTAAAACGACACTTGCCCATTCTGAAGCACACTAAGCTAACTTAGTCCAGACTGTTGGTAGTAGTCCTGAACACATCCCAGTCTGTACAGCCTAAACACGCCTGGAGATTCTCCACAGCCTCACTGCTCCACTTCCTTGTTGTCCTCACAACAGGTTTGCAGAGCTTTAGTTTCTGCCTGTATGCAGGAATCAGGTGGACCATGATGTGGTCGGATTGGCCCAGTGCAGCATGTGGGACGGCGTGATAAGCGTCTCTGATGGTGGTGTAACAGTGATCCAGAATGTTGTCCTCTCTGGTCGGACATTTTATAAACTGTCTATATTTGGGGAGTTCGTGGGTCAGATTACCTTTGTTAAAGTCGCCAACGACGATAACTAAGGAGTACGGGTTGGTCCGCTCCACACTCAGTATCTGGTCGGCGAGCATGCACTGTGCGACCTGCACGTTAGCTTGCGGCGGGATGTAAACACCGACCAGGATGAACGAAGCGAACTCACGGGGGGAATAGAAAGGCTTACAGTTTATGATGAAGGCTTCCAGGTCTGGAGAACAGTGCTGCTGAATCACTGTCACGTCGTTGCACCAACCACTGTTGAGGTAGAAACAGATTCCTCCACCTTTCGCTTTGCCGGAGAGTTCCGTGTCTGTGGCTGTGACTTCCTACATCAGCTTCTGTGAGGACAGCTGTGTACCATCATACACCAGGGTGAGTTACAACAACGACAAACCCTGGTTCACAGCCAAACTCAGAAGGTTAAGACTGGATAAGGAAAAGGCCTTCAGGAGTGGGGACAAAGACATATACAGAGAGGCAAAGTACAAGTTTGGCAAGGCAGTGAAAGAGGCCAAACGACTGTACTCTGAGAAGCTCCAAAACCAGTTCTCAGCCAACGACTCTGCGTCTGTCTGGAAAGGGCTCAAGCAAATCACCAACTACAAGCCGAAAGCCCCCCACTCCATCAACGACCGACGCCTCGCCAACGACCTGAACGAGTTCTACTGCCGCTTTGAAAGACAAAGGGACAGTCCTGCAACCATCTCCCACGACGCCCCCAACAGCTGCAGCCACAATCCACCACCCCCATCTCTCCAACCTCAAGAGGGGCCTTGGCACCTCCAACCCCCACCCTGAAGTTCCCCCCCACCAGCCCCCTACCCACGCCGAGGACGGCTCTTTCCATCCAGGAGAGGGACGTCAACAAACTCTTCAGGAGACAGAACCCCCGGAAAGCTGCTGGTCCGGATTCTGTCTCACCAGCCAGCCTGAAGCACTGCGCTGATCAGCTGTCTCCAGTCTTCACAGACATTTTTAACACCTCACTGGAGACATGTCATGTGCCAGCCTACTTCAAGTCCTCCACCATCGTCCCTGTTCCCAAGAAGCCAAGGACCACAGGGCTTAATGACTTCAGACCCGTCGCCCTGACCTCTGTGGTGATGAAGTCCTTTGAGCGCCTTGTGCTCTCACACCTAAAAGACATCACCGACCCCCTCCTTGACCCCCTGCAGTTTGCCTACAGAGCCAACAGGTCTGTAGATGATGCAGTCAACCTAGCCCTTCACTTCATCCTCCGGCACCTGGACTCCACAGGAACCTACGCCAGGATCATGTTTGTGGATTTCAGCTCTGCCTTCAACACCATCGTCCCAGTTCTGCTACAGGAGAAGCTCTCCCAGCTGAGTGTGCCCGACTCCACCTGCAGGTGGATCACTGACTTCCTGTCTGACAGGAAGCAGCGCGTGAGGCTGGGGAAGCACGTCTCTGACTCCCTGACCATCAGCACCGGTTCCCCCCAAGGCTGTGTTCTCTCTCCTCTGCTCTTCTCCCTGTACACCAACAGCTGCACCTCCAGTCACCAGTCTGTCAAGCTTCTGAAGTTTGCGGACGACACCACCCTGATCGGACTCATCTCTGATGGTGATGAGTCTGCGTACAGATGGGAGGTGGACCATCTGTTGGACTGGTGCAGCCAGAACAACCTTGAGCTCAACGCTCTAAAGACAGTGGAGATGGTTGTGAACTTCAGGCAGAACCCAGCCCCACCTGCCCCCATCACCCTCTGTGACTCCACAATTGACACTGTGGAATCTTTCCGCTTCCTGGGAACCATCATCTCCCAGGATCTCAAGTGGGAGCCAAACATCAGCTCCCTCATCAAGAAAGCCCAGCAGAGGATGTTCTTCCTGCGGCAGCTGAAGAAATTCAACCTGCCAAAGATTATGATGGTGTACTTCTACACAGCCATCATTGAGTCCATCCTCACCTCCTCCATCACCATCTGGTACGCCGCTGCTAAAGCCAAGGATAAGGGCAGGCTGCAGCGTGTCATTCGGTCTGCTGAGAAGGTCATTGGCTGCAGTCTACTGTCGCTCCAGGAACTGTACACCTCCAGGACCCTGAAGCAGTGCAGGGAAGATTCTGGCTGATCCCTCCCACCGCGGTCACAGACTCTTTGAGACTCTCCCCTCTGGCAGGAGGCTGCGGTCCATCCGGACCAAAACCTCACGCCACAAGAACAGTTTTTTCCCATCTGCCACCAGCCTGGTTAACAAAGCCCGGAAACCACCCTGACACTCTCCCTTTCCCCCACACCCCCCCTTTTTTTGCTGACAGGACACTTGTAACTTGTAACTCTATGTGTTACATTAACGCTCAGCATGGACTCCTGCATTACTTGCACTGCTTTACTTGCACAATGATCACCTGCACTGTTGTACTGCTCTTGCATCTTATACTGCTCTATATTTACTCTCACTCACTTAAAACTGTGCACATATATTTATATTATATTGTAGATATGTTTATACTGTTTAATTTGTATTGTATTGCACTGACTACGCCAAAACAAATTCCTTGTATGTCCAAAAACGTACTTGGCAATAAAGCTTTTCTGATTCTGATTCTGATTACTAACAAGGTGGTTTTGTTTTCCCACCACTCACTGAGCCCGCGGGAGAAAGTCGGCTGACGTGCCCTTCGTAAAACGGATATTTGTCATTGGGCGCGTGAATTCTTACATTGCTCGCACACACCAACAACACATTTTGCTTCAGTATTTTAGGACATTTTAGCATTTATTGTCTCACTAAAGGACAAAATAAATTAAGACCTGTAAATTACATTTTATAATTTGTCTTCAAAATGTAATACTTTTAAGGCCTTAATTATTTAGTAAAAAATTCAAGACTTTTTAAATACTTTTAAGACCCGCGGGTACCCTGAAACGTTAAACTGTTCAGGTTTATAATGGATGGCAATGAACAGTGCAGTACAGCTTTCAGCCCAAAGGTCAAGCTAACATCAAACAACAGAATTGGATCTTGGGGGCATTTAGTTTAGCATTTAAGGTTCTTACTTTTCTTTCTGGCTGATCCGAAGCTTCTCTTCCAACCGTTTTTCCATTTCCTGAGGGAAAAGTAGGGCAAACAGGGGTTCATGTGAACAAACATTGATTTGTGACACGATTATGAGCAGGATTCTGTTACAAGCTATTTATACACAAGAGGACAACTGTATTCATTTGGCTAACATTGGATATACAGGTACTGGTTAAAAGCATCCCAAGTTAATAAACAAAGTTAGATGGAAAATAGGAATTAGGTAAGGTAATTACACATGGGCAAAATTGACTCAGTATCTAGGACAAAAAAAAAAGTACGTAACTCCAGTGAACTTGTATTGCCAATCAAGAACAAGGCAATAAACACTTCTTCAGTCTTCAGAGAAAATTAAAAAAACAAACACAGAATCACAAATGTTTATGTTTGTCCTCGCACAGGGCTAAGCTAGATAAATACAACATAAAAAGAGAAATAATAAAAGAAGCGTTTTAGTGAAAAAAAGGGTTGCTATAGGTCCCATAATCTTTCAAAAAATCTGAGCTTTCAGTTGTGGTGGAGTGGTAAAATGTTATATGATGTATACATTTCTAATGTTCTGTATCCAATGATCAGTGAGTGGTGGGTTGGGCTTCATCCAATTGACTGTAATCATTTTCCTTGCCATTATTAAAAGAACAGGTAACACAGAGTCTTGATCACCAGTGAGACGGCCAAGAATTACATCAACTAGAAAGATTACAGGATCAAAAGGAATGTATGTGGGTGTGATCACCCACCCGACCACAACTCCTCCCGCAGTTATCACCAATACTACTTTTTAAAAGAAAAGTCCTAGGTGAAGTTTAAAAAATCAAATTTTACACTTTCAATCAACTTCCTTCCTAAGTTGACCCCTGATATTGTCCTCCTGCAAACAGCACAAATGTTTTCTCAAGAATCGAAAAAATAAGCAAAATAACATTCAGTCCCATCTCCCATTGGTGCGTAATGTGCCGAGTATTATCTGACACATTCATCATTAGTTTTTATACATCAAGGAGACTTTGTTTTTTCCATTGCTCCGGAATTTTTAATAAAATTAATTAAATGCTTTCTATATTTGTGGGTTCCCTTTTAATGTACTTCCAATCTGTATAACTCCAGTGACCTTTAGAGTTAATATTTGGCAGAATAGCTTTATTCTTTAACTGGGTGGGAACTATTATGAGCAAACAGAATTTCATCTAGCAATCCTTAGAAATAGTTACTTCAGATTTGGTGACAGGCACTACAAAGCTTCATAAAAGGAAAACCCTCTCGCTACTTGAAAAATGTTGAGGTTCTAGTGAGGACAAGAAATGTCATCATTACTGACTTTATTAATGTATTGAGCAGTGGCCTTTTTCATATTTCTTGGATGGTGAATTAAAAAAGTGAAGCAAGTTTGCACCACCAAGGATTTCATTCAGTTAGCAGAGACGCAGTCCTGAATTACATTATGGTGACCATTATGTTTTACATGAGGCTAAAAAATGTCTCAATGACTTTCAGATCAAATTTTAACAAAAGACTCCAACAGATTTTTAACAAGTATTACCTTACCTACCTTTCTCTCCCTTGCTTTTCTTCTTTAAAACTTGTTTTATGGCAGCCGCCCCTCCACCAGGGCCATTTTGATCAAGCTTTGGCAAACAGTAAATGGCTCGGTTGATGGGCCAGGTACATCATTCAGGTCTTTAGTCGGTTCTTGGTTGGATGTTGTCCTATTTCTAAAAGACAAGAAAATGTATCTATGTTTAAACATAACTGGTTCACACCTGGAGTAATGTGCCAGTTTGAATAGTTCATAGTTTTGCTTTAAAAGGGCAGAAATAGACAAAGAAATTGTTCTGAAAATAAGTTCTTGTCAACTAAAACTACCACATTCATATCACCATATTCTTGACAAAAACAAAACCAATCAGGAAGTTGGAAGAACTACTTCTGAAGACTGCTTTCATGAAAACCGTTCTCTTCAGGAGCCCAGGTCTCTCTTGAAAAAGAGATGTTATTATCAACCTGTAAGGTTTTTAAACTTTGAAAACTTTTGAGAAACTATTGAAAAGCATCTGCTTACATTTGCCGTTTTGGTAGTGAAACAGCTTAATTGCATGGTAATGCTGTTTCTCAACTGGAACCGCTGGAGCTTCAAAACAACCAGCTTCACCAAATCAGGTATTGTTATAGAGCATGAATAGACATCACTTACAGTATATATTTAACTAGTAAATAGTGCTGTCAAAGCAGTTCTTTCTGGTATGGATATTTTGATAATACATTTGCCACATATTGTGCAGTTCTAAACACATAGTAAAGAGAAGTAGTACATAAAGGTGGGAAAGTGAGTGGAAACTTTAGGTAGGTTTAGGGACAGCGGATCCTTTTCAGCCAGGTTTTTAACCATAATTACCCTACAGTACGCTGACAAAGTATTGCAACAGTCTGCTAATATTAGCTTAATGTAGTAACGTAGCTGTTTAAAACTTTACCAAGTTTCCGATTTGTGGCTACGTTTCACAATCTTCCAACTTCTGGTCCAACAAAACACTGTCAGATTTATGTGGAAAGGATTAGAAGTTCTGATGTGTTCAAGTACCTATAAACTAACAATTAAGTGACGTGATACATTAGCACTTGATGATTGAGCCCGAGCCAAAATCAACACCCATAAAACTCAATTTAAATGTTTTTTGTCTTCACTTTAGGATTTAAATCTATTTTCTAAAATACATCCAGAGTACCTCTTTTCTTCCAGAACCGAAGGTTAGCTACAGATATTTTAATGATTAAAAAAAATTAACATCCTAGACTAACAAACGTGACCCAAAGGACTAGAAAATGTATATTAACTTCTATTTAAACCAGAAAAATATGTTATTATCATTTCACAATATTTGCTTTGTAGTTTTATAGTAATATTTTTAATAGTAGCATCTTTCAACGTGAAATTCATCCCTATTAAGTGTTTTAAGCCACAACATTTTAATGTTTCAAAGCAAATTCAATGTAAATTCATGAGCCTAGCATATCCATTTAAAAATGTAACTGTGTAACCTAGACACATGATCTTGACATCATTTTAAACGTGGTTTTGAGGTGCAACTGTTAAAAAATATTGCTTACCTGCCTAGTGTTATTTTGCCTTACTCATACGCGGCTATGCATATTCAAAACTTAAAATGTAAAAAGGTTTGTAGTATCCTGATCTATAGTTTCATGTATTTATTTTATTTTTGTAATTAAACGCAGACAAATAAAGTTATGATGGGAACAAAAAAATAAAGGCGCAGTTTGGTAACGCAAGTAGCTCTTAGGGCACAACATGGCCAAGGAGGTTACTCAACACCATGTCTATGTCCAAGTATTATCTCGAAGTTTCGCGAACTTTAAGAAATATAAACGAATAATTTCCTTGTAACTTTTACTGATCCGAAGATTGTTTAGGACTTTATTAGAAGAAAAAAAAATTGTTTCGCTTTGATCTGATCAACAGAGCTTGTTTCTCGGGGTCTAAAATCTTTCAAGTTTTTACTTCTAATGTGAAGATCTTGAATTGAACAGAAGACATGTGTCGTGTTTATTTGCCATAATGAAACTACCAGAACTTAAAATTTCAACGCGGCTCTAGCCAACATAGCATTACGTTAGTTAGCATTAGCCTTAGCAGTTGCTCCTAGCCGCGTTAGCTGACTACTCATAGCTAAGAACCGTATATTTTCCCCAATTTAATCACAATGCTAAACAAGTTAGCCTCTCATATCTAATCACGTCTAAAACAGAGCTAACCATGACAGTGGCAATTTTTATTCGACTAGCTAAGTTTCTTCGAGCTAGCATTAGCTGTAGCCACATTGTTGGCCCGTGGGAGCCGCTGAGACATCTTCTACAGGGAAGCCCGTCCGAATTACGGAACTCCACAAAGCATATTAATCTAAAACCATGTGTTTAATTATTTACCCCGCTACGGGCAGCTTCCTCCCAACTTTCAGCGACCTCCTCATCCATGTTTCATTTTGCTCAAACACGCTGTGAAGTTGGCTGAACGGAGCTCCTCAAAACCACCTCCTCCTCCTCCGACGTCTGAGAACTGTGACGTCACCATGGCGGAGTTCCCCACAGATACAGGAAATGAGCTACAACCATACAGGTCCTCAATGGTTGAACTGGTGTGCCCGTCTCTCTCCCATCAACGTATTTGCATAAACTATGCTCCCCTAGCACTAACACCCTAAAACAATGATTTAAAACTTTTTAGAACAAACCCCACCTGACTAACTACTATGTTAAGTAGCACGACAGACTTTTTATGGAAATAAATATATGCTAATTAATTTTCAAAACATTTTTTAAGTAAAAATTTCCAAGCTGGAAAAATAAACAGAAAGACCACCTGAAGTCAGAATTCCATGAGGGATGGGGAAGGTTTCTTACCAACCCCAACATCAAAATACAACATGGCTGCAAACACAGTGGTCCTCTGACGGATATTTCTCAATAAATCATTAATACGTGTACATGAATTTATTAATTTTGTGTTTGTTTGAATAAACTAGAGACATACATTGGCATAGTTTTATTGCTGGTAATAATTCTTTCCTGGTCATTGAGGGGGATTCTTGAAATATTCTTTACAGCACTTCCCTTTTGAGTACCTGATGAAAGCAGATTTCAAGGTGCTTCAACAAGTCATCTTTTTAGCTGTTTGGGCCTATTAGCTATACAGTATTGTGAATTTGGTCTCACATTTACCTCAGAGCGGCACAAAATATAATGTTTATGCCAATATCAATGTATGCAACATCCTAATCACAAGGAAATGTTTTGACTCAGTAATTTTGGCTATTACACATCAGGGGTCATGAATTTAAACTCTGCTTTCTGATAATATATTTAGTCAGATGGAGGGACTCACTGTCACTTATGCCCACACCTGATCTACAGGGGTTAGACAATGAAACTGAAACACCTGGTTAGACCACAATAATTTATTAGTATGGTGTAGGGCCTCCTTTTGCGGCCAATACAGCGTCAATTCGTCTTGGGAATGACATATACAAGTCCTGCACAGTGGTCAGAGGGATTTTAAGCCATTCTTCTTGCAGGATAGTGGCCAGGTCCCTACGTGATACTGGTGGAGGAAAACGTTTCCTGACTCGCTCCTCCAAAACACCCCAAAGTGGCTCAATAATATTTAGATCTGGTGACTGTGCAGGCCATGGGAGATGTTCAACTTCACTTTCATGTTCATCAAACCAATCTTTCACCAGTCTTGCTGTGTGTATTGGTGCATTGTCATCCTGATACACGGCACCGCCTTCAGGATACAATATTTGAACCATTGGATACACATGGTCCTCAAGAATGGTTCGGTAGTCCTTGGCAGTGACGCGCCCATCTAGCACAAGTATTGGGCCAAGGGAATGCCATGATATGGCAGCCCAAACCATCACTGATCCACCCCCATGCTTCACTCTGGGCATGCAACAGTCTGGGTGGTACGCTTCTTTGTGCAATCAATGAAGACTGGCTACCAGGCTGGTCCAATTTAGCCATGAAACCTCCCACCCTAAAATGACAGGTGTTTCAGTTTCATTGTCCAACCCCTGTAGGTCTTAATGACCAGATGGTAAAGCTCAAGGAGAGTGGTGGGGATATCCTGAGAAAGTTGAAGGGAAATACTGGTTAATCCCAATTGATACAGATAGGACATTGTTTAACTGTAGAATGACAATTTTGTTTTCCTAATATTGTGTAAATCTTATTTACCTTTACCTTGATACCAAAATTTTGGCAGCCCAATTACCACCAATGGTTTTGTATCACAGTTTTAGAACCTTGGCTAAGGTCTTCTTCATAGCTCCGATGTCATCTATTAGAAAGACTGAGAATATCCTGAAATCCTCTCCCTATTTAAATCTTCTTTAAATCCCAAATTACAGTCCACAATCAAAACAAACTACTGCAAAAGAGCTCTGTTTGGGGTGTCCAGTAAACCCACCCATTATGCCCAATATTTGTTTTATCACACTACAACCTGTCTTCAGTTTTACTGGTTTCCATTTCTGTCTAGATTCTACCACAAAACTCCCTTAAAAATCATCCTCAGATTGTTTCTAATTTCTGCCACCCTCTGAAGTGGCTGTCTGTCCTCACATCAGGAAGCAAACATGGAGAACTCTCAAAACCTTAGGGTCTCATCTTTCTTTTTGTGGTTCTGATACGGTTCTTCAAGCTGTGACCTGCATTGTGCAACAAAGCTATTGGCAGCGAAGTGTGAAGTGGCCAGGATGAGAGTTAGCTCCTCTAACTCTGGATTGCTTCATCCAGGTTAGGGGTCTCATGAGTTATGGTAGAATGTAGTGGGAAATGCTTTCACCCTATCTGGCTGAGCTCAGACAGGATGAGGACCAGTGCTGCTTCTCACTGATACTAAAGTGGCCATGTTGGCCTTTCATAATAAAGCTAACATGCATTTGTGATAGAAGTCTTGCTTTTTTGTAGTCTAAATTGTACAAAATTCCATTGAAAATTCCTTAGGGGCCTTAAACACCAGCTTTTATGTATGAGGTCAAAACCAAATATGATACAGAATTGCACCACTGGCAGGCACCACACTTTCCTTTGAATTATTGGAAGATTAAATAGAGTCCTTTATTTAAGAAAAGGTTTTTCATCAAATCTACTAAGTGATTAAATCTAAAGTAATTTTGCTATGTGTTTTATTTCTCTTTTATTTCTCTTTTTCAATATCTTATGAAAAAGATAGTTTACATGTTACCTGTTGTGAGTCACACCAGGTCACATGTAAAATTTGTGAAATTATTAACATCATCAACAGCAGACATTTTTAACATGTTATCGTTGCATTTTTGACAAAAATTAATAAAAAACTGGAAAAATTAGCATTTCCCGCAAAAATGCAGTGTGAATGCTGTAAGCTGAATTTGTTTAGCTGAAAGCTGGCAGAAACAAGCTGAAATTGACTGCAGAAAATCTGCTGAAATCTGATAAATTAGTAGAAATAGCAGAAACAGCAAAGACAAACTGTCATCTGATCTCTTTGAGCAGGAAGACTATTAGCTATAAAACAGCTTAACAATGTAAGGTTACCTCAAAACTACTTGTTGAAAGAGTTGTTGAAATGCAAGAACTGACAAAAACTTTAAAAAAGCAGGAAAGAGCTGCCATAGATGAGCTGAAAAAGCATAGACTGAAGCAAAAATATAGCCTAAGAAGTTGAAGTCAGTGGTAAAAAACATAAAAAATTGCAGAAATTTCAGAAAGAAATTATCTAACAACAAATACTCTGAAGAAACACAAAAACAAACAAGAAATTGCCTAAAAAACACAAGTGTTCTTCAGCTAAGAGACAAGAGAGGAGAAAGAGAAGCTAAAATGGCATATTGGCTATCACTAGCATAAAGGCTGATATTAATTTAAACTACCTACCATGCAAAAAGCAATGTATAAGCTAAAATGAGCTAAAATGCTAATGCTTACTTCAGCATATATTCAAAAGTCTATGAAGTTGCCGTTTAAAATTATTCACTGCATTGCTTCGGCAGTCGCCTATAAATAAAGAGTCCAGTTTAGAGATGTGTAGTAATAGGTGCCACCAGGCAATGGCATGGGAGTCAGGCCACTCACTGTTCTCTCTTCATAGCTATGGCAGGCCCCAACTAAGGAATGTTGAGACTTTTATGTTGGAAATATCAGTGAGTTTATTTTGAAAGGATAAAGTAGATTCATTTCCATCACAGAGTCCCAGCAATAGTGTTAAGACCAATGCTGCAATTATCGCTGTGTGAAATATGAAGACGTTTATTTTGTAGCGTATGTCTAGGTGTTGTTTTGAAAGTACAGTATAGTTGTCCTTTTAGGTCTGGCGTACTTCCACTAGATATAAAGAACCTGCTTGCTATTCTAAAATCGTTGTGTATGCTATCATCAGCTTAAAAAAATCAATACAAACTATGGAACACTGAGGCTTTTATTTTGAAAGTTTCAGTAAGACTTATTTCAAAGGACTAGCATAGTCCCATTTCCAACACTGGGTGAACTCCAACAGTAGTGTAATGCCCAGTCGTGCAATGATATATAGTTTAAAACGTAAAGGCTTTTATTTTGTAGAGCATGTTTTGTCTTATTTTGAAAATCCAGCATGGGTGTCCTTTCAGGTCTGGGTTACTTTCATTAGTTACATAGAACCTGCTTGCTATTGTAAAATCATTATGTATGCTATTATCAGCTTTAATATTCACTAGTAACTATTAGGTGCTTTTCATTCTCAAGATTGAGGCTTTTATTTTGAAAATTTCAGCAATCCTTATTTCAAAGGGCTGATCTGGTCCTATTTCCTACACTGGATGAGCTCCAACATTGGTCTGAAGCCTAATGCTGCAATTTTCTATATTTTAAAATGTAAAGGCTTTTATTTTGTAGAGCATTTTTGTCTTATTTGGAAAATCTAGCATGGTTGTGCTTTCAAGTCTGGGTTATTTCCGTTAGTCATATAGAACCTGCTGGCTTGTCTGAAATCATTGTTTATGCTATTATCAGCTTTAGAAAAAATCATTAGTAAATATGGAAGGTTGATGTTCAGTGTAAAAAAAGGCTTTTATTTTGTAAATTATGTGTAGGTTTTATTTTGTAAATCTAATGTGGTTGTCGGCTATGACTGACTTCTTGTGATCACTTATGGAAGCTTCTGCCCTGAGCTCAGCCTCAGAGCCACTCTCTGTCAGAGGTTACTAAAGTTCACTGACAGCTGTGTTCTGTTGCTATGGTAATTAATGAGCGCCCAACAGCTGCTGTTTCTCACTCACGCAGCACCTCACTTTGTGTCTCATCATGGCCTGGCTTTATAACATGGTGGCACATGCTCCCGAACTACTGCCCATAACTCGGAAACTGTAAGGGCTATTGACGTCATTCTTGGACCGTTTTTCTCAGAACGGACAAGGGAACAAGAATATTAACACATTTTTGTTGAAATTATAATAATAAAGGCACAACACTAGGTGAAAAAAAGGGAAAAATGGAGAAAAACACAAAAATGCCTGAACATGCTTTTGAACAACGTCTAATACCTCGGAAACTATAAGGGCTATCAATGTGATTCATGCACTGTATTAATCAGCAGGCCCTGGTGAACAATCATGGAGCTTCTCAATTTTCTACAAAAATCTGGCTGGGAGGTGTGACCCTGTGAAAAAGTGGATAATTTTGACCATTTTTAACCAGAGTGAAGGGGAATTTTTCTCTCTCAAACAAACCTACTTCACGAGAAAACGATAAAAGTATCCAAATAATTTTTGGACCGTAGGTATCAGCAGGGACGGGTGAACAATCCTGGATATTTTCATGTGTCCACATAAATCAGGGTAGGAGATGTGACAGTGTAGAAAAGTGGATAATTTTGAAATTTCATGCGATTTTGGGAAGGACAGTTTTGGTACTCCTAAACAAACCTTTTTTATGACAAAATGATAAAATGTATCAAAATAATTCCTTCACTGATTGTGCCAGCAAGGTCTGAAGATTAATTGGTGCAAAGCTCATGTCTCTAACTTGAACGGTTTAGGAGAGGCGGCGATTCAAAAACATGTGAGTTTAAGGATTTTTTGCTCTGATTTTTTCTGAAATTCCTATAGGTTTTCCATTCAGGCTGTGTTGACTTTGCGTTGCTCCCGGGCGTCTTGCATGAAATCTGTTAGTCCCACATTAATGAGGGTGACATTTTCTGAATCGCAAAAGAGCATCCTACATTTTGATACCTAATTTGTGCCAGTAGAGTCAAAATTGAGCAAGTGAGGAGAGTTTGTTTGTTCTTTCTCAGGTTATTCAAAAACCTAGAGCGTACACTCTACCAACTGACGAATTCCGCCATAGGATTACATTATAAAATGAAAAACGTCAAAAATCTTGCCTACAATTTGAATCGCAATTGTAGAAGAACCGTAATAGATATCAAAAAGCTGAATCATTCGAAGATAGCTTAATGTCTTGTGAACATTTTAAAAATTGAATGGTGTTTCTAGCTGAAAGTATGCAGAAGTAGTAAGCTGTGAAAAAGCACAAAGTTTTAGCTGAATTTTGCGGAATTTTTATGATTTTTCATTCATTTCAATGGGCCACAAATCGGCACAAAAAGCTGAATATTTTAAAAAGTATAAAAAGTATTAATACCAAAAGTCATAGCCGTAATGTCCTAAATGAGCTGAACATTTTAAAAGTTGAATGGCTGAAATAGCACAAAGTATGAAGGAGGAGATAGGTGCCAAAAAAAGTGTTAGATATACATAATAATAAAGAGAAACAGGATCTCTATACTGTGAATGCCTTCAGCATTCACACAATAAAGAGAAACAGGATCTCTATACTGTGAATGCCTTTAGCATTCACACAATAATACTTTGATTTACATGCTGATGACACTGCAAGTTATAGATGCACAAGTACAATATAAACAGACCCTATATAAAACTCACATTAAAGAGGTTACACGTGACACTGAAAACTAGCGATGCTAATTGGTAATGCAGCCCAAAATAGAAAATGGATCTTTCCCTTATGTTTCTGTGGTGCTTAAAAAGCACACTCTGCTCTGTTATTTATTTATAGAACTGTGAAGTCATAAATTACAGGGATGCTTTTTCAGCTTCCATTTCATTATGATGACTTCTTTGATAAGAAACATGGTTAAATATGGTCCTTGAATGGATTTTGCCCATTCAGCAATCTGAGCTGAACAATAAAAAAATGACCTCAACAGATAACTGATATATAAGGTACCTTGTCTTTTTATGGCCCATGTGGTCATGTGGACATTTAAAGCCATGTGCCAAGGTCAGATGAGAGCCACATTGACTTTTTGACATATGTACATGCAAAATGCTACTTGTGGTGGAAAACTAAAAGACCCCCAGACAGAAACACAATGATGGCAATATCATTCTGTGCAAAAGCTTTTCCTTAGCTGGAGCAGTAATGCTGTTCAGAGTTGATGGAAAGCTACATCCTGTGCAATTGTGGAAGAAAACCTGTTAGAGGCTGTAAAAGACCTGGGACTGGAGCGAAGGTTCAGTTACCAGCAGGAAAATAACTTTAAATATACGAGCAGAGTTACAACAGAATGCTTTAAATCAAAGCATATTCATGTGCCCTGACAAAGCCCAGACCTAAATCCCATTAAGAATCTGTGGCAAAACTTCAAAATGTAATTAACTTTAAAGAACCCATCCATTAAATCTTACCAAGCTTGATCTGTGTACTCCAAAAGGCTTTTGCTTTACTTGCAGAAAGAGGTGGTTCTATAAACTATTGACTGTGAAAGATTTTGAATACTGTGCATCCATTTCCTTCTACTTCCCAATTATTTCCTGCTTTGTGTTGGTCTATCATATAAAATGCTAATAAAATACGTTGAAGGTTGTGATTGTAATGTGACAATGTGGGAAAAAAATGTATAAACACTTTTGCAATGTACTGCGCTACCTTATTAATAAGTGAGGTTTTTGTGCAACCTCAGTTCCAGGGAACTCCTCCAATTCTTTTAGCTATCCCGTGGTTTCTCTATTAAACCTCCCTGTGCTTTTGATAAACTGGTCTGCTGTTTTGTCAGGTATTATTTTATGGTTTATATCTTATTTTCTTTCTTTTGTGATGCATGTTATCACATTACCTGGTGATTTTGTTTTCCCCTGATTTCTCCCCGCTTATCTCTGTGCTTCATGTCATGTTCTTTTTTTATGCATAATGCAGAACAATGTTAAATGTTAAGTATGTAGTTTATTTTTTCCAGAGGAAGTGAAGTGTATTTTAAAATGCAATAGGTGGGAAATTATGTAAGGTTTAATTGCATGTCCCTGAAGGAGTGTCTACACTCTGGCACTTTTTATTCATAAGCACATATTGAAAATCTAGGCATGTTTAAACATACACCAAAACTATTAGAATGATTATTGTAAAAAAAAAATCATAATATCAATATAAAAGGTAACAATCTGAATTTCTTGTTATTTTTCTTCATGTTTTAAAGGTTGTGGTAAACCTTAGTTTGAAGATCAACTCTCACTTATGGCCGTTGAACCTTTTATATGGTTATTTAAACAGGAATGATTATTATGCATTCAAAATGGGAGTAATGGGGTCTGATTAATGCCACTACTGTGCTGATTTGAAGATTATGTTGCTTGAGACTGAACCCTAACCTCTAACCAATGAACTTTGAGAAAATGTATCTGTTGTTTCAGATAAATCTGATCTAATCCTCTAAACGTCTGAAGCAAAACTCTCATCCTTGAGCAAACAATGGCCAGATTTAAAACTGGCTGTCAAACTGGAATGGTCCAAGTAAACGCTGAAAACGTATCATAACATAAACGGCACATATCAAGGAAAAAATTGGGAAATGTATTTTGTTAGCTGGTCTCAAATTGTGCGAAGTTTTTTGTTATTTGTGAATACCATAAACAGGACACATTGCAAAATTCAACATCTGTTGATTCCACGTAAAGATTTTTTTGTAGCTGGACTCATGTAAACCCATTGTTCTTAAAATTATACAAACAGTTTCTTATTCGAGCTTTAATTGAAGTTTAATGCAAGTACAGTGTTAGAAGACATCATGTTAAATCCAAGACATAAATTCAAACAGTAATGATTACATTTCAATCAAAAGGTTGTCGGTAATTTTCTTCTTTCTTTTTTGAAATCTCATCATTCTGCATTCTGCACACACTCCTCTCATTATCAATGTGCAAGAGGTCGATTTCACAAAATTTCAAGAAATCTTCTTTTTTGACAGGGCCTTCACAATGGGCACCGATGGACATAGTATCCTGTCGCATAACCTATAATGTAAAAGACCACCAGTGCGCACACTACTCCTGCTGCCCGTAGCGCAATCCCAGTCGTTCCAACACATACTCTGTTGTAGATCCTGTGAATTAGACCAACCATAAAGTTAACAAAGATGTTTGTTAGAAAAAAACTTTGAATTTCTAAATATTGAGTTGTGTCAAAGGAGCCAAATCTACTTGAATCTGTTGAAGTGGTCTTGGGCAACATTTTTAAGGTTTTTCCTAAAACATTTTTAAGCCTTCGTTCTGTTTGGACTGCTGTCTGTTTTTGTTTTTCTTTTCAGGTTGGAAATTGCCATTAGTGATCCGGTGGGCTCTTGCCCTATAAAGGCTTCTCCTGCCTACTCTCCTACCTGGCTCCTCTGTTCAGTGGGGAGTTGAAGCCTGGTTCCATCTGATGTTTGGTTTTGGTTGGTTCTGGGTTTTTGTCCCAAATACAGTTATAGACATTCATGCATTCTAATATTACGAGCAGTTGATTATTGAATATTTGAAATATTGAATATTTTTTTTGGTTTGTTAAATAAATTGCCTTCTTAAAATGCTACCACCTTGTGTTTTCTCCCTCTACTTGTTACAGTCATTGAGCCAAGCTGTCACACTGCCTTGTGATTATCTGTCCAGTATCTGACCTATTACAGAGCGATGTCTGCGTGTGTAATACACTGAACCCAGATCTATGAATAAGTTATTAATGTCATCAACTCAAAATAGGTGCTGTATCAACACATACCAGGGAACTCGGCGAACAACCCACTTTAAATTTAAACAGTTTTGTACCAGCAACCAGTCACAGTCACACAGTTTGACTGAATATGAATTTTACGTCCTTACAGACCTTTTCTGTTTTTGCTTAAATGTTTTAACTTTTAATATCAGATCAGCAAAGTAAATACAAGAACCAATTTTCAAATTCGGATGTCATTTAGGATTATTATGATCTTTATTAGGAATCTATCTAAACCAACTTGGTAATATGTAAAAAAAAGTAACTCCTCCCCCCTATGTTAAATGAACTGATTAACTGGATTTTTAGAAAATCTGACTTCCATTTCAGCATTTACACCCAGGCCTATCTCACACTTGTGATAAAAACATCTGGATGAACACTCAAGACTTTGTGGTATGTGGATAGACGAGACAAGAGAGGAACTTTAAGGAAGGTGTGCATCATGCTACATCCAGATTAAATAAATCACAAACACACACACATTCATACACCAATACACAGATCGGTAGACAACTTAAGGTTAACGCCCAGGGGCACATCGACATAAAATAGATAACACAACTGGTAGCTGGCTGCTATTTTATTTACATGTTTTTAGGTATTTAATTTTCACATTTATGAATAATGAAGCATAGGGATTAATATTACGGAAGAGCAATTAGCTGAATGCTTTTCGAACAAGTAAGTGATCAACCAATTCCTGATGTGTCTTCCAGATCCTGTCTCATAACTTTGCTGTTTTTTTTTCCTTCTTTCAAAGACATGAGTTTTAGATATCATGCTGTAAGTAATGTGTTTAGTTAGTGTTACACATGTCGACTTCCCTTACTTTTTAAATGTACATGCCATAAAAAGACACAGGGCTGTGCAGAAAATGAGTAAAGAAGCAGCAAAAGAAATAAATACTTTTATATAGTCCTAAGGGTTTACTCCTCAACAGCATGAGAAAACTACTCCCTACATGTGAAATTGACTTCTGAGTTTGATCTTCATGTGTGGCAACACTTCAGCTCACCTCATGGTGGTAGACTGAGAACTTTCCACATTCATGTTGATGTTATTCTCACTCCAGCGGTCATAATGCACGCTGGCTTCCCCAGTAGACTCCATTGGAAATGTCTTTTTCTGTTATCAGGGGTTATGTGTAGTTATTCACTGCTCAATGTCAGTCTAGAGAGAGAAAATGTATAGTAGGTTAAATGCAAGTAAATGTTTCCAGTAGCAATGTATCTAATGATTTAAAATGAGGATTGATATCTACGTGAAGGTAAATTACTGATTGACTGATTGCTTTGATGACTACAAAAAAGGAGCTTCTAATAGATTCTTACTTTTAACACTGATGGCAAAAAATAACTCAGTCAGTTTTACTAGATTAAAAATGTGTATTTCTCACCTGTGTCTGACACCAACCAGCTTTGAAAGTCCCCTTTCGAATCCACAACCTAATAAGAAAGCACTGCCTCTGTCTCGGAGTAAGACTTTGGCCAAAGTGCATGTGTTCACTGAGGCAATCCTGTCATAAATCTACAGGCTATATCTTGTACTCGTCCTTAACCTTCTTATAATAACTTTTCCAGTGATCCTGTGTAGATATGAAGAAATGCAAAGCATGGCAAAAGATATGCTGATGATAGCTCACACAGCATATAAACTATTCAGTTTTTTTGAAAAAAAAAAATCACCTTTGATCTTGTGTTCTCATGATAATGATTCAGTTAATGCAAATGGACTTCTGGTTGTAGATGGAAGAATATGCTGCAATCTTAGGTGCTTTCATTCTCAAACATTTTTAAACAATATATATACAGTCATATTTAATAAATTAAAACATGCATTTTGATGAGGCTCGTTTGTCAGATTTAAGTAGCTTTTGCAAATAACAACCATAAGCATAATATATGTATAATAATTCTATATAATGTACTTCACTGAATTCTTTCAATATTATTCAAATGTACAAATGTATAAACTTATGACCCATACACACACACACACACACCTATCTATCTATCTATCTATCTATCTATCTATCTATCTATCTATCTATCTATCTATCTATCTATCTATCTATCTATCTATCTATCTATCTATCTATCTATCTATCTATCTATCTATCTATCTATCTATCTATCTATCTATCTATCTATCTATCTATCTATCTATCTATCTATCTATCTATCTATCTATCTATCTATCTATCTATCTATCTATCTATCTATCTATCTATCTATCTATCTATCTATCTATCTATCTATCTATCTATCTATCTATCTATCTATCTATCTATCTATCTATCTATCTATCTATCTATCTATCTATCTATCTATCTATCTATCTATCTATCTATCTATCTATCTATCTATCTATCTATCTATCTATCTATCTATCTATCTATCTATCTATCTATCTATCTATCTATCTATCTATCTATCTATCTATCTATCTATCTATCTATCTATCTATCTATCTATCTATCTATCTATCTATCTATCTATCTATCTATCTATCTATCTATCTATCTATCTATCTATCTATCTATCTATCTATCTATCTATCTATCTATCTATCTATCTATCTATCTATCTATCTATCTATCTATCTATCTATCTATCTATCTATCTATCTATCTATCTATCTATCTATCTATCTATATGTATATATATATCATTACTGGTGTAAATGTGAACTCGCTGAAGAGATTATCAAAACCTGTGAACAGAGAAAGAATAGGAAGTCTGTCAGTGCTGACTGAATTTGCAGAAACAATCTTGCCAGAAAACAATAAAATAGGATTCTTGAGCTTCCAAGTAAGACCATACATCCCTCCACCACAGATGTTATAAATGCCAGAGATATGGACACGTAGCAGCAGTTTGCAAAGGGAAGCAGAGGTGTGGAGAAGACCACAAGATAGAAGACTGTAAAGAAGTGCAAGAAAACAGTTGTAACTGTGGAGGTCAACATAGGGTTACATATGGAGGATGTGAGGTGAGAAAAACAGCAAAGGAAATCCAACATGTTAAGATGAGCAAAAACACAAGTTATGCAGAAGCAGTCAAAGGTGTGAAAGGACAAAAGATAAGAGAGGTGGAACAAAAAGAGAGAAAAATTCCTCAACAAAAACTGCAGACAGAGGAGAATATCATATTATCGGTAGAAAAACTAATACTATTCATTGCTTATGTCATCAATTGCACAGACCAGGCCAAACATTGAACTGAAAAAATTAAAATAATTGTGAGAGGAGCAGAAAAATTTATGGGTTTCAAAGAGGGATCTTGGGAGGACATCAATGAGAGGTTGGAAACAGAGTGGAGACCACGAACCTCAGCTGATAATATATGAGAATACTATAGTGGAATGCAAAAAGTCTGATAGCTAATGGGCAGGAACTGAAAGGATATATTAATAAACGTGAAGAAAAACCAGAGGTGATTTGTCTACAGGAGACATGGTTAAAACCAACATTAGATTTTGTTATTAAAGGGTATGATAGTATAAGAAGGGATCGAGCAGAAGGAAATGGAGGTGGGTGTGCAATATTTATAAAGGAACGAGTTCAATATCAAATATTAGGAAAAGGTAAAGATTTGGAGTATACAGTTGTGGAAATTTGAGAAAAAGAAGGTAAATGTAAGATAATTGATTTTTATAACCCATGTAAAACATTATCAATGGAGTTGATGGAAGAGATGTTGGACTATCTGGAGTAATATGGTGCGGGGGACTTTAATGCTAATAGCACAATATGGGGAAAATGTAATGATAAAAATGGATAAGTTATAGAAGAAGTAATAGAAACAAAAAATTAGTATGTCTTAATGATGGAAGGGGTACAAGAATTAATGTAAGAACATGAACAGACTCAACAATTGATTTAACTTTGGTATCAAATTCATTAGCTGGTATATGTGAGTGGGATATTGATAAAAACACAATAGTTAGTGATCATTATCCCACTAAGATCCGAACAGGATTAACATTAAACATTAAGAATATAAAAATAAATAAATGGAATTTTGATAAGGCAGATTGGATTAAATTTCAATATTTGAGTGAAAAGAATCTAGGAAAAATAGACATGACAATAGATGTAAATAATATAAATGAATGTGTTTGTAAGATAATTATAGAAGCTGCAGAAAATTCAATAAAGAAAGGAGGAAGATGGTATGATAAGAGAATGGTACCATTGTGGACAAGTGAATGTAGAGAAGTAATAAAGTTGAGAAATAAAGAATTTAAAGCATTTAAAAGAAATCCAGTATTTCAGAACTTCATTGAATATAAAAGAAAACAAGCAATGGTAAGGAAAATTATTAGGAATGCAAAAAGAATATTGGAGGAATCTTTGTAGTACGGTAGAGAGAGAAACAAAATTGATAAAATATGGAAAACAATTAAAAGAATTAATGGTATTAAGAAAGAATATGGATATCCAATATTAAAAGTAGAAAACACAACTATAATAAAAGATTAAGAAAAAGCTAAAATACTTGCTAAAACATTTAATAAGATTCATAGTTCAAATAACATTAGTGATGAGGGAAGGAAATGGAGTGAAGCCACAAAACTGAAATACAAATATTTACTACAGAACTGAAGGAACAAATAACTTAATGAATGAACCGTTTACAAAAGCAGAACTGAACTCTGTGCTCAGGAAAATAAAGAATACGGCACCTGGTAAAGATCAGATTTGTTACCCAATGATACAACATCTCAGTGAATCAACCAAAGACGTCATATTAGAGCTTTATAATAAAGTCTGGGAAGAGTGGGAGCTGCTGCAGAACTGGAAGGAGTCAATCATCGTACCAATAGCTAAACCAGGAAAAGATAACACAAAACCAGAAAGTTATAGACCCATTGCTTTAACATCAAATATATGCAAAATAATGGAAAAAATGATTAATAATAAATATCAACAGGTACATTACTAAAGTGCAAAGTGGTTTTAGAAAAGGGAGAAATATTAATGACCCAACGTTATGTTTAGAACATGAAATCAGAAGAGTGCAAGTTAATAAAGAAAGTGTAGTAGCTGTATTTTTTGGCATAGAGAAAGCTTATGACATGATGTGGGTTGAAGAATTACTGATTAAATTAAATAAAATGAAAATTACTGGGAAACTGTTTAACTGGATTCAAAACCTTTTATCAAATAGAACTCTTCAAGTCAGAATAGATTAAGAAATATCAACAAAATATGCTGTAGAAAATGGAATACCTCAAGGTAGTATTATAAGTCCAATATTGTGCACTATAATGATAAACGAAGTATTTACAGAAATTGGAAAAGAAATAGGATGTTCACTTTTTGCTGATGATGGAGCCATATGGAAAAGAGGGAAAAATGTAAAGATAACTGGAAAGAAAATACAGGCGGAGATAAGAAGGATAGAGGAGTGAGCTTTTCAATGGGGATTCATGTTCTCAGTAGAGAAAACAAAAGTTATGGTATTTACACGGAAAAAAACAAGAGAGGAAATAAAATTAAAATTATGTAATCAAGAATTAGAACAAGTTAAATATATAAAGTTTTTAGGAATATGGTTTGATGAAAAAATACTATAGAATATACATATTCAGAAAATGATAGATAAATGTAAGAAAGTATTAAATATTACGAGATGTTTGGTTGTCAGTGACTGGGAGCAGACAGGGAAGCTTTAAAACAAATTTACACACAATTGATCAGATCAAATATAGATTATGAAAGTATTATATATGATTCAGTAGCAAAGACACATCTGGAGAAATTAGATATTATACAACATCAAGCATTAAGACTTTACAGTAATAAGTCCGATACTGCCACTAGCTGTTGTTCCACCCTGGATCTTACCAGAAGCACAGGTAGATATGTCATTAATGGAAAAAAAGAAAAGAAAATGCATATTAGAGTTGAATACAGTACAGGAATATGTTAACAACTATTATCAATACCTTCAGATTTATACAGATGCATCGAAAGCAAATGATAAAATAGGAATAGCATTCATAGTACCGGAATTTCAAATAAAAATAGGAAAACAAATCACAAATGGTTTATCAGTATACACAGGAGAAATGTTAGCAATACCTTTAGCAGTACAGTGGGTGGAAGACATAAGACCTTTAAAAACAATAATTTGTTCAGAATCAAGCTCAGTATTATTGAGTTTAAAACATAACCATTCAGACAGCAGGCCAGACATTCTACTAGAAATACAGCATACTTTATTCAGACTACAAATGATGGGTTTATCAATAGTATTTTTATGGGTTCCAGCACATACTGGGGTTAAAGGAAATGAGATGGCAGATAAGATGGCTAAAAAGGGAACACAAAATCATATCAATTTTACAGTACATTTAAGTAAATCAGAAGCAAAGAGCATCATCAAACAAAAATTGAAGGAAGAATGGCAGAAAAGGTGGGATGGACAAAGAAAAGGAAGATGGTTTTATAGGATCAAAAAGGCAGATTGTGAAAAAAGAACTGGAAGAAGGAGCAGGAAGGAGGAAAGGGTAATAACAAGACTAAGATTAGAATATACCGGACTTAATTATACACTGTTTAAAATACTTAAACATAATACAAGACAATGTGACCACTGTGGGATGGATTAAACAATTGAACATGTTTTTAGTGTCAGAAACATGAACTGGAAAGAAGAGGTATGAAGAGAGAATTTGAAAGGATTAAAGAAAAGTTTAGTATAATAGATTCATTACAAAAGAACATAGGGAGCAAAAATATACAAATTATTTAAGATTCCTAAAAACAACAAAATTATTTAATAGAATTTTGTTATATAAGAAAGACATCAACCCACGATGAACCACACTCCATACCAGTGGTGGAGGTAATGCACACCTACAGATTCTTGCCAACCGCCATTTAACACCAGAAGAAGAAGAAGAAGAAGAAGAAGAAGAAGAAGAAGAAGAAGAAAAAAAAGAAGAAGGAAGTTCGTTTCACACCGGAAGCACTTCTTAAGTTTCTGTCGTGTTTAAACTTCCGCTGAGCATTTTCAGGTTTGTTTGAGTATTTTACTTTCCTGGGTAACTAATTTCATGATACTCTGCATTTAAGCTTTTATTTTCGACGATCAAAACTGTTACATGCGCGCCAGTTAAATTGTATCAGGACTCTGATATCTATTCCTCTATAAAACATGCATTCAGCTGAAGAATTTCTTTAGCAACGGTCTCCCATGCTAGCTTAAGCTAACGTTTGCTAGTGCTAGGTAACGTGTTAGCATGGTTGCTAACCATATAGCTTGATAAAGGTTTAGAAAGTTTGATATGCTATTATATTGTTGTTTATGTTTTTGTACACTGTGTTCAGCTTATTGAATTTTTCCTAGAGGTAAACTCGTAATGTTATTTAACTGACTTAACTTTATAACCCAGCTATAACATGGCTGTGACAAGTCGAGTAAATTCATGGCAAAATGTGAATAATTTGTGCTGTAACCTGCAAACGAGCTGTGGTACACCTGATCTGATACTTACATGTTGAGTCCCTATGCTGCAATCTTCTGAAACAGCCCTTTAGGTTGTTAGTTTTTTTTTTTTTATTTGCCCTAAACGCTGAATTCAACTCATGTTTAGTAACATCAAACATTTATCAGTTTATAAATAAATCCATTATTATATTTTTTTATGAAATCGAGGTGATGTGGTTTTGCTTCAGGGAAAACAAATTATTTTCAACTCGTATTTTAACTGAAATTAAAATCAAAATATAGAGAGCTCATACATAATAAGTTAGTATGTTATGGTCCATTAAAATGGTTTTACGAAATATTTTTTATTAAATAACTATATAAATATAATTAGATTTAAGTTTTTGAATAGGCATTGATCTGTATGAGATTCTTACAATATGATTACCTTGATTAAAAATATTTATCATGCTTATTTAAAAACAGTTTTTAAGTAAAGCCCATTTCACCTTTCTGGTAGCTTATAGAGTAATGCTGGGAGAATAATAAGTTATTAGCTGGTAAATTAGTAGAGCTGCCTGGTCAGGCGTTGCTTTTTTGGCCTTTGGTTTCTTATTACCGCCACCTGCTCTGGACTGGAGGTGTAGTGTAGTTTTCTTCACAACTTCCCCATACATCATTAGACTGATTTTCCACTGCCTGAGCAGTGGAAAAGAAAGCACACATTATTATTTTTTACCCGGGTAAAACAAATCCCAGGTATTTAAATTCCGTGTCTTTGGCGGAAAAGGGGCTCTTGATACCAGTAACAGGGCTTGCCCAGTCTGGATATAAACTAAAGATTGCTGAAGATTCTTCACCCGAATACCATAAAACTGCAGCAGAGCACGAGGTTCAGCTAAGTTAGATTGTTTGAATGTAAACATCTATTGTTTTCTCATCCATTACATCTAATACCTTCCTGGCTGAGTAAGGGGACCTTGCAATAATAAATATTTCTCTAAGAGTATTTTGTAAACAATTTTAAAAAAAGGATTTTATTTATGAAATTAACTTTCCATTAGCATATGTTCTGATATTTAGATTAGCAGCTTTTGGCTATACCTTATGTCTATGCAAATTAACAGCAGTTCGCTTTCATCTCTTCAAGAGTCTCAGCTTAGAGTAAGATTCTTTATGTGTTCTGCTGCTTCTCTATTCTGTTGCCTTAAATGGTGATGAGAGAAGATATCTCAAATGTGGCTCTATTACTTTCAGCATGTGTTTAAAAGTTGTGTTTCTGAGGAGTTTGATGTTGACCGCAACTTTTATACCTACAACAAGACGATGAGTTACAGAAATAAAATACAGGGGTTGGACAATGAAATTGAAACACCTGGTTTTAGACCATAATAATTTATTAGTATGGTGTAGGGCCTCCTTTTGCGGCCAATACAGCATCAATTCGTCTTGGGAATGACATATACAAGTCCTGCACAGTGGTCAGAGGGATCTTAAGCCATTCTTCTTGCAGGATAGTGGCCAGGTCACTACGTGATACTGGTGGAGGAAAATGTTTCCTGACTCGCTCCTCCAAAACACCCCAAAGTGGCTCAATAATATTTAGATCTGGTGACTGTGCAGGCCATGGGAGATGTTCAACTTCACTTTCATGTTCATCAAACCAATCTTTCATCAGTCTTGCTGTGTGTATTGGTGCATTGTCATCCTGATACACGGCACCGCCTTCAGGATACAATGTTTGAACCATTGGATGCACATGGTCCTCAAGAATGATTCGGTAGTCCTTGGCAGTGACGCGCCCATCTAGCACAAGTATTGGGCCAAGGGAATGCCATGATATGGCAGCCCAAACCATCACTGATCCACCCCCATGCTTCACTCTGGGCATGCAACAGTCTGGGTGGTACGCTTCTTTGGGGCTTCTCCACACCGTAACTCTCCTGGATGTGGGGAAAACAGTAAAGGTGGACTCATCAGAGAACAATACATGTTTCACATTGTCCACAGCCCAAGATTTGTGCTCCTTGCACCATTGAAACCGACGTTTGGCATTGGCATGAGTGACCAAAGGTTTGGCTATAGCAGCCCGGCCGTGTATATTGACCCTGTGGAGCTCCCGACGGACAGTTCTGTTGGAAACAGGAGAGTTGAGGTGCACATTTAATTCTGCCATGATTTGGGCAGCCGTGGTTTTATGTTTTTTAGATACAATCCGGGTTAGCACCCGAACATCCCTTTCAGACAGCTTCCTCTTGCGTCCACAGTTAATCGTGTTGGATGTGGTTCGTCCTTCTTGGTGGTATGCTGACATTACCCTGGATACCGTGGCTCTTGATACATCACAAAGACTTGCTGTCTTGGTCACAGATGCGCCAGCAAGACGTGCACCAACAATTTGTCCTCTTTTGAACTCTGGTATGTCACCCATAATGTTGTGTGCATTTCAATATTTTGAGCAAAACTCTGCTCTTACCCTGCTAATTGAATCTTCACACTCTGCTCTTACTGGTGCAATGTGCAATCAATGAAGACTGGCTACCAGGCTGGTCCAATTTAGCCATGAAACCTCCCACACTAAAATGACAGGTGTTTCAGTTTCATTGTCCAACCCCTGTAGTTGTCATGTGTAAAAGGCCGGACTGCAGTACTCTGGTTAATTTCAACATTAGTAATTAAATAAATCTCCTGAGTTGAAATTAAAGCCTCTTTGATTCTGCTCATATAATTGCAGGGCATGCCCGACTTAATTGGAGTCGTGAGAACAATCTGGGATCCTTAAATCAACCTTTTGAGCTTGTATTTACTAGGGGTGCACCGATTGAAGTTTTCTGGCAGATCACTGACCTGCCGATTCAGATTTTGGGAGATAGCTATTCTTTTTATAGCTGACACTGTTATATGGTCACAATACACCTTCAAAGTTTCAATCTTATTTTATTGAAAAACATTGAAGAATACACATGATACAATACAAACTGCACGTGCAGACATAACCTGGTGGGTGGGTCTATCAGTCAGCCCTCTGCACAGCAGAGCAAAAAGGGACAGTGGCTGATTTTCAGACCTTTGCGGAGGTATATGAGATCGGTGGATAAGATTGGTTTCACATGTAAGTATCGACCGCTGGCAATCACCCAAAATTAAGGAAATCTGGGCCGGCCAATTGATCGGTGCACCCCTAGTATTTACCCATGCCTCATGAAAGTAATCTGTAATACCTATACTGTGATAAATGTTTCTGCATGTCTGTGTTTATCATGTGAATCAGGTGGTGGAGAGTGGACGCTGATGGGGGACAAAAAGGAGACCTGGAAAGTAAAAACTCTTGACGAAATCTTACTGGAAAAAAAACGCAGAAGAGAATTAGAAGAGAAAACCGACCTTAAACGCCAGAAAAATGTAAACTGTCTTTAAGAGAAAACACTATTATTAGAGCTATGTAAAACATGCATGCTGTGATGATAATCTGAACTAAATTGTGAATTTTATTCATCATAGAATGCTTCTTTTGTCGTTATTTTTTAACACAAAAGGATAACTGAGGTAAATCTACCCATGCTGGATTCTGATTTGACCTTGTTGTAATGATTAACTGAGGCCATTTGATGATGATGGCAATTTGGACTTTTAGCACTAATAACGGTCTTCTTGCTTTAAACAGTTCTCACAGGGCGTTGTTCCACAGGCGAATGATCGGGAACCGAAACGAGACACTCCGGAGGAAGGAGAACTACGAGATCAAAGAATGGAAATAACAATTCGTAACTCCCCGTATGTACGGGAGGACTCAACAGAGGACAGGTGAATTAAAATATGGCACAAACATGTTTGTTTGTGAAGGTCATATGTGAAATCTAACAGTGTTTCTGTTATATTTCTGGTAGAGGAGAGGAAGATGAATCACTAGCAATCAAGCCCCCACAGCAGGTAGCGAGGAAGGACAAGTCCCATCACAGAAAGGAGGAGAAGAGAAAGGATAAAAGACGTCACCGCAGTCACTCTGCTGAAGGAGGTGAGTCACTGGATTGATTATACAGACAACAAACATGATTGAGAGGCCGTCATACCAAAATGTTGCTCCGTTTTATTGCTTGTTTTTCTCTGTTGTTCGTTATTAAAGCAGGAGGAAAACACGTTCGAGCCAAAGATAAAGATAAAGAAAAAGAGCGAGACAGCGATCGCAGGAAGCGCCGATGGGAAGAAGATAAAGCTCGCAGAGACTGGGAGAGGCAGAAACGACGGGAACAAGCTAGAGCTCATTCTCGCAGAGAAAGGTGAGCGCTGATGTGAAAGAGTTATTGATTTCATGGTAGGGAAGCAGATGTGGTTTTAAACGTAACCACCCCCAACAACCATGGATATATTGTATCTCACAAGTTTAATTCAAGGTTTGTTTTATGAACAATATGTTAAACATGTTTTTAAGCAATATGAAAATGAAAGGTTTAGAGTTGGGGTGGGCAATATGACAATATCACATCTTGAAAAATTTCAAAGGTGTATTCACAGCAGGAAACTCCTTTGGTCCACTTGTTTGGTCCGGACTAAAAGCAAACTTTATTTATTTCATTTGGTGCGGCTTGTTTTCACATTGAACTTTTTGTAAGTGAACTATTACTTGTAAACAAAGCAACGCAGGTGACGATCATTGCTCCCATTGGACAGAAATATAGGAAAACATCTGTAGACGTGCTGCGTGCAGCACCTCTGTTCTGCATATTTATGCCGTTATTAAAGCTGCAATATTATTGTGAGAGTGAAGAGCAGCTCATTCAACACAGACTTTGAGACGTTCCATTTATAAGTTTGGAACCCCGTCCGAGAATGCGTGCTGAACGCCGACGTTCTCTACGTTCCTTGTCCCACAACAAGCCAGTAGCGTTGCTAAGCAACACACAGTTTATCAGGTATGATTACCTTACAACACACACCTTTGCTACCGGCTACGGTGGCTTGTTAAGTCCAAAGTGACGCACGTTTTCTGCAGTTGGTTCAGATCGGGGCTGGTTTGTATTCAGACCATAAGCGAACCGCACCAGAGTCCGTTTGGAAGCGGGCCGAGACCACCTCAAAAAGTGAGTCTCGGTCCGGTTGTTTGGTCCGGACCAGGGTTCGCTGGAGTGTATTCACACATGCACAAAAGGTCCGGACCAAGGGGGGAAAACGAACTCTGGTCCGTTTAAAGCGGACCAAAAGTGGCAAATGTGAATACACCCTAAGATGTTGAGGATCCAGTGGGATCATCTATATGGCGCAGTTCATACACTTTCTTTTTCGTCCGTTTCCTTCAGCTTCATAAATTAACTTTTATGTATGAAATTAATGTGTGAAATTACTTTGAAATGAAATTACTAGTTTTAATGTTAGCCATGGTAATTGTATGATATTCAAAGAGTTAGTTTTACAGTTTAAAAGTAAAATTACCGTTAAAGGTACAGTGCTACTACAAACTCAAACCTTATTTGACTGATTGTCCACCAAATGCAATTGAAGATATTTTGTCCTCATTACACACAGAAGAAAACTACAAGAACACTCCTCTCCTCCAGCTGTTCCTAGGTGTCTAGCGGCTAATGCTAAGTAAGTAAACATGTAGGTGGATGTTTGCTGGACCCAGAATTGTCTGGTTAGTCTGTTTACCTTGTTTTTGTTTTATTTTATAGCGTTGGTGCAGCAAACCTTAACAGTAAAGGCTCAAATCAGGTGTAAAGCTCTGTGAACTTAAAATAGCATATTGTTCGCTAATTAAAAAGGCTTACAGTGTCGTCCAGACAGTCTGACGTCTGGAAGAATTATGATTTCTCTGTGATCTGGTATATTTGCTATATTGCCCACCCCTAGTTCAGATATTCCTTTCATTTTTCCATCGTTTATTCCCTAAGAGCATCTGAACCAAACACACACACACCCACACACACAAAAATACTTGGATGGTATTGTGGACTTTCTGACTTTCTTTGCTGGTGTAAACGCTCTGTTTCTTGTTTACCTTTTCTCACCGCAGGGACCGTCTGGAGCAGCAGGAGCGCCAACGGGAACGAGACCGAAAGATTCGTGAACAACAGAAAGACCAACGGGAATTTAAAGACAGAGAGAGGAGGGTTGAAGATCGACACAAAGAAAGAGGGACTCGACGAGAAAGTCAGTTACTACAAAAGATGTTTTATTTATGTTCTTTCCTGGTTTTTTAACAATATACAGTCTCAAGATCAAACTGTGTATTTAAAATGATGTGATCTGCCAGTCCTCATCCTGATGACTTCCACTAAATACATGCTTTGACCTGCCAATACAAATTTAGGCGGACTCAAGTTTCCCTGTATTTTCTCTTTGGCGCCCCCTAAGGGGAGCAGCTGAAAGATCAAAATCTGTATTTCCTGCCTTTCTGTCAAGAGCTGTCAGTTATTTCTATTAGAAATAAAGGTGACACTACACTTGTATGAGAGATAAGTTGCCATTGTTTTACTTATGTTTTAAAACAAAAAGCCTTATCATCTTAGATCACAAGCATCTAGCATCACTAAAACATTCAGTGTTTGTTCTAGGGAATGTACATCTTTACTTTAAGGCCGAGACTCCCAAAAGTTTGACAGGAATTACCAATCAAGCATGTCCCATAATAGACAGAGGCTCAAAAAGAAAAGAAAATGAAGCTATTTTGCTGTACTGTGTTCAGCCTTCCTGTTATCTGCTGAAGGTTTTGCTCTCATGCTGCCTGAATGAACTGCAGACATGACTGGATATGTCATAGAAAATGCAACCTTTTTATAAACGGCATCTAATCTCTGCTTCATCTGACATCATTTTTAAATACTTTATTGATGCGGAAAATGGTTGACTTCTTCCTGGAATAACAACCTCTGCACAAAGAATGTCGTCGTCAGAGTATTCTGGTAGCAAATAGGAATGATGCGTTCGCTGATCAGAAAAAGATCCGATTTCTGAGTTTCCAACTGACCAATCAAGTTGAAATTGTCTGATTCAGGTCACCAGCCAGGGGCTTTCGTTTGGTGCATCTCTATTCACAGAGAGAACAGTTTCAAAGGATGTTATTATAAAACCCTGTAAACTCACAAAGCTGTAGTTTGAGTCTGAGGTGATCTCGTTCACAGTGCCGTCTCACCATCGCATGCTGCCTGACGAGTATGATGACAAGTTAAAACAAAGTCAGCGCAGTCGTAGTCCTACCCGCGGTTCCCGGGACAGATCCGAGCAAAGCGAGCCACGGAAAATCCCAGGCGAGTTTAGCGTAAACCTCCTTAGTCAGATGATCTGTTGTATATCAGCTGTGTTTATAATAATTTTTCTATGTAGCATCAAAAGAGGACAGGGCAGATGTTCAAGACCTGCTTGCAGACCTCCAGGACATCAGCGATGCTGAAAGGAAGACCAGCACAGCAGAGTCCTCCATGGGTAATGCCTAATATGGAGCTACACTTAACAACAAACATATAGCTTTAAACCCATGTTCACTATTCATTAAATTCCCAAATACTAAACTTTTTTTTCCATTTTTACTGAAAAAGAAAAAAATCAAGATCCATTTACATTTACAAAAATGTAAACTAGCACTCGCTGGTTCTTGTCTGTAACCCTCCTCCCTTTCTACACTAGTTTCAGGTTTACAGCTGAATCGAAATCTGTTTTTTATCCTACAGTTAAATTCTCTCTGTTCTTGTCTAGCATCAGGGTCGGGCTCTGAAGAAGAGGAGGATGATGATGAAGAAGGAGAGGATGAGTCCAGTAGCCAGAGTGAGGTTGAGGAGGTGGAAGAAGACGAGGAGGAGGAGTCTGTTTCAGTGTCCGGACGGTCTGAGCAGAGTGCAGGTCAAATATAGTATTTTCCTATTTCTAAATGTTACACAAATCTAATAAGCATGGTTAACACGAAGACTTTTTTCCTCATTTAGAGGATGTGAGTGAGGAAGAGCAGTCAGAGGAAGACTTTGAAGAGGAGAGGGAAAATGGAAAGCACGTACCTGCAGGTTGGTAAACCACAGATTTATTAGCTGATGAATGTGTCCATTTTTGTGAGGTACAAATGATTTAAGGAGAAATAGAAATATGTTTGTATCTTTCACCAGTTTCTTGTTGTTTCTCTTCAAGCCCTTCTAACCTTTAGGGCCGTTTCTCTGTCTTTGTAGGTTTTGTTTAAAAATAGGGACACCCCAGTCGTTTTTTTTGTCCACAACACTGCAGTAAAAAAATGTCTTTAGTTTTCCACAGTACTCACCTTATGCCTGATTCACACGGCAAAAGTTTTAAATTGTCGGCTGATTTTCAAAACCTGAGAGACCCCACACATAATGATAAAAAATCATAGGTATAACAGGTTTGGTCCTACAGGGACAACACGCCGCACACAAACAGATTTCACTCCTGAACATTCAGATTCAGACGGGAAATCTCGCAAACCCTCTGGAGTTTAAACGTGAGTTTGGAGTAATTCCCCTCCATGTTTCCTTCACCTCGCTTTATGATTGGCTACACGTCACATGACTCTTGAGAGCCATCACGATGGTCGGGTCAAAAATCGGCATAAAAATCCTGCCATGTGAACCAGGCACCAGAGGTTCTGGACCTCTTCTGTCGGTTTTTCCTGGTGGCAACAGATAATTTGTCCCAACCTGCAGAGTTTCTGCAGGACAATCATTCTCATTGTTTTATAATTTGTTTCTAAAGATTTATCTGAACTATCTTCTTTGTTTATTATTGGAACTCTTCCATTGTGCAAACGAACCTTACAGACGTTCTTTTCTCAGTCTTCGTGAATCTAATACTTTACGTTTTAATTTGTTTCAGATGCTCTCTGTGAGTCGTTTCTTCCCTAAATCTCTTTTAATTAGAGTGAAAGACAAAGTTTTTTTTAGATCAACAAAATAAGCTTCACAGCCTGTATTACAATTGTGTAAGCCGTGCCACTGAAAATAGAGGATGATGAAGATTGTGTGCGCAAAGCGTAGCTGTACGGTAGGCTGGGGGGTGCGCATCCTGAATTCATCATCAGTAGAACAAGAGCAGATATCAGGATTAGAGTATCATACAGGACTGTGGGACCATTCATTTTGAAAATGCCCTGATCAATATGCTTGATGTGTTTGATCAGATCCAGACTTTCCCTAAATAAAAGAAAATTATAATTTTTTTATGAAGGAGAGCCCTGAAATTAGATTGAGGTGTTTGGAAAGCAAAAAAATGATTAGTGTTTGCATGACAGAACGATACTTAAAGGATTAGATGATCAATTAAGTGAAATCAGAAAGATGCATTGTTAGGTTGGAATTGAATTCGCCATAAAAAGAAGAGAAATTTAGTTGCAGAAGCACAAAGTTGATCAAGTCATTTCTACATTCCAGGCCCTCATCAGATGCGCTTAATCAAATAACTTGAACTGACTTCACTTTTTCTGACGTTCCAGTTCTAGAATCCCGTTTTGACCACAATTCTGAGGACAGCGGGGAGGACGAGGAGGAGGAGGTGGAGGAGGAGGAAGAGGAAGAGGAGGAGGAGGAGGAGGAAGAAGGTAGAGAGGGCGATCCCACCCCTCAGTCTCAAACTCATTCCCGCTCCCAAACCCCCGAGCCAAACTACATCCCAGGGTCCCCACCAGTTTCACCTGTGGAGCTGAAGAAGGAGCTGCCCAAATACCTGCCGGCTTTGCAGGTGAGTGTCAGCACTAGAACCATACTCTCTGTATGTGCTACATGTGATTCATAGATGTTTGCAGCTTAGAGTTGGAGCACAACTATTTTTTATAACCCATTAGGCTTTCCTAGACAATACTGAGGCAGGTGGTGTGACTGTATTATTCAGTCCCTGAAGACGCTTGTGAGAATATCAGTTCAGGAAACTTGGAGGCTTTGTAAACATTTAGACTTAGAATAAAGAGAAAACAAACGGCAGTTTTCTCACTGTGATTATCTCCCACAGCAAAGTGATCTGATTGATGAATAAAGAGATAAGCAATGAAAGGAACAGTTCTTAATATTACGATTACGTTAGAAAACAAACACGTCAGCTCTGAAGGTTGTTTTTGTTAACTCTACCCACCAGCATCATGGCCTTATCAGAGGAACCTTCCAGCTGAAGATCTGATCCAAAGATGTGCTTGTAACTAAGTGCTGTTATATTATAGCGATCTCCATGAATTTCTGGTTTAGCTTGCATTGTTTCCCACTTCTTCTCCGACAGCCGCTCGATTATGTTCAGATAGATTTAGGTTTTGTTTATGACATTCTATCAATAAAGACAGTGTTAGCTACTTATCCAAACAGGTCAAAGAAACAGTCAAATGTAGCATGACCGACGGTTTACATCTGTCAGACACCCTCCCTTCAGTGACTCTGCCCACCACAAGGTGTTACTGTAGAGAAAAGAATCCTAAATCGTGCACCTATCATTTAGTTTCGGCGCTGGAGTTGTGCATGCTGGCCATCTTCGCTGAATAATCCTCCAATGACGTTCAGCAGTTGAAATGCGACTCTAAATGAAATGCTGTGTCCAGGGCTGCCGCAGCGTTGAAGAGTTCCAGTGTCTGAACCGAATAGAGGAGGGAACCTATGGGGTGGTGTACAGAGCCAAGGACAAGAAGACTGGTATGGAAATAAACTTCTAAGTATATTTGCTTTCATGGTTGTTAGATGTCTCTCTGTGAGATAAATGCTGTTTCATATTTGCAGATGAGATTGTTGCCTTAAAAAGGTTGAAGATGGAGAAGGAGAAGGAAGGCTTTCCTATCACATCTTTAAGAGAGATTAACACAATCCTGAAAGCTCAACATCCAAATATTGTCACAGTCAGGGTGAGGCAACTTGATGATATATGTGAAAAATAACATTTGCCTTTTGGGTAATTTCTGGAATGATGATGTTCTGCCCATTTGGTCCCTTTTCCTCATCGTCAGGAAATTGTTGTTGGAAGCAATATGGATAAGATCTACATCGTGATGAACTATGTAGAGCATGACCTGAAGAGTCTGATGGAAACCATGAAGCAGCCCTTCTTGCCCGGTAACGTGGCGTAACTTTCCTTTTTTATTTCTTCTTTAGTACAAGTAGAGAAAAATATTCAGACTGTTAATGTGACATTTTTCAGCAATTAGCAGAAGCTTACATAAAGTGGGATCTGTTTTCTTCCAGGAGAAATAAAGACCCTTATGCTTCAGCTCCTCCGAGGAGTCCGACATCTCCACGACAACTGGATCCTTCATCGTGATTTGAAGACGTCTAATCTGCTGCTGAGCCATAAGGGAATACTCAAGGTAACCCGGCACCTTAAAAACGAGTGTGTGTTTGTGTATCAGTGCCCTGTGTCCAATACCCTTCATGTCAGGTAAATGTATCTTAGTTTGTAGAAAGTCTAAGTTTGTTCAAAGCCCCGTGAATAAACGATATATAAGTTAGGACCCCTATAATCTGAACCTTCTGAAACCTTCTTCGGGATCCAGGGTAGATTTCTGGGGCCAGTTTTCCCCCTCCGTCAATTTAACATGGTAAAAAAAACATGGCAGAAATTTACCCCAGACAACTGCCCTAGTAGGGAGGTAGTACTTTTCATTTAACCTGATCTATTGGTTGGTATTTCTGCAAAGGAGAGTGCTAAGCATTTTGGATTGGGTGAATTAAAAAGAAAAATCGGGTAAAATTAAAAGCGTTTTCCTCCAAGTTGCAGAGAGTTGTTCATGCAGAGAGACCACTCCTTGCAGCCTGCAGCAGCGTGTATGTGTCTGTGCATGTCAGAAGTGCTCGTCTTCTGCCGCTGGCTGGCTCTATCTTCAACTGCAATGGGACCAGGGGCTGCTGGTCAGACAGAAACAAGGAAAAAGCCACCTTCAGTTTTATTTTAAGCTGTTGGCGGCTCTCTGAGGCTAGCCAGATTTCCTATGAGTGATTAGCTGTCTGCCCATGAATGAGTGTTTTCATCTATTTGAGCCCAAATGAACAAATTTGCGTGGATAATTTCTAAATCTAAATGAATTAAATTTAAACAAGACAAAGTCCTAAATAACAGGTAAAATGGAAATCATTATAATGGAGTCGGCACTTTTTACATAGAATTTATACTTTAAAGTGTAAAACTTAGTTTACATTTTATGTTGCATTTTGCAATAAATGAAAAGGTTTATTAGAAAAGGTAAATAATATATATTTTTGTGAAAGAAGTATAATAACTGATTAATCAGAAAATAAATGGCTAAATAAAAATAAATTATTCGCTTTAAAAGAATCTCAAGTTAAATCAGTAGAACCCTGTCGGTCTTTTCTTCTTGCTTCAACAGTGACGAAGTTTTTTACAGCTACTCCTTTCTGTGGAGCGTGTAGTGTCTCTGCATAAGTTAGAAAGTATAATCGTTGTGACAGAATTGTCATTTATATAGTTTAATAGCTGAGAATGTCTTTTATTTTTATAAACAGGAGTCTCTCTCCCACACGCTCGTTGTCGGACCGATACGTTGGTCATAATTAACATGGACGGCTCTGTTTCGTAACCCATAGTGGAAATGCACGCAAGAAACGGCCAGGGAAAATCAGGAGTCTCCAGGGAAAAACATTCAAGGTCTCATAGAGTTGAAACAAGCCTGAATGCAAACTTTTCTAAGTCTCCATGTTAAAAAAAAAAAAAGGTTTTTACTGGTAGACACCTGTCAGCTTGAGATTTCATCCAACTTCATATTATATAAACCAGTTCCCAAAGTTGCAGAATCATTAAATGATATAATGCTGTTCTGGTTTGTACTTTGCCAAAAAGCTGTGGTCTCCCTTGTCTCCCTTGTTCGGTCCTGTCCTGTAGATCGGGGACTTTGGTTTGGCGCGAGAGTACGGCTCGCCCCTGAAGCAGTACACCCCTGTTGTAGTGACTCTGTGGTACCGATCTCCAGACCTGCTGCTTGGAGCCAAGGTGAGATTTCATGTCTACACTGTCTACCCAAACCGCAGGGGTTGAGTAGAAATACCTGGGCAGCAGCTAACATTGCCGAGGTTAAGGTGAGGAACTTTCTCTGAGCTGATTGCATCATCCTAACTGTTATACTCAGAGGTATATTTCCATTGAAAGACAACATCTGTGAAGCATTTGGCTTGTAAGTTACCAAATACCACAAGTTTGCTGCAGGAGTTGTAGAGTGTGGGATTTATTCAGTCAGACGGCAGAGGCCCAGAAAGCTATCAGAGAACATCCACTCTCTCCTGCGGGACAAAGCCAAGAAGGATCCTGCCAGGCAGACTGTCTACTTGATGTTTCTGTGGATTACCACAGTGTTTGTTCTTCTCTCCACAGGAGTACTCTACAGCTGTGGACATGTGGTCAGTGGGCTGCATATTTAGCGAGCTCCTCACCCAGAAACCTCTTTTCCCTGGAAAATCAGAAATTGACCAAATTAACAAGATTTACAAGGTGAATGTCAATATTTACTCTTCAAATTTAAACCAAATTGTCACCGTGAAGAGCTAAATTACGTTGTTTACTGCCAGTAGTGGTTTTTTGTGTATTAGGAACGTAGTTCATTGGTTCAACCCAGGGGGAGCTGTTGGCAGAAAACTGACTAGACTGAAAAGCTTTCCATACTTCATGATCCACACACTGCAAAGTAAAACAACCATATATGCTAATATTAATGCCTCCCATTTCACAAGTGACAAATTAAAGATGCATGCTTCATTTCTCCAGAAAGGAAAACAAGCAGAAGACCCTCATATCCATCTCGTATAACAGCTGACGTGTGTGCTTGTGAATGTGTTACCTGTAGGATTTGGGGTCACCCAGTGAGAAGATCTGGCCTGGCTACAGTGAATTACCTGCTGTGAAGAAGATGAGCTTCACAGAGTATCCCTACAATAACTTGCGAAAACGCTTTGGAGCTCTGCTGTCAGACCAAGGCTTCGACCTCATGAACAAGTAGGACTGTTTTCCATTTATACAGTATCCATCATATTTATTGGCGCTCCTAAGAAAGATGTGTAAAAAGCCTTAAAATGTTTTTAAAGTAGGATGATTTCACGCTGATATTTATTTTTAAAATAATCCAACCTTTAATTTGTGTTCGTTTATTGAATGGGGGAAAATTCCTACATAAAGAAATAATTGTTTTGGTGCTTAATCATTTGTGCTGCTGTTTGTCCGACGGCCAGTAATTCTTGTAAAATAAACCCGGGCATTGTTCTTTTATATTTTACTTATTTAAGCTGATGAAGGAAACTAGGAGCTTTATAATGATCTATGACCTCATCCTTCTCGGGGGTAGAAACACGACCTGGACCATATGCCAAAAATAACAAATTCTGACTTTCCTACAGTAAAGTCTAGATCAAAGTTTTACTACTAGTTCTCTATTCACTATTTTACTGTGTAAAACATAGTTCCTAAAGAAAACTATTATTCAATTCAATTCAAAAATACTTTATTAATCCCAAAGGGAAATTAAATGTTGTAGCTCATTATGTAGGTTTCTTCAGAGCCGTTATTATTATTATTATTATTATTATCTTTTAGGCCAAAGGACATTTCTGAACAGACCTTATTTTTTTGTGTATTTGTACCTACTTTAAGCATCAAGACTAGTTAACATTTAATAAATACGTAAGGCCTTGTACCTTATTAACAATGAGGCACCACTGAGAGGTGCTCTCCTGCTACATAATCATGATGTGCCGGCGTGAAGATGCTGTATCACCATGATGGTAATGATTATAAGTTTCAATTGTGATATTCTTCATTGTTTGACACAGTTGCATATTAAATTTCTTATCAACACACACTAAATGTTTTATGTTTTGCATTATGTATGTCAAACTCAAATGTATTGTTTTCAGCCCAAACATAATGCACCCTGCAGTCAGAGTGTAGTGTTCCTCCTGGGAACTATAAGATGTTTTCCTAATCTTCAGACAAACCAAAGCTACGCTTTAGGCTGTGCCTTGGCTCTGAGCCTGTTTGTGGAGCCCAGGGTGTAGTCATGGAGAGGAGGGTGTTTGGTTTGGGAACCTCAGGAGCTCATCTTTGCTTTTTGCAGATGATGTGATCCTGTTGGCTTCTTCAGGCCATGACCTTCTGCGTGCAGCAGAGCGGTTTACAGTTGAGTGCAGAGTGGCTGGGATGAGAGTCAGCAGTTAGTCTTAATAATCTCTGAGGCTAAATGTTCGAAAACTTCAGCAAAATCTTGCCCATGATGTAATACTTGGAGCATTACATTACATACATTAAATTTTAAGTTATTTGAGGACTTTTGCACATTTTTGTCAGGGGTGCTTCTGCATTTGGAAGGTATGGTAACATACCTACACTGATCTAGAGTCAGTGTTATTAATGCTGCATTTTAAAGGTTTATGTGTCAGAATGTACAATTACCTGTTCTCTAACCCCTGTAATGATGTGAGGAGTATATTGTTTGGAACATTAGATAATATTGCTGTAGAAAAAACACTTTGTGACAATATTATCAGCTGAATTAAAAAAACTCAAAAGAAAAGAACCAGCACTAGCTCACATTATTATATATTAACATCGATTATATAAACAGAACACGGTCCATGAAAATAACAGGCATTTATTAACTTGCACTAGTATTTATCGTACATGAGCAAAAGACATTTTAAATGTGCTAAACACCTGCTGCTGTTTCCAGAGTTTTATTCAGCCAGAGCGTTCTTGGTGAGCTGAAATGAAACATGACTACAGTGGTGGACTGGTCATTTATCAGTACACCTCAGTGAGAGTTGTTGCCAACCACATGTTCCAATTCATGATCCTCTCTTCAACCATGTCCATAAAAACATCATTTTCATATCTACAGTAATGGGCTCATAGTTTTTTCTCACACGTTCCAAGTCTGTGCTCAGCAGCTGCAGGGAAAGAGTCTTTCCTCAGATCTTTCCTGACCCATGGAGCCTGTCGTCTACACCTAGATGACAAAGTATCACTGCCCGCAGCTGCAGAGGACACGAACAACCAGTTCACTGTGCTGCTTCAGGGATCAGTGGACGTCTGGCCTCCGTCCAGCGCTGCTGAAATTCTCCATCTATCAGAAAGCTTTTCAACCAGGGACTTGCTCCAACCATGGAAGGTCAACATGGAGAGGTGTTTGGTTTAAAAATCATGAGGGCAGAGCAGTGCAGGAGTTTGTAGGTTTAGCATCCCGGGACTACTGGGAATATCACACATCCTTGTGTGGGAAGGTGTTTGAATATTGAAGTATTTACTAATTAGACGTGTAGAGAAACCTCAACTCCAAAAGTCCTTTCTAAACCTGTTGTGCTCCCTGGGGAATCCATATTTTTCCATCATCTTATCCCAGTCAATAAAGTTTCCTCATCTGCTGCTAGCTTACAGCAGTGAAGCTATAGTGGTTGCATCGCCTGAAATGCGTTGTTGGTGGTGATGAATTTCGTGCCCTGCTTGAGAACTACTGTCCTGGATATGTTGTTTACTTTTGCACCAAAGTGCAGTGACGTTGGGTCATAGAAACAGGCTGGATCAAAGTATGTAATCCTCCTGGGTTTGGATTTGTACCATCTGGCAGCTAATGGAAAACAACGTGATGTGAGTTGGAAGCCATCTAAACAAAGTGTTTTGCTTCAGCTGAGCCTCAGCCCAATTCAGCTGAGTAAACCCGATGTATTCTACACTAGCCAAGCGTTTCAGTTTAAAGCATTTTATGTAATCAAATTGGCAGTATTAAATAAATCTGTTATTAGCGCATCCTGAAAAGAGCTGCTTAAAGACATTAGAAATGGAGCTTTTCTTTAAATAATTACTCAGAGCAGACATGTTGCCCTGCCACAGCTTCTCTGGCAGCCATGTTTCAGACGTGATGATTTAAACGTTTAGGAGTTAACTGCACTCAGGGACCCTCATAGGATCAATAAGAAATGCTCTCATTGAAACACCAAATCAAGACATTGTTACTATTTAGTTGAGATTCCTCAATCTCATGGCGTGTCCACACACACATTGTTTTGCAAAACCACGTTTTCACCTCCTATTCACACGCCTGCAGACATTTTGAAAAGAAAACAGTGATTTTTGAAAACTCTTTGCAAAGTAGAATTTTGTAAAACTTTGCTTGCAGTGAATTATACGTGTGGACCGGATACCTGGAGGTTTCTAGAAATGGAGCACGGCCACTCTTGCTTTCTGTGCTGGAAATCACAGCAACAATAGAAACATTTTTATGTTTCATTGTTTTTTAATCCTTCACACTTTCTAACTTTTTCAACTACACGTCAAAGATGAACAAAAAAATCTAAAAGGGAAAAAAACAGAAACTACAATTGGAGCTGAGCCAATCAGGCTTTTCCTGGCCGATATCGTCTTCTGTTTATCTAGAGGTATCACCTTCCAGTCCAGTATCTGGCCGTTTGATTGGTGCATCTCCATCTGCCGTGGTTTTGAAAAAATCTTTTGCTTAGCGCTGCTTTAACCAAGCTTCTATTAAAGAAACAGGAAAAAATGTCTTACCAATATCCAGAGCAGTGTATCTGGGGGCTCTAATCTAAAGATCCTGAATACTGCTGGTATACTTTGCTATCGAGTACTAATTTAGTAATAATTATCTTTCAATACCTAGCTTTAGTGTCAATGTCACACTAGAGTAATCTGCTTTAATGTATATAAAGGTTGCCATCTGTGTGATGTATGTCAGTTATTTCTCTTAGATTGAACAAATAATTGAATTGTTCTTGTCCAGTCAGGCCAATCACACCTGGAGGATTTTAACCAGACACGTTTCAGTAGAAACTGGTTTTGTAATTTAGCTGCTATTGTGTTTAGTATTTAAACTGCTTGACTTAACCTCTTTCTGGCCCTTGTGTCAATACTGCATTCTGTGTTCAGAGCAACTATTGTTGGACCCGACACCGAATGTCCATAAACATGTGGTTTTAACACCCATCAGTGCCGCTATGGTGAAACATGGTTGATTGAAGAGCACACATCAACTTTCCAAAAATAGTTCAGTTTGGGTAAAACCATCACACTTGGATCAGTTTCATTTCTATTCAACGAGATTCTATCTATCGGCCACCTGGTGGTCTGCTAAAATAAAACCTTACAGGTAACTCAGTGTCACCAGCTCTTCCATCATCTATTGGCCATTTCTTGCCACTACTTTCCTGGCACTTGCACTGAAAGAGGACCCTTGTATATTTGGTCTTTTCTGAAAAGCCCTGATTTATTTCCCAAATGTAGAAACAGCCCTGAATGAGCTAAAGCCCAAGCCTGGGATATTAGAATCTGAGGCACAAGTCAGACGCTAAAGAAATTCCAGTAATAGTTTCATAATTACTCCAGTTCACATCCCAGTCCAAACTAGGCACCTTTTTTTTTTAACAATTCGTGAATGATATCCACTGTTTTCCAGATTCCTCACCTACTGCCCCAGTAAGAGGATCTCAGCTGATGAGGCTCTGAAGCATGAGTACTTCAGGGAGACACCCCTCCCGATCGACCCCTCCATGTTCCCCACCTGGCCGGCCAAGAGCGAGCAGCAGAGGGTGAAGAGAGGCACCAGTCCTCGTCCACCCGAGGGAGGCCTGGGCTACAGTCAACTGGTAATGACATTAGACTCCACTTTCTCCATTACATACAACTACCGGGCTTTTTTAGAACTGTCTGTGTTAAATCGATTACAGACTCACGAGCTTCTGCTTTGTGTCCGAGTATTTCCTCCTTGTGTTTTCCAAGATGTGCTCCCTGAAGTTTCTAATGTTTTCTGCAGGGGTCCTGCTCACCCATAAGGATATTGTTTTCAGCAGCAACTGCAATATTTTCCACCTTCTGTACAAATCAGACCATGCCAAAACTATTGGTTATTATTTCAATTTTATTCATGAAACACACCCAAACCCAGGACTCACTGGACCCAGAAATATAGATAACTGTTCATAATTAACATTTTCTTTGGAAAACCAATAGAGGTGCTTCAGCAAATATAGTAACCAATTTAATTTATATGGTCTGTAATAAATACTTGCATAAGTATTCACATCCCTTGGGTCTTCCTAGATTGTGTCATGTTACAATCACCGACTTCAATGTTTTTATTGGGATCTGATGCAATCAACCATCTCAAAGTCAAACAGAACTGTAAGGAAATGATGCACGACTTTCAAAATTGAAAAATAATTTGAAAAGTGAGGCATGCAGTACATTCACTCCCTGCGATACTGCATTATAGAACCCCATTTGGCTGTTTTACCAGTTTTGCCTATTTAAAAACTGAACAACTTCCTGCGAAATATCTCAAGCTCAGGCAGATTAGATGAAATGTCTCAGAACATAAATGATCAGATTGGGACTGAAATGGCTAGGCCATTCATACGCTGTGATCATGTGACATCCATCCTCCCATCAACCCTGACTGGCTTTTCTATCCTTTCATTGTGGGGGATGATATGTTAAGGGTGATGCCAGTTAAAAGTTACGTTTTGGCCGGCCCAAGCACCCTCTTCCATGTTCGCTAGTCCAAGACTAGAGCGTACCAAGACAAGAACAAGACCGATGGGAAGACCAAACAAGTCTAAGAATAAGATCAAATCAGTGTGACACCATTTTTAGGGCCATTGCTGTTCACATAGTAATGTAGTTTAATGAATGTTAAAATGTGCCATTTTAAATTCTGTGCGCATGTTTAAGGTTCTTCTTGTGAAGGGCAGAAGAAATGTGTGAAGAGGTGGAGCTGTCAGCATTAAAGAACTGTTACATTTGTTTCAACCCTGGACTTTCACTGTCAGTTTTCAGCAAAAACAAATGACTCCTGAACTGTTGTCGTGATTAGTCTTAATAAACAAATCCAGAGTCCAGCACGTCCTAGACCAAGGAACAATCAAGTAAAAGTCCTTGAGAAGACAAAGAGCTTGGAAAATTGGTCTTGATCTCTAGAACACTACTGAAAACAAAACATGTTACACTTCTCAAATGTATATGTATTATGCTCTACTTTGTGTCGGTCCGCCACATAAAATCCCCCCAAAGAAATACATTAAAGTTTGTGGTTGAGTTTTGTAATTTTGTAAGGTGCTTTATGTAACAAACAGCAGGCTGTTAGAAATGTGAACAACTGCATTTGCTTCCTTTATCACCAGGGTGACGATGACCTGAAAGACACCGGTTTCCACCTGACAACCAGCAACCTGGGAGCATCTGCCGTCGGCCCCGGATTCAGCCTAAAGTTCTGATCCAGAACCTGCAGGGCATTTTTCTGCCTCGCTGAGAGGAACAAAGCAATAAGTTCTGGGACTCGTTTGTCTGAAGCCAGACGGTTTGCAACTTTAGGCCAGATCGGTATGTGCTAAACAAAAACTGTTATCAGATAGTCAGGACTGTCTAACAGCAAGACTCGTTTTACTTGGAAATCTTCTTCATTCTTCAGAGAATTCACCATTTCAGAAGTGACTGTTTCAGCTCCTCAACTGGAATCCACTTGTTTGGTTGGTTTCCTGGCTACCTGAGCTACTGTATAATCATGCTGATTTTCTGTATGATGCGTCCAGCATCATGTCTGAAATCTACTCAGCTGACATGACGTTAGGTTGATAGTGTTTTTATAAGAAATAAAGTTTGAAACCTTGCTTTGTCTGCTGTTGTCCCAGTATTTCTAAATTCTGTCTGTGCTGTACAAACTCAGCAGCAACCTGCCAAAAGCAAAGGAAAGTTAAGTCTCGCAGAAGTCCAGTCTTTAACTAAACTACTCGGTGACCAAAAGTGATGTAATATATTGCTTTGGACAGTTTCTCTCAGTTTTTTGTTGTTTTAGGTGAAGAAATAGCCCTGCCTCTGCTCTGCCTTTGTTTTTACCCGACTTTACGATATCAGATTTAAACCAATAAATTCTCCGATTGAGAGCCAAAGAAAAATAAACAGTCCCGCTTCGGTTCCTGCAAGAAGGCGTTCTGCTTTCACTGGATCAGACATAAAAAAACCACTTGTCCTGGTTCTCCTGTAGACAGCCATAAATGGAAAAATTCATTAATCAGTTTTATCTGTCCCCTGCCTCCACCACAGCCCCTTCTGCAGATTATTACACCTGATGTGTTGAATGAGCTTGGAAAGAGCTACAAGTGGAGCTGGCTGCAGAGACTGGAGGCAGACTGCTGGCCTCAATGCGAGGCTAGTAAAGTAAGCTAGACGTCTGAGATGTTCCATGTGTGGTTTTAAGGTCCAGATATCTTCAAAGGCTGTTGAAATTACTGCTCATTTTTTGCTTCAGTGGCGTAGTTGTTTGAGTGCGTAATTACTGTGCATCTAAGAAAGTGGCTTCTGTAACTTTTTCAGGCCCAAACAGAAAGCCTCACCAACTGTGTAAAGGTTTACTTTTAGTGACCGAGTTATTTATTTATTGATTGATTTTTACAAATCTATTCTTCCCCCTAATGGTGTTGAATCAACTGATACCCACTGGTTTTTCTATGTTACTGCAGCAGCATAGTTACATGCTACAACCTTTAGAAAAGTTCAAATTTAAATCTAGGAAAACTTTATTCAGATGGTGGAGAATAAAATGACAAAAAAATCACTGGTGTCACAATTAGTGGCACCTTATTCTCAATACTTTTAACAACCCCCTTTTAGGACAGCACTGTTGGCACACAGAGAAAGGAAACTTTGACCATTCCTCTTTGCACATATATCTCTAGGTGCTCCACAGTTCTGGGTCCTCTCTTGTGCTTTTTTCTTCTAGTTCCACGGGTTTTCTACAGAATTTAGGCCTGTGCCTGAGATGACCATGGAAGAAGGATGGGTTCTTTTGTCTGGCAGCAAATTAAGCCCCCCCCCCCCCTACACACACACAGACACACAAACACACACCATTACATGACCTCCACCCTCCTGCTGAAGTGTTGATGCAAAGTAGGATCAATCCAGGCTTTCAAATAGTTTGCAATAAGCTGACCTTCCCATGTAAATGCTGCAGCTGACATTGAGACTCAACGGCCCAGGCAGCATTTTTCACACCGGTCCAGATCTGTATGGATTGTAGCCTCAGTTTCCTGGTCTTAGCTGACATCTGCTTTAAAGGTCTGCATACCTTGTTTGTAACAAGTGGTTATTTTAGCAGCTGTTTCTATCATCTCAAATCCAGTCTGCCCACTGTCCTCTGACAATAACAAGGCATTTTTGTCCACATGACTGCTACTCACTGGGTATTTTCTCTTTTTAACACCATTCCCTTTAAACGTGACAGATTGATGCATGCAACTCTGATCAGCTTTTTTCAAGTTTTAGTTCAGTCACTTAAACCCCGTGCTACTCTATTCTGATGCTCAGTTTAAACTTCAGCCTGTCGTCGTCACCAGGTTTAGATGCCTAAATGCAATGAGTTGTGGCCTGGTGAGTGTAGATATGAGCTGGTAAGGGGAAATAGCTATTTTCATTTAGCAATTTCATAAAAATAATGATTATCAATTTATCTGCTATTAGTTGTTCTCTTGTATTTCCCATATTGAAGAGTAGCTAAGAGGTATAGGCCACTGTATTGTCTTTTTACCCCCGGAAAACAGGAAGTCAGGGATTATTAATTAAATGTTCCTGTATACTTAGATTCATTTAAGAAATGAAAGTATAAATAAAACGTTTCAGTTACATTTATATGAATTTAATAGGATTTCTTAGAGGACACAACCAAAGTTCAGCACCAGTGATTTAGCTAAAAACAATTTTTTCTTAGCTTGATTTTTGTTTTTTTGCTTCTCCACTAAATAAAGGTTCTTATATTAAAATGTTCAGTATGAAATTATGCTACTACAATTAAAAGCTCCAATAATTTCAAAGCCTTTTACACACCTGTACCAGGAGTGCCAATAAATTTGGAGGGCTTTGTATGTTGCTATGACAAAGGCCAAAAACAGCTTTTCACTGTTGGATAGTATAAAACGTTTATTGTTGGCATGTACAAAAATTGATTTACGAAATTAAAAGCAGACAATCTTTATGGATGATACAAGATTTCTTTTTAATTGAAATATGTGCCCTAAAGTCCTGCGTGCTCTGCAGCTTATGAGACCATCAGAAGCGCACACGCACCTTCCATGAGTAGTTTGTAAGAACTTTGTCCTTTTTCTTCACAATGCAAGTGTACGTGCCTTCGTTGATGGCATTGGCCACTATGGTGATATGGTCTTCTTTCAAGGAGATGTAGTTTGGGTGAGAGTGCTCCAGCAGCTCCCCATCTTTGTACCAGCTGAAACAGGAGTCAAGCTTCAGACACTGTTCAGGTACTGTTTCATCACTGCAGCTGAGACAACTGATAACACGTCACAGATACTTACTATACGTTGCCTTTCTTTGAAGCGATTTTCTTCCCACAGCGAAAAGTTAGCTTCTTGCCCTCGATGACCAGCTTGTGTTTCGTCCTTGGTGGAGTCGGCGTGGGGGCTGCAGTGGGGAAAGGGAATTCTGTAACAAGAAGAAATGCAATAGTAGGAAAACAATGAAATTTATGGAAAAATCCAAAAGAAATTCATTTTATTTTTTATTTTTAATAAGAAAAGCTAACAGAATATTTTCATAGTGCTTTGCAAAAGTATTCAAACCTCCTAAACTTAAACACAATTTGTCACATCACAACCACAAACTCCAGTATATTTAATGGGATTTCATTCGACAGATCAATACAATGTAGAGCATAACTGTGAAATGGACATCAACCATAAATAGTTTTCAGCATGGTTTACAAAGAAAAATCTGAAATGTTTTCCGTTGATTTAGATTCTATTATATTATTATTATTATGCAGTTACAACAGCAAGTCTTTTAGGATCTAGAGATTGATGTTTTTAGCCGTTTTTCTTTGCAAAATGGAATGGATTAAGGGGATTTGTAAATCAATTTTCAAATATTGTCCTTGACTCTTTATTAAATTTATGGCCCAGACCTTGACTGGGCCATTTTAACACAAATATTGGTTGATCTACACTACACCATTGTAGCTCTGGCCATATGTTTGATGTCATGGCCATGTAGTAAGGTGAACCTCTATCCAAAGTTTCAAGTCTTTAGCAGCCTCTCAGATTTTTGTCCGTGTTGTCCTCAATTTAGCTCGATCCACCAAAAACATTTCTTCAACTTCACAAATATGTGGACTTTTGTGTTGGTCTATCACATAAAATTTCAATTATATACATTAAGGTCTGTGATTGTAAGGTGACACAGGTTGAAGAAGTTCAGAGTGTATTTTTATCTGTATCCTTCATAATATCAAGGTATAACATTGGACCTCATATTATAAAAAAACTTAATGATCCAACCCTCATCTGAGAGAGTGATGCTGACCTGTTGGGGATGTGGCTATCGTCTCATCTCCCACCTGGTTTCTGACAAACACAACAGAGCTGCTGGTGATCAGCTCTTAGACTGCTTAAGAACCTCTTATTCTCGTTAATGCCGCAAAAATCCCAATTGACCCTGTGCGTCTCTAACCCTCAAGCCACAGTCTGAAATTCCAGCGGTTTGGAGTGACTCTGGAATTTTCCACAGCCATACAGTGTCTCCGAAATCTACAATGAAGAACAGATTCCTGTAGACCAGGAATCATATTCTCGTGCCTGTCTCTGAACTGTCCCCTGTTGCTGACAAAATCCTTGGGAAAGTCAAAAAATGCAAGGGCTGTGATAGTTTAGAGAGGCCATTTCCTGTTGTGCATCCCACAATAAAACCTAAAGAGATACTCAGATTGCTGATGTGTTGGACTTTATGCAAAGCAGTGCTCTTTGGGCAGCAGCCAACAGGTACCAACTTACTGGGCCTCCTGGGAAAGACTCCCCCATTGCAGAAATACTATTTAATCTCCTCTTAAATCAGGCACTTAAAACTTCAGCTCTGTGAGGTTGGACCTGTTGGCTCCAGCTGTTCCATTGGCAAACGGTTCACAGCAGCTCCTTACGCTCTGAAAGCTTTCCTTTTTTTCTCCCTGGACTGCTGCTGCTGCTTTCTGCTGCCTTACCGTAACAGAAGTCACAGCTGGAGGGGCAGTGCCGCTGCATCAGCCTGCGCTTGCTGTCGCAATAGCCTTTCCGAGCCCAAGCAGGACAGATAAATAACCGGTCCAAACATCCTGGAAGAGGGAGTGGTGGATTTAGAAGAAGCGAGACTAGACAGCAATTCCCAGTCAGCAGCAAAAATAAACTGGATCCCCAATCTAATTTTTGCATGCCAACAAAAATGACTCGCTGTAATACACGCTAATGATGACTCATGAGTTTATGCAGTGTGCATTATTGCCACGTTGGCTGTCAGTGTGGAAGACAAACACTGTGGTCTACTTTCCAGTTGGTTCAGACCCAAACATGTGTCATTGCATATTATACAGCTGGTTTTTAACATGTTTATCAGGGTGTAATTCTTTTAATTCCAGGATCAGAATTCAAAATGTTTCAGCTTTGTAGCATTCTTGGATTAAATTTATCAGTTTGTTAATGTTCTTTCCTTTTTTGACCTACAGTCCCAGCAGATATTTGGGCTAATAAGTGGTTACCATCCATAATGACAGCTGACTTGGCATTTGGAGCTATGGATCCCTGGATTTGACAGTACTGGGATCTTATTGATGTTTTAAATGGCAGTTGATTAAGTGTTGTAAAGGATGTAAGTGAAACAAGGTGAACGATGTTATGACAAAACCCATTATCTTTTTAACTTGTGGGGAATCCAAGATATCTGCAAAGCTCTGAGACTACCTGGCACTACTTGGTAACCAGTTATTTCTTCTAATGCCAAAGATCTTTCATGTTGTTCGATCCCAGAATGATAACCGCAAGTCCTGCTTAGGCTCAAATTATTACAAACCTCCAAAATGCACCAATGTTCTTTAAAACAAACTGTAATACTGTGTTCTGACCATGTATCTTGGTATATACACAAAAAAGAAAAATGTATAAAATGATCTGACCTGCTAAAATTTAGAAGTAATTCAAGTGTATGTTCCGTAGTATATTATACTTTTTTTTTTTGTTCTGCTCCTTATGAAGTAGCATAAGTAAATCGCTGATGTTAGCTGGTTAATTAGTCAGGCTATCTGCTCTTTTATCTAGCCTGCTGTCCGGTGCTTTACAAATATACTGTTAACAGTATGCTAGTAGTAGTTTTAAAACACCCTTGCCTCAACATGAGTGATAAGTGGTAATTTTTCTTTTTTTTCTTTTATTCTATTATTACTATTTGTTTTTGCACATTTACCTTGTTCTTCTTTGATTGCACATTTTTTCATAACTATTTGCACCCTACTTGTGTGTTACTAAGAGCTGCTGTAACAAGTAAATTTCTCGAGTGTGAGATCAATGAAGTCTATCGTATCTTATCTTATCTGTAGTTTCCATACTATGACTGTGTAAACATGTTCAAATGGCAAAGTTTGTCTTTTATGTAACAGGAAAGTGAATGCCTAGAATTAACAGAAATGCTAAGTTTTAGCTATCTTGCCATGTATGCCAGTGTATTGAAAAGCATGAGTTATGTGGCTCAGAAAGTGAGAAAATAAAAGGGATTTTGTTGATAATCCTGATAAGTCCTGTGACATTTTTGATGTATGTGTCAATTTAGATGCGCTTCAGTCCTGATACGAATCTTGTGAATGCGATTATTTGAGTATGTATTGAGATCAATTGTTTGGGATTCTGACGTACTCAATTGCGTCAGTTCTTAGTACGTCATTATTGCCTTTAGGTCAATGTTTTTTTTTCCATTAAGAGATCAGTTGATGGCCAGGTTAGGATGTTTCAAAGCTCTATGTCCCCAAGACCTCAAACAATTATCCACTTTATTCAGAGAGTAGATCATGCTGTCAGTTTCCCTTTCAGTTGCAAGCATCTTGCATGCCGAGGTGAGTTAAGTGTCTGGATGCCTCTGTTGCAGGGATGCACATGTGCGGTATACATAGGGTGTGAGATCTGCAGCGCTAATGTCGTGAAATTTTTCAACAAGTCCAAGAATGCATGGCAGCCTAGTGTAGCTGGTGATCGTGCTACAATGTTAAATGCATAGTAAGGCAATTTAGTGACGTCATATTTCATAGCATCATGTCTTCAAAGACCATTGAAACGAAAAGGCAGACACACAGTACCATAAACATAAAAAAGGAGGTGTCAAATTTGAAAGATCTTTGTTTCTTTTAACAGGCTATGTGTAGATTTAACTAGTATTAATAACTGGTGCGTCTCTGCAATTCTGCCAAAACTCTTCAAGTTAATTAGACAGTTTTTCATTTTTGCAGCTGAATAAATGGTTCATCTAGCATCAGGATCATGCTAACATCAGTTAAACAAGCTGATATTAGCTGCCCTGGCAGCTAGCCGGCAGTCAGTTGTTTAACAGACATGAAGCTTGAAACGTGCCAGCTGCAGTTCTAAAACAGAGTTACTCTAATAATAAAGATAGATGGCGCTCTTATAGTTTCTACACCATGACTTTGTGCTTTTCATGACAGGAATTCAATAAGTCTGATTAGTCTTCCTTGTAAGTGAAAAAGGTTGTTGTAGCCTTTTTTCAGCCAAATGTTTAGGAGTAGCAAAAACAGGTGGTGAAGGGACAGCAATGCCTTGATCTATGCTTTGAACAACCAGGCCTCGCCGGCACTTTTTCTGGCATCTAAATGAAAGGACAAAATCATTAAAGTGGCATAACAGAACATTTATACCCAATTTGAAATGGCTTTCTAAAGCCTTACTATATCTTACCAGCCCATGCTTAGTTCTGACAGGGATCTTGCAAACCTGAGAACTAAAAACATACCATAGAGACGGTGCAAGCCCCAGACCTCATCCTGCGTGATTCGCTTGCGTCCTGTCAGAGTAGCATTCAAGTGCATTATAGCATTAGGGTCCATAGAGTGCATGAGTCCGAGGACATGGCCGATTTCATGAGTTGCCACATGGACGATATCTGTCAGCCAAACCCCTGTAACAAGAATATAATTGCTATTGTCATTTATGTAATTAATTATCTGTGGTTACCAAAACAAAAATTCCTGCCTTTCTTCCAGCTGAAGCGCATGTCTCCCAGAATCCAGTATTCATGGTCATCAAAGTGGATCTCACCCGTTGGCGGGAAGAATGCGTGAGCCAATTCTCCTGTGATGCCGTCAAAACAATGGTGCAGGTAGGACTGCCAGCAGTCTGTGTGGTTGACCAGGTAGAATCCTGCCAAAAGAGGAGAGAAGCTCTCATCCCATTATTTCTGCTTTCTGTAGACTACAGTTGGAAAAAGATGAATTACTGAAGACAGAAAGCTCTTTGCAGAGGCTTCACCCTGCATGATGACAACCATGCCTCTCCCTGTCACTAACAATTTATGCCTGCCTCTCGAATGTAATCCCAGATGGATGGATAAAGTATAATTCACACTGTTTTGCCATGGAAGTTGTCAAGCATTTAGAGGTTTTTTTTCAGAATTATAAATCGTACTGAATATAGGCTTTGTACTACAGTACAGCATAACTATTTAAGAAAAAGAAACAGCAAAGCAAAGAATTCTGGACCTAAGAGCCAAGCAACATCTGTTAAAGACTAATACAGCTGTATGCAGGCAGGGATAGCGAGCACCCACCAATCTTAATGTCTGCCTCCTCGTCAGCTGGCACCTCTCTGAATGAGAACGGGGAGACATCACTCCACAGGCCAAAAGCCCTGGCAATGCCTCGACGTGTGTCGCTGGCATTTATCAGGTTTGTTGGAAAAGACAGCAACCTGTTGGGAAGCATTGTGCTGTTAGTTCTGTTCTCTGTGCACATTCCTTTCTGCAGAATCGGCCAAAACACAGCGGCTACTGTTCAGTCACACACAAATTCCAACAAGCACTGCTGAGTACAGCTCCATTACTTCAGGTTCTTGTCTATCTCAGCCAGGGCTAGATCTGTGCTGGGGCTATTAATGGCGATGACGTATTAATCAGATTGTCTGTAGTTAGCTTAGGGTTTTTTCAATGACTACAGTGAAACTCAGTATTACTTTCTCAAATTCAGTCTCATTGAAGAGTTTATGTGATGACTGACAACTCCAGAGGAAGTAAATATGAAAACCTTAGTGAAAGTTTTCAGAGCAGCTAGAGCATCTTAGAATCCAAATGTGCCCCTTTTCCACTGGCTTGTTTCAGGCGGCTCCACTCGGTCTCGCTCTACTCGGTACGGTATCTGTTGTGTTTCCACTGACCCACTGATAGCTGGAGCTATGGCAGCTGAAGCTCCACCTCCAGCTGTCAGTGAAGTGTGTTGGAGTACGTTAGTCTGTGACATTGTCACAGACTGCGTAAAACGCTAAATAAATAATTAAACAGAAAATAAAACATAAAGAAATACAAATAATGTTTGAATTATTGTATATGCAGGAATGTCTTATATATTTTATTTTCATGTATAAAATGATCTACTGGGATAATTATCTATAACATAGCCCGGCCAGAATTAAAATAAGGCTCAGGGGTTCTGATGTGGGGGGGATGTGGCAGGAGAAGTGGACAGGAGAGACGCTGCTGTCTGGATGGTGAAGCTCCAAAGTATGCCTGACAAAGTAGCAATTTTGGGCTTTATGAAGAAGTTTTCATCTCAGCCATGGCAATAATGAGGACAAGACAAGGACAAGCACAAAACAACAAACTTTTGACCGCAGTGAAGTTTGTTTTAGGTTATTTATTGGATATTCATGCTTCGCGGATTCAGCAGAGACTTCCTCCCATTTGATCCGATGAAGGTAGCTGCTCTTTGCAACAACCGTCAATAAATTTCCGAACCAAACATGCTATTTCATGACGGTGTGACCCTGATGTTGGTGCTTTGCTTCAAGTAAATTTGTATTTCTACAGTACAAGCTGCAGGCTGCAATAAACTGTAGTGTTGTGGTACTCGAGACTAGTGTTGAGACCACATTATTGACGTCTAGGTCTGTCTCAGTCTTGACTACATTTATACTTTGTTTTGTCTCAGTCTCAGATGTGCTGGTCTCAGGATATTTTTCTCAAAACAGTCAAGACACATATTTGGTCTTGCCTGACAACAGACAACTTTTTTTTTTTTACTGCATCAGGATGCGACACTCATGGCTGTATTCAAATGCAACCAATAAAGTTTTTACTTTATTGGTCACCTGTTAAAGAAAAAACAAAGGCTTCCACCTCCACTCCCTCTGCCTGCAGCTAATGCTAAGTTTGTTATCCTTGCCTGCATGTATGCACCCTGCAATCATCTGGTTTGTCTGTTTACCTTGTTACCAGCTTGTCAGATTTATTGGACGTTTAGCAGCATGTAGTTGAGAGTTTCCCTGCAAGTCTGGGTTTATATAAATGCTGTGGCAGTGCACCTGACTGAGGAAGGCGCACAGATGGTTAGTTTGCTAGTGAGCTGATTACAGCAATGGTCTTGCATACTGTGTCATATTAGTTTAGTCATGGACTTGGTCTCCCTCTGCTTTGGCCTTGGTGTCATCTCCCTCAAAGTCTTAGTCTTGGTATGCTCTTGTATTGGTTTGGTCTCAGGTTAGGAGGTCTTGAATACAACATTACTTCATTGTGGGAAAAGTGTGTGAATAAATACTTATAAGTTAGCTTGAACTTGTCCCATTTGAGCTGCTCTGGAGTCAGGGTGTATCGCTTGTTCCTGGACAGGTGGAGGACTTGTGAGCGGGCCTCTTTGCGGATCCCGATGAGCAACATGGTGGTGTGAGCTTCTTCCTTGGACAAAGCAAAAACCTTTAATGTTTCACCTTACAGAACTGTACAGAACAGTGAGCACCTCTAACTTCATTCTGTATTAAAGGAAAAGTTCTGAAATTTAAAGTAATGTCCTGTGTAAAGGTTATAAGATGTTAGTATCTTATCTGCAGCAGATAACTCTTTTTGCATATTCATATAGTATAATTAAAAGTAGTTGTTCCTAGAGGCTGGTCCTAGATGGACAAAGACCAAAGTGGACTACGAACCACTACAGTCTCAAAAAACATCATTAAGTGGTTTATGTGATCACTACTTAAGAACCTTTTAACTGTCATAACTTTGCTTCGGACAGTTATTTACAGATAAGCCGATTATTTACACAGGAAATGGAGGTATGTGGTGGTGCGCAACCAACAGCCTTCCTGCATGAAGCATGGTAAGAAAGAGAAAAGGAACAGCATCTCCAATCAGAATAACTGCCTGATATAAAAGTAAGGTGGTGTATATAGGAAAAATGTTAAAGTGGCTTATATCAAACATTTATTGTGACAGGAAATACTTTGCATGTTCAATTCTCAGTAAGTGGCTCATAATAAAAGATCACACCTCTATTTCCTACGCAAATAATAATCAATATCATTAACCCTTTAAGCAGCTATTGCTAAACAATGTTTATGGCTCTGATGAAAGCTGTTTTCATATCTGTTGTGTATGACTTTCAATAATTTTCATGCAAAATCATTTTTAAAAAAGGCAACTAAGGCATTTACCAACTGTAAACACATATTAAGTGTGAGCCTTTCGCCGTCTGTTGTGGCCAATGCCTCATTGGGGGTGAGTTACATAAGCTCCAAATAATACCATCTGGATTTTAAATTCTTTCATAGATTTCAAAGGCTGTATTTTGTTGCTTTGTTTTGTAGTGATTTCAGAAATATTCTCCGGCTGAAGTCACATTATGGTTTTCATGAGTGGAAACATTTGATAATAATCATTGCACATAACAATCCAGCTTCCTTACATCATACAAAACCGTGAATGTTTGTTAATTAGGCACTTTAAATTACCCTTAGGAGTGAGAGAGCATGCATGGATGGTTGCTCTGTGTGTTTCTGTGATACCATTGTATGAACAGGCAGCCTGTCCAGGGTGTACCACACTTCTCACCCATTGACTGCTGGAGATAGGCTTCAGCTCCCTCACAACCCTACAGGGCTTAAGTCAGTATGAGAAGTGGATGTAATAATAAAATGGAGAGGAACATGCTAGAATAAATTTTGTGTTGCCTCAAACTGTGTTGTAGACTATATTGTTGAAAGTATTGGACCATACCTCCATATCATTAATTCATTTGTTCCAGCCACTATAAAATGCACCTTTGCATGCAGACTGCTTCAACAAACATCTGTGAAAGAACAGATCGCTCTCGAAGCTCACTGAATTCCAGCTTGGTAACATGATAGGATACTGCTTGTGCAATAACCTCCTAACTAAATATTCCACAGTCAATTCTTAGTGGTATTATAGCGAAGTGGAAGTTATTGGGAATGACAGCAACTGAGTCATGACGTGGTAGGCCACTTAAAATCACAAAGCGGGGTCAGCACATGCCAAGGCCCATAGTGCCTATAGTCAGTATCTATACATCTCTGAACTTTATTTGCCCATCAAGATTAGCTGAAAAACATGGCATAAACAGCTTGATGGAATGGGTTTCCATGGCAGAGCAGCTGCAACCGAACCTTACATCACCAAGTACAATGCAAAGAGTTGGATGGAGCGGTGTGAAGCACAACACCACTGGACTCCTAGAGCAGTGAAGACGTGCTTTTGAGTGACAAATCATGCTCTGTGTCAGGCAATCTCATGAACAGGTCTGGGCTTGGCAGTTGCCAGGACTTCATTATGTCAAGTGTGAGTGAGATACTGGTCTCGACAATAACTTAAACAAATCTTACATTTATGGGCTTAATTTGATATCATTATGTATGACTCCATTTAACTTTATATTGATCCAGAAGAATCAGATGTTGATCAAATTGTACTGGTGACTTTTAAACTGACATTTTTCTAGATCCCCCTCCCCAAACTTTTTGCTGCACACTGCTGTTGATCTGGCCAAAAGTTGCTTACCAGTTATATTTAGGTTGAATTAAGTGTGATTGCTTCAGTATGACCAGCAACAATCTAACAACATCAGACATGTTCATCCAAAAACTTTGCCCTATGCAACTTTTTCTGTAGCTGTACTTTCTGTGGTAACATGGTTAAGCTAGATAGCAAATAAAAACATAGTGCACCCTTTACTTGCATTCCACACCTTATCCTCTGGATCCTGTTCCTGATTTGCCTAGTCCAGAGGAATATATCACTTCCTTTCCAAAATAGTGAAACAGGGACAGGCCAATTTTGCTGTGGAACTCGATAATGTCTCTCACTCGAATTGAAAGAATGCTCTTTTTCTTCTGAATTACATCCACAAGATGCTCTGCTGACCTGGGCTGACACACTGCAGTCATGCACTCAGTAACTTACGAGGTGTTTGATGTATTCAGGCCAGCACAGCTCTCTCCCTCTCTCCATGTGCCATGTTACTGCACATCAACACTCCCGCTTTGGCTTAAATTAAGATAAATTGGGGAACCGTGAGGACTGAAGCAGGCACTCTCTAGACTAAACCTTGAAGCCATGAGTGAGCTGGCTGACCAAAACATGAGGGGAGACGTCTATGAGGATTTTGGAGGGAGTCTGGAATAGTTTAGACTCAAAATGCTAAACAAGGGAACAAGGGATTATGATTTTCATTCCTCATGTCAGACACACAGAAGATTCTTTTTTTCAGCAAATGCTGCATTTTGGATATAATTGAAAACACTGTTTGTTGCACTTTTCCTCAGCACTATGCACATAGAGTTCCTTGCAAGTATTTGACTTTTTTTCACATTTTGTCATGTTACCACCACAAACTTCAATATTTTCGACTGGGAACAGACTTTATGGGATAGACTAACACAAACCAGTACATAATTGTAAAGTCAAAGGATACATTGTTCTTAAAATCTTCATTCTTTCGTCTTCTATACCGCTTATTCCATAGTGGGTCACGGGGAGGTGTTGTCTATCTCCAGCAGTCTGCAGGGTACATTCTGGCCTGGTCCCCAGTAACACAGAGGGACAAACAACCAAGCACACACTCATTCACACCTAAGGTCAATTTAGAGAGACCAATTAACCTAACAGTCATGCTTTTGGATTGTGAGAGGAAGCCGGAGTACCTGGAGAGAACCCACGGATGCACCGGGAGAACATGCAAACTCCATGGAGAAAGACCCCCGGCCGGGAGTCGAATCCAGGACCTTCTTCCTGCAAGGCAACAGTGCTACCAACTGTGCCACCGTGCAACTCGTTCTTAAAATGTTTCATAACAAAAAATCTGAAAAGTGTGGTATTTGTTTGTATTAACCTCCCTTTAACCTAATACCCCGAAATAAAATTTAGGGCAACAAATTGCCTTTATGGAACAACTCCAAACCTACCAATAGCAAAAAATATCTAGACTTTGTTGAAGAGTGGCAAGCAGAAGGTCACAGCTGAATAAAAGCAAAAGGAAGTCCTGTTCGTAGTTTGCCACAAGCAAGGAAAGGGACACAGAAAACAAATGAAATAACCTTTTGAACCACATAAAAAATGCTGTCTGAGGTAGAGCACTAGCACTTTACATTAACCTGAGCACACCATCCCCACAGTGAAACATGGTGGGGGCAGCATCATGCTGTGGGGATGATTTTTCTTCTGTAAGGACAGGGAAGCTGGTTAGAGTTTGTAGAAAAATGGAGAAAAAATTGGTTAGAGGCTTTAAAAGTCTTAAGACTGGGGTGGAGGTTCACTTAGCAACTCGGATCATGCAGCCAAGGCACTCAGAGGAATGGTTTAGATTGAAGCACATTTATGTGTAGAATGTTCTAGTCAAAGGCCATACTAAACCTCATTGAGAATATGTGGCAAGACTTAAAAGATTATTGTTCACAGATGCTCTACATCCAACCTGACTAAGGTAAAACAAAATGGACAAAAGGTAGAGGAAAAAACATGGTTTTCAAAAAAGAGTAATTCATCTATGGGGGCTGAATATATATGCACACCGTACTTGTCATATTTTTGTCTGTAAAAAGAATTTGAAAACCAGGAGTCATTTTTTCATTCTATATCAGTTTTGCACTACTCTGTGTTGGTCAATCTCAGAACATCTCAGTATAATACAATAAATTTAGAGGTTGTAATTGGGAAAAGAATTATGAAAAATAACTTTAAGAGGTATGAATAGTTTTGCAAGACACTGTAGTCCAAATCTTTAACACATGCTGGATTTATACTGCAGTCTAATCTAATACAGTTAATGCAGTAGTCCTGGCAAAGGATTACTGTGTGGCAAAGGAAATGACACAAAGCTACCCCTCAGGCTCTGGATCACAGTGGGTGGCTGCAAGAAGTGAAGTAATGAGGAGGGGAACACATTTTTCCTATTCACCGAAGACATTACCTTACAAGGATCCACTTTGTTGCGGAAACCAATTCTGGTATTCATATAATTTCAACTGGACTGAACTTTAACTGGATCTGATGTCCATGACAATAATTAAGTGATTCCGTCCTTGGTAATGATGAGGCTGAACAGTTGATCCCGTTTAGTCTTTCATAATGTTTAGGAATGACTATACAGGAAGAGGCAAGATACTAGATACTATCCAGTATCTTTGAAATTCCACTTAAGATATCCCATATAGAGAGATTTGTTAATTTTCAAATACAATGGATATCCAGCACTCAATAAAACGGGTTGAAATCTTTTTAAAGGTCTATTTTTCCTAAAAAGTATCACTGACTATCTAAGTTTCACATTAAGTTTCACAATTCCTAAAGATTCACGATTATATTAGGAAACAATGTCAGAAATAATTCACTATCTTGGACACTGGAAAGACAGGATATGTCTCTCATGGGACGACAGAATGAATTTAAAAGGCAGTCTGCCCCTCAGTTTAATGGACGACTGTAGCTCTGAGTCCCACAGGTCACCAAGTGGTCACAGCATACCTCTAACCTCCAGGAGGGAAACGCGGTGGTTAGATGCATCCCTGCGAACAGAAGGCTGAGCAGCGCAGCGGCCAGCAGAGGAGCGGAACACCAGTCACCGCTGCGTAAACCTCCGGCAGTCCAGCAGCTCACCATGGTTGCAGCAGTGTCACACTTTGGGGAGAAATAGCCTCTCTGCGATGAAAGTTCAACCATCAATCCCCGTCAGTGCTACTTGTCGGCCATTGCGTGCAACTTTGCGTAGCTTCTGTCACTCTGTGCGGGAGCGCAGTCCAGCCTGCGGACCGCGTAATGAAAAGTGCACACTGCACATCAGCTCTGCACGGCTCCCTTCCGCTCAGCACGCCTGCCAGCGGGCTGGATTCACGTTTCTGTAGCCGGGGCAGAAGGTCAGTGTCGAGACGATCTAATGAAAACCAAACGCGCTGTCCGTCGCACTACTGCTTCCAACCACAAGACCTCACTTAAAGCACTATCAGATGGGTAGCTCCGCTTTTTTCTTTACTGTTTATGTAATGCTGCTGAAGGGAAAAAAAAAAACTGCTCATGCACAGACATCTGGGCAAAGGAGAAAAGACCAAGAGCGTTGAAAGAATTTTAAAGTACAGGAAGCCTGGAGACCCCTCGTCTTCACCTGTCATTAGAACACGCTATTATTTACATCATTCATATGATTCTTTGGGCCACACATGTAGTAAATGGGTTCGATTTGGCCATCACAGGTAGTATATTGATTTGATTTGGCCATCACAGGTAGTATATTGATTTGATTTGGCCATCACAGGTAGTATATTGATTTGATTTGGCCATCACAGGTAGTATATTGATTTGATTTGGCCATCACGGGTAGTATATTGATTTGATTTGGCCATCACAGGTAGTATATTGATTTGATTTGGCCATCACGGGTAGTATATTGATTTGATTTGGCCATCACAGGTAGTATATTGATTTGATTTGGCCATCACGGGTAGTATATTGATTTGATTTGGCCATCACAGGTAGTATATTGATTTGATTTGGCCATCACGGGTAGTATATTGATTTGATTTGGCCATCACAGGTAGTATATTAATTTGATTTGGCCATCACAGGTAGTATATTGATTTGATTTGGCCATCACAGGTAGTATATTGATTTGATTTGGCCATCACAGGTAGTATATTGATTTGATTTGGCCATCACAGGTAGTATATTGATTTGATTTGGCCATCACAGGTAGTATATTGATTTGATTTGGCCATCACGGGTAGTATATTGATTTGATTTGGCCATCACGGGTAGTATATTGATTTGATTTGGCCATCACAGGTAGTATATTGATTTGATTTGGCCATCACGGGTAGTATATTGATTTGATTTGGCCATCACGGGTAGTATATTGATTTGATTTGGCCATCACGGGTAGTATATTGATTTGATTTGGCCATCACAGGTAGTATATTGATTTGATTTGGCCATCACAGGTAGTATATTGATTTGATTTGGCCATCACAGGTAGTATATTGATTTGATTTGGCCATCACAGGTAGTATATTGATTTGATTTGGCCATCACAGGTAGTATATTGATTTGATTTGGCCATCACAGGTAGTATATTGATTTGATTTGGCCATCACAGGTAGTATATTGATTTGATTTGGCCATCACAGGCAGTATATTGATTTGATTTGGCCATCACAGGTAGTATATTGATTTGATTTGGCCATCACAGGCAGTATATTGATTTGATTTGGCCATCACGGGTAGTATATTGATTTGATTTGGCCATCACAGGTAGTATATTGATTTGATTTGGCCATCACAGGTAGTATATTGGCTTCCTATGTGCATCACATGTTTCTTATTTCTCACATGAGCATCATACATACTTTTTGAATTTTTGCATGGTCCTCAGATATAATTTGTGGTTTTTACATGGACATCACAGGTAGTTTATTGGTTACCTATGTGCATGACTTGTGTTTTTTATTTCACATGAGCATTATACTTAGGCTACTTGTTGAATGTTTGCATGGTTGTCACATAATTTGTGGATTTCACATGGACATCACATGTAATGGGTTACACGTCAGCATCACATGTAACTTGTGGGTTTTACATGGGCATTGCATGCAGTTTAGGGGTTTCCTATGTGCATCACATATAGTTTTTTTATTTCACATAAGCATCATACTTAAGTTTTTTTATGTTTGCATGGTCATCAAATATAATTTGTGGGTTTCACATGGACATGGCATGTATTTTATGGGTTTTACATAGACATAATATATAATCCCGTGGGTCTTTTATACATTATACCACAAATCAAAACCATAACTATTTCACATATTCGACATGTATTGTTCATTAAACTTCACATGTGGTTAATCCCAGCTGCACATTTGCCTTGCAGCAAGAAGGTTCTGGGTTCGACTCCCGGCTGAGGGTCTTTCTGCATGGAGGTTGCATGTTCTCCCCGTGCATGAGTGGGTTCTCTCAGGATACTCTGGCTTCCTCCTGCAATCCAAATACATTTTTTTAGGTTAATTGGTCTCTCTTGATTGCCCTTAGTTGTGCATTGTTGTTCTGTATGTCTCTGTGTTGGCCTGCGATGGTCTGGCGACCTGTCCAGGGTGTACCCCGCCTCCCGCCCAGAGACTGCTGGAGATTGACACCAGCTCTCCCGCGACCCACTATGGAAGAAGCGGTATAGAATATGACTGACTGAGGTTACTCACATTCAAATCTACTCAAATTAAAGTGGAATTTATCTAAGTAAACGAAGAAAAAGATTTCTCACAAAATATTTGACGGAGGTTTTGATTCCATGTTATCTACGACAATAATCGATTGCTTGACTATATCATAATTTGGGAATGATGACATTGACCTCTGTTATCAAATCCTGTCACACAGCTGTTTGACTGTAGAAACAGACTGCCCGCAGAGTTATAATGGCACACAATCAATTTGAATTGCAAAATTGGGATTTCTAAATTAAATGTCATAACGTAAGCAAGCATGCATCCTGACATCTCATTCATTTACATGGCCTTGAAATTTACAATGATTGATTGTTTGCACTTTTTTCAGTTTGAATCTCAAAATGTACAGTCCATACAAAAACAGAACACCAAGAACACAAAAAATTAAAAAGCGTTTCTAAAAGGCGCTACACAATAGCAAAGTATTGCAATGAGCTCAGTCCAGAGTGAAAAAAGAAAATATGAATTTTCTGACAATAATTTGATTTTATCAATATATTTTAACATTTCAAGAAGTGGCCAGGACTGATCTGACAAGACATTCGGCTGGTTAGGAGGGCCAACTCTGCCATGAGCTGCCCACGTGACTCTGTGGAGGTGGTGGGTGAGAGGAGGATGTTAGTCAGGCTCGCATCCATCATGGACATAACCTCTCACCCACTGCAACGGCTGTTAGAGGAGCTAAGCAGCTCCTTCAGTGACCGACTGAGTCACCCTCAGTGCAGGAAGGAGCGCTACTTTGGAGCTGTTTGAAATATAGACAATCTACTATAGGAGTTGTACTCATGGGCAGTTCTAGACAGGGTTCAACAGGGGCCAGTGCCCCTGTTGAACTGGTCCTGGCCACTGTTTTGGCCCCTGCATAGAAGACATAATTTTAAAACATTTTCTTATGATGATATGCACTGGCACAGAAACCGTAACTGATTGGTCCCTTGGACCAATTTAATTTTGCTTCCTTGTACTGTGGATCATAGAGTTGTGCACATAAACTTTCATTATGTGTGTTATATTTATAACAGCTGTGTTGTTTGGTTTGCATGCTTGGTGAACTGAAAGGCCTGTAGTGAAAAGTTTTAGGTACAAGTTCCTGTACTGCTACATCGCTAATAGAATGTGTTAGGCATTTCTCTTCTACCCAATAATATCTAGCTGAGCTCTGTGTCTCGATCCTTTTACAGGCTGTCCAAATGCATTTAATGCTTCAAACACAAGCTGATGTGAAGCATCTCAAATTCTATTCACTGCATCGGGTTCTGCTGATCCACATCAGGTCATTAGGACACTATATAAATTGCACTGGTCTGTTTGCGCATGCTGCTGGGCATCTTCTACTGTCTTTGCTTAGCATCCTCAGAATCAGAATCAGCTTTATTGCCAAGTTCGTACATACAAACAAGGAATTTGACTCCGGTACACTTTGCTCTTTTGTTCTGTTTTTGCATTACAGAATATACAAATTTACAATGTACAATATACACATATCTAATAGAAAAGGTTCATTTGCAACATCTGTATGCTGTTGTTCTGTACTCTATTGAATGTTCAACAGAGAAACAGCCTGGGGGAAGAAACTGTCTTTGTGGCGGCTGGTTTTAGTAAACAGTGCTCTGTAGCGGCGGCCTGAAGGTAAAACTCTAAACAGTTTATGTGCAGGGTGTGTGGGGTCTGCAGAGATTTTTGCAGCTCTTTTCTTGACCCTAGACCTGTATAAGTCCTGGATGGAGGGAAGGTCAGCCCTGATTATTCTCTCTGCATTCCTGATTATTCGTTGCAGTCTGGACCTGTCCTGTTTTGTGGATGAGCCAAACCACATTGAGATGGATGAAGACAGGACAGACTGAATGATGGCAGTGTAGAAAATGACCAGCAGCTCCTGTGGAAGGTTGAACTTCTTGAGTTGCCTCAGGAAGTACAGTCTCTCCTGGGCCTTCTTTCGAACAGTGTCTATGTGTGAAGACCATCTCAGGTCCTCAGAGATGGTGGTTCCTAAGAACCTGAAGTGGTCCACGGCCAATACAGTGTTGTTGAGGATGGTGAGGGTGTATGGGGGTGGTGTTCTCCGAAGGTCCACCACCATTTCCACAGTCTTGAGTGGGTTCAGTTCAAGGTAGTTCTGACCGCACCAGTGTACCAGCCGATCCACCTGCTGTCTGTATGCAGACTCATCACCGTCCTGGATCAGTCCAATAACAGTGGTGTCGTCTGCAAACTTCAGGAGTTTTACGGACAAGTCTGCTGAGGTGCAGTCATTTGTGTACAGAGAGAAGAGGAGTGGGGATAGAACACATCCCTGGGGGGCACCAGTACTTATTGATCTGGATCGGGAGAAGATGCTCCCCAGTTTCACCTGCTGCTGTTGGTCCGTCAGGAAGCTGTTGATCCACTGACAGGTGGAGGCTGGGATGTTGAGCTGTGTGAGCTTCTGGTGGAGGATGTCTGGTATGATGACATCCTGTCACATCAGTTCTGCAACCCCACTTCACTCTTACAGGTCAGGGCCATTTGGGCTCTGTCACTACCTCTTTAAGTGGATCAGTGATAGTCTTAAAGAAAAAGTTTAAGACATTTAGGAAAATAATGTAATAAAATATGCCTAGAATACATGGAAACCTGAAAAATTATGTTAACAAAAAATGCTAAATAAATCCTTTACCATTAAGGAATTAGTCATATTTACATTGAACAATCATGTAATTTCATATATTTTAATTTCAAATACTGAACTTTTACCTTTTATTCTAATACTATCGGAAATACTCGTACTCGTCGTCTTCCGCTTTATCCGGGACCGGGTCGCGGGGGCAGCAGACTCAGACGCCCAAACGTCTCTCTCCCCAGAAACCTCCTCCAGCTCCTCCGGGGGGAGCCCAAGGCGTTCCCAGGCCAGACGAGAGACATAGTCCCTCCAGCGTGTCCTGGGCCGTCCCCTGGGCCTCCTCCCGGTGGGACGTGCCTGGAACACCTCCCAAGGAAGGTGTCCAGGAGGCATCCGATATAGATGCCCAAGCCACCTCAACTGGCTCCTCTCGATGTGGAGGAGCAGCGGCTCTACTCCGAGCTCCTCCCGGATGGCCGAGCTCCTCACCCTATCTCTAAGGGAGTGCCCGGCCACCCTACGGAGGAAGCTCATTTCAGCCGCTTGTATCCGTGATCTCGTTCTTTCGGTCATGACCCAAAGTTCATGGCCATAGGTGAGGGTAGGAACATAGACCGACCGGTAAATCGAGAGCTTCACTTTTCGGCTCAGCTCTCTCTTCACCACAACGGACCGGCACAGCGACCCCATAACTGTGGCAGCCGCACCGATCCGTCTGTCGATCTCCCGCTCCATTCTTCCCTCACTCGTGAACAACACCTCCACTTGAGGCAGGAACTCCCCTCCAACCTGAAGAGGACAAGCCACCCTTTTCCGGTCGAGAACTATGGCCTCGGACTTGGAGGAGCTGATCCTCATCCCATCCGCTTCACACTCGGCTGCGAACCGCCCCAGTGCATGCTGTAGGTCTTGGCTAGATGGGGCCAGCAGGACCACGTCATCTCCAAAAAAAGATACGAAATCCTCTGGTCCCCAAACCAGACCCCTCCAGCCCTTGGCTGCGCCTAGAAATCCTGTCCATAAAAGTTATGAACAGGACCGGTGACAAAGGGCAGCCCTGCCAGAGTCCAACATGCACCGGGAACAGGTCCGACTTAGTGCCGGCAATGCGAACCAAACTCCTGCTCCGCTTGTACAGAGACCGGATGGCCCCTAATAAAGAGCCACCGATTCCATACTCCTGGAGCAACCCCCACAGGGCATCACGAGGGACACAGTTGAATGCTTTCTCCAGGTCCACAAAACACATGTGGACCGGTTGGGCATACTCCCATGAACCCTCCAGTACCCTGTAGAGGGTATAGAGCTGGTCCAGTGTTCCACGGCCGGGACAAAAACCACACTCTTCCTCCTGAAGCCGGGGTTCGACTATCGGCCGGACTCTCCTCTCCAATACCCTGGCGTAGGCCTTACCAGGGAGGCTGAGGAGTGTGATCCCCTGTAGTTGGAACACACCCTCCGGTCACCCTTCTTATGTAGGGGGACCACCACCCCAGTCTGCCAATCCAAAGGCACTGTCCCCATCCGCCACGCAATGTTGAAGAGGCTTGTCAACCATGACAGCCCCACAACATCCAAAGACTTGAGGTACTCAGGGCGGATCTCATCCAACCCCGAAGCCTTGCCACCACGGAGCTTTTTAACCACCTCGGTGACTTCAGCCTGGGTGATGAAAGAGTCCAACCCCGAGTCCCCAGCCTCTGTTTCCACCAGGGAATGCGTGATGACAGTATTGAGGAGATCCTCGAAGTACTCCTTCCACCAGCCAATAATGTCCCCAGTCGAGGTCAGCAGCTCCCCACCCCCACTGTAAACAGTGTTGGCGAAGCACTGCTTCCCTCTCCTGAGGCACTGGACGGTTTGCCAGAATCGCTTCGGGGCCAACCGGTAGTCCTTCTCCATGGCCTCACCGAACTCCTCCCAGGTCCGAGTTTTTGCCTCTGCCACCACCCGGGCCGCGGCACGCTTGGCCCCACGGTACCCGTCAGCCGCCTCAGGAGTCCCACAAGCCAACCACAGCCGATAGGACTCCTTCTTCAGCTTGACAGTGTCCCTTACTGCCGGTGTCCAGGTACCGCAGACCTTACGGCCGCAGCTAAGGGCAGCAGCATCGACAATAGATGTGGACACTATGTCTCCAACATCCCTCGGAATCTGGTCAAAGCTCTCCCGGAGGTGAGAGTTGAATACATCCCTGGCCGAGGGCTCCGCCTGGCGTTCCCAGCAGACCCTCACTATGCACTTGGGCCTGCCAAGTCTGTCCGGCTTTCTCCTCCTTCAGCGGATCCAACTCACCACCAGGTGATGATCAGTGGACAGCTCAGTCCCTCTCTTCACCTGAGTGTCCAAAACATGCGGCCGAAGGTCTGATGATACGACAACAAAGTCGATCATTGACCTCCTGCCTAGGGTATCCTGGTGCCAAGTGCACTGATGGACACCCTTATGTTTGAACATGGTGTTCATTATGGACAATCCGTGACTAGCACAGAAGTCCAATAACAAAACACCGCTTGGATTCAGATCGGGGAGGCTATCCCTCCCAATCACGCCTCTCCAGGTGTCACTGTCATTTCCCACGTGGGCGTTGAAGTCCCCCAGCAGAATAATGGAGTCCCCAGGAGGGGCACTATCCAGCACCCCCGACAGGGACGCCAAGAAGGCCGGGTACTCCGCACTACCACTCGGCCCGTAGGCCAAAATGATAGTCAGAGACCTCTCCCCAACCTGAAGGCGCAGGGCTGCGACCCTCTCATCCACTGGGGTAAACCCCAACACGAGAGGGCTGAGCTGGGGGGCAACAAGCAAACCCACCCCAGCCCGCCGCCTCTCCCCGCGGGCCACTCCAGAGTAGAAGAGAGTCCAGCCCCTCTCGAGGAGATGGGTTCCAGAGCCCACGCTGTGCGTGGAGGCGAGCCTGACTATTTCTAGTCGATATCTCTCGACCTCCCGCACCAGCTCAGGCTCCTTCCCCCCCAGCGAGGTGACATTCCACATCCCTACAGCCAGCCTAAGCATCCGGGGATCGGGCTGCCGAGGTCTCCACCTTCGTCTGCCGCCCAATCCTCTTTGCACCGGTCCCTCACGGTTCCCCTGCAGGTGGTGGGCCCACTGAGGGATGGTCTCGCGTCTCTCGTTCGGGCTTGGCCCGGCCGGGTCCCGTGAGGAGCAACCCGGCCACCAGGCGCTCTCCGACGAGTCCCGACCCCAGGCCTGGCTCCAGGGTGGGACCCCGGCTCCGCCGTACCGGGCGACGTCACGTGCCTTGATTCTGTAGTCGTCATCAGGGATTCTCAAACTATATATATATATTTGCTCATATGAATTGCGCATCATTTTATTCAGTCTATTAAAAAGAAAAGTCAAACCCTCATACATTTAGAAAGTCATTTCAGATTATTTTATCAGAAATTATATGGTATGAGGGTTGAAATTAGAATAACAGCGTTGCTCACATGAGCAGAGCTGAATGGGTATATTACTTCTGATTGCAGATCATCACATAAATGCTACAGAAACAGGATTAAAAAGCATTTTTCATGAACAGGTGGTGTATTGATGGGTGCTTTATAATAGTTGCTACTGTTGTAGGACGTATCTTATATGACTGAGCCATCCCAAGTTCGAGTCCTGAACCCGGCCACGTGCAGCGTCCCTCTTTCTCCAACCCACTTCCTGTTTGGCATCTTTGGAAACAATAAAAACAGAGGGCACCAGTGCCGCAAAACATTATCTGGGATAAGAGCAAAATGCTGTTTTTAGGGGTACTTGAGATCTGTTTATATCACATATTCCTGCAGCTATATTTACATTTAGTAACAGTACAAATGTAATTTTTAGAGCATGTGCATTTAAGTGTTTTGTGGATTTAGCTGAGAACAGATCCCGAATCCGTGTGCACAACTTGGAAAACCAATTTACCCAGAATGTTTTATTTGCCTACCTGCCGAGCTCCATGGTGTTAATGATTTCCCCCTTTCCTTTACTAACACCTATTAAACAAAAAAAGAAAACCAAAGAACACATTTTTTTCAGTATTTGTTTTCGATTTTTTTCAAGTGGGGTGACAGGTCTGAACCAAACTGGACCTAATTTGTATATTTTAATTAACGCCGCTGCTGCTCATTCGAGTCACATTTTATTAACACATTTTTAGGGCGGAACCATTTGTGGGAGATTGAGTTTCTTCTGTCTCCACACGTCGTCGCACACGTAGCGGAGGAAAGCGTTCCTTAGCCAACTAGTGATTTAACCCTCGAAGTTGACACGTAGACTTTGTCGTTGCGTTTTGCAGCGCGAGGCTCGTTGGGCTCAGAAATATGATTTTAAGTGGAAAGAAACATGGTTCGGGTCGAATAATAAAGACGTAGCAGGTAAGAGCTGCTGCCGTCACTATCTTCTCCCCTCCAAGTTACCCTTCTAATGTTAGCTAGGCGGCTAGCCTATTAGCCTTAATCCTATAATCTCAACAGTTACTGTCAGTTCGTCTGACTGTCCGAGCTCCAGGGACAGTCTGCTGGCTTCTCTTGGATTTAGTTTCATTTACACTTGAATGTGCTGTCGAACAAGATGCCACGTGTTTGACAAGAAACGCCTTCATAATAAGCTTAAAGATCGACATCACTGTCAGGAGCACTTGTTTTACTGTCAAACATATGATCTGCATGCATTAAACGAAGTGTTTGAATAGTATGGCTCGTCATTGTTGAGGTTTAAAATGTGTCAGACCGTTTTAAAAATAACTCAGTCACTATTAGCATGTACAGATTTTGATCCAGGAAAAAACATACCTGTGATGAAGCAGACAAAGTTGACAACCATTAAATTATCTTTTGTACAGCTTTAAACCAAGCTCTTTGTTAGAGATGCACTGATCAGGCTTTCCCTGACTGACGTGCCTGTAAATAGCAGTCTGTACATCTAACCACAGGGTTTTAATTGCATTGAGTTCTGGACTTTGACTAGGCCATTCCAACACATTTAAATGTTTCCCCTTAAACCACTGAACTGTTGCTTTAGCAGTATGCTCTGGACCTTTGTCCTGCTGGAAGGTGAACCCCCATCCCAGTCTCAAACCATAGGCAAACTGACAGAGGTTTTGCTCAAGAATTTCCTTGTCTTTCCTTGACTTGGACCAGTTTCCCAGTCCCAGCTGCTGAAAAAAGTCGACCCAGCATGATGCTGCCACCACCATATTTCACTGTGGGGATGGTGTTCTTGGGGTGAAGGGGTGTTGGGTTTGCTCCAGACTTAGTTTTCCTTGGTGGCCAAAAAGTTCAATTCAGTGTTATCTGACCAGAGCACCTTCCTCCATACATTTAGGATGTCACCCACGTGCCTTTTGGTAAACTCAAAACATGCCTTTTTATTTTTAACACTAAGTAATGGTTATTTTCTGGCCACGTTCCTCCATAAAGCCAGCTGAATGGAGTGTGTGGCTTATTGTGCTCCTATGGACAGATACTCCAGTCTCTGCTGTGGAACAATGCAACTCCTTCACGGTTACCTTTGGTCTCTGTGCTGCCTCGCTGAATAACGCCCTCCTTGCCTGGTCGGTGAGTTTCGGTGGGCGTCCCTCTCCTGGCAGGTTTTGTTGTGTTACCCTGAGCTTTCTATTTGAAGATGATGGACTTGATGGTGCTCCAGGGAAACAAGAAAGATTTGCATTTTTATTTATTTATAATCCTCCCTTGACTTGTACTTCTCAACATCTTTGTCACTGACTTGTCTCAGTCGTTGTGTCCTTGGGCAAGACACCCCACCCGCCTTTTGCTGATGGTGGTTAGAGGTGGTTTCAATTATATGGCAGCCCCACTTCTGTCAGTCTGCTCCAGGGCAGTGTGTGAATGTGTGCATGAATTGGTGGATGATTGAATCTAGTGTAAAGCCGTTTGGAGTGTTCAGACTTGATAAAGCGCTATACAAGTTGTGTGAAGCCTCTGAGGCCTTTAAGAAAAGGTGTGTTCATACTGACAGATCATGTGACGCGTAGATTGCACACAAGTCAATTTCATTTTACTGTTTTACTAATTATGTGACTTTTGAAGGTAATCGGTTGTACCAGAACTTTTTAGGGGCTTCATCTCAAAGGGGATGGTTGAATATGGTAAATCACATGCTAATTTTCAGTTTTTAATTATATATATATATATATATATATATATATATATATATATATATTGCAGACACATACGGCTTTGGGGCTGTGGAGACTGCTGTCAGTAAGGAGCAGGGCCTTCTATACTACAGTCGCAACCCTACGTTTGATGCAGTTTTGGACATACATACCTGCATCCATAACTATTCACATTATTACAGACGCATGCACTAGGGAAGAATATGGTGAAGCTGGGTGAAGGAGGTGGGGTTGGGGGTATTGATGTGGTGTTTGTGAGCGGCTTGGACCAAGTCACAGTGGTGGATTCCACCTCTGGCACCCTGTGTTGGGCCGATTGTAGGCCACGGGCTTGGTTCTAGTGGAGATCCCTTCCTCTTGGCCTCCCTTGGTTCCCCTCACCAGGTTGGACCATACTGAGCCTTGTGTTTGTATTGGAGGCTGCAGGTGGTTCTGGGGGCAGTGTGGTCATACTGACCAGGACTTGTGCAGTTGGCTGGCTGCTCAAGGGGTCTGGTGTCCTGCATAGCTCCATTTGCACCTTAGGCCTTGGGATTGCTCTCCTGTCTACCACTGTGGGGCTGCTGTGGCCTCAGGGTCCCAGGTTACCTTACCTGTGCTGCTATTAGGTGCTGATTGTTGCAGGGTCTTAGCCCTCCTCTGAACTCTAGCAACTTTGCACCTCCAGGAGACAAATTATCACATGCACACTGACCCACATCACAGTATTGGAGTGACCTATACACATAATCCAAATGGCTGAAAGTCATCTGGCCTGTGTACTTTGATGCTAGTTGTAGTGTTGATTTTTATGAGGTCATCGCAGAATAAGAATGCCATTTTGGGATCCTTTTCATAGAGTAAAACTGATGGAACATGTAAAAAAAGAGGAAAAAAGCCAGACCTCAGTGCAGTTTTAAAGGTCCTTTTGGTTGGAAGTTACAAGTTTTAGGATGTATAGGTAGGTGTTTCCTACCACAATCTTGTTACAAAGATCCATATTGCTTACAGTTCTGTTGCTGCAACTTGAAAGATAACGGTTTTACTAATCTCTTACTATTCCCTCAGCAAGGTGATTTCCAGGGTGGTTCCAGGATGGCTGTAGACCTTCTTTTTTTTTTTTTTTTAGCAAACCCTGCAGCTACAGCTTCATAAAGATGTAATCAAACTGAACATCTTTCACAATCGCTCATAGGAGAACCACAAACTTTGATGCATTTTATTGAGACTTTATGTGGTAGACCAGCACAAAGTAGTGCATAATTGTGGAAGCGATACGGCAAGTGTGTTCAAGCAGGAGCTATGTGGACAGTAACCAAGAAATGTTTTTTCTGAAAACTGTGTGGGAGGAAAATTAACTATGCACATATACCCTGAACGCACCATCCTCATGGTGAAAAGTGGTGGCCGCATCATTGTTTAAAAAAAACCCAACAAAATCTCATAGAGGCTGGAAATGACTTGCGACTGGGTCAGAGGTTTACCTTCCAGCCGGATAAGAGAGCAAGAACCAAAGGGCTTAGATCAACACATTGTGTTACAATGGACCAGTTAAAGTCAAGACCTAAATCCAATTGAAAATCTGTGGCAGCTGATGTTTACAGATCGATCCAATCTGGTGAGATGAATGGGTAAATATTCCGGTCTCAAGATGCGCAAAGCTGGTACAGATATACAAAAACAGATTTGCAGCTGTAACTACAGCAAAAAGTTGTTCTACAGAGTATTGACTAATGTGGGTCTGAATACAAATGTACACCAGACTTTTAAGATTTCTACACGTCATCCTTCTTCCACTTCATACTTACATGCTGCCTTTATGTTGGTGTCATAAATTCCCAGCAGAATACCTTTTATGTTTGATGTGTGACAAAATGTAAAGAGATTCAAGGGTTATGAATACATTTGGAAGCAAGTGTATGGATTTACTAGGTTCAGGATTCACAAACACAAGCAGCCATGTTTGTATTAAGTGTAGTCAAAGCACTTACACAGGGCTGATGATATTTAATGTAGTTCAAGGCTGGATGATGTTTCTAGTCTCAGCTTCCTGTTTTTTTTTTCCACAGGAACACCAGATTAACTCTTGGGAACACTGCTCATGCTGTAGGACGCCTGCTGAGCAATGGCTAAAGAACAGAGGCACAACAGGGCAGAAACATTTGTTCTGGCTGGATCCAACGGTCACGATGGCCAGCAGTGGCAGACGGACATGAATAACTTGAGGCCACATCACCCTGCCACGGCTAACCACGTGTCCAGGATGGCCCGCGTCGCCTCCAACGTCAGACATAAGTGTGCAGCATATGTGCTAGCGCTGAGACCATGGAGCTTCAGCGCCTCGCTCACACCCGTGGCTCTTGGGAGTGCGTTGGCATACAAACTGGAGGGTTCCGTGGACCTGGTGATCCTGATGGTGTGCGCTGTGGCTGTCCTCGTCGTCCACGGGGCGGGAAACCTTGTAAATACCTACTACGACTTCTCCAAGGGAATTGACCACAAGAAGAGCGATGATAGGACTCTTGTGGATGAAATCCTGGCGCCACAGGACGTTGTCATGTTTGGTGCTTTGCTGTACTCCTTGGGGTGCCTGTGCGCCACTCTGCTCTACTTCCTGTCAACGCTTCGGTTGGAGCACCTTGCCCTTATTTACTTTGGGGGGCTTTCCAGCTCTTTTTTATACACCGGAGGTGAGTAGATGTCCAACTTAAGTTTCCAGTACAGTAATTCTGCCTCACTGTGTGTGATTTTGTTTTTTTCTTTTAGTCTTGACAAAACAAGCACAGATTGTCTTTTTAGGCAACACTGCATATGGGGAAGCTTTATAATATTAGCTTGGTAAAATGGCAGGAATCTGGAAATTTAGTGATTATTGTTCATTCATAATTTAGTTTTGGTTTTGCTTTTATTTAAAAGAGATTTTTGCAATTGTTCCCAAACAGTCAAACACATTGGCTATTACAGTTTTAATAATGTTATTTATAGCCTTTCTTTATTCTTTTTTTTTTGAGTAATACATTGACTGAAGAAAAAATATTGACTTTTCTAATAAATAAATTTTTGAAGAGGCAGATAGACAGTAAATACAGTTTTGTTCTGATCTGCATCTTTTTTCTATATCACATATTTGCAGTTTTTGTTCTAACAAAAAAAAAATACATTTTCTAGTTGGAAGTGCATATATATTTTTTAGATACTAGTCGAAAGCTTTGATTGCACAAAACATCCTTTCCTTTAAAACCCATTAAATTAAACCCCAAAGAATCTTTTGGTGTAGGTCTTAAACGGTTCTTTAATTTTCACAGCATTCATCAGTGACTCTGGCCAAGGTAGAACTGCTTTCTTAGAAATATAAAGATGAGTTCACTAAATTATGTGTTGCTTAAAAGCAACATAATCTATGAGGTAGGTTTTCTTTGTTCTTGTTAGTCTAACCTGTAGTATAGCTTCACAGTACAATATTCTGCAGTTCTGATTTGGACCAACATCTTAGGGTGTATTCTCACTTGCCACTTTTGGTCTGCTTTAAACGGACCAGAGTTCGTTTCCCCCCTTGGTCCGGACCTTTTGTGCAGGTGTGAATACACCCAAGCGAACCCTGGTCCGGACCAAACAACTGGACCGAGACCACCTCAAAAAGTGGGTCTCGGTCCGGTTGTTTGACTTAACAAGCCACCGTAGCTGGTAGCAAAGGTGTGTTGTAAGGTAATCATACCTGATAAACTGTGTGTTGCTTAGCAACGCTACTGGCTTGTTGTGGGACAAGGAATGTAGAGAACGTCGGCGTTCAGCAAGCATTCTCCGACGGGGTTCCAACATTATAAATGGAACGTCTCAAAGTCTGTGTTGAATGAGCTTCACTCTCACAATAATATTGTAGCTGTAATAACGGCATAAATATGCAGAACAGGTGCTGCACGCAGCACGTCTACACCTGTTTTCCTAAATGTCCGGGTCTGTGCTTTGTCCCGCCCCCGTCATTTCTGTCCAATGGGAGCAATGGTCGTCACCTGCGTGGCTTTGTTTACAAGTAATAGTTCACTCGCAAAAAGTACAATGTGAAAACAAACCGCACCAAATGAAAAAAATAAAGTTCGCTTTTAGTCCGGACCAAACAAGCGGACCAAAGGAAGTTTCCTGGTGTGAATACATCCTTAGATTGACCTTTATCATAAACTGCTGCTTACTGGTGGAATGTGTCTATCCTGCCTCCCTCTGAAAATGCACATTCACATATACTTTGTAGAGTATAAACCAAACTAACCCATGATTACTTGAACCTTATCTCTGTTTTGTTTTCTGTGTTCCCCAGGCATCGGCCTCAAGTACGTGGCCCTGGGAGACATAGTGATCCTCATTACCTTCGGCCCTCTGGCAGTGATGTTCGCCCATGCCGTGCAGGTCGGCTCCCTGTCAGTGCTGCCGCTGGTCTACGCTGTCCCGCTGGCCCTCAACACAGAAGCCATTCTCCACAGCAACAACACAAGAGACATGGACTCGGACAAGCAAGCTGGCATTGTCACCCTGGCCATCCTCATAGGCCCCACGCTGTCTTACTTCCTCTACAATCTCCTGCTCTTTGTCCCGTATGTGCTCTTTTGCATCCTCGCCACCCGTTACACCATCAGCATGGCTCTGCCTCTGCTCACACTGCCAATGGCCTTCCCACTAGAAAAACAGTTCAGGAGTCGATGCTACGCCAAGATCCCGCAAAAAACCGCCAAGCTTAACCTCCTTATGGGACTTTTCTATGTTTTTGGTATCATTCTGGCACCTCCTGGCAGCTTGCCGTTACTGTGATTCTTTAGCTCTGATGCATCTTCTTTTTTTTTTTTTCGTTTAATTACTGACTAGTTTATAGTACCTGTTTTTATTTGTGAAAGTCTATCTAAAGGCTTGTGCTGGCTTTAATTTATTCTCCAATTTATAAGCTAAAATGTTTAGCTTAGTGACAAAGCAAAGCAGGTTCCATTACAGTATTAAACCATCTGCAAACTGTTAAAAGTAAGACAAGTGTCCATCATGTTGAATGGGCCAAAATGAGTGGAAACCTTTTGCCAGATTTGTAGTTCTTAAAGAAACTGTACATAATATCAGCACGAACACAATAAACCATATTCCTCAACATTAAGCTGTTTTGTCTGTATGGTACTCATTGTTCATTTGGTCTTTATGATTTTTATTTTTCAAGAGCCAAATACTTTGAGCTCGTTGTAATAAAACTCATTTGTGCTGATCTGAGATGTCTTCATTTTTGGGCAAATTTCAAGTGATTTTGTTTTGGGGGGGGGCACTATCCAAAGCAACCAGGCCCTTTGTGAAATTTTATATTTTGAGTTAACTGGTAAACATTCTTTGGAGAGCAAACCTCAATTTTATTAGCTATATGCAGGCTTGATTATTGCCAGACCTGGACAATCAAGAAATCACCTAAATTGAACTTTGGTGGCATGAAGTAAGTTAAAATAACTCAAAAAGAAACACACCATATGTTGAGTTAAAGAAATTTAAAAACAGATTAGAAAGTCATTGACATCTACAGGTCCTTCTCAAAATATTAGCATATTGTGATAAAGTTAATTATTTTCCATAATGTAATGATGAAAATTTAACATTCATATATTTTAGATTCATTGCACACTAACTGAAATATTTCAGGTCTTTTATTGTCTTAATACGGATGATTTTGGCATACAGCTCATGAAAACCCAAAATTCCTATCTCACAAAATTAGCATATCATTAAAAGGGTCTCTAAACGAGCTATGAACCTAATCATCTGAATCAACAAGTTAACTCTAAACACCTGCAAAAGATTCCTGAGGCCTTTAAAACTCCCAGCCTGGTTCATCACTCAAAACCCCAATCATGGGTAAGACTGCCGACCTGACTGCTGTCCAGAAGGCCACTATTGACACCCTCAAGCAAGAGGGTAAGACACAGAAAGAAATTTCTGAACAAATAGGCTGTTCCCAGAGTGCTGTATCAAGGCACCTCAGTGGGAAGTCTGTGGGAAGGAAAAAGTGTGGCAGAAAATGCTGCACAACGAGAAGAGGTGACCGGACCCTGAGGAAGATTGTGGAGAAGAGCCGATTCCAGACCTTGGGGGACCTGCGGAAGCAGTGGACTGAGTCTGGAGTAGAAACATCCAGAGCCACCGTGCACAGGCGTGTGCAGGAAATGGGCTACAGGTGCCGCATTCCCCAGGTCAAGCCACTTTTGAACCAGAAACAGCGGCAGAAGCGCCTGACCTGGGCTACAGAGAAGCAGCCCTGGACTGTTGCTCAGTGGTCCAAAGTACTTTTTTCGGATGAAAGCAAATTCTGCATGTCATTCGGAAATCAAGGTGCCAGAGTCTGGAGGAAGACTGGGGAGAAGGAAATGCCAAAATGCCAGAAGTCCAGTGTCAAGTACCCACAGTCAGTGATGGTCTGGGGTGCCGTGTCAGCTGCTGGTGTTGGTCCACTGTGTTTTATCAAGGGCAGGGTCAATGCAGCTAGCTATCAGGAGATTTTGGAGCACTTCATGCTTCCATCTGCTGAAAAGCTTTATGGAGATGAAGATTTCATTTTTCAGCACAACCTGGCACCTGCTCACAGTGCCAAAACCACTGGTAAATGGTTTACTGACCATGGTATCACTGTGCTCAATTGGCCTGCCAACTCTCCTGACCTGAACCCCATAGAGAATCTGTGGGATATTGTGAAGAGAACGTTGAGAGACTCAAGACCCAACACTCTGGATGAGCTAAAGGCCGCTATCGAAGCATCCTGGGCCTCCATAAGACCTCAGCAGTGCCACAGGCTGATTGCCTCCATGCCACGCCGCATTGAAGCAGTCATTTCTGCCAAAGGATTCCCGACCAAGTATTGAGTGCATAACTGTACATGATTATTTGAAGGTTGACGTTTTTTGTATTAAAAACACTTTTCTTTTATTGGTCGGATGAAATATGCTAATTTTGTGAAATAGTAATTTTGGGTTTTCATGAGCTGTATGCCAAAATCATCCATATTAAGACAATAAAAGACCTGAAATATTTCAGTTAGTGTGCAATGAATCTAAAATATATGAATGTTAAATTTTCATCATTACATTATGGAAAATAATTAACTTTATCACAATATGCTAATATTTTGAGAAGGACCTGTACTACATCTAAAGTTTCAAATTCACAAAAAGGTTTAGTATATGATTATGACGTACAGATAATGAAAGAGCCTCTACGCACAGACGAATCCTACATATGGGCCACAAGCATCTTAAGGGGAAAAACAACTGGACTGTTGCTCATGGGTCCAAGCTTCTCTGTTCAGAGGAAAGTAAAGTTATCTCATTTGGAAATCAAGGTCCCAGAGTCTGGAGGAAGAGTGGAGAGGCACAGAATCCATGTTGCTTGATTTCCAGTGTGAAGAGTCAAGTCTGATGATTTGGATGCCATGTCATCTGCTGGTGATGGTCCACTATGTTTCCTGAAGTCCACAGTCAACACAGCCATCTATCAGGAACATTTAAAGCACTTCATGCTTCCTACTGCTGACAAGCCTTATAATGATGCTGACATCATTTTCAGCAGGACCTGGTACCTGCCCACAATGCCAAAGATACCAAAAGCTGGTTCAATGACCATGGTGTTACTGTGCTTGATGGGCCAGCAAACTGGCCTGACCTGAACCCCATAGAGAATCTATGGAGGATTGTTAAGAGGAAGATGAGAGACACCAGACCCCAACAATGCAGATGATCTGAAGGCTGCTATCAAAGCAATCTGGGCTTCCATCACACCTCAGCTGAACCACAGCCTGATCATCTCCATGTCATGCTGTATTGCTGCAGTAGTTCATGCAAAAGGAGCCCCAACCAAATACTGAGAACATACAAATGAACAAATGAACTTTCTTTTTAGAAGTTTGACATTTCTGTTTCAAATGTACTTTTTTGTTGATATAACATTTCTGAGACACTGGATTTTGGGGTTGCCTTTATCTGTAAGCCATAACCATTAAAATAACAATAAACAAAAGCTTAAAAATGTCCACTCTATGTGTAATAAATTATATAATATATGAATTTCACTTTCTGAAATGAGTGATAAAAAATATTGACATTAATTAAGACATTTTAATTCTTGATGCACCCATATTACTCAGGTAAAGGTTACAAAGCCATTTCTAAGGCTTTGTCTCCAGTGAACCACAGTGAGAACCATTATTCACAAATGGAAACATGGAACTAGCAAGATTACCAAACGATAACACATAGGTTATCATAGAGCCAAACACTTGTTCACAGCAATGTTTTCCTACCACAGCATGGAAACATCCCAATTACTGGTAGGATGTTAAAATCAATTAGATGCTATAAATGATTTGGTTTGTTTTCTTGGATGGAGGGGTGCTGGTATTCAGTAAACCGAGTTACAGTAGAGGTTGTAGAGAGGTGCGTAGCTGGCACAGAGAGCTAGGATCAATGATCGCAAAAAACAACAACATTGTTTACAAGGAAAACACAGCTGGAATGTTCTTGTCTGTTCGAGTTATGTGAAACTTGACACCTCTTTTTTTAACATTAAAGGAATAGTCCCATTATTTAATATTAAATGTAGACGATTGTTTTTGCTTTAGGTTACAGTCGGCCCTACAATGTAAAAGGCGTATAGGACCTATACATTTAAATATTAAGTCATAGTCTCATTTGAAAACTTAAAATTTACCCGAAAAACAGAACAAAAAAACATACCAAATGCCAGCAGGTGGCAGGATTGAACCAGTACATGGAAGAAGGCTACTCCTCCATATTTGTATAATAACGTGTCAAAGGTCACATATGTGGGACCAGATATTTCACCTCAGCAGTTTCATGGTTTGGTCAAAAGCGTTTCGCTTTAAAGAAAAAACAGTAACAGTGTTGGAAGTGATATAAGACTCCATTGCTCTCATGTGGCTGTTCTTATGTTCTGGAGGGGGGCCTCTATATCGGGACTGGACCTCAGCCCACATTTAAACTGCAGTGAAAATTAATTTTATAACAGTTAGGTTCATAATATTATATGACTCCTCAAACACCAGATTAACACAGGCCACATTTATATTTAAGATGGAAGAAGCTTTAGAATAACTTTCTGTTTTGTAGCAGTAGCAATATCTTTCTGAAGCATACTGAAAATAATCCTACATTGAGTAGGAGTGGGATTTAAATACAATAAGTGGGGGGAAAAAATCCCATGTTGAGGAATAAATGTTTTAAACAAATCTTTCTGTATCTCACTTACTGACATCAAGATGACACCAACAGAAATGTAACTTAAGCATTTTTATGTTTATACTTTATGTTTTAAGCTTTTTTTGGAGTTTCTAGGAACTTCTAATTAGTAATCCATACCTTTAATGGAAAGGAAGGTAAAAAAATCTCGAAAGCTTACAGTTGGAGGACTGTATCAAACAAGGGCATCTTGGGATCACCAAGTCTCCATGAAAACCATTAGAGACCGTCCACATGCCAAACAGTTTAGGAGGTATGCCAGATCAGAAAAAAAAACATTTTCTGTCCTACATCACAAACTTAAACAGGTGGAGTTTGCTAATCTCGACTGGGACTATAATGGAAACTGTGCTTTGGTTAGATGAAACCGAGAATAGGCAACAAACACATCAGCTGAAATATGTGGAAAAGGACCTAATGCCCACTGATAAGTATATTAGAGTTTCTGTGGGCCTGTTTCTCTTCCAGTGTTCCTGGAAACATTGCTAGAGTGCATCGCACCATGAACACTTTGCATTAATAGAATATTTTAAAAAATATCTTGTGGCCTCTGCCTAAAAACTAAATATGGGTCATTCTTGGCAGGATAATGAACAAAGAATTAACACAACAATGGTTCACCTGACATACAATCCACATTCTTCCATATTCATATCAGTCCCCAGATAAGAGGAGAGCATAAGCGAGTATCCAGGATGACTCTGGAAGAACTAGAAAGATTTTGCAATGCAGAATGGGCAAAGATTCCTCTCTGTATGCTGCAACTTTGTGAAATCGTACAGGAGACTGACTATTGGCCTACTGGCAAAAAACAAACAAACTACAAAGTATTGACAACAGGGGTTCCAACAATTGTGACAAAAGGTGATGTTGATTAAAAACAGTCATGTCTTAATGTAGGGTTTTCCCGGTGTTTTCATTTTATATATATATATATATATATATCCAGAAAACATAGATGTTTCTTTGTGGATGTCATTAATTAGCGTTCATGAATAGTTCCGCCTATTACGAGTAGCCAGTAAAGGCAGCATGACTAGTGACGCAATGCATGGGCGTGTTGTCATGGCTGTGTGCAGCAAAACCCTTCAGCCTTGTAAATACATATTTATCCGTAAACAGAGCAAGTCGGCGCTTGTGGTTTACGACAGTATGGAGTTTTATTTGACCGCAAAGTAAGCGTTCTTGGCAACGAGCCGGTAAGTAGACACACCGTGAGATAAGTTGAATTTATGGCAGGACAGCTTGGACAAACAGTAGTTAGCAAGCTAGCGTTAACGGTAGACAGGCTTACAGTGATGTAGATTTTTATAATGCTCGTAAAGCCATGCTGAGTACCTGCGAGTGTCAGCATCAGGGGCTGAGAGAATTACGCGTTTGTTTAGGCGACCTCTGTGGAGATGTATAGGCGTGCATTTCATTTTCCTGTTTAAAAATGGCTCATAATGACAATCCTAACGGCGACGTATTGTTGAGGAAGCTGCTTACTGATTAGAAACTGACCGCTAACCTCAGCTGTTAAATTTAGAAATGGACCTGTCTGCCATAAATGCCCAGGACCCTAAGTATGTGTTAAAAGCTGTGTATTTATTATGTCCCTGTGACAGTGTTGGAAGCAATGGGAGAGATGCGGGCTGGAACTGGGGTCATACCTGTCAGGACTGGCCAAGCTGCATGTCTCTGCTTCCTTTTGTGTTTTATAAGGACATGCATTGACTGTCACCTGACTGCAAATGGGGAAAAAAACACAAAAAGCCTGATTGAAAGACCACTGTCATCACGTTTTGTGGGTAAAACGGATATTTGCAAAGGTTGTGGCTCCATCATGCAAGACCCAGTCCTGTACAGCTCTCATTTTTCTGGTTATGGTGATAAAACGTGGCTTGCTGCAGCTGCACAGACAGGACCTGAACATGGACATGGTTGAGATGGAAATGTTAGAGCTTGCTGTGTCGGTCGTATTAACCCCACAAATGTATAATCCCTCCATATTTAGTTTTTTTTTTTAAACCACAGACATGACTAACGTCTTAGAGAAACAGGGTTGATCAGTAGAGCACATTTCATTAAATAAAAGAGGAAATATTAATATAGAGTTTGTCTGCAATATTGTCATTGTGGATTATTAATAAAAAGGAAATCAGCGGCTTACAAGAGTGAGTGTAACTTCAAGGTGAGGAAGTTTATCATATCATTTGTAAGACTGGATCATTACATGAGACTAAACCTATTTTGTTTTGGGTCAGTTAGGATGACCAAAATAATTTCTATTTGCTAAATCCCAGAATATTGAGAAGAACCATTTTAAGAGATTGGTTTTTACAGCTTTGTTCAAATTTAGTTTCCTATATGATAATACTCTGGCATTGTAAAGTTCTGATAGGATAATTTACAACATTTAAGTTATTTGGAGGGATATGCGAGGATGTATTTTAAGCAGCACCTCAGCCACCCTGCTTTCTTGTGTGACAACATCAGATTATTAAAAGAAATCAGTCAAGATATAAGGAAGAGGCTAGTGGACCTCCATAAGTCTGGGTCATCCAGCGGTGCAACTTTCACTTGCCTAAAGGTGCCGTGTTCTTGAGTTCAAATAATTATACGCACCAGTATGAACACCATGAAAGTGTCCCGCGATCATACTTTGTACGACGGAAATCCGTTCTGTGTCCCAGAGATAGACGTGTATATGTGCAAAATTTGCGAATCAGTTCCAGAACAAAAGCAAACGACCTCGTGAAGATGCTGGTTGAAGCTGGTAAGACTGTGAAACAAGTCCATGACCTAAAAGATCACTAGGCCAGGATGAAGCCCTTATTCCAAAAGCAACACAAAAACTGCAAAGTCCAGTGAGCAAATTCTCTGACCTGAATTTCTGTATATCATATAGATTATTAGAAATATTATACAGTATAAAAATAATAATTTGTAAACATACAGCAGTCAGACATCCTTTAGCTGATTCCTGTTTTCCTTGAAGTCTGACCTGCTGATAACGATTTTTAGCTCTGCGCAGCGACTGAAAATATGTTCACATTATTGGTAAATAGTTTTATTGTATGACACCTGAAGTATTATAGCATGGCAAAAAATCCTCAAGCAATCCTTTGTGAATGTAGTACCACACTGATTGATATTCCAGTGATGATTTGGTATATTGTCCAAATAATAAAAATTTGTATTACTCTTTAAAATGATCAAACTTGTAACAATTGAAAGATAAAAGCAAAAGCTCCAGGAATATTTCAGAGGTTCTGGAACTGTTATTTTTTCCAAAACGGTTGGTTCTCTGGTGTTGGGAGTTTTTTTTTTCTCCAGTTAAGAGAGTTCCAGGTTATCTGTCAGTGAGCAGAAACATGCAACTTACAAGTTGTACAGTTTCTTATTAGCTTGGATTCTAAGTGATTGACATAACTAACGTTATTGGAAAATAAGTGGCTGTGATTACTGAATTAGCTCCCTGTTAGAAACAGGAGGAAGAGCTGCGCTTCTCAGTGTTAACAGATGCCAGTAAACCTGGATGAACTGCTTCTCAGGACGTTGTGGGTTTGACCCAAAACATGCTTGAGAGATAATATCTTTACTTGGGGGCATGAGTTATGTACTTTGACTGGTGCCACTGTGTTGTGTTATGTGCCCCGCTCTGTAAAAAAGGCTTTTCATACTCTATAATCTGAACCCAGTTGGATTTCCAAGTCACGCATGCGTTACGTTAGTTAGGGCACATCATTACATCGGACATCAGTCTTACAAAATGCAGGCAGGCTCCTGACCACAAGCTCTTCCTGTAACTGACAGCTGTGAGCACAGCATGTCGTGCTCTGCTGAGAAAACATCAAAGAGGATCTCTGATCTTGATGCCGAAGTTCGGTTCTTACAGAATCAGTCTGGATGAGGAACCGACTGTAAGTGATGCACCAATCAGTTGGCCAATTTTCCCTGACAGACTTTGACTGGGAATCAGCAGGTCAGATGGTGGAAGCTCTGTTTTATGTTAGTCCTGTTTGTTAAATACATCAGAACTGTTAACTCCTACATTGTTTTTCAGTCATCAAAGACACCAACAAGCAGCAATAGACTTTGATGCCCTTTTGATGTTTTGAGTGAAAATCAAATAACGGTCAGGGGTGTCTGCTCTGATGCATAAAAGCAGATAACCCACAGATAACTACAAATTTTATTAAGAAACTTGCAGCTTGTTTATTTTATGTCAATATTTGTTACATATGATGGTTGTATTAAAAACGTGACATAAATGAGTTTCTACGTCAGTCCATGGAAGGAAAACTGGAACTGGTAAATCGTATCCTCGGTAAATCTTTCCTGCAGATACCAGGAGCTTTACATCATGTTTCTTTCTATTTTTATCTGTGAAGAGGAGCTGTGGGAATGAATGCCTCCCTTCATATGTTCCACACCAACATGTCTGTTGCATGTTCATCAGTGGATTTGTTTACCAGGTTGGAGAGTGCTGTAATAAACCCCATTATGAGCTTGTGTCTCAACCATTTCTTAAGCACCCATTCATTGTTTTGGCTATGTGTGTCTTGGCAATACGAGCTGTATATTCACGTGTGTATGCCAAGATCTGCAGAATGCTGCTTCGTCTGTTTTTCTTTTCTTTTTTTCTGTGGAACCATATTGTTTCCGTCTCTTGCAGCTGTGACCACATTAAAGAAAATATTCCAAGGCTATGTAAGCGTTGGGAAGCATGCAGGCATGGTCTCCCCCAGTGCTCCTTCCTGGCTGTGGACTGCCTGAGGGAAATAGCAGCTGTGGCCAAAAAAGAAATCATTTTTGAGCCTGAAAATGAGGATTGTGGCAGGTGTCCATTCATCAAATTTGTCTCCAGCCACACCCCTTCCTGAAAAAAAGGAAAACATCCAGACCATGCCCCTGTAATGTGTACCCCTCCCCCCTTCTCTCTGTCTTCTGCTGGTCTGCTCGTTGGCGTTAGGGCGAATAGTGTCCCCACAGGCTACGAGAGAAAAGGGGGGAGGCTGTACATCTTTATGCAGTGCTTCTAGATGCGCATGTGTTTGAACATATTGGCCCACATGCATCGCCCCCACCCCCCCAGTGATGGACTATAGCATCTGAAGAAGCATGTACAGAGCAAAGCCCACTGGCCCAGTTTTATACGAAAGCAACGGAACATCAGTCTGAATGCAGCGCTCTCGCTGGCCATCCTCCTCCTCCTCCTCCTCCTTCTCCTTCTCCTCTTCCTCCTCCTCCTCCTCCTCTACAGTGGTAATCCGTGCTGACACCATGCACAAAGGACTAAATGCTGGCTGCATCAGCCAGGCTCTGTTCTTTCTTCTTCCTCTTTCAGCTCTGATCCTGTACCACCAACCTGTCTATCTGTACGTCGGGATGTTGTTTAAATAGGACTTGGATCTATATATCACATCCCTGGAATCCTGGACTGGCTTTTCTAATCCTCTGCCCCCCCGTATCTCCTCCTCCTCCTCAGCCGGTTCATTCAGGGAGAGCATCACAACAACGCTATAACCTTAGGAGGATTTTCTTTTTCTACATTCCTCATTTCTGTAGGTGTTGTCTTTCCTGGAGCTGATGGGACTACAGGTGGCTAACATTTTTTTTCTGCGACTGATGGGTTCATGTAGCTAAATATCAGGGCTGCCTCCTTTGTATCCTGTTGTTGTTGCGCTCTCTGGTCGTCCTGCTGCACATCTGTATGCCAACAGGTAAACCAGCCAAACAAACACATGCTTCATTTATCAGGTGATGCAGTTTGAGTCAGTTCTGGTTGTGTAAAGATGCTCTGGATTCTGTGTGATTATCTTCATATGTTTTCAGTTTGTTTGACTTTAACAGAGGGATGGAGAGTAGATGCAACATCCTCCTTGTTGAAAAAGGAATTACTATATTACACGTTAATAACTGCCAGAGACATGTCTGCAGGTAGGGTAATGAAGAGCAAAGGCAGCACGTGTCCAGCCGGTTTTGGTCCATGGCCATGCTGCTACACATGTTGGTGTGGTTTGTAGTGAGGCTAGACAATGTGCTAAGTAAGCAGTGTGCTGTTTGGTTTGGCGGTAACTGTCGGCATTTGTGTAGCAGAGCTGCACTGATTAAATGGGGGAAAAAGCCTGTTTACTCCCAATCTGTACCTGATGGTGCTGCATTGAAGTGGTTGGTAGGTGATAAGTTGACCCTGTAGTTTTGTATTTCAGTGTTTGGATTCTTAACATAAAGAAGCAAACATTTTAAAACGTTTAATAGAAGGGAAACAGGCCCTGGCAGAAGGATCTAAACCACTAGAACATTTACACATTATTTCACATTACAGCAAGAAATTCCAATGTGTTTTATTAGGATTTTAGGGGATAGACCAACACAAAGTAGTATGTAATAGTGCAGTCAGCCAGTGGAATTCATGGTCTTCATCCATTTTTACAAACACAAAGTCTGGCACGTATACTTGCTCTGAGACCCTTTTAATCTGATGCCCACAAAAATATGGGCCTTTAGAAGTCCCTAGTTATCAAACAGAGTCCATTTGTGTGCAATTTAATCTTAATCTAGCTGTTCTGTGAAGGCCTCGGGGGTTTGTTAGAGAACATCAGTAAACAAACGACACAAAGAAGACCAAGGAGCATAACAGACAAGTCAGGGAGAAGGTCATTGGAAGCAGGGTTAGGTTATTAAGCAATAGCCCAAGCTTTGACAACTCATGGAGAGTTGTTCAGTCCATCATTTGAAAATGCAGTAAAGAGTATGGCACACCTGTAAACCTACCAAGACATACCTGTCAACCTAAAGGAGAACATTCATCAGAGAAGCAGCTAAGAGGCCAATAGTAAGTCTGGAGGAGCTGCAGATATCCACAGCTCATGTGGAACAGTCTGTTGACAGGTTGCTCTACAAATCTAGGCCTTATTGGAAGAATGGCAGAACTTAATGAAAGCCATAAGTAGTCCAGTTCAAAGTTTGGCACATAGCAAACATGTGGAAGAAGGTGCTCTGGTCAGATGAGGCTGAAATTAAACTTGGCACTCCACATCATACTGAACACATCATCCCAAAGGTGAAATGCTGCTGGGATGCTTTTCTTCAGCAGGGGCAGGGAAGCTGTTTATAGAAAAATGGATAAGGATACATTTACAGTAGTCCTGGAATAAAACCTGTTAACAGCCAAGAAAAACCTGAGTCGGGGACAGCAGATCACTTTCCATTAAGACAACAACCCTAAACACTCAGCCAGAGCTACAATGATGTAGTTTAGAAATTCATGTTAGAAAGACCCAGACCTAAATCTATCCATGAATTAGGTGAATGATGTTTCAAGATGCTTTCCTTGCAATCTGACTGAGCTTGAGCTATTTATCAAAGAAGAATGGGCAAAAAAATCAATTTCTAGATGTGCAAAGCTAGTAGAGACATACCCCGAAAGACTAGCAGCTATGACTGCAGCGAAAGGGGATTTTACTAAGTGTTGACTCAGGGGGCTGAACAAAATTGCACTCCACACTTTTAAGATTATGAGTTGAAGAAAATCTTAAACGATGTGTAATCTTCCATCCACCTCACAACTATGCACTACTTTGTGTTGATCTGTTGCATAAAATCCTAAGTAAAATACACTAAATCGGTGTTTTTAACGTGACAAACTTGTTGGAAAAAGAACTCAAGGGATATAAATACTTCTGCAAGGGGATTGTACCTATAACATTAGTTCATTTTGCTTAGACTATAAACTTTGCATAAGTATTTGAAATGTTGTTTTACTTTGAGTAAAACACTGGATTTTTACAGGAGAGTAGGATTAAAACGAGGTTTTCAACCTCTGTTTAAGAAATAGATTAATCAATTAATTCATTACAATAAAATCAAATCATGACTTTGAAAAAAGGCTGCACATTATTTCTTACCAGTTCTACAGATGTTAACAGAAAACAGCCAGAAGCATCATATAGCAGCAAACTGCTCTAATCTGAGCCAATGACGTCACAAATCTACGGCAGGCAGTGAAGGTCAGAATGCTTTACAAGATAACATGTTAGAAAAACCTCTTCCAGCTTACCTCAGTTTGTTTTTCACCTAAATGTATTTGAATCAAATAATTTTAGTCTTTACTCGCTCTGTTACAGGGAAATTGTTCACTGTGAGCATTTTTGTGATTATGAATGTTATTTAATATTAATACTTTAATATTTTGTTAAATAATATTTTGGTCTGTTAAAGGTTGTCCTGTGAATAGCAGCCTAATAAGGCGGTGGTATTAGGACACAATTGAAAGGGGTGAGCCAAGCTCTGGCATTATTGAACAGCATAAACTCTGCACACATGGAATGAATTCACACAATTTCTTAAAATACAAGAATTTATTAACAAAAATAAGTCAACTCAAAGTCAAATATATTTCAATCAACAAACTCTTTACTATGCTAAAACAATTCAACTAAACTACCAAGCAGAATTAATGAATAAGGAAGACTAATGGGCTATGTACAATATAAAGAAGTTGATTAAAGATGGTTAAAAACCATGACCAAAAGAGTGATGCAACATTACTATGCAATGTTTATGTTTGAGAACCAAGGATTATCTTGAAGAATCCGGAAGTGAAGTTAAGTTAGTCTTGGAAATAACTTGGGCAATAATCATCATACCTTTAGACAACCATTTACAATGCAAGATCAGATGAAATATTATTTTAAAGAATGATTTGATGAATAAAACCAACCTTCTGGATGACCAATTCTCAACAGTGTTTATTTAGCTGCCTTCATTTATTAAAATAATATTTAAAGAAATATTATTTTGAATAAGAACCAAATCTTTGAGAAATGGGCTTAATTGTGTTACTTAGTTATCAAGTTTAGTAAAATAATATTTAAGGAAATATTATTTTACTAGATTAAAAACTAACAACCTTTTTGGGTAAATGATCTTTAGTAGGCAAACACGTGTTCTTAGCTGTTAGCAGTTAAAGCTAACAAAAGAAGCTTATAGCTTATCATCAGAATCAAACACATACCTTTAAAATACCATTAATAAAAGGGTTAAAATGCATAAGCGTGGACAGCGTGTTATTGCCAATCTCCTGTGTTTAAAATCATCCTTTAAATAAAGTTTGTCTTAACTTAAAAAAAATAAATAAACACAGAACACATAAACTGAGCACATGTCCTGAGCAGATAATCTGCTAGCACTAAGATGGCTGAGTTTTCAACAGAAACAAAACCAAACGTCGTAAAACGAAAAATGTTTAGATTATTTCACTCTAAACTACTCTCTGCCCAACACAACCTCTTACGTGAACCGTGCTGAGGAAAAGAAAGTTGTCTGGGCGACTAAGTTGAAGAAAGCTTCTACAGTGAACAAAGGGTTAACTTGCTAACCTCCGTAGCTGTGGAGTAGAGGGTGACACGGAGTGGATTTTCTCTCCTGTCCCATCCCGCTCCCACAGAAAAATGTCTTGTCCCATCCCAATCCCAGGCCAGCATAACGAAAAAAATCCTGTCCCGTCCCACTCCTGGTAAATTGACTCCCACTCCCATCCCGCTCCCATTCAGAACGACTCCCACTCCTGTGCCACTCCCATTTTTGTTTTCTTCATTTAGTCTTTTGACAATTTCTTTCTTTGAAGGACCAGTTAGGTCCCTGTTTTTAGTTGTAGTAAACACCAGTTAAAGTAAAAAGAATAATAATGAAGAAATAATAAAATATCAAACAAGGAAACAGATCACGCCTATCTTAGTTGAATAAACAAAATGTACCTAGTTGTATTTTACTCATTTATTAAGTGATTGTTTCCTTTGAACAATGACATCACTTTTATGTTTCAAGTTGCTGAAACGAAAGAAAAATGCACCTAGTAAGAGAACTGTACTTGTTGAACAAAAGGTCAAAAAGGCATTACCTTCATAATTTAGAAACTGTACCACAATGGTTCACAGCCCTGGTCCTCAGGGACCGCTTCCCTGCAAGTTTTAGATGTGTGTCTGCTCCAGAACACCTGATTTAAATTCTGACATGACCTCCTATACAGGCATCAAGAATGGAGGGTCAAACTGGACAAAATTAATACAATAAAATCATCATTAAATAAATAAATGTTGTGAATGTCCCATAAGTTAAGTAAATGTAACATGAAAGAAATGTAACATTAAATGTGCCATTAAATTAAAGGTACCATTTATTTATTTAATACATCATTAGAAACAATAAATGTACCATTATATCATGAAATGGACTATTATGCAATTAAATGTGCCACTGAATAATTAAGTATAATTTTAAAGACGACATGGTGTAATTAGTGGTACACTTAATATTTAATGATGTATTAAATAAATTGTACATTTAATGGTACATTCAATTTATTTCTATTTCACAACATATTTATTTAATATCTTCCCTTGATGAAGCCTTTCTACGGAGTTCGCGAGGGGACATGGGGAATTTTTTCTCTTTTTGCGTTCCCACGCAATAGTCTTTGCGTTATTTCGCAATACTTTGTGGGATAGTTTCCAAACCAGATAACTGCAAAAATGAAACAAACACTACACCTGTTTTGAGATTTATTGAGTTTTATTTTGAAATCGGCCTTAAATAAAATTATCTTCAATCAGACTAAAAGACAGTTTTTATCCACAAGCTGTCAAACAAACTACTGAACAATAATACTGCACGAAACCACATCTGTGACACTTTGATCCTAGTTTATTTTCCCTCCTATTGGTTAGCTCCCGCTCCCGTCTGCTCCCCTTAATTTTTTATCCTGTACCGTCCCAATCACGTGATCTTTACTGATGCTGTCTCCCGTCCCGCAGGATTCCCGTGGGAATCCCGAAAAAATGTCAGCCTTTACTGTGGGGTGGGGCGGCTCGTGCTGTAGGCTGGCCAAACTGCATGTTACTGCTGTAGCCATGATGATGCGGTCCCGTTCCTTCAGACCGGGAAAACTGCTCTACTCGTCGTTGTAGAGACAGGGTCTCTACTGGGAACTCTCTGGAACACAGTTTGCTTCTGTAGACCTCAGAGAGAAAAGTCAAGTTTCGCTTGTACCTTAATTACCTCCGTTCATGAATGAATACCAGATACACAAACAGCAATTAATTCCTACTTAACTTAATGCATACGATCGCGTGATCGTATGACACTCTTGGATCCAGTTTGAAGAGTTATGTCTGTTTGCCTGCAAAGAGACATTAGCTCGCTGTGTCTCTCCATCCAGTTCCTCTGGGGACCTGCGTGGAAGAGGTCAGTTTGTTGTAAAAGCGGGGTTTTTATTCAAACAGTGACGTCACGGGAAGTCTGCTGTAACCCCCGTTTCTGCCTGTGCTGGAAGTAGGTTAATGCGATTTATTTTGAAAGTTCCAGAAAAGTTCTTATCATGTTGTACCCATGCCTGTGGTCCCAACAGCACATTCTCCATCTTACCCAGCTGGTATGGTGGTGGGTGTTTTTCCTCCGTAAGGAATCAGGCCTGTCCAGTTTTGTGCAAAAAACTGGAGACAAACATGTCTGCCTTAACCTGGAGACTCTTATCACATCAATTTATGAAATGTGATCCCAAACCTGTGCAAGTAGTTTTAGGTTACTAAATCACGGTGCGTTTAGGGTAGAGGTGTTAGATGTTGCCATGAAAAAAACCCCAAAAACATTTGGTTTCCAATTATCCTAAAACGGATCATAAAACCAGGATTTCCGTGCCTTAATAGAATGATTGATGGCTACATCAATTAGCATCCTGATGGGATTTTCTTTATCTGGTATAACTTGAAAGATTAATTTGCAAGTGGCAAGATGTGGCTCAGCATTGACTCTCCAGGCCGACTGTCTGGAGAGCCTGATGGAGTTACTTATAGCGAAGTTGTCTAGTGATTATCAATCAAATGAGACAGGACCAAAGTTCTCACCCACTTACACGACAATGTTTACATTACAAAAAGTAATGTATTTAACTAAAACATAGTCCACTCCCTCCTCAGTCAGGTTTCCTGTTTTTTTGTTTTGTTTTGTTTTTTTGGGTTTTTTTTTGCTCAGATTTTTCAGACAAACAAAAAATACTGGAAGAAACAGTATGTTCCAAAGCATGGAGCAAAGTTCACAGCTAACCAAATACTGAGAGGGTTCAGTCCCCTGTTTAGTTTGGGCCCCTTCTCCACAGAGTTGCAGATTTCAGGTGCTTCCTTCAGCATATTGACGCAGGGATATTAGCAGGACTAAGCTTGAGAGAAAACAAAGTGCAACACAGCTTCTGGCATGTTCAAAAGCGGAATGAAGATCATGGGGAGTGAGTATGGATTAATCTTATCAAATTTCTGTTCAAGTGTTTTTTGGGGCACGTGGATGTCTGTGTGTGTTTTCTGAATGTTTGCTTTGAAAAAGGCTCTAGGGATTATGAGCTAATATTAAATCTTTAGACAATTGTTGCCATGATTGCGCTTTAAAAGGTCATGTTTTGAAAGATCCCAGATTGGTGTTTGAGGATGTCAGTGTAGAGCATTTGGAATTTGAAGCTTGTTTAATTACATGTTACATTTATTTTTATTCTTAAATGCTCGCTTGTGGATTCAGTTGCATCAAGTATGCAGAGATGACAAGAGTTGATTGATTTAAGTTGATTGAATTATTAAGAATGATATAAAAACATTTTTTTTAGGCTTCACCCCTATGGTTGAGAAATGTTAGTGCATGTGTTATTTACTCTAGACCCTTGTTGATTTTTCCTTTCTGCCTCTAGATGTGTGTGACAGGTGCCCATTTCAGCAGCTTTTTACAAAAACTGTGCCCTCACCCAGCTCCTGTTGCTTTACACAGTAAGACAGTGCTGTGAAAAAGTACAAATGTCTTCTTTTCTTTCATTTATGTCACTCTTATATGTTTCAGATTATCAAATTAATTTAAATATCAGATAACCTGAGTAAAAACAAAAAAAGGTTTCTTTCATAACAGGAAAAAGCTTTTCAAAGCAACCCCACCTCATGTGATACTACAATAGGCTTTTAAACCTAATTATTGGTTGTGCCACCTTTGGTGGCAACACCTGCCATCAAGCGTTTGCTATAACTGGCAATGATTCTTTATCTTCGCTCTGGAAGAATTTTGGCCCACTTATCTTTGCAGAATAGTTTTAGGTCAGCCACATTAGAGGGTTTTTGACTATAAATGACCTGTAAAAGTCCATGCCACAACAGCTCAGTGGGAGTTAAGTGCTTCATGTTGGTCTGTTTTAGCCATTTAGAAGTGGACTTGTTGGTGGGATTTGGATCATTGTCCTGCTGCAATACCCAAGTGCTCTTGAGCTTAATGTCACAAACTAATGGCCAGGATTTTCTATAGACAGCAAAAGTCATAGTTCCAAGTCTTCCAGCAACTAAAGTAACAAAGCAGCTCCAGACCATTAAACTATCACCACCATGTTTGTAGGTACAATGTTTTTTTTTTTTTCTGAAATGCTGTTTTAGTTTTTTTCAAGACGTAACAGAATGGACTTTCCAAAAAGTCCCACATTTGTTTCCTAAGTCCACAGAATATTGGGAATAATCAAGATGGGTTTTTTTGGAAAATATTGTACGGACCTTTATTTTGATTTAGGCCTTGTGCAACTTGTTCTGTAAGAAACGTCTGTGGCCTTAACTGAGATTAAATTACTTACAGGCACATTCTGTTTACCGATTAGGTGACCTCTGAACCCAGGTGGTTGTGCTGGATTCGATTTACGGGTAGCGCAGTAAAGGTGGCTGAAGGCAAATGCACATCACATTTTTCAAATTAAAGATTAAAAACCATTTATTATTTCATTCCACTTCTGAATTGAGCACTGCTTTGTGTCAGACTACCACATTAAATCCTAATTAAACACACTGAAGGTTGGAATCGTCCCTTGTTAAAAATGAAAAGAAGATCAAGGGGCATGAATACTTTTGCAAGACAGTGAGGGTGTCACGGTCAAACTGTAAATGTATGTCTTGCTTCGCTCTTATTAATTTGTGTTTTTATAGATATGAAGTTTTGGAAGAAATAAACCTATGCAGTTATTGTTTGATGGCCCAAGCTAAGCATTTGGGTTAAAATATGATTTGTTTGTAATGCAAGTTGTTGCATGATGCAGTGAATAGAATTTTGTGTACTTTCAGTACTTTCTGGCATCAGAAAACCAATTTTTAGGAAGTGGGTCATTCCTGCAGAGCTTCTACTTTTTTTTGTCATTTACAGTTAATAAAGTTATGTTCATGTTGCCAATTGTGAGGTGAAGCACATGACATGTAACACCCTTTGACCAAGAAAATTAATTTTTCTGCATCTTATCTTTTATAGAAAGTACCTCCTAGTCCTGAATAGGTTTGTGTTTATGTTTCTAAGTTGCATTGCAGCCTCACCAACCGGCCCTCAGCACTGTGTGTGACGGAAGCCAACCCATCTGTTATTGCAAGCAGAGAGCTGTAATCCCGTATGTCCTAGCCCTCTGTTGCCGATTGGCAGTGACAGTTCATCAACACAGGTGGCCTAGTCATGACATGCACACATAGAGAAATATTTCAAAGAAATACACAGTGCAGAGCCGACCTCTGGAACAAAGAGCTGCTGCAGCTTCACCTGTTCGGTCAAAATACAGTAGATAACGTTAAAATGTTGAGATTCACACTGGTAACTAAATCCCTAATATCTAATATGCCCTTTTTTTTACTTATAGCTAAACATTGGTTGCCAGATATTCTATTCAACAGTCTACAGTGATCACTAGCTACATTAAAGTCTGATGACAATCAAAGTATGTTTTTTATTTTTTATTTTATTTGGCTTTTTGTTGTAGTGACTCACAATGAACAGTTAATACCACATTTAACATTTAAACATTTCACTGTTCGGTGTTATTATACACTGCTCAAAAATATAAAGGGAACACTCAAATAACACATCCTAGATCTGAACAAATGAAATCTTCTCATTGAATACTTTGTTCTGTACAAAGTTGAATGTGAATATATATATATAAAGATTGAGTTTTGCTGTCATGGCAAAGAATGTGAATACTTTTGTACCTGATTCAATAAATTTGTTTTACAAAATTATTAAGCAATTTGTTATGTAATTTCTTGTTAAAGGGTGTTGTGTGTAGAGTTTTGAGGAAAACTTGTATTTAATTTAGTAAAATAATAAAAGCACAAGTATTTACAGCGGCTCATTTCAGTATCTTTTTCTTTCGGTGGTTTTTACCATTGATACGGATGCTGACATTTTCTATGGGCAGCCAGCAGGTCATTAGAGTCCCTTCCTGAATTCTTCCATTACATAAAGCAGTGTTGTTGAGTGGCAGCCTGCAGGCCATATCCGCCTGAGCAGTGTGAACATGCAGCTGAGCTTGCCGTAGCTGTCAGGATTAGGTTTTTTGTTTTTGTTTTGCTCATTTTAATTTAATCATGCAAATCTGAAGTCTTCTGTGAGGTTGTTTTGCAGCTAGAGCAGGAATAAATTGCAGATTGTTAACTCCTTAAATAAATGCTCCAGGTTTACACCTCATGTTGCTACCCTCAGGTAAAATCAAAATAAACCCAGTGTTTTAACAGTACACTGCCTTGATACTTTTATCTGGCTATCATTGTTTTCTAAGTTAAAAGCCTCATGTTGGTTATTTTCGTATAATCTACTGTATGTCGTTATGTTAGCACTTAGATTTTCTACATTTTAAGCTTGATTGTAGTAATTGTAAAGTTTCAACCAAAACTTAAAAAAAAAAAAATAAATAAATAAAGGTACAGTATAATTCAAAGCTACCTCTGGCGAGCACATGGAGGGCCGTGCAGCCCTCCAAAGAAATGCCACCCCAACACCATTACTGATCCACTGCCAAACCGGTCATGCTGAAGGATGTTGCAGGCAGCAGATCGCTCTCCACGGTGTCTCCAGACTCTGTCACGTCTGTCACATGTGCTCAGTGTGAACCTGCTTTCATCTGTGAAGAGCACAGGGTGCCAGTGGCGAATTTGCCAATCCTGGTGTTCTCTGGCAAATGCCAAGCGTCCTGCACGGTGTTGGGCTGTGAGCACAACCCCCATTTGAGGACGTTGGGCCCTCATACCATCCTCATGGAGTCGGTTTCTAAACGTTTTTGCAGACACATGCACATTTGTGGCCTGCTGGAGGTCATTTTGCAGGGCTCTGGCAGTGCTCCTCCTGTTCCTCCTTGCACAAAGACGGAGGTAGCGGTCCTGCTGCTGGGTTGTTGCCCTCCTACGGCCTCCTCCACGTCTCCTGGTGTACTGGCCTGTCTTCTGGTAGCGCCTCCAGGCTCTGGACACTACGTTGACAGACACAGCAAACCTTCTTGCCAGAGCTCGCATTGATGTGCCATCCTGGATGAGCTGCTCTACCTGAGCCACTTGTGTGGGTTGTAGAGTCCGTCTCATGCTACCACGAGTGTGACAGCACCACCAACATTCAAAAGTGACCAAAACATCAGCCAGAAAGCATAGGTACTGAGAAGTGGGCTGTGGTCCCCACCTGCAGAACCACTCCTTTATTGAGTGTCTTGCTAATCACCAAAGATTTCCCCCTGTTGTCTTTTTCATTTGCACAACATGTGAAATTGATTGTCAATCATTGTTGCTTCCTAAGTGGACAGTTTGATTTCACAGAAGTTTGATTTACTTAGAGTTATATTGTGTTGTTTAAGTGTTCCCTTTATTTTTTTGAGCAGTGTATTTTGTAAAGCAGAAACATTCCTCAATAACTAAAAGTGCACTGAAGGACTTCAAATAGTAAAGTTTCAAAGGCCAGTACAAATGCACTTTGTAGTTGCTGTTTTGGTTTCTGAGCATAAATCTGTTTCTAAATGTTGCAACAAGTTTTCAGGAAGCAGTTACTGATCAGTCGCTTCTGTTGGTGCTGAAAGCTTTTGGATTTTCCGATGGCGGATTCATTTAAAGGGCTCTCAATTTCTGAACATGCTGACTAAGTTCTGCTGGGAACTGTACTGAACCTTTCTCTGGAGTGTGTATTTATGAATTTCAGTTGTATTAAAGGGAGAGGTTACATTAAACTCAACGTTATTCATTCCCGCTGGTTGATTCAGATGTACAATTATTTTTATTGTATAGCTTTTCTTTCTGTCAGGAAATGACACGGGCATCTTTCAAAAAGATAACAAAACAATGTAAATGGAACATTAATATTTGAACAGAAAATTTCATTTTTATTTACACGTTATTAAAAATGGCATGTCAAAAATTCTTTATACCCTTCTCAATAATCAATAAAAAATCTTAATAACATTGCAGCACTCTAACCCTTTACATAATTACTGACCATCTATTTGCAAGCCTCCACTGATATTTTGATGATTTATCTTTTTTTTATGATCTCTGAAATCTTTGAGGTTGGAAGGCCTCCTTACCATCACCCTAATCTTTAATTCCCTCCACATATTCTCTGTCACCTTGAAGTTCAGACTCTGGCTAGGTCACTTTGAAATGTTCATAATACTTCCAGTCAGATGAAACATACTGGTAAACTTAATACTAAAAACCTAAATATACTAGGTATATAAATAATTGTGGGCCTAATTGTATCTCTCTGAGGACTACTTCAGGGCCTTGCAGAGTGGATGGAGTTGGACATACAGGATATGTGTTTGTTTTTTAAAAAGAATTTCAGTGTAGGATATTGCAGTCAGCTGAATAGGAATTGTTTTCACCTTATGCTGTTTTACTCCAATTTTAAGGGTTTTGACATTCTTGTATTAAACAGATCTCACAAGTACCATCCTGTAAACTGCTTCTGTGAGACTCCGGTTTCATTCTGTAAGATTCGGTGACAGTGTTTTTGCTGCACAAGGGGCTAAACTGTCATTTTGGACATAAAACAGATTCTAAGCAACTTACTTTCTCTTCTTTAAAGCCCCACCTCCCATATGTTTTCAGGCCTAAACTGAGGCAGATTAATGCTGAAATGACCTTGTAATCTTGATGAAGATGCCGTATGTGTAATCTTAGCTGCTTTCAGACATGTGTCCGTCTTATAATTGTGATTTTATTGGCTTAACTTTTATACCAAGTTAAAATTTGTATAGTTGTTAGAAAATGCTCATTGACAATGAGGGTGATTTGTAAGCATACATTTTGATTTCATTGATTTAATGCAAAATACTGGTTAAAAATATACCCAAACAATAAAAAAATACTTTTGGTGTGTGCACACAAAAGATCAAGCAAGAGCCATTAATGCCTTTCCAAGCATGTTTATTTTGCCTCATCGGAACCAAAATGTGGCTAAATCCCAACAAATCTCTTGTGGTGCATAGAGTTAGCAGTTGCGATCAGGTTTTTCTTTGTCATAATAGACACCGTTCTGCTCCATCATCACTCTACACATCAGCAACAATTTCCCATAATAATCCTACCGCGTATGCCCGCGTATGGATATATGCACAACTTGGAAGGTTTCTCCACCTGCGCCATCACTTTTGGCCTTGTGATAGAGGAATCCCCATCATCATCATCATCGGTAGTGTCATATCAGCATGAAAGAATGAAGAAGAATGTTCAGAGTTCTGCACACCATTGAATGTGCCATCCTGTACAATATGTAAGAATATCTTGGTGGGTCTAATCAAAATGAATCATAAACACAAAATCAGGCACCCAGCACATCTAATGCCATGGCTTTACTTTGAAAGACTGACAAGCACTCACTGGAGTTGAAGCTAGAGATCGAAAGGTCTCTTCTTCCTTTGGTTAAATTGCAGTATGCATGGCTAAGCCATCATCGGGCACTCCAATTGTGAGAGCGGTGCACACTGCTTCCTAAAGGTTGAGAAAATTATGGGCACATGGAGAACATTGATTGGTTGTTGCCGTTGCTTCATGAAGGCATGGTAGTATGATAATTTGGCTCTAGTGTAATGGAGTTGTAAGAGTTCTAGTAATAAAACCCGTATGCTGCCACCACAATAATAAACCACCACAACCTTCCTGTGGTAGCCTGGCAACTCCATAACTGAGAGCCCACTGCATGGCAGAAGACTGCCAAGACTCTACAAAGACCATCCACGTTCTGGCTGTTTTTTGACATTAAAGTTCAGTTTTATTCCTGCGTAACAGGACCTTACAATTCACTCTGAACACAGATGTTTTCATATCAGAGAAGGCATTTCTGATAGATACCAGCCATCACTCTCATAGCTCCGAGCCATCACTATACTGCACTGGCATTTAGAAATACCACAATTCATTTTCTCACTTTTTTCACTGAATAGGTTTCATTGTTTGCATATGGTGTTGAGTTGCACAGCTTTTCTGCTGTTCTGCCTTCTTTAAGTTTGCATTTTTTTGTCTTATTTAATGTATGATAGAAGCTTGAAAATAAGGCAGTCAAGCATAAACTGGGTTCTCTTGGTTGTTTGAAACCTGGACGTTTGGTTGGAAGAAATGGTATGCAGTGCTTCCTGGCATTTTCTGTTTCTTCAGCTTTTTCTTGTTGATTAGACAAAAAAAAAAAAATCCTACATTTAAAGGACCACAATATTTTTTGTACACATTAGAGAGGAAGAAAACTACAGCAAGTGCATGCATCATATGTGATTAATGAGTGTAATTAGATTATCATGGTCCTCAGCAGAAGTTTCTCGCTGTATTGCTGACTCAAGCTTCCAAATCCTGTAAATGCTGCTGCTTTTCAGTATTATTTCCTGTCTCTAGCACTTAGCACTTAGCTGCATTCATTAAAACCAGTGGTGCAATTTGTCATGGGTATGAAACATGAGTGTTTGAATCTCCTTTATTGTGATGAGGCTCAGGCTTCTTTATTTCAGTTTGTTAGGACAGTTACAGAACTGCAGCTGAAACCACACTGCATAAAACCACTTCATTTTTTCAGACCTTTTTACAACACTAAATAATTTCTGTTTGCTAAATGCCACTTTATATACATTTCCTTATTATTTGGTATACCTGACCTATTAACTATAAAAAACATTTTGTGAATTTTTCTCACAGTAGTTTGCAGGAATTTTGGCCCATTGCCCTTGACAGAACCTTGCTTGCAGACACCTTTTTAAAGTTCTGTCTACATGTTGTCTATGGGACTGAAATCAGAACCTTGCTATGATCACTCTAAAATATTGTCCTTTGCTCCTTAAAGAATTTTGCAACAATTATATTCTTATGGTCACTGTTTATGTTGAATTTGTGCCCAAGGTAAAACTTTCTGGCTGATGTCCTAAGATGTTTCAATATTTCCACATCATGTTTTTCACTCCTGATGCCATCTATTTTGTGAAGGACACCAGTCCTTCCTGCAGCTTTACAGATCATGATGGTGCCTACCCTGTTTTCCAAAGTTGGGATGGTGTTCTCAGGCTTGTACCATTTAGTTATTGTTGTTACTTTTGGAGGGATTGATTCTTACTTGCTAAGCATCCTTATCTGTGCAGGACTTGTTTGACTCGTCCATGTCTGGAAAGTAGAACCTGTCTCCTTCCAGAACAGTAAGATGGCGGACATTCCCATTGCATTTATACAACTGTTTGAACAGATGACCGTGGCACCTCCAGGTATCTGGAAATTGTACCTGGAAATTGTACCTGGAAATTGTACCTAAAGATAAACCAGACTTACAGAGGTCCACAAGCCTCTTCTTTATTTCTTGCCTAGTTTCTTTGGATTTTCCTTTGTTGTCACAAGTGGAAGCTATGTGTTTCAGGTATTTCTTTAAGATGCATCCACAGATTTGCCTCCAATTAATTGTTGTGAACTAACCAAGGGTTACTCTGATATAAGTCAATGAGGTTAGACAAGATTATGTGTTCTTTGTGTCCAAGTGCACACAGGTTGGACGATTAGCGGAGCAGATCTAAACGGCATCCCATTTTTATTTGATAGATGCCAAATGCAAGGCATTGCAAGACACTTTTATTTAACTCATTCCTTACTTCTGTTTTAATGTGGTTACCTGTATGTTAACATGTTTCCTGTGCTTCTGCCTCCTCTTTCTTTCAGTCACCCCTGATCTGTTCCCTGAAACAACACTGGTGCCGTCTCTTCCGGCGATACCCTCTGCACGATCAGCCTCCGCCTCCCACAAGGCCCGGAGGCGCAGCAGCGGAGGTGACTGTGCTACCAGGCCTCGGCCTTTGCCCTCCATCTGCAGGCCAGGCCCTAAAAGAGGCAACATGGAAGTGGGCATGCGTGTGGTGCGTGGCCTGGACTGGAAGTGGGGAAACCAAGACGATGGCGAGGGGCACGTGGGCACTGTGGTGGAGATCGGTCGGCAGGGGAGCACGACGACCCCAGACAAGACGGTGGTAGTTCAGTGGGACAGCGGCACACGAACCAACTACCGTACAGGTTACCAGGGTGCCTACGACCTACTGCTGTATGATAATGCTCAAATTGGTAAGCTGAAATGTGAACCTATTATCAGAATATGGCCAGATTTTACCTATGATGTAAAACTTGAACAATGATTAGATTTGCATTCATAAAATGTTTGGGTGGAGGTTCCAATGCCCATTTTTTGTAAATCACAGAGCTGGCATTTTAAATTGCTTTTAGCATCTTATATCAACATTTAGCATGACAAGCAGTTTAAAAATTGCAGTCTCTGTGGTTATTCTTTAGTACAATGTACTAAATTCTAGTTCCTTATCTTAGACTTCCAAAAAGCTGCCAGCTTTTCCAAATCCAGCATGTTTCACAGCAGAGGTTGAAAGCTCAAACAGGATAAATATTAGCCACTTTGTTGTACTGTTTAGCATTTTACTTAAAGGTTTAGTTATCTGTTGAAAGTCCTGCTCTCTCTTGTAGCATAAAAGAACTGAAGACATGTCTCAACATGTCAAAATATAGTTTCCTTTTCAATATTGTACTTCCTTTGACCTAATGTTTAAACAATTACTAAAAGAGCTAACCAAAAAAAGTTGCCACATCATGATGTGTTGTAGTTCTACCACATCAAAGAATGTCGTTGTCTGTGGGAAGTGGCAGTGCTTAGCATTCTTTGTTTGGAAAAATTTCATATTTTTGAGTTTCTGACATCTGGTCAATGGTCAGGACCAGCCAAGGTCAAAAATAGACATATTAGGTCACCAACTGGGTTCTCTAAGCATCTTTATTAATGGTTTTATTTTTTTTTATAAAGAATCTTGAAATTTAACTTGAAAAACACAATTTCTATCCAATTAAGATGTAAAAAGAAGTCATCATTATCTTCTCTATTTCCTGAAATGGTCACCATATGTCTTCCATATTCCCGCCATCGCCTGCCTCACTAACTTTGTAAAACCCTGTTTGAGGGCTCCTGTCATCACGTATTCAGTTCTCTTTGTGACTACACACACACACACACTAATTCAAGACTCATCAGCATTTTGCTCCATTTAAAACAACATATTTCTGCCTCAAAAGCTCATTCAATTAATTGAGCGAAAAGCAAAAAAAGGGGCCATGGTGCTGGGACTATTTTGTTGAGCTGTTTGAGCCTCTTCATTCTTCTTCATTATCTCTTGGCTTTACACTTTGTTATAGTTAACATATTCAAGGGTATATTTTAATGACTTGTTTTGTTGTGTTTTTGTGAGTTTAGTTAGAGATATCTGGTGTTATGGGATTTTCTTCATACAACATGACATATAAGTAAAACTGTATTTCTTTCAAATAAAAATAGAAAATTGAAATGTCATGAATGTGGACCCCCTGTATTTAACTACTTCTGCTGTTCGCAGGGGTCCGTCACTCCAATATCATCTGTGACAGCTGCAAGAAGCATGGCATCATGGGAATGCGATGGAAGTGCAAAGTATGCTTTGACTATGACCTCTGCACCCAGTGTTACATGAACAATAAGCATGACCTCGGTCATCCGTTTGAACGTTATGAGGTGGCCCATTCCCAGCCGTGAGTACTACACTCCCCCCCTTTATACAACATCCTTTATATTTTATTTATAGTGTTTATTTATTTTAATCTGTGCAGACCTTTTCATGGGTCAAATCCTTTTCAGACCAACAAAGATAGGAATTAACAGTTGCAGTTTTTAATAAGGGTGATATGGCTTTCACGCCAGGGCAACTCCCAATTGGGGGGTGGCAAAAGCACACACACAAAAAAAGTTTTCTGTCACTTATTCTGTCTTTAGCTTTCCTTTTTCCTTTTCTTGTTTCTTATTTAACGACAGTTTTTCAGCTTTTAGGGACTCTGGACCGGATTCGATTGTCTCTAGTTCAAAATCTGAAATACTAATATGTCATATTATTTATATTTAAACATAGCAAAAGGAAGGACATTTGTACTGGAACTGTCACTGAATATCAATGTTGTTTACCCAAATTAACTCAGTAACCAGGCGGTTATAATACATCCAGACCTTCAGGGTATTATAATATGCCTTGTGTCAATTTTACCTTTAAGTAAATCAATGCATCTTGTATCCACTCACCATTCTGTTTCATATCTGCCTTCCTAAGCTCTCGGCTAGAGCTGCTAGTTGGAATTAGGGTTGTTTCTAAATAATCATAAGATTATCTTCACAGCTCGTTAAGCACTGTGGAATAGTATTAACATTAATTTATGCAAAATTGGTTTGCGTCACAAAATACGTTCACAATGCTACTATGTCTAGTCCAAAGATATTTAGTTTAAGTGCATAAAATAAAATTATTAATTTAACATAACGTGTTCTTGGCTCAAATGCTAAGCTTAAGCCAGGAAAAGCACATAATATCAATAATGAAACATACTGTAGGACTGTTATGTTCTTTCTGAAACTGTAGGTATTAAATTTGTTTACGAATGATAGTGAGAAGAACTCTGCTCTTTAAAACTAAGCAAAATGAGTTATAAATAACCCTGAGAACAGGGTCGTGCAGAGACCACTAAAGGGGCAGGTGCTCTAAGCAATAAAAGGGTCACTTCTAGGGTGGAATATTAGCAAGAATCTCACCCAGCTTTTAAAGTTCAATGTACTATGATGTACTTCAAATATTTAGCATGGAGATATACAATGAATCAAATCTAGGGAAAACTATAATATAGAACACAACACCATACATATGTGTATTAAATATTTTATTGTGATCATAATATCACTCTGCAGGACTCCTTTTATCACAGGGAAGGATTGAGATATTTAAACCTGCACATAAGCCTAATATGTAAGTTGGAGAGCTAGACCACTGAACGTATTTTGTTTCTTACACTGCTAAAACTATAAACAGAGGGGCACAATTAAACCTTTTAGTGTACTGTAATAATGGCCCAAATTATAAATAAAGCTGCCTGGATGTTCTGTACTTACAGTGGAGGTGAAGATGGTCCACCCAGAACAGCACAGATGCATTAAACTTTAACATGGATCTGCAAACAATAACATGAAAATGAATTGTTGACATATTACTTTAATGTTGAGGTTAAACCTCTTCTTATATAAATGTTCCTCTTTCCCTCTTCTTTTTTTCTTCTTATTCTATTCTCTGTCTTGTCCTCGTTGTCTCATCCTTTTTGTTTTGAATGTCACTCAGTGTCTCTTATTTCTGTTTCTATCTCATCTGATCCATCACAGTCCTTTTAGGAGCAGGAAATTAACTATCAAATAATCCACGTTTAACTACAGTACATCTCCACATCATTAATAACTCGTAACTAACTTGTAAAATTCAACAGCAGTTCACTACCAAACAGCTATATGTTGACTATATAAAATGTTGGTATTTCTGTTCTTGTCTGTGGTACTCTCTAACCCAGTTGGTTAACAGTCCTCTACCTTTGGCTGCTTGAAGCAGCTTCGTCCTTGTTTATTTTAGACATCTTTCTTTACAAGGCTGTTTGGAACTAAAACAAACCATCTATGAATGATAATGTAAAAAATATTTTTAAAAGTACTGTTTTTTTCTCTTTGTATTAAACAAAAATGGTTTTCAGTCAATGGTTTTCAACATAAAAGTTATTTTAGAGAGCTTCTGCAGGCTGTATTATAAGGATTTCTGTTTTTAAACTCTGGGTTGTGTTTATTTTTACTAATCCCACGCTTCCACGGGACATGAACGATTTCATTGGTCAAGACATACATACATTTATCTATCCAGAACTATAATCTATCAGACATAATGTGGGGGAGCTAATGTTTTAATTGGAAATTCACAGCTTATTCACAGGTATTTTTATTTTTCAGTCCAAATAATTAAAAGCCAACATCAGACCGCTGCTGCTTGTTATTCTCATAATTCCTGGGGGTCTGTTTACGAGACAGTGTGTGCTCCATCAACCTCCATGTGTGAGACAGTGATAGAGGGTCACATCATTCAAACTTCACTTCCACAATATCAGGTAGTGCAGCTTTAATATATAAATGTATTCAGACACAGACAAACATCTTATCAATGCAGATAAGACAAGAAAATAAAAATTCACACACTCTTATCTAAACAAGTTGCTAGAAATGAGATATTATAAATATTTTGAATAAACTAACATTTTATAAATCATAACCTTTTAAATTGAAACATAAAAACCCACATTATTAGCTGAGGAGACACATTTTGACTGAAATGTGATATAATCTATGTAATGATTTGTAAAACTGGTAAATGAATAATTGCATTTTCATTGGCTCCAAAAAATGTTAAATAGAAATATTTCGCAGCACCGATGCATCTCATCAAAACACACCTCACAGTAGGTTGTCTACCAATAATATGCTAATACTGCTCAGTGACAGCTGTTGTTAATGTGAAAGGAAGAGGCAAAGTCTTTAGTTAGCAGCTAGTTCACGACAGAACAACAATCTATTTTCTGAGTAATAAAACCTGATTGGGTGAATAAAAATAGCTTCTCCTCACCCATCTCCTCCCTGTCAGAGAGCCAGAGCCCTACCTCTTTTTTCTGCTGCATGCGCGTTGTGTTTCAGCCCCTCTCTGCTCAGAGCAAAAAATGGCAGGTGCTCCAGCTCCGTCGGACCCCCTTTCTGCACGTGCCTCCTTGAGAGAGCGTGAAGAACTACAGTTGCAAAAAAGACTCATGTTACATAGAAAAAAAAAACAGGATTTCAGAAGCAAAAAAACACCTTCATATATTTAAAAAAAGATAAGTTTTACTTTCAGTGCGTAAACGTTTTTTTGTCCCTTGTTTTATTGGGATCCTTTGTGATGTCTTTTAGTATATTTTGTTTAAGTAAATAATGAATCCTTTTTGATATTGCAACAGTAATGGCATCCTAGATTCAGGGAGTTAAAGAGAAGCATTCCTAGAATCCTTCCTTATTAAAACAAATATGGGAAATAAAATATAGCATCCTGTAACCTGGTTTCATTCTGTGGACTACATTAGTAACACAGAAGAAGTCTAAATCTCCTAATATACTCCACTCATAAATCATTAGCACTGCAGTTGAATAATCCTAAGGATGTGATTTTTGTTGTTGTTTTCTGCAGCGGCACATATTTTTTAAATAGTTTTGTTCTTTTGTCAGTTTCGACAAACCACATGTGGCCTAGATTTGTATAAATGTTTAGTGAACTGACTGCAAGTGTCCTGTGAACCCAGATTTACTCGAGTGAGTTGTCCCTTTAGAATCCTCTCTTCTGCATCAGTTCACAGTAACGCTCCAAAACGCTCGCAGCGCTGTCTGAATGTCAGCTGGATGGCCTGTTCTCATTTTAACGAGGTGATATGTATGACCCAGATTTGTTCTAGAGTTTAGCCTGGTCCAGTTCCAACACCGTTCCATTTATTTCCCTGAGCCTGCTGTCCGATGAATGCTGCAAATAGGTGTAGGAATCATGACTCACTTCTCTTTTCAATGTGACCGAGTCATCAGGTTTTGTTGTTTTCCTTTTTTAGATTGTTTTTGCCCCTGACGAGGTTGGAAACTAGTCAGAACCCAACTGGGATGAACCAGGAAGTTAACCCAATATGAAAGAAAAAAATGACACTAACACGAGCAGCACTGTCACAGGCAGCCCAGTGTATTTATATAATGCATATACAAAACAGAAGGTGATCAGAGGGCCTTTTTGGAAAAAAAAAGTAAAGTCTAATTCAAATCTAGGTTTACCTTTCTGCTCATTTACCCTTGACTATTTTGTACCTTTACAATGTAGGTTTGCACCTCTAATGAATAATATCTATAGCAGGATTATATATATTTTTTTATCTTTATGATGAGACAACATCCGTCATATTCAGTGAGTCAACTAAAACAAGCAGTGATCAGAACTAAAATAAGTGGGAAGAATAGTCTAATACAAAGTTTTCAGATGATTATATAGATAAGACTTGAGCTTTTCGTATGATAATCTATCCCCATGTTTCATGAAAATACTTGCCTACAATGGAAAAATAAACCAATGCGCCATGGTTTACGTACATTGGTAGGATATGGTTCCTTTTATGTCACAGCAGAAATCTAGACTCATCAGACCAGGCAACGTTTTTCTAATCTTCTTTTGTCCAATTTAGGTGACCCTGTGGGAATTGTAGCCTCAGTTTCCTGTTCTTAGCTGACAGGAGTGGCATCCGGTGTGGTCTTCTGCTGCTGTAGCCCATCCGCCTCAAGGTTTAACGTGTTGTGCGTTTAGAGATGTTCTTCTGCATGCCTTGGTTGTAACGAGTGTTTATTTGAGTTACTGTTGCCTTTCTGTCAGCTCGAACTAGTCTGGCCATTCTCCTCTGACCTCTGGCATCAACAAGGCATTTGCGCCCACAGAACTGCCGCTCACTAGACATTTTCTCTTTTTCGGACCATTCTCTATAAGCTAAAGAGATGGTAGTGCATGAAAGTCCCAGTAGATCAGCAGTTTCTGAAATAGTCAGACCAACCCGTCTGGCACCAACAACCATGCCATGTTCAAAGTCACTTAAATCACCTTTCTTCCGCATTCTGATGCTCGGTTTGAACTGCAGCAGATCGTCTTGACCACAGTGAACTGATTCTGTACAGCTGATTTAAATGTAATTTCAGTGGAATCCAATTCAGTACAGTCAGTTTGAATAAATCATTAACAAAAGCCAGTTTGTTTAAAAAAAAAAAAAGCGAGTTATGAGAAAAAACCCTCCCTTTTTAACAGGAACACAATACCAGCACAACCAGGTTTAGTTTGATTTATGCAGCAGCACAGACTATGCCTGGTTTTAATTTACCAATCTGGCCTGTTAACAGTGCAAAAAAGAGATTCCATTTTCAAAAGTTCTTATTGAATTATAATTTTTTTTTATTTCAGCTGGGTGCTGTTTTTTTATTTCTTCACCAAATATGGTTGTTGAAAGAAAGCAACACCAGTTACAGCTACAATCATAAGTGAAACCTGGGCTATTTATCATTAATGATTCCAACAGTATTAGAATATACTTTCCTAGATTAAGAACAAATGATTCATATTAGACAAAGATGGCAACAGCATTAGTAGAATATAACATGTTTTATTTAAACAATTCGAATTTTGCACGATCTCTTTTTTGTAAAGCTTTGAAATAGAAAAACTGTAGTATAAAAATAATATAACAAAACATTAAAAAAAGGTTCTTCCAGCCTTCGTGCCTCTTAACAGGTTTTATTTATATATATTCATATAGACGCGATTAGTTGGTTGTTGTGCCAAGCATGAATAAAACAACGTAGACCCTTATACCCTCACTAATTCAAATCAGCCTTTCATTTCAATGGCATTGGAAAACATTAGGTCATAAGGAAATGATGCTGCCACATCGCCTTCCTACACATTTAACACTGTAGCATACAACATGTAATCCCCAGATAGATCGCCACATAAATGCCACGATTGTTTTGGACACATCGAAAAATTTTACCACGAGTAGTGCAGCTTTCACACAATGTTTATACCATTTATGTGCACCACTGCTACAGAATCAGGACAGCTGTGACTCTAATTACCCAATAATAATATCAGTTAATCTCACACCATGTTATGAAGAAGTCTTACTCACCTGTGGGATGTGCGGTAATGAATATTGAAGCAAAACTTGAGCCATTACTTGCTGTGTGATTATTTTAGCTAATAATTATCTGACCATTGGGGGCAGTTACGGAGCATTGAATTGTAATTCCCAGATGGTCAGTTGTTCCTTTTATTATTAAAAAAGTGGTGCCACAAAAAAAAGCAACTACCCGTTCATCATGCAGCAGGACATTGTGAATTTCACATCAATAATCTCCAGTATACATGAACAAAAACATCCTTATTTCATAATATTTAGACCTCGGCAAAACATATTTTTCAAAACACCAGCAAACATGTCAAGATAAAATAAAACGGTATTAAAGCAGCTCTAGCTTAATAGAGTTTTTTTAAAAAGCTACCATGTTTTCCAAATCCAACATGTTCCATAACAAAGGTTGAAAGCCCATCAGATAAAACAGAGCTACTTTGCTGTACTCTGTTCAGCCTTCCTGTTATCTGCTGAAAGTCTCACTCTCTCACAGTTAGTATGAATTGCCGCAGTAACATGTTTCACACCAAACAATGTTGACATCAGCATGACTTGGTATTGCCTAGTCTTTTTTCTGATCAGTGATCACACCACACTGAGTTTGAGTTACTTAGCAGATCAGACAGTCTTGCTCCTCAGATCTATAAAACTGAGGCATTGTTGATTTTAATCTCATTCATTTGTGGTATGTAACTTCAGATTGAGACGAGGCCAACCTTGGATAGATGTTCTAATACTACTGCCAATAAAATATGAATTCCTACATTTTAAGTAATATTCTGAAACTACAGAAAATTTGCAGAATTGGCTTATCTTTAACAATAGAAATGATTTCTTCCTCTACTTATGTTTTTGACAGCTGAAGAGAGAACAAAGACATCAGGATCAAATAGCTCCTTTAGATTAGCTTTTATAAATTTTGGCTGGAATCACCTTCATACAAACTAATTTATAATTTGCCAAAGAAAAGATATTTGTTTTAGAGAGTATTACAGGAAATCTGCTTTTGAGTTTTAATGGCCTTACAAATATGTAGTCCCTTTATCAGTTGGTCTAACTGATATGATACTTGAAAATATCTATTTCTAGATATTTGTCAGCTCAGCCTGTGAATGGGATGCCTGACGGAGCTCAGGGTTTTTGTCAATTAGCTTTCTCGATGAGGTGACTTATGCAGTCAGAAACAGGGACCATCTGCTGATGTGGCAAGTTGCAACAAAAGACAGCGACTCAGCCTTACATCAGTATGTTACATATTTGGTTCCCTGACTGTTGTTAACTTCAGTTTGGTGTCGTATACAGCAGGCATGGACCAGTAAGACTGTATGATACCCAGAGTAAAAATATCACAGTATATCACTGCTTTACGGTATTAACACAGATTCATAACAAAAATGAATAACAGGACTTAGTTGCTCCAATTTAAAACAAAAAAACAACAATTACTCACAGTGCTACAGAAATATAACATGCTGACTCACCAGTTACAGACTTTGCAGTTTCTCTAATATAATATTATTATTAATTGGAAGAGTAATGGAGTTGTGATTCTTATCAAGCACTGGAACAGATTGTGCATTTGGGACAAAATCACATGAAAGTTACTTCTTTTCAGATAAACGAATCATTCAGTATGTAATATGTATTCTCTGTCTAACACACAATGTCTCTTTGTTTTTAGATCACATTGACCCAAATTTCATTGACAGCCTTTTAAAAGACTGATTTATACTCTGGCAATCATGAGACACACTGCTATGTGCCCACACTCCCAAATTTAGCTTGTTTTGTAATATTTGTGACTTATTATAGAGCCAGGAATGTTTTATGTAAGGAAGGCAACTGCTGTTAGGAAAGACGTCTTTTATTCAAATATGTGTGATACTTTATAGGCAAATTAGTATAGTTGTTAATGAACAGGCAGCGGAAACGTTTCTTAATGTCCTGATGGTATAATGAGTTTCTCTGTCGTAATCATGGTGTGAGATCTAAGAAGGATGTACTGCTGATAAGTGTTCCATTGTGATTACATTAGATTTAAATGGATTAACATGCTACCATTCTAAGATGTTCGGATTAAGAATTTCAACTTCCTGGAAGATATTCAGGGCGCAACGAGAGACAAATCATGAACAGACTTAGATAGAAGGCGATAGGTGCTAGGTGGAAATATATAGATAGATAGGTAGGTAGAGATGGACTATTTTGCCAGAAGTATTCGTTCACTTGCCTTGACTCACATGTGAACTTAAGTGACATCCCATTCTTAATCCATAGGGTTCAATATGATATTGATCCACACTTTGTAGCTATAACTGCTTCAACTCTTGGGAAGCCTGTCCACAAGATTTAGGAGTGTGTTTATGGAAATTGTTGACCATTCTTGCAGAAGCACATTTGTGATGTTAGATGAGAAGGCTTGGCTCTCAGCCTTAGCTCTAATTAATCTCAAAAGGGTTCTATCAGGTTGAGGTCTGGACTCTGTGCAGGCCAGTCAATCTCATCCACTCCAAACTCTCTCATCCATGTCTTCATGGACCTTCCTTTGTGCACTGGTGCACAGTTCTGTTCGAAGAGAAAGAGGCCATTTCCAGACTGTTCTCACAAAGCCATGAAATTGTCTAAAATCTCTTGGTATGGTGAAGCATTCAGAGTTTTCACTGGAACTAAGGGTCCAAGGCCCAGCTCTTGAAAAACAACCTCACAGTATAATCCCCCCTCCACCAAACTTTACACTTGGCACCATACAGTCAGACAAGTACTGTTCTCCTGGCAACCACCAAACCCAGACTTGTCCATCAGACTGCCAGATAGAGAAACGTGATTCGTCACTAGAATGCTCCTTCACTGCTCTAGAGTCTAGTGGTGACGTGTTTTACAAATTGCGTTGCACTTGGTGATGTACAACTTTGATTCAGGTGCTCTGCTGTTGGGATTATGAATGTGAGAATATGATTTAATATTTAATGTTAATATTTTAACTTTTTATCAAATAATATTTCGGTCTGTTAAGGGTTGTCCTGTGAATACCAGCCCAGTAAGGCGAAGGTATTAGGACAAAATAGAAAGATGTGAGACGAGCTCTGACATTATTGAACAGCAAAAACTCACACACACATGGAATGAATTCACACAATTTCTTAAAATACAAGAATTTATTAGCAAAAATAAGTCAACTCAAAGTTAAACATATTTCAATTAACAAACCCTTTACTATGCTAAACAATCCAACTAACTACCAAGCAGAATTAAAGAATAAGGAAGACTAATGGGCTATGTACAATATAAACAAGTTGATTAAAGATGGTTGAAAATTATGACCAAAAGAGTGATGCAACATTACCATGCAATGTTTATGTTTGAGAACCAATGATTATCTTGAAGAATCTGGAAATTAAGTTAAGTTAGTCTTGGAACCAACTTAGACAATAATCAGCAAACGTTTAGACAACCATTCATAATGCAAGATCAGATAAAATATTTTAATAAAATAATGTTTTAAATAATGATCTGCTGAATAAAACCAACCTTCTGGATGACCATTTCTCAACGGTGTCTCATTAGCTGCCTTTATTTATTAAAATAATATTTTGAAGAAATATTATTAAGGGAATATTTTGGAAAGAGCTAAATCTTTCTGGAGAAATGGGGCTTAATGATGTTTACTTAGTTATCAAATTTAGTAAAATGATTTTAGGGACACATTATGTACTGGATTGAAAACTAAACCTTTCTGGGTAAATATTATTTAGCAGCAATCACATGTCCTTAGCTGTTAGCAGTTAAGCTAACAAAGAAGCTGATAGCTTAGCACCAGATTCAAACACACACCTTTAAAAATACCGTTAATAAAAGGGTTAAAATGCATAAGTGCGGACGGCACGTTATGATCAATCTTCTGTTTAAAATCACCCTTTAATAAAGTTTGTCTTAACTTTAAAAACACACAAACAACACAACCTGAGCACGTGTGCTGCAGATAGTCTGCTAGCACCAAGATAGCTGAGTTCAACACAAACAAAACCAAACTTCATAAAATGAAAAACGTTTAGATCATTTCAACCTAAATCACTTCTAAGTTTTTCTTCCCAAACACTTAACCTCATGAACTGTGGTGAGGAACGTTGTCCAAGCGATGATGAAGTTTGAAGAGAGCTCTGTGAACAAACGGTTAGCTTCTAGCTAACCTTTGTGGCTGTGGGTGAAAGACGGCCCGTTCTGTCCGCTAACCACACTGCACGTTACCATTACCATGGTGATGGGGTCTCTGCTGTCTTCCTTCCAGACTGGGAGACGCTCCGCTCGGCTTCATAGAGACCGCTTCTCTGTAGGGAACTTCTCTGGGACAGTTTGCGTCTGCAGGCCTCAGAGAGAGAAAGTCAAGCCAGGCGTGTACCTTAATTCCTGTTTTTATGAATGAATACTGGGTACACAAACAGTTATTCACTCATACTTAACTTGTGCATATAATCACGTGATTTTATGACACTCTTGGATCCAGTTGAAGAGTTTGTCTTTTTGCCAGCAAAGAGACATCAGCGCGCATTGTCCCCCTCCTATCCCGATGAACACCGGTGTGGAAGAGATCGGCTTGTTGGAGAGGGGGTGCTCTTATTCAGACAGTGGCATCATGGGAACTCCGCTGTTACAGTTTACTTGGCTGTTGCCGGAAGTAGGTTAATGCAATTTATTTTGAAAGTTCCAGAAAGGTCCGTACCCGAGTTTAATGTTGAAATCCATGGCTGGGTCCCAACACTGCCATGGAAACCCATTTCATGAAGGTCGCTACACTGTTCTTGAACTAATCTGAAGGCCACTTCAGGTTTGGAGGTCTGTAGTGATTGACTTTGCAGAAGGTTGGTGACCTCTGCGCACTATGTGCACCAGCATATGCTTCCCCACCTCCTTCAGTTTACGTGGCCTACCATTTTGTGGCTGAGTTACTGTCTTTCCCAATTGCTTCCACTTTCTTATAATACCACTGACAGTGGACTGTGGAATATTTAGGAGCGAGGAAATTTCACGACTGGACTTGTTGCACAGGTGGCATCCTATCACAGTACCACACTGGAATTCACTGAGCTCCTGAGAGCGACCCATTCTTTCCCAAATGTTTGTAGAAAGAGTCTACAGAGTACAGAGAACAAGCTTTATTTCTTGTATTGTATTTAGTGTTTTGGACAGCTCTTACAGCGATCCATTTTGTCCAGTTGGATACGTATGTTGAATAGGAAAGTGGAAGATCTGTATAGATGCAGGACAATCCGTCTGGGAGCAAACTTGTGTGGACCATATGTTTACAAGAAGCAGGGCTGGTGTGCACCTAGTTAATCGGCTCTTCCTTACACAAACAACACATGCAGTTCCAGGGAACCTATCGGATCAAGTTGCTCTCTAATCCTTTTCTCTGCACATAAAGCAGCTACACTGCTGTCACAAGACATTGTTTATTTTTCCACTCTGTCCTTATGTCAAACCCAGAACTGGGTGCTGATTTTCTGTTGTTTTCCTCACCTTTAAGTAAGCTTTTATTAAATATTCCACCTAATTTCAGCCCCAAGGAGCAGCTGGGTTTCTTTGCTTAGTTCTTGTCATTTTACATACAGCTTGTCGTTGTCATACCCAACACTGGTTTACTAATTTACTCTTTCTTTCTTAATATGTGTTAAAAAGCCCGGATGGTATTTCAGAATTGAATTAGACATATTATGTTCTAGTCTGAAGATATTTTTCCGACTACCTTACCTCAGATAGCTCTGATCTTAAAGAGAAAGTTCAGAACTTCGGAAGTCAGGTTCTTTTAAAGGTTATAAGCAGGTAATATACCTACAGTATATAATATTCCTAGTGTCTTCAGTTAGTATAGATGAAGAATAGCTGGTTGCATAGGCTGAAGCTAGGGGTTACTCTGAAAGCGAATAGCTGTTAGCTTCAGCCCCAACAAGACGAGCCAAGAGCAAAGTTTCTTTCCATCTTGAAACAACTCCAATCTCAACAACATCACAATAGTTTTTACAACTGTTTTATAAATCATTACCACATTTACAGTCAGTCAGTCGTTTCATATTGGGTAAAGCGAAAGCTATTTTATAGATTTCTACACTACACTTTTGGCCCCTCTCTGACTAGCTGTTTTAGCTCCCGGCGACAAACTAATCTGGACTCATACTAAAGAAAGTCACCAAAAGCGTTATTTACCGTAAGATATAATTGTTTATATCTTTTTATACAGAACCTCTCTCTAAAAATCCTGAAATACGTCTTTTAGTTCTCAACCTATTAGTTTTAATCAGATCAGTAGCTTCACACACAAGGTTTACTTTTTCTGTAATCAGTATGGTTGTGCAGTGTGTTGCAGCAAGTTTGTTGGAAATTATGAAGTTGTCTTTTGTGTGAAAGTTGATCCTGCCCATGTGTCAGTAGGTACAGGTCTTTGCTTTTGATCCATTCTGTGATCGGAGCTGATATTTGGTCCAGCGGGATTACAAATGTTAATCCCTCGGAAGAAAGGCTGCAATTAAAGACAAATGTCAAGTGCAGAGGTCATATTTCTCTGCCGTAAAACTGGAACATCTGTCACTTTACATCCTTTCTAAGCTTGAGCTAATGCTACCTTTACTCTTTACTTTTTGTTATTTATAAGGTAGTTTTGCTGTTGTAAGCAGTTCTACTCTTATTTGTATTAATAAATTGAATCAGTTCAACTTATCAGTTTTACATGACTATTGCATTCTCGGCAACTTATTTGTTTAATACTGTAATGCTCTAAAAATAGCATCACTATCATTTTATTTTATAGAAGGTGCATTTGCTTATCTAAATAGGCGCATTTACTTGCCAGCAAGTGCATGTTTATGACTTGCCCCAAGGTGCCCTGCTTTCTGATCGCTCTGCTGTCTAGGATTAGGCTGAAAGCTCGTCCCACACTGAGATTTACTGTTAGTTGAGTTCACGAGCCAAATGGTTTGCTATTTCCCACTGTAGCTCAGAGGAACCTGCTAGTATGTCTAGCAAAACTGTAGCGCAAAAGGGACCTGATATACCAAGTAAACTTCTATGAAACACATTAGGAAAGAGTGATCCAAAAAGCTCTTTTTTTTTTTTTTTTTAAATCACATTTAATTTTAAAGGATTTTGCATGTGTCAGAGAGCTGTTTGGTTGAAATGGAAGCTGGTGCTGGATCCTGTTGAGAAGTATGGGAATAGGCAGCTCCTTTGCCACGAGGTCTGATCAAATCTTCACAATAAGGTATGTCTGATTTTTGTGAGTGTGTTTTTTGTGATGTGTTCTCACTAGAGATACACTGATCATACTTTTCCTGGCCGATACCTATTTCTTGTTTTTTGAGGACTGACCTATTGCCAATTTTAACCGATCATCTTTTTACAAACTATAAGACATGAAGGAGAAAATTGTGCTGAAGTGTCTATGGTAGATAGAGGAGTTTAGAATCTAACAAACAGAACATGAAGGAATTACACAATCATCTTCAGTTATGTATTAAAGCATATCTCCCTAATCTTTGTCTGAAATGTATTAAGCTCACAAAAGTGCATCAGAGTACATGCTGTTAAATAAGGCGTTTATAGCCCGAACATGGTAGAAGTTCTTAGTTTTGATTAATTTAACAAATAGGATAAAACTATTCAGATTTTTTAGAGTTTGACCCACTGATCACTAATCAGAGCCAGTTGAAAAATATTGCGCTATTTGATTTCTGTATGATTTCAGCATTCTAATTCATGTTACTTGAGCTTATGTTTGACGTATTTGTTAATACTTGCAATAAACAGATGTTACTCAGCCCCAAAAAGAGATGTTTGCAAAGATTTTATTATATTTGTTTGTTTGTAACAGTCATTCTGTCATTAAGGATCAGTAGATTTGCAACCTCTTGGCAACGTAATAATTAGGGGCAATAAAAGTTACAGTACAATATTGTTTGTGTGTGTGAGACGGTATAGTTTCTCAGTTTTGGAACATCAGTCAGTGGGTATAGATGGTGTAAAATTCTCTCAGTATGAGAAGCTTGAGTCAAAAAGTACAATATCTGCATATTGAAATTGTAATTTTAACAAACCCTTAAAACATGATCTAATTAGGTGCTCCTCTTTAAATTCAACACTGACCATCTGGTTTTGTCAAAACTGGAAATATTTCCAAACAACTGAATTTGTCTTTCCCTGGAGTGCAGAAAAAAAATGTAGCAGCTTTCTTTTAGCCAGCTGACCAGCAGTACACAGCAACGTGTGGGGGACGGGTAGAACCACTTTACGTTCCATCCAGTCTATACTTTTAAGTTCACTAAAATTCACTAAAAAAGAGAAGTGCAGTTGTGAGAATTACTTGTAAACTGAAACAGATGAAACTAAATTGGGAAAAGGTGCTGTTTAAAAAAGCTCCATTTACCTCTGAGAACTGAATGACATCAATCTCAACCATAATGTTTTGTAGTTACAACCTCAAACATCTGTGGCATTTGCTAAATAATATTATCTTCTAGAAATACTTGCTGATAACAAAGTATTTCTGTTTTTTTTTATTACTTTCGAACACTTTAGTTGTTCACAAGTGTTATCGTAAGATCTTTGAAAAGATTTGACACGATAGCAATCGTCAAAATTGCAAAAACATTTTGTTGTGTTTTACTAGAGCCATTCCTGTTTTTATATACACAAGTCAGCCATTTTGAATTTTGAGGTCATCATAAAACCGCATCCTTCAAATAATAATGCAATTTTTTTTTTCTTTACCGTCATACAGTTTAACACAACAAGCTAAGTCCTGTGGTTCTAAAATGTCTATCAGTTTGCTATTACATGGTATTCTTAGTATTTACTAAGATTGTACTTGTTATAAAAACCACTACTTCAGATGATCTATTAAGGCGTTAGTTTACCGTCATTTTCGTGCTCTTGTCACAGAGTGAACCTGACCCCGAGGCAGAATCTCCCGCGCATCATTCTCAAAGGAATCTTCCAGGGGGTCAAAGTAGTCCGTGGACCAGACTGGGACTGGGGGAACCAAGACGGTGAGTGGTGTGTGTTTGGAGCGAGGGAGTTCTCCCTGTTACTAACCTGATTCTCTTAATTCAGAAGTCCCTCTGTTTTTGTTCGGTTTCATTAAACGTAGGCCTGTATGTGCTCAAAACGCCTCGTCATGTGAATACCATTCTAACATACTAACCTCATGCCTCAGTAACCTGGAAAATGTTGTATTTGTGTGTGTATGTGTGCAGTTACATTGCCAGTGAGTCATCTGAGTGTGTCCCACAGATGTGCCATCCTTTTCATGTCATTGTCTTTATTGAGTCCTTGTTTTTTAACACGTTCTCTGTATTTCTTTTCCGGTCCCTATTTGGGGGCAAAAGGCCCCATCATTGAACTCTGTGGTGTTGGTTGTCATCTGTGTACATCTGCACTTACATGTTGTTACAAAATGTGTCTTTATGTCTTTTTAATTCCCTCTTTCAGATAAATGCAGCTTGCTCTCAGGTGTGCTTCGAAATGATTAAAAACCGAAATGAAAATCTTCCACACCGGTGCGCTAAATGAAAAGTTGGGAATGTTTCCTTCATAGAGAACCTTAAGTCTTTTTGTTTTGCTTGTCTGAGTCCGAATGAGTCAAAATGTCCTTTTGGTTTCTGCCCTCAGGTTTGGTTAACTCATTCATCAGGCTTAAATGGTGTATGCAGCGAATGCATACGGGCCTTTCTGAGCATGCACAGATCCCCCTTTTTTCAACCAAATAATGATGTGTTTCACTAATTTAGTTGGAGTTAGTTAGAAGTAAAACAACCAAATGACTAATGATTTAAGTAGGTTTACGAGATCATAAAATATGTGTTCTGATCATATGGTTCGTAAATGTATGCAGCTTCTTGGTTATTCCTTTTTATGTAATTTAAGGAAATAATGGACAAATGTCGCTTGTCAGGTATTTTATCTGTAAAAAACGATGTTTCTTGGCATCTGGCCCTGTATTTGTTGCATGTTTCACCTTGAATGTATGTTTATTTTAATTTCATAATTTTTTGATTTAATGGTCAGATTTTCATTTCTCTGAGCTTTTCCTCCCTCTAGCCACAAACGTATGCTTCTTGCATATCTGTTTTTGTGTGTGTTTTTTTTTTTGTGTGCTGGTGTATTTAGGTGGGGAAGGTAAGGTTGGGAAAGTGGTGGACATTCGTGGCTGGGACACAGAGTCTGGCCGCAGTGTGGCCAGCGTTACCTGGTCCAATGGCACCACCAATGTCTACCGAATGGGCCACAAAGGCAAAGTTGATCTAAAGTATGTGTCGGATGGCCAGGGAGGCTTTTACTACAAAGATCACCTCCCTAAGCTTGGTAAGCATGACAGGTCTCTATATTGTTTCTATTAGTGCATCTCCCAAAGGTATTTACTCCTTTTTTAGATTTTCTCATTTTATTGGGATTTCATGTAAGAGACCAACACAAAGTAGTGCATAATTGTCAAATGGAAGGAAAATGATTTCCAAATTTTTTCCATAAATAAAAATCTGAAAGTGACTTTAATAAAAAAAAAAAAAAAAGAATTTTCAGGTCTTTCAGCAGATTTTGGTTCCAGGTCTAGGCTTTGCCTGGTCATTTTTAACACTTTGGTATTATCTAAATCGTTCCATTGTAGCTCTGGCTGTATGTTTTCAGATATTTGGTTTCTCTATACAGACTGATTCCTGGTCCTCCACAATAGGGATGTTTTAGTCAGATGATGAGCAATACCTGTTTTTCTCCAGACATGGCACTTGAAGTTCAGACTAAACAGTTTTACTTCGCTTTCATCAGACAAGGAAGGTTTTCTTCTGGTCTGACAATCTATAGCAGTGGTGTCCAAACATTTTTTAGTGAGGGCCAAATATAGAAAAACTAACAAAGGGCCCGGCCACACACTAGAGGTGACAAACCAAAATATCTGATTTGAACGGTGCTAACAGAGATTATCAAAGATGGGGACATTTTTTTATAACTTAACCCTGCTTCAAACCTCTCCACATCTCTATCTCTGCCTGCTGTGTTTTCTGGTCCTTGTAATACTGTTTGAAGACTGAGGAGTTTTTTACAGATTAGTGAAAAAAGAACAACTGGGTATATCCATAGATTAAATTACACACAGGTAGCCTCTCTTCACTAATTCGATCCTTTCAGAAACCAGTTCAGGGCACTGAATTGTATTTATAGGTATAGGAGTAAAGCAAGCTGAATGCATCTGAGATTTATATGAAAAAATAAATGTTTTTGTCTTTTCCTTCCTCTTCACAACTATGTGCAAGTGTGTATTGTGTAAAATTCCAATAAGATACATTAAATGTTGTGGTTGGAAGATGACAAAATGCAGAGGTGGTATAAATACTTTTGCAAAATACTGTAATTCTACTCCCAACCCTGAAGGCCAGTATTGATTATCTCTTTGCTGATTCCTTCCCATACAGGTGAGCATGCAGAGCTCCAGCGGCAGGAGAGTGCTGACGGCCACTCTTTTCAGCAGGGAGACAAAGTCAAATGTCTGTTGGAGGTAGACATCTTGCGACAGATGCAGGAAGGACACGGAGGGTGGAACCCCAAAATGGCAGAGGTATGAGAACAGGCAGCTTTACTTATCGGTCTACTCAGTTTTCATGGATCATAAGGTACAGAAATGTACTGAGCTGGGCTCACAGAAGTTTTATATAAGTGACTCAGATGGATGCTCTGAAGTTTGGATGCTCCGTTTGCCTTCATTTAGTTAGAGCTGCCAAAGGCAGCATTAAGGTCAGAGCAACACTGAGGGAGGACCTAGAGTGACACAAGCTATTTGTGTTTGCAGTACATTTGTCGGATTGGGACTGTTCATAGAATAACTGACAGAGGAGACGTCCGGGTCCAGTACAGCAACAACATCCGCTGGACTTTCCACCCAGGAGCTCTCACCAAGGTATTAGAATTACAGAAAACCAAGATCTTTGATCACAACTTCAGGCGGATTTTTATTTTAGCTTTACAGATTTATTAATGTGTTCTTCCCCATTCATTCTGTCAGGTGAACACCTTTGGAGTTGGTGAGCTGGTTAGAGTATTGGACGAGCTGGAAACTGTGAAGAGACTTCAGGCTGGCCATGGGGAGTGGACAGACAGCATGTCACCTGTATGTTACATTTTAGTTTCTATTTAACTCTAGCTTTATACACTTGTAGATTTTTGGTCTCACAGAGCTAGGAACCAAAGTTTAAACAAATCTGTCAGTGGTCTTGGGACTTGGAGTCTATTTTTATTGCACTCACCCATTAAAAGGAGAAAGATACTCAGTTTAATTAAATTGTTTGGTGAAAGGCCCATGGTCTGATTTTAAAAAAGTCTCATTTGGACATATTTAGTACTTATTTGTATGAATTGCTGGTCTCTTTATAACTTGAACTTGATTATTGTCCCATGTCTGACTTACCTCATTCGTGATGTCCATCTGTGAGCAAACGTTTTAGAAACGCATCGATCATAATTTTGTGGCTGATGTCCAATTTCCATGTTTATGTAAATTTTTGACCAATTTCAGAAGATTGGGATTCTCTAACTCTAACATAAAAAAGAGTGTTTCTATTTCAAGATAAGTTGAAATTTTAAACTGTCAGCTTCTTATTTTAGAGATAACTGTACGTAGTGCAGCCAGAATTGCTAAAACACCATACTCTGTGTGTTCCCTGGACAAAAACATTCCTTTCCTTAACCTTGAGGTTTCCAAAAGGCTGTCAACATTACAAATCCAGCATGTTCTCTGACAGACAGAGGATGAAGGCTCAAAAGGACAAAACAAAGTAACTGTGCTGTAATACATTTAGCCTTCCTGTTATCTACCCAGTCTTGCTCTCTCCTGCTCTCACAGTGCCTGAATGAACCACAGATATCTTGATACGTCATTAAAAATGCAATTTCATTTAAATAACTTCTTACATCTCTCTTACTCTGACTTGGTTTGCTTCGTTTAGTAACAACATCCACAGGAAAGGTTGTTCTTATTGTAATATAGTCACACTTAGGTAAGGTGCGTTCACTGACTGGATAGAAGGTTGTACAGCCAGGGCTGATCAAGATGAATCAGTTTATTCTGGTCACCTTCTGTTTTCTTGGTGCATCTCAAATAATTTTAACTACTCCAGTCACCAAAATAAATCTGTTATTTATCTGACCTGTTACCAAATTAGAACTGAAACCCCCTGTTAAAGCAGTTGTTGCCTGGTTGGTTACCTAAATTATAGAGGAAATGATAACTTGAATAAATAGATTCTACAGTATTTGGGTTTTTGGCCTTCTTAACTTTAGTTCTTTTTCTGTAGGTGCTTGGCCAGGTCGGAAAGGTGTTGAAGGTATATGCAGACGGTGACCTACGGGTGGCATTTGGAGGCCAGACGTGGACATTCAACCCAGCGTGCCTTTCAGCCCAGCCTGCAGAGGTCGATGCAAACCTCATGACGGCTGAAAACCCCAACGAATCTGGAAGTAAGGCCTCTACTGGGACCAGGGGGCTCATCTCAAGCACTGCAGCTTAACCTTCATTTAACACTCTTTCATCCTCCCCAGCCCTCCTTCTAGCTCTGTCTCTGCTTTGCATGCTTCTTCATAAAGGCTGCCAATAAGGGCCTTTCTGTTTTTGTTTTTTTTTATTAATGTGCAAACAAGGTGTCTGTGTTTTTAAGCGCTCTTCCCTGTAGCATGTTATGATCCAGCGTGCTGACAGCGAGAGGCTTTGGCAGCTCAGCAGACATTTGACATCTTGTCAGAAGTTCTCAGCAGTCTCTTAATCATGACATACTCTGTGTTTATGTTCACCTCAGTGGATGGAGGGGTGATAACATGTTGCTGTGTGTGCTTGTGTGTGTGGTCAGATTCACTCTGCATGGAGGGACATTTTGACTCATTCCTGTGGTTTTGTTCCGTTCTGACAAATTCATTAACTGTTGTAACTTTCAGATTTTGTTCCCCTGAATGTCCTTTGTGGTTAAATTTGGATTGAAATTGCTGACATTTTTCCATCTTTCTTGTGTCTCCCCTTTCCACAACTTTTCCCCACTCCTCTTTGTATCTCCTCAGGTACTGTCATCTCCGTGCTGGAGAAGCTGCTGTCTCAGTCCACAGAGCAGGACAACCCCAGCAGGCTCGTCATCGAGGCAGCCCACGGCAGTGCCAACAAAGTGCGGGAGTTGGTGCAAAAGTATCCTGACAAGGTTAGTGCGGCATACCCTCTCTTTGCTGCAGTCCAGCGTGTGGTTCACTGATTCAAATGAGGCAAAACTACACAGTTGTGTTTGATGCAATTAAAACATAAAACACAGGTTCATCAGTTTTTGTTATTTACAGTGAATCCTGAAAGATTTCCAATTTTTCCCATTTTGTTCTGCTGCACCCTTATTAAAAAATGGAATTAAACAGTTTTTCTCTGAAGGTTCTACACACAATACCCCAATATGACAAAGTGAAATGGGTTTGTTGGATTCTTTGTTTTTTCAAATTTATTAAAAATGTGAAAACAATCATAGACAAAACACAAGTATTCACAGCTGTTCATTCTTATGCCTCAGTGCTGTGTTGAAACACTTATGGTTTGTAATGACTGCTTCATGTCTTCTTGGGTATACATTTGCACGCTTGGCAAAGCTGTTTTGGGGTATTTTCACCATGGCTTTGGTTGGATTGGCAGTGTCCTTATGCACCCATTTTTAGGTCTTTCCAGAGATGGTCAGTTGGATTTAAGTCCAGGCTTTGGGTGGGCTTTTAAGGAGATTCACAGACTGCTTCTGAAGCCACTCCTTTGTTGTCTTGGCTGTGTGTTTCCCATTGTTGTGTTGATTCGTCAACTATGTGTGAGGTTCAGAACACTCTAGAGCAGTTTTTTTTCTTTTTTACTGTAATCTCTGTATTTGCTGTTTGTCTTTTTACTCTCTATACATACTAGTTCCTGGTCCTTCACAATAGGGATGGTTTAGTCAGGTGATGAGCAATACCTGTTTTTCTCCAGACATGGCATTTGAAGTTCACACTAAACAGTTTTACTTTGCTTTCATCAGACCAGGAAGGTTTTCTTTTGGTCTGACAATCTATACGGTGATTTTGCAAAATTCAAGTGGGCTGCCATAAACATCTGCCCAATGCACCATAAAATACTGATTGGTAGAGTTCATAAGCAATGACTGACCTTCTGGATGGTTCCGTCTCCACAAGAGAACTCCTGATATGCCCCTTAGTGACTGGTGGGTTCAAGGTCACCTGTCTGACTGTAACTATTCTTCCCTGAATGCTCCATTTGTTAGGCAGCCACATTTAGAGAGGGTCCTGGTGGTTCCAGTCTTTATTTCAGAATAATGGAAACCCCCTGGCTTTTCATGGGGTTTAGTGCTGCTGAAAGGGTTTTGTATCCTTCACTAGATTTGCGCTTCGATACAGTCCAGTCTCTAAAGAACTACAGAAAAATACCTTTGAGCTTGTTACTTGATTTCTGCTCTGATATGCACTGTCAGCTGTGAGACCTTGTGTATATATATATATAGATCTATATATAGATGGATGGATGGATGGATAGATGGATAGATAGATAGATAGATTTATATATGTACAGTACAGACCAAACGTTTTGACACACCTTCTCATTTAAAGAGTTGTCTTTATTTTCATGACTATGAATATTGTAGCTTCACACTGAAGGCATCAAAACTATGAATTAACACATGTGGAATTATATACTGAACAAAAAAGTGTGAAACAACTGAAAATATGTCTTATATTCCAGGTTCTTCAAAGTAGCCATCTTTTGCTTTGATTACTGCTCCGCACACTGTTGGCATTCTGTTGATGAGCTTCAAGAGGTAGTCACCTGAAATGGTTTTCACTTCACAGGAGTGCCCTGTCAGGTTTAATAAGTGGGATTTTAAGCCTTATAAATGGGGTTGGGACCATCAGTTGTGTTGTGCAGGAGGTGGATACAGTACACAGCTGATAGTCCTACTGAATAGACTGTTAGAATTTGTATTATGGCAAGAAAAAAGCAGCTAAGTAAAGAAAAATGAGTGGCCATCATTACTTTAAGAAATGAAGGTCAGTCAGTCCGAACAATTGGAAAAACTTTGAAAGTGTCCCCAAGTGCAGTTGCAAAAACCATCAAGCCCTACAAAGAAACTGGCTCACATGAGGACCGCCCCAGGAAAGGAAGACCAAGAGTCACCTCTGCTGCGGACGATAAGTTCACCCGAGTCACCAGCCTCAGAAATCGTAGGTTAACTGCAGCTCAGATTAGAGAACAGGTCAATGCCACACAGAGTTCTAGCAGTAGAAACATCTCTAGAACAACTGTTAAGAGGAGACTGTGTGAATCAGGCCTTCATGGTAAAATAGCTGCTAGGAAACCACTGCTGAGGACAGGCAACAAGCAGAAGAGACTTGTTTGGGCTAAAGAACACAAGGAATGGACATTAGACCAGTGGAAATCTGTGCTTTGGTCTGATGAGTCCAAGTTTGAGATCTTTGGTTCCAACCACTGTGTCTTTGTGCGGCGCAGAAGAGGTGAATGGATGGACTCTACATGCCTGGTTCCCACCATGAAAGCATGGAGGAGGAGGTGTGATGGTGTGGGGGTGCTTTGCTGTTGACACTGTTGGGGATTTATTCAAAATTGAAGGCATACTGAACCAGCATGGCTACCACAGCATCTTGCAGCGGCATGCTATTCCATCCGGTTTGCGTTTAGTTGGACCATTATTTATTTTTCAACAGGACAATGACCCCAAACACACCTCCAGACTGTGTATGGGCTATTTGACCAAGAAGGAGAGTGATGGGGTGCTGCGCCAGATGACCTGGCCTCCACAGTCACCGGACCTGAACCCAATCAAGATGGTTTGGGGTGAGCTGGACCGCAGAGTGAAGGCAAAAGGGCCAACAAGTGCTAAGCATCTCTGTGAACTCCTTCAAGACTGTTGGAAATCCATTTCAGGTGACTACCTCTTGAAAGTATATATATATATATCTATATATATATATAGATATATATATAGATATATATACAGGGGTTGGACAATGAAACTAAAACACCTGGTTTTAGACCACAATAATTAATTAGTATGGTGTAGGGCCTCCTTTTGCGGCCAATACAGCGTCAGTTCGTATTGGGAATGACATATACAAGTCCTGCACAGGGGTCAGAGGGATTTTAAGCCATTCTTCTTGCAGGATAGTGGCCAGATCACTACGTGATACTGGTGGAGGAAAACGTTTCCTGACTCGCTCCTCCAAAACACCCCAAAGTGGCTCAATAATATTTAGATCTGGTGACTGTGCAGGCCATGGGAGATGTTCAACTTCACTTTCATGTTCATCAAACCAATCTTTCACCAGTCTTGCTGTGTGTATTGGTGCATTGTCATCCTGATACACGGCACTGCCTTCAGGATACAATGTTTGAACCATTGGATGCACATGGTCCTCAAGAATGGTTCGGTAGTCCTTGGCAGTGACGCGCCCATCTAGCACAAGTATTGGGTCAAGGGAATGCCATGATATGGCATTCCAAACCATCACTGATCCACCCCCATGCTTCACTCTGGGCATGCAACAGTCTGGGTGGTATGCTTCTTTGGGGCTTCTCCACACCGTAACTCTCCCGGATGTGGGGAAAACAGTAAAGGTGGACTCATCAGAGAACAATACATGTTTCACATTGTCCACAGCCCAAGATTTGTGCTCCTTGCACCATTGAAACCGACGTTTGGCATTGGCATGAGTGACCAATGGTTTGGCTATAGCAGCCGGGCCGTGTATATTGACCCTGTGGAGCTCCCGACGGACAGTTCTGGTGGAAACAGGAGAGTTGAGGTGCACATTTAATTCTGCCATGATTTGGGCAGCCGTGGTTTTATGTTTTTTGGATACAATTCGGGTCAGCACCCGCACATCCCTTTCAGATGTGGTTCGTCCTTCTTGGTGGTATGCTGACATTACCCTGGATACCGTGGCTCTTGATACATCACAAAGACTTGCTGTCTTGGTCACAGATGCGCCAGCAAGACGTGCACCAACAATTTGTCCTCTTTTGAACTCTGGTATGTCACCCATAATGTTGTGTACATTTCAATATTTTGAGTAAAACTGTGCTCTTACCCTGCTAATTGAACCTTGACACTCTGCTATTACTGGTGCAATGTGCAATCAATGAAGACTGGCTACCAGGCTGGTCCAGTTTAGCCATGAAACCTCCCACACTAAAATGACAGGTGTTTCAGTTTCATTGTCCAACCCCTGTATGTATGTGTATACAGGGTGGGCCATTTATATGGATACACCTTAATACAATGGGAATGGTTGGTCATATTAACTTCCTGTTTGTGGCACATTAGTATATGTGAGGGGGGAAACTTTTCAAGATGGGTGGTGGCCATGGCGGCCATTTTGAAGTCGGCCATTTTGAATCCAACGTTTGTTTGTTTCAATAGGAAGATGGTCATGTTACACATCAAACCTATTTGGAATTTCACAAGAAAAACAATGGTGTGCTTGGTTGTAACATAACTTTATTCTTTCCTGAGTTATTTACAAGTTTCCGACCACTTATAAAATGTGTTCAATGTACTGCCCTTTGTGTTGGATTGTCAATGCAACCCTCTTCTCCCACTCTTCACACACTAATAGCAACACTGCAGGAGAAATGCTAGCACAGGGTTCCAGTATCCGTAGTCTCAGGTGCTGCACATCTCGTATTTTCACAGCATAGACAATTGCCTTCAGATGAGCCCAAAGATAAAAGTCTAAGGGGTCAGATCGGGAGACCTTGGGGGCCCTTCAACTGGCCCACGACGACCAATCCACTTTCCAGGAAACTGTTCATCTAGGAATGCTCGGACCTGACATCCATAATGTGGTGGTGCACCATCTTGCTGGAAAAACTCAGGGAACGTGCCAGCTTCAGTGCATAAAGAGGGAAACACATCATCAATTTCGCATATCCAGTGGCCTTGAGGTTTTCATTGATGAAGAATGGCCCCAATATCTTTGTTAACCTCGGCGACATGTCAATGGCTGTAAACAAAGAGAAACTTGTAAATAACTCATGAAAGAATAAAGTTATGTTAAAACCAAGCACACCATTGTTTTTCTTGTGAAATTCCCAATAGGTTTGATGTGTCACATGACCCTCTTCCTATTGAAAAAACAAAAGTTGGATTCAAAATGGCCAACTTCAAAATGGCCGCCATGGCCACCACCCATCTTGATAAGTTTCCCCCCTCACATATACTAATGTGCCACAAACAGGAAGTTAATATGACCAACCATTCCCATTTTATTAAGGTGTATCCATATAAATGGCCCACCCTGTATATATATATATATATATATATATATATATATATATATATATATGTATGTATGTGTATATATATATATATATATATATATATGTATGTATGTGTATATATATATATATATATATGTATGTATGTGTATATATATATATATATATATATATATATATATATATATGTATGTATGTGTATATATATATATATATATATATGTATGTATGTGTATATATATATATATATATATATATATATATATGTATGTATGTGTATATATATATATATATATATATATATATATATATATATATATATACACTCAAATAACACATCCTAGATCTGAATAAATGAAATCTTCTCATTGAATACTTTGTTCTGTACAAAGTTGAATGTGAATATATATATAGAGATTGAATTTTGCTGTCATGGCAAAGAATGTGAATACTTTTGTACCTGATTCAATAAATTTGTTTTACAAAATTATTAAGCAATTTGTTATGTAATTTCTTGTTAAAGGGTGTTGTGTGTAGAGTTTTGAGGAAAACTTGTATTTAATTTAGTAAAATAATAAAAGCACAAGTATTTACAGCGGCTCATTTCAGTATCTTTTTCTTTCGGTGGTTTTTACCATTGATACGGATGCTGACATTTTCTATGGGCAGCCAGCAGGTCATTAGAGTCCCTTCCTGAATTCTTCCATTACATAAAGCAGTGTTGTTGAGTGGCAGCCTGCAGGCCATATCCGCCTGAGCAGTGTGAACATGCAGCTGAGCTTGCCGTAGCTGTCAGGATTAGGTTTTTTGTTTTTGTTTTGCTCATTTTAACTTAATCATGCAAATCTGAAGTCTTCTGTGAGGTTGTTTTGCAGCTGGAGCAGGAATAAATTGCAGATTGTTAACTCCTTAAATAAATGCTCCAGGTTTACACCTCATGTTGCTACCCTCAGGTAAAATCAAAATAAACCCAGTGTTTTAACAGTACACTGCCTTGATACTTTTATCTGGCTATCATTGTTTTCTAAGTTAAAAGCCTCATGTTGGTTATTTTCGTATAATCTACTGTATGTCGTTATGTTAGCACTTAGATTTTCTACCTTTTAAGCTTGATTGTAGTAATTGTAAAGTTTCAACCAAAACTTTAAAAAAAATAAATAAATAAAAAAAGGTACAGTATAATTCAAAGCCTTCTGATAGTTTTCTTCAGAAAATTTGAAGAAACAAAAATCCCCAACGGATCATAATAAGGCCCCCGTACTCTGCTTGGAAACAATCTGACCAATTCAGGAAAATATCAATAAATCCCTCACAACCTTATTTTTTGGTTTGTCGGCAACTTACATGCATTTTCTTAGTGATGGTGTTTTTTCTGTTTTTGCAACTTTTTTGCCACTTTACATATGATGTAACACTTGATCCCGTCAACAAATGGTTACATCACTGACCTTCAGTGGGACAAGGTACATAGTTCCCCGGTGACTGGGGGAAAAAACAGTTGTGTGCTCTTATCCACACAAACCAAGTGCAGCAGCGTCACCTATAAGCTGAGATGACAAAAAACTGTAACAATCTGAGCTCTAGTTTGAGGAAAAACATGTTAAACCCGCTGCATCGTTAGAGACTTTTCTTTTTATTAGGTGTTTGGTCATATTTATATCTGTTTTCTTCCAAATAAAAACATTTCTTCTTAATGAATGTTGTAGCTTAGTAGGACTGTCTCACTTTTTTAAACTTGAGGAGTATTTTTAAATTATTACCATTATACGGGGTTTTCCAAAAGTATTGACACACCTTAGAAGGTTTTAAATATTTTGGTACAATAAACCACATATATTAGTTTATTTTATTGAGAGTTAATGTGATAGAGCAACACAAAATAGTGCATAATTGTGAAGTAAAAGGTAAATCATATATTGTTTTTTAAAATGTGTACTCGTACTCGTCGTCTTCCGCTTTATCCGGGACCGGGTCGCGGGGGCAGCAAACTCAGCAGAGACGCCCAGACGTCCCTCTCTCCAGACACCTCTTCCAGCTCCTCCGGGGGGAGCCCAAGGCGTTCCCAGGCCAGCCGAGAGACATAGTCCCTCCAGCATGTCCTGGGCCGTCCCCTGGGCCTCCTCCCAGTGGGACGTGCCTGGAACACCTCCTGAGGAAGGTGTCCAGGAGGCATCTGGTATAGATGCCCAAGCCACCTCAACTGGCTCCTCTCGATGTGGAGGAGCAGCGGCTCTACTCCGAGCCCCTCCCAGATGGCCGAGCTCCTCACCCTATCTCTAAGGGAGTGCCCGGCCACCCTACAGAGGAAGCTCATTTCAGCCGCTTGTATACGGGATCTCGTTCTTTCGGTCATGACCCAAAGTTCATGGCCATAGGTGAGGGTAGGAACGTAGACCGACCGGTAAATCGAGAGCTTTACTTTTTGGCTCAGCTCTCTCTTCACCACAACGGACCGGCACAGTGCCCCCATTACTGTGGCAGCCGCACCGATCCGTCTGTCGATCTCCTGCTCCATTCTTCCCTCACTCGTGAACAAGACCCCGAGATACTTAAACTCCTCCACTTGAGGCAGGAACTCCCCTCCAACCTGAAGAGGACAAGCCACCTTTTTCCGGTCGAGAACCATGGCCTCGGACTTGAGGAGCTGGTCTTCATCCCAGCCGCTTCGCACTCGGCTGCGAACTGCCCCAGTGCATGCTGTAGGTCTTGGCTAGATGGGGCCAGCAGGACCACGTCATCTGCAAAAAGAAGAGACGAAATCCTCTGGTCCCCAAACCAGACCCCCTCTGGCCCTTGGCTGCGCCTAGAAATCCTGTTCATAACTTTTATGAACAGGACCGGTGACAAAGGGCAGCCCTGCCGGAGTCCAACATGCACCGGGAACAGGTCCGACTTAGTGCCGGCAATGCGAACCAAACTCCTGCTCCGCTTGTACACGGACCGGATGGCCCCTAGTAAAGAGCCACCGATTCCATACTCCTGGAGTATTAAAATGTGTTAAAAAGAATAATTATGTGCACATGTATTCAGCCACCCATGTCCTTTTGTCCCTATATAAATTACTAATCAGTGTTCACCTCTGCAATTTATTCTCACTATAAATGCAGCTGTTCTGTGAAGGCCTCAGCGGTTTGTTAGAGGACTTAAGTGAACAAGCAGCATCTTGGAAACCAAGGGACGGAGCAGGCAGGTCAGGGAGTCAGCTGTGTAAAAGCGTAAAGCATGGGTAGATCATAAAACGATATTCTTAACTTGGAATATCTCACAGAGCACTGTTTGATCCATCATCCAAATGTAGAGAGAATGGTACAACCTCAGTTCTAGCAAGACATGGCAATCCAGCCAAACTGACACGTTGGGAAACAAGCATCAATCAGAGAACCAGCCTAGCAGCCCATTGTAACTTTGGAGGAGCCGCAGAGATCCACAGCTCAGGTGGTTGACAGGACCACTATTAGTGTTGCACTACACAAATCTGGCCTTTATGAAAGAGTCGCAAGTAGAGAGCCATTGTCAAATGAGCGTAACATGTCTCATTTGCTGTTTGCAACAAGCCGTGCATGGGGACACAGCAAATCTGCCCTTATCAGATGAGAAATAAAATGCTAATTGTTTGGCCTACGCCCAAAGGGCTCTGTGTGTCTAAAAACTAACACTGAACTTTACCCACTTTCTCCACTGGCAAACACATCATGCTGTATGTGGGATGCTTTTTTCAACAAGGGGCAGGGAACCTGGTCAGAGATGGTGGGAAGAAGGGTGGAGGTAAATACAGGACAATCCTGAAAGAAAACCTGTTTGAGGCTACAAAGACGTGAGACTGGGACAGAGGTTCACGTTCCAAGACAACAAACCTAAACATACAGCCACAGATACTATGGAATGGTTTAGATCAAAGTCTGACTGAGTTTCAGCTGTTTTCCAAAGAAGAATTAATTCTTTAGATATCGAAAGCTGGTTGAGACGAACTGCACAAAACAAGGAGCAGGCATTACTACAGACGAAGGATCAACAAAGTATTGATTTTTCTATCACTCTAAACCCCAATACACTACAATGAAGTTTGTGGTTGTAATGTGAGAAAATAGAAACACTTTAAGGGGTGTGAATACTTTTGGAAAGCATTGTTTTTGTTGTGCTCCTTTAGTTCCATTCTGCTATGACAGCACTGCCCTGTGGGATTATCTCCATCACGTGTATGATGAGCCTGGCTGTTGTTCGTACACAGATTATTTCCTGCCAGTCTTTGATCAGCTCTCTTGGTGTGCAGCGGTTTTCTTCTTCTGATGAACCTCCAGCTGTATCTATGTTCTTGCCAGGTGGATATCAAGAACCAAGGCAAGACGGCTCTGCAGGTTGCCGCTCACCAAGGCCACACAGAGGTGGTGAAGGCCCTGCTGCAAGCCAACAGCTCGGTCGAGGTTAAAGATGAAGATGGAGACACGGCATTACACTACACTGCCTTTGGGTGAGGGTACACTCATATTCTTATCTCATATGTAGAAAGGAGAGAAAAGTGCCAAAGTTATTCACTTTAACTTGCTTTAACTTGCAGTAGTGCGGTGTGATGGGTGTACATATGGCTGTTTGAATGACATGAACTAGGCAGAATTTGATAAAAACAAACACTTGCCAATTAAAATAGTTTACCTGTGTTGTGTTGGTTTTTTTCATTCAGTAACCAGGCTGAGATCGCACGGTTGCTGCTGAGCAAAGGGGCGAATGTCAACGTACTGAACAACTCCATGTGTACAGCACTCCACATTGCTGTCAACAAGGGCTTCACTGACGTGGTGCGAGTGCTGATCGAACATTCGGCTGACGTCAATCTCCAGGTGAGCGGGTGCAGAGTGCATACCCCTGCAGCATTACATGTGCACCCTAAAAACACCCTAATATGTTCAACTTTTCTTACTTTTATTTTTTACTTCTTTTGATTGTTCTTTTAACTTACTGATTAATACACTGAATGGATTGATTGGTGGATTACTGTAATTATGTTGGAAATAAATGTTTTAACAACAAGTGTTGCAGCATGCAGTGAGATTATAGCATAAAACACAACAAAGGTAGCTTTATGGGCATAAAAAACATGTTTTTAATATAAAATCACACTTTATGACTCTTACGGTGAGCTTTAGTCATGGATACATGGTTCCTACTCAGTCTGGAAATGATATGGATATAGGGTACGTATTATCCGTCCATCCATCCGTCTGTCCATCTCTTTTGCCGATCCATTGATCCATTTGGCCACCTGTTTATTTCTCCACCTATTACTTACTTAAATTTAAAATCTCAGAAAATTTGAATAATTTAGAATTTTGAGATGAAAAAATTGTAGCAACTTTGTGGATATTCTAACCTATTTATAGTTTTTGTGACCCAGTGTTACTGCCTCATTAAGATAATGTTGTATTTGTTTGAATGGATTTTTTTCAGATGGTCTAACACGCCTGCAGTCTGGCCCAGATTTGACTAACTAACTCAGTTTATTCTGCTTGAATAGTGTGGCTACTCAGCTAAAAAACATGTCAGCCTGGAGTATGCTTGTGTTTTTATCTGCGACAAATGTGCATATGGTCTATTTCTCTTTCTGTTTGTGCTCTGACTTGGAAGAACAAAATGTGAACAAAAGAAGTTCACATTTATAGATCAATAAAATGTTTTATGGCGGTTATTCTAAGGTATTTAGACAAACAACTGTTGTTTTTAGTTAATGTTAAAAAATGTCTAGGTCCAAATTTCTTTTAATTAATGCAGCAGCTTTACTTACTTTGCTATCTGTCCACCTACTCTGTTAGGATTCATATGGGGACACACCGCTCCATGATGCCATTGCCAAGGATTTCCGCAGCATCATCGAAATCGTAGTCGTAGTGCCCAACATTGACTTCACCCAGCAGAACCACAGAGGTTTCAACCTGCTTCACCACGCTGCCCTGAAAGGAAACAAACTGTAAGTGGGAATTATATCCAAAGCCTAAACTTTTGAGTTTATTGAGCATTGAAAAAGGTGAAATCTCTTTATAGTGGCATCTATGGTGATTTAATTTTTAATGGAAAATGGTCAACTATTCTCAGAGTTACAATCTAAAACCCTGAGAGAACCACAATTTATGTTTCAATTTAGACTCAGCTAATCAATTTAAGCAGCAGTTCCTTTGTGTCGAGTCCCTTCCATCAATCTTTCCGTCTAGAAAGTGTGGACCCACTGCTTTACAGTGTGCCTCCTAAACACAGAGTAATTTTCATGCTGCTATGATTTCCAAATCCTTCTGTATCCTGGTCTTTTGCAGCATCTCAGTAGTTTTAATGCATGTAACTCATGTTTGAAAATTATGATTTGCTGTGTGTGTGAATCTCTCCTGTGTGATCAAATGAGGATTCCAAGGTCATTTCTCAACACTATCTATTACAGAGAGCTTGCAGAGAACTCGTCTCCCACACAGCTTTCGCTGCTGTCTGCAGGCTGGTGGTCAATATCAGTCAGAAATGCAGCAGTCTGTATTTTGTTTCCATGTGTCTCACTATGCACACAGTTATAAAAACAATAGAAAATCTGAAGAATTACAAAATAAATCTGTAAAGGAGCAAATACTATTTCACAGCACAGTAAGTGATGAAATAAAATGTTGCTTTCGTACTAATCAGAAAAGGAAATCCTGCTAACATCTGACCTTTGTGTCCAAAAGGAAAGCGTTTGTTTGGCGTTGAGTTCGAGATCAGATGGTAGAGATTTATAGACTACAAGACATTAAATCAAGCAGCATTTTTCTGCTTCTTCCTATTTGCTGTCAGGGCTGCAGGAGTGGGCACAGCTCACCTTTCCTACCAGAAACATATACACTCTCCATGTTTTGAATAATCTGCCATGGAACTGCTCAATATTTGTAAAAGGTTCGATACATGATAATGTTGGTGAATGTGGGAATAATGATGTGACATATCATGAATTATCGGGATGTTTTGATGTCTTTTGCTTTGTGTTCATTGCAAACAAAAACCCCAGACTCTGTTCAGCTACTAGAAAAACCAAGTAAACCATTATTTCCATCTGAACCCCAGCAAGCAACCTTAAAAAAAAAAAAAAAAACGTTACTTCTGGCAGGCATGTGCTATATTACTGTATAACAACGTGGTTGTAGTTTCTTGAACACCTTACCTCCTTTTTGCCATAAAAACTCTTTATGCATCATTGAACAAATGTCAGAAAATAAATTACTGGCACAGAGACCCTTTATTTTCATTCAATATTAAGGTTCTATTGACACCTGCTGTTTTGGCAATGAAATAAATTTCTTTAGTCTCTTAATTTAACTCCCTACCACCTCTTTAGCTGCATTAAACAACAACTATTATTAAGTATATAGTAATAAAGACCTTGAATCATTTGTACTTTATTAGCTAATGTTTATGTAAATGTAATGTAAATCTTCATTATATGCATAATGCAATAATGCTAAATTTGCGATATATTGTGCAGTTCTAATCTGCCAGCAAAAACTGCTTTCATTACAACCAACACTCACTTCAGCTGAATGCGTGCTTACTGCTGCTGTAAAAAAACAATAAACTACGTAGTTTTGCTCTGAGTGTTCTGCTCTCTCTGGTTAGTCACAGGTTGCACCACGCAATTTAATGCCATCCCTTCTTATCCCTGTTGCTTAAAAGCCTGTCCCTGAAAGGTATAATTAGTGTATGTTATTCTGGTTAGGTGTATACTATAGCTCTCTGTGTAAACATGCCATAACTGGTAAAGTGGAAGCATATAATTTTGTCATAGTTTGTAATGCATTTAGGTTTAAAGATATCTAGTTTAACTACTTTTGGAATAAAAGCGGATATGAATGGTATCAGCTTGAAGGTTATGAAAGATGAATTCAGCCATTTTCTTTATTATTGAGGCATCTTCGACACCGACCACATTATTTGGTTAGTTTACTGCTTGACGCCGATTGTAAATCTTAACCACAAACTGGGCTGATGGATAACTGTGTTCTTTCAATGACAAGGTCTCATTCATACAACTGTGTTATGACCGCTTCTGATTTTAGTCTCTGTGTCCTCTGTCCATGTTGCGTTCCATCAGTTCCCACACTCCTTGAAAATTAATGTAATGAGTACAATAAAAATGAATGACCAGCAGAACCTATTCCACTGAGCCAAATCTCTTCATAAATACTAGTAAATATTAGTAACAAACACATAATGTTGAAATAGTTTAAACCGTAGCCCTGAAGAGTGAATCATACTGATTGGTGGCAGGGTACCAATTGTTCTGTGATTAGCGATCCTGCCAAAGTTCACCATATGTCAATGTCATATCAACAATATCACACATATATACTCTATGTATAAATCAATGTGGTACTAAAGTATTGCACAAGGTAAGAAATAAAATTAATAATAAACAATGGAAACAAAAAAAGGGTAGAATAAACATAGCAAAGTCGTAAAACATTTTGTAAAATGTAATGTAAATCTAATTAAGGTGCCAGGTGTTAGTCAAAGAAAACAACTTGTTTATCCTTTCGTAACTTTATTTCGCCATGAGCATTCCTCCAGAACAACTCCGACACGGCTACCTCCACCTTCACACCCTTCCCACAACCCCCCACAGTGCCCCTAGCGGATGAACATGTAATACGAACCAAACAAAGGATTAACAATCTCCCACCTTTTCTAAAAAAAGAAAAAAACAAACAAAACAAAAACAAAGATACATACATTTTTAAGACTCATGTGAAAGCACAGCCGTTAAAGATCTTTGTTAGAACAGTTTCAACCTGATAGAATGTGAAACATCTTGTGAATGAATTTATTGAATTGTCCAAAAGCCTTCATAAAGAGCCTTAAGAAGTGAGGTTGTGGACGCTCCCTTCTTTGTTAAGCAGTCTGCAAGTTGGTCTTTTGTTTGAGACCACAACACTTGATGAACTCTCTTAGTTTGAATCAGCTCTTTGATTGAACTGATTTCCAGCCATAACCTTTTCTCTGCAACAGACTTAGTTGATTTAAGTGCATCAACAAGAGAGAAATTATCAGTCACACAGATTATAGGTGGAGGACATGCAGTACTACCTGGTCTGAGTTCAGAAAAGAGTGTGGAAAGAAAAATGGCATTATCAATCCCCTAAGACATAGCAAGTGTTTCACCTGCCAGAGTGCTTCTGACAATTCTCTTAATTCTCTTTGACTGCCATGAAATGGTTGAGAACCGCCCATTGTCACCCATCAAAACAATGAAGTGCCCACCTTGAGTGCCCCCATCTGAAAGATTTCCAAAAGATGCCTCAGTAAATGTAACCATCTTTAAGTTACTGTCTTCCCCAATATGTTGGAAATTCAATTCAACTGACTTGGCCTTGAGCTTACACACAACTCTGTTTGCTTCATTAATGGTCTGTACTGTAGCATGTTTGAGACAAGATGCTAAATTACTAGCATCAAACATGACATCAGGCCTGCTCTGTCTCGCCACCCACCCACAGAAGTTGGCCTATCTTAGATCTGAGCTGCTCTGTCTCCTTTTCAGTGAGAGGTGAAGCTGACTCTGCTGCTCGTGAGGGTTAGAGGTGTATGGACTGCAGGTGCTGAATGTATGTTTCTTGGTGTATTTGTACCTTCTTACCTTCAGTAACAAGATCTACCCCCACATAGCAAAAGCTATTATGTGCTTCACGACCAACATTAAACTTTGACCTCAGGTGAGGTATGATTGACTCTGAAAACATGTGTGATCCACCCCATATAAAATCATCAACATGACAAGCAAGTACACCAGTTACATTTTTCAGCTCATCCAGCCAACAGAAAACTTCAGGGTCAACCTTAGACATAATGCCTCCTGCTTCAATCATGATGCTTTTTACCCTGTTATACCAATACAGTGAAGCATCAGCTAAACCATACACACATTTTTTTAGTTTCCAAAGCACACCTGTGCTCTTGGCCTCTGGAGGAGGTTTGATAAAAGTGTCTCTGGACAGTTGCATTCCTTGTAAAAAGGCAGATTTAATGTCCATAGAGTGAAGTTCCCAGTGTTTTTTACATATAACTGCCACTAGCAGTCTCAGTGACTCTGAGGCACAGGTTGGAGAGTCCTTTTGTATGTCAGAAACTTGCAGCTCCTCAAATCCTCGTGCAACAAGTCTTGCTTTAGGTATTATACCATTTTCAGTTTCTTTCAGAGTGCACACCCAACGAGTGGAGACACACTTTTGTCCTTTGTCCTCAATTTCTTCAAACACTTGGTTTTGTTTCCAGCTTATTATTTCATTTTTCTTTGCTTCATCAAACGACATGTCGTTACTCACAAAAACATCCTCGTGTGTATCCGTATCGTCAGCATCTGCCTGGACTTGAAAATCCTCCAACTTTGACATATCAGCTGATTCACTGTTGCCAGCCACTTCTGCCGGCTCCAACAGCTCCAAGTTAAACCAGTTCTTGTATTTCCCAGTTGCTTTGCCAGCACGCCCCAACATTTTAGCTTTTCGTGAGACACCATCTGCATTTCTGAATGTCACAATTTGACCTGTCTTTATGATGGTGTTCCCAGTGTGCGGTCTCACTGCCTCTGCATTTACAGGAGCAGGCAAAGGATGATTCTCAGGATTTACTGCAATAGTCTCTTCTCCTACATTCTCTTGAATGATGTCCACTGTATGTTGTCCTTGATAGTTCTCCTCATTGCAGGCTATTTGAGGTTCTTCCTTCTCGTGAGTAACTTTTCTCAATCTGAGTTAATGCACTCTGACACAGGTGCCTCCGTGTCTTACAAAAACGACTGCACCATCTTGACCAATCACCACTGCTGGTCCTTTCCATTCTGGACAATCCACTCTTTTGTAAAAGACTTTGTCTCCAGTTTCATATCGCTCGTCTATGGGTCGCAGCTGCGTCTTTAGTGCTCTGCGTATCCTTTCTGAACATTCTGCTTCTGTAAAAGCCTTTCTTGCAGCATGCAGGGCTGAAATGTGCTTGGCAATCCATTTGCTCTTGGTGGTGCCCTCTAGAGCTGGAGCTTTGTCTATTAATACAGAGGGCAGGTTGGGATTCTGCCCGAACACCAGCTGATGTGGGCTGTATCCATGGACACTCTGCATAGAGTTCTTTGCCATAAGAGCCCAGTCTATGGCAATGCTCCAGTCACATCCAGTACTTGCATTGACTTTCAGTAGGATCTTTGTCAGAGTTTGATTATGGCGCTCTAACAGTCCATTGCTCCACGGACTGTAAGCAGGTGTTGTCTTAACTTCAATATTAAAGTTCTCGGCCATGTCTCTCACTTACTCGTTGTTAAATTCACCACCATTGTCACTGAACAACTTTTGTGATGGGCCATGCACACTGATCCAATCATGGATAAAACATTGTGACTATTTCTGAAGACTTCTTTGTGGTTAAGACACTACCAGCACTGAAACGGGTGAACTGGTCAATAATGTGTAGGTACCAAACCCCAGGTTCAAGTTCGTGCAGAACTACAGCAACTGTTTCATTGTATGTAGATGCCAATGGTAAGCCGACAGCAGGTTTTGGTTTGGTCTTACAATATTTTTGACACACATCACACTGGTTCACAGTCCTTGTTACCAGAACCAGTCAAAAGTCTCTGTATTTTATCAGCAGAGGCGAGTCCAAACTGTTTATGAAGTTTCTCCAGAACTTTCATCTTTTCATTTGTCTGTTGTAGTCAGTATTTCTTCCTCAGTAGCTTCTAATAGCTTATCAGAGTGAATAACATTTCTATTTTCACTGTCCACAATGTTCACGCAGTAATGACCTGAGCTAGTAAAGTCCAGTTTGACAGGCTGGTTGAACATCACTGCACTGTCCCTTTCCATGTCCAAAACGGTCCCTGCCCTTTTTAATGAGGTTTTACTCAGAAGCAGCGGGATGTCAGCAGGTACTACTTCAGTTTCTATATTACACTTTGTGTTGCCAATTTTAGCAGGTATCTACCTTTTTTATGGAGTAGACGATTTTTCCATCTCCAAACTTGAAGGGCCTGTGACTCTGTATTTCTGTCTCTTTCATACTCTTCACACTTTTCTTTTGTAATACAGTAGTGTTTTTGTCCAGCCACTCTTGTCCACAAACTGTCCTAGTGCAAGCAGTGTCTATTATTGCCGAGCCAAAACATTGTCATGAATATTTCTGCATCTGTTGGTGATTCTTTGGTGTACAGAGTTAAATTGCACTCTTCCATGTCTTTTGTATCATCACCAATTTTAACACTTTCAGCTTTGTGCGGACAGCTTTTAACCCAGTGAAAAGTACTTTGGCACACTGCACATTTCGACCGTCGTCCGTACTTATCCAGCGGGTTTGTACCGGGCTGCGGTGTGTTGGGCTGTGGAGTTTTCTGATGGGGACTTTGCCGCCAGTACTTGCCTTTTTGCCGCCATTGCTCCATTACAAACACGGACTCCTGTCTAATGCCTTCTGCTGCCGCTCTCTGCTCTCTTTTTTCGCCAAATATTCTCTTCAAAGCGGACTTCATAGAAGCAAATGTTACAGCTGAGCATGCCGTTAAAGCCAACTGTCTGTCCATCATATCCAAACATGCAGTGTCCAAAAGCTTAAAAGCCAAAACTCCGTCATGTTGTATTTTTTCATGCGCGAGTAACGCTGCTCGAAATCAATAATATAGTCCGCCTTCGACATGTTAACTTCTTTTATGATTCGGTCAAAATCCGAGTACGCCTCATAGATCCTGTCCTTTTCCTCTTTCAGGAACAAGTCATCTAGTTTGGCGAACAATATAATCATTCCAGTGTCTTTATTTAGGTCGTCTACCGGAATTTCCATCGCCGTGTCCCGCGCTCTTTCAGACAGTTGCCAGGGCGACAGCAAGCGGTTGTTTTTTTTTCTTTTTCCAAATCTGTAACTCTCGTCTAAATGTTGACTTCATTCTTCCAGCTTTCGTAAGGCTTTCCTTCTTCAAACGTTGGCGGAACTCTGTAGTTACTAACCATCCTCTGCTACCAATGTTAGTCAAAGAAAACAACTTGTTTATCCTTTCGTAACTTTATTCCGCCATGAGCATTCCTCCAGAACAACTCCGACACGGCTACCTCCAGTAGCTCCACCTTCACACCCTTCCCACAACCCCCCACAGTGCCCCTAGCGGATGAACATGTAATACGAACCAAACAAAGGATTAACACCAGGCTCTAATCTAGTTAAAAGCCAAAGAATAGAGCTGGATCTTTAAATGTGCTTAACGTTTATAGACATTGATCAGTTCATATGGTTTAGTTATTTATTCCATAATTTATAATACTTGCAGTATAAACAGATATATTTTCTTAAAATCAATCCTCTAAAAAACAGGGAGTAAATGGAGTGAGACCAGCAGTTGAGTTATAACCCTCTGTTTTATAGTTTCTCTAATAATTCAAACGACAGCATATTGCAAGCGCCACTTGCAAACGATGAAGTAAGACTGATCTTATGCCACATACAGAGATTTACAATGATCTAAACGTGTTGACATAAAGGCACGGATGGATAACTCCTTTATAGTCTTCAGGCAGAAAAACAAAGCTTTACCTCGGCAAAAGGTCGTGAACTGAACTGATTTGTTTATTGAATTTGGAGGAACTGTTAAGAAATGTACCAAGATTATTTTCTTTGAGATGCCATGTGCAAAGCAGTGGAAAAGAACATTGTATTTATTTCAAAATAGACCCATAAACCCCCAAAATAAACAGACCAATAGCTTGGGAGCCTATGATGGAGCCTTGAGGAACTCCACATGTAAAAGATGCTGCTGTCAAAGAATATTTTTCTAAATGAGCTAAGGAGCTTATATTGGTTGAATTGACTTGATTTTAGTTAGAGTAACACAAAATATTAAAAAGGTAAAAGGCCCCTGTCTGACTTTATGCACTCTTTAGCTAGCCCCTGCAATTTATAGTATTTATGGTTAGTAATCTTGACAAGCTTGTATGAGAACATGGCTATAAAGTTTTCAAGCATTTAACATTTTGCAATGCTACATTACATTACTGCATTGCCACAATATTTTCTTTTCTTCATTCACGTTGAGATAAAGAGGACTTTTGTTTGCTGTTTTCAGTCCACTAATGAAGCATTTAACGTTTTGTTTAGTTGCTTTAAAACGTTTTTTTTTTAACAACTTTTGGACATGTTCATATGCAGGAACTATTAAAAATTAAAAACCCAGAAACTAGGTGAAACTTTCCTTGCATGAGTTTTAACATTTTTTACAATGCTGTAAGTTTTCGAACCCATATTTGGATGGAGATTCCTGCATTTGTACTTCATGGTAGCTTTCTGATCTGCTATAAACTTTCCTTTCCAAATATAACAAAACTATGTCATGGAAAATTGTCTCTGTTTTTATTTTTAATTAGGTCCCAAGAAAGAAAGGAAGTAAGAATGGAAAAAAGCATCACTTGGATTTCCCTTTGGCATGCAAGCTTTTTACTATTTAAAACAAAGGCAAAATTATTTGGACTTAACATTTTAAACCCTCATCAGTCAGGGCATCTTATAATATGGAGGATCAAACTGTAGACATAAGTCTGTCTGTTTTTCCTGTAGAGCTTTACCTAAACTCAGAGATAAAAAAATAAAATAAAAATAGCTAACATTTCCAAATCCTGGATGTTTCATGATAGCTTCTGCAATACGTTCAGCCTTTCTGATACCTGTTAAAATGACAATTTGACAACATATGACGTGCCATATGGCCTCCTATTTGTAACCTTAAAAAGGCTGATACAAAATGATTAACAGTTTGCAATAGTACGAAATGGTGAGTTTTATCGATCTGTGTGGATGAACTTGACACAGTTTATTTCAAATAGCTTCTTAAGGGTTTTATGCTTCCTCTGACTTTATTTTTATACTTCTCACTGATACTGAACCTTGAGTGTTCTTCACTCAAAAGCTGCATCTACACCGATAGTGTTAGTGTTGAGCTCTAGTGTGTTCATTGTTCGGAAAAAGATCAGATTTTTGACTCTCTATATGGCTGTAAATCACCCAATTCTGGTCACCAGACAATTTCTTTGTGCATCTCTGCATTACTTTTATTTCCATTTTTTTATCTACTGGCTCTCTCTTTATACCTGTCATACTCTGCATACGTACCACCTAGTCAAATCTGACCTAGTTAAAAAAAATAAGAACCCTCCTCAGTGCTCTAAAAATATAATCTCTGTTCAGCTCTGTGTAGGAGTGTTATATAAAAGATAACAACTGCAAGTGAGCAAAAAGAGTGTAGGAGAATTGGTACTAAAGCAGGCAGCCATTCAATTAATGTCCAATCTGCTCAGACACGAGTCATATGTGCAGGTCTTTGAGTTGAGGCTGTAGTCTTCAGCATTCATTCAGCCTGACACCAGCTGCTGCCTCCGATGAAGAGAGACATGATTTACGGTGTTCAGGAACGACTCGGTTCACTAGTTCATTCATGTATCATCAGCTGGCCTTCACTGCACTGAGGCAGTCCAGACACTGTGTGTGTGTGTGTGTGTTACATTTGAAAGTTAAAGCAAATCCAACTTAAAAGGTTTGTCTTCTTTAGGTTTGCTAACTGTATGTTTATTATTTTCCAGGGTTCCTACTCAGTTTAGAAAAGTCTGAAATTCAGAATCCCTTTAATGTCATTGTACCAAACGGCACAATGAAATTTAAAAGTAGCAGCTTTCAAAGACAGTACAAGAGAAAAGAAAAGGTGCACTTCAAACAAGTATTACACATACAGCGATATTTCTGTGGCTCAACATTGAATCCACCGAGCAGCTTTAGAAGGTCATCAAGAGCTCACATCTCCTGTGGGTGGGCATACAGTTGTGGCTATAAAGGGTGCATAGTAGGGGGCTTAGTGGCCCTGTGGAGTGCTGGTGCTCAGTGCTGAAGACAGGTGGGATCCTACCTTCTAGGAGCGGTCCGTCAGAAAGTCCATTATCCAATAGCAGATGTTGTGGGAGAGACCCAGGTCCCCCAGTTTGCACACCAATCTGCTCAAGATGATAGTATTGAAAGCCGAACTGTTGTCCAAGAAGAGCAGACTCGATCGCTCCCTCGCTGTTCCACGTGTGTCAGCGGGGTGTGCAGAGCAGTGGCGAGGGCATCCTGTGTAAACCGGTTGGCTCTGTAGGCAAACTGGTGGGGTTCAAGGCATGAAGTGATATGACTCCGAACCAGTTTCTCAAAGCACTTCATAATTATGGTGGTTAGAGCCACTGGCCAGTAGTCCCTGAGACTGCTAATATTGTTCTTTTTGGCAAAGGGTTGATGGTGGAGGACTTTAGGTAGAGTGGGATGGAGCACTGGGTGAGGGACTGATTAAAAATGCTGGTGAAAACCCAAGTTACCTGGTCCGCACAGACCATCAGGTCCAGCAGCTTTCTGGGAATTCACTGCCCTTAGGGTTCTTCTCACTGCCTGTGCCTGCACAGTGAAGGTCTGGCTGTGGAGGGATGCCAGCTGCGGTGATGACTGTATGTATGTGCAGAAAACAATTACAGAGTTTATTTACTTCCCATTACCTAAAAGTTGTCAGAAATGTACCATCTACCCACCCATCCAATGGATTTCGCAGGTTCTATATTTAAACCCTGACAACAATAAAAATATCTACATATTCTATATAATTTTTACTGTAAACTTTTGTATTTACACTTGTGTGTAAAATGTATGTGAGGTCTGATTCTTGTGTCAGTTAATGATTCACAGTTAACCCAACGCTCTATTTACAAATACCACAATCTAAAACATTTTGTAAACCTGTTGATGTATGGTCCTCTATGGATACGTTTAGGCCCATATCCCAAGTTCTAAACTAAAGAACGTCCAGAAAGACATCCTGAGAGCAACTGTGAACATCTGTTTTTTTGTGACAAAGACAGAAATGGATTGTTTATCAGCCTATTTATTTTGTGTGAGGAAATGGAAAAAGACAGCTGTGTGCCAAGTTCACAGAGAGGCCTGGGAACGTGAAGGAACAAGGCATGTTGCCAGATGTCTTCTTAGGAGGCAAATGGATGTATGGGATGTATAATATGTTATCTGTTTTTACTGAAAAAGAGATGTTGCTCGAGTTGGATTTCCTCCTAAATTCTGACATTTCTCCTTATAGCTTTATTTCTTATTTCACTGCATTCTTAGTCACATTTGATAATTTTACATAAAAGTAAAATCTTTGAAATAAATAAAATAAGTCTCATCTAAACGGGAGTCTGAACTGTTGCATTTGCATTATGTATTCATTCTGCTTTGGTTGACCTTTGATCACACAGTAAGCCTAAACTAGGAGGATCCAAACACCTAAAAATAAAATGATGACTTTTGTCTCCAGGACATTCATTACTGATGCCCTCTGGCTGTTTTGTGAAGGCAGGTTGGAGCGAACCGGCCTCAAAATATTAGCCAAGTCTAAATGTTAATGCACGCATGAGCATATAAGTTCTATAAATAAAGCGGGAAACTGGGTATGAGTTGGTACAGGTAAGATTGGCTTCTTCAAATAAAAAAACCGAGCAGTTGAAGCTTTTGAATGTGGTGTTGAAACCTGGAACTGCTGAATAGGAGCCTTAGTGCTTAAACTACAAGCTTACAGATCTGCAATGCAGGTAGCTGTGACCTCTGGCAATGTCTTTAGATGCCTTTAAATCACACAGGCAAACAAAGTTGCCTCTGACTGATCATATTAAGCCAAAAAGCATTAAGTGTACACCTCTGAATGCATCAGTGAGCAACTAATGACTATACATTTTTTAATAGATTAGTCATATTAGTAAAGGCTGCTTCTACTGAGCTGCAGAAATCTTTGTGCATCCGTCAATGAATTGCAACAAAACATTACCACCCTTTCCTTGTTTTTTTTGCTTTTAAAATAATGGACAGCGGGGTCTTCTATCAGCGTGTCCACCACCAGTGTTTCCACACAGTAAAATTCTGCAGAGGCAGCAGTAAATTAACCCAACTTCCTCCAGAAGTTTTGGTTCATGTCACACTAATGCCTCTGTGGTAATTTGCCAGCTTCCTGGGCTCTCGCTAAGGCTGTCGGCTTCAATTTCACATTTCATAAAGCCCACTCAGCCAAAGAGCAGAGAGAAGAGAGTATTCAATGGTACAGCCTAGACTTGAGCTGCATAAAATGCAAACAAAGTTCCAATGGTCTCACTTCACTGACCGAGGGACTCATTATCCTCTGCAGTTAAACATAGGCCGATGTTCAGCAAAATGCACTGTAACCTGACCAATCCAGATGGATGCCAAACAGAAAGGTTAACACTTGGGACTTTGTTTTCAGTCATGTTGCTTTCAGCTAAGATCGCCTTGTTAACAGCTTCTAAAACACCTGCATTTCTGTTTAAATGTCAGGCACTGAGATACACAATAAGTGTCTCAACCTGCAATGGGTATAACTTGCACTGAATGCAAAGAGTTGTGATTGGTCAAGTCTTCTGCTTGTCTTGCCTTCAGGGCCACAGAAAGGATCCTGGCTCGAGCTCGACAGCTAGTGGACGTTAAAAAGGAAGACGGCTTCTCTGCCCTTCATCTGGCCGCTCTCAATAACCACAGAGACGTCGCTGAGGTCCTCATCAAGGAGGTGAGCTGGAAATGGGAGCAAAAAAAGAGTAATTCTTTCACTGTTGCCTCTTAGAGGAAATGTAATCAATTTTTTTATAAATGTGGATTTACATAAATAATAAAAACATACTAACTTTTCTTCCCAGGGCCGCTGTGATGTCAATATTCGAAACAACCGGAACCAGACGCCATTACAGCTGGCCGTCACACAGGGCCACACAGACCTGGTCCAGCTGCTTGTGGATGAGGGCGCCGACGTCAACATGGAGGATGAGGATGGTGACACGGCCATGCACGTAGCCCTCCTTCGCCCGCAGCTGGCCAACGTCATGCTCACCCCGTCAGCAGGGGGCAGCAGCACGGAAGAGGGCAGCGAGGGCTGCTCGTCCACGTCGCTCTATTGCAGGGTGAGGGTTGATGGGTAAAGTAAACGTGGAGGGAGTTGTCTTTATTTTCATGACTACGAATATTGTAGCTTCACACTGAAGGCATCAAAACTATGAATTAACACATGTGGAATTATATACTGAACAAAAAAGTGTGAAACAACTGAAAATATGTCTTATATTCTAGGTTCTTCAAAGTAGCCACCTTTTGCTTTGATTACTGCTCTGCACACTCTTGGCATTCTGTTGATGAGCTTCAAGAGGTAGTCACCTGAAATAGTTTTCACTTCACAGGAGTGCCCTGTAAGGTTTAATAAGTGGGATTTCAAGCCTTATAAATGAGGTTGGGACCATCAGTTGTGTTGTGCAGGAGGTGGATACAGTACACAGCTGATAGTCCTACTGAATAGACTGTTAGAATTTGTATTATGGCAAGAAAAAAGCAGCTAAGTAAAGAAAAATGACTGGCCATCATTACTTTAAGAAATGAAGGTCGGTCAGTCCGAACAATTGGAAAAACTTTGAAAGTGTCCCCAAGTGCAGTCGCAAAAACCATCAAGCGCTACAAAGAAACTGGCTCACATGAGGACCGCCCCAGGAAAGGAAGACCAAGAGTCACCTCTGCTGCGGACGGTTAGTTCATCCGAGTCACCAGCCTCAGAAATCGCAGGTTAACAGCAGCTCAGATTAGAGAACAGGTCAATGCCACACAGAGTTCTAGCAGCAGACACATCTCTAGAACAACTGTTAAGAGGAGACTGTGTGAATCAGGCCTTCATGGTAAAATAGCTGCTAGGAAACCACTGCTGAGGACAGGCAACAAGCAGAAGAGACTTGTTTGGGCTAAAGAACACAAGGAATGGACATTAGACCAGTGGAAATCTGTGCTTTGGTCTGACGAGTTCAAGTTTGAGATGTTTGGTTCCAACCACCGTGTCTTTGTGCGGCGCAGAAGAGGTGAACGGATGGACTCTACATGCCTGGTTCCCACCGTGAAGCATGGATGAGGTGGTGTGATGGTTTGGGGGTGCTTTGTTGGTGACACTGTTGGGGATTTATTCAAAATTGAAGGCATACTGAACCAGCATGGCTACCACAGCATCTTGCAGCGGCATGCTATTCTATCCGGTTTGCATTTAGTTGGACCTTCATTTATTTTTCAACAGGACAATGACCCCAAACACACCTCCAGGCTGTGTAAGGGCTATTTGACCAAGAAGGAGAGTGATGGGGTGCTGCGCCAGATGACCTGGCCTCCACAGTCACCGGACCTGAACCCAATCGAGATGGTTTGGGGTGAGCTGGACCGCAGAGTGAAGGCAAAAGGGCCAACAAGTGCTAAGCATCTCTGGGAACTCCTTCAAGACTGTTGGAAAACCATTTCAGGTGACTACCTCTTGAAGCTCATCAACAGAATACCAAGAGTGTGTGGAGCAGTAATCAAAGCAAAAGGTGGCTACTTTGAAGAACCTAGAATATAAGACATATTTTCAGTTGTTTCACACCTTTTTTGTTCAGTATATAATTCCACATGTGTTAATTCATAGTTTTGATGCCTTCAGTGTGAAGCTACAATATTCATAGTCATGAAAATAAAGAAAACTCTTTGAATGAGGAGGTGTGTCCAAACATTTGGTCTGTACTGTGTGTGTGTGTGTGTATATATATATATACACACATACTGCTAAAAAAAATAAAGGGAGCACTCAAATAACACATCCTAGATCTGAATAAATGAAATATTCTCAATGAATACTTTGTTCTGTACAAAGTTGAATGTGTTGACATCAAAATCACACAAAAATCATCAATGCAAATCAAATTTATTAACCAACGGAGGCCTGGATTTGGAGTCAAGCCCAAACTTAAAGTGGAAAACACACTACAGGCTGATCCAACTTTGATGTAATGTCCTTAAAACAAGTCAAAATGAGGCTCAGTATTGTGTGTGGCCTCCATGTGTCTGTATGACCTCCCTACAACGCCTGGACATGCTCCTGATGAGACGGTGGATGGTCTCCTGAGGGATCTCCTCCCAGACCTGGACTAAAGCATCCGCCAACTCCTGGACAGTTTGTGGTGCAACGTGACGTTGGTGGATGGAGCGAGACATGATGTCCCAGATGTGCTCAATCGGACTCAGGTCAGGGGAACGGGCGGGCCAGTCCATAGCTTCAATGTCTTCATCTTGCAGGAACTGCTGACACACTCCAGCCACATGAGGTCTAGCATTGTCCTGCATTAGGAGGAACCCAGGGCCAACCGCACCAGCATTTGGTCTCACAAGGGGTCTGAGGATCTCATCTCAGTACCTAATGGCAGTCATGCTACCTCTGGCGAGCACATGGAGGGCAGTGCGGCCCTCCAAAGAAATGCCACCCCAACACCATTACTGACCCATTACCAAACCAGTCATGCTGAAGGATGTTGCAGGCTGCAGATCGCTCTCCACGGTGTCTCCAGACTCTGTCACGTCTGTCACATGTGCTCAGTGTGAACCTGCTTTCATCTGTGAAGAGCACAGGGTACCAGTGGTGAATTTGCCAATCCTGGTGTTCTCTGGCAAATGCCAAGCGTCCTGCACGGTGTTGGACTGTGAACACAACCCCCATTTGTGGACGTTGGGCCCTCATACCATCCTCATGGAGTCGGTTTCTAACCATTTGTGCAGACACATGCACATTTGTGGCCTGCTGGAGGTCATTTTGCAGGGCTCTGGCAGTGCTCCTCCTGTTCCTCCTTGCACAAAGATGGATGTAGCGGTCCTGCTGCTGGGTTGTTGCCCTCCTACGCCTCCTCCTCGTCTCCTGGTGTACTGGCCTGTCTCCTGGTAGCGCCTCCAGGCTCTGGACACTACGCTGACAGACACAACAAACCTTCTTGCCACAGCTTGCATTGATGTACCATCCTGGATGAGCTGCACTACCTGAGCCACTTGTGTGGGTTGTAGAGTCCGTCTCATGCTACCACGAGTGTGAAAGCACCACCAACATTCAAAAGTGACCAAAACATCAGCCAGAAAGCATCGGTACTGAGAAGTGGTCTGTGGTCCCCACCTGCAGAACCACTCCTTTATTGAAATCAACAGGGGGAAATCACCAAAGATTTCCCCCTGTTGTCTATTTCATTTGAACATGTGAAATTGATTGTCAATCAGTGTTGCTTCCTAAGTGGACAGTTTGATTTGACAAAAGTTTGATTTACTTGGAGTTTTATTGTGTTGTTTAAGTGTTCCTTTTATTTTTTTTGAGCGGTGTGTGTGTGTATATATATATTTATTAATATTTATTTTTATTTTTTTTTCCAAAGTGCCAGTTACAAAGAGAAAAAATAATGGCTAGAGAAGTGAACATAAGCTAAATGAGGTACTAAAGACATAAGCAGACGTTGCTAATTGCTCTAAAATAGACCCGTCTGTTCCTTGTAGAATTAAAGAGATAAAAATAGTCTCTAAATGGGATGAAAACACACTCTCCGAAAGATATATTTGGAAACACAGTAAGGCTAGAAACCATAACCAAATCCAGCAGCAGTGAATTTTACAGTGTATGTTTAGACTTCTGAGATATGTTTAGGATAAAGCGCTTAGTTGGCTTCCAGATAAACAGCAGGAGGCAAACGTGGTGATTCAGGTCACCCAGCTTTGAAGAGTTAAGTCAGGAGAAAGAAACTAAGTTCATCGTGTAAGCAGGTCACAAGAACCCAGAATAATTTGAGAGACAGTTATAAGGTTGTAGTATAAAATAAAAAATATGGGTACAATTAAACCTCTAGGGTGAATTTGTACTTGGCCTCAAAATAAAATATTTACTTTCTTGAAATAAAGATGGTGTCACACATTGCTCTGTTCTCTGAAATGTATTTGTAAGAGATCCAGTGATGTTGGAGAATAAGTTAAAAGAGACGGACTGAAGGCTAGAGGTGAAGACAGCCCACTTAGTCCAGTTATATACAAATAAGCCAAGATGGAGTTTTAGTTAGGATGTCTTGGATAAATTTAGGGGAGCAATGTGAATAAAACACATTTTTACCCCAAAGGAAATCTTTAATCATGATCCCAGAGTTATTGCATAGATCAGGGTCTAGTTTTATAAATTGAGCCAATTCCACCATTGTAAAACTAGAAATGCTTTGATCAGTTTTGTGGCCAATTTTCATGCTCCATTTTTTTTAAAGCTTTAATCTGAAGAGCACTAAAATATATATTTAATAAAACAAATTATTTTATAAAAGTGTATTCTATATATATGGATATGTAATTTATTTAAAAATATATATTATATATTTTTAAACACACTACTTGTCAAAGGTTTTAGAAACACTTTTTCTTTATTTTCATGTCTAGTTACATTATACGTAGATTCTTACTGAAGGCATCAAAACAGTGAATGAACATATCTGGAATTATGTAGCAAACAAAAAATTGTAAAAGAACTTTAAATATGTTTTACATTTTAGATTCCTTAAAGTAGCCGCCCTTTGCTGTGATGACTGAAATATTAATCTTTGGCCATCTCTCCATAAATCTCTGGGAAGTTCTTTCGAGACTCTTTGGAAAACCATTTCAGATGACCACCTCATGAAGTTCATGGAGTGAGAGCAAAGCAGTAATCAGAGCAAAGAGTGGCGATTTAAAAAAAATCTAAAATCTAAAAATGTTTTTTTTTGTCTAGTCATAGAAAGTAGAGTACCAACAATGCAGGGACATAATCGCTCACGACGTAATCTAATAACTGTTAAAACTTACTATTACTACATGCCGTAGTCATCTTGGGGAGGTGGCCGGTCTTGTTGGCGAGGCCCGGCGCCACCTTGGATAATGGTTGGGGAAATGCTGCACTAAATGATTACAGAGTTGACATTCTAAACTGTCTCTACCATGGTAGCAATTAGCCTGGTTTTCATGGCTAGGAGTACTGAAACATCAGTCTGATTTAGTCACTCAATTCCTGTCACCAGCCAATGTCTCTGTGAATCTCTGTCTAAAATGTGCTTGGTAAGTCTGGAGTTTGGGAAAAGAACTGCAACTCCTAACAGATTTGATGGTTGTTAGTTGAATTGTACAGAATGTGATTGGAGCTTTAGTCAAATTACGGTGCAAAAAATTTTGTCACATTTTTTTAACATTGAAAAAAGTCTGGCTTTTACCACTAGTGTGTACATGCTCAGGATCCACATAACTCGACCAATGTTTGGATTCCTTCTGTTTTCCAGAGCCATTAACTCAAATAAACTTTATTATTTTTCCTTAAGAGACATTTAGTTTTCCTTCTGATGTGAAATGTTTTATATAAGCGTTGTCCCATTACATGGTGTGAATATTTCACTATTAAAAAAACATTCTTATGGCTCCAGATGACTACGTTCAGTGCAGCTCCTCTCAGCATCCTGGGCTCTGAGCCAACACACACACACACACTCTTGTTTTCCTATATGTAGTGAGGACCATGTGTTGACTCCCTTTGACTTCCATTGATTTTCAGTCATTTTCAACCCTTTCTATGCCCTAACCCTGACAATAACCCTAAACCTAACCATTACCAGTGCTTACCTAACCCTAACCTTAACCTAAAGTCAATTCACACCTTAGTCCTAAACCTAACCGTTAGCAAAATAGGTAGTGAGGACCAGCAAAATGTCCTCACTTTGGTACAATCGGTCCTCAATTTGATGGTGAAATTGGGAAAATGGTTCTCACTGTGATGCCAAGACAGGAACACACACACACACACTCATACACAGCCATGAAGGTGGCTAGACATAAGTGCTCAGGGCTGATTAGGCCACTGTCAACAGATGAGTTGTTAACGGAGTTCTTCTGTTCTGAGTAGATGTGGGTTTATGTTTAAATCTGGATCACCCTCGTTTACCTTCCTATAACTTTCTAATGCTCAAATGTCCTGCATCCTTGACTTTTTTTATACAGTATTCTCTTGCCCAGCTCCATAAAGAACAATAATGGTTTTAGTTTGGACTCCTCCTCTTGTCCTTCCCGTCCTTCTTCTTATCCTTTCGTCTTCCTCCTCTCATGTCCACAGCTGAACTCTTCGGGTCTCCTGGGGAACACCGAACTGAACGTTGCTGTTGCTATCGCCTGTTTTCTGGCACAAGAAGGTGCTGATATCAGCTACGCCAACCACAAGGGCAAGAGTCCTCTGGACTTGGTGGCAGACAGCACCATGCTGCAGCTCATAAAGAACTTTTCTGAGAAGCACAGGTACGTCTTTACAAAACTAGTGTGGAGGTTAACTGTCTTGAATATAACGCTAGCTCTATGGGCAGACATTCAGTCGCGGATCTTCTGACTGAGACCAGAATTTAGGTTCACATTCATTAAAGCAAGTTGTCTTCATGCTGATTTAGTAAAGCAGCTCCGGACCACCACCACAGTCGGTTTGATGTTCTTTTTCTGAAACGTGTTAAGCGGCTTTAGTTTTGCGCCAGTTGTAACACAAGATTCTACTTTTGTCCTCAGAATATTTCATAAGTCTTTGGGATCACCAAGATGGTTTTTGGGCAATGTGTCTGCTCCGTTTTGGTCAGCAAAACCCTGCCATGGCGACCATTTTTCTCAGTCTTTTTCTTATTGTTGAATCATAAACACAGATCTTAACAACTGAGGCCTGCAGTACTTTACTTGTTGCTCTGGGTTTTTTGTGACATCCGGATGGGTAGTTGCTTCATTCTGAGAGTCTGTTTTGGTTGGCCAACCAGTCGTAGGAAGGTTCACCACTGTTCTATGTTTTCTGTGGTTTCATGAAATCCATAAACCTTGAAACCATTTAATCAAAAGAAACCCATAAAGGGGCTAATACTTTATCTAGTTCTGTATGTTACACTGACAAATATCAGTTATTAGAATTAATTTAAAAATCAAAGTGAAACAGTTATATTTTAATAGGGAAAAAGTAGAAACATTGTGCAAGAAGCTAGAAATAAAATGTAGATTATAAAAGATACATTTTTATACAGACAAATCCTTGTGAGAGCATAATTTACCAAAATAATGTGTTATGTTGATGTGTTCTTATGGCTGTTTGTCATTCAGATTGCAGCGTCTGCAGGCCATCACAAGTGGACAAGGTCTGAGCAGTGCGAGCCTGCGGCGAGTCCACACAACACCCAACACCATGACCAACCTGGTTTTTCCCACACCGCCAGGTCCCAGTGAATGCCTCATCTGTTCTGAGCTCGCTCTGCTGGTTCTCTTCTGCCCCTGCCAGCACAGTGTGGCCTGTGAAGGTAGGTCTGCAAGCTGTGGTAGGGTTGGGGAGTGGGGGTGGGCGTCTTCTATGTTTTCAGTGACACTAATCTTGTTTTAACAGAATGTGCACATCGCATGAAGAAATGCATCAAATGCCAGGTCACGATAACCAAGAAAATACGACAAGGTAAGAGGAGATTAGACATCCTCATTTGTTATGTTGAATGTTTTAATATAATAGGAATATAATTATTTTCTGACCTGACTTCACTCATCCTTTGTGTAAACCTTCATTTCAGAGTTGAGTTTTAGGCAGTAGTTTTGTGTCATTAGTGGATATGATGTTTGTTTGTCCTTATGACTTGTTTTTTTCTTCTTTATTGTAACTGGCTTAAACTCATGCAACAATCTTAAACTGTCAGTGAGACTCAACCTTTATTTGCAGCGCTTTGCAAAAGTATTGATACTGCTTTAACATTTTCACATTTAGTCATATAGCTACCACATATTTCTATATTTTATTAGGATTGTATGTGATAGACTGACATACAATAGCATTTAATTGTGAAAATGATAGATTTCCAAATTTATTACAAACAAAATCTGATAGGTGTAGTATCCATTTGTGTTAAGCTTCCCTTTACTGATGTCCCTAAACAAAAGCCAGTATAACCAGAAGTCACCTAATAATTAAACAAAGTCCCCTACTGTGTGTCATTTACGGTCAGAATAGATGCAGTAGTTCAGAGGTTTGTTAAAGAACATTAGTAAGCAAAAATGACTATGAAGAACACAGCAGAAAGGTCAGGGAGAAAGTTGTTGCAAAGTTTAAAGCAGAGTTAGGTTATAAAATAATATCCCAAATCCAAAACATCTCCTTCAACACCTTTCAGTCTTCATCTTAAACTAGAAAGAATATGGCCCAACTACAAACCTACCAAGACATGGCTGTCCACCTGAATGACAGGGAGGAAGGGCATTAATAAAAGAGGCCAAGAGGCCCACACTGACTGGAGGAGCTACAGAGATCTACAGCACTGTAGTGAGTATGATGGTACTGCGATTAGCCATGCACTCAAATATGGCCTTTATGGAGGAATGGAAAGAAGAAAACCATTGCTGTGTTTAAATAAGGGATGCAGCAAACATGTGAAAGAAGGGGCTCTGGTTGTTCAAACAAAACTGAACTTATCAGCCCATATAAAAATGCTATTATGTGTGGTGGAAAACTATAACTGCATATCACCCTGAATACACCATTCCCATAGTGAAACATGGTAATGGCAGCATCATGCTGTGGGGATGCTTTCCCTCAGCAGAGACAGGAAAGCTGGTCAATATTGATTGAAAGATGGATGGAGCTAAATACAGGGCAATCCTAGAACAAAACTTACAGAAGACTTGAGACCTGTGCTGAGGTTCACCTTCCTGCAGGAAATCAACCCTAAACATACAGTCAGAGCTACAGTGGAATGGTATAAATCAAACCACGTTCTTGTGTTGGCATGGTCCAGTCAAAGTCCAGATCTAAATCCAGTTGAGATTCTGTGCCAACATTTGAAAAAGTATGTTTATAGATGCTCTTGACCCATTCTGAATGTACTTTAGCTATTTTACAAAGACTGATGGGCAGAAGTGTCCGGCTCTATATGTTGTTGACACTCACCCCAGAAAGACTTACAGCCGTAATTGCAGCAATAGGTGGTTCCTCAAAGAAAGACACAAATTTCAGATTTGTAAAAAAAATTTAAAAACCATGTATCCCTCCACTCCACAATTATGTTAGACTGTGTGTATGTCTGTCACATACAATCCAATTAAAATACATTGAAGGTTGTGGTTCTAATGTGACAAAATGTTACAAAGTTCTAGTTGTATGAATACAAGGTGCTGTGAAAGCAGTCGTGTCCCGCCGTCCATTTCTGGAACTTAAAACCTTGTCATCTTTCAGACAGTAGCACACAGAAACAGCAGACCAGTCTCATCTTACACAAAACCACACAGCCTGCATAAAATTCTCTTGACCTGACTAAAACTGACTCTTGCTGATGATTTCTCCACAGACCAAACTGAGGTGGACTGCAGCCCCGGCACAGAAAACTCTGAGCAGCACAACCTCCTGGAGCAGCTACAGTCCCGTTACAGACAGATGGAGGAGCGCATCACCTGCCCCATCTGCATCGACAACCACATCAAACTGGTCTTCCAGTGCGGACATGCCTCCTGCATTGACTGCAGCGCCGCACTCAAGACCTGCCCGATCTGTAGGCAGACCATCCGGGAGCGGATCCAGCTGTTTGTCTGAGCTCCAGGCTGTCCTCCTAGGTCTGAATGACCCCAGAGAGGCTGCAGGAAGGGCTGCAGAGCTGCGCCACCCTTGTGACCCCTCATCTCTTGCTGCTGCACCGTCCTGCACCTCTCCCTGGCAGTGATTGAACATTTGCTCAACTTTTATAAAAGACACTGCTTTAGAATGCTCAGAGTCCACTGTTACATTTTGGTTCATTTGCATCTTGAACAGCGCAGGAACATTGCTTTAATTTTAATTTCTGCAGCAGGACTGACTCTTAGCTGAGCCCGAGAGGAACCACGTGAGGAAAAGTTGACATGATGCCTCCATTTTGAATCCTCTAATTGGTAAAGGAGCAGCGAAAAGAAAGCAGTTCTTCCTTGTGTCTCCAGTTACCACCCACAACACGTCTGATTTTTGCTGCTTTAAGTGGAAGTCTATTAACCATCATGCTCTGTGGTTTTCTGACCTCTTCTGTTTATACGTATTCACAGAGATAAGCTGTTGTCCTCATTTTCCTCAGCCCATGAAGTACTCCGGTCTCATTTACATCCATCTCCTAATTCTCAACGTAAGGCTCTGCAGAGCTGAAAGCTCTTTATGTAGACCCCAAACACTTCTGTCTGTATGCAAAGGGAGGCCGACACTATATATGCATGAGTATATGCATATTGTAAAGATGAAAATGATTATTTTGTCACAAATAATCTGAGGTGTTGTTTTATTGACTCTAGGGTTACATTTGTGGTTGTCGATATAGCTTTGACTACAGAGTTTTATTTATGCGTGATAGCTGTTTTATCTTTTGTTTGCTTAGCAGAAAATGATTCTTGTTTCGTTTCTGCTGAGGTTCAACCCAAGCCTACGTCTGCTACTCAGGGTATCGCATATTGGAAGCACTCGGAATATCCATAAATGTTTTAAGAGCCCTTTCCCAGACTCTCACACTAACACCATTACAGCACATTGTATCCGACTGTTGCATCTGGTCACTGAGAGGAAGTAACAATAACAAAGTAATAGATTTGGTGTTGATGACTAAAATACAGGTCCTTCTCAAAATATTAGCATATTGTGATAAAGTTCATTATTTTCCATAATGTAATGATGAAAATTTAACATTCATATATTTTAGATTCATTGCACACTAACTGAAATATTTCAGGTCTTTTATTGTCTTAATATGGATGATTGTGGCATACAGCTCATGAAAACCCAAAATTCCTATCTCACAAAATTAGCATATTTCATCCGACCAATAAAATAAAAGTGTTTTTAATACAAAAAACGTCAACCTTCAAATAATCATGTACAGTTATGCACTCAATACTTGGTCGGGAATCCTTTGGCAGAAATGACTGCTTCAATGCGGCGTGGCATGGAGGCAATCAGCCTGTGGCACTGCTGAGGTTTTATGGAGGCCCAGGATGCTTCGATAGCAGCCTTTAGCTCATCCAGAGTGTTGGGTCTTGAGTCTCTCAACGTTCTCTTCACAATATCCCACAGATTCTCTATGGGGTTCAGGTCAGGAGAGTTGGCAGGCCAATTGAGCACAGTGATACCATGGTCAGTAAACCATTTACCAGTGGTTTTGGCACTGTGAGCAGGTGCCAGGTCGTGCTGAAAAATGAAATCTTCATCTCCATAAAGCTTTACAGCAGATGGAAGCATGAAGTGCTCCAAAATCTCCTGATAGCTAGCTGCATTGACCCTGCCCTTGATAAAACACAGTGGACCAACACCAGCAGCTGACACGGTACCCCAGACCATCACTGACTGTGGGTACTTGACACTGGACTTCTGGCATTTTGGCATTTCCTTCTCCCCAGTCTTCCTCCAGACTCTGGCACCTTGATTTCCGAATGACATGCAGAATTTGCTTTCATCTGAAAAAAGTACTTTGGACCACTGAGCAACAGTCCAGTGCTGCTTCTCTGTAGCCCAGGTCAGGCGCTTCTGCCGCTGTTTCTGGTTCAAAAGTGGCTTGACCTGGGGAATGCGGCACCTGTAGCCCATTTCCTGCACACGCCTGTGCACGGTGGCTCTGGATGTTTCTACTCCAGACTCAGTCCACTGCTTCCGCAGGTCCCCCAAGGTCTGGAATCGGCCCTTCTCCACAATCTTCCTCAGGGTCCGGTCACCTCTTCTCGTTGTGCAGCGTTTTCTGCCACACTTTTTCCTTCCCACAGACTTCCCACTGAGGTGCCTTGATACAGCACTCTGGGAACAGCCTATTCGTTCAGAAATGTCTTTCTGTGTCTTACCCTCTTGCTTGAGGGTGTCAATTGTGGCCTTCTGGACAGCAGTCAGGTCGGCAGTCTTACCCATGATTGGGGTTTTGAGTGATGAACCAGGCTGGGAGTTTTAAAGGCCTCAGGAATCTTTTGCAGGTGTTTAGAGTTAACTCGTTGATTCAGATGATTAGGTTCATAGCTCGTTTAGAGACCCTTTTAATGATATGCTAATTTTGTGAGATAGGAATTTTGGGTTTTCATGAGCTGTATGCCGAAATCATCCGTATTAAGACAATAAAAGACCTGAAATATTTCAGTTAGTGTGCAATGAATCTAAAATATATGAATGTTAAATTTTCATCATTACATTATGGAAAATAATGAACTTTATCACAATATGCTAATATTTTGAGAAGGACCTGTATGTGCAGTAAACACATGTTATTCTCACTTGTATTGTGGATGGTTGCAGAGCAGATTCTGCAAGCGGTTTCCCATTTCCCTTTAAAACAGAAGTAAATCTGGATCAACATTCATAATTCTTTTAATTTCAAAGCATCTCCTGTTACGGTTTGCCAAATTATTCCAGAAATGTTTTCAGATTTTGTATAAACATGCATCCTGGCTGATTCAGACAGAAGTATGCCTTGCTAATTACGACCATTCAAACCTGACATTACTGCTTTACATGCAAATAAACACAGAGTTATGTTACAGAGTGGGCCATCTTTAAAGCAGCTAACAGGACATCTAATGGTCTGCTGTTTCTGTAGCATCACAGATATATATAATCACTGAACTTGAAGTGAAGATTATTTCTGATTGCATTTGTATTATTTCTGCTACAAACTCATGAGGTTATTTGTGCATCTTAACAGACATTTTTATAGAGAGATAAAGGAGAATAAATAATGAAGAAGTTTAAAAAGCTCAGCTCCAGCACACAGACACTAAAGGTTATAAGCAAGAGCACAGCATTGAGGGTGTGCTGGTTATGGCAATGCTTTCCATAGAAGAGTTTTTTTTCTGCTCCTTTTGGGGGTCTGTGGGGGCTCTTCTTTGTCTCCCAGGATTGGTTATGTTCAGCCTGCTAAACTAAATGCTTTGACATACCTCCTGTGAATGTGAGCCAGACGAGCACACACTGTTTTCTTTGGGACTAATAATATCCATGCCGGTGCACACAGCCAGGCTATGTCATATTTCCATCACATAGGCTGGGAAGTAGGAATTAGGCCTAATGAGGAAATCTGTATTCAAACCATTTGAAATGCGTCACACCTGCATTTAGGGTTCTGGTTGGATTGTCCAGGTTGGATGTTAGTGCCAGGTGTGAACTGAGACTTGTAGACAGACAGATGATCTGAGCCAACCAAAACATATCCCTAATAAAGTCAAAGAACTTAGCTTTATTTCTGATTGTGTTGGTGAGCTCCTTTGGGGTTGTCACTGGATTCTCTGTTTTATAAGAGGCTAATTATGCTTTTTTATGTTTTAGCTTTTATCCGGTGTATCGTGCAATATAGATTCAAAAACATGACTCTTTGTGTTTCTGTCTAAGATTCACATCTTATCTTACCAGTCGAGTGTTTCAGGAGCAAGCCGTCCCCTTTTCTCCTCTGGAGTTCTGGATTGTGCATCAGCTTAGTCCTTCTTAGTATGTTGGTGTTCTAGAAGGGCTTATGCATATCTGACAAAAAAAAAAATGTAGTCTAATAATAATTTAATCTTATTTTTGTTCTTAATATTATTTTATCTGGAACTTCCAGAGACAGGAAGGTTTTATGTCTTCAGTAGCTCCCAGACTGTGGGAGAGCCGATGTTAAAGGTGTACATGTGAATGTTGGTAGGGGAGATAATGTATCCTGTCTCACGCTGCCTTTTTTATGTGTGAAGAAAAACAAAAATGTCTAAAGAAAAGAGCTAGAATATCCTTGTGGTTTACCATGAGGAAAGAACTTTCAAATCAGTGCCAAATCGCATGAGGATGTGCATGAACATGCACGCCCGATACTACACAGGCTCACTCTTTTGTCCGAAGCCACTCCCCAACCACCCCTGAGCTCAAACAGGGGGCTTGATTAGTCCAGCGGCGTGATTTAAGGTGAAACAAATTGTAGTTTTGGATCAGAAGCATTAGCTCTGCAGTTCTTGGTGTTAGCCGTCATGCTTCAGCGGTTACATTCTGGACCTTCATGACAGGTGAAGCTACGCTTATTCCCAAAACATGATCCATTTGGAGCTTTTTACGACTATATACTTATATATAATATATATATATATATATTTATATTTTGTGAGACATTATCAATCAAGGGACAAGTTTCTTACAAAAGTTTCGGTATTTGAGGATTGTCCTTTGGTGTTCTGAGGTGATGGGTTTACAGGCGAGGCAATAATGTTTAAGAAAAATGTGTAAAATTGTTTTAATTTTCCTTTCCTCCTTCAAGGAGTTTTGCTGTGAGCGCGGTTAAACGGTTTCTGTATAAAAGTTAATAAATAAAGCAGCAAATGTTACTCTTGGTGTTTGTACAGTTCAACTCTTGGAGTTCTAATGTTGGCCTTACTGTCCATTCCTCCTCTGTTGGTGTTTTTTCAGTTGAATTCTGTACAACAATATTTTGCAATAAAAATGGAACTGTTTTTTTAAAAACTTCCTGGGTCTTTTGTTGTATTACAAAAAAAAACTCAGAGGTTTTACCTCATTTATCTGAAAGAATAATGTTTTACAGAATGTTCTAAGTGTTGAAAATGGATTAGATACAACATTGTCAGTTGTTCCATAATCTCGTGAATCATGACCAATATGTTTTCAAAGACTTTGAGGACAAAAACCTGATTTAAGTTGGAGCTGACATTTCCACCACCATGTCAGTGTTAAACGTCCTCAGTTTATCATTTTATACGGGTCCTTCTCAAAATATTAGCATATTGTGATAAAGTTCATTATTTTCCATAATGTCATGATGAAGATTTAACATTCATATATTTTAGATTCATTGCACACTAACTGAAATATTTCAGGTCTTTTATTGTCTTAATACGGATGATTTTGGCATACAGCTCATGAAAACCCAAAATTCCTATCTCACACAATTAGCATATTTCATCCGACCAATAAAATAAAAGTGTTTTTAATACAAAAAACGTCAACCTTCAAATAATCATGTACAGTTATGCACTCAATACTTGATCGGGAATCCTTTGGCAGAAATGACTGCTTCAATGCGGCGTGGCATGGAGGCAATCAGCCTGTGGCACTGCTGAGGTCTTATGGAGGCCCAGGATGCTTCGATAGCGGCCTTTTTTGGCACTGTGAGCAGGTGCCAGGTTGTGCTGAAAAATGAAATCTTCATCTCCATAAAGCTTTTCAGCAGATGGAAGCATGAAGTGCTCCAAAATCTCCTGATAGCTAGCTGCATTGACCCTGCCCTTGATAAAACACAGTGGACCAACACCAGCAGCTGACACGGCACCCCAGACCATCACTGACTGTGGGTACTTGACACTGGACTTCTGGCATTTTAGCATTTCCTTCTCCCCAGTCTTCCTCCAGACTCTGGCACCTTGATTTCCGAATGACATGCAGAATTTGCTTTCATCCGAAAAAAGTACTTTGGACCACTGAGCAACAGTCCAGTGCTGCTTCTCTGTAGCCCAGGTCAGGCGCTTCTGCCGCTGTTTCTGGTTCAAAAGTGGCTTGACCTGGGGAATGCGGCACCTGTAGCCCATTTCCTGCACACGCCTGTGCACGGTGGCTCTGGATGTTTCTACTCCAGACTCAGTCCACTGCTTCCGCAGGTCCCCCAAGGTCTGGAATCGGCCCTTCTCCACAATCTTCCTCAGGGTCCGGTCACCTCTTCTCGTTGTGCTGCGTTTTCTGCCACACTTTTTCCTTCCCACAGACTTCCCACTGAGGTGCCTTGATACAGCACTCTGGGAACAGCCTATTCGTTCAGAAATTTCTTTCTGTGTCTTACCCTCTTGCTTGAGGGTGTCAATAGTGGCCTTCTGGACAGCAGTCAGGTCGGCAGTCTTACCCATGATTGGGGTTTTGAGTGATGAACCAGGCTGGGAGTTTTAAAGGCCTCAGGAATCTTTTGCAGGTGTTTAGAGTTAACTCGTTGATTCAGATGATTAGGTTCATAGCTCGTTTAGAGATCCTTTTAATGAGATGTTAATTTTGTGAGATAGGAATTTTGGGTTTTCATGAGCTGTTTGCCAAAATCATCCGTATTAAGACAATAAAAGACCTGAAATATTTCAGTTAGTGTGCAATGAATCTAAAATATATGAATGTTAAATTTTCATCATGACATTATGGAAAATAATGAACTTTATCACAATATGCTAATATTTTGAGAAGGACCTGTATACTACCAGAGATGCACCAATCAGACTTTTCCTGGCAGAAAATAATTTCTGATTTTGTGTGACTTTTACAGAATCAGATTATGTTTTTACTTTGATCCATGAAATCAGAGGAAAGATGTGTTCGCTTGGAAGAGAAGATTTGAATCTAACAGAAAATAAGAGTTAGGAGAATATTTTAACTCAGGCATCAAGTCCCAAACCTTTATCTGATGTTATTTATTTTTTTAAATTTCAAAAAGGTAAATAACATCAGATAAAGGTTTTCAAAAAGGCCCCTCCTTGAACCGCCACCTTAACGTGGTGGAGGGGTTTGAGTGCTCGAATGATCCTAGAGGCTATGTTGTCTGGGGCTTAAATGCCCCTGGTATGGTCTCCCATGGCAAACAGGCACTAGGTGACGGGTCAGACAAAGAGCGGTTCGAGAATCCCTCATGATGACTACAGAATCGAGGCACGTGACGTCGCCCGGTACGGCGGAGCTGGGGTCCCACCCTGGAGCCAGGCCTGGGGTCGGGACTCGTCGGAGAGCGCATGGTGGCCAGGTTGCTCCTCGCGGGACCCGGCCGAGCCAAGCCCGAAGGAGAGACACGAGACCATCCCCCAGTGGTCCCACCACCGTGAGGGACCGGTGCAAAGAGGATTGGGCGGCGGACGAAGGTGGAGACCTCGGCGGCCCGATCCCCGGATGCTTAGGCTGGCTCTAGGGACGTGGAATGTCACCTCGCTGGGGGGGAAGGAGCCGGAACTTGTGCGGGAGGTCGAGAGATATCGACTAGAAATAGTCGGGCTCGCCTCCACGCACAGCGTGGGCTCTGGAACCCATCTCCTTGAGAGGGGCTGGACTCTCTTCTACTCTGGAGTGGCCCACGGGGAGAGGCGGCGGGCTGGTGTGGGTTTGCTTGTTGCCCCCCAGCTCAGCCGTCTCGTGTTGGGGTTTACCCCAGTGGATGAGAGGGTCGCATCTCTGCGCCTTCGGGTTGGGGAGAAGTCTCTGACTATCATTTCGGCTTACGGGCCGAGTGGTAGTGCGGAGTACTCGGCCTTCTTGGCGTCCCTGTCGGGGGTGCTGGATAGTGCCTCTCCTGGGGACTCCATTATTCTGCTGGGGGACTTCAACGCCCACGTGGGAAATGACGGTGACACCTGGAGAGGCGTGATTGGGAGGAATGGCCTCCCCGATCTGAATCCGAGTGGTGTTTTGTTATTGGACTTCTGTGCTAGTCCCGGATTGTCCATAATGAACACCATGTTCAAACATAAGGGAGTCCATCAGTGCACTTGGCACCAGGATACCCTAGGCAGGAGGTCAATGATCGACTTTGTTGTCGTATCATCAGACCTTCGGCCGCATGTTTTGGACACTCGGGTGAAGAGAGGGGCTGAGCTGTCCGCCTCTTCAACATTGCGTGGCGGACGGGGACAGTGCCTTTGGATTGGCAGACTGGGGTGGTGGTCCCCCTACATAAGAAGGGTGACCGGAGGGTGTGTTCCAACTACAGGGGGATCACACTCCTCAGCCTCCCTGGTAAGGCCTACGCCAGGGTATTGGAGAGGAGAATCCGGCCGATAGTTGAACCTCGGCTTCAGGAGGAGCAGTGTGGTTTTCGTCCCGGCCGTGGGACACTGGACCAGCTCTACACTCTCTGCAGGGTACTCAAGGGTTCAGGGAAGTTTGCCCAACCGGTCCACATGTGTTTTGTGGACCTGGAGAAAGCATTCGACTGTGTCCCTCGTGATGCCCTGTCGGGGGTGCTCCAGGAGTATGGAATCGGGGGCCCTTAATTAGGGGCCATCCGGTCCCTGCATGAGCGGAGCAGGAGTTTGGTTCGCATTGCCGGCACTAGGTCGGACCTGTTCCCGGTGTATGTTGGACTCCGGCAGGGCTGCCCTTTGTCGCCGGTCCTGTTCATAACTTTTATGGACAGGATTTCTAGACGCAGCCAAGGGCTGGAGGGGGTCTGGTTTGGGGACCAGTGGATTTTATCTCTTCTTTTTGCAGATGACGTGGTCCTGCTGGCCCCCTCTAGCCAAGACCTACAGCATACGCTGGGGCGGTTCGCAGCTGAGTGTGAAGCGGCTGGGATGAAGACCAGCTCCTCCAAGTCCGAGGCCATGGTTCTCGACCGGAAAAGGGTGGCTTGTCCTCTTCAGGTTGGAGGGGAGTTCCTGCCTCAAGTGGAGGAGTTTAAGTATCTCGGGGTCTTGTTCACGAGTGAGGGAAGAATGGAGCAGGAGATCGACAGACGGATCGGTGCGGCTGCCACAGTAATGGGGGCGCTGTGCCGGTCCGTTGTGGTGAAGAGAGAGCTGAGCCGAAAAGCGAAGCTCTCGATTTACCGGTCGGTCTACGTTCCTACCATCACCTATGGCCATGAACTTTGAGTCATGACCGAAAGAACGAGATTCCGGATACAAGCGGCTGAAATGAGCTTCCTCCGTAGGGTGGCCGGGCACTCCCTTAGAGATAGGGTGAGGAGCTCGGCCATCCGGGAGGGGCTCGGAGTAGAGCCACTGCTCCTCCACATCAAGTGGAGCCAGTTGAGGTGGCTCGGGCATCTATACCGGATGCCTCCTGGATGCCTTCCTCGGGAGGTGTTCCAGGCACGTCCCACCGGGAGGAGGCCCAGGGGACGGCCGCTGGAGGGACTATGTCTCTCGGCTGGCCTGGGCTCCCCCCGGAGGAGCTGGAAGAGGTGTCTGGGGAGAGGGACCTCTGGGCGTCTCTGCTGAGTCTGCTGCCCCCGCGACCCGGTCCCGGATAAGCGAAAGACGACGAGTACGAGTACGATTACGACGAGTACGAATTTCAAAAAGGTGCATCAATATACAGGTCCTTCTCAAAATATTAGCATATTGTGATAAAGTTCATTATTTTCCATAATGTCATGATGAAAATTTAACATTCATATATTTTAGATTCATTGCACACTAACTGAAATATTTCAGGTCTTTTATTGTCTTAATACGGATGATTTTGGCATACAGCTCATGAAAACCCAAAATTCCTATCTCACAAAATTAGCATATCATTGAAAGGGTCTCTAAACGAGCTATGAACCTAATCATCTGAATCAACGAGTTAACTCTAAACACCTGCAAAAGATTCCTGAGGCCTTTAAAACTCCCAGCCTGGTTCATCACTCAAAACCCCAATCATGGGTAAGACTGCCGACCTGACTGCTGTCCAGAAGGCCACTATTGACACCCTCAAGCAAGAGGGTAAGACACAGAAAGAAATTTCTGAACGAATACGCTGTTCCCAGAGTGCTGTATCAAGGCACCTCAGTGGGAAGTCTGTGGGAAGGAAAAAGTGTGGCAGAAAACGCTGCACAACGAGAAGAGGTGACCGGACCCTGAGGAAGATTGTGGAGAAGGGCCGATTCCAGACCTTGTGGGACCTGCGGAAGCAGTGGACTGAGTCTGGAGTAGAAACATCCAGAGCCACCGTGCACAGGCATGTGCAGGAAATGGGCTACAGGTGCTGAATTCCCCAGGTCAAGCCACTTTTGAACCAGAAACAGCGGCAGAAGCGCCTGACCTGGGCTACAGAGAAGCAGCACTGGACTGTTGCTCAGTGGTCCAAAGTACTTTTTTCGGATGAAAGCAAATTCTGCATGTCATTCGGAAATCAAGGTGCCAGAGTCTGGAGGAAGACTGGGGAGAAGGAAATGCCAAAATGCCAGAAGTCCAGTGTCAAGTACCCACAGTCAGTGATGGTCTGGGGTGCCGTGTCAGCTGCTGGTGTTGGTCCACTGTGTTTTATCAAGGATAGGGTCAATGCAGCTAGCTATCAGGAGCTTTTGGAGCACTTCATGCTTCCATCTGCTGAAAAGCTTTATGGAGATGAAGATTTAATTTTTCAGCACAACCTGGCACCTGCTCACAGTGCCAAAACCACTTGTAAATGGTTTACTGACCATGGTATCACTGTGCTCAATTGGCCTGCCAACTCTCCTGACCTGAACCCCATAGAGAATCTGTGGGATATTGTGAAGAGAACGTTGAGAGACTCAAGACCCAACACTCTGGATGAGCTAAAGGCCGCTATCGAAGCATCCTGGGCCTCCATAAGACCTCAGCAGTGCCACAGGCTGATTGCCTCCATGCCACGCCGCATTGAAGCAGTCATTTCTGCAAAAGGATTCCCGACCAAGTATTGAGTGCATAACTGTACATGATTATTTGAAGGTTGACGTTTTTTGTATTAAAAACACTTTTCTTTTATTGGTCGGATGAAATATGCTAATTTTGTGAGATAGGAATTTTGGGTTTTCATGAGCTGTATGCCAAAATCATCCGTATTAAGACAATAAAAGACCTGAAATATTTCAGTTAGTGTGCAATGAATCTAAAATATATGAATGTTAAATTTTCATCATGACATTATGGAAAATAATGAACTTTATCACAATATGCTATTTTGAGAAGGACCTGTATATAACGTTTATGTGTTTATAGGCTGAAAATGGTGGGAGTTCTCGGCTCTGATGCATTCAATGAATATTGATACTTTTACTCTTTTTCAGTATGACCTGCCAATCAGTGATCAGAGCTGATCAGGTGACAATCAGTCAGTTTCAAATTGCTGATTAATTGGTGCATATCTAATAAAAATACATCTTACTTTTTGTTTTATTCTTAAAGATCTTTATTTTAAAGTACAATTTCTTGTGAATAAAGCTCTTCAAGGCAAAAAGAAATGATCTCACTTTAGGCTGGTGGGCTATGGTTGTAACAAAAGCTGTGAAACACAACAAAAACATCTTTAATTAAAATTGCGCTTTTATTCTGCTGTTTTAGAAACGTAGAAACTGAAACGAGTACCTTCACCAGACACTTTAAAGGGCATCTCTTTATATTTTTTAATAAGACGTATGTCTGACAAAATAAAAATAGGTGATCTTTATGATTTACTATCTTGCTCCAAAGTATAAGAGGAGAAGATTATTGGATGGAGAGTGCTACTATGGACACCACATTTTAAGTCTTGCCACATATTCCTATTTGAAGTTAGATCTGGACTCTGACTGGGCCATTCTAACATGAATCTGCTTTGATTTTAAAGCTCTGATTGAAACCATTCAATTTGAGCTTTGGCTGTATGTTTATGACTGTTGCCCTCCTGGATGGCGAACTTCTGCTTCAGTCTAATGTCTACTGTTGTCTCCAACAGGTTTGTCCTTATTTAGATCCATTCATGTTCCCATCTACTCTGACCAGGTTCCCTGTACCTGCTGAAGAAAAGCATCCCCACACCATGATGCTGCCACTACGATGATGTGTTCAGGGTCATGTGCAGTTTTAGATCCCCCTCACACAAGTATGCTGCTTCAGAAGTAGAATGTAGGTGACATCTGGCAAATTTTTTCTATGTAGTAGTGCAGCCCAAAAAATGTTGAGAATGTTGTGAAAAAGTTTCACCCATTTCAGAAAGTAAAACTTATATATTATATACAGTAGATGCATTACATCCATCCGTGTGTGCATCGTCTATACCCGCTTGTCCTTCCACAGTTGCAGGGGAGCTGGTGCCTATTTCCAGCTGTCATTGGGCGAGAGGCAGAGTGCACCCTAGACAGGTCGTTAGTCCATCACAGGGGAACACAGAGACACACAGGACATGCTTCACACACTCATGCGTAAGGGCAATTTAGAGAGACCATGTTTTTGGACAGTGGGAGGAAGCCAGAGTACCCTGAGAGAATCAGATTAATTACAAATGGAGTGAAATATTTGAAGTCTTTATTTCTTGTAATTTTGATTATGCCTTACAGATAATGAAAACCAAAAATTCTGTGTCAGAAAATTTTAATATTACAGAATATTAATAAAAAAAGTAAATTTCAAGCAGAAATCTCAGACTTCTGGAAAATATGTTAATTTCTATGGAATCAGTACTTGGTTGGGGCTCCTTTTCCATGAATTACTGCATCAGTGCAGTGGAGGAGATCAGCCTGTGGTTCTGCTGAGGTCTAATGGAAGCCCAGGTTGCTTTGATAGCGACCTTCAGGTTATCTGCATTGTTGTGTCTTGTGTCTCTCATCTTCCTCTTGAAAATCCTCCATAGATTCTCTGTGGGGTTTAGGTCAAGCCAGTTTGTTGGTCAATCAAGCACAGGAGCACAATGGTCATTCAACCAGCTTTTGGGACCTTTTCTTAAGGCTTGTCAGCAAAAGGAACAATGAAGTGCTCTAAAATGTTCTGCTAGATGACTGCGCTTTACTATAGACTTCCAAAAACACAGTGGACCAACACCAGCAGATGGCATGGCACCCAAACCATCACTGACTGTGCAAACTTTACACTGGACTTCAAGCAACGTGCATTATGTGTCTCTCAACTCTTCCTCCAGATTGTGAGACCTTGATTTCCAAATGAAATGTAAACTTTACTTTCATCTGAAAAAAGGACTTTGGACCACTGAGCAACAGTCCAGTTCTTTTTCTCCTCAGACTAGGTAAGAGTCCTTGTGTAAGGTTCATTTGTGCATGGCTCTTGATGCAGTGACTCCAGCCTCAGTCCACTCCGTAGGAACCACTTGTATTTGCTGTGTCTCCTGTGTGGCTTGTTGGAAACTGCTGAAGGGGTTCGTTCATCAGCTGCATTCTTCTCGTCACTCTTCCGTAAATGCCTGACTAAAGGTTTTAAAATCCCAACTTTCCTAACATTTAAAACATATTTCAACATTTATGCACTCAGCTTAACATATGTCCAATTCTTGTTCAATACCTTTTAAATTTTTCAAAATGATTCAGCATATTTATTGGGTTACAAATAATATCTGGATTTCAGGATTGCTACACACACCCTGATAAATTTCAGTACTTTTTAATTCTTTACAGTAGTTTTCTTTGTTGAGGTTATTTTTTCTCTTTATCTCAGGAGAATTCTCATAGGAGAGAGCGCCACCTCGTGGTGGACAAAAAACAGAGAAGTAACTGAGACTTCCTGTTGTGTGGCTCTGATTAACAAATCATTGCACATTCTGTTTCCTCAGTCAGTTTATCACATTTTAAAGTATTTCCTATTCATAATTGTATCTCTACATGTAGATTCGTCTATTTTATTTTCAGTCAACTGTATATATTGCTTTTTTAAATTCATGTTTAAATTAAACAAAGAGCTGGACATGATGTCTCCTACAGAGGGCGCACTTGTTTACAGAACAGAACCCATAATGTGACGTGACAACCTATAACCCCCCCTAAAAAAAACGTTCACATGACGAAAGGCACCACACCGTTGCCTGAATTTGAACATTTGACATTTTTTGACCTTGTAAATAAAGAAAGAAAGATGACAAACTGGTGATTTTAAATGTTTAGGCCTGACAGTATCTTAAAGGTCCAAAGTGCTGTGCTGTGAAAATATTTGCTCCCTTACAGATTTCTTCTGGTTTGTTATGACGTTTACATTTCTCAGATCATCAAATTAATTTTAATAATAGACAAAGATAACCTGCGTGAATACAAAAAGCAGTCTTTAATTGAGAATGTTAATCATTAAGGGAAAAAAAGCTTTTCAAACAGACCTGCCTCTATGTAAAAAAATAATGAATCAACTGTGATTAAACAACTTTTTGAGAAAATTATCTCAGGTAATAATCAGACAAAACCCAGAGCTAATTATTACTGGACTGTCGGTTAAAGTTAATAATTTAAATAGAATGGTGGAAAGATTTCAAAGAGAAACATATCATCTATAAAATTAGAGTAGAAAAACAAAAATAATCAACATCTATCAGTCTGGAAAGGGTTACAAATCAAGAATCCAGCCAACCAAAGAATAGCTTCTTTCTTTATATTTTTATGATTGTTGAAACTGCATGATTGTTTTTGCAGAATGGAACTCTTTGAGTGACATTTAGATCTACACCCACAGGCACACAGTTTAAAATAGTTCATGTTTTTGTGGTGATGAGTGTTCCTGTTATTAAACTGCTAAAAGGTCAAAAGTCTCACCTCCAACCAAGTCTGGAATTGTCTTCATAAATCCTTTAATAATGAAAAAGTTTTTGTGTTAAAAGAAGCAGTAAAAAAGTCCCACATGATGACAGCACCTCCACCTTGTTTTCCTGTGAACGATGTTCTTCTCATTGCCTATAAACAAACTAATGCGCTGCATTCTCATAAGCCTTTTCTTTTGTTTTCTGCATCCACAGTTACTCTCAAAAAATATATTTTTGTGCATAATGTGCTTTTATTTAAACAGCAGGTCTTTTACAGTATAGTTTGAGCCCAATCCATCACTCCTGGTTGCTGCTTCACGCCCTATAACTAATAATGATGAAATACTACAACATATTTCGCTCAATGCAAAAGTCAAAGCAGAAATGTAGATTTCTTCATAGCCTGAACAATGAAGATCTCCCAGTCCTGTGTGTGGGTGTATATGAGATGCTTTATTGCTTGAAATTCGTCTTTAAACTGTGTTTTGTAAGGATTTTTAAGGATTTGTACACATTTTGAGCTTTGTTTTCTGGTACTGACCAACACTGTAAAGGATCCACCAGGTTTACACAAGGAGTCGATGGAGTACTGCAGTCAGTTCAACATGAATAGTTCACAGTGGGGCTATAAGTGACTCTTAATGATAGGTGTAGAGTATGAGCTTCTGTTGCTGTAATGGCTAAATAATACATTGAGTCATTTGGTTCATCAAAGACAACTTCTCCATAGGGTGTTGATCTTTGCTGATATTTTGCATTTCAGGCCTTGCTGTGTGTTCCGGGTGTACGGCCAAACGTTCCTGTTTCCTTCTGGGAAAGTCACCCACATGAATAGAAATAACAATAAGAGGAAATCATTTCACTTGATGGTGCAGGCTAGAACAGAACTAACAAAAACACATTTGCTTAACAAAGCTTTCAGGGACCTGTAACTTACAGGCGCTCTTCTTCTCTACAGAGGACAGAAATAGTGTGCTAGAAAGCTCAGGTTCTCAATATTTAACTGGTCAGATCTAGCAGAGAGGATCTACACATTAGTTTTCTACCTCTTAAAAGGTTTTTGTGTCTCTGACTTCACCAGGCTTGCCCTCTGCAAACACTGGATGTCAATGGATATCTTTTTTTATAGGTGTTTCAGGTCATTTTCAATAAAACACAGAAAGCTGTTGGGTTATTTCCTGGAAACCAGTTGCTGGGTTTTTTACTGTTGGGATAGAAATCGGGCAGTTTTAAACAAACACCGGGTCAGAAATCATGACCCAGTTTGTTAAGTTAGAGAAGGTTCCTCATCATTTGTCACAGGCCGCCATTTTGAACTAAACGATGAGCTGATCAGACCTCATTTTTCATCTTAAACAAAGATGAAAAATTTCAGGTTTGTTTATTCCATCAATATGCAGATCTTCTCAAGCACATTTAGAGATCAATAGATAGCTTCATGTGGAAGATGTTTTATGTTTTTAATAACATTTATATGCAGCTTAGATGGAAGGCAAAGTTGTCTTTTAAATAAAACTTTGGTCAACTAGATGTGTCACCTTTATGAGTGTGAAAATAGGTTCAATTCTCAGTATCCTTTTGTTCTTTAGTAATTAACATATTATTTTGGTGCCTGTGTCTTTTGGTAATGGTGGGAAAAAGACCTATTAAGCATTTCTAACAGACATCAGAAGGAAATCCGACTGAGCTGAACAGCAGCCATGTTGTGGATAGACTTTCAGCCATGAGGTTACTTGTCTATGCTGCCTCCCATCTTTCCAGTTTTTTGGCTTTTTGGCCGGTTTTACTGGTTGGCTCAGACACCCACCATATGTCTGAGCTGCTACGATGGTGTTGTGACAGAACAGGTTAAGCTATGCTGAGCTACGTTCGCATTGACCTCTGAAAGGATCTGCATTGTTCACTGAAAATGTATCTCAGAATGAAACTGTGCCTTTGATTTTATTAAAGTTCTGTTGTGTTAAAAAAACATAAAAAAATCCACCACTCAGGTTTTCTGTTGATCGTGGAGCTGTCATGTTGATCCTCAGCCCCTCATTTGTTCCCGTAACAGGGTATACGCTGGAACTGTCACAAAGAAAAAAAAAAAAAACAAGCATGGCAGCTTTCAGCAACTACAGTAGCTTGTTCTCAGGAATGGCACATTCCAGCTGTGGCAGAACACAACCCAGAAAACCGAGTTTACATTTGAACCTACAATCTGGGTTGGATTTTCTGCGGGTAGCTACTTCACTTTCCTCCCAAAGTACAAAGAAGTGGGGAATTAACCTTACACATTATTCTTTTACACAGGAAAAACCATCAGACAGAGATAGATGTAGCATCTTGTTAAATTCATGATGATCACAGTCTTTCAAGAACATGGGAAATTGTTCTATTCTGATTGCTATAATAATAAATGTGCTGGCTTTAAAAGACTGAATCCTTCCGACCTTAATCTTTAAAAATTAGGTTTATGCATTTGGGGTTAAGAAAAATTTTAAGCTTTAAGTCTGCTGTAAATTCAGACAAGAGTTGTCTTTGTGTTGGGACCCACATCCATGAGTTACAACAGGAAATGCGGTACGGACTTTTCTGGAACTTTCAAAATAAATTGCATTAATCTACTTCCGGCACAATTTAGGAATTGGGGGTAACAACGAACTTCCCATGATGCCACTGTCCACATAAAACCCCACTTCCCCCAATGGTCCGATATTTTCCACTGCTCCTCTGGGGGACCGGGATAGGGGAGGCCCAGCGCGCTAATGTCTCTTTGCTGGCAAACAGACATAACTCAAACTGGACCCAAGCGTGTCATAAGACCACGCAATCATATGCACAAGTTAAGTACTGATGAATTACTGTTGAAAGAATCCAGTATTCATTCATAAAAGGGAGATTAAGGTATAAGTATTGCTTTACTTTCTCTCTGAGTCCTGCAGATGCTAACTGTGCTACCCTACGCTTATTCAGGAGAGGGGATTTAGCCAAACTCAAGATTCAGTACAATTTGCTGTTTTCCTTAAGGAGACAATTTCTAACTAAATATTTTATGATCCAATCAAACTGTATTTATAAATTAAATCTAATAAGGTAAATCTAGTCTTAATTGGTTTGTATGTGGCTGAATATGAATTGGACAACGAATTGAAATGTGTTGGTTTAGAATTGGATTAAATTATGCTGTTTATGAATATATTTGAATGTGAATCTGACTGCAAGACAAAATTCAAAATGAATGATGCTGAACTGGGGGTTTATTTCCTCTGATTTAATTCAAACCATGTGTATGTTTTCCTTTGTGTTTGTTCCCTCTTAGAGGAGCATATCTAGATGTTTTCATGGGAACCAGTAGAAGATGCAGGGAACTGTCCTCAGCTTTGGGTTTACTTTATTGACTCCCCAAATAAAACCCGCCATTCAAAATGCCTGTGTTTGCACTGTCACTAAACACCTGTTATCCCATCAACAGGTCGCACAGCATCAGGTTGCTGCTCCATCCTGATGCAAACAACAATTTAATCACCAGCAGCTGAACAGTTGCTGAGGATTTTCTGATGTGGTATGTGCTCCTGAAATATTTAGTTGCCAGGGGTCGGTGTTGTGTGGTGAAAGCAGAAGCAGACAGCGATTGTCAAGCTTTACAAAGCTCCTATGAGGTAACTGGGATGGCTGACTGTTAAACATGAAGGTTTCTTTATGTTTTTTGATTAGAAAAGATGACATCTGTCAGGTCTCACAGTTTTTTTTTTTAACAAATAATTATAATGTAATGAAGGAGATGAAAAAGGAAAATGAGGAACAAAGGTCTTCTCAACAGCTTCAAGTTTCAGTTTTCTTTCAGTCATCATACTGTTGATCATTAAACCTTCTGCAGTGAAGTGGGATAAATAAGAGGCTTTTATTCATTGAATATTTATTGTATTATATTTACCACAACATAAAATAGGATATCAACAAGCATATAATTATGTACAAATATTAAAGTTTACCCATTATATTCCAGCACCTCAAGTGGATTTGATGGGCTGTATGAACGCTACAGTAATGTTTCCCATAAGGTCCAAAAGTTCTTTACAATGCTCAGTCTTGGGTGATGTTATGCACACAGCAGAAAAGTAAATGGTGAGTCAGATCAGAAGTAGAAGAAGAAGAAAAAAAATGTCTGGAAGATCTGCTTTTTTCCCTTCTGGATAATACAGGTCCTTCTCAAAATATTAGCATATTGTGATAAAGTTCATTATTTTCCATAATGTCATGATGAAAATGTAACATTCATATATTTTAGATTCATTGCACACTAACTGAAATAGTTCAGGTCTTTTATTGTCTTAATACGGATGATTTTGGCATACAGCTCATGAAAACCCAAAATTCCTATCTCACAAAATTAGCATATCATTAAAAGGGTCTCTAAACGAGCTATGAACCTAATCATCTGAATCAACAAGTTAACTCTAAACACCTGCAAAAGATTCCTGAGGCCTTTAAAACTCTCAGCCTGGTTCATCACTCAAAACCCCAATCATGGGTAAGACTGCCGACCTGACTGCTGTCCAGAAGGCCACTATTGACACCCTCAAGCAAGAGGGTAAGACACAGAAAGACATTTCTGAACGAATACGCTGTTCCCAGAGTGCTGTATCAAGGCACCTCAGTGGGAAGTCTGTGGGAAGGAAAAAGTGTGGCAGAAAACGCTGCACAACGAGAAGAGGTGACCGGACCCTGAGGAAGATTGTGGAGAAGGGCCGATTCCAGACCTTGGGGGACCTGCGGAAGCAGTGGACTGAGTCTGGAGTAGAAACATCCAGAGCCACCGTGCACAGGCATGTGCAGGAAATGGGCTACAGGTGCTGCATTCCCCAGGTCAAGCCACTTTTGAACCAGAAACAGCGGCAGAACGCCTGACCTGGGCTACAGAGAAGCAGCACTGGACTGTTGCTCAGTGGTCCAAAGTACTTTTTTTGGATGAAAGCAAATTCTGCATGTCATTCGGAAATCAAGGTGCCAGAGTCTGGAGGAAGACTGGGGAGAAGGAAATGCCAAAATGCCAGAAGTCCAGTGTCAAGTACCCACAGTCAGTGATGGTCTGGGGTGCCGTGTCAGCTGCTGGTGTTGGTCCACTGTGTTTTATCAAGGGCAGGGTCAATGCAGCTAGCTATCAGGAGATTTTGGAGCACTTCATGCTTCCATCTGCTGAAAAGCTTTATGGAGATGAAGATTTCATTTTTCAGCACGACCTGGCACCTGCTCACAGTGCCAAAACCACTGGTAAATGGTTTACTGACCATGGTATCACTGTGCTCAATTGGCCTGCCAACTCTCCTGACCTGAACCCCATAGAGAATCTGTGAGATATTTTGAAGAGAACGTTGAGAGACTCAAGACCCAACACTCTGGATGAGCTAAAGGCCGCTATCGAAGCATCCTGGGCCTCCATAAGACCTCAGCAGTGCCACAGGCTGATTGCCTCCATGCCACGCCGCATTGAAGCAGTCATTTCTGCAAAAGGATTCCCGACCAAGTATTGAGTGCATAACTGTACATGATTATTTGAAGGTTGACGTTTTTTGTATTAAAAACACTTTTCTTTTATTGGTCGGATGAAATATGCTAATTTTGTGAGATAGGAATTTTGGGTTTTCATGAGCTGTATGCCAAAATCATCCATATAAAGACAATAAAAGACCTGAAATATTTCAGTTAGTGTGCAATGAATCTAAAATATATGAATGTTAAATTTTCATCATGACATTATGGAAAATAATGAACTTTATCACAATATGCTAATATTTTGAGAAGGACCTGTATATCTCTCTGGGACCACAACTAGTGGATCATTTCCCCCCTTAATCCACAGCTCTAGTGCTTATTTAAAATAGGAAAATAGGGCTGGCCAATGATTTAGGTGAACAGGATCACTTTAGTGAGTGACTCAGATTAACCCGTCCATAAAAAGAACCAAGTTTACCACCTTCAGTTCAGACTATCTCAAATTTTGAGAAAGGAGTGAAACAAGAAGTGCAAAAGCTGTATTGCAGGCCAACATTGGACAAGTTGTGTTTATGCGTACCTACATGGTACTTGATGGCATTTACCGTGTCGTTTTCATAGAATTACATTTAAAACTATTCAACTATTTAATAGTATATATTGTGTATATATGTTTTATAGATAATGTAAAAACTTTTCTTCATGAGTCTATCTGAGTGAAGGCCAAGCCTTGTAAGACTTGGTGTTGAGTCTTGTAAGGTGAAATATGTCGATCAGATAGGACTGGTTTGACTGGCTAATTTGATGATAACACTGCAGGTTCTTTCAGGAAAGCATGGAGGCTAACTCAATCATTTGTCGTCTTGCTTGCGCCAAGCAGCTACACATCTTTATTCTTGTTAAAATACCTTATTTTAATCAAACAACAGCCAGTGTGATGTGTACAATAGTCCATTGGACACTGCATATCCACAGACAGATCATCATCCATATATGATGCTTACTTCCTGTGTTTTAAGAGAGACGTAGCTAAAAAGGCATTTTTGCTGTTAAAAAGTGCTTTTAGAATTATTGATCTGCTTTGAAAAACAGTGGAATGGAAGATTAGGATTTATTAAGCTTCATACGTGCATAAAGCATGTATAGGTTTTATAGCTCCATAATCCGATTCTATGATATTGCCCTTTAATTTCTCAGTCCGTGTTGACCTTTTGTCATGAAGCCTGTCTAGAGATTTCTTATCAACTGTTGCCTTTATGCTGGCACAACTGCTCTTAGCTCACACAAACAGATAACTACTGTTAAAGCTCCAAGGTGTGCTTCCTCTTCACATTAGTAGTTTATGATAAAGGTGATTGCACCCTTGGATGTGCTTTGGGTGTCTTTTTTTAAAGGAAGGGTGGAAGCAAACAAGAGGAAAGCACAGTTCTCCCCTGCTGTCATCCAGCACTATTATCTCCAAATCCCTGAAGACGAGACTCAACATAGATTTCATTTGTTTAGTTATCTAGGCAGCTGCTCCTCTGCAACAAGTTACTGCAAAAGTCTGAACCATTTGTCTTTTTGGTTTTTAAAGTTATTTTTATTAGTTGCTTTATCGTATTTCAACATTTATGTAGTTGCTTCTAGTATTTGTTGTGTATATAAAATATGGTTATGATGTAGAGCACTTTGGACTGTGTGAAATGAGCCAAATAAAGTGGGAGTGTAAATAAATTAAATTTCCTTATTTGTCAAACAGGTAATCTAGGCCTATGATTAGTTGTGGAATGTTCTAAGATTTTGATTTTATAATTTTTTTTCATTGTGGTAAAACTTTTTGACTTCATTGATGGTCCTTTATTGAATATCTACAATTCTCACCTGGCAGCTTAGTATTACTGAAATAGCTTAAAAGATTTAACTTGGGGATTCCTTGCAAGACTTGTTAGTTTTAGATGATCGCCTTGTTGCCAGCAGCCATAACTGTCAATTTAAACTGTCATTTTAGGGTCAGCTTTAACAGAATTTGAAAAAGTTTTAAAAATAAAAATTTAAAACTCAACTTAGATTGTATTTTAGATTTTGTTTTTAATTAGTCAAATTTTTTTTAATATATGCTATTAGCGATTTAATCTGATAGTATGGTGTTGAATTCGACTGGACTGAGAAGACTGTGGATTGAACTGGATAATTTGAAACTACATAGAAATAAACACTTTTGCCAAAAAAAACCCCCACTTCTAAACATTTTTATCAATGGATAGATCTTAATCCATGGCTTAAGGTGATATGAAAATGACACACTGACACACAGTTTATGCCTTTATCTGTTCTTCTTCTGGTATTGGTGAAATAGATCTCATTTTCTGTGACCTGAAACAATAACATGCAGTACAGACCAAATGTTTGGACACACCTTCTCATTCAAAGAGTTGTCTTTATTTTCATGACTATGAATATTGTAGCTTCACACTGAAGGCATCAAAACTATGAATTAACACGTGTGGAATTATATACTGAACAAAAAAGTGTGAAACAACTGAAAATATGTCTTATATTCTAGGTTCTTTAAAGTAGCCACCTTTTGCTTTGATTACTGCTCCACTCACTCTTGGCATTCTGTTGATGAGCTTCAAGAGGTAGTCACCTGAAATGGTTTTCCAACAGTCTTGAAATAGTTCCCAGAGATGCTTAGCACTTGTTGGCCCTTTTGCCTTCACTCTGTGGTCCAGCTCACCCCAAACCATCTTGATTGGGTTCAGGTCCGGTGACTGTGGTTGCCAGGTCATCTGGCGCAGCACCCCATCACTCTCCTTCTTGGTCAAATAGCCCTTACACAGCCTGGAGGTGTGTTTGGGGTCATTGTCCTGTTGAAAAATAAATGATGGTCCAACTAAACGCAAACCGGATGGAATAGCATGCCGCTGCAAGATGCTGTGGTAGCCATGCTGGTTCAGTATGCCTTCAATTTTGAATAAATCCCCAACAGTGTCAACAGCAAAGCACCCCCACACCATCACACCTCCTCCTCCATGCTTCACGGTGGGAACCAGGCATGTAGAGTCCATCCATTCACCTCTTCTGCGCCGCACAAAGACACAGTGGTTGGAACCAAAGATCTCAAACTTGGACTCATCAGACCAAAGCACAGATTTCCACTGGTCTAATGTCCATTCCTTGTGTTCTTTAGCCCAAACAAGTCTCTTCTGCTTGTTGCCTGTCCTCAGCAGTGGTTTCCTAGCAGCTATTTTACCATGAAGGCCTGATTCACACAGTCTCCTCTTAACAGTTGTTCTAGAGATGTGTCTGCTGCTAGAACTCTGTGTGGCATTGACCTGTTCTCTAATCTGAGCTGCTGTTAACCTGCGATTTCTGAGGCTGGTGACTCGGATGAACTTATTGTCCGCAGCAGAGGTGACTCTTGGTCTTCCTATCCTGGGGTGGTCCTCATGTGAGCCAGTTTCTTTGTAGCGCTTGATGGTTTTTGCGACTGCACTTGGGGACACTTTCAAAGTTTTCCCAATTGTTCGGACTGACTGACCTTCATTTCTTAAAGTAATGATGGCCACTCGTTTTTCTTTACTTAGCTGCTCCTTTCTTGCCATAATACAAATTCTAACAGTCTATTCAGTAGGACTATCAGCTGTGTACTGTATCCACTTCCTGCACAACACAACTGATGGTCCCAACTCCATTTCTAAGGCTTGAAATCCCACTTATTAAACCTGACAGGGCACACCTGTGAAGTGAAAACCATTTCAGGTGACTACCTCTTGAAGCTCATCAACAGAATGCCAAGAGTGTGTGGAGCAGTAATCAAAGCAAAAGGTGGCTACTTTGAAGAACCTAGAATATAAGACATATTTTCAGTTGTTTCACACTTTTTTGTTCAGTATATAATTCCTCGTGTTAATTCATAGATTTGATTCCTTCAGTGTGAAGCTACAATATTCATAGTCATGAAAATAAAGAAAACTCTTTGAATGAGAAGGTGTGTCCAAACTGTTGTTCTGTACTGTACATCTAATGACATGTCCTCAGAAGTGACTGATTTGTCTCATAAACAAACCTCAGCAGGTAAATAACCCAAAATATCTTGCTAAAGTGACCGAATAAAGAAGCAACTTTTGATTTGAATGGACCTCCACCCCAGCTGACCTCCTTAAAGCCATTGCTTTGCACGTTTTATCAACAAACTGAAAATTATGCCCTGCAGGGGACTGTCCAACCTTGCATACAAACCGACCCACAGTGCAAAAACAAACCCAGCACAATTGATGTAAGAACAGCACAGCCAGTGATAAAGTGAGACCAATTCTAGGAACAATGTCATAAACTGTTGTCCACAAACACACCATCTGGAGCATGTTCAGAAGCTCCACACGGACACCTCCAGCCTGCTGGTTCAGCTATCCTTATTTAAGTTTTAAACTGAGTTTGAATCTTTTTTGGACCACCATAGAGCAATCTAAATGTTGGGTCTTCCAGCATGACCTAAAGTGGTCATATTTCAGAAAACAAATGTACAATAAATCACAATAAACATGTATTGATTTGACTGCTCAGATCAGGAGGCGACCTGTCACCTTGTTTTTCTTTGTGTGCCAACTCTCTCCCTGGCTGATTCTGATGCAACATCCACCAAGTAAGGCTCAACTCTCTGGGTACCTGAGCTGAGGTTTTTTCTTTTTTAAACTCTGCACACATTGAGTTATGTGTTATGTTGTTATGACAGGATCTTTTACTTTCAGGCTTTAGGAAAACAGTATGCGATCCAGTGTTTAAAAAATACATCCTTTCTTTCACATTGTGAACTGAACAGTCATATGTCAGCGACTAACCCTCTTTCACCTCCATACAAACCAACCACACCTTTTGGTTGCTGCTTAATCACTTGCCCACCCTTGCCACCCATCTGTAAACCCCCAGCCGACCTGCATTGTTTAAAACCTGCTGTCGTCTTGGCCCACGGCAGATTTGTTAAGAAGGTGATCATTACACATCCTATAGGAGTCCATATGCGGAGGGAGCCGCCGCAGCAGATGGATGAACTACATGGGAAGCTGGTTAATTATGGCCTGATGACACCCAGATGCCACTTGTTGCTTCACTGGAGATTACTTTTCCCCCAGAGCTGGCCAAAAGTTGCATGAGCCCCCCCCCCCCCCCCCCCGAATCACACCAGCATGACCTGATCATTTCTGCATTCTGCTTTCTGTAGTGAGCTAAAAATAAATTAGTTTTAGCTAAAGAATCACATCATTTACTTCATATTACTCATTGTGATTACCACTTTGGATAAACTGTTACATTTAAACATTTAATTTTCATTTTTAAATTTATTTTCATCGTAATTTAATAAAGCTTTCCTGAACATATATGTATAACATATGGTACTTAACACATGACGAAATGGTCAGAAGGGATAGACAAGGGAAAGCAATTCAAAACTAAATTGTGTAGATTTGGCTTTACGTGTTTTAGAAGGTGACAGCGGTAAATGAACAGTTATCTCTCTGCTTACTCATCTGCTCTTTGGCAGTCATGTCCAGTGAGCAGGTGGTAGATGCTGGGAAATTTTGGGAGGAGGGTGGGGGTATGGATGGGGGGAAGAAAAAAAAAGATAATACTCAATAATTTACTTCCAACCAGTTAAAGTGTGAATATTTTCCCATCTGAATCACCAGGAGAAAAGAAATGATTAAATTTACTCTAAATTAAAACAGTTTTTATGTTAGTTTGTAATAGGTCTATTCTAAGGTGGGTACATTGAGGTTTACTTCATGTGTATAAGTAAAAGATATATTTCTAAAACTTTCAAACTATGAAGCCTTTCTTTAGTATGTACATACATAGTATATTTCTTTGGTAACCTGTTCTCTGGGTGGCCTCCAGGTCAGCAGGGGGCTCTAAGTTGCAGCAAAGTCGCCACTTTTAACTCAGGCAGGTCTCATCCCAAAGCGAAAATATTTGTCCCAGAAAGTTCTGTTAAAACTTTTGGTTTTGGTGGCAAGAGAATAAAAAATATTTTTACCATTATTAAAATTCCCCCACACCTTTAAAGGAGTAGTTGCACCTTTCTTTGCTGATTTGATGGGTCTGATCATCTCTGTGGATTTCCTTTTACCATGTTTAGTGGACAAAAGGTTTTGTCTGCATTTTGTCCTATCCGAAAGGAAGTTTTGCATCTGAGTTTGATGTGAAAAAAACAAAGTCAGTAAGGGCTGTGGACATGACAGAACAGCCTTGTCTCCTGCAGCTGATACAGCTGCATCCCAGCGAATGCAAAGTTATTTGCATAGGAAAATATAAAGGATGCTGTCAGAAGACAGGGTGTAGTGTTACCTCATTATTTTGTTTCAGGATTTACACATCATCTTTCTGTTCTGTGCTGCAGAGGTTTAGGATGAGACATACGTAGCTCAAAGCTTCCCTTTGGTGACAGAATTATTTTGATTTCTGACTTTGGAAGGCATTTTATTTGTTAGCTTATTTATGTGATCTAGTCTTTTAGCCACATCCAAAACACTAAGAAACCTGCCTGCATTTAATGATGTCAGTTAATTTGCAATACCATTAAAAGGTCATCCATCTATGAAAACTATAAAAACACCCATTCCTAATCAGACCTTTAAGGACTTACCAGCCAGCTGTCATGGAGAGACAATTTATTTGGGTAGTTTTAATAAAGTTAAACCTATTAAAACACCCAAGATTAAACTTTTTGGGATACTTAAAATAACATCTTAGAACCAGCAAGGTAATTCCCAAAGAGCCAATAGCAGAAATTTTGGCATACACTAGTTGATTAAGAGAAGGACGATCTGTCTTTCAGCTTTGTGACAGTTTTCTGTCGGATCTCTCCTGTTTTTTAAAGACGAGTTTGAGATACTGTTCATCTGGTGTGGCTACTGACATTTATCCTGCATTGACAATATGCTTCTATGGTAAGGTACAAACACTGTAGTAAACATTAGTATCCAATGACAAATTTTTAAAAAATCAGGAAAAATATAAACCTGCAGGTTTGAGGATGTGTATCACATGGAACAGATAAAGAAATCTGTGACTGTCAGCCCTGTTTTGGGCATTCTTCTTTTTTTCCCAGTATTTAAAATGACAATTGTGTTTTTTGCAAAAAAACTAAAACTTGGAACATGTTGAGTATAAATGCTGAATTTTGTATAAATTAGAATGCTGCTGGCTGCTGGTGACTGGACACTGATCTGTTCATTCAACTCAAGCAGGGGTGCCTCCAGGGTGCCACTGATAACCTTGGGTTGGCAAAAGTCATTGTAGAAATTTAGGATTCAAAAATGACATGCTATAAAAGACAGAAAATGTACATAGCAGCAAACAAATAAGTAAATAAAGCCAACTTTACAACCTTCAACCCCTTCTCTGCCCACCCTGGTCAGTCAGTCCCATTTGTGCATTTTAATTAAGGACTAACTCAGGACTAACTAACAGGTGGTGAATGAGCTCCAGTCAGATGCAGCAGTTATTTTTTCAATCACTAAATTCATTTTGTTCATTTTGGTTTTTCATAGCATGCCACATCTGTCCCTTACTGCTGGCCAGAGGCAGCCCTTTATATGAAAACAGCTTGATAAAGCTTGATAAAACTTGATTAAACATCTGGACACCCATTTGAAAAACCTTGTGGGGACGCCCCTAGCAGAAAACTGAGCGAAACCATTATTTTTGAATCTTACGTTTTGCTACGTGGACAAACGTTTCCTTTTTCCTGAAGCATTTTTTTCCTTCCTGTCCCCTGGGCTGGTTCATTCAGGCAGCATGTCTTCAGTTGATATTTGCATCAGAGGCAAATCAGTCAGACTGGGAGAAAGGGAGAAACTTTGTCCAGTAGCTGCTACAGAGCTGTAGCAACTGAGCAAAACATGAATATTCCTATTATTAGGAAGTCATGGCAACAAAAGATGTAATGAACTAATTTTGCACTACTTCCATCTATTTTTCATTCAGTCATTTTCTACCACTTATTCCATAGTGGATCATGGGGAAGTTGGTGCCTATATCCAGCAGTCTATGGGTGAGAGGCAGGGTAAACCCTGGACAGATCGGCAGTCCATCGCAGGGCAACACACAAACAACCATGCACACACCTAAGGGCAATTTAGAGTGACCAATTAACCTAACAGGCATGTCTTTGGACTGTGGGAGGAAGCCGGAGTACCTAGTGAGAACCCACGCATGCACGGGGAGAAAATGCAAACTCCATGCAGAAAGACCCCTGGCCGGGAATCGAACCCTGGACCTTCTTGCTGCAAGGCAACAGTGCTACCAACTGCACCACCGTATTTTACATACACTTCCTATATTTTTTAATCTATAAAAATAAATTTTTGGCACAAAGATACATCAGGTCTGAAACTGAAATTCAGCATAATTTAATGGCTAAATTACAGTGCCTTGCGAAAGTATTCGGCCCCCTTGAACTTTTCAACCTTTTGCCACATTTCAGGCTTCAAATATAAAGATATAAAATTCTAATTGTTTGTGAAGAATCAACAAGTGGGACACAATCGTGAAGTGGAATGAAATTTATTGGATGTGTCAAACGTTTTTAACAAATAAAAAACTGAAAAGTGGGGCGTGCAATATTATTCAGCACCTTTACTTTCGGTGCAGCAAACTCACTCCAGAAGTTCAGTGAGGATCTCTGAATGATCCAATGTTGTCCCAAATGACTGATGATGATAAATAGAATCCACCTGTGTGTAATTAAGTCTCTGTATAAATGCACCTGCTCTGTGATAGTCCCTGGGTTCTGTTCAAAGCGCAGAGAGCATCATGAAGACCAAGGAACACACCAGGCAGGTTCAAGATACTGTTGTGAAGAAGTTTAAAGCCAGATTTGGATACAAAAAGATTTCCCAAGCTTTAAACATCCCAAGGAGAACTGTGCAAGCAATCATATTGAAATGGAAGGAGTATCAGACCACTGCAAATCTACAAAGACCCGGCCGTCCCTCTAAACTTTCATCTCAAACAAGGAGAAGACTGATCAGAGATGCAGCCAAGAGGCCCATGATCACTCTGGATGAACTGCAGAGATCTACAGCTGAGGTGGGAGAGTCTGTCCATAGGACAACAATCAGCCGTACACTGCACAAATCTGGCCTTTATGGAAGAGTGGCAAGAAGAAAGCCATTTCTCAAAGATATCCATAAAAAGTCTTTTTTAAAATTTGCCACAAGCCACCTGGGAGACACACCAAACATGTGGAAGAAGGTGCTCTGGTCAGATGAAACCAAAATCGAACTGTTTGGCCACGATGCAAAATGATACGTTTGACGTAAAAGCAACACAGCTCATCACCCTGAACACACCATCCCCACTGTCAAACATAGTGGTGGCAGCATCATGGTTTGGGCCTGCTTTTCATCTGCAGGGACAGGTAAGATGGTCAAAATTGATGGGAAGATGGATGGGGCCAAATACAGGACCATTCTGGAAGACAACCTGTTGGAGTCTGCAAGAGACCTGAGACTGGGATGGAGATTTATCTTCCAACAAGACAATGATCTAAAACATAAAGCCAAATCTACAATGGAATGGATCACAAATAAATGTATCCAGGTGTTGGAATGGCCAAGTCAAAGTCCAGACCTGAATCCAATCGAGAATCTCTGGAAAGAGCTGAAGACTGCTGTTCACGAACGCTCTCCATCCAACCTCACTGAGCTCCAGCTGTTTTGCAAGGAAGAATGGGCAAGAATTTCAGTCTCTCGATGTGCAAAACTGATAGAGACAAACCCCAAGCTACTTGCAGCTGTAATTGCAGCAAAGGGTGGCGCTACAAAGTATTAACGCAAGGGGACCAAATAATATTGCACGCCCCACTTTTCAGTTTTTTATTTGTTAAACAAGTTTGACACATCCAATAAATTTCATTCCACTTCACGATTGTGTCCCACTTGTTGTTGATTCTTCACAAAATGAATTTTATTTCTTTATGTTTGAAGCCTGAAATGTGGCAAGAGGTTGAAAAGTTCAAGGGGCTGAATACTTTTGCAAGGCACTATAACTTTCCTGACCCAACCTTACAGTAAGAAAAAGCTTGTGCAAAGACTGCTCAGGTGTTCTGAGGTGAGAGGTGAGAAAATGATAGGAGACGGTTTGGCCTCCCGTTTATATTCACATCTAACATGTTACAAACACACCTGGCTTGTTTACCATTGCTCCCTGTCTTACATATGTTAATTACATTGATAGTGCTCTTCCCTCTTATCCCAAAATGTTTTCCTCTGCTTCCCCCACAACACCAATCCAAATGACCAAATTCAGAACTTGAGAGTTCGTTAAAGTACTGTAACTCTTCAATCAATGTGTGATCTTGTTATAAAATTTTTTTTTATCGAAACCCAAATCCGCTACAGACATTCGTTAATAATGACTGCTGGTGATGCATCAACTTTAACATGGGTTGATCTGTTCAGTGTACTCTGACATTCTGCCCATGGGAATTTCCACACAGGCTGAAATGCAGAACATGTTTCTACTGCAGGGGAACGTTAAAACAGTTATGACAATGCCTTGCAAACGTTTTCCTACCACAAAATACAAAATACATTGAATCACAAACTTGAAGGTATTTTACTGGAATTTTATTTAATAGACCAACACAATCTAGTGTTTTTTTTTTTTTTTTTACCTCTTTACGAACAAGAATCGCAAAACTGTGGCATGCATTTCTGTGCAGCCCCTACAAGTTTAAAAAAAAAATCTGTATCTGCAATACAGCTGGGAGATAACTAGATAACATAACTCCTTTGACATATGTCTCTACAAGCTTTGCATAACTAGAAACTAAAATTTTTTCCCATTTGTCTTTGAAAAAAAAGCTGAAGCTCAGTTCTATTAGATGAGATTGTGAGAACACCAATCAAATCAGATTTAGGTTTGGACTTTGACAGGGCCATTCTAAATGGTAAATGGACTGAACTTATATAGGGCTTTTCCAGTCACACAGACCGCTCAAAGCACTTTACACTAGAGCCACATTAACCCAATCACACTCACTAATGCTCACACATTCACACACTGATATGCAGATTGGTAGACAACTTGCCCAGTGCCTAGCCCAGGGGCACATTGACATATGGCAGGAGGAAGCTGGAATTGAACCCACAACCTTCTGATTGCAAGACGACTACTCTTCCTACTGAGCCACAGTCGCCTCATATGAACTCGTACTCGTACTCGTACTCGTCGTCTTCCGCTTATCCGGGACCGGGTCGCGGGGGCAGCAGACTCAACAGAGACGCCCAGATGTCCCTCTCTTCAGACACCTCCTCCAGCTCCTCCAGGGAGAGCCCAAGGCGTTCCCAGGCCAGCCGAGAGACATAGTACCTCCAGCGTGTCCTGGGCTGTCCCCTGGGCCTCCTCCTGGTGGAACGTGCCTGGAACACCTCCGGAGGAAGGCGTTGCAGGAGGCATCCAGTATAGATGCCCAACTGGCTCCTCTTGATGTGGAGGAGCAGCGGCTCTAGTCCGAGCCCCTCCCGGATGGCCGAGCTCCTCAGCCTATCTCTAAGGGAGTGCCCGGCCACCCTATGGAGGAAGCTCATTTCAGCCGCTTGTTTCCGGGATCTCGTTTTTCGGTCATGACCCAAAGTCGATAGCCATAGGTGAGGGTAGGAAATTAGACCGACCGGTAAATCAAGAGCTTCGCTTTTCCGGGGATCGGGCCGCTGAGGTCTCCACCTTCGTCCGCCGCCTAATCCTTTTTGCACCGGTCCCTCACGGTTCCCCCTGCAAGTGGTGGGCCCACTGGGGGGTGGCCTCGCGTCTCTCGTTCGGGCATGGTCCGGCCGGGTCCTGCGAGGAGCAACTCGGCCACCAGGTGCCCTCCGGCGAGTCCCGACCCCAGGCCTGGCTCCAGGGTAGGACCCCGGGGAGACCCTACCAGGGGCATTTAAGCCCCAGACAACATAGCCTCTAGGATCATTTGAGCACTCAAACCCCTCCACCACGTTAAGGTGGCGGTTCAAGGAGGGGACATATGAAAACGGTTTGATCTAAACCATTGTAGCTCTGCTGGAATGTTTTGGGTCATTGTTCCTGTGGAAGGTGGTGTGCTGTCTTCTTGTGGGTTACTTTTAACCACGGCTTTCTTCTTACTCTTTAAATGAGGCCAGATATATGAAGCACATGAGTAAATATGACCACAAATTCTCCTACCTTAGGTGCAGGTCTCTAGATTTCCTCCAGAGTTAACATGGGCCTCATGGCTGCTTCTCTGATTATTGCTTTGCCTGTCCAGCCCGTCAGTTAGATGGATATTGTTTTACAACCCTCCTTTTAACTTCTCCACAACTTTCTCCCTGACCTATCTCCTGTGTACTTTGGTCTCCATGATGCTGTTAGTTCACTGATGTTCTCTAACAAACTTCCAAGGATTTCACTAAACAGCTGAATTTAGTCAGAGATTAATCTACACATAGTTCACTGATGGAAGCTAGTTGTATTGGAATTTATTTAGGAGTATTAGAGTAAAGGGGGCTAAATACAATAAAGACACACCACGTGCTTTGGATTTTTATTTGGAAACAATGTTGAAAACCGTGTGCCATTTTCCTTCCACATGTGAACTGTAAAAATACATTGATGTTTGTCGTTGTAACGTGACTAAATGTGGGCAAGTTCAAGGGTTGGGAATACTTTTGCAAAGCAATGTAGATTAGACAGAGTGATCATTAGGAAGCCTAGATGATGAAAGCCTAGATGCCATGTTGGTCATGAGAATAGACATACAGTAGTGGTCACATGAATAAAAGCGAACATATTGTTAAATGATGGTAATAACAGCAACAATCAGTTGTCCTGACTTGGATTCAAACTCGCATACACACACACCTTCCTTTGAAGTGCATGTGTGTGTATGTTGGCGTGGTCTCTGTCTGCTGTCCCTCCCACATGAATAGAGCCGAGCCCTGCGCAGTCGACAGCTGTCTCCTTTGAAGGCCCAAAGACAAAAAGCCTTAAATCCAGCGACCTCCCCTCTTTTATGTGTTCACCTGATACTGCTCTTCCTCGCCTTACTGTCACTCTGTTTAGCTCTGCTGCTCCAGGCTGCAGCTTGTCGCCACACTGTATAGTCCAGGGGCTCATTTGGCCCATCGAAGTGTAAATAGTTTCAAAAATCTGTTTCAATTGGTTTGACAGCTGAATGGTGATTAGGAAAAAGTCTTCAAGCAAACGTGTCAGTTTGATATCGAGCAGTTCATTGTGCAAAAGCCTTGAATCAGTCCTGCTTTCTTTCATATTAAACGTGAAAGGCTTTCTTCTAATGACTTACTGAAGAATGATTTGAGATTTTTTCACAGAATAGTACATATTTGATTGTGATTTAGTTTTTCAGTAGGATTTATGCCAGGCTAAGAAATAGCTGATAGGTTTTCAATAGCCTCACACTATTAGGCTAGCTGTGTGAAAAAAGTGTCCTCCTCACAAGGGAAGTAAAAAGTCTTAAAAATAAATTCAGCCTAATCTCACCCTGAAAATGTAAGAAAAACACAACCGTTAATTATATATAATAAATATAACTGAGTTTATTTCAAATTCCTACTTTCATTTTATTTCTGTGAACTTAGAATTAGTAATCCATTACTTTCTGTTTCCCTGGGCATAACTGTGAGATAATACAGAAACCCATGTCCTTTAGTCATTGGCCTGGAAGGGCCCATAGTGCGTGGTAAATAGACTGAACCTAGAGGGGTTGCACAATGAAACTGAAACACCTGGTTTTAGACCACAATAATTTATTAGTATGGTGTAGGACCTCCTTTTGCGGCCAATACAGCGTCAATTCGTCTTGGGAATGACATATACAAGTCCTGCACAGTGGTCAGAGGGATTTTAAGCCATTCTTCTTGCAGGATAGTGGCCAGGTCACTACATGATACTGGTGGAGGAAAATGTTTCCTGACTTGCTCCTCCAAAGCACCCCAAAGTGGCTCAATAATATTTAGATCTGGTGACTGTGCAGGCCATGGGAGATGTTCAACTTCACTTTCATGTTCATCAAACCAATCTTTCACCAGTCTTGCTGTGTGTATTGGTGCATTGTCATCCTGATGCACGGCACCACCTTCAGGATACAATGTTTGAACCATTGGATGCACATGGTCCTCAAGAATGGTTCGGTAGTCCTTGGCAGTGACGCGCCCATCTAGCACAAGTATTGGGCCAAAGGAATGCCATGATATGGCAGCCCAAACCATCACTGATCCACCCCCATGCTTCACTCTGGGCATGCAACAGTCTGGGTGGTACGCTTCTTTGGGGCTTCTCCACACCGTAACTCTCTCGGATGTGGAGAAAACAGTAAAGGCGGACTCATCAGAGAACAATACATGTTTCACATTGTCCACAGTCCAAGATTTGAGCTCCTTGCACCATTGAAACCGATGTTTGGCATTGGCATGAGTGACCAAAGGTTTGGCTATAGCAGCCCGGCCGTGTATATTGACCCTGTGGAGCTCCTGACGGACAGTTCTGGTGGAAACAGGAGAGTTGAGGTGCACATTTAATTCTGCCGTGATTTGGGCAGCCGTGGTTTTATGTTTTTTGGATACAATCCGGGTTAGCACCCGAACATCCCTTTCAGACAGCTTCCTCTTGCGTCCACAGTTAATCCTGTTGGATGTGGTTCGTCCTTCTTGGTGGTATGCTGACATTACCCTGGATACCGTGGCTCTTGATACATCACAAAGACTTGCTGTCTTGGTCACAGATGCGCCAGCAAGACATGCACCAACAATTTGCCCTCTTTTGAACTCTGGTATGTCACCCATTTCAATATTTTGAGCAAAGCTGTGCTCTTACCCTGCTAATTGAACCTTCACACTCTGCTCTTACTGGTGTAATGTGCAATCAATGAAAACTGGCTACCAGGCTGGTCCAATTTAGCCATGAAACCTCCCACACTAAAATCACAGGTGTTTCAGTTTCATTGTCCAACCCCTGTATGCAGTCATGCCAAACACTCAAATTCAGTTCAATTCAATTCAAAAATACTTTATTAATCTCAAAGGGAAATTAAATGTTGTTGTAGCTCATTATGCAGGTTTCTTCAAAGAGCCGTTGTAGATGCTGATGGCTGTGGGCAGGAAGGATCTCCTGTAGCGCTCCGTCTTGCAGCACATCTGAAGAAGCCTCTGACTGAAGACACTCTGTTGTTGTAGGACAATCTCATGAAGAAAGAGCTTCACACTAGAGACACATTCACCTGGTTGCACTCACAAACTTGCACACATTCATTCACCAATATGAAGATCAGTAGGCAACTTCAGGTTAAGTGTCTTGCTCAGGGGCACATTGACATGTAGCAGGAGGAACCTGGAACTGAACCCACACCTTGCAGATTGTAAGACGACTTGTCTTTTACCTGAAGGTAAACATCTAAACAGTTTTTGTCTGGGATATATGGTCTCTGTAGAGATGTTAGCTGCCCTTTTCCTGACCCAAGACCTGTACAAGTCCTGGATGGAGGGAAGGTAAGCCCTGATGATCGTCTCTGTACACCTAATTGTTCGGTGCATTTTGTCCATGTCGTGTTTTGTGGATGAGCAGAACACCACAGTGATACACAGGACAGACTAAATAATGGTAGTGTAGTAGATGACCAGCAGCTCCTTGGAAGGTTGTACTTCTTGAGTTGCCGTAGGAAGTACAATCTCTGCTGGAGCTTCTTCCAAACAGTATCTATGTGTGAGGACCATCTCAGGTCCTAAGAAATGGTGGTTTCTTGGGTTTGGCATGAAACTGAAATGAACATGTAGAAAAGCCCCTCATGCTCACTTGTAAGTCTTATAACAGAATAATGGTCTGAAACACCTGACCTAATCAACACAGAAATGGCTTACCAGTCACAAAACCAACCTTCTTCCATGTACATCTCAGTCCACACCTAAATTCTACAAAAAACCTTTTAGTGAGCTGAAGAGAAGACAACATGAGAGGACCCAGGATTCTGGATAATCTAGATAGATTGTAAAGCGGAGGAATGGTCAAAGATCCATTTTAACTTTGTGAAGCCTAAGAGATTTGTGCTTGCTGATATTAGAAACATGGTTGCTAATAAGCATGGAAGTAGTGATTTTATTAAAGACATGTATTTCAATTTTGTTTTAGAATAAATATTCATTGTGCGATTATACTGCTACAATAGAAGGTTAATTTAATTTTAGGAGTTTTACATATCTTTTCCAAGAGTGCCAATAAATGTGGAAGCTACTGTATCTACAATGTTTATCAGAACTTTAGTTTAATTAAAACATAGTAATGTCTCCTCTCGTTTCTACAATTTAACAAGCAGTGACTTTCGTAAATGAACAAATCTCAATGCTCAAAAGAAAAAATTTCACTTTGGCTCAGGTTACAAAGTGGCACCCAAGCAAATCTTCTCCTTAAGATACCTCCCATACACCTCATGCCCTCTGACTAAAAAGCACCATAGATGAAAGCTAAAAATAAGACTGTATATTTGGAAGAAGATCTGGGAGTCTTGGAAGTGTGTGTGATAACCCAGGGAGTCTGCCCTCCATGTGTCTGACTGCCTCCCATTCACTGAGGGTAATTAGAAAATCTTCAAGGCAGGAGCTACTTGACTTTGTGTGTCAATGTATGTGTGTGCAACTTGAACATGAGGAGGCAGAGGCCCAATACTGTACCAGGCAAAGGTTTCCACCAAATCGTTCTTGCATAACTCATTGAGTGATAACACCGGTGCATTCCGCTCAACACATATCACAGCTGGCAGCATCCTTGCTTCACTTTTTCCCAGCTCTCTTTTTCAATGCAGTCCGTTTCACAGCGCAGGATGAACTGGAAAGCATAAGGGTCCTACTGTGGATGGGACAGGAATTAAATTGCTACTTTGGAGGATTCACTCGGTACTGCTTTGTTTAGCAGAGATAAAGAGATTTGTGGGATCAGCCAGGCCACAGGTCACTACGTTCATCAGGAGGTAGGTTAGCTGGGGTTAAAGCTGCAGGTGTTCCTACATCTACTGAAAATCTTTACCTTACAATCTGATATTAAACAGTTTGATGAGAAGGGTATTGCACAAATACTGTTTGCTGGCACGTTTTCTCCTATTTAAACCTGTAATGGCGGCTACAAATAACAAATTAGATCATATTGCTAAATTTTATCATTTCATGCTTTTTCTTGGTTAAACTGAAGTGTTTTCATTCAGACTCTGTTAAATGTGAGTATCTTCCTGCATGATCAGATAGTAGATTGTATAAACATGAACATACAGAGCGTACAGGCTATAAAACACCACCATCAAACAGTGTATATACACTCAGCTTGCCAAAAACACAACCTTTAGCTGCACTCTCAACACTTCCTCAGCCATCATCCGATGAGCAGCTGGTCTCCATGGCTGCTGTCCTCCCATAGGCTCTCATGGCATATTGCACCTCTGTGTTAATTTCCAATTGGCTGTGAGCACTATACGAACTGACGATTCCAGCGTCTGGAAAGTTGCAATGTTTACAGAGTGGCGCCTTGATCCAAAGGGTGTGTTTGGAGGGTTGTAAAGCTCTGGCTGAGAGAGCTGAATGTGTTAATGTGTAGCTCTCTTCCTGCGGCACGGTTGTGGGGGTGAGACGCTCGGATAATGTTTAGGCCTGTGGACTTTGGCACTTGTTTCTTTCTCATTCACACAAAAGAGTAAAATGTGCTGATCATTTACCAACAAAGTGAGGCCGAATTAACTCAGAGGTCAGATGCAGAGTCACTCCTGGTCAAAATGGATGTAGGGTAGAGTGGAGTTTATGAAGTATTTAAGATTTTTCAGCCTTAAACTGACCTCTTCATTAACACAAGCCCAATACTTAATTTATATGGTCGTTGTAGTTGCAGCTCAAAGTGTTGACATGTTTTTTGTTCTTTCACACTTTTTTTGATAAAGTATTTTGGGTCAAATAGGACTGTCTAAAAGTACTGCCTCATCCCTCTTTTTCTTGTCTTCCAAGAAGCCAGATTTTCTGGTAAAGTGTTATTGATCAATCAAGCATTCAGCAATAGTTGTATTCATTTTGGTAAGTGTTCAATGCAGTTGTGTAACATATGCAGCTCTCAAACATCTTTTAAATAATTTACTGGAAAACTTAACTTTATTGTGAAAATCATATACCAAATATATCAGTTTGTTTAAAAAGAAATACTCTTATACTCTCTTTGCTTTCCAAGATTGTAATAAAAATATACACAGAGCACATATCTGATGATAATACAATGTGCTGTAATCAGTTAACCAACGAATTGCCCGAGCCGCTCCCTGGGTCTTGTCTCTTCTCCGTACCGTTGGTCCATGCCGTGTCATCTGTCTGCTTTAGGGGAGTGCCTTTCCACCTCTCCGGTTGCAAACACCTTTACATTAAACACTACTACAACTACAACTTCTGGCTCCACTTCTGTGAACACATCCAGCAACATGCAGACATGCTTGGGCAAGTGTAGGTGTGCACACACGCACACATAAACAGGCACTATACAACTGCAAGAAAGTATGTAGCAGCTTACAAATTCAAATGTCAGTCACTTGGTGCATTTTATTGTTGCCAAATTTGACAATTATATATGATTTGTGGGTTGGTGTGTGATTTTTGTAAATTAATTTTTGTAACAAAAGTCTTACTTGTATGCATTTTTTTATTATAAAAATAAAAAGCACATACTCACTTTTGCTTAACATTTTAATCAAACCTTTGAATTAATAGGTGAGCAAAGAGGCACAGGTGACTGTGCAGGTTTGTTGCTGATCCTGCTCTGATGGATGTTTTCATTTAAGTAATTCTGCACTCAGCTTTGCAGTCTCCAACATCATTTACATACAGCCAGATGCTGCTGTTTGCTTTTTCACTTTTTAACCATATTGTCACTTTTTGCCTAAGAGTGTTCATTTAAATGTGGTTTACCATTTCTGTGCTGCTCTGTGAACCAGACTGCACTGGTTGACTTTAAAAATACCTTTCATTCTCTATCTGTCTTTGCATTTGTTTGGCCACATGGCATGCCAATCAAAACAAAGTACCACCCCTGCATGGATACTTATAGCAGGATTTGGCCCTTCCAGATGGGAGTCGACTTTGGTTTTTCGCTACAAATAGTCGTCTCTTAGAACAACACATTCTAGACTAAATTTCCGAGCCCTGACAGGGTAAGGCAGCCAGACCCGCCACACTGTTTGCTTAAGCTGTCAGGACAGGACATGTTGAAAAATAGGTATAAAACAATTCAAATCTCAAAAGATGTGTTCATGTATACCAGCAACTTGGTGGTGTTCCAACTTGTTCACAGCTTTGTTAATGTAATGTTGATGAATTAATAATTTCCCTCTTTGTCATCAAACCTTTACATTATTAGGAGTTGAGGAACCACAAACCATATGAGGAACAAACTCTGCAGACCGAAGTCATTTAGTTTGCTTGTAGAGATGTTATACCAGCAGGCCTACTTACAGTGAAGTACTGTCAGTAATGTTTATTACATTATAAGAAACCTGCTCTTATTGCTGATGCTCAGCTGACATTGTTTGACCCCCATGAAGATTAAACATAATAAATAATTTATTTCCTCTTTAAGGCCTCTTGTCCTCCCTTTTATTTTTTGAGGGCAATGTGAAGATCTCTCCCCTCCTTTACTCCCTCACTGCTTAGCTCAGATGTATATTTTTGCTTCAGCCACGAGGAGTACAAAGACCTGCACATCTTCCCAGGCTATAAATCCCACTTAATTAAATAGATTATTTTCTTTACATTTTTAGTAGTGATTTACCAACAAAAGGCAGTAATGTAATGCTTCTATGACAGTTTTATATGATGAAATTATGCAGAAACATGGAGAAAAATCTGCATCAGTAATGCACCTGGATTTCAGTATTTTGTTAGAAAGACTATGCAACAAACACATTGCTTTGCAAAAGCATTGAAACATATGGAGATTTTTCACATGTTTCCACATTACAGCAACAAACGCAAATGATGTACAGACACAAAGTAGTCCGTAACCATGATACGTTATTTCAAAACCTTTTATACCTTTAATGTCACAGATATCCAGTTCAATTAAACTTAAAAACAAGACAATCTACAAGAAGAAATGTAAAAAACAAAAAAAACAACTTAGCAGTTAACACCTAACATCAGGTACAGTGACCATGATTAACTAGAAAATAACTTGAAATAAACTTAAATAACTGTGTTGACTTCATTTCTATTTATCTTTATACTATATATTATCCTGCTTTCTCCATATGTCTGGACCAAGCAGCTGGGATATAAACTAGAAACTTTCCTTTCTAAGAGAACATCCAGAGCCCAAATCTTCTCAAAGCTTGTGGAAGAATGCATTCTGGTCTGATTAAGTCAAACTTTAATAATACTTGAAGATCTGCCCAAGGTGAAACATGGTGGTGGCAGCATCATGACTTGGGATAGCATTTCCTTAGTTGGTACTGGGGCTTTTGTAAAAGTGCATGAAAATATGAACAGTTCCAAAGACAGTCAGTTTTGACCCCAATTTTGAAGAAAGTTGAAGATGATTTTTCTGCATCTTGAGAATCCAAGAATTTATCCATATCAACAAAAAATTACTTGATATAAGGAAAAAAAAAAAACTAAAAACTTTTAAAATAGCCTAGTTAGCCTTGAGTCCAAAACTACATTTGACAGAAATTCCGCAGGATCATCTTTCGTCTTTTTCCTTCGAACAGATGTTGGTTTTTCTCTTGAATTGTTCAGGACAAATGAAACATTGTATGTGGAAAAAAAAATTAATTATTAATCATAGTCTTATTTCTTAACATCACAAAAATCTGGCATTTTAATAGGGGGTGTAGACTTTTTACAGACACCGTATCTTTATACATATATTTATTGTTCCAAAAAAGTCTGACAAACCTGGTGTGCATTTGTATTCATCCTCTTTTCTTCAAGGATGCACCAGGTAGGTAACTTCTGCCTTCAGAAGTTACCTAAGTAGTAATTAAAAGCTTATCAGGGGCCAGATGAGACCAAAACTTGTTAGGATAGGTGCAAAGTGCTAACTAACAATGCACATCACTCAGAAAACACCAATGTCCATTGTGAAATATTATAGAGGAAACATTGTCCTGTAGGAAATATTTTCTTCAGCAGGGAAAGAGAAGGTGGTCTGAGTTGCTGGTAAGACACAGGACCGCTAAACACAGGACAACCCTGTAAGAATTCCTGTTATAGGCACCAAAAGACCTGAGACTGGGACAAAGACTCTGAATATACAGCAAGAGCTACAGTGGACTGGTTTTAATCTAAACATCTTTACAGCATGGTCTAGTTAAAATTCAGACCTAAATGCAGTTATGAAGACTTAAAAATTATGTTCAAAGACGCTCCCTATCTAATTCGACTTAGCTTGAGCTATTTTGCAAAGCAAAATAGGCATAAAGAAAGTCATGTAAAGCTGATAAGAGACCTTCCCCAAAAGCTTGCAGCTGTGCCTGCAGCAAAAGGTGGTTCTGTGAAGTCTTGACTCCGGAGCGTTGAATGCAAATGTACACTTCACTTTTTTTGATTTTTATTTGTTAAAAAAAAAAAAAAAAGAAAATTAAAACCATGCATAATTTTCTTTCCACTTATAATCACCTACTGCTTTGTGTTGGTCTGTCATATAAAATCCATTGAAATTTATTTAAAAAATGTATTTATAAAACATTTATTAAATTAGTTTCTAATGTGACAAAATGAGACAAAGTCTAAGGGGTATGAATACATTTGTAAGGCTCTGTACAGCAGGGGAAGAACAAGAGAAATCAGATCAACAAGGGGTTGGTGTTGCATGTCATGTTTTTTATGTTTTAAGCTACGTGGATCAGCTGCATCGTCTTAGCAAACAGATGAGGTTTACAGAATAATGTCTTTTGTGGCCTTTGTTTATTGCTTCAGGACTTGTTTGGATAGAAATCACAGTTTTCCATACAAAGGTTTCTCTTTCTTATGTGTATGTTTCTCTTTTGTATGTTTTATTATTATAATAAGCTATTTCTCTCCAAACTCTATATTTCTAATGATTACTCTTATATCTGCTGTAATGCCTCTGTAACCCCAGAAAACTCATGACAGCCATGATACAACTGTGATTGCACCAAAGCTTTACAGTGTCTTTACATTACTGATTTATAGCTATACACATACTGTACATCAACCTCTTTTACTACACATGCCTGCTGTAATGTGTAATTGGGTTTTTGTCATAGCCCTGACCCATAGAGGAAGTGCAGAGGTGCATGTGAGGATGTTGGAGGGGGAAGGGCTGTGTTTCTTGGTAACTGGTACCAGTGGGCAGCTTCCTGATGGCGTCTTCACCTGAACAGTGACTCCCCAAAGAACCTCCACATCACAAACACCTCTTGCATCATGAGCACAACCTGCTCTTACACTGCAGACTGACCCCATGATGCACTCTGTGGGAGAGACTGATTTTTATGCAGTGCACTGGGAATGTACATTTACAAGTCAAGGGTTTAAGTGAGTCAGACACAAGCATGTACTGTAGCTCTGCATAGGTTGAGAAGACAATATATCGAATACTTGCCCTTACCATCAAAGTATTGCTTCATTTTCACCAAAATAAGAATATGACCATAATTTTTGAGCTTTTGAGAGATTGCTTTAATTTCATTTAGAAGATGCCTCTGTTCCAAATGGCTTATAAGTCAGATCAAAATGGGGTTCTGCGTCCCAGTCAAGGAACCTTTGGAATTCGCTTGGAACGTTCTGGTTTAGTGATTGATTTTCTACTACAGTCTACTACGGCTGCTACATTTCTATCTGGGAGATATTTAGCCAGCAGGAAAATGTGAGGTTAATTCTTCTTATTTAAATTTTCTCAGTATTGGTGATTTTTGACTTTGACATGGTCTAACGGAGTTTGTTTTTATATGACATTAAATTTAAACTGTATTTTCAATAACAATAACAATAAAAAAAACAAATACAACTAGGCAAGTGGAAAAATGCTTTACTGAGGCTTGGAGCAATGAGCAAACTTCCTATGAACATGTCTGTAGCAGAGTGCCACTGTATTACTTTAGCTTTTCATTGACTTCCTTATCTTATGACCTGGCAGCATATGACTTATTGAAGAACCTTTATTATGGCTGTTTAAAATCACTTATATTGAAGCAACATCAAATATCAGCAAATACCAATATATGACCCACTAAATTAAATAAGTAAAATTATACAAACAAAAATCTGCCAGTCTGTGTGGGAAAAGATCGCTTTTTAAAACCATGGCTAATGGAAGGCTTAAACTGATACTTTTCTAACTTCCTGTAAAGAGAACAAGAGAAGATTCACAACATTTTTCTTAGTATTTAAAAAATGTGTTTCAGTTTCAGCTTTTGTAAAGTTGCTGTTGAAGTAAATGGTGATAGCCTGTCTTTCATAAACCAAATAGCACATGGGGAAGTTGGATGGGGCTAAAAACCCAGCAGCCCCCTACTTTTGGTGCTAATAGTTACGACACAATCTGAATGATGGCTTTTTATGATGTTATTATCTCCAGGAAAGACCAGAAAACACAAATCCCAAAAGAAGATTTGGTTATTCAAATGCTATAGTCAAGCAGGACACAACATGCAACTTCTTTTTGTTCAGCTAACGTTAGTCTGCACAGCAGTCTGCTTCTGTATAGTAAGCTTTTGTTCTTCATGGCTTGGTTAATTTCTGAGCACATTTGCTTCTTGGAGTTACCGTACAGTCTCAATGTGCTCAAAGCATTTTTAGTAATAGATACAAAGGGTGTCTTACCAAACAACCTTTTACCCTGAAATAAATGGCTGCTGAAACTTTGGACTTGTTTCTGTAACCAGGGCAAATGTTTTACACCTTTAGCTAGCAATAATCAGATTTGTATACATCCCAGTGAATGCTTTTTGTTTGGAAATATGTCTGAACAACTTGACAATTGTCAACAGACTTCTAGACTGAAGTTGGGATATATTTGGTAAGAGAATGAATGCTTTTTCAAAGATTTTATATTGGTTTATTAGCACTGTGTAGACATGTTTTAGTTCAGCCTAACAAGTCTGAAAGAAAGGGACCAGTGGCCTGTGTTGGGCTTAAGCTGGGAACCACTTGATTGTACTGTCTTAGCATCATGCTGGTCGATGTGAAACAAATGTGTCAGTCTGGGAGATTCTTTGTGTTTTATGTCTTTTTTTTAATTATTGTTGTATAACTGGAGGACTTTTCTGAAAACAAATGACCTTAAGCTTTGTAAAACTCTTACATGTATATAGTAAATTTACACATAGAAAACTTAATATTGGGACATGTGATGATGAACTACACGCTACATGTGCATGGTTTTGTCTGTATCTCGAAGACACAAAAGGCTTGTGTACCTTTTTTTTCTTATGCTCATTTATAGCTTGACTGGATAAATTAAAACACACATATTCTGAAGCATATGTCTGCAAAGAATTGCCACTGCTGTTAACGCTAATGTCTCTGTAAACACATTACAGGGGGCCAGTTACACAGGATCAAACAGCAGGCCTTTTGGAAGAAATAGACAGGTGTGTTTGGAGATGGTACGCTGACATAGCACCTCATAATGCCCTCTCAGCAAGCACACACAAACACCTTAAAAGCCTTACAATACCAAATTTGGCCCTGAAGAAGGAGCGGCCGACACTCTGTTTACAGACGAACACAATGAATGACAAGCTCCAGGTCAGCATTTACTCTCATTTCCTAAACAAACTTTAACGTCTCGACCGTGAATGACTGAAACTTGACCCGACCAGCAGGTCTGCAGGTGTGTTTGACAGGCAACAGGGGAAAACTGTGTATGTGCACGTGTGTGTGTGTCTATGTGTGTGTAAGTGTGAATACATGCACTGTTGGATCAGGAAGCAGGAAACCATCCGCTGACATTGAACTTCTCCTTCTCACGAATACGTAGCGTCACAGTGACATTCTCTCTGCACTGATCTCTACAGCTGATCTTTTTAATAATTAAATCTCGAGTATTAAGTTATATTTTCTATACTTGACAAACCATTGAAACATGACCTAGAATGAGAAGTGCTGGTTAGAGTAAAATAGGTTCTACTATCATCACACTTTATAAACATTGCCTTATGCTGTTATATAAATCTAACACCCTGCAAAGAATCAAGGACGTTTTCTGCGTAACTCATTACATTTCTTATAAGAATTATATATTCTTGCTGATTATTAATGCACGACTAATATTTGGTTTTGAATATCAACAATTTGTACATTGTAAATATAAAAAAAAAAGTCAAGATCAACTCAGAAAACTTTAGAAACTGGATTCTTTTTATTCTATAAACTGAATGGAAATATTTATTTCCACTCATAACACCCGAACACATTTATCCCAGCCAGGATTTTGTGGTCCATGACACCAATCTGCAATGTTAATGAAAAGGCCAGTCTGATTCCGCAATAAAATGACCCCCATGTATATGCCTCAAATGTCCGCACATGTAAAACACAGTAAACTAATCCACTACATTTTATCAGTATTGCCATCTGTGTTTTTTTTCTTGACAGTGACAGATATTTTATCCTAACAGGTGTTTAGCAAGACAAATGTTTTTAAAGATAATCCTGACCTAACACATAAAGCTACAGATTGCATTAAACTCACATCTTGTTTCTACTGGAGATCATGTGGAACAGTTTACTGAAGTGCTAGGCTAATGCTGGCATGTTTACCCTTTGTTTTGATGTAAGTGGTTTACTTTCAAGTTAATCATGTAGTAAACATGCAGATAGAGCTGTTGTCTTCTTAAACTTATTGTTTTGGTTTGAATGCCATAACACTAAATGACTAGTGTGTCAGTTCATTCTGACACTGACAGTCCATTGGATGCAACGTGCAGACCAGATTGGAGGGTGCAGCCTGTAGAGTCTCCCTTTAACTGTGATGGTCATTATAAAGGCTGAAAAGCACTTAGATTGTCAGGAAAAGACTGGTTAGAGCAATAACTTTATCTCTATGGTTTAAAATACTGTTTTGCGAACTGCTTGCAGGAAAATAGGCTGCGATTTTTAAAAACTGGTCAAATCAAATCGCTGGCACAACCTATACTGGCGATCAATTTTCCCAGTTTAAGAATATTGTTGCTTAAATATTAATTTAAATTATTTAGGTAGATATTAAATGGCATACTAACATTTTGATTTTCAGGACATGATTGGTGAAATATAAGTATTTTGCCAAAACATTTTATTTACGCTACCAGGTTTTGTAACCTTGTCAAAACAAGCACAACCCTTGCCATTTCCTAAATAGTGGTCATGTGGCTATAGTGCTATTCTACAGGGTGTAGAAATGGGCTATGTTCCTCTGCCTGTACATCTGGTTCATTTAAAATCCAAATTATTCTCGGGAATTTTCCCTATTGCTGTCTGTCCAGCATTACTTATCAAAGGTGTTGCATTACTACTAGGTAATGATATTACTGGTGGTAAAGTAACTCCTGCAATAGAGGTGTTAGATGTACCACAAGATTTGGAACCTGGAGATGAAAAGTCATCTCACAGAGTAAACCCAAATGGTGTACTTACCCGTGCCCAAAAACGAAAGAAAAAGGCCAAACTTGATGACATTGATTTGTCTGACAGTTTATTTATGTCAGTTTTTTCAGGTAGTGGGGAACCTGACTCAGTTACAGAGGCTTCTGCAGTTCCTGATTTGACCAGTGGGGATGCATTGCAGTCCCCTGATAGTGTATTGCTGATCACTCGTGCTCACCTGCGCACTTCCCAGAGGTCGGATCCAACGTTACAACACTATTTTGAAGGTGTGGTAAGTGCTGACAGGGCTAAGGATGAAAATGTATCCTTCTTTCTGAATGATGGAGTTTTAATGCATAAATGGTGTCCTGTTCCACTCCCTGATGCTGATTGGAACGAAGTTCTACAGGTTGTGGTTCCTTCTATTTATCACCAGAACATTCTATCGTTAGCTCATGGAAGTAAATGGTCAGGACATTTGGGAGTATCAAAAACTTACCTACTTATACTAAAACACTTCTACTGGCCTGGATTAAAATCAGATGTGGCTAAATTCTGCCGCAGTTGCTATATCTGTCAGATGGCTGGAAAACCTAACCAGACAATACCACATGCTCCACTCAATCCAATTCCTGCAGTGAGAGAGCCCTTTGAACGCATCATTATGGATTGTGTGGGTCCTTTACCACGAACGAAAACTGGTAACCAGTTTTTACTTACCTTAATGTGCGCTTCAACCTGTTATCCTGAAGCATTTCCTCTACGCAAAATCACTGATAGCTCGATCATTAAAGCCATGAACAAATTCTTCTCAATATTCGGCCTTCCGAAAACCATACAGACAGATCAAGGTACAAATTTCAAATGAAAACTCTTCAAACAGGTTCTTAAAGAACTAGACATTCGGCATGCTGTTTCTGTTTATATCACCCAGAATCTCAAGGAGCTTTAGAGCGTTGGCATCAGACTTTAAAGTCTATGCTGAGAAAATACTGCCTTGAGGAAGAGAAAAGCTGGGATGAAGCCATATCTTTTGTGCTTTTTGCAGCTAGAGAATCCACCCAAGAATCGTTAAGATTTAGTCTTGCAGAACTAGTGTTTGGTCAAAGACTTCGCAGTCCACTTAAAATTCTCAAAGAGAACATTTTGGATTCAGACACTTCCGCTCAAGAGAACATCCTAGAATAAGTTTCGTGAGCGACTGCATTCAACCCGTGCGGTTGCAAAAGAGTTCCTCTGTGAATCTCAAAAATCGATGAAAAGACGTTATGATCACTCTGCTGTTGTTCGTCACTTTCAGGTTGGCGACAAGGTTTTGGCATTACTGCCTGTCCCTGGATCTGCCCTTGATGCCAAGTTTTCCCGTCCTTATGAGGTTAGTGATCAGTTAAGTGAAACTGATTATGTGATAAACACTCCTGAAAGGAGGAGAAAATCCAGAGTGTGTCACATAAACATGTTAAAACCATACTACATTCGAGCAACAAATCCAGTTGCGGACCAGAGTAAAACACAACCCAGTGGCTGTTCTGCAATAATTGTGACAGATAATGTTAAACCTGATTCAGCTGGAGATGGTTTAACTCTTCGTTCCATTTTTCACCAGAGTCCTCGTTTGCCAAACTCTGACAAGGAGTTTTCTAACCGTCTTACACATTTGCCTGAAAGGCAACAAGATGATGTATTGTCACTGATAAGCAGTTACCCATGCTTATTCAATGACATACCAACACTACAGTGCTTGAGCATGACATCATCGCTAATGCTAAGCCCATTAAGCAGCATCCTTGTAGGATAAATTTGGTCAAAAGAGCTCTAATGAACAATGAGACAGATTACATGTTGCAGCATGGATTTGCAACACACAGCTCTAGTTCTTGGAGTTCTCCCTGCTTGCTCGAAATGAATCCAGATGCCTCAACTCGTTTCATTACAGATTACCGCAAGGTAAATTCTGTAACGGTAACTGACTCGTATTCACTTCCTCGCATTGAAGACTGTGTGGATAATGTTGGAAATGCTCAATATATCAGCAAACTAGATTTGCTAAAAGGATATTGGCAAGTACCACTCACAAAACGAGCTTCGGATATTTCTGCTTTTGTTACACCAGACAAGTTTTTACAGTACAATGTGATGGTATTCGGTATGTGTAATGCCCCTGCAACCTTCCAACACTTAGTAAATACCGTTTTGTCTGGCTTATCCAACTGCAGTGCATACCGAGGTGACATAGTAGTGTATACTTCTACATGGACGGAACAAATGACTGTTTTAACACAAGTGTTCACACGTCTTGCTAAAGCTTCTCTGACCTTAAATCTTGCCAAATGTGACTTCGGAAAAGCCACCATCACCTATCTCGGTAGACAAGTAGGCCAAGGACAAGTGCGTCCTTTAAAAGAAAAAATTTCTGCCATAGCTGCATTTCCAGTGCCTTGTACTAGAAAATCTTTACATCGTTTTGTTGGTATGGCAAGTTATTATAGAAACTTCTGTCGTAACCTGTCTGCTAAGTCCTAAAGTTAACTTCGCATGGACCCCATAATGCCAGCATGCTTTTTACAGCATTAAATCTCTTTTATGTCATGCTCTTTTACTCTCTGCCCCAGACACAGAAAGACCCTTTAAGCTTGAGGTCGATGCAAGTGCAGTGGGAGCTGGAGCTGTCCTCCTGCAGGAAGACAAAAATGGAGCTGATCATCCCATTTGTTATTTTTCTCAGAGGTTTAACAGAAGCCAGCTGAATTATTCCATCATTGAGAAGGAAGCCTTGGCTTTGCTCTTGGCACTGCAACACTTTGAAGTGTACTTCGGATCCTGTCCTTCTCAATTGTGGTCTACACTGACCACAACTCACTCGTCTTTCTGTCACGTACGTTTAACCAAAATCAAAGACTCATGCGTTGGGCTCTGATTATTCAGGACTTTAATCTAGACATTCGACACAAAAAGGTTGCAGCCAATATTTTGGCTGATACTTTATCTAGGCAGGGGTTGTAGAACATATGTTTGTTATTATAGGGATGTTGTGGGATGGACATTGTGTTTTGTGTTTTAGGGGGGGGGGCTGTTACGGCTGATGCCCATATAACCATATAACATATGGGCATCAGCCGTAACAGCTTGTCAACAGACTGGCCGGCCGGTGTCGGTGCAAAGCTTCGTTTTCTTCATTGCTGTAGCGCTATTTCTGTTGGGCTCGGATCTCTTCTTCTCTCCTCCTGCTGGACATCCCCTGGTTACTCTCTTCTTCGCTGGATGCTCTCTTCTTTGTTGTTCTTGTTGGACTCGGGTCTTCCTAGGCGCTCTGCACTCCTCCTGCTGGACGCTCATGTTGGACTGTTCATTTCCTGTTTCTGCCAATGCGCCGCCAATCACCGAAGAGATCACCCTATATAAACTCTCTGCACCTGCCACTGAGGGCGGCAGTGATTTAGACTGAGCAGCTTGCCTCGTTTGTTCTGAGTGTCTTGAAACCATTGACTTTGGTTGTTTGCATGCTTGCTTGTTGGTTAGCTTGCTTGATTGTTAGAACCTTTTTCTAACTTGGCTGTAAGGAGTTTGTTGAAAGCTTGTTAAACTTTTCTTTGAGTTGTTTGTTTACTTTCAATAGGGACTAAACTTTTCAGTTCCCCCTTTTTTTGTTAAACTTGTTTAAAGAACGAACCAGTGGCAAATTAGCTTCTGTCCCGACTATTGTGGGATTATGTTTAGTTAAATTAATGGTTGTTGTGTATTTGGTTGTTAATTTGGTATTGGGTTTTACCTCCTTTTTAATGGTTTGTACTTGTTAAGTGCCCTCCTTTTGTTTGTATTTTGTCAAGAAAAAGAAAAACCTTAACTGAAAAGCAATAAACTGCTCTTTTCTTTCACAAAACCAATAACATCTGGTTTAAATGTTTACTTCCCCCTACCTCTGGCTGAGTTGGGTCGTAACACAGGTATCTAGAAAGCTCAGACATTATTGCTTTGTGAAGGTGTTGTCCCATTTATTTATTTTATTTTATTTTTTTACCACCAAGCAAATCTAAATGCATTTCAGATTTTATTTCTGCATATAGGCAGTGAGATATATTTTGCAGGTGCCATTTTTTTGGTCCATTCAGTACTTGCTCCTCTTCTTCAGGGTTGGTTAATTCCTGGTAACTTGCCACCCCTACATCCTTCATCCATGTTCAGCATGTTAATGTTCAGCTATCGCCTTGTAGGTTTAATAAATATATTTTCAAATTTAGCCCACTATAGATTTAACAAGTGTCATATTCTACAGCCAGAAATACCGACTACAATGTGAAGGGTTGCATGCGTAACATGTCATGTGCTTAGATTAAATTAAACAGACGTACTTCAGATGTATATATCAGATAAACTAGAGTAACAAAAAGTTTCAATACAATTCTCTGCAAGACATTCTACAGAAAGAAAGTAAAGAAAGTAATGCTGCTGTCTGAATATTATGATCTAGGGTTTATGTTACTGTTTGGATCTGAGTTGAGTTTAGATGTTGTGTTTCGTGATTTGCGGAATACGGTTAAACAGGTCTTGCCTCGTATATTTTGCTGTTTAATTGGAAAGTGGCAGGGTAATAGCAATAACCACTTTCACTTTTACATTTAATGGGCCAGTTTTATATCCACAGACTTAAAAAGCTTAAATGAAGATTTGTTGATAATTACAGTTGATACAAGGTATTTACATAACCTTTTTTTCTTTCTGTGACAGTGAATCCGACTGAGCTTTTCATGTTTAAAGTCATTTAAGAACTCTTAAATTATTTAAATGTACTAAATGGAAGACTAATGATAGAGGTAATTTCTACATTTTTTATTACTTTCTTCATATTCTGAGGTTGTAACACATTAAGATTTCTAAGCTTTTAAGCAATTTGAAAAAGTCCAGTCCATGATGTCATGGAAGCTTCTGAAAGGTTATTTCAGTAAATCTGAATTATTTAGATTCACAGCTGTGGATGTATTTTTTGATGTCAAGGGGAAAAAAATCAGACAAGTTACTTTGAAGAGAATTGTGGACTTCCACAGTGTGGAAGTGAAATTTCCAGATCCCTTAAGATGCCACCCTCATGCTGTTCAGGAATGACATGGGTCCTCAGTCCTTGAGATTAACTAGTTTATCAACCCCATAGAAAAATTAAATGCCTTGGGAAGATTCTTGCTAAATCTGTCAAGATAGTGGTCTTTTATCCCATGTACTGGCATGAGATAAAAGAACACTCAGAGAGATAAAGCCATGTACTGTGGTCTGATGAAACCAAACGGTCATAATGACCATTGTCACATTTGGAGTGAAAATGGGGAAACTTGCAAGCCTGAGAACACAATGCAATCTAAGAAGTACGGGTGTGGCAGCATCATGCTGTGGGGTCGTTTTGACGTAGGGTTGACTGGTGTACATAAAAAATAGATCGACTTTGAAAGAAAGAAAATCATGTGGAAATATTGTCGCAAGACATCAGCCAGGAAGTTAAAGCTTGGGTACAGATAGGTCTTCCAATGACCCACCGCAGACTGAATAAATTACAAAGTGGCTTAAGGACAAAGCACTCAATGCCTTGGAGTATAAAGCTTTCATCTCAGTCCCATAGAACATGTATGTACAGATCTTAAAGTTGTGTGTGAGCAAGGCAGCCTCCACACCTGACTGAATTGCACTGTCAGGAGAAATGGGCCAAAATTCTTGGTAGCTACTGTGAGAAGCTTTGTGGAAAGACACACAGAATGTCTGATCGAAATTCTACTATATTAAGAACGTTTATGCAAACTATTAAATTCAAAGAGGTAAAAAAAAAAATTCTTGCAATATCTCTCTCTCATTATTCTGTAATTTCGCAAATATATATATTTTGCAAAACCAAACTGACCTAAATGGTTAAAGTTTAATCTGGTTAATGTCAGACAGTGAGAAAAAAAGTTGCCTTTTGATACAGTGTAGGTTAATATCTGGTTTTAGCTGAAAATGCTGGACAAATTATAAACTCAAATCCAAATGATTCCAGAAAATTGTCCAAACATAGAGACATTTATTTGGATTTAGATTGTAATCAGAATTTCTAGGTAACTCTCAGTTTACCAGTTAACCAGAAGATGAGGCAAACAGGTGTGTTGTGGAATAAAACATTGGTAATAATTGGTGTGCATCACTCCATTTCCCTATAGCAACGTGCCCCCTTGGAGATTATGGGATACGACTCTGCCATCCGCACGTACCGTCCCAGCTTGAATCCTCTGGGGCCAATTACATGCTGGTGGTGGCAGTCGGCAAGTCGGAGCATGGCTGTGGCTGCTAGACCGCTGTTGTGCATGATACTCCCTTGAGAATTCTCTGTCTTTGGCAAAATATATTAAAGTGTCTTCTGCTCACTACTAAAAAACGGATCAACACGGATTTTGACAAACAAATATTGCAATAAAACCTGGACATACAAAGAGAAATGAATATTCAATATCATTATTTTCCTGCTTTAGGTTGGTGAAGGATGCTTGCTGCTGTGTGAGACAGGACTTTAATTGGCAAGAGACTTGTCAGAAATCAGCGGTTGAGTGCTGATCACTGTAATGAGGGCCCTATAAACATCACACCTGGGCTAACTCCTCCAATTTCATTGAAGACAATGTAAATCTCTGTAATTATACCATAGTCACCTGACCAGAAGGGCAGGGCTGAGAGACAGGTGGATAATACAACATGAAAGAATGAACGCAGATGCTGCATATTGAATGATAAAGCTTCTAATTAAAATAAAACGAAAATGCAGAACAGCATCTATGGCCTGACTGTTTTTAGAGACTGTGGGAAATTTTTTTATTTATTCATCTTAGATGAATATGTTATTAGACGCAATGTATTATATTGTTGAAGATCAGTTTCATCCCCTATCTTGTTTACAGTCCAAGGTGTCTATTCCCTGAGTGAAGCATCAAACAGATCTCTTTATTAATGGAGTGTCAGCTACTGATATTTGGTCTTAATTATTGTGTTTGAAGGTGGATTTACAGATCTTACTCTGAAACACTGAATGTCCACAGACATCCCTTTAGAAGCTACTAACGGTTGGTCAGTCCATATCTTTATTTAGCCTAGAAAAATGTGTGCTGAAAATCTGTTGTTTTTATCCCATAGGACCAGCTAAAATTCATGTGTTCACCTCTACCTACCTTTTACCTTTTCTTACTCTTAGATTTGTTGGAAAAATGATTTCTGTCTATTATTTTTTCTTTAAATATATGTATATTTTTTGCAGCACTAGTGCTCTTTTTTTTTGTTTTTGCATTTTTCAGACAGTAAGCTGAAGGGAAAGGGGTGGAGAGAGGTGGAAGACTTGCATTAAAAGTCACCTGGGCTGGGAGTTGAACCCCTGATGGCTGCATCGAGGACTGAAGCCCCTGAATATATGTCACGCGTTCTTACCCCTGTGTCACCGGCGCACCCTCTTTAAATATTTAAATAAAATTCCTTTGTTTGTTCCCTTCTTTGCACTGTTCACCTGGTTTCCGCTTATTTCAGGATTCTATGGAAATAAGCTGGAACAGATATTGTTGTTGGATGTATTCATAAGATGATATTATTAACAAGTCTTGAAAGAGAAGAATGTAGAAGTATTTTTATTACATTTTACCATTTTTAAGTATAATCTATAAAATAATTTGGGTTCTCTGACCTTTAATTTCTTTGATAACAGCCTGAGCACTAAAACTGTGTTTGTACAGAAGCCCAGGAGACTTTGTGTCTAAATATCTCATCTCTGTAATGCCTCATTTATTCCTGTAAACTGAATGACTCCATTTCTCAGGAAGCTACAGTTACATTATGTTACAGGAATTGGTCATTGATAGTCCGGTATACAGGACCTTGCAAAGGTAGTAACCCTTTTTTACATTTTGTTACATCACATTCATTGGGAAATTGTGTTATAGTCCAACATACAGTAGGAAGTGGAAGGATAAATGGTTTTCAGTTTGTTTTTACTGATAAAAATCTGAAAAAAACATAAATGTAATGAACTTTCCAAAGACTGAGTCAATAAACATAGAACCACATTTTGCTGGAATTAGAGCTGCAGATCTTTTGGAGGATGTCCCTACCAGCTTTGCACAGCTAAAAATTGAAATATTACCCCATGCATCTTTGCAAGCTTTTGTAAGCAACCTATTTTGGCAAATTCCTTGTGGAATCCCCATAACATACGGCTGCCACCACCATGGTTCACTGGGAACATAAATGTTTGAATGTAGGTCAAAAAGTTATATTTAATTATTGGAGAACAAACTATTTTATTGATCTCTTTCAGGTTGCAAATTGCTTGTTGTGCTGACATAGGCCACACCTTTGAATTTACTACCAGGTTCAGGTGCCCCAGCATAATAATAGAAGCTTCAGAGAGCTCTCAGGTGAGATAACTCACTAGTTTTAAAAGAAAGTGTGAATGCTTAATGCAAATTGGAAAAGTGACTTGAAAATGTCCCAAAAATGACACATGGCTGAAGAGAAAACAAAAGTGACTTACTGTTTTTCTGTTCTCATTATACAAGAAGTGGATTGGCTTGATGAATCACTAACACAGGATATATCCATTAGCTTGTTAAGCTGGTAATTATTGTGAGACTTTTTTACTTTGCTGCAGTAAAATAATTAAAATCACCAGTATTCCTGTTGTTGTAGCCACAGTGAACCCATTCTAATGTGAAGGAGAAACTAAACAATATGCTCACAGATTTTGCATTATTACACATATGTGAACAGATTACAACTTAATCTAAAAATGAGACCTTTTGTGACTTGAACTTGCCTATATAATATTTGTTCTTTTGTTCATCACTATGCATTGTGCGCTGAGGTTGGGAAGTAATGTTGGGTCAAAACACTTTACTCGCACCTGATCAATATTCATATGAAAAGAGGGCTCTTTGTGTGCGTTCTCAGGTCCAAAGACAGCTCCCTTTAATGTTGTTAAAGAAAACTCAGATTTTCTGAAATAAATCTTATTTTAATGGTTAGATCAAATGTTCAATTACCTGCTTCACCTGTCCATATGGACCAAAATGATGATCTGATCCAAACACAAGCAGTTTTAAACATGAAAAAGTGCTGGAATTTAGAAACCAAAACGTATTGTCTTTCTTTCAATGAAAAAATTACTTTATTTTGTTGGCCTCCCTGCTTCTATTCCTTAATTACATATTCAAAAAAATTTTTTAAATTACAAATAAGTTCTTGAGAGGCCCTGTGATGGACTGGAGACCATTCAAGGTCAATGACCACTGGAGATACGCACCAGTCCCCTGGGACCCTGCATTGATCAGTGGGTGTAGACAATGGATTGATGGAAGTTCTTGAGAGGCTGTCTGTAAAACTGTAAATGTTGACAGGATGTGTCGTATTTTTTACCAAGACTGTCTGGCCAGTTTCTAATTATGTGTTCTCAATAGTATGCAAGCTACTTCCCTGCAGATACAGACCAGTAATCATATGCTGCTACTGGAGGAACACTACAATGTTTTGTTTGTAAATTATGAATAAAAGCATGGTTAATACACCTGAAGAGACCTGGAGATACACTGCATTATTTGTGTATGGTTCCATAGACTGGTGTATAGCTCCAGTAGTGAAACAATTAAGAGGTCCTGAGTCTGAGACCAACTGAGTAAATGTTCTACACTAATCCATCAACACTTAAACTACTCTGCATTGATCTGTTTTTGATGAAAAAAATAAGCTTTCACTTTTAAATATATACAGTTTTAACCTAAATGTCTATGATCTGTCTAGATGTTGATTAGCTGTATTTTATCTAAAAATTGCTTACTGAAATTCTATGAGTGCTATTTGATTTGAAAATCATGAGCCAGACAGAAACACACAGAAATAATCTGACACAACAGTGACAAACACTGCTTTGTACGTTCATTACTGTCATAAAAATGTTCGTCTTTTTAACTCTTTACCTGACAAGTTACATTTCTACAAATTAGTAATAAAACATTTTTGAAACAATGTTTTACTTTTCGCCCTGCGATGAACTGGCGACCTATCCAGGGTGTACCCCGCCTCTCGCCCATAGACTGCTGGAGATAGGCACCACTATGGAATAAGCAGTAGAAAATGACTGACTGACTGTTTTACTTTTCCCCGTGTGAAAGAGCTGATGCCTGATGAGGCTCCAGACAACATCCTGATGTTTACATCTATGGCTAGCTGCTACAGGAAGTTATGAAAGTAGCAATGTAATATTGCCACATGCCATTGCCTTATGGTTGTGGGATTATTTATGAAGTATTTTATGCTACTATTTATTATGAAGAACACCAAATGTACCATAAGCAGTCATCTTCAGTTGTCTTGCACAGATAACTGTTTTTTGCAGAACCTACATGTTTTATTCGACCTGCTTTATGTTGTGTTTAATTACATGTCTGATGACACATATGACAATTTGTATAATGCTGATTGGTAGAATATCTTATCCAAGTTTTTTCAACCTTTGTTTGCATCTTGTTCTTTCCTATTTGCAACCTATTCAAAGCTGACAACAGTATTGTGTTTTGTTTCAAAGCAGCTAGAACAGAAAGACTAGAATGTGGATATCTAAGTGTTATCTACAGAGGAAATATGCATTTTCTTCTCTCTGAATCTTCTTGTTGGCTTTTGGGGTGTAACCAAGTTCCATACTGGACCTTAAAATATGGTGAATACTCATAAAAAAGGCTTTAAAAAGAAGCTAACTACTGCATGTAAACAGTTTATTCATTTATCAACACATTTGTTGTGATGCTGGTCACACTGTGACTTGTGCTGGTGAGAGCTGTTACTTGGGCAACAGGATGTCGGTTAGCGTTCACTTCAAAGCATTTATTAATATTACTAGTATTAACAAGGGCTCAATTATTGTAGTATGTAGAACAGTTAATAACGTAGTGATTTTTTAAACATTTCCTGAGATCACCAACGGCCAATGAAAGCAGGACAGCTTACCAAATGAAAAAAATAAAAGTTCTTGCATACACTTGTCTCTCTGTGTGTCTTTGTTTATTGTGCATCTCAAAGCCGTCACTCAGTCCCACTGATGGATGTCCTTACATCCTGTCTTGCGTGACTGGCTGCCCAGATAGCCATCAGTAGCCAAATGAGTTCAGGTCAGGAGTCTGTGCTTCACTTCAAACCTCATTTGGTATGCAAATGAAAGGTCTAAACAAAGCCAACCCTTTAGGGCAGAGAAACTTACTACCTTTTCCCTGTGAAAATGGCAGGCTTTACCAATGTAAAACCTAAAAAAGTTAATAGACTACAAAAAATGACTGAGCTTAAACTTGACAATCATAATGTAAGAGGAGGAGTTATAGAGCTGTTAACTTAAAAAAATGTCTGAATGTCTTCAGAAGGTAAGATATCAAATATATAAAGAAAACGTTTTCATATTTGTTTTGAACTATTATGTCCCTTTAAAGCTACTAGTTAAATATCCCAACACAGAGGGCCATGTTCCTGTTCATTTTCAGACCTAAGGATTTCTTGGTTCTTCTTATTTGCATTTTTCTTTTCAAATAAAAAACATTATGAAAAATATCACAGTTTGACTGTATAACAATATTTCAATACAAAGTTAAAATAAAAAAGTATAACAGGATCCATTTGATTTCCTTTTGAAACAAAAGCAACAATAGGTCCTGCTGCTTCCAAAACAAGCTAACAAGAATTTTATTTATGGATATAATAATGTTAGCTATAGCATTTCTTCATTGCGTTTTTTACTAAGCAGGATTTAGGCACAAAATATCCAATAAACAGCCACTAAATTCAGTACAGTTTTCAAGTTCTTATTGCAATGAATATTATACCATTTAGACCTTTGGCTCTTCATGAAATACACATAAAAAAAACTGATGTTAGCTGTTTAATAAGTCAGGCAGCCTGCTCCAGCAGCCAGCCTGCAGTCTGCTGCTTCACAGCAGCTTGTGACCTACCAAGTGGTTCCATTGACTAGTTTAGTAGTACAGTTTTAAATCAGTGCTGCTAGAGTAAAAGTGATGTGTGGAGCTCCTTTAATTTCCCGCAGTGTCTGTCGGACTCTCCGGACTGTCAGAAATATTCCAAACAGCTCAATTTGTCTTTCTTGTAAGCAAGGCATAAAGTGTAGGAACCTTCATTCAGCGAGCTGACAGGCTGTGCACATCAACAGGTAGGGGAGAGGGAGTGCTGCATTATATAACTATGTCACTGTGGTGCAATTGTTGGCATCTTATTAAAAGAACTGTAGCGAAGGTATGATGGAAATGTTTTGCAATTATTTTAGCTGTTTTTATCTTATCTTGATATCAATCAACAACCCATGCCTAATTAGGGCAACATTTAGTGAAGGATTTCTACTTTGTCAAAACTATCAATCATTGAAGAACTAAGGCCTATGTGAAAATAAACCAGTTGATTTTTAGATCAGTAAAGCCATCCAACAAACAGAAGCCCATTTGTTTTATGTCTTGCAGTTTCAAAAAGTCCTCCTCTTCTATCTTTGCCAGTGCAGTTCAGCAGCAACCTCTGCCACGCCCCAGCAGAAACGAAACACGGCTCTGGCATTGTGTTCATTGTTGAGAGTCTAATCCCAATAACTGAACCTCAAGACCTAAAGTGACCGTCTTGCCCATCCGGCACCCAGTAAAACTCAGGGCAAGCTTTGGATTAATGCTGTTGGGCCCTCATGGGTCAAAATCCCCAGCATGCTCTTTATCTCTGCCTCCCCTCTACTCTGCTTCAAACTGACCTAAAGCTGCTGGTGTGTCTTTCTCAGGTTTTACTCACCTGCACTTTGTTCAGCTGTCGTGTTTGCTGTAACTCAGCCGGGTAATTGTTTCAGGATAAAAAGGAGGTGTATAGACTCAAGAGGAGGGAACGGGAAGTCATGAGAGCAAAGGGCAGGTATTTCAGGGTATAGTGGACTCATACAGCTAAAACGTAAGGTAAAGGCTGATGCATTACAGCTATAGGTTTTTGAAAGCTTGACCCCATGTATTGTGCCTCACAATTTATTTTCTTTGCTTAGACATTATGGGTGTGTTCGGCCGTTCATGTTGATGGAGGCGCAGTTGTTGTCTGAGTGGTAATATGAACACAGGAGGTCGTTCCCACAGAAGCTTGAGCTGACATCATAAAAAACACACAACAAGGTACCTGGGGGCTTATGAGGAGGGTGGAGGTGAGCTAACTGGTGAAGTGGGAGTTTGTGGGCAGGAGGGGTTTGGTGGTGGTGGGAGGGATGGGGTTAGTTTCTTCTACCATTGGCTGAAGATGGCACGGAGGATGCACCTGTGAGCGCCAAAGGCTAAGGAGATTGGCTGCGACCTGAAAATTACACCTGTGGGGGAAAAGAGGGTGGAGGGGGGTCAGGCTACATGTAAACCAAGCTCTTTACAAATTCAGCCTCTGTCTTCTGGAGGAGCTTAACCGCTTCACACTGCCAAGGAGAGCTCATGGAAAAAAACAAGCCTTGCTTCGGCGACAGGAAGATAAGTGACACACTTCAAACTGGTTGGTTTTGTTCCGGGGTTTGGCTCATCCGCCGTCTCTGCGACTGCAACCTACCTGAGAGGGACAGCTTCTTTTCTTTCCGCCCAGATCACCGCTCTAGAGGTCGACCGTCCTTCAGCGGGAGCAGGAAAGAGGAAGACTATCCAACGAGGGCGTCAAAAACCCTCATACATTGCTGCCTCTTGTCTTGGGTTTCTGTCTCGGTGACCGTACCTGGGAAGATAGGGTAAAAAAAACCGATCCCTTCTTTGTCTTCTTTTTTTATCTTTAAGTCTTCAGCAGTCGTCATAAGTTGTTGCTAAGTGATGCAGCAGTTTAAAACTTTTAGGTGTGCTACTAAAAACGCAAAATGTGTGGCAAACAAATTAGATCGTTGTACGGAGACCTCGAGGGGACTACATGCTGGTAAAAGAGGGTTTAGGGAGTTTCGATGGGAAGCGAAAATAATAATGTATCAAATTCCAACTCCATTTAAGCAGAGAGAAAGCAGAGGAAACAATAGAGGCCAGCACTCATTCCTAAACTGGATAGACCAGTTGGGGCAGGTTAAGGCAAACTGCCAGACTTGTCAAGAGATATGAAGACAGACACTGACTCCTTCTTTTAAAGCATAAAATGTTGCTTACGAAGAGACATCTGCAGCAGTACGGTATGAATCTGCTTTACAAACTAATTATCTGACAGCAGTAGTTGGTTACTTTAACAAACATCGTAACCTTTAAACTTTAAAACCTTGTATTCTAGTTTTATATCCTTGTTTAGCAACTTGCTGCTTTCCTTTTTTTCGGCTTTTCAAGATGGAGCTTACAAGCTTCATTCACTTTCTGTTGGGAAGTGGATGCGAGCCGGATGTAAAATGTCTGCTCATCCACTTTTCCTGCCTCTGAGGTATCGATGCAAGTTCAGGCAGGACAGAGACAAAACAGACCAGAGAATTTCCACAGGTTGGAAGGTGTACATTATCTTTTCGCCTGCGCTGCTGCTAAAGACGGTGTGAGGCTTCCTGGTGACCGTGGATGTCTACGGAAAGGGGGAAAAATGGAGGGAAAATGTCGACGGAATACTGTACAGGGAAGACTACGGAGCAAGGTGGAGGGTTGTGATTGGCCGAGAGGGAAACATTTGTTCATTTCTCTTCGTACACCCGAATAGCTGCTGGTCACGAGTGCCGCCAACTCTGCTGTTGTACAGCAACGGAGCAGGAAGTACAGGGCAGGATTTTGACTCGGTGTTATTTAAGGTTTGGGTGAGGTGGACTTAACTTGAAAGTGTTTGTCCAAGCTTGAGCCATAGGTCTGAATTAAAGTGAAAGTTTGTTTCTTATCACCTGAGGAGGAGAAGGGCTCATTTAAAGCAGCAGTGACACAGACATAGAGGTAAATGACAGCATTATGTGCCAGGGCCATTTTAAAGTTGAATCTAGTACTTTAGTACTAAAAGTACTAAAAGTACAAAAGTACTAGATCAAGTTTAGCTTCTTTATTAGGGAACAATAGTAATTAGGTACTATTATCCAAAATGCTAAAATACATTTTAACACTAAATCAAAGGATGTGATATTACATTTTGTAACACAAGGGCAATGACAACATGCTAAAATATGATAATAACAGTAGAATAAATAGCTTGAAGTTTTAAATATTAAATGTTTTATTACTTTTGTTTAAGGGTTAACATTTTTCCCTAATAGTAGGAACCAAAATAAAGACATAAATTTATTTGAAAGCACTGTATTCAGTTAGTTGTATGGAGTGAAGCCTCATCCATAAATTGAAAGGAAAAGCTCAAAAAGTCAAATTAGTTGAATATTTTAGTCTTTCATTTGAAATATTCAAATTAGAGAGGTAAAAATACAGAGGTAGCAAAAGTGGTGACTTTATGGAGGGGGTGGGAGTGGGGGATGGGCGGGGTGGAGCAACCAAATAATATGTAAAGCAAACTCCATCACTGAATATGTATAACAAAACTGTAAAATAAGTGGCACCTGGATGATAACCAGTTACTCGATGGGTACGTTGGCCCCCGGCTGCTCTGAAGGGCCAATTAGCTTGCGATGAGATAAGGCCAGGAGTTAAATAAGGTTTTAGGTTTCCCTCCGTCATTGTTTTCTCACAAAGACAGCAACTATTGATTAAGGGCCAGGCCGGTTTACCTATCGGGTTGTTCACTTTGCAGCAGAGTCACATTCCAGCAGAGAGGGCAGAGTTACCTGATCACGCCTCGCTACCAGCAGGCAAAGAAAGCATGGGTAGCCGTTGAGACTCTCTCTGCTCGGAGCGCTGTAGGAGAATATAGCCACAAGCGGGAGAGGAAGCATTTGGACGAATGGAGGACAAACTTATGGGACATATGAGTCGTTTAGATGCAAACAAGCTCTACTTTGTTCAGGTATTGATATTTCTACCTGCTTGAAATTTTCTGGGCTCACCTATTCTTTATTTCTCTTCCTCTTTTCTTCCTCAGAGGGGCCTGCAGCGCTGGTTTATAATGCTGATGATTAACTAACTAAGAGTCTGGGAGAGCAGGTTTGCTTGACTTTCTCATTTCATGGGGCCTGCCTGGCTGGAGGGAAGACGGAGCATTCTCAAGCAGCCGGCTGGAAACTCAAGATCTCTTTTCTCTCTCTCTCTCTCTCTCTCTTTCTTTTTAAGCCCACTCCCTCTAAACATGTTCTCTCTACTTTGGTTTTGTTGCATTCTTTCAGTGGGGTACCTTTCACGACGGTAAGGTTACAGGTGCATTCTCTGTTTTCCTTCTCCACCTTCTTTTTACTGAAATTTCCCCTCCCTTAAACCCTTTTGTTTCTCCCTCCCCCTCTCTCCCTAAGAATCAACTTTTGCATTGCTTACAGAATGATTAAAAACATTTTTTGATTGAAAACAGTATTCATATAATTACTTAAACAAGTGAAAAGGGATAGGTTTATTTGCATGTTTGCTAAAGGAAAAAAGGAACTTCAGGCTAAAACGCAAAATCTGAATGAACACTAAAAATGCCAGTACAGGGTGTGAGGACTTAACGCGTTGTACCTGTGAAAGATCCGTGTTATTCAGTAAACGAGGGCTGTTTCTGTGACCTTCTGCATACACGCCGTTGGCTCAGGTCGAGCCGAACAGCATTCCATTGGCCTTTCATCACATGGCAAACACAAAGACAACTGGCTGAGAGGTCTACCAACGGAAAAAAGAAGGTGAAAAAAAGACAGTTATCCTTCTCTTTGAGCATATGTCGAGACAGACGAGACAACTTTACCAAAGCGACACGCTGCAGTTTAATCTTAAAGAGCTTTTGACATAGTAAAATATGTAACCCAACCAGCTCCCCGGGAAGATGTCTTTAGACCTGATGGCACTTTTGAAATGACTTACAGCCATGTATTGTGTGGAAAGCAGCCCTCCCAGCCTTCGTCGTGCCATAGATTTAGACTAGTCAGAACAGGTTTTGGCAATCATTAACAACCTCTGTGGCCCAGTCTTCTGTGACAGCCGGTTTAAGCAGTAAACCCCAACCACAACACAGCTTCAAGAGTTACTTAATGACTGGGTGTTCCCCACGTATGTAAGTCTCATTTACCAAATGTATTGCTGCTTGTGGCTCATTTGGAGCTTTAGCTGTACATCAACATATGTAAAACTAGTAGTTTGCCTTGATTGTTCAATTCTTCGCTCTCACCGTTCCTGGTTGAGTTTTCCTTTCTTTTTTTCCTTAACATGGTCTTCCCTCCACACACTGGACATCCGTAGACATCTATTTCTTTGGCTATTTCAGGTCGACCAGACTTTAAGTAGCCCAGAAAAATAAGACAAACATTTGACTTTTACTAAGCCCTGTTCCAAAGTTATTTAGCACGATTATTTAACCCATTTGATCAAATTACGTTTCTTTCAAATTTTCACATTGTTTACATGGGAGGCTCTTCGTAAATTAAACTGAACAACAAACGTAATAATGGTAAAGCATCTTTATGCTATAAATATTAACATAGATTTAAAAGCACCACTGACAAGAAGATGGATTATAAATATAAGCAATTGATGCTGTTTGAATTGTTAAAATACCTTAGAAGAAATGTTTGGATACTCAACCAAGAATAGGGGAGTCGAGTCTCCTCCACTGTTATTTTGTGGGTTTTAGCTGAAAAGTTTTCAGTCAAACTTAGCTTGGGGGGACTATTCTTTAAACAGTTTTGAATAACCTTAAAAAACGGAAATTAACAGCTTTTCATATAATCCAAGCAAACATTTACCCATTTTTACACCATCAAGATCTGCTGCTAATTTAAGTTTAGATAGATATTATTTTTGGGTGATCATCCCCATCTTACGAGGCAGCATTGGATATCATCCCTTTCTCTAATACTGCCTGGTAATGATGATGATAATCATCTGCTGACTGCAATCAGATTTAGCAGGAACCTGCTCCTCTCGAACCTCCGGTATCGGGCCTGACGCTTGAGCAGCGACATAAATGGTTCCCAGGATCCATCTTACCTGACAGTGCTGGATTGTACAACTGTTGCTCTAACACTGTCTGGTAACGATGTTTCCTGGGTGGCTGTGTTTCTCCGGCTCGACTGTGGGACAGTTGCTGAGATGTGTTCAGCATTAGTGGCTGATGTCGATGGGTAAACTCTAGTATTTTGAGTTTTAGGGTAATTCCAAGAGATGTGTACTTTTTGTTTTGGACTTGTGTTTACATTAAACTTACACCATGGATACCCCAGGCTATATTACTCTGTATTGTTGATCATTCAAACTAAAAAGAAAGGTGCTGACAGTGTAAATATAGATAAACATTAGCACGTAGACCTTTTCCTTGAATAAAATTTTAAACATAAAGAGACTTCTGTGAGCAGGGATAGCTTTTTAACACAGTTTTGTTCTCTTTCCTCATCTCACTGCCTTTGAAAAAAACAAAAAGGAAAAAAAAGCCTTTACAACAACCTCACCCCACCCAAGTTAAAGAATAGCTGTCGGTTGATGGTTCCACCGGTCCTACAGGGCCTCATTTCCTTGTTCCCTCCCACGAACAGCGTTAGTCTTTGTGCTGTTTAGCAGTGATTGGTCCGCACTGCCTTACCTGCGTGGCACATCCTGAAACGGACACATGAGCTCACCTGATGGTGGTTAAAGAGGAAAAAAAAATCTGGCTGTCTCCCAGCTTCTCAAAGCTTTGTCTACAGAATGGAAATCAAACACAACCTGCCAACAAGAAGTTGTACAACAGACTTTAAAAGTCAAAATGAGATCTTTTGGTGATAACTAAAAACTTCAAAGCGATTGGAGATGTATTCTTGCTTTATGTGGACTACCACTACTACTACTACTATTACCATATTATCTTATTCAGACAAAGATGTGGTTTTAAGGACTCAAAACAGACAAAAAAGGGTAAAGAATAGAGCTAGGACAAACACGGTGTTTGTTAAAGGAGGGAAAAATACCCCACAAATATTGAGCCACACCTTTGTGTGCTGACCTGGCTCCATTATATAATCTGCAGAAACATTAAATTGCTTTTCTTTATGGCTCTCTGCTGTTGTATTTCATGTTTTTGTTGTTGCCACATATTTTGTATTCAACAGCTAACCGTGCTCAACTTTCTTTGTGTTTCGTGGTCTGTTTACTCATGCTTTGACTTACCTCTCTGCATGCCTTGCAAGTTTAAACGTACAAAAGGGTCAAAAAACCTTGTGCAGAGTAAAAGGGGAACCGCTCATTCTAACCTGTTTCCACGCTGTTCTGTTTCCTCCAGTTCTTCCTCTTAGCGCAGATGAATACTCAGATGTCATCCCTTCCAGCCTGTTGATAGGCGTCTTACCAGACATGGTTAGATGTAATTACTGGTTTCTAATACTGTCTGGTAATGCCGTCCATTAAATGGCGCTACCTTCTGTTCTCTTACTTCCCCTCCTCTTGCTCTGTGCATCTAAAGTGGATTGTGTCGAAAACTTCGAGAATCATATATGAAAGTATTTACAATTAGTGACAGCTGGTGCGCAAAGATGACGACTGTGGAACTGTGATCCTTGCACTGGAAGATGGGTTGATTTCTTTTGGGTTCTTCCATGTGTCATGAGTCAAAGTTTCTCCTTTAAGCTGCTGTCCAGAACAAGATTAATGCGTTATGAATAAAAAAATACTTCTTAGCAAATGTTATTAACTTTTTTATGTCTCATTTTGGCTGGAGTAACTGAATAATTTTTTCTTTCGCTCCAGGAATAAAACTTTATATTTACACTGTACAAAATCCTTTTGCCATTTTTAACTGTGTGATAATGTTCTGTAATGCAAATTGCAAACTTTTAATAAATTGGCTGAAATTGTAAATGGCCTTTTTGTCTACTTTATGTTCCTTAAAACAGTTTGATTGTAATTTAAACAGTTTTTCTCCTTCTCTGGAGCCCTTCCGTTGCAGCTTTCCTGGTAATCGTGATAATCGTGAACTCTTCCCTCGGACACACTGGAATGCTGAGCCTCAGTCAGGTGTGGATCAGGTTACCACTGAACAGAGCTTCTTTTTAAATGCCTCAATTTACCCATGAGGTCCCTCCATCAGTTAAGTTCTCATTGTACTCCCCTGTATGGCGGCATATAGTAGGCTAGCCTGATAATCCAGGCAGCACAAGGCATGTTTTCTGTGCCGCAAACTAGAGGACTGTGTCTGCAGAAATGCTTCTGGTGTAGTCATCGGTTACTTTTACAATTGGAAAGGCTAAAATCTGATATCTACGACGCAAAAAGACTATGGATACTGTGTTAAATTGGCTGTGGGTTTCTGTTGACTGTCTAAACGCAGTATGCAGATGTTATCAGCTTGAACACAAACAGAAAAGCCATTTATCTGTTTAGTATAACAGGCCTCAAGCTTCATTGATCTCCTTGGCTGGGGGAAGAGTTTTCAATTCCCAGAAACATCACGGCCCTTGAAGCACTCTTCAGGAATCTAACTCAGTTCAAAGGAAAACATGTATAATTTGTTTTAGGTTCCTGAAGCTAAAAGGTTCAATAGAATTTCTCAGTCTAACATGGTTCTGGTTGTGGTAAATTATTATGTAGGCTGTGTCATTTATGGGTGGTTATAATTGGTTCCTGTAACTATTTATTTAAATACTCTAATCCTGACATCCTGGTTGTTTTAATGATTAAACCCAGCCCAACATTCATTGCAGAATTACCTTTCACAGGACTGTGATCAAAAAGAAACACAGTTTGATCCATTCAACTACAAGGCAGAACCAGATTTTCTACTTTCTCTTCTTCAGTGCAAATAGGTTCAGCTTTATATAAAAATATGTGCTACGGTTATGCTTAAAGATTAGGAATAGATAAATAAGCACCGAATTTTATTTTGTGATTGGTTCTAATATCTAATCTAATATTGTTTCTTGTTTCTACTGCAACAAGTAAAAAAAAGACTCTAAAACACTAAAATAAGCAAATATCAATTCTAGTCCCAATGAGAAGCATGAATGTGATGCAGATATATTTTTTCCAAAGTTGGGATTTTTTTTGAAAATATAAAGGTTGAATCACTCCCACAAAATGAAAAAGGTGCCACAAATAATTTTCTAAAAGTACAAACAAAGCTTTGTATATGGGCCTCTATAATAATAAGATTAAGAATCGGAAAAAATACTACTACTACTACTACTACTACTACCACTACTACTACTACTACTACTACTACTAATAATAATAATAATAAGAAGAAAAATCATATGACTATTATAATTATTATTATTACTATTATTGTTATTATTATTAATCAGAAAAAAATACTACTACCACTACTACTACCAATAATAAAAAGAATATCATTATTATTATTAATATTATTATTGGTATTATTATTTTTAAATATATTATAATCATCATATTTATCACATATAACAGCTAATCCCGCTCTGCGAAGTACTCCCGCCTCCCGCCCATAGACAGCTGGAGATAAGCACCAGCTTCCCCGCGACCCACTATGGAAGAAGCGGTATAGAAAATGACTGACTGACAGCTAAGCCTACAATTTTTCATACACCAGACAGATTTAGGTTTAAAGTAATCTTCTAATTTTACCAACACTTAAAATCATATTAACATTTTTGGCCGAGCCAGAGAACCAACTTGAATCTGATAGAGAATCTGTGGAGGTAGCAAGAGATTAGGGTTTTTGAGCACTTTTGGAGCTCATTGCGAAATAATATTTTTTCATGGATTTCTAAGAATGCTATAAATAATTTTACATACCATTTTAAATAAAAGGTAAATAAAAATTTGTTGTTTTTTTCTTTCAAAACCTTTTTATTATCCTTTGAGTGATGCCTCCAGCATTTATCAGAAACAAACTTTTAAAGTTAAATTAAAATAATTTTAAATCTAAATCTGAGGTATTAATACTTTTAAGCTTAACTGCATATACATTATATATAGGATGTAATAATGTAATTACCATTTTAAACATAAATTGATAAGAGATTTCCACAAACTGAACAAAAATGGCAAAACAGGTTTGTTTTCAATACCCAAGCGGTAACTGCATATTTTTCATAGTGCAGATCAGCAATATTTTGTTTTGAAAAAAAGATTTTGGCTCAAAAGTTTTCATATTCAGAAATTTATTCATCTTTTAAAAACTGTTGCTTCCTATTCCTTTACACTGAAGAAGAAAAACATGTAAAGTTGAACTATTTCAGCGTCCAAAACAGCGCAGATTGTTAGCAGTAGTTGCTACCTGCTTTAGTGACATCACTGACTCACATTCCTGGCTGGCAGAGAGCCTGTAGAGGATTCCTGCACCGGTCTGTGCATGTAAAGCGCAATCAGACAGGATTCTTGCAATACTGCCGGTTGTGTTAGAGGAGGGCAGGTCCGCTAAGCTGGGTTTACCACTAGAGTATAACTTGAAAACAACAAAGGCTGAACAGCCTCTGCACGCGTCGTGACGTACACTTAAGGTAGCCTCAATAAGGCTAAATTAAATTTGATTCTGAATCGTAGTGGTGCTTAAGGCCAATTTGGTGACTTTTATCTGTGAACGTTTTTATATTTAAAAAGGTTTACATACCTAATAAAAAGTTTGTTAAACCCCCTTCACATGTGGCGTTGTTGTTTTCTTTTTAGGTCAACTTCCAGCAGAGGATGGTGCAGGAAAGTGCACATTTTATTTTGCATATAAGCATATGTTCATACATGTTATCTTCCCCTCGCTGCAGTTTATAAAGACTGACATTGTTAGTTGATCAGATCTAATCTGATGGGTTTCACATTCACTTCTCTTAGATACAATCAAAAAACATAACAGCCAAGGCTGGTCTGAATACACTGAGTATACTGTAAAAATCATCATTTTGTCTAAAACCTAAACTTAGAGAAAAAGGACTGCCTTAAAAGTTGAAGTTATTTAATTCAAAACAGTACCGGTTCTGTCTTATCCTTAATAAAAGCTCCACGTTTTTTAAACTTTTTGTTTCAGTTTAGTTAATTTAGATCAGTTTACTGATTAAGCTGCTTTGGCTCAATGTTTAAGCATGCAATGTAATTGTATTAAGTGTCAAGTCATTTGAGGGACATGTTTCAATTGATTAATCTAAAACAACAACACAATTTTCAGCTTAATTGTCCATGACTAATATGGCCTGTTGAAACAACTTTTCCATCGTAGAATATCTACTTTTATAATATTTAGATGAAAAGTTCAGTTGTTTTAGATTAGGGTTTTGTTAAACAGGTTTTGCCCTTTTAACCAATACAGCCAGAGGGTTATTATGCTGATCTTTATACTGCCTTACTTTTCTATCAGATAGTTACTCTGGTTAGAACATTTCCATTTTGCAGGACTGTATACATTTCAAGCAGTGTTGTGTTTATTACTGGCTATGACACTGGTCATCTGAAGATAGTTACGGATCCCCACGTAACTAATCACCTAATGCAAAGCTGATGGTAATTTTATGTGTTGGCCACACTTTAATACTAACACCACTGATTTGTAATAATGATCTCATTTTTGTTGCAATAAAGATGCTGAGCGGGATACTGCTGGTCATACATCATTGGGTCAGTTAGATGTGAGATATTAATGTAGCATTTTTTGGTAGTTAAGATATTTTAGTTAATAATTTAATTTTATCTCAACAATGCAAACAGCCTACAAAAATAACATATTTTGTTATAATAACACAAGGGGAAAAATGTTTTAAACTGTAATTCAGCAAACCAGATGAATTTAGAGAAATTACTAGATTACGTCTTTTTCTTAACATTTATGTTGTCATTAATTAAAAATGTCTTGAAAACGAGGTAAAATGTGTTCAACTTCATCCAAATGTATAGTCAACACTGACACCTGAAAAGGATAGTATAAATAAATGGATGTCTCCAGGTTGCATAATTCTAATTGTCACAGTGGGTCAGCTGTAAGTTTGTTGGAATAAAATCAGTGAATCATTGCACTAATGCACAATAATTTTACAAGATAAAGGGAACAGTGACACACTTAACAGTTGAGATGATGGTAATCCATTAATAATTACTTAGCCAAGTACCTCTCCGGATAGCAGTCTAGCTCTGCTGTTTGAATTGTCAAAACTGTGCCCTGTAAAAAAATATCACACATTCATTCAGAAAAAGTGTGATATTAAACACTGGATTGTGAACCATTGTCTTAATGTTGAGGTTTTGGAAGCAGACATGCTGTAGATCGACCTGAATAACTTAGAACCTGAAGACAACATAAATGTTGAATGAGAGGAGTGCATGGTACTGGTTACTCAGGTTTCTAATATTATGTGTAATGCAATTAGTTATGGAAGAAAACCTAGACTTGTTGAGTGGCTATCAGGTTTTTCCTGCCAAAAGACAAAAACCCACAATTCTAAAGCTCCATATGTGGTCCAAACTGTGTCCCTTTGTTATATTTTAAGAAGGCAGCATCTCCTTAAAGGACAGGAAAATATTTTTCGTGCCATAAATAAAGACGTTTTTAGGTAAAAAAAATATTGTACAGCCTTAACACTGTTGCTTCACTGTAAAACTGGATTACCCGCAGGGGTGAACTGCACAACCCATATACAGAGGATACAGTCCTTGATGCAGCCATTGCTGGTTTGAGTCCTGTCCCTGTAGACTTTTGCTGCATGTCTTCTCCTCTCTCTCACTCTCCACCCCACTTCCTGCTGTTCAATTTACAAAATAAAGGCCACAAAACTAAAAAAAAAAAAAATCAAAAACAAATATCTTCACTTAATTTGTTAGCATCAGTTTTTTGTAGCACGATGCTGTATTTCTGTATGTAGATTCTTCTAGCTACATATATATTTTAAAAATGAAACATCATTGATTTAGAATAAGTTACACAATTTCAATGAATGGGTATTAGAGAAATATTATTGAAATATGTCTTGTAGTGCTGCCAGTGATAGCATGTTTAGATTTAGCTACTTAGCTAACAGAGCTAATATGTGTCTGAGGGAGAAAAGTCTGTAAAATCACTTTATTCACACACGCTTGATTGGGTAGGCAGTTTATAACTGTCGTGTTTGTTTTTTTCTCTCTTAAACATTGCAACATAGTATCTTGTTATATCTGCTGAGCTGGAGAGCCCAGCTTTGTTTCTATAACTTATGACAGTGGTGAAAAAGGAGTCAGGGATTCAAAGCAAGCACCTGCCGAGACTTGTCTCATAATTCTGACTTAAGTATCTGGCACTCCTGGTGTATACAGTTTGTGTTGTTACTGACAGGCAAACAATGTAGCATAGCTAATATACAGAAGTCAACCCAGGGGAGTTCATGGCACTAACAAAGCATATCAGTACTACTATTCAGTAGGTGTTTCTGTGTATTCAGTTCTTTGTAATTTTAGGTAAATTTCCATTTGAACATAAACAGTCAACTAAACACAAGTGCAGTGGTCTTCAAAATTATTTTTACACCTGGTTAAGATGTGTAAAAAGACTTGAAGGACAACTATTTGCATTGCATTGGCATAATCTTAAACTGCCAAAAATCTAACTTTAGTATTGAGTCCATTTATGCAGTACAGAAATAAATGATTACTTCCCAAAATCAGCAACTCCTACAAATTTCACTTTTCAATTTGATAAGTGTCTAGAAAGTTTAGTAATCTATGACATCTTGTTTCTCCTTTCTCTATCATTTTCTCATGTTACATCTCAAACTTCAATGTATTTTATTGGGATTTTATGTGATAGGCCAAAGTAAATTGAGCACAATTATGAAGTGGAAGGAAAATAATACATGTTTTAAAAAGGTTTTAAAAACGCATTTTTAAATGTTGTGTGGCATCCATCTGTATTAACCTGTCCTGAGAAAATACCAGTTCTTTTTGCTCCAATTTCAGCTGCAAGTCTTTTAGGGTATGTCTCTGCCAACATTGCAGAACTAGAAACTTACATTTTTCTCAATCTTCTGTTATAAAATGGATTAAGCTCAGTCAGATTGGATGAAGAGCATCTGTGAACATAAATCTGTCAACATATCTGTCTTACCATAGTTTCTGATTTAGGTCTGGACTTTGCACCATTCTATATGGCCATGATTTGATCTACGTCAATTTAGGGCTTATGTTAAGGGCTTTTGTTATGTTTGAAGGTGAATATCTTCACCAGTCTCAAACGGTGGTGTTCTTCCACCCTTTAATTCTAACTCTGATTGAGCAAAATACACAAGCAGTTCATCACAGGACAGTATATAAGACACAGAGACACTTACCGCTATGGTCAATTTAGAATTACCACCAAACTCCATAAATCTAGAGCAAGTTTTTGGACTGTGGAATGCAACCAGAACATCTGGAAGGAAACTTACTAATTTCCAAAAAGGAAAGGCCTGCAAATTAGAAGTTCAAACTGTACACCTTTTGGCTGTAGTAGCCATTTTCCCAAATGGGAAACAGTTTTTTTCAAAAACCAAATTAATCTTGCATTTCCATGGTAATTTCCATTTAAATTTGTAGCCTATAATACCACACTGGACTTTAATGCCAGGGATGTATTGTTATTTTTAATGTTGCCTTTGAAAACGTAGACTTTTCTTTTGGATTTGTCTCAGACTATTTTAGATTAGATTCAGTTGAGCAACATGGCAAACACATCTTTCTTCCAAATTTATGTTTGCAAAATATTCAAGGGCTGACTTTTCCTTTGTTCTGTAGTTGCAATATGTGTAGAGCTCTAAGTTTTTAGTGCATTATGCACACCCACTTTAATTGGTACATCCCTAGGCTGTCCTAAAACTGGACCATTCCCTCTTCTCTCTGTTATATTTGCTCTGCCTGTTTACCAAAGATTTCAGCTGCAATCTGTGACTCATTTTGTATCTCAGAAATGATTAACACCACTCGTGTATTTTCGGACATACCTCTACAGGGTGTAGCTAATATATTTAAATACATCAATCCAGGAGTTTACCAACTGGGCACATCATGTCTAGTAAACAAGTTGAGTCCGAGTTGCCATTAAGAGATAGAGTAAAGTTTTTGGAAATATTTAAATAAATACTTGCAGAGATCTTAGTATCATATTCTGACTTACAAAAAGTAACATTGATGTTAAGTGTGAAAAAAGACTTCTATAGGGAAAAGGTTTGCACAATGTATCCCGATGTTAATGATGTTTTTGATGAAATACGTAAGCGTATGCATACCCTGGGAACAGAATTCACCCCCTTCCAGTAGAACAGGCCTCATATGTTCTTCGCAATGTAATTCTGTAAGGAAATCCTGAATAGAAGGGGAAACCAAGGCCATACTGAGACAGGCTTTTCTTTACAGTGTAACTCAACTCCATTTCTTCCAATTTAACACCTTGACAAGGAGAATCCCTCGTAATAATAGGTTGAGTAGGGACACCATTGCTCCAGGCTGCATCCCTGTAATTGCTGAGCACTTCCTAGTCGCAGGCAGTTGAGATGACATGGGAATGGGCGGATCTCGAAAGACACACACACACACCTACACACACACACACACACACACAGGACTTATATTGTAACCGCCCCGACACAGACGGGCTGAAACACACACGCATACTTAGTTTTCATATAATGATAAATGTGCATGTGTGTCTGTGTGTCTCTGTATAACTGCAGTTTAATTCTCTCTGCATTTTAATTTCCTTGATTTTTGACAAGAAGTTTCAATTTGTTTGATGTGGCTGAATAGTGTGTATTGAATGGAAAAACTACAACATCTATGGGGTGCATAGAAAAACTTGAGTCTATAGGCAATCTATAGTAAATATAATTTTCAACTAATCTTTACTTAATACAAGGTAAAAGAAAAGAAAAGAAAATGTGTTTTACTTATTTTCTATTAAAATGTAAATAACCTGATTGAGAAATAACTCAAGATAAGATAAACACAAAGGTGTGTGTTTATTCTAATATGTTCTCTCTACCCAGACAAATGCACACAGGCTGTTGGCATATGATGAAGCACGAGGTCGGCGGGGCTGTAAAACAAGCCTGTTCCCTTTGTCCACCTACGCAGCACTTTGCACGGTGTGTCTATCAGATGGCGGCTCTTTATCAAGGTGTGGCTGACACTGGCTCCACACAAAGCTTTGTTAAACGAGAACATGGCAGATCTGCTGCTAATAACTAGGGCGCTGCAGCTAGACTCAAGCACAGCTATTTCATTAACATATGCAAATGAGAATTAAACAAATCAGAATTCCTGCTCATGTTTGCTTGTGAAATATGGTTTTATATCCTACATCCATGCATAATAGTGGATGCTACAAAGGCTCTCAAGCTGCTTTCTTACCAGGAAAAAAAGGTTAGGGTCAGGTTGACTGGTTGGAAACTTGGACTAAAGCTGACCTAAAAGCAGTTGTAAAGAGCTACAGACTCTCCACACCACTTTAAGACCCAACAGTGCTCTATACTCCACAGTAAGAAAATCATTCCAGTTTTTTGTCTAAGTTCTTTTAGGCGTATGACTGCACAGCATAAACAAACATATCAATTTATAAATATAGTTTGTGTGTAAGGATAGGGTGAGGGTTAAATGTTAGGACATGAGACCAAAGAATTTCTGAACTGAAGAAGGTCTGACAGTGGTGGGGCCTGAGAATGATGGTTACATACCTCTACATCTACTTAAACTGACAGTTCAAGACCTGCGGTTCTGTTAGAAGCTTATAAGCTGTTAATATTTTACCTGCAGCAAATCTCTTAGGGGGTTCATTTAACATAGATACAGATCAGCTGGTTCGGAAGACTGAACTTGATTGCTTGTCCAACAGGGGTAAAGACCAAAAGCAATTTCCTACAAATCTGAAAATAAGTCCATTCTGCAAAATGTAGTAGTTTATCTCAGCTTATATATAAACTTGTCATCACAGTTGCACTGGGCTGTTATTTACACAGAAGCACATGATTATGTATGCAGGAAATGGCAGCAGGAGGCAGTGCACCGCCAATAATCTTCCTGAAAGGAACATGTACTGAGAGCTGAACATGTTTGTGATAAATGTATCTACCTTATCAGGGTGGCACGATTTCAGGGAAACCTGACATTGAGATACTATAGCTCAATATGGTGATGATGA